>NC_050466.1:114968834-116323834 GCF_903995425.1 Onychomys torridus
ACAGCTTTATAATGTATGTCCTTCCAAAGTGTTTGGTAGGGTTTTTAAGCCTTCTGGAGGCTCACTGACACAGCACTTTGCTTTCTGTTCATCCTTCTTCTAATAATTCTGGATCAAAACAAATCTTACTGATTTTGGCCTCCAGTGACCAGGACACACCTAGTTATCTGTTTTACCCTTTTCTTATCTCTTTCTGATGGCCTTGGTACTTTAGGAACCCAATTTACGAGCTACTCTGTTATTCACATCATTCAAATGTCTCAACTCATAAAGATTACACCCCACAGTGGAGTATACCAATGTTCCATACTAATACTGAGATCCGTGCTGACATAACTTCATTTTAGTGAGCACAGTACTGTCTCACCCAGTGAGACACACATCTTGTGTGTCTAATTCTCCTGACACTCCTCTATTGCCTTACAGTGCCTTACTGATAGACATAGGTGTTTGTGTCATTTTAGCAAGGACTGGATTCCCTTATATTTTCTTATATTAGTCAGCCTTTGTCTCAAGGATCTATTTGTACTTACAATTCCTTTTCTCTGCTTCCAGAGCATTCAGACTGATCTTATTTGCCCCCACTTCCTAGCGTTCACAAGCTAGGCCAGGGGAGATTTCTTTCCTGCTTAAAAGTCTGTCCTAATTTTTTGAATGGCTCCACTGGAGTACTTTTATATTAATTAAAATAATTCATATATTTTACATCTTGACCACAGTATCCTCACCTCCTCTCCTCCCATTCCTTCCATCCTGACTCCCATCTACCTCTCAATCCACTCCTCCTCTGTTTCTGTTCAGAAAAGGGCAGGCCTCCCATAGATGTCAACAAAGCATGGCACATCAAATTGAGGTAGGACTATGCTTATTCCCTTGTATTAAGGCTGGGCAAAGCAACCCAGTGTGGGGAATAGGTTCCCAAAAGCCTGCCAAAGCATTAGGGAAGGCCCTGCTTCCACCGCTCTCCACAACTAGGAAGTCCCACAAACAGTTCAAGCTACATTCCTACACTGGGCCATTAAGAAAGTCCTCATATGCATGCGAATCATAAGAAAGCATACTACCATATTTCACATGGGTAAGGAAAGTCCTATTAACACTATGCTCACAGATGTTCCACTCTCCGATATTTCAACCTCAGTTTTATGCATTGCTACCGATCACATGGGCCATGCAATCACCCCTCCCTAAGTCATGTTTGATTTTGCCATGCCTCCCTGTTCATCCATGGTGCCACAAATTACAAGATTTCATTCTTTTATGACTAAAAAATATTGTAATGTATGTACCTTATTTTCTTTATCCATCATTTATGAGCACTTTAGTTGTTTCTATTTCTTGACTACTGTAAGGATGGAATTATTGTGTATCCAGTTCTTAACTGTCATGTGCTTCAGTTCCCTTTTCCATTACCTTTAGTATTGGGATGAAAGCAGTACTTACTTCAAAGTTTCATTTTGAAGATCATCTATACTTTCACCACAAAAAGAAATTTATAGTTTACATTCTGCCTTTTTCTAAGCATTCTGTAAATGTTGTAGCATACTTATTATTACTGAATTTATGATTATTGTAACACCCTTTCTGCTTATCACAATAAACATATATGTCATATTGCTCTAACAAATGTCTTCTCATAACAGATGATGAGACTTAAGTGAGTTAAACTCAGACACAAGTAGTAAGAGGCAGAGTCAAAATTAAACCAGGGCTGGGATGTAGATCAATTGGTAGAGTGCTTGCCTAGCAAGTGTTAAACCAAGCACTTTATCCTCTGCTCCACTTAAACCAACTGGTTGTAATTCCTCCCTATGGCTTAGATGGAGGAGTATCAAAATACAAGGCAACCCAGTGCCACATAGTGAGTTACAGGCAAAAGAAGGAAGGAAGGGTAAGTTAAAAAAAAAAAGTCTACATTATTTTTTTACTTTAGTTTTGACCCACTGAGTTTAATTTTTATTGTTTTCATGACCATAATTAGAGGGCTACTTACTGAAATATGTGGAATTTATCAGTGCCTACGTCACTGAAGAAAATGATATCCTTTCTTCAAGAACCCACAATCTATCCCTAGTCCTTCAGTAAATGGTAGGGCCTTGTGAGCTCTTTTTTCAACACACAAAGAAATGGTGACAGCTTGAATCTTAAGCAGGTCTTGTATTGGTAACCGTAGCTGCTGTGTGGTCACGACTGTAACAGCCATGTCATGTTCAGGAGACAGTGTTTCTCAACACTCCTCTCCATCGTCCAGCTGTAACATTCTTTCTGCCTCCTCTTTCACTACGTTCCATGAGCCTTTTTTGAAGGTGGAGAGAGTGTAAATGCCCTGTACATGGCTAAGTAAAGCACTTACTTATTCTTAGCACTTTGTCCATTGTGATTTTCCCACTGCAAAGGAAAGTTTCTGTGATGAAGGCTGAAGTCCTCAATGATCCATGAGTGTTAATGTATTTCCAAATCATTTTGATACCCTATGTAGTTAGCAAAAGAACAGTAGTGTGTTTCATGGGAGGGCCTATTAACTCCCAAGCACATATGGGCTTTTGATCGGGTATACAGTACAAACTATAATACTCATTATCTATTTCACTGGTAGACATCTTGCCAGAAAGGACGTTATTTTAGCTTGTGGTTCCCACAGATAGATAGAACTGCTGATGAATTTTCTTGCCTAGTAGCTTACATTACAACTTCTGTCATCATGATACCTATCCAGCTCAGATCCGTCTGGATTCTCAATGTCCAACGTACAGCCCAAGTATGTGATGACTTTAGCAGTAAGTTCTTAGGATCTAGTTTCGGTGGACAACCAAGGACATGACTTGTATTATATTGGGGACTCTGGAGCCATAAACAGCATTTTTTACTAGATTTTTCATTTAATAACTTTTGACTTCTGCAAAGAACTTTATCTGCCTACATTCAAACTATATTTTTAATTGTGGTTTTTAAAAATCGACTTAGAAAACAGTAAGTTTCTGTAGGGATTTTTAAAGCATCTTCAGTTTTGATTAAACCTCCCCTCACTCTCTCCTCATACCTATCTATAGCAGGAATCTTAAAGGTTCTTATTAATAAAAACAAACCTGAGGCCAGTTATTGGGGTGAATGCTGGAAGATCAGAGAGACAGAACAAGCCAGTTTCCTCACCTCGCCAGTTCCTCAGCTGGTCTTGTTTCCTCAGACAGGAAGCTTCTGAGTCCTTATCCAGAATGGCTCTCAGCTGAACTGCTGCTCAAAGCCTGAAAGCTTAACCAGCCAAATGCTGAACCAGCCAAAAGCTTCTAGTTTCTGGTCTTCACGCCTTACATATCTTTCTACTTTCTGCTATCACTCCCTGAGGTTAAAGCCTGGATTTCTGGGATTAAAGGCATGTGTCACCATGCCTGGCTGTTTCTAATGTGGCCTTGAACTCAGAGATCCAGAGGTATTTCTGTCTCTGGAATGCTAGGATTAAAGGTGTGTGCTACCACTGCCTATCCTCATGTTTAATATTGTGGCTGTTCTCTCTCTGACCCCCAGCTAAGTTTATTTCGGGGAACAAACAATATTTTGGGGAACATAATACCACCATACCTATCTCCCACCCACCATTCCTATTTGGACATTTTCACCTCCAGTATTACCCAATATTACCCTTTCTGCTTATATACCATATGGGTTCTGCAATCACCTCTTCCCCCTTTTCTTGCCCCCCCCTGCAATGGTCCCCTCCTCACTTGGCTTTTATAGGTACTACAAGTTAAGCAAACAAATCTGAGATTTAGAAGTTAGAACCTGCATGTACAATAAATAGGTCATAAGGGGCTTATTTGAAAGAGAAAAATTGAAGTGAGAGACAGGTGGGATAAGAGATGATAATGGCAGATGAAAATGCCCCAAATACTGGATGTATGTGTGAACATATTACAGAATGCAAAAATAATATAATAAGATAAAATCTAATAAATACAGTCATCAGGACAGAGTTGGAAAATTCTCATGAGACCTTTAGTTGTTATAGCTAGTAGAATAGATATATATTAGTCTATATTTGTCTGAATTTTTATCTATATACATTTAAATATAAGCAAATGACTCAAGAATTATATAACCTTAAAAAATTAAATCCTAAAGCAATATAATTTCTAATCTCATGATATCTACATCAAGCTACAACTACTACTACCTGTCATGTTCTTACTACATTATATTCTCTTCTGTGGAAAGAACGTGATCCATTTTCCAAAACAGAAATAGTGATACTGTTTGGGGAAATTTTTATTTATATGGTTGGTTTATTATGTTCAATGTATGCTAGGTTTCTGAGATCTTCAGAAGACATAATAAACAACTTGATAAGCATTAGTACTGCAAGGATATTGAGCAGCATTGTATGAGATATATCATTAATCTTAAATTGTAGTAATAGTAATAAATTATATATACTCTAGAAAATTAACTCAGACTCATTAAAATGTCATACTGGGCCCTAGTAAAATGTCTAGGCATATAGACTTCTGCATGTAAGTGAACTTTGATAGACAATAATCTATAATTCATAAAAATATTTCCATGATGGAATTACCAATATTTCTAAGCATCCACCTTCTTTGAAAATAAGTGCTACTTCCTCTGTCATTAACTTTAGGTTCAAGAGTGGAATAATTTAATTTATGTACCCATTATCTAGTGGTCAGAAAGAAAGGAAAGGAATATACAACTCTGAATTGCAGGATGATATATCCAGGTAGTAGATTATATAATTATTCCTTGGATGATGAGAAACCAAAAATACAGAAATTTTCTAGTATATCCATTCAGGTGGTTCTGAATCATTTCTTTCAGTTGTCTTTAATTGTAAAGGTTGGTTACTTTATGCATTCCAAGATAAGATTATAAAATAGAACATATACCACTTTGTATATAATGATTCCTATAGTGCTTTCCTAGAATGACTTTTTAATCAAAGAAAAAAATTTGAATTAGAATATGTATTTATAATATTTTGTATGCATAGGCACTCTTAGAAAACAAGACAAAAGATGGTATTTAATGTTTGTGCCTATACTAAACATATCATGTTACCTTTTGTTCTTATATTAATTGAGTGTTAATTACAATCTACCATTTCAGAAGCCTTTGTCTTAAATAGCTGTTATTGTTCACAATTCTGAGAATATTTTAAAGTCTGTAATTGGCAACTTTATCACAAAACCAGTTTTTCATATTTACCATTGTCTACATGAAGTGAAGAAAGTACTCTTATGTTACTTGAACCCCTATATGTTTCTATGGTACCTATTCACAAAATGATAACAATATTTACAGAGATGAATTGAAGTAATTTATCTACAGCTATCTAAGAGTCCATGAAACAAAATCAGGAACTGTAGCATGTAGAATATTAGTTCTATATTTAATAGTGACTTAAGTACTTGTATGAAGGGCCTAAAGCTATTAATTATCAGTTGCAATATACACTTCAATATTAGATTCAAAAAGTAAATAATTTTTGAAACTATTTATAATTTGTTGATAATGTGGTTAGACTGTAAATAATAGATGTACTGTGTCCTGACCAAGACAACCAAGTTAAATAGTACTTTAAATAATGAACAGTGAGAACGATGAAGTGCTCACTTTTGCTAATTCACTTATTAAAACAATACCACACAGTGTCCTGGGGATTGCACTAAATACTACAATTATGCTAAGTAGATTGAAATTCTATTGCCCACTCACTACCTGTCAATCCCTGATGGATTTGATTAGCACAGATGAACTGCCAAACTGGCAATGAGGACTACTAAGAGGAAAAGAGACATCCAGGGACTTGGAATTGGCTTCACTGTCCTCCCCTTTGCTCTCACCATGCCAAGAGCCACTGAAAACCAACCAGGTATTTGCATCCAAAATTATTTACAAACCTCAAAATCATCTTGAATGCAAATATAATTTGCTTACACCTCTTCTATTTGTCTGTATTCCTTTGTTAATGAAATAAATTAATAAAATGGGTATATAAAATACATCAAAGCACAGTTCTCAGGGCAATTTAGCCCTTATTTCTAAATGTGATAGAAATGAAACATACTGTATTCACTAATAGGTGTACAATTAGACTCATAGAAATAACTTTAGGAAGCTAGAGCCCTACAGTGTCTCAGATATAAAACCATTTTTTTTAGAATTTCTTTTTCATTATCTTGCACCACAATCATATCCTCACCAAAGAATCTTAAAGAAGAAAAATGAAGGTAATGATGGTAAATATAGGACAGCTTTTTCAGTTTGATAAGAAAAACAGCATTTTAAAAAGGTGGATGATTACTGTATTTTTTAAATACTAAATTATAGATTACTGAAGAGTATCCTGGGGACTGTGTGACATTTAATTTAGTTTTATTTATTCTTAGCTCATACAATATAAAAGTTGAATTTTCCCACAAGACATAGAGAGTAGAACCATTGATTTTTTTTTTTAAGATAGTACATATAAAAGTAAGGATACCACTTCAGATCCCAAATAGGAGTAAATGAAAACCTAAATAATAACAAATGACAACAAATAAATGACATACATAATACATTTGTCAAGATATATGATAATGTTAAACAGAACATATTCATAGGTAAAGGATGCTTTTTTAAACTGGAGCTTTTAGGTACTACTCAACCAAAAAATTAAGAGTTATTTTTCTGTCCTAAAATCATGGAGCTTTATAGATCTGACTCTCATCACAGTTGCATAGAAATATTTTAAAGGGCATTTGATAAAGCAAAAGCACATTGGAAGGAAACTGTGCACCTGGTTTTCCTTATTATTTGGATTTGTGCAATGCCTAACAAAAATGTACACAAAAATCTAGATTTTTAAAAATGTAGCTTAGGGGGTTGGGGATTTAGCTCAGTGGTAGAGTGCTTGCCTTGCAAGCACAAAGCCCTGGGTTCGATCCTCAGCTCCAAAAAAAAATGTAGCTTAGAAAATGTAATTGTAAGGTATTTGTGAATCATTAAAAAAAACTTAAATGTGAGCAATTAGGCTAAAAAGAAGAGGGATCTTTGTGTATATTACATTGACATCTGCCAAATTTTGAAAAGGTGACCACTTTCATGAGAACTGTGAAGTTCATAGTCATCATGATTATATTTCAGGGGTGAAACTCTTTGTAATAAATATCAAACATGCAAGAAGGAGCATTTCACCAGAGCCATTTATTTATACATCTAACATATATCAAATGAGAATCTTTGACCTATCAAGCTATGTAAGAACACAGGGTACAATGAATCTCTCACCTCCCAATACTCAATGTGAGAGGAATGACATGTTAACTAATAATAACACTTTTTTCTTCTTTATTAGCTCTTTGAGAATTTCATACAATATTTTTTTTATTGTATTCATGTTCCTTCTTGCAACTCTTCCTGGATATAACCCTGTTACCTTCCGGCCCAATTTTGTGTCTTTTTTCCCCACCAAGGCAAATTTGTGTTGCTCAAATATTCTTGCATATATGGCCTTCCATTGGGGTGTAATTGACTAATTCGATGCTACTCTCTTAGAGAAAACTGACCCTACTTCTCTTAACAACTAACAATAGTCAGTGGCTCCTCCACTAGGGTTGATGCATCTTGGTGTCCAACTCCCTTCTCCATTCAGAGATTTGGTCAGTCTTTGGCTTATATAGGTCTTCTGTATGCTGTTATAAACTATGTAAAACCACATCTGCAGTCACCAGGCTATGTCCAGAAGATTCTGTTTTCTTATAGCAACCACAATCTTTGGATCTAACACTTTTTTTCCCTTTTCTTCAATGATCATTGAGCCTTTGGAGGATGGGGTACAATACATATTTCCCCTTGAGACTGAATTTCTACATTTTTTTATTCCTCACACCTTGGTAAATTGTGACTCTTTGCATTGGTCAACATCTAATGCAACAGTGTTGCCGATGGGACTTAAGATATGCATTAATCTATGGACATAATTATCTCATGAGGAACTGGTTTAGTATTCTTTCCATTTAGCAGCATATAATAGTAGTAGTTTCCCTCCTAGGTCTTACAATCTTGGTAATCATAGGTATTTTGGCCCCAATAATGGTGCCAGCTATGGGTTTCATCTCATGAAGTAGGACTTAAATACAACGTTAAAAAGAGGTTTGTTGCTACTATCATGCTTTTTCTGCCACTATTGCATAGTGGGCATGTCTTATCAGGTCTGTAATTACTTCTCTCCTTTGGTAACTTTAATAGAATTATGAAAGCTAGCCAGGTGAAATGAAGGCTCAAAATTGGTACCAGCTTAATATCTATGTCTTATGACTAAAGCATATGTTGTCTTCAGAAACATGTTCTTATTGTCAACTTATGGAAAGTAGCAAGGAACACTGACAATAACCTGTAATGCTTGAGGGTCTGTAGAAACTTGTCTACCAACAACTCCAAAAGAGGTAACTCATTCCTGGCACTGGGCTTCTTATTTGCTAGCTATTAGTGTCTAGTAGGAGCATCATTGACTCCTTTAGTATGACTCCATTTTAACTCTTTTCATGTAAGTATTTTTACTATTTCAGGAAGCATCTACATCCTCATCATTTCCTGTTAATCCTTTAGAAATAATAGATTAATTAAATAACATCAGAAACATCTTGTATATATTTGTAGCTATATTTATGGTACTAGTCTAATAATTTTTAAAGGACTATATAATCTATCTGATTTCAGAGCTAGTCTCCTATCAGTATCAAAAATTTTAGTTGAGGAAATACATAAAGTGTCATTTTCTTTTTGAAGAGTAATAGGACTCTGGAGTCATGGTCATATTTTCATTTCTTTCTTCTTTTTGGTTCTTTTGACAGAATATTGAGTCAGGTTGCATTTTAAAACAGAATTCAACAGATTCAGATTTGGGTATAAATTAAGGAATATAAATATACAAATGTAAAGAAGAATAAAAATAAATCATGGACAATGTAAAAGAAATAGATGCCAAAAACCAGTAGGATTTTTTTTTAATATCCAATCATTAGCAACATCCTGTCAGTTACAAACAGAAGGGGCTACCAATAGAAGAGCTGATTCAGACATCAGGAAGAGGATTGAAACCATCAAGCGCATATTAAATAATGCGTGGTGGCAACCCCAGGGGACTGGCATCTGGAAGCAGCTAGAATGAGTTTTTAAATCACTTTTATTGGAACTCTTCAGCTGCAGGTAATGGCTTAAGGGCTGCAGAATATGCAGATTTGAAAGAAATGCAATCTTCCTGTTTCACAACTTTCTCTCCCCTGACTCTCTGCAAGAAATCCTTGAGAATGTTTCTGCCACCTGCATGCCCAGCACATTTTCTTATTTTTCACACATTTTCTCCATTCCTTTCTAGTATCACTACATTGTGGCAATGAAAACTTCTACTTATGGTTTTTTTTATACTATTTTTCTTAACTTCACACAAAATTTTGCAATTTAAAAAAGTAACACTCCAACAATGTAGAGTCCATAGAAATTTCCTGTTGTTTAATTTTACTTGAACAAATCACCTTATCTATAAATAGCTTTAAGCCTATCATAATCAGTACTGTTGTTGTTTATCAACCATCATTATCTTGCTCTCATAATTATCTTTGGTCATAAAAAATTAGCTTAAGTTCAAGCTTAGGATACAAAGTAATCACAGATTTTTACATACTACAAGAGCTACCTTTTATGGAAATTATCTTTAATTAAAAAGTAACAATTTTACTATTTACACAATAATGAAAAAAATCTATGTAATTAAAGCACAGAAACAAAGACAAACAAAATAATGAAAAATTGCCAATCTAAATATAAAGACCTATGCCTTTCTTGATTATTATTATGAAAATATTAACCTGATCTTGTTCTCTGTCATTAATTTTCCAATATTTTACTTTTTTTTGTTTTTTATAGCCACCTATATTTAAAGCCTCAATTTTTTGACATCCATGAAGAGGTTGAGGATCTATTGAAAAGGAGTCAAGTGTGATAACAAAATGAAGAGACCTTCTCATAAGAATCATTGGACAATCCGAATGACACTAGCCATTTCCAGGAAAAGGGCATTTTCAGCACTTTTGTTGTCTGGGCATTCGAAGATAATTTTCAAATGCTTGAGAAATTTCACAAACTGTGCTCCAATCTGAAATCTCATTCATTCATGAATAAGGAAAAGAGTTTATTAAAATATGAAGAAAAATCTGGAAATGAGGACTCTAGTAACTATATGTAATATGTTCATAATCTCACCTAGAAATTCACAACTGATTAGAAATGACTTAACCTTAGAACATTTTTGGTCTTGTAAAAAATAAATTTGACATAGTGCTATTTTTTTCACTTAATAAGAAATTTGTGAGGTATTTAAGATGGCAATGGGATAAACAACCTTTTATTTCTGGATTTGTCTTCCCACTTAGAACTTAAAATTTTGTGAATTGAGATGGAAAGTGTTATGTTTATCATTTTAGCAATAAATCTCAAATGAGGCACACACATAAAATTTAGCTTTTCCCATCAACATTTAATTCATAAGCAAGTATACGTGAATAATATGTAATGACAAATGTACTTTGGAGGAAAAAATGTTAAATTGGTGACTTTGTGGCTGTATATAATATGATAGGAAGTCCATAGAAACTAAGATCATCTTGTTAAGTCTCACAGTTGCTTCCAGTAAAAGTCAGTTCTAATTTTCCATGAAGAAAGTGGAAGCTCCATCCTTGACTGAGCCTCTTTGCACATACCACCTGAGGACAAGCAATACATTTCTTTAGTTAGGAAAGTATTTTTTCATCATTTCAAGGAGTAAAGCTGATACAACATAGAAAAGAGACTTACCAGGTAAAGTAATTATTTGGACCTTAGGTATTTGGACCTTAAATATTTACTTAGCTCTACAAGCAAGAAATGCTCTTGGTACTTCTTCATATCCACTTGTGGTTTGAGTAAGGAATGTCTTTCATTGGGTCAGGTATTTGAACACTTGGTCTCCAGTTGGTGGTGCTCTTTGGGAAAGTAGTGAAGCGTTGCTAGAGAAACTACATCACTAGGGGCAGGCTCTGAGAATACATAGCCTTGCCTCACTTAATTTTTTTCTTTCCGTATCATCTTTGGGGTTGAAGATGTCATCTTTCAGCTTCATGCTTCTGCTGCCATGCATCCGTACAATGACGGACACTTCTCCCTTTAGAACCATAAGCCCAAATAAACTCTTCCTTCAGTAAGTTGCCATAGTCTTTGTGTTTTATTGCAACAACAGAAAAGTCATTAATGCACAAATGATGTAGCAATATATGTGAAATAATTAATGTACAAAGAAAGAAGTTAATTTTGGTTCAGATCTGCAAGTATCCTTATTCAGTTAGTACTGTTTTGAGTTTGAGGTGAGGCCTATCATTATATATGGTCAGAGTATAAGAAAAAAAAATCACCACATAGCTAGGATGTGGTAGAGGGACAGAAATGGCCATAGTCTTATTATCTCCTTTAGGGACATACCTTAAACATAGATATCCCACTATCCCTTAACTCTCACCATCTCCCAAAAGAGGAACAGCCTGGATGCTAAGTCTTTAATTCATTAATCTCTGACACATACTTACCTGAACAATAGGAACTTAACCTTAAATAGTAAACTTTCTCTGAACTAAATTTCTGCTTTGTCCTACTTATTATTGCATACATGGTATGGTGTGTGTGTGTGTGTGTGTGTGTGTGTGTGTGTGTGTGTGTCTATGTCTGTGTGTGTCTGTGTGTGTTCACACTCCATGAGTGCTCGTGGAAGTCAGATGATAAATTTGTAGAGTTGATACTCCCTTTTGTATAGGTTATAGAGACTGAATGCTAGTTACCAGCTTTAATGTGGGTAGCACTTTACTCACTGAGATATCTCACAAGCCCAATAAATTCCTTCAACCATAGGGTTTATAAGACCACAAAGATATAGGTGCATTGCATTCATCAATCTCTAAGTATCTTAGTCAATGTTCTGTTTTGGTGAAGAGACAATATGATTATTGCAAATCTTGTAAAAGCAAGCATTTAATTTGGGATTGCTTATAGTTTCATAGGTTTAGTCCATCCTCATCATGGCAGGGAGTATGACTGCATACAAACTGACATGGTACTGAAGAGGTAGCTGAGAGTTCTACATCTGGATCCATAGGCAGCAGGAGAAGAAAAGAACTTCTGGGCTTAGGCTGGGCTTCTGAAACTTCAAAACCCACCCCCAGTTACCTACTTTCTCCAATAAGACAACACCTTCTCCAATAATACCACACCTCCTAATCTCTTCAGTAGTAGCACTAGCTGATGATGACCAAGCATTCAAATGTATGAGTCTGTGGAGGCCATTCTTATTCAAACCACCACTCTAGGCATAAAAGTCATCAGTTCACAAAGAGTATTCTGGGGAAAATTAAAAAAAAAACATATTTCTGAAGATATAGACATATTATGAGAACAATATAAGAAGGTACAAGGTATAATATTTTGGCTAGTAAGGGATAAAGAGAGTCACAGAAGTGAAACACAGAAGGTGATTGTGACTGCCACCTTGAAATGGAGTGATTATGCGGCCTCTTACTGAAATATCCACATTGACTACAGAGCGAAGTAGGATAAAAAAAGGATATCACTTAACTTTGTGGTCTTTCTTTTGTCCAATTAATCTTATAGTCACCCACATTGTCATAATCTGAAATTAATTCAGAAAATGCATGATTTCAATCTTTCAAAACATAACAAAAGAAGAGAAAGGTAACATGGGACTATGGAGATAAAAATGAAGCTACACAGTGACAATGACAGAGGATAGCCAAAATCAGCCAGATCAACAATATTAACTGCAGAAGATAAGGTCACTCCTACTAAGTTAATGCAAAGTCTGAGATCCGAAGCACAGTGTGTGTTTCTAAATGTTAACACGTCTTTCAATAGATTTCTAAACTTAGCTAACTGAAAGGTGGGTAATGAAAACTTAAATATTTCATGAATCCTCATGGGACAAGTATTAAAATAAAAATCATAGATTTGTATATAAATATACAAGAAACAACTTCTAAAGTTAACATTAATATCATGTTTCATAATATACAATGCAATAAATATAGTAAACTTACCAAATGATATTTTAATTCATAATGTCCATCAAATACTATACTTAGTATTGAAACAATTATTCATTCATTAAAAGCATACAATTTAGAAGCAAACATATCTGAGTTCAATATCTTATTTAACCATTAAATTACAATTACAAATTCCACAAGTTGCCTAAATTATGTAAGGACAATTTCTACATCTCTGTATTACGTATACTTACGGCAATTATTTTTTAGTACTGTGATGGTTAAATTAATCACTTCAGATAGAGTTTCTAATGCATAAGCGCCCTCAATAATTCTCAGTAGCATTGTTGATAGCAACTCAGCTGTCATCAGAAAGTTTTTCTGTGTGTGGCATTTCATTTTGGGTTTACTTTTCATCATTTGTAAATAAATATTTTATATATTTGGCATGAGATAATTTGGGCTGGAGATTGATTAATAGCAACAAAGCAATAAATATAAGCATTTAAGTATGTAATTTTCATACTTGTTGCCAACTAAACATGAATTCCGATTAGAAATGCAAGCAAGGTCTCTGCAAGATTCACTATTTTACAGAGCTCATATTTAATCCTGGTTAGTTTTACAGTAAAACTACCACATTTCTTCCCATTGTTTGCAAAGAAATACCAATTCTTGTTTACCCAAGCAGACTGATTACTCTAATATTAATATTATTCTCTGTTTTTTTCTTATTAATACAGTTTTTCAATATGTTTAGCCACTGCATTTCTCATTAACAGTTGTGTCAAAGAACATTCAAAAAACGAGAAAAAATGGAATAGTAACCAATCTGGTAAACTACATTTTACCACTTTGGTACATGGAATAAGAGATTAGAAAATGGTAACCTCTAAGTAAAACTGAATTTGTGGAATTTCTATTGTCTTTGCCATAATACCTTAATTAGTAAACCTTAAATCTCATATTTAGTAATGATACCATTCCCCTGGTTTGAAATAATCACACATTTTGAATCAGGATTGGGAATATAGGACCCCTGCACTGAGTAAATGAATGAAGAAGTAAATAAGAGAAGGTTAATAATAATGAAAAGTAAAAAAAAAAAAAATGAGTTAAAACTAACTATAGTCGTCTAGTATGTAATATGTATATATGTATGTATTAAGTATGTAAGCAGGTATTAGGTGCCTATACATACATGGTTGGAAGTATATGTGTGTGAAATTATGATTGCTAAAATTCCATCACTAACACTTTTACTACAAAGGGAGAAAAACAATGTGTCAAGTTTCCTTTTTGTCTTCTCTGTTTTTCCTTATGATTTTGTGGATAGAGTAAATTATATTAACAATAATATCGATATAAGGATATTTTGCAATAAGTATGAAAGAATACATGTTTTGCTTACAAAACTAGGTTAATATTATAACATAAGCAAACATTTCAGACCAGCACATTTAGTGCTTCTAAATGCTTTTTTAATGTATAAGTGTAGCCCACTAAATATTTACATCAATCTCCTATAAATGGACATTTTATTTTTTCAACAGTTTCTCTGTTTGGTTTTGTTTTACAGATAATATGCTGACAGATATCCATGTATACATTTTTTCTGTTTTAACTTTGCTTTGTCTATGAATAGATCCTTAATAGATGAAACCACTAGGTTATTGCACAGTAAATGTTAATAATGGTTTCCCACTGACTTTCAAAGAGCTCACAGCAAAATACACTTCCTCTTTTCCAAGAGTGTATAAAAGTACCCTGGCACTTGTACATTACAGGAATAGATAACATTCCATCTTTAAATGTCAGATATTATATCAATAAAGGTGTTAATTCTGTGCACACTGTGTTTTTGTGTATTTGTGTGTGCATACATGTACACATGGATATGTACATATGTATGTATATTCTACTGCATTTCCATAGTTACCACAATGCTCAGGTTGTTACAAACCCATTTTCAATGTGGTGTTAATATGCTCTATGTCTGACACAAATGATGTAAACCCCATTGTGCCAAGCATTCTGTGCTGCCATGCATGCTATGAACAGCCCAGCAACTGTTTGCCTTGATTTTGAGAAGTGTCTTCTTCCAGAGTCTGCACTGACTAACAGCATTAGTCATCCAGTCTGTGTTTGTTGAAATAAGCGATTAGGAGTAATGAAACAATATGTTTTTCTTGAGTTTGTTAATGTTAAATAAACATGGGCCCTGTAAAGACCTGCCGCTTCCTTGTACTGATGGATGGTCGCAAGACCAGTTACCTTTTCCTACTCAAGTCAATTTGGCAATATCAGCCCACTTTAAGAAGTTACATTGGCTTTTTAAAAGGCATTTTTCATTCTGTATTGTCCATAGAAATTCTTGCAACAATCTCAGTTCCAGTTTCATTGTACTAAAGATATTTCTTAACAGCTTAACTTTCATGTAGGTGCCCAGAAGACTTGTCAACACAATTAGTTGTCTCACTATATCTGAAGGCCATAGAAAAATAATTTGTGGATCTTGGAGATCAGACAAAAATAGAATCAAATATTATCATCATCTTTAAAATTATACAAAACATGTATGACATCATTTAGTATCATTTGTCAGTATCCTTTAAAAAATCAAAAATTTTGTTATACCTGAAATGCTCAAAAGTCATTTAATGATTGAATAATTTATAACACACTCTTTTTTTTTGAAACAGGGTTTCTCTGCGTAGCTTTGTGGCTTTCCTAGGACTCTCTTGGTAGCCCAGGCTGGCCTTGAATTCACAGAGATCTGCCTGGCTCTGCCTCCCAGTGCTGGGATTAAAGGCGTGTGCCACCACCACCTGGCTATGACATAGCCTTAAAATAGAATATTTAACACTTTTTGTAGTAAAAAGTGATAGTTTAGGAAAATATCTTATGAAAGAAAGTATTATTTATTATTGGTTCTTTATTTAAAAAAAGATTCATGTTGAATTTACATTTATGTATATATATATATATGTAACAGTATCTTATTTTATTAAATAAAATGTATTAAGTACCAAGAATATGACTATAGGTTAGTAGTATATAAAACTAGGTTGTGATAGTATGAGAGGTGGATATTTTCACTTTTAATTTGTTCCACAGAATTCAAGTAACTAATTCAAATTGTATTGATAAGTTATATAACAAGAATATTTTAATTATCAAATGAAGAAAAATGAGATAGGCTATGAAAGAAACTTTAAAGTTTCCTTGCCAGTGATGTGTTATAAAAGGATAATAGAGTTATATATATGTTACTAACATTGGACTTTCAAAGGGCATTTCATTCTACTATATGAACCAGTAGAATTGTTCTATTTCTTTATTAAACCACTAGTGTTACCTTTGTTAATAAGGAGGTTAATAAGTGATCACTATACTCTCCATTAACATTTCTCCTAATGCTAAAATATTCATATTTACAAAGAATTTGAAATTCAGAGGAATGAGGTGAGAATTGAGATCCAAATGTGGAAGTTATTGATGGGAAAGCAAGAGCATGATCTGTGCTAACTGGCATGCCAACCTTTTCTCTGTAATAAAACTTGAACTCAGAGAAAAGAAAAATCATAGGGAACACATTATAATGAAGCAAATGCCTCAGAGAAAGTACATGATGCTATTGTTGTATCCATTCTGAAGTCAGAAAAAAATCCATGCACAATAGAAAAGCTGGCATACAATCTCCAAAAAATATCATCTAGGTAATATTTTCCAGCTTGAATACATGACCTTTTTCCTTTCTGTACAATGTGCCATCATACTGTTGCAAAATTCTACTGTGTGTGTTTGTTCAAAATTAGCTATCAACTCAAGGGAATGGCTAAGTGTGGTCTTGAAATAACCTGAAGACTCAATTGTTGAAATAAGATGCCTTTCACGAAGAGGTAAGGAATTTCAACAGATGTAATAGTTTGTAAAATTATTTGAGATGTAAACCCCCTTGTAGTTGTCATATGTTCTTTAGATTATTAAACAAAGGATCAGGATAAAAATTCTTCCAAATGCTGTAAATCTCTAAAGACACAGGCAGTACACTATAAAAAAAAAAAAAGTTGCAATTAGCCATACAAACTTTCTGCTATAAGGCTTACAGAAAAAGTTCAGATTTTGTTTCTCCTCCTTGTAAAGTCTCATTCTTATTTATCCATGTATTGCATCCCTGAAGTTAGTATACAATGTTCAGATTTGGGGAGTCAAAACTACTTTTTAAACTTTGGTAAAAATGTCTACTGATTTTAGACACTTAAAGTATATTTTTCCAAATTCCATAAGATTGATGTTTGTAATTACATTACCGTATAATAAATGCAGTGGTGAGTTGAGATGGAATAGGCATTAAGAGTCCAAGAACTATAGTACATAATGATACACTCAGTTATGCAGTTGAAAAGGAGATACAATATATTACAAACTTTGATAATTTACATTGCAGAAAGTTTTTTAAAAAGCCTCAAGAAATAGTCTGATGGAATGTGTAGTAACAAAAATATTATCAAATTCTGTACTTTATATGAGAAGCACCATCCCCAAATAGGGTAAAAAGTTTAAGGGGAACATTATATGAAATTAGACACCAGAGAAAGTTATTACTAACTAGGTTGAAAGTGTTCAGTGTCAAAACTGAAAATGTCTATGGAAGGGAAGGTAAATATCAAGAGCCAACAAAAAGCAAGTGATTGCTCCATAAAGTTTGATTATTATAAAAGATGTGATTGTTGAAAGCAAGCAAGAAAATTATTCCTGGCATTTAAATTGTGGAAACAAAGAAAACCTACCTACACTAGAGGTTTACCAAAAATTATATCCTAAATGATTTAAAGCAATTATCAGAGCAGTGACTGAAAACACTATGCTAAAGAAGTATTTCAACTCCATTTTTACTACATGCAATATATCCAACTTCCTCTTATGAAATTTATACATATTGTTATTTCAAAATGTACTTGTGGTATGTTGATGCTTGGTAATTTAGTGCTTCTGAGTTATTAACTGAATATACATGTCAGTTTTGAAAAGAAACTATTTCATAGAATAAACTTGTTTAAAAACGTAATAAATTTTGTCTTGCCACTATCTGCTCATATACCTGAAAAAATAGATATGTGATAATTTTGAAAGAGAAATATAGGATTTAACTAAAATATGAAGTGTTCTTATTTATGAAGTTTAACCTGGTGTCCTTTATCAGCCAAAAAGCTATTCTGGGGCCCCATGGGTGACCCAAATAAATAGCATTCATTTTAGTACTTTAATTCATTTCAAAGTGTACTTTGGCAACTACAAATTACTTTAAAAGCTTAATGTCTATCTAAAACTGCATCTGAGCATTAGTCAGTTTACTTACCACAGACTGAAATGGCCCACATGATATCAGAAAGCAATGCATTCATTTTTCTGAAGACCCATCTATGAAAGGGAAGGAGAAACTAAGTGGACTTTGTTCATTTTATTGTTTATAAATTTACCACTTTAAAGTATACTCTAAAGACTTGGATGGTGTTTCATTCAGGATCCTGATATGGAACACAATTCACCTATATGGTTTAAGTGAGAATCTTTAATAAAGCTATAACATACAAATGCAAGACCAGGGTTGAAGGAACAAAAGGCAAATATAGGAACACCACAGTCCAAATAAGAATTGGCTGGGCAGTGGTGGCAAACACCTTTAATCCCAGCACTTGGGAGGCAGAGGCAGGTGGATCTCTGTGAGTTCGAGGCCAGCCTGGGCTACCAAGTGAGTTCCAGGAAAAGTCACAAAGCTACACAGAGAAACCCTGTCTCAAAAAACAATAAAAAACAATAATTGGAAGCTGGTACCAGCTTTAGGTCTCTAGAAAATAATACCAATAATAAGCGATTAGAAGTCAGAAGGATAGAGAACTAAAGGTTTTCCTTCTCTCTCCTTGCTTTTGTTATATACTACCTACACATCTCAATCCTTGTTGACTTCCACTGAATGAAATTCATGAGATGAATTGTGTTCCATATCAAAAGCATTATGGCAAGTACTTGAGTCAGCTAGCCATATAGTATCTCTAATCAAATCTTTTTCTTCTTTTTATTCAATATGGAACCTCAGCCCATCAGATTATAGGCTCATGTTCTGAGTGTGTCTTCTATGCTCAGTTAAATCTCTCTGGAAACACCCTCATAGACATGCTGGATTTTGCTAAATGCTGTGAGGTTTACAATGAAGAGGAACTATACAGTGAGCATCTTGAAGTAATTACAGATATTTATAAATATTCTGGATCTTCTTATTATTTTTTAAATACTGAATGATACATTTAATTTATCCAACACCTTTTAAATTAAAATATAAACACATTACTTCCTCTCTTCCTTTTATTCCCTCTAGACTTTCCCGCCGTGTACCCTCCATCTCACCCCTTCTCAAGTTGATAGCCTTTCTTTAGTAATTATTGATACATACATGCATGTGTATTTGTGTGTGTGTGTGTGTGTGAGAAAGAGAGAGAGAGAGAGAGAGAGAGAGAGAGAGAGAGAGAGAGAGAGAGAGAGAATATATATAATGTGATGTGCTTGGTCTGATTTTGTTGTTTGTGTATATATGGCCTTAAGTTTGGTAGAGGCTAATTCTCCCTCTATTAGCAGACATTATTTGTTTATAGTTCCTTGTCTAGACTTTTCACCTTGTGCATTACATGTGTACTAATATTTTAATTGTTCAAATCTAGTTTATGCAGAAATTTATGAAAGCCAGTCTCATTGCATAATCTCTGTTATTCTGACTTTTATAACACACACACACACACACACACACACACACATACACAAACACAAACATGTTTCTGCAATGTTCCCTGAGCCATAGATACAGAAGCACTGCTTCAGATGATCCATCGATCTCTGCATTGTGTCCAGTTGTGGTTTTCTGAAATAGCCTCATTTTGTTGGAAAGAATATATTCTTTGATGAGGGGTGATAGCTATATCTGTAAATGTAGGAATAAGATTTAGAATATAGTTATGAAATTAAAGTGGTGTAGCAAAGTATAGTTTATAGATTCTCTTTTATGTTTATTACCTCACTTTCCCTGTATAGTTGGTTAGGCTTCTAGTAACAGCCATAATTTTTGTCCTATTTAGTTGACTATAATTCCACTGGAATATCTGTTATTTAGCACCAACATGTGAGTGCCACTACTGCGTGTTTATGTGTATTTTGCTTTGTTGGTTATTGGTGTGGTTCAAAGCTGGGAAGGAATAGTAATTGCTTCCCTCCATTGGAAGCTTATGTAGGACTTTCTGATACTGAGAAAACTAGATGACATAGAGGAGGCTTTTAGATTAGATGTGGTTCAAATAATACAAGCTCTGTCCTAAATGTGTAATATGCTTAGCAACAGTGTTTTACAATCTAAGGCAGGAGGAGACAGGAGCTAAGCCTTTTCAGCTGAGGAGTTGATGAGGTGAGAGGTGGATGTCTCTCTTATCTTTCAGAATTTACCACAATATCTGCTTCTAGGGTTTTAGTAGGACTAATGTTACATCTGGCATCCAACTTTTGGGGTACCTATTCACAAAAAAAAATCCACTTGCCTGTGGCTTTGCAGCCACTAGCACAGGCTAGAGCCGCATGCAGCCAGAGACACTATCCTGCCAGTTATGTTCTTGTTGAGGCCTCTTCACAACAAACCACACAGCCGTTTGTGTTCTAAACACCACAGGAGTTAGCTGCTTTTGATGTTCCCCTGTGTAGATGGCTGACTCTTTGACTTCTTCTCCCTGGGTGGGTTGTGGGCTCTCCCTGGACCCCCTCCTCAGGCCACTATCACGCTTGGTATCTGCTTTGAAACCCACTGGAACTTCTACTCTTGCGTGCATATCTGAATTTTCATCATCGGCAGATTTGGTGAGACAATTGGGAATTCTTAAAGGGAGAAATTAGTTAAAAGAGAGAGTTTTTCCTATGTTAAAAAAAATGGGAAGCAGTATTGTGATGGAGAGAGTCAGGTATCTGCATGATTATAAGATGCATGGTTTGAAAATAGAACAATTACATGAGAGGATAATTAATTTAGATGGGATTTACATAACATCAATTGTAAATATTACCTGTTTGATCATTTTTGTTTTATCATTAAAAAAGTTGGTTAATAGGAGTGTCAAGATAAAAATTTCAGAAAAAATTATTAAAACAGATCATAGAGATATTCAGATCAAGAAAAAGGAATTTAAAGGAGAATCAATCTCAGCATTGAATTATAAGGTTACAGAGGAACAACCCAAGGTTTTTCAAGCAGCCAACCATAATTTATCCAGTAGCCTTACAGAAACTACCAAATGATAGATATCCTCAAGGCTGTGTAAGACTCCTGAATAGACTCCTGTGCAAATGTTAGATTTGAGTAGATTCAAGGAAGCAATAGTCTCATATGGCATGCATTCACCTTTTATGAAGTAGATGTTAAACTCATGGTCAAATTTGATAGAATTATCCTTCAAGACTGGAGTGACTTGATTACAGCAGTCTTGGCACCTAGTTCTCAGTTAGAGTGGAGGACTTGGTGGGAAGATGAGGCTAAGACCACTGAACAATGAAGTAGGGCTAGAGGTATGGAAATCACCCAAGACCATCTTCTTGGAGAGGTAGATTATGCTAATGTAGAAAGATAATCTTTATATGATGACCACAACATGGCTTTATGCTATCCAATAGCCTTGAATGCTTGGGACCAAACTGAAGAAGTATGGAAAAAAATTGAGTCATTTACTAAAGCTATGCAGGGCCCCAAAGAAACCTTCGCTGATTTCATAGAAAGATTGACTTCAGCAGTAAATAGAATGATACCAAATTCAGAAGCTAGACAAATAATAATTTGAATATCTTGCTTTTGAAAATGCTAATACACAATGCAAATGAGTAATTAGGCCATTAAAGGCAAGATCAGCATCCTTAGAGGAATTGATCTTAGATAAAATCAATATTAAATCTCATGACCATGATGATGCTTGGATAGGAGAGGTGATTTCCAGAGGTTTGAAGAAAAATAGTAATGTCAAATGTTTCAAGTTTCGGAAACAAGGTCACCTAAAAAGGGCCTCTAAACAGGGCATTCCTAGAAACAATGTTTTTTTCAAGGAAAAATTTCAACAGAATTCCCCTCCCTTCTGGATTATGCAGAAGGTGTGGCAGAGGCAGGCATTGGACTAATGAATGTAGATCAATAAGGAATAGTCAAGGTAAATTTTTGCTGTTGGGAAATGCCTCAAGGGTGCCCTCTCACAGGCCCCCGTGTCAAATTTGGTTCATTCATTTCCTGTCATCCTGGAGGAAACTCTTTCTCAGAGCAATTAAAGAACCTAAAATAATGCCTATTGTAAGAAACCATACTGCTCTGGATGATAGAACAGTTCTAGAAGATAAAATAAAAAAATTTCAAGAGAAACAATAGATCAAAATTGATAAAGGTTAGATTTGAATGAAAGTGATCTCTTGATTAGAAGAGATGATAGTTCATCAACCAGCATGGCCTTTCAATCTAAAGTAACCTATAAAACTAGCAAATGCATTTCATTTGATCAGATATAACTTGCCAAAAGGGATCCTCCTCAAAATTAGGCTTGGGGAGGGTTTTTGTTTTTGTCCTTCAGGAGAATGAAGGCTAAGGTATCTGAAAACTACTGGACAAATGAGACATCTGAAGAAAAAGGAAAGGCATATAGTCCAAAGATGGATGCCCCAACATCACAGAGTAACCTTGGTTGACTGTTCAGGCAGCCAGCTGTTTCTGTCATTTCCCCAATTATTGGAAGTCATTTGCTTGCACTTCCTGTTTACTCAGTTAATATTATTTCCTTCTCAAGTCTGTGGAGTTTGAAGACTAGATAGTTATAGTTTTCCATGTTAACAAATTCAGAAAAAAAACTCACTAAAGAGGTGTACAGTGTGTAAATTTGAGAGACATCAAAAGATCATTTTTGGTTGGTAATACAAGTTAGGATAGAAAGTGAATTAGGTACAACACTTTGGACTTGCCAAAATAGGATAAATATTGGAGTATTTTCTCTGAATTTGTCAAGTTTTAATGAGCTAGACAATATTGATGTAATTATTACCTGTACATTGTATATAGTTATTGTACTTATTGTATACAGTTTTTTCTTATATTAGTTATAATCTTTTTTAATTTAGATAAAAAGAGGAAATGTGGTGATATTTTGTGTATACTCTAACAAATAAGCTTTCCTGAAGATCAGAAGGCAAAGCCAGCCACTAGTTAGCCATAGAAGCTATGCAGTGGTGGCACATACCTTTAATTGCAGGAATTGAGAACTCATGCCTTTGCTCCCAGTACTACTTAGGAAGCACATGCCTTTAATCTTAGCACTAGGGAGGTTGAAATAGGGAATGATATGGCTGAGATGGAGAAAAGGAACAAGGAAGGAAGAGACAGGAGCTCAGTCTCTTTTGGCTGAGGAGTTGGTGAGATGAGAGATGGCTTCTTCCTTTGTCCTTTGATCTTTCAGCATTTAACCCGATATCCTGCTTTGGGATTTTATTAAAACCAATTTGGATTTGTACAACAAAGGACTTGAAAGACGGTTTCTAGTGCCTGAAATGAGGATTTTTGTTAGTTTCTGGTTCTTGTGTGAAGTATTGTCATCATATCTTCCACAATTTCATTTGAGATATAATTTGGGGTGAATATAAAATAAAGTGATTTTTTGAGGCTTTATCAGATGATTTTGTTGTTATTTGTAACAACTTCCTCCTAATCTTTTCATTTTTGATGCATGGTAGTAGGGTGCTTCCAAGACTCCTTAAATATCAAAAGGAACATTTACTTTTTCCCAAGAAAACACAAGCAAGTTTCTGATTAAGGTAGAGACTTTAATAGCTAGTGGATACTTTTCCAAATTCCCTTCTCCCATTATATTGTTGACACAGTTTGCAGTGTGCATTCCTGAATGACACTAAAAATCAAACCTTCTTTTTTACATAAACAGGGCTTATGGAAAAAAGAAAATAAAGCATACCTACTATGTTAAGCCCTAGAACTTTTTTAGGATAGTTCATTCCTCACTGTTCACACCACTGATAGAGTGGCTTCTTCTTTCCTCAAATCAGAGGTCAAATGGCATTGCTTTGAAAAACATAACACCTCATTTTCTAGGAATGTACCTCTCTAAATTACCACTTCTATGATTTATTTTGACTTTTTAAACACCCTTGGTAAATACAAGTTTACGCTATTCGAACTATTTCCATGTATGTATCAACCAAAGAACACTAGAATATTGTACGCAACAAAGAATATTTTCTCAATCATTCTGAAATAGGTTTCTAAACTGTTCTGTATTCCTTGACAAATTATTGACATTAAAACCTCCATTAAAAATAAAACACAAAATTAGATTGTTTCAGGACATGTCTTGATTTTCAATAGCAAGAAAACTTATATGGTAAAAGCATATGTAATAAAAACAATTTCTTCAGATGATGAAACTGTCAGATAGATCTCATGAGTGCATTCAGATGAGTGAAAGTCATTTTTACTGACAATAAAATGAATAAAAAGCTGCCTTTGGTGGGAGTATTGGTCCCACTTAAAAGTCTTATAATGAAAAGCTCAAAGAATATAAAATAAGGTTTCATATCTTCCTTTAGATAAGCACTTGCCTTGCCCCAAATTCATTGGTGCTGGCATTCACTTTGGGCTCACTTTTCATTAATAAGATTTATATTTAAACACATTTGTCTTCCTTGTTCCTCTTCATCACCTGCTTTTAGCCTCTGTTCAGTTCAAGAGTGCCCTAACATTTAGATAAAGAAAGCTTACATCATGTTTATCATGATCAAATATCTACTCTATCCACTCTAATTTTCACAGCCACCACTATGTGCTAAAATCTTTATTCACACTTAAATTCATGGACACTGAGGCTCAGATATTTTGAGATTTTGGCTAAGAACATATTTAAGTTATTTTTTTCCTCTGGCCCCCTACATCCTTCAAGACTACCTTCCTTTTTTTGCAGCTTCTGCTAAACTGACAAACATCTCTGTACTAAGGACCCTAGAGTTGCCATACTTGGCTGGGACCCAGGAACCTTATCTGTACCCATATTTCCTTCCTCCATTGTGATATCTTCAGAGTACTTTTATACATACTGTCTACCAGCATCAGCCCAACCTCCTAGCCAACCTCTACCCCCTTTGAATTCCTTTACATTCTTAGCCAAAACAAAAGTAACTCTAGTTCTGCCTCTATCACATTTAGTGGAGTTTACCTCCATGTCCTGCTTTAGTGAATTCCAGAATCAGTCCCTCACATCATACTAGCTTATCAATCTACCAAACTTCCAACACATCACCCTAAACTAAGACAGCTTTAATCTGAACCCAGAGCTCCAACTAGAACTTCAGATCTAAGATTAGTCAGAGTATGAACCCTAAAACTCAGAATGATCCTGAGACTGAAAAATAAGCATAGTTCTTCTAGTCTACAGCTTGCCACAATGGGGCAACAGCAATCAAAGAACTGAGCAATGTAGGGACCTGAAATCTCCACCAACAAAACCACAGATGTCATAACTCAAGATGCTTAGTTCCCAATGCAAAGACACAAACATGAACAAACAAGAGAATATGCCTTCTACAGAGACCATCAAACCTACTGTAATATACCATGAGAAAAGCCATTTAGTTAAAGCATAATACAAGGACTTCAAAACAGCAATTATGAATATGTTCACAGACATTAAATAAGGTATAAACATATGCCTCAATGAATATCATTTAAAACAATCAGCTGAACGAAATAAGAAAATAATACAAGATATTAATATAGAATTGAACAAAGAATAACTAAACAAAATTTAAAACTGAAATAAATATAAAAATGAAAAATTCACAAAGACAAACAAAAGCTCAGAAGTAAATACAATCAACAGAAAAATAGACAGGGAAGACAGAATTTCAGGTTTTCACAATAAGATAGAAGAAATGTGTAGCTCAATCAAAAAATGTAGAGGCTTACTAAAAATATACATATTTAAAATGGGTTTAAATGGAGTTACCATATAATAGAATACTAGATGTAAAAAAAGATGACTAGACTGCTACACAACTCCAGGGAGGCTACCTAGAAAATGGGACCCTAGGAAAGACACAGGGATCACCCAATGACAGAAAAATGGATGAGATCTACATGAACAACCTGAACGACAGTGGGAATAATGAATGGCAAGGTTCGAGGGAAAGAAAGATTAGGGGAGCAGGAGATCACAGCTTGATCAAGAACAGAAAGGGAGATCAAGGAATAACAGACCATGATAAATGAGGACCACATGAGAACAGGAATAGACAGAGTGCTGGAAAGGTCCCCAGAAATCCACAATGATACATCCTCTGTAGACTGCTGGCAATGGTCGATAGAAAGTCTGATCTGACCTAGTCTGGTGATGAGATGGCCAAATACCCTAACAGTCGAGCTGGAACTCTCATCCAATAACTGATGGAAGTGGATGCAGAGATCCTCAGTCAGGCCCCAGGTGGAGCTCCAGGAGTCCAATTGTCGAGAAAGAGGAGTGTGAATTTTTGAGACCAAGATTGGAAAAGCACAGGGACAAATAGCCAAAGTAATGGAAGTAAATTAATTATGAACCAAAGGCTGTGGAGCACCAAACTGGATCATGCCCTCTGGATAAGTGAGACAATTGAATAGCTTGAACTGTTTGGGAGGCACCCAGGCAGTGGGACCCGGACCTGTCCTTAGTGAGCTGGCTGTTTGGAACCTTGGGGTTACACAGGGACACATGCTCAGCCTGGAAGGAGGGGATTGGACCTGCCTATACTGAATCCACCAGGTTTAAATGAATCCCCAGGGGAGTCTTGGTCCTGGAGGAGATGGGAATGGAGGGGAGGGGCTTGGGGAAAGGTGGGGGTAGGGGCGGGAGGGGGGAGGACAGGGGAACCCATGGCTGATGTGTAAAATTAAAACACAAATATAATAAATAAAAAGGGAGAAAAAATAAATATATAGTAAATGAAAAGAGAATAAAAGCTAGAAAAATAAAAAAAATAATATCCAACTTTATAGACAACATTTTATAGATTCCAAATAGCATGGAGACCATGCCTTCTTTTACTTGACAATATCTTTTAATTCTGTTTATTTGGCAACATATAACAGCATTTAATTATTTTTGATGGATAATATTCCACCACTTATGCATACCAAATTTTATCTGTTCATCTTTTGATGGACTAGTAGGCAATGATTTTCAAGATTTAATTATTTTGTTTATATGTGTTTATATCTATAAATACACATATCTACCTATATAGAGAGGCATACAATATCATAATTTGTCTGTTTATCCATTAATGGACAATTAGACTAATTTCTTATCTTAGACACTGTGAATACTACAGCAATATATATGAGCATACAGATATAAATTTGTCATGTTAATTTTGTTTCCTTTTGATATATATTCAGAAGTAAGGTAGATATTTAATTTTAGAGATTTTCCTGTACTCTTTCACTCTTGAAAATCTCTGTACCCACAAGGGCTGGACTTGTTAACATTTCTAACGACCAACTACAAAGTTCATTCTTGTTACGTTGTTGCTTAGTGTTTGTTATGATTGTTATTAATCCTCCTAACTGGGGTAAATGGCACATTAATGTAGTTCGTGTTTAGATTTTGCAATGGTTAGTGTTACTAAAATTTTTCAAATATTTGTCACCATATATATTTCTTCTTTTGAGAAGTGTCTATTCAGATCATTTGTCCATTTTTACAATTAGATTACTTGGGTTTTATTGTTAAGATTTTATTTTTTTCATTTTTATTATTTCCTAACAGATAGATAGGTGGCAAATACTTTGGTTCACTATTTAGACTGTTTCTTCCTTCTGTGGATTATTTTCTTCACTGCACAGTGTGCCGGAGCAGCCCCAGGGACTCTTGAGGAATGACGGATAAGAGACTCAGTTAGAAATAAAGAGGGGAGAGAAAACAGGGTAGACTCAAGTGGGCCTGGATCCTTATCCACTGGCCCAGAACTTTATTCCAAAGTTCTATTTATAACAATGCCAAAGGGTGGAGCAAAAAGACCTCCCCCTTGCTAGTTAGGCCCTTACAAACCCCTGATACTCAGGCCAGTGATCCAATCAACCTCTTATGCAGTCCTGCTGGCCACAGCCACTAGGAAACCTAGTTGGCTACAACAGTACAGAAATTGTCAGTTCGATGAAATCCATTTGTTAAATTTCACTTGTGTTTCCTTTGCTGTTAGTGTTCTTTCCAGAAGTTCACTGCTTCTACCAAAGTCTCTCCTGTGCTTCCTGCTAATAGTTTCCAAGTTTTAGATGCTACATTTCAGCCTTTGATCCATTTTCTGTTGAGTTTGCACAGAGTGAGCAATAAAGGTCAAGCTTTGTTCTTCCGTGTGTGAATATCTGTCTAGCTTTTGCAGCATCATTTATTGAAGGGGCTGTCCTTTCCCCAGTGCATTTTTTGGTGCTTTTGTGGAGAATCAGTTGGCTGTCGATACATGGATTTATTTCTGGCATCTCTATTCTGTTCTGTTGGTTGGTATGTCTCATTTTATGCCAATATCATGCTGTTTTGGTTACCATGATTCTATATATCTTGAAATCATATATTTGTGATGCCTCCAGCTTGGTTCCTTTTATCCAAGATTATTTCAACTATTTGGGATCTTTTCTACTTCTATGTGCATTTTAGGATTTTGCTTTTTCTAAGTTTGGGACAAGTGTAATTAGTATATTGGTGGATCTTGAATTAAAGCAAGGTAGTTAAAATGAAAAGTGTATTGATGTGTAAATATTAGCCTTTCGTTGTGTCAGTAGGGATAAAGTGGATATTTTCAAGTTTCCCAATATGAAATTAAGCAGATGTGTAGTGATCACAATAGTACACTATTAAATAGTATACATGGTGGCAAAATGATGAGAACTGACATCCAGGGCACAAACCCTCCCCAAGTTCAAGCTTAACTATTTCATAAAATGCCAGTTTTAGAAAATGATGTCACTGAGAAGCTCTTCATTGACTTTGCTCACTTTTAATGTTGAAAATTTCATTTTAGCATAACTCAACTCATTTGCCCCTTTAGTGAGAAAGGTTTTCTTTTTAATACTTAAAAGTATAATTTCTCATTAAATCTGGCAAACACTTTCACTAGTTAAAGGAAAAAAAACCTTGTTTTCTTTTTTCTGTGATCAGACAGCTGGTAGACAAAGAAAGGGAGAATAATAAGTTTTAATTATACCTTTCAGAGCCCAACAGGTTTGAAAGCTGTTCAGAAATTACATCTGGGTTTTCTCAGCATTAACTTATCAGTGTTTAAGAGATACTAGCTCTTTTTCTTTAAGTTGAGGTGGCCAAACTTGTCAATTGAGCCACAGTACTAAAGTTTCAAAATTCATAAGTGTTAATAATGTTTATTTTTCCCATCAGGATTTTTTTTGCAACTTTTTTCTATCTCTCTATTCCATATTACAGTTTCTAGATATGGTCTTCAGAGATTGGATTGGGATTTCTAGGCTACTCCTTGGCTGACTCAAAAATCAATCCTGACAGGCCAAGATCTACAGCAAGAAATCTGATTAAAGATCATGCCAATTAGCTTGTCAGGAGTCTCTGAAAAGGCTGATTGGCAAAACCTTTCTAAGATAACACAAATACGAAAAATCTAGAATGAGTATCTACACATTAAAAATCTGCAGCATCAATATACAGCCAATGATATCAGGAAAAATCATGTAAATATGACATCAAAGAAGTAACAAATGGTGCAACCACAAGTGACTCAAACTAAATGGAGATCTATGAACTTCCTAGCAAATAAATATTCTTGATTTTAGAAAATTTAGTGAACTTTAAAAATATACACAGTTCAACCAAATCAGGAAAGTAAGTTGTAATCTTGTGAAATATGGTATGAAACTCATTATAGGAGTTAGTGTCCATGTCTCTCTCGCTCTCTCTCTCTCTGTGTGTGTGTGTGTGTGTGTGTGTGTACAAGGATGTGTGTAACATACACAATTTCACTGAATAAAAATTGGGCAAAGGAATTTAGTTGACATTTCTTAAAAGAAGACATGCGAGAAATTCATTTTAATCCCCTTTCCTGTTAAACATGTTCTTTCCTTTTCAGTAAACATTACTTCCCATAAAAAAAGACATGAAAATTGCAAACTAATGCATTAAAAAATTGTTCCACAATACTAATCATCAGTGTTATGAAACTTAAAATCAAAATGAGATATTGCCTCCCATGGTAAGATGCCTATCATTAGAAACATTGAAGACAACAAACGCTAGAAAAACGTCAAAGAAAAGGAACTCTTCAACACCTACTCACTGAATTGCAAATTAGTGCTAAAATCACAGAAAAGAGTACTGAGTTCCACACACAAAAATGGAATTACTGAATTACAGAGGGATCTCAATTGGTAGATTGCACATTTAACATGGACAAACCTTGGATTCAGCTCCCAGAACTACATAAACCAAGTTGGGCACATATATAACTTCAATAATCAGGATGTAGAAGAAGGAACATTGAAAATTAAAAGTCCTCCTAAGATAATGAGTTCAAGGTCAGCTGGGAATACCTGAGTCACAGGCAGAAGAAGAAGAGGAAGAAAAAGGAGAAATAGAAGAAGACAGGGAATGAAAGAAATACAGACCAACAGACAGGACAGACAGGAAGGAAGGAAGGAAGGAAGGAAGGAAGGAAGGAAGGAAGGAAGGGAGGGAGGGAGGGAGGGAGGGAGGGAGGAAGGAAGGAAGGAAGGAAGGAAGGAAGGAAGGAAGGAAAGAGGGAGGAAGGGAGGGGGGAGGGAGGGAAGGAAGGAAAAAGAAAAGAAATAGAAGTACTATGTAATCCAATAATTGAACTAATAAATAGTTTGTGAAATCTAATTAAATTAGCACCTTAATGGGATATTTGGTGCACCAATATATGAAATAATTTAATAGTTCATTAATGAAAAAAGAGGATTAAAGAATGTGATGTGTGCAAGGCTTGAACAAGAACACGACACCCTGGATGAAGGAAATTCCCTATCTTACACTGAGAAACCATTTGTAGTTGATAGCTACTGAGGGAGAGAGAATCATGCTCTTTTGAGTGTGTGGCTATTAGTAGGTTTCCCTTGATCCAGTTGGTTGTCCTTTAAACATATGGGAAGCTCTAGTTGGAGTAATTGGGGTTTCAAAAATTGGGGAACAATACCTTCACCATCCCAAATAATTTATTCTTCCCCTTTATCCATCATTTTTGTTGTTCTCTTAGGCTGCTGTAGGTTTTTTTTTTCTTTATGGAAGTTATTATGAACTGACATTATTTTGCATTATTTATTAATTTATTATGTATTACCCACACTAGAATATGGGCTTCAAATAAGGAAATATCAAAAGCTACACTCAGCATATAATAATTGATAAATATGTATATGAGTAATTATTAGTAATTTATATTTCCTCATTCTCAAGATCTTTCCATTAAATGTCCATGTCTCCAAATTTTTAACCATTTCTATCATCTTAGTATGCATCCTCTCATAGTAAGTTTTGACACTTTTGTTGCCAACTTTCTCTGTCATTTTTTGTTGAAATATTCAATATGACCTAATTTCATACAAATTGAAGAATGCATATTATTGAACACACTTTTGAAGATTTTGCTATTTTAGGAGACTTCCTCAGAAATTTAAACACTAAACTACTTTTATCAAAAGTTAGAAAGCCAGGCAAAATCCTTAAGCAACAATATATTGACACTTAGCACTCTAAGACTGTGAATAAGGTTCACAATTATTGCAAGATTCACAACCCATAATCCAAAGTACATTGATAAAAAAGGAAATAATGAGTACATATGTATTTTATGTAACTAGTTGAAGTTCTCTTATGTGGAAGAACAATGACCAAGGAAAGTGTTTGATAAGCCTGGGTCCCCCATTCTATATATGTACTGCTGGTCTATATTTGCCACCCAAGGTTTACCTTCCCTAAACATTTAGTATTGTCATATACATATATTGTTTTTATACCCTCCCCAAATCACCTATTTCTCTTAAATATGCAATAATAGAAAAGCAAAAGTTAAATCCTTGGTATAGACTGGGGAGCTTAGAGGAAGTTGAGGAGCTATGAAGTGATCTTCTGAAGTACTATTTGTAGTTTCATATTAACAGAGAGAATTTTTAATAAAGTCATTTTCCAAAGACAGGAAGTCAGAAAAGTTTAATTTAGAGGATTAAAAGTGCAATGGTAGATGGAATACTAAGTCAAGAATTGGAAGCATGGAGGAAAATCCTCTAATCAATCTCTATAAACTATGTTTCTCTAATGGTTTGCTCTCTCAGAGATCTGAGATATTTTGTCAAGGAAGGAAATATCAACTAAATTTTGGACTTAATGTCACTCTTATCAAATAGAAATCAAGGAAGACTGTGAACTGAAAATACTCAAAAAGTATCAAGTGTTAGCAAAATAGAAGGTTGCTTGGTTTATTGACATCACAATTTAATATGGCTTCACATAGAGCTTATTATATTCTTTCCTTTTAATTTTTCTATCTTTCTCTCTTCCTCCTCTTTTCTTCTCCCTTTCAACTTATTCATTAACAGAAAACCAAGTAATTTTATGCATTGGCAACCTGGTCTAATTCCCAAAAAAGAGGAATGAAAATGAGAAAATATTTTAATTAACTTTATTATTTAAAAAAACCCTTGTAAATAAAAAACATGATACACCAAAATTAACCTGATTCAAAATCTATACGTCACAACAAACCTCTATTCTGTTAAAATAGGCATTATAAAACTGTGGAGCCTTACATTGGATTTTATACTTTCACTATCAAATATATTTTATGTGCTTCTCCAAAACCAGAAACAAACAAACAAAAACCTAGGACAAAGTTAGAAATAGGAAATTTGTTAGTTTCATTTATTTGTTCTTTGGAGAAGTATTTAAAGAGGCTAAGAGCCAAGTGTTTCTACATTTTTCAGGTAGAGTGTATGTTCTGGCTTGATCACTTGCTATCTCTGTGACTTAGACACGTTGCTTAATCTCTCTGAACCCCAGTTTCCTAAAATGTCAAATGTATACAATATGTTTCTGGGTTCTTGCAATAGTGGTGGGACCAGCATATTAAAACAATGGCTTTTATTCTACTTCCCTTTACTCTTTCATCTCCATCAGATTTTTCTTTGCAATGATGTATTACAACACCCATGTACTTATAATTAATAACTAACCTCATTTAAAGATGATAGAGTTTGTAAAAGTTGGGAGTTTTATGTTAAACATATCTTGCTTCTATTTCCAGCTTCTCCACCTACTTCTTTAACTTTCAGTTAGTTCTTTAACCTTTCTCACTAAAGCTTCTTTATCTATAAATGGAAATGATAATAACACTTATCAGAAGAAGCATTGTTTAATGAAACAAGCAAGCAGATGACACTCACTAACCTGAGAGCTTTCGAGTGATCAATAAATATTACCTTCTTTATACTATACCTCTGTTACCAGTAATAGCATTATGTTTATAATTAGCCATCATTATTCTACACCAGTGAATCCTAACTTCATCTTGAGGATTAAAAAGCAATGTATTTTCCTTCAATAACATTAAATATAGTAAGGCAAAAACAAATCAAAATAGAGCACAGCAAACAAACAGAAGGAAATGAGTGCTAGAGAAGGCATAAGAAACATATACAAATCTAGAGACCCACTCATTCACGTACTTAGGAGACCCATAAAAACAAACAAAAAAAAACTGGAATCTATTATATATACTCAAAGAGCCTGTAGGGAAAAAAAATAAAATTAAACTAAATACAAAATCTTGACAAAACATTATGTGAAAAGGACTCTCCAAAAATGCCTTGAATTAATTTTCTGTTGGCCATCTACTATCGGGCATTCAGCCTAGACTTAAGATTAGTTTGTTTCCCCAGCAAGACTTCCTTGGAGTAAATTAAATTTCCGTGTACAAGTGGTTATCAATTGTAGATAGCTTCTGGCTTAGGAATAGGGGCATATGTCCACTTGTCCTTTAAGCTCTAGGACCACATCTGGAATAGACCTATTCAGGCCCTGTGAATGTTGCCTCAGTCTCTGTGAATTCATATGAGTATTGGTCCAACTGTGTTTACAAACTTTTGTTTACTTGGTGTTATCCAATCCCTTTGGTTCTTATACACTTTTTGCTTACTCTTTAGCAGGGTTCCCCAAACTCTGAGGGGAGAGATTTGATGAAGACAACACATAGAGGACTGAGTGTTCCACGGTCTCTCATTCTACTCAAAATGTCTGGCCTTGGGTATTTGTGTTTGTTCCTATCGATGGCAAGGAGTAGCTTCTCTGATGATGGCTGAGGAAGACATTGATTTATAAGTATAGCAGAATGTTGTTAGGAATCTTTTTATCACTATGTTTCTTTACTAGAACATTAGTATTTATTTTTTTCTCTAGGTATGTTGTAGCTGGGCTAACTAGTCTCAGGTTCCTGGTCACCTAGTCAATGTTGCCTATGGCGTCCATCTCATGGGGGAGGTCTTAAGTCAAAAAGGTATTGGTTGGTATCCTTGTCACTGCTCTATTGCTGTGACCATGACCAAGGCAACTTTTACCAAAAAAAAAAAAAAAAGGTATTTAACTGAGGGCTTTTTTACATTTTCAGAGGCTTAGTCCATTATCATCGTAAGTGAGAGCATGGAGCAGGAAGGTGTGGTTCTAGAGAAGCAGTTGAGTGCTATGTCCTTATCTGCAAGAAGAGGGGGATGTGGGTGGGGAGAGAGAGAGAGGAGATAGAGAAACTGTGAAGCATGGGCTTTTGAAACCTCAAAGCTTAGCTCCAGTGATATACACCTTCCACACCTCCTGATATTTCTAACATTCAAATGATTCCTCTCCCTAGTAACTAAGCATACAAATATATGAGCCTATGGGGGCCATTATTATTTTTATATCTTGCAGGTATAATACCATTGTAAATAGAAGGATTTGTAGCTGGGTTGGTGTTTAAGTTTCTTCTTTGGTAGTATATACCAAAAACAATTTTCTTTTCATCTCTTCCATTATGAACAGTGGTTACATCTCTATTTTATCCCTTCTGTCTCATTCCACACTCATTGCTAGGATGGAAAATAGAGAGTACAAGTGATATGAGTAAGGAAATTGCATAGAATGGCTTAAATCTGTGTAAAATGTAAGTGATTTATGAATACATGTCTTTAATAATTACAGGTCTTTCCTATGACCTTTTCTTGGAGCAGATAAAATAGAATATAGTTTTGTAGTTGCTTATCCTTTAATGAATAACAAAAGCAAATTATGACTAATAGGAGATAGCAATAGACTACTACATTAGAAGGATAGCCACCTATAACTGCCACCAAAAAACAGGATGGGTAGCTAGGCTAAGGAAGATATAAGTGTTGGCATCAATGGGCAGACTTACTATTGCTTGACACTATTATTAGTTATGTTTGGAACTGGGCACTACCAATAGAACTAATGTCTCTTGATTGTTTTAGATTATAGTCAGCTAAAAATAAAACAACTATTTCTATACTAGATAATTTTGAATATTTATGGCTTATTTTTATGTAGTTCCCATATCTCTCTTCCCCTGACAACATCTTCTGCTCTCCTAGTCCCTATGGGCTTCAGTAATACTAAAACTACCTTCTCTCCTTTATCTGTAATTACCCTCTTTTGTCTTTCTAAACTTCTACATTCTTTATTTCGTCTCTGCCTTAGTCATTGAGTAAAGGATATTAAAATTCATTTTGTTTGGGATTGCAGCAACAATGAGCTTGCCAATTAAACAAGCCTACTATAATTTCTCTTTTTAATGAAGGAAAAATATAATACTTTATCTTGTCAACTTAAATAGTTAAGTGCATATAGCTCATTCAGTAGAAGCTAAATATATGATATAACAAAAAAGAGTAATGTACTTGAATGCACCTTGTTAGATACCATATGTAACACCTAATATGGACATGAGTCATTCATGGTTGATAAGAACAAAGCACTAAACAAAATAACCCATTTAACAGGTAGAGAGTGGAGAAGACGATAGACATCTTTGAAATGGACTATAAAATAGGTGGTAGTTGCTTGTTGTTAGTGAATATACAGAAAGGAATTTACAACTCAGAGAATACACAGCAAGCTGGTTAGTCAGCCACTGAATATTTTAGTAGGAGGAATACAGAACAACTGTTGTACAGTTTTCATTGTTAACAGGACCTGCACTTCATTAACAAAAATTATTCAAGCCCAGAAGTTTAGTTACTCATGATTAATCCAGGAAATCCCTAGTTATGTTTTGGCTTTTCCTTCTTGTAGAATGACTGCAACTAAACCATGAATTAAAAGGTAGAGGGGATCATCAAATTATGTATAGACAAATAGAGCATCCAGAAAATTCCAATCCCTTTTAAAGACTATAAGGAAATTCAAAACTCTATTTGGCTAAGTTAAGAACATTTGTTAATATGACAAGAAGTAAAAGGAAAACAAAAAGTTTTAGTGATATGTTGTTGAGAGAAAAAGAGAATACAAATTTATTTAGGAGGCATAGAACTAGCTACTTGTTTGTGTTATATACTTAACACTTTACAATTAAAAGTAAGACACTCTAATGTTATTTTTTAATATTTCCTGTTGCTCAGAATGGCTATATAATCCCTTCTTTCAGCATTTTTCTACATAATAATAGAGTTTGGCCTCTGAAATTGTTTTGTCTATTTAGTACATAATAATATAGCAAATAAGATACTTAACTGTTTAAAATACAAAAAGTTATACTTGAGAAAAACAATCCTTAAACAATATCATTAGAATAGGAAGGAATTTTTGACTTTCCTAAGTGGCAGTCATTTGTTACTCTTTTGGATTTAAGAGTGAATTTGTCTAGATACTATCTCTTAACTATGTCTAGAGAATACTGGTGACTATTTTACGGTAGAATAAAGACAACTTGGGTTGGGGATTTAGCTCAGAGGTAGAGTGCTTGCCTAGCAAGCACAAGGCCTTTGGTTCGATCTTCAGATTAAAAAAAAAAAAAGAATAAAGACAACTTATTCAACAGTCTAACATACTGCAGGAAATTAAACTAAATGATAAAGATTCCTATGAGAAATAATCACTTTTGGTTAGCACAGCTCTTTTGTCCTGAATATTACTCTGAATCCTTTTTCTACTTTCCCAATCATTTCATTTTCATGGCCACAATGCTGATTCAGACTGATATTGCAACAATTAAGTGACTTCAAACTTTCCTCAGTGGAATGCATTGTGAACATAGTCCTTATTTTGTTTATGACTATCTATTTTACCTTTCACAGGATGTAAATTTTAATTTGTTCAAACAGAAATAAAGTACCAATGCTATTACATTTTCTTCTACAGAAATTTACTAGTAAGCTCAAATTTACTCTTGATGAACTACCTTCCTAATGTAATCACTAATCTCTCTCTACTTCAATAGCATTTTATTTGCATGATTTTATAAACCTTCACACATTCTGAATTTTATTAGTGTTACTCATTTACTCAAAATGTACTTTAAATTTCACCAGTGATCATTAAATATTTATTGATTTAATAAATGAGTGAATATTTTTCAGAGGCCATTAACTATGCTTATATTTAGACTAGGTTTCTAGAAGAGATCAACCACTCTAATTCACAGAGGAATGACATCAGTGTCACTAAATAAAGACAGAATATTTTTTCCAAGAACAGACATCCATTTGCAAAAATTTATTTATACTAAAATTGAACCTATGTGTGGTGGTTTGAATGTCAATGGCCTACAAAGAATGATTTGTCCTGGATATAGAATATACCACTGGATATTTTACTACAGCAGAATAAAGACAACTTATTCAACAATCTAACATGTTGAAGAAAGGTAAACTAAATTATAAAGAGTTCTATTGCAGCCAGGCAGTGGTAGCATTCGCCTTTAATGCCAGCACTAGGGAGGCAGAGCCAGGCAGATCTCTGTGAGTTCAAAGCTAGCCTGGTCTACAGAGCAAGATCCAGGACAGGCACCAAAACTACATGGAGAAACCTTATCTCAAAATAAAGAGTTCTATTGGAAATAATAGTAACGTTTGATAAATGCACATAAGATCACTGTGTCCTTGTTGAAGGATGTGTGAGGCAAGGGAAGGGTTAACTTTAATGTTTGCAAAGTGTACACCATTCTCAGTGCCTCACTGTCTCTCAGATCTTAGCTACTGCTCCATCTCCACGCCTTCCTGTTTCCTGCCAAGATAATCATGGACTCACTCTCTGAAATTTGAAGCTACCAATAAATTATTTCTTCTGTTAGCTGCCTAAATCATAGTGGCTTATCATAGCAATATAAAAAATAACTAAGACAATATGATATAACTTTAATAATAGTTGATAAAAATTGTAAAAACACAATATTATGTGAAGATGGTTGTACCACCTTTATTTTTCTACATTTTTGTAATAATAAATATAAAAGTTTCATTGTGAGGAATTGGTAGCTGAAGTAGGTTACATATTGTGACCTGTGCAAAGTATTTATATTTTTATCATTTGATGTGTAAAAAAAATATCCTTAGAGATGGATCTTTAATTTTTTCCATTTCTGATCACTGTAATTTCAAAATCTATAAATAAACTATAGGGAGACTCGTCTGAAAGTAGGTATCTTATAATTTTTATTTTTATTATTCTCTTTAAGGGTTTTTTGTTTTCAAATAACATTTCTCTTGCACCTGGTTGTTCTTACAGGATATATTCCAATAATAAAATAAATAAATAAATAAATGTGCCCCAAAATTTAAACATAAAAATTATTTCAGTTCCCAATGTATACCCTTCCTAAAACTAAAGATTGCCACATATGTGAGTGAAAAATAATATCACTAGAGATAACATAGCTTTAGTTTTTTAACTAGTTCATAAGTTTGGGGGAGGAATAAGAGTGTGCTATACTTCATCAAAACAAGTGTAGAATTTCTCATTCAAATTGAATATACTTAATATAATATGTGGATGCTGGCTTTAAAAAAATAGCCTGTATTGATCAAATGTGATGACCCCCTTTTTATAGCATAATAAAATGATCTTTTTTTTTTTTTACTGTCTTTATATTTATTCTACATGACTTTTACATCATGGACATCGATCCTACTCATTTTCCAGTCCCTTTCCATCTGCCCTATGGCCCTGCATCCCCCCCAAAAATAAGAAAAATTTTAAGAGAAGAAAAGGAGTGTATTAAAAAAATCTCATCATGGGAGCTGCGGGGTGACACACTGATTCACACAGTAAATCACTTTGTCCATGTGTCTTTACTTGCAAGTGTTCACAGCAAAGAGTCACTGGTCTAGTATACACAAGTGACCCAAAAAATTTGACCAAGGAACTCATACAGCTTATAAACACCTTCAACAATGTAGCACAATACAAGATTAACTAAAAAAAAAATCAGTAGCCGTCCTATATACAATTGACAAACAGGCTGAGAAAGAAATCAGAGATACATCACCTTTTACAATAGCCACAAATGATATAAAATACCTTGGGGTAACTCTAAGCAGGTGAAGGACCTGTATGACAAGAACTTTAAGTCCCTGAAAAAAGAAATTGAAGAAGATGTCAGAAAATGGAAAAATCTCCCATGCTCATGGATAGATAGAATCAACATAGTAAAATTACCTAAAGATTACCTAAAGCAATCTACAGATTCAATGCAATCCCCATCAAAATACCAACACAATTCTTTACAGACCTGAAAAGAACAATACTCAACTTCATATGGAAAAACAAAAAACCCAGGATAGCCAAAAGAATCCTGTACAATAAAACAACCTCTGGAGGCATCATGATCCCTGACTTCAAGCTCTACTATAGAGCTACAGTAATAAAACAACAGCTTGGTACTGGCATAATAACTGACATGTGGACCAATGGATTTGAATTGAAGACCCTGATATTAATTCACACACCTATGAACATATAATTTTTGATAAAGACAAAACTGTACAATAGAAAAAAGAAAGCATCTTCAACAAATAGTGCAGGCATAACTGGATATCAACATGTAGAAGATTGCAAATAGATCCATATCTGTCGCCATGCACAAAACGTAAGTCCAAGTGGATCAAAGGCCTCAACATAAATCCAGATACTCTGACCCTGATAGAAGAGAAGTGGGAAGTAGTCTTGAACATATTGGCACAGTAAATCACTTCCTAAATATAACACCACTAGCACAGACACTGAGAGAAACAATTAATCAAGGGGCCTCTTGAAACTGAGAAGCTTTTGTAGAGCAAAGGACACAGTCAACAAGACAAAGTGACTGCCTACAGAATGGGAAAAGATCTTCACCAATCCCCGCATCTGACAGAGTGCTGATATCCAGAATATATAAAGAACTCAAGAAATTAGACATCAAAATGCCCAACAGTCCAATTAAGAAATGGGCTATAGAACTAAACAGAGAATTCTCAACAGAGGAAGTTCAAATGGCTGAAAGACATTTAAGGAATTGCTCAGCATCCCTAATCATCAGGGAAATGCAAAACAAAATGACTGTGAAATACCACCTTACACCTGTTAGAATGGCTAAGATCAAAAACACAGAAGACAGCTTATGCTGGAGAGGATGTGGAACAAGGGGAACTCTCCTCCACTGTTGGTAGGAATGCGAGCTTGTACAGCCACTTTGGAAATCAATATGGCACTTTCATAGAAAATTGGGAATCCATCTCCCCCAAGACCCAGCTATACCACTCTTGGGCATATACCCAAGGAATGCTCAATCATGCCACAAGGGCACATGATCAGCTATTTTCATAGCAGCATTGTTTGTAATAGCCAGAACCTGGCAACAACCTAGATGCCCTTCAACTGAAGAATGGATAAAGAAAATGTGGTACATATACACAATGGAGTACTACTCAGCAGAGAAAAACAATGACATCATGAGTTTTGCAAGCAAATGGATGGATCTAGAAAAAAAAATCATCCTGAGTGAGGTAACCCAGACTCAAGGACAAACATGGTATGTACTCACTCATAGGAGGATACTAGATATAAAACAAAGATAACGAGAGTGCTACACAACACCAGGGAGGCTATCTAGAAAATGGGACCCTAGGAAAGACACAGGGATCACCCAATGACAGAGATCTACATGAGCAAACTGGTCATGATGGAGGGTACATAAGGGCAAGGGTCTAGGGAAAGAGAGCTTAGGGGAGCTGGAGATCCCAACTCAATTAAGAACAGAGAGGGAGAACAAGGAAAGAGGTACCATGATAAATGAAGACCCCATGGGAATATGAAGAAACAAAGTACTAGAAAGGCCCCCAGAAATCCACAAAGATACCTCCACTGTAGACTACTGGCAATGGTCAAGAGAAAGCCTGAATGACCTAGTCTGGTGATTGGATGGCCAAACACCCTAATGGTCGTGCTGGAACTCTCATCCAATAACTGATGGAAGTGGATGCAGAGATCCTCGGCCAGGCCCCAGGTGGAGCTCCAGGAGTCCAATGGGGGGGGAGAGAGAGGAGGGATTGTATGGCTAAGAGATGTTGAGACCATGATTAGAAAAAGCACAGGGACAATTAGCCAAACTAGTGGAAAAACATGAACTATGAACCAATAGCTGAGGAGCCCCCATGGAACTGGGTCAGGCCCTCTGAATAAGTGAGACAGTCTATTAGCTTGAACTGTTTGGGAGGCCCCCAGGCAGTGGGACCAGGACCTGTCCTTAGTGAATGAGCTGGCTTTTTGGAGCCTGGGGCCCATGCTGGGACACTTTGCTCAGCCTGGGTGAAGGGAGGAGGGGACTAGACCTGCCTCAACTGAATCTACCAGGCTGAGTTGAATCCCCAGGGGAGTCCTTGCCCTGGAGGATATGGGAATGGGGGGTGGGTTGGGGGGGTGGTCGTGGAAGGAGGCAGGACAGGGGAATCTGTGCCTGATACGTAAAATTAAATTAATTATAAAATTAAAAAATAAAAAAAAAACTTATTTTGTAAGTCAAGAAAGTACACGTGTGATCTACTCCAAGACTTTTATTCTATTCCATTATATTTAGCTATTTTCTCTCCCTCACTAAATGCTATATTAAGTTTTAAAATTTGAAAATGATAATTTTAAAAAATGTTGTTTTCCACTATTTGCTTAGACATGTCACATATTTAATATTTCTATATAAAATTTTAATTTGTTGGTTAAAAAAGGAAAATATGGTACATATACACAATGGAGTACTACTCAGCAGAGAAAAATAATGACAGCATGAAATTTGCAGGCAAATGGAAGGAACTAGAAAATACATCCTGAATGAGGAGACTCAACTGAGTTTAATGTTTAAGATTATTCCACACCTGTTTATTTTATTTTGTGGATTTGGAACAGAGAAGATGAGACAAAGACATTTATTCTTGTATTATTCTATATGTATAATAGTTGTCTAATCTCTCTCTCTCTCTCTCTCTCTCTCTCTCTCTCTCTCTCTCTCTCTCTCTCTGTGTGTGTGTGTGTGTGTGTGTGTGTGTGTGTGTGTGTGTGAGTGTGTGCATCACACAAAGCACTGGTATCTATCTACAGTATTTCTTGATAAAAGGTTTAATAAAATGAATCACGAGTGTGGAAAATTGATTATAAACATTTACTAGGAGTAACCAAATTTGTGAAATCCATATTATTGGAAATATGCTACTATAACAATTATCCAAAACTTCTGTTACACCTAACAGCTTTTATGATAACATTAAAAGAATGCAACACGCTTTTTGTATTTGTAGGCATTTCATGTTCCAAATGCTAAGATGGATTTTTTTTTAAGATTTTTAAAAATTGCTCATTGCAAAATAACTTAGAAACTAAGAACATTACCAAAGAAATTATGAAGCAATATATTTAATGCATATTATAACAGAACTTGAAATGGCTGTTTGTTGAAGTCTGAACAATATAATTCATTTGTAAGAGCCTGATAGGGCCTACAATGTGAAATACACTAAAAACAAATGAGTTTGTTTTCTGGCTTCAAACTGAGATAGAGCCTAGGCTATTATCAACATTTTTTGAGACAGAGCTTCTCTGTAGCTTTGGAGCCTTTCCTGGAACTCACCCTGTAGCCCAGGCTGGCCTCAAACTCACAGAGATCCGCCTACCTCTGCCTCCTAACAAAGCTCAGCTGTTATCAACCTTTTGAAAGTTGATGTCATGGAAGGGCAAATTTCTGATACTTTTTCTACAATGGAGCAGCTCTTAAGAAGCTGTTTTATTTCATTCTCATAATGTGAAGACTGAGCCCCATGACCTTCTGAATAACACTACTGTGAGAGAAAGCAGGGAGTACTATGCTGTTTTCTAGATATATGCATTTTCATCTTAGGAACTGAAGTATCTCCCTTAGCTGTAGAACATTACTAAATAAGTCTATGAAGTTCTAGTTTAAGATAGAAGTCAAGTGAGCAAGTTATGGCAGTAAACTTGTGTTTCTGTGTAAGCAAATTGATGCGCAGTTTGCACAGTTAAGACTTTTACTCTTTTACTAATTTTGTCATTGGCCTTAACTGTAGCAAAACTCAATACTTTATATCAATTCCTTTTTCATAATTTATTAATATTCTACAGATTTTTTACAGCAATTTAACAAATTGCTTCTGTATTTTCACAACTATCATCCTAGAGTTAAGTTGTTTTAACTTTCTTTTATTTATTCTTTGTTTCTTTCACATCATGCATCTTGATCCCATTCATTTCCCATCCCTCCATATCCACTCTCTGCCTATGCATCCTTATAATATTGAAAAGTTCATGTCATGTAAGCTGTAGTGTGACACAGTGAGTCACACAGTAAACCCTTTTTGTCCATATGTCTTTACTTGCAAGTGTACATTGCAGAGTCATTGATTGGTCTGGTTTGAGGCCTCCTTTTGGTTATCCTCCTGATGCCCTGTGTTGTGGAAACCCTGTAGCTTTGTGTCTGCAGGACTGGTTCCTTCATGGGTGCTCCAGCAAATCACAGATAGGGTGGATATTGTGGTGGGCCAACACATAACCCTGGTTCTGGGCCTGGGTAGTTTCAGGGTTGGTCAGCTTGCCAGCTCTCCCTTGTCCATAACACTAGGATAAGCTCTCCTGTGTTGTCCTGGCTAGTTCACCCCTTGGAGAAATGATGGGGGGGAGGGACACAGGGCCAGTACTGCTTTCATGTCCTCAGGGTCAGATCTCACACATTCACCTTTAGGACTAGCACTGCTGTGTTGCCAGGTGTGGCATAGGGGCCTTTCTCCTGAACACTGCAGCAGACAAGGGGCAGGTCTAGCTTTCCAACTTTTATGATCTCAGGACCAGCTCTCCAACTGCATCAGGAGTTGATGGGTGGAAAAGCAGGAGTACATCTCTCTCCCACCCATGCTGCCACATGACTCCTTGCCTGGTGTTAAGTTTTGACCTCATCCCAAACACTTGCATTTCATTTTCTCTTGGTTTTAACAATGAACATGTCTTAACTGTGGTCCTACACTATGCAAGGTTTTCCCAACACTGATGTGTGTCCTATTCCTAGGCTTCACTAATTCCTGGGGGACAATGTGACATGTAACTTGAAATGCAGAAGACAACACAATCCATCAAATGCAACAAAGATTCAGGTACATTATGGATACAAAATGCTGAGCAATTAGGTCTAATCTGTGACCTCAGAGTATACTCCACTGAAAGAAAAATTTGCATTTCTTGCTACAAAGGACCACTATTCACTAGCGCCATATATTTTTTATGGTTCTTTATCTGTAGTGGACTCAATTTAAAATGTAGTAATTTGTAATGAATTTGGTAAAGAGGAAGATGTAAGTGTCCTGTTTTGCAGCCTGTAAAATCCTTGCTAATCTGATAACATAAAGTAATGTCATTGAGCAATAAAAATCTTTGTAGGGAGGTTTCGTTGTCCTATGTTGTCCATACTGTACAGTCGGCATCTGTCTTTTTTGTTTTTTTTTTTTTAAGAGTTCTGTTTGAAGTACACTGGAGATACTCCACTTAAAAGTTTGAACCAATGTTCTTAATCAATATTATTGGGATTTCCACTACTGTGACTAAGATATGCCACCCCCCTTTTTTTTGAGGAAGTTCCTTTAACCTGAAGTAAAAAAGATTGATTGACAGCAATTCAATATGTTTCTCCAAGGGGAGATTTTTTTCTACTTAATCATAAACAGTTAACCCCCAAACCAAGAGGCCAATGGATGACAGAATGACCAAATGAAAGATGTGTCACCCAGAGAACTATTTTCAGAGCCAGTGTTTTTATATTCTGTCTGCTGGGAAGAACTTTCTGAGAGACAGTAGCTTAAAAAAAGCTTTATCCTACTTTGTCTATGCCTTGCAGGCTTGTATGTTCTGAATATATTGCTAATAGCTTTGGAAGTCATTCATTACTTCTTGTATTCTTGGGATGGTTTGATGTATTGAAGGTGGAGGGAGAGGCAGAAATCTTCAGTCACTTATGGCCCTAGAGGCTTGGAAGTTGAGGGACAGAAATCTGCTTACTTGACGTTCTAGTTAAGATTTTTTTTATTCCTGTAGATAAACAAATCGTCAATCTTCTGTTGCTTAACTCATATTCCAAGGTCTTTTCAGCTTTCATTTATGTGACATTTCTCAGTAGTATCTTCTATTTTGTCCTATATGCTGAGTTAATTTTTTTTAGAGATCTGTTCATCACACAGGCTAAATGATTATCACCTTTAGTAGTTTGTATCCTGACACACAAAGAACAAATGGAAAGAATTCTACTCCACAGTTTATAATGTCTATGATGGTTTATTATTCATGTTTTCTTTCTTAGGATTCCACCTTAATCTGAGGAAACCAGATAAAGCTGCAAGAAGATTCTTCTCTTCTTTTCTCTTTCTTTTCTATCTCTCTCCCATTCTTCATTTTCCTCCTTTATTTATTTTTCTTTCTTTTTTATTATTATATTTGTGTTTTAATTTTACACATCAGCCATGAGTTCCCCTGTCCTCCCCACTCCAGCCCCCAACACCACTTCCCCTCCATCCCCTCCCCTCCATTCCCATCTCCTCATCAGTGGTCCACATGATGCATTAATATTGAGTGGAATAGAAACCAAGTTAAGATCTCAGGCAGCAGAGAAAAGATAATTAAGATTTAGGAAACTTATTCAGTCTTCTAAAGAGAAACCAAATATATAGTGATGTTTTTCTACAGACCTCTCACTGGTAAGTGTAACTTGACACTATTAATCTTAAGTTCCTCTTTCTTCCTAACTTTATAAGTTTCTTCTTTGCTTCCATATCTCTCATTAAAAACATTACTCATTTAAATATGGTTCCAGTGCTTCATTCACAATGGTGTAATGTGCTAGTTTCTATTGTACACAAAGAAGGTTTACTATAGTTTTCAGGTTCCCCATACACAATGACTCAGATAACAGTAGCTGTCTTTCTAATTTAATTTCAAATTTCCTTATAAAGTTAAAATTTGGAAGTTCCTCAACAGTAGAACAATGAAAAAAATCACTATAGTATTTGCCTATCAGTGCCATTGTAGCACTACTTAAAATCTTTGGAGCCATGAAGGAATTATACATATATAAGTCTTGCTGACCAATATTTATTGATAGATTTTTATTTATGTTTGCATGAAGGCATGAGTTTATGTGCATGGTGTTCCACTTGTATACAGGTAACCACAAGAGCCAGCAGGGTCATATCTCCCAGAACTGCAATGGGTTCTAGCAACTGAATCTTTATCCTCTGAAAGAGCAGTAAATACTCTTAACTACTGAGCCATCTTCCCAGCCAAAGATTCAATTTCCATAAACTCAACTAGGAGGATCTCAATTGTTATTCCCCTTTAGCTTCCATTGTGTATAGGTCTGTGTTGGTTAATAGAAGACACTTGAATTTGACATGAAAATCTAAGCATAAATATTCATTATCTGGGAAAATCAACCATACTCCTAAGCAGATTCATGCTCAGAAGTAATTGATCAACACAATAAAACTCCATATTTTTTGAGGGGATCATTTTTGTTTTGGTCTAGATTTTATTTTTTCCTTCTTGTTGAAACTAAAGATAACTCCTCTACTACTAGAACTTCTCTCGGCTTTTTTAAGTACTGAATACATTTTATTTACATTCCATGGTGATTGTGCTGTTTCAATAATCTAAATAGCCATGTGAGCTTGTGCATGTATCGTCATTTATGCTCAATTCTGGACTGGCTAGTACAGAAAAAAAAATGTGCAGGCTTTGTTTTTATGAGGTTCAAGTATACATTAACATATTTTAGTTAAGAAAGTTTCCATCAATAATTATGCATTTTTTCCTTTCACCTGGTGACTTATAATATATGCCTACATTTTGTATCACATTTGTGTTCTCTTTATAGATCTCCATGCCAGTTTCATTCCATGCTTATAATTACTCATGTTCCTTTCATTTTTTTAGACTTTATAACACTGTATCACCAGTAAGGCCAATGATATATTTCATAAATAATGTGAATGTTGCTTAGGGAAAAGATATAGAAACCAAAGTCTAAAATGAGAAATTCACTCCTAAATAACAAACTTTTTATTCTAAAAATGCAAAAAAAAATTTTTCATAACATTTAGTCATTCCTGTTTCTGTATTGCAATACTATTTTTGTGTTGTTCTGTGAATGGGTGTTAAGGATGTCATTTTAAATTAGTACCATCATTGCTATAAGAGCAGCTGTCCAGAATTCATATTTCTAAAGGGTTTAAAAAACTGTATCAAAACAGATATTTTGAGTGCTCCACTGACAACAAAAAATTCTGCTTGTGAATTCATGTGCAGTGCTTTTCCCTTTGGGTTTCTCTATTTCTAAATGTTTACAGCATTTTTCAGTTTAAAATGAAATGAATTGTTTCACATACATATACACACATACTCCAGTCTTTTCAACAGTATCTATCTTCAGCATGCATGTGTCACAAAAGCATTGAAAACAACATTTGAGGGGGATATCACTTATAATGCAGGGTTAATGGCACAAAACTATCAGTGCCAATAGCATACACATGCTTCCTGAAATAATGAATCATTGTATAGTCTTTGTTGTTATACAGCCTTAGAATCAAAGCTTTGCTTGTATTTGTTGGGCTGTATGATCCTGATCCTGAGAAAACCATAAAACCTCTCTAAGCTAAGTTTCCTAATAGTCAAATTTCATATCATTTTTTTGTGTTTAATAAAGCATCCACAAACTATAGTGATTTAAAAGAACAACAATTTAACACATATTTGCATAGTAAATTTGCACTAGACTACTTTGTAGCTGAAGTTTTCCAGGTGTTGCCTGGCCCACAGTCAGGACAAATATCTCCCATTCATGTCCCCCAAGTAAACACACAGAGACTTATAAACTTATAAACTGTATGGCTGTGGCAGGTTGCCTGCTATCTGTTCTTATATATTAAATAAACCCATTTCTATAAATCTATACCTTGCCATGTGGCTTGTGGCTTACTGGTATCTTACATCATGCTTCTTCTTATGGTGGCTGGCAGCTTCTCCCCTCCTCAGCCTTTCACCTCCCAGAATTCTCCTCCTCCTTATCCCACCTACATTATCCTTCCTGCCTGGCTACTGGCCAATCAGCATTTTATTTATCAAGCAATCATAGAAACATATATTTACAGCATACAGGACATCCCACAGCACTTCTCCTTTTCTGTTTTTTCAAAAAGGAAGATTTTAACTTTAACATAGTAAAATTACATGTAACAAAACAATTATCAAGCAAGAATTACAGTTACAATATCAAGTCTATTTATAATATCTAGTCTGTTTGTATTTGGCAGAATTAAAGAAGTTATCCTATCTATCCTATATTTGTGAGTCTAATGTTTTATATCTAACTTATCTTTTATAATAACTAAGGAAATTAGAACTATCTATCTTCAACTACATCAAAGACCTCAGAAGGATATAATATTTCCTGAGAAATGGGAGAAGGATGTAAGCAACTTTTGGGTGTCCTGCAAAAGTAGACAGAGACAGCTGGCAGCCTGGGCAGTCATCTAAAGTTCCTCTGTAAAGTTGGGGCATCTGTCTTCAGCCCAAAAGTCTAGAGTCCTTCAGTCACTTTTCTCTGTGTCGTGTAGAATGTCTGGCAGTTTCCTTTGCAAAGCAGGAACCTGAAGGCCCATTTTGCCAAGCAAATTTCAATGGTCACCTTTCTATGGGTCCTGCATGTCTAGTCAATCAAGCAGTCCAGGCAAGAACAGTTTCCTGCCCAAATGGCCAACTTTTGGCATATTGAAAGCAAACTCCATATAGAGTGTCTTCAATGTCCATCCCTCTCTCTGAAGTAAATCAGTGCTGCCAGGAGCAGACATGTCTCACTTGGCAGAAAGTCTAAATTTTTAAAAATATGTTAAATGCCATATTCTGTAGGTCTTTGAAATGTTTGAAGATTACCTACCTAACTGAATTATATCTATGTGTACCCAGAAAACTTAACATGACTATAAGTTTGCCTCTCAAGAAGACTAATTATTAATCTGTATTTTTAACTATCCATTACAATCTAAACAAGTTACATAAGCATAATACCTTAAACAAGAGTAGAAATACATATAGTAGAACAAAATCAACTCTAAATTTATGTTGATAAACTAAAATCTATACCAATGTAAAACATTTTAAACAAGTTGTTCTTTAAAAGTGTACCCCTTCATCCTACCATATCTAAACTATCCTCCTTTCTTCTTTAGAAAGAAATTGCATTTATAATCAACCTGATTTTAAATAAAAATACTGATTTTTGTCTGTCCCACACCAGAGGGCTCTTCTGATATGGGACAAAAAAAATCTCTCAACCTTTTGTTTTAGCAACATGCTTGGGTTTAGAGAAGGAGTGAGTCAATTCCATCTCCAAAGCCAGCTTGGTATATTTGGGAATTTGGGCTAGCTTCTCATACTACTTCCTGCTGGATGAGGGTGCTGTATCTTATGGGGACATAAAGAAAATTTTAGGCTTATGGGATAGTCTGTGACTCTGTATTTTCTGAGCCAGTTGCCTTGAAACCATTCTGGATGTTGGATCATCTGAGCCTTGGTGTCATCGAAGACCTTTTAGAGGGTCTTGGCTGGTCAAACCAAATGTATCTTAAACTTAAACAACTCTATAGCCTCTTGCTTTCTGTGGAAACAAAAGCAGAGCCTCCTTTCCAAAGCAACATATCTTTAGATGCAAATTTTGAAGTCAAGGTATCTTTAAAATATACATACTGGCTTAGTTCAACAGCTTTTTACAATCAAATGTCTTTCTGCATTTAAAAATCCCAAAGATAACACAATCCAGATTCTCTATGTAATAGCCATTTTTACGTGGCTAATTTTTATACTACCTTTACTGTCTCTTTAAAGAATTTATTTTTAAAAACTATCTATTTATTTACATAACTATATATATATATATATATCATCTCAAGTCTACATTCATTTTTACATATATTGTAAACTGTTCAGAGGTTTATCCCATCTGAATCTGTCTTATTGTGAATCTATTGCTTTAAACTGCAGCATTCTAAGACTGAAATGGCAGCTATGGCTGCTGGCTCTGCCCACCCCAGCTTTTCAACATGGTGGTGGTACATTTACTAGCAGCTCTGGGAACCATGCTCCCTCAGACTCTGGGAAGCAGTGAGTCTATGATTCCATCCAGCAGCATGTAGCCAAAATCCTCTTTTTTATTTTTAACTAGTAAAATCTATATCTAAAACACAGCACAGTGCACAGATCGGAGATACCTCTGTGTAACACAGAGTAGGTCAAGCCCACATTCCAGGAACCCACCATAGAGTAGCTCAAACCTGCAAGCTGCAGCTAACTTGAGAGAGACAACTAGGAAGCTGTTTTTAGCTCCGTTTTACAATCTTTTTTCTCAGGTTTTAGGTGGAAAATCTTGCCAACCTGTTGGGCACCATTATTGGTTGTAGTATTAAGGCAACTCCACATAGTTAAAAGGGAGGTTTATCTTGTGGAGTAACTTATATGTAAAGGGATAGGTTAGGGTCTAGGAAAGGTATAGCACAGTCCAGCGGTATTCTCTGGAAAACTCTGCTTGGTCTGCCTCCAGCTTCCAAGATCCAGGAGCCAAGAGAGCCACCACATCCAGATCTCAGGTCTTAAGGGCTCCTGTCTTGGCCCTGCCTTGTAGGCATGACAATTACCAAAGCCTCTATGGGGGTAGTACTTCCAGGTCAAAGCTGGAACAGCCACCCACTACACTGCTTAGTTATTTTTTTCATTGGACTTATTTATGAATCTATAGTGAGCTATATATGAGCTAGTGGACTGTTTTTTGGGGGCTTTTGTCAGGCAACTAGGAAGTCATGACTAGTAGTCTCATCCATGGCCTCTCAAACTCTAGTAAAACCAGCCACTGCTTCCTAGAATTGAAGATGGAACACGGGGTATACCACATGCTAGGCAAGTACTTGATTACTACAATCCCAGTGATAAGCCAAGTTTAAAGACAGAAAAATAATAATGAAAGGAGAAAAATGGCTTTATTAGTCTTAGATTCCTTACTAGCATATTATTTCAGACACATTTTATTGGTAAAACAAAGAAAAAAGAAAATGTCATATTTAAAGTGTAAGGATGCAATATAGACAATGAGCAATATTTCAAAACTGTGAATATTGGAAGAACCCAAATGTTAGGGATATTTTCAGTCATTTCACCAGAAGATAAGAATGATTCTATAGTAATGCCATTTTGAAACTGAATAACACACACGAGGTTTTTAGAAGACTTGTTGATTCATTAAGAATTCCATAAGTGGCCAGGCAGTGGTGGCACACGCCTTTAATCCCAGCACTCAGGAGGCAGAGACAGGCGGATCTTTGTGAGTTCGAGGTCAGCCTGGTCTACCTAGTGAGATCTAGGAAAGGCACAAAGCTACACAGAGAAACCCTGTCTCAAAAAAAAAAAAAAAAAAAAAAAAGAACTACATAAGTGTTTACTATTGCTATTATGCTAGTACAATGTCTGAATTAGAAAGTTCTATTACTGTTGTTTTAGATCTTACATAAACACTTGGATTATAAATAATTTGATGAGAAATTATGATTTTATACATTAATAAATAACCTATTTTTTAATCACTGGGCATAAAAGACTCACAAAAGTCTATCTTTTACTCCCTTAGTAATATTGTGATCAGGTTTTCAGGTTCCTCTTGGCTTTACCCAGCAGGTCCACATAGAGGTTGATTAGGACCATGGGCCTCAGTGCAGGTGTCTGAGATGGTTTGCACTTGGCTGTGCTGGTGGGGAGGTCTTTTGCTCTACCCCTTGGCATCTCTATAAATACCCTGGGGCAGAGACAGTCAGGGCCCAATGGAATAGGTTTTAGACCCTCTCGAGGCTATCCTTTATTTTCTATCTGTTTATCTCCACACCCTAAATCCTTCTATCTAATATTTCCTGCTGCTCAAACTCAGAAAAACTCTGGGGAACTGTGGGGTTGGTGGGTAAATGGCCCGCAGGAGAGGAGATAACTAATGTTGCTTTGAAATTTCAAGAAACATGCCTCAGTTGATGTACCTAAAATTACTATTAATTCACATATTTTTGTGGTCACATAATGTTAAATGTCAGAAAAGAAGCCTTGCTTCTCTGTTCTCTGCAATACTTAGACAGGTCCCAGTCCTCTTCATCAGTTTATTTGGAAGCAGTAACTTTAAAGTCACAATACACAAAACAGAAAAAATGGATTTTTTAAAAAAGTTTTTTAAACATTTTTGTGGGTTTTTTTTCATTTTTGTAAACAGATTTTATTTTTCAAGTGTACATTTCCAATAATTTAAAATGAAATCAATTGCAAGAAAAATTTGTGGATGTATAGTACTAAATGAAACATACATTTTTATTTTATAATTAATTTAATTTTACATAACAGCCACGGATTCCCCTGTCCTCCCTCTTCTCACCCCCTAATCTTCCCCCACAATCCACCCCCCATTCCCACTTCCTCCAAGGCAATATCTCCCTTGGGGAGTCAGCCTCGCCTAGTAGATTCAGATGAGGCAAGTCCAGTACACTTCTCCCTGCACCAAGGCTGAGCAAAGTATCTCAACATAGGCCCTAGGTTCCAAAAAGCCAGCTCATGCACCAAGGACAGGCCCTGATCCCACTGCCTGGGGGCCTCCTAAATAGTTCAATCTCATCAACTGTCTCACTCATCCAGAGGGCCTCGTCCCGTTTCAGGGGGCTCCCAGCTATTGCTTGACAGTTCATGTGTTTCCACTAGTTTGGCTATTTTTCCCTGTGCTTTTTCTGACCATGGCGAAAGAATGGATTTTTAAATGTATATATTAGACTTAGCCCAGCTACACTTAATAGGTCACTTGTATTTTGCTTTTAATTGCATTGGAAAACATAAGAAATTATTTCAGGTAACTTAATCATAATTTAGCTCATAATTCTTTTATTTATATGATTATTCATTCATTCTGCCAGTAATAATTATTGGATGATTTCTATTTATCTAGCAATACATCATTTATTGAAAATATAACATATTTTAGAAAAGATGTAATCATTGCTCAGATAACTCAGACTTACACAATTGCACATTTAACCTTTGCTTTTCCCAGCACCAAATCAGCCTTTGAGCAAGATGTCTTAATGTGAGTCATACTCAACTTAGTCCAAACTCTTCAAAATATCAAAATTTTAATATAAACAGTCAGTTCCCTTATACTGATGCTGAAAGCTAAGATGGTCTGTTTTAATGTATATTTTAGTCCGTAGTATGAGGGAAGGCATTAAGGAAATATAGTTTCAACTGCTTAGCTCAACATTGTCATTATGTCAATAGGAAATTGTTATAGTCAAACATTTTGATCTCATACATGGTTAAAAGACAAGGAGTAATTTTACAAAAAAAATATCTATACTTTTGCTCAGAAAGAAATTATATGTATAGTTCTTAATTTCTTCTCAAATATTATTATTATTAAGGACTTTAAAAGAGAAAACTGAAAGGTTCCACTGCCACACATTAAATACAGCCATTTTCTTTGCTCTTCTAACCAGCAGAGCATGCAATGTTAATGTAGGATTTCCTTGGTTGTAGGGCAGTTATTCTACCTGGAGTATTACGTGGTGCCAGTCTATCAGTGGCAGCTAAAGGACGCAGTGGGTTAGTTGGGTATTTTTCCCCATCACTCCAAAGCCCTAAGGGCTTGAGTGAATGATTGCATCATTCTAGTAATGAAGTCCCTGGAGAACCTGTAGAAGGCAGCTTTTTAAGGTTTAAAGTTTCACTGCTCAAGATGTAGCGAGGTGCCTGGTGCAGAATACTGATTTAGAGCACAATTCTTCCAGGTTGGTGAACAAAAGAATAAAATTATAAAAGAATAAATAATATACAAATAATTTCAACATGTTTTCTGGCCACACTTAAATTTCTGTAACCAATATTTTAAATTTTGCTTTTGATTTCACTGCATCATAAACATATTATGTTAGAGATTGCATAAAGGCAGAACATGTCATCCTCTAGTATTTAGCTGGCAGTACTTTGGAATTGGCTATGTCCTGCAGATAACAATCTGATGTGTATTTACTCAAGTTCTTGGATGGATCCCATTAGCTTTTTGCTTACATAAGATACTGGTACCTTTACATAAATAGCATGTGCAGAATCACAGCTCTAGTTGAATAGTTTTATCTGATGTGAATATATTTCACATCTCAGTGTTCTCCAAAATTGAATCATGTCTTATAAACTTCTTTTACTTATCTAGTAAAGTGTCAAAAACATTGTAGTAGTACTTCTCTGTCTTCCTCCTTACTGGCAACACTTCCAAAGTAGGACCATATTCCTAAAAGACAGATGATAAAAATGTCCATTTCTCTCCCTACAGCTTTATGGTTTCCATTGTCCTCTGGATAAAAATCTAACTCCATGATTTAATATTCAGGGCTCAGACCATCCTTATTCCTACCTTTAGATGTTTATTTCAGGCCTTTCTCTATCTTGAATTCTTTCCCAGCTACAGTGACCTTCTTATGATCTTTTGACTATACCATGCTTTTCTGGCCTCTGGAGCAATGTTTGCATACTCTGCTGTCTTTAAGTTTCCACATTTTCCTCCAATTAACACTTACTCATTTTTCTTCAAGAATATCTTCCTAGGCTGTGGCATAAGTAGTCATTTTATGTTTCCTAATTGATGGTATGTAACCAGACTATCCTCAAACTCCCAATCATCTTGCCTTACTTCCTGTGTTCTGGGATTATGGGCATGCACAACTATTTCCTCTTTATTTAACCCCCTTCAGACCAGAATTTCTCCTATAACAATTGTGTCTTTGTGGTGTGGGACAGAGAAAAACCACTATTTTATTTTAAACAGGTTGATTATAAATGCAATCTTTTTCTAAAGATAAAAAGGGGATATGATATAAATATAATAGGATGAAAGGGTAGATTAAGGAAGGAACTTACTTCTAAAGAGCAACAACTTGTTTAAAATGTTTTACATTGGTATAGATTTTAGTCTATTGATACAAAGTTAAAGTTAATTTTGTTATACTATGTATATATTTCTACTCCTGTTTAAGGTATTGTGTTTGTATAGCTCATTTAAAATTGTAATGGATAATTAAAAATAGATTAATAATTAATCATCTGTGATAATCATACTCATAGCCATGTTAGCTAAGTCTTCTAGGTATACATAGAGATATTTCAGATAGATAGGTAATCTTCAAATACTTCAAAGATCTTCAGAATATGGCATTTAAAATATTTTTAAAATTTAGACTTTCTGGACAGTGAGACATGTCTGCTCCTGGCAGCACCGATTTACTTCAGAGAGGAGGATGGGCATTGAAGACACTTCATATCTTATCTTCACCTTGGCAAAAATAGCCATTTGGGCAAGAAACTGTTCTTGCCTGGACTGCTTGATAGAGTGGACATGCAGGACCCATAGAAAGGTGACCACTAAACTTTGCTTGACAAAATGGTCCTTCAGGTTCCTGCTTTGCAGAGGAAACTGCCAGACATTCTACAGGACACTGAGAGAAGTGTCCGAGAGACTCTAGCCCTGTGGGCTGAAGACAAATGCCCCAACTTTACAAAGGAACATTAGGTGACTGTCCAGGCTGCCAGCTGTCTCTGTCTACTCTTGGAAAACTCCCCAAAAATGCTTGCATCCTTCTTCTGGTTCTCAGGTAATATTATATCCTTCTGAGGTCTTTGATGTGGTTGAAGACTAGATAGTTATAATTTCCTCAGTTATGACAAAAGATAAGTTAAATATAAAACCTTAGACTCACAAATATAAGATAGATAGGATATCTTCTTTAATATTGTAACTGTAATTCTTGCTTGATAATTGTTTTGTTATATATAATTGTACTATGTAAAAGTTAAAACCTTCCTTTAAAAAAAAGAAAAGGGGAAGTGCTGTGGATATCACTCTGTGTAAATAAAGTTCTGATTGGCCAGTGGCCAGGCAGGAAGTATAGGCAGGACAAGAGAGAAGAGAATTCTGGGAAGTAGAAGGTTGGAGAGAGACACCGCCAGCCGCCGCCATGAAAAGCAACATGTAAAGACACTGATAAGCCACAAGCCATGTGGCAAAGTATAGACTAACAGAAATGGGTTAATTTAAGATAGAAGAAACAGATAACAAGAAGCCTGCCACGGCCATACAGTTTGTAAACAATGTAAGTTTCTGTGTGCTTTCTTGGTTGGGTCTGAGCGACTGTGAGACTGGAGGGTAAGAGAGATTTGTCCTGACTGGGCCAGGCAGGAAAAATCTAACTACATCTTTGGACTTTATTAAATGTATAAAATCAGTTTTAAAGGTCGACACCACACCACAAGATTAAAATGTCCAGACCCATAAGATCAAAAGAAAAATTTCTTCAATTCACAAGTATATCTCTGAAACGTAACAATTTACACAGTATCATTTCAACTGCCCAATTTCATATGACTTCCGTGTATTCTATATTATAGAATATGATTTTAAGATAGGTTACATTTGTTTATGCTGTGGAACATTCATTTAATGATGCAAAGATGTGTTGAATTATTTTAAGTTGCATTTGTTTAACTCTGTGAAACTGTTACTTTGTCTGTCTAAAACACCTGATGGTCTAATAAAGAGCTGAACAGCCAATAGCAAGGTAGGAGAAAGGATAGGTGGCGCTGACAGGCAGAGAGAATAAATAGATGGAGAAATCTGGGTGGAAAAAGGAGGAGAGAGATCAAGGAATGAGAGGGGAAAGAGGAGGACTTCAGGTGCCAGACACCCAGCTACACAACCAGACACAGAGTAAGAAGGAAAGAAAAGGTATACAGGAATAGAGAAAGGAAAAAGCTCCAAGGCCAAAGATAGATAGGAAACTTAAAGTTAAGAAAAGCTGGCAAGAAACAAGCCAAGCTAAGGCCAAGCATTTATAACTAAGAATAAGCCTCCATGTGTGATTTATTTGGGCGCTGGCTGGCAGGCCCCCCAAAAGAGCAAAAGCAAGAAACAACAATTCCATAATAATCAATCAAGTGTTAATTGTTTGTGTAGGCCTAGCCAGTATCAATCCTCTCAGATCTTATACTATCACAGAACATAAAATAACATTTCAATATTTTAAATATATATTTTGTGTGCTTCATTAAGAGTCAATTATTTGAAATCAAATTCAGTATATACATTTATCATTTAAGTTTGAATTTATTGGAATCAGAATATTGATAGAAAACAAAATGTATTAAAGCCCTTGATAGTGTAGTGGTTAAGAGCAAAAATTCAAGTGACAGACCATGTGAATTTAAGTTGTGTTAGTGACATGCCATTTTCACCCCCTTCACATCATTATTCCTTCTCTTTATCCTATGATGGTTCTTCAGATTCTTGATTCAAAGTGATACTCCTCATACACTTCAATAGTCTCCAGAAAATACAGTATACCTATGTAGAGCCCAGCTTATGGCTATTCTACCTTTTTAAAGGATGTAAAACCTATAATTTAGGAACACTGACTTGCTGGTGAACTAGAATGGAACAGGGTATGATCTAATAAGTGCACTTCACCATGACAAAAGTAAATTATGAAATGTTACCAGCATCTATCAACTACAACAATATTCATATTCAGAGTCCTGATTGTATATTGAACATCTCCAGATATTGACTTCCAGTTTTGGACCTTTGTTATAGGTTTTATAGGATACTGTATTCAACCACTACAATTGGTCCACATTCTGAGCTACTAACTTATAAAAGACTGTGAAAATTCACAGCTCTTTTTGCTTATAATATTGTTATCAACCCATTTGAACTTATCAGTCAAGACTAAAACTAGAACTTGCTATTTAATATCTAATTATCCATCTAAATTGCTCTCAGTAACCCTATTTTTAAAAGCAATAAATGACAGTCCTTTAAAATTAGATTAATGAGTCCACCACTTTCTGAATGAATGACACAAGATCATGCTTTGTTTTTCACCATCTATAGCACCAAGCATAGAACAGGGCATGCAGTATAGTCTCAATCTACTATCCTATTATATTTTATATTGAAATATGGCTAACAAATGCATCAACATGTATTTTCTAATTTGATCACTGAATTGAAGTTATTTCTTTTTTCAATAACAACATTACCTGTTTTATAGATGATGTTTGTTCCATTCAGGATGTTGTGACTTACCAATATTCAAATGACCTCCCCGGCTGGATCATTAAACATACTGGACTAATATTAAAACTGAATTCAAATTCAGTGTTCTTTTAGAATAAGAATTCTTCAGCATTTTTAAAGAAATGAATAACTCATACATTCATGTATAAAAAAATATTTGTTGCATAACTTCCATGCATGAGATAGGAAGAGAATACAAAGATCAGAATATGTGATTTTTTGAATATTTTGGTCTAAAAACAAACACGTTTGAAGGAGAGAAGATGATAGTGACTCAATATCAGTTCTCTCAGGAAACTGCTTTTGTTGACTATGGACTCAATAGACAAATTCTCAGAAAATTTATTTATTATGTCCTCTTAGGAATCTGTCCTTACAAACTCAGAAAACACATTACTCATTTTTCTAAGCCTAGATCCAAGTTCAGTTCTTTGGGCTCTTCTCCCCATTCAACTGCTAGAATAGAAAAACAAAAGTCATTACCATTGAATAACTACTCATAGCAGGAACATTTTGCTATAAATTTCCATGTTACCCAATGGTGTCACAAAGGACAGTGCTTTCCTTAACTAAAGGTAAACATCCTCTGCAGAATTTAATGTCAAGCTCAACTCCATGAAATTCTAACATGCAATGTTATAAAGGCCATAAAAAAATCTAAATATGATCATTTTTGAGGGGATGAAAAGTGTTTTTTACCTTACTAAATTTTATTATAGTAAGAAACACAAATGAAATTTACCATATTAATAATTTACTATTACTTTTTATCTTTGAGGTTATAATTATATAATCAAATTTATGGGCACTTTAATTAATTATTGTTTCATAAGTATGATTTTATACACACACATATATATATATATATTCCTCAATAAGTAAATACAATCTGATAACTATCAATCTGATAGCTATGAATTTGACTATTTTTAATTTCTTCTTTTATTTAAGTATCTCTTATTGGTTGAATTATACCACATTAGCAGGTGTGTTTTAGCTTTTGGGGAGATTGTAGTAGTCTCATTTTATTTTATAGTATGTCACATGAATTTTTGGAGGCCAAATGATATATTATATGTAGGTATTTATTGACCCCTTCACACATGGATTAACATTTCCAATGTTTATACCTCTTGACTACTTTTCCCTCCTAGCTATACCATTCTGTATCTTCAGTGATGATGTACAATAGCCCCAATTTCTCCACAATCTCAGCATTACTTCCTTTCTCCATTCATTCATCCTATTATCCAAACATGTCCAGATGGGAATCTCATTGTGGTTTAAATTCTACAGTAATGTTTATTTTTTTATATGAACTTTCTTGGCCTTTTTTAGACCATATTAGGAGAAATGTTTTGTCAAATCCTTTGCACACATTATCTTTTTTTGAGACAGGGTTTCTCTGTGTAGCTTTGCACCTTTCCTGGAACTCACTCTGTAGCCCAGGCTGGCGTGGAACTCACAGAGCTCTGCCTGCCTCTGCCTCTGCCTCCCTAGTGCTGGGATTAAAGGCGTGCGCCACCACTGCCCGGCCTTTTGCACATATTTAAAACTAGTTATTTGCTTTCTTATTATTGAATTACAAAAGTGCATGCTCAAGATATTAGCTCAAGTAGTGTCAGGTTTTGATTCCATCTCATGGAGTGGATTTTAAGTTGAACCCACAAGACTTTTGCCACCATTATCTTAGTATATCTTTCAGGTAAGAAATCACTGTAGACCAAAGGGTTTGTGGCTGGCTGGTGTTTACATTTTTCTTTTAGTAATGTGCAGTATTGGTGAAATTATTAAGGCCACTCCACGTAGTTAAAAGGGAGGTTTATTTTGCGGGGTAACTTACAAATGAAGGGATAGGTTGTAGGGTATGGCAAAGGTATGGTGCAGTCCGGCTGTATTCTCTGGAGAACTCTGCTCGGTCTACCTCCAGCGTCCAGGGTCCCAGAAGCAAGAGAGACCTCCTCTGGATCCTGGGTCTTCAGCTTCCCCCTCTGCCCTGCCTTGTGGGCGTGACCATTACCGAAGCATCAAAGGGGGTTGGAACTTCCAGGCCAATGCTGGGATGGCTATCCACTACAGTGCAGAGTACCTTCCTATACCAAAGTGGCTAGAGCATAGGGAGGAAGGCTCTATGAAGGCACCAGTTTCACATCTCTATGTCCAATGAATTGTGTAGATGTTGTCTATGGCAAACCCCTTAGTGTCAGTTTGTGGAGAGCAACCTACTATTGTACGAATCCTAAAGGTCTTATAATAAAAACCTGGAGCCAGATATTGAGGTAAATGCTGAAAGATCAGAGGAAACAAGCCACAGCCATTTCTCACTTTGCCAACTCCTCAGCGGACCCTATCTCTGTGCATCCACAGACTGAATGTTCCCGAGTCGTCAGCCAAAAAGCTTTAGCTCCTGTCTCCGTGTGCCTAATATGCCTCTTTCTCTGCCACTTTCTATCTGAACCATCCTACTATTAATGGTATGTGTTTGTGGTGGTTTTGTGTTCCCCAAAATACTGTGCACCCTAATAAATTTATCTAGGGACAGAGAACAGAACAGCCACTAGACAGACATAGAAACCAGAAAATGGTGGCACTCACACCTTTAATCTTAGCATTCCAGAGGCAGAAATCCTTCTGGATCTCTGTAAATTCAAGGCCACATTGGAAACAACCAGACTTGGTGACACAAGCCTTTAATCCCAAGAAGTGAGCCTTTAATCCCAGGGAGTGATGGCAGAAAGTAAATATATATATATATATATAAGGCATGAAGACCAGAAACTAGAAGCATTTGGCTGGTTAAGATTTTAGGCTTTGAACAGCACAGTTCAGCTGAGATTCATTTGGATAAGGACTCAGAGGCTTCCAGTCTGAAGAAACAGGATCTGCTGAGGGATTGATGAGGTGAGGAAGCTGTGGTTTGTTCTACTTCTCTGATCTTCCAGCATTCACCCCAATACCTGGCCCAGGTTTGTTTTTATTAATAAGACTCTTTAAGATTCATGCTACAATGTGTGCTTCCCAAATACTGGTGTTAGAGGTATGTGCCACCCACGACTGCCTGGCTCTGTTTCTCTCCTAGACTGGATCAATCTCATATAGCCCAGTATGGCCTTGAACTCACAGAGATCCAAAAGGATCTCTGCCCTGCCCCCCCCCCAGTGCTAGGAATAAAGGTGTGTGTGCCACTACTACCTGACCTCTCTGTTTAACTCTGTGGCTGGCTCTGTTCTCTGATCTTCAGGCAAGATTTATTTCTTAGATTACAAATGCCACCATAACCTATAGTATTAGCAACAGGCTAGGTTGTTCGGGTATTTCCATGGGATTCCTTTGGCCAGCAACTCAATTAGCTGTAACCCAGTCCCAGTACTGGAAGCATCATTTAGTGAAAGAGAGCAAGTTTGGACACTGTCTTCCCCATTATTTGGAAGTGTCTTTTACATCACCTTCATATTTGTATGTATTTTAGGAAGTGTCTATTATATTAGGTTTCCACATTAGCCTTGAGTGACCAAGAACTAGAGGCTAGATACCCCAGGGATCGAGGATAAGGCCAAATACTACTGGTCTAAAAATTTACTAACAACAAAATGGCTCCTAATGATATCCTGCTATACTCTTACATCACTGGATGCAAACAAACACAGAGACCCAAAGCCAGACATTATGCCAAAAGTGTGAGTCCTTGGGACATTCAGCCCTAATTGGGATAAATCCATCAAACTCCTCCCATCAGAGTTCATAGAATCCCCTGGAAGAGGACACAGAAAGAGTATAAGAACCAGAAGGGATGGAAGACACCAGGAGAAGTCCCTCTAAACCAACATTATTAAAGCTCATATGAATTCAGAGAGGCTGAGACAGTATTCAGAGAGTCTGCATGGGTCTGCACCAGGTCCTTTGTGAATATATTGTGGCTTCCAGTTTAGTATTTTTATGGATTTCCTGAGGGTGTGAACAAGTGGGTCTCTGATTTTTATGCTTTCTCTTGGGCTCTATTCCTTCTGTTTGTCTTGTCCAAGTCTGATATGAGATTTTTGTTTTATCTTAATATATTTTATTTTGGTATGTTTTATAATTATCCCTTAGAAGCCTGTTAGTTTTCTAATGAGAGACAGAAAGGAAGTGGATCTGGATAAGAAAGAAACTAGGAAGAAACTTGGCAAAATAGAAGGAGAAATCATAATCAGGATATATTATGTGAGAAAAATATCTATTTCAATAAAAGAGAAAAATAAACAGGCATTTAAAATAATAAAAATAAAATAAATAAGATAAAACAAAAAAGCAGGCTAACATGGGCAAAAATACCAAACAAACAAAAAAACATAAGAGTATTTTTTAAAAATGGAGAGATGGGCTAGCAAAAGCACAAAGAATATTTATAGATGATGAGACACACACACTTGCACACAGAAAACCCATAAATAAAAATCAGAAACCATATTATATAAGCAAAAAATCTGTAAGATAAAATGTAAAAAGTTGAAGGGCATCAATTTTGAATCATTTTTCATGCTGGGCATGTATTGAATATGCATTAGATTTTTAGAAAAATCAGTACAATTTAAGTACCAATGAACTATATTATTTCACTCTATTTTATGATTTGTGATTTAAATTAAATCTCACATTCTGAACTACAAAAACTATATTGACTCATGAGATATATGATATAAAAGATTATCTTATTTACAAAATAGGCCATGAATTTGCAAAAGATCAGGAAGGTGTACATGAGAAGTTTTAGAGGTAGAAAATGTATGGGATAAATGATGTAATCATATAATAATCTCAAAAAACAAATGAAACTAATTTTCATTATTATTTTTATGTATCATACAAAGAAAGTATTATATGCAAGTAGATATCAATAATTCAGACATATTTCTAATAAACTGCACTTTTCCTAAGAAGATTATCCTGGTTTGAGCTTGTCAATTCACATAATTATATCATTTTATATACCAGCATTTTTAATATGATGGAATGTTATTCATGGCTTCTTTTATTTTTCTCTGTACTTTTGGTGTCATGTCAATGAAAGTACTAGGATGCCCAATGATATGATGCTTTCTATTATGAATTATTCTGAGAAATTTTATTTATGTTTCAATTGTTAGTATATTTAAGTTTATATTTATTTGTGTGTGATACATGTGCAAATACACACACAAAGAGAGGAAGGAGAGAAAAACATTCTTTTGCATATGGACGTCCAATATTTCAAGTGCCCGTTCTTTCTCCATTGAATACTCTTGACATTCCTTTGGAAGACTGACATTATAAGGCATAATTTCCATTCTATTTATCCTATCTCCTTTGTATACATGCCCTTATATAGACGTAACCAGCTTGTTAAATAAGAAACACAGAACCAATTGCAGAGTTAAAAACCACGAGGTCAGAGTAAGAGCGGAAAACCTTACCCTTCACTGCTTCTGCTGTTCTTCCTCTCCACAAGAGAGCTACCTCTGTGTGTCCTGTCTTTTTTATAGACTTTCTGTTCTGTTTTCTCATTGGTTGTAAACCCAGTCACACGACCTCCTTGTCACTGCCTGTTTGTACAGACCTCCAGGTCTTCTATGGTTGCTACTGAGATTAAAGGCGTGTGTCAGCCATGCTGGCTGTGTCCTTGAACACACAGAGATCTATCTAGCTCTGCCTCCCAAGTGCTGGGATTAAAGGTGTGCACCACTACCGCCCAGCTTCTGCTCTGGCTTCCTCTGACCTCAAGGCAACTTTATTAACATAGAAATAAAATCACATTTCAATACAAATAAAATATCACTATACCCTCATGCCCACTATAGCGTTGTAATGTGGCTTAAAATATGAAAACATAAATTTGTTTAGTCTTTTACAAATCATTTTTGATATTCAGGTTCTGCTATGGAATAATCTTCTGCACACTATATGAATATATGTTGCTATGATTGGTTTAATAACAAGCTGACTGGCCAATAACTGAACAGGATGAAGTTAGGCAGGAAAGCCAAACTGAGAATGATGGGATGAGGAAAGGCAGAGTCAGAGAAGTCAACAGCCAGATGGAGAACAAGTCAGACACACAAAATGGGATAGAGATAAAAGCCACAAGCCTCAGGGCAGCACATAGACTCATAAAAATGGGTTAAGTAGTAAGAGCTAGTTAGTAACAAGCCTGGTGTATTGGCCAAACATTTATAATTTATATTAAGTCTCTAAGTCAGTTATTTGGGTTGTGGCTGCCAGTTATTTGGGAGCAGTCTGGCAGGACAAGAAAACTCCACCTGCAAGGTTCTCTTGAGATTTCATACTAGTTGTCATGAATTTGTCCTTTCCTAAAACTCAAAGTAGTATCAAAATTCTGCTTTGACTTCAAGTCACTTATTTCATTGAAATTTTTATAAGGATTTAGAGGGTAAGTTTTGTTCTTTATAAATATCCACTATATTATACCTTTTTTATTTAATTTCTGTAGATCCTTCTAGATACAATATGACTAGTTCACAGAAGAACAATATAAGAACTTAGGTGATGATTGAAGTCTACAAAAATTTAAGTTTTAGTGCTTAGTCCATCTCCAAACACCTAAAACCATGACTAGTATGAGCTAGATTTTGTTGAATACTGAATTAGGGCAGAGACAGCAGTATGTTATGTGGGGCCATGTATAAGAAGTTGACAGGGCATCATTGTATGTATATTTTTCTCATTAATTGGTAAGATTCATCATAACCATTAACTCATAAATATAAAAAATCAAATAATTACACAAAATTATCAATAAGAGTCACCCCCAACTCTATCTGCCTCCTGTATTTCTGCTTCTATAAGTATATTTGCCTAATAAATCTGTTCTTTCTTTTGTACATATTTTTCTGCTTCCAAATTATAAATTCATATAAATATTTTCATTTTTAAAATTGGACATTAACCTTCTATAATAGAAAACAGACATTTATGTATTTTATAGCCACTGACATGAGCACACAGATGCATGTGTATGCTGGTATACACACATAGATATTCATCTGCACTGCTATATTTCTCAATTATCCCTTTCTATTTCTTAGAAAAACCAATGTTCTTTGTTTATGCTATGATAAACAACTAGATTACAAAAGAATATTACATTTCCTTTCATGTGTAATAACACTTGTTATCCCTAGAGTGAATCCTTGCATTTATTTTTTGTTAAGATTTTTTTATACATACTTTTCACTTATCCCAAACTCCTCACCAGAGATGTAAATCTCATCTCAATTCTTTAAATTAGTTCAGCAGTCCATAAATTTAATTACTTTTGTTGTAGGAAGCTTTTAAAGAACCCTTTATTACTCATGCTCCAATTCAGAGTGGTAGCTCACTAAGTCTATTGCATAATTATGATATTTACTTTCTGTCCTTTCCAATTTCATCCTAGGAATATCTATTCTAATTTTCTCCATATTCCTTCACTAAGATTGTTTTAATTTGTATAAATATCACAACCTCCATTAGATTGTAGCATGGTACTTGGTAGGAAAACTCTGAGCATTTTAACTCCTGAACACAATTTGTTCACATCTGATATAAACTGATAGAGTAAAATAGTATACAATTCAAATGGTTTTTGAATAATCATCATTTTTATTACATTGACCAATTATTATGTTCTGGTACATATCTTTCTATATTGATGCTTCAGTTTTACCCCCTAAATCTCCCATGATTTTTTTTGTTTCTGCTATCCAATTTTGTATATTTAAAGAATTATTTTGAATATCCATTGTTCACTGCATTCTGTTCTTTCTTTTCTATTTCTTTAAGGATAATAACTATAATTAATTTAAAAGATTTTTATTTGTATGTTTATGTGCAAAAACCACATGTCAATTCTGAGTGTTGTTGTTCAAGTGTTTTGTTTTGTTTTGACAATTCCATACATTGTAAATGTTATCATGGTCACGCCCTTCCCCAATTCCTCCTACAACCACACATGAATACACATATGTATACACACATGTATGAATACACATACTTAAATATACACACACCCCTACAAATTTTTTATCTTTTAGTCAAAGGCAACCCGTGTCAACTGTTTGCTCTGATTCTAGGGAAGAACAATTTTATTCTCTAATTAGCACAGTATTACCAACTGATCCAGGTTCACACATAACATCAAATTGATGACCTGGATCCACTTACATTCAGTAACTTTCAATGGAAATTTATTGAATGAATAAAGATGTTTATAAAAAGAGATTTTTATTAACTCTGTCATCTTTTTGTATACATTTAATATCCTGGCTGGTTTTGTTCAACTTATATCAACTACCACTACTTGTGCATACTTAAGAGTAAAACACATAAGTGCTAACTGGAAAATCTATACACTTGGTTAACATTTTGATTTATCATATACATGTACATTAAAAATAGCTAAAATGAAGTTACTCAATAATAGGACAACAACAACCCTACTAGACAGCATAGGCTAACAAATAAAGAGCTTAGTGCCAGGAATTGGTTACTTCTTTTGTTGGTGTTAGCCAAGAAGGTCTCATACCCTGCCCCCAAACATTACAGATTATAGGCCTTACTCTTTGTGGCCCTACAGAATTTGATGATAAGATACTATTGCTGAAAACACTATATATTTGAGTCATTAAACATGATGAAATCAGGCTGGTACAAACCAGGAAGCTTTGTACCTACTGACTCAGTTTTACAGTGCTGTAAGTTACTGTGCAAGTTATCAGAAAAGTAATCATAGGTCACATCCAGCTGTAAACTCTGTGAACTACAATAATGACTTTCCTGAAACAATAGTGGAATGAATGTCCTGGGCATAACCAATCACATTCTGATTAGAATTGAGTCTTACTCCACAAGACAAAACCTCTGTTTGTATCATTATTGAGCCAAGAACTTATAATTATATAGAACATAGATCCTAGAGGAGTATCTATTAATATTATGCTGCTCAATGGACATAGTATTAAATTGCTCAACCCTAAAACACACACACACACACACACACACACACACACACACACACACACACACACTCAGCAAAGATCATTACAGGAGATGGTGCAGAAAGAGTATGTTTTAAAGGCAATGGATGACTACTAGAAACATGTGGACATGGCCATATAGCTATACATATCCTAGAGACAGTGGCAGACAAAAATCTTTAAGCCTAAACTAGGCCAGATTCCAGCACTGAGCAGGGAGTTGGGCACAGAATCTCCCTCTAGTCACTTAGCAAAATGTCAGTTGTAAGCTGCTGGTGAGAGGAAAGACACTTTTCTATAAGAGTATATATTCTGATAAATTGACCCTGGCCAAGTGGAAGATCACATATAAAAGGTTGTTTGGTCAGCACCAATTGGTCTTGAAGTGGTTCTTTTTAAAGGGTACAAAGTTGAACGGTAGAGATGAGTTAGAGATGGAAAATGGTAAGTATGATCAAAACCCATTTTACAAACCTTGAGACATAAAGAAGTAATAAAACTAAAATAAAATACCATGAAGATACAAAACAAATTACACCCTGTGTGACAGTTTGGTATATATTTGGAGGAACTACCAAGCATCAATTTTGTAAAGTTCTTCTTTTAGCTTACCGAGTTTTTCTAGAACATCATCATCAGGCTAGCCTATTTGCCTGAATTCTGGAGTCTCAATGATTTAGTTCTTTTGTGACCAGAAATTTTGTATTCTGATTGACTAGGAATCTTCAACTCGTAAGTTTTTATCATTCACACTTTGTAAGAAAAACCTACAGTGTTCATATAAGATACAGAGAATGATCCCTTCAGACATATATAAAGTACAGAGGGTACCAAGGGTTACAGCCAACTCTCTTTTCATATTTATGTGTTTGATTCTAGTTCCTGGTCAGTTTTTGAGGTCCTGAGGCCACAAAATGATCAGTTTTCAAGTTGTTTTTATACTATCTATTTCTTTTAATTTAAGCTACCTCTGGTCTGACAAATCAAATTTTAGGCAGTTTAATGAATTTCTCTTTTCTACTCAACTTTCTGTGTAGGCTGTAAACCCATTTTGATGTTCTTCAATGTCATTTTACTGAGGTGTTTTGCAGAGATAACTAGATGCAATCCAGAAAGTTTTGCATAAATCTCTTACGATTTTCCCTTTGTTGAAATTAAATTCTTTGAGATTTTCATTTAATGTGCTTTGCCCCTGTTCACCTAACCTCCTTCCCTACCCTTGTCTTCTTTGTTTTTAAACACAGCAAGTCCAATTTTTATTGCCCATATATTATCAGATGTGTGGCCTTCCAATGGAGTGTAGTCAGTATATCAAGATTCTAAATTAGGCCATATTGCATGGATATCCTTGGGAGGCCTTCTTTTTTCTGATGGGAAAGAAGGAGGAGTAGATTTGGGGAAAGAGGAGATGGAGTAAGGGACTTGAAAGAGTAGAGGGAGGGAAAAATATAGGGGAGATGTAATGTATGAGAGAAGATAAAAGTAAAAAAGGAAGGAAGGGAGGGAGGGAGGAAGGAAGGGAGATAGGAAGGAAGGAAGGAAGGAAGGAAGGAAGGAAGGAAGGAAGGAAGGAAGGAAACTGACTCAAGTTCCCACAGAAGCTATCAAGCGAGTGTCTCCTCAGGTAAGAATGGAGCTTCGTGCCCACTGTTCCATCCATACTGAGAATTTGTCTGCTTTGAACTTGAACAGGCCCTGTTCAGTCTATTACAGCCATGTAATTGCTGTGCTATACCTGGAAAACACTGTTTCCTTTTAGTCATCCACCATTTATGGCTTTTAAACTCTTTTAACCCTGTCTCATATCATGATCACTGAACTTTGGAAGGGGTGTGTGTAATAGAGATGTCCCATTTATGGCTGGCTGAAAATGCCTAATCACTGTTTTAAAGTTGTTTGCTGCAGATCTCAAAATTTTGTAGAAATTTCCTTAATGCTTAAAAACCAGATTGAAAACTTCATGTGAGTTGGCCCATATTTCACTGACAGAAAGTGCTTGCTTTCTTTTGAATTTAATTTGTTATTTCATTTAGCCCAGGAAAATTACCCATTTTATCATAATTAATGATATATGCAGTCTCTATATCTATTAGAGTCTCTGGGAGGAAAGAGCACTTAGTTGTAAATAATATAGATATTACCAAGCCTATCAAACAATTATGATCTATTTTGCTTTCCTATTTGATAATACGTGTCTTAGTTAGGGTTTCACTTCTACCAATGGGTTTTTTCTAGCCTCAGCTGCTAACTTTGCCCTTTCCATAACTTCAAAATCAGTACCACTTGGGTGACTCTTACACTACTAAGTTCAGCTACTGAAATGATATTCAGCCTTTGTGCCCCACCAACCACAGTTTTTTTTTTGTGTGATGAACATGAGGAAATACTCCAAGATTTATGATCCTGAGTGATTCTGCATCTCTTCTTAATCACTGCTAAATTCTCAACTCCAGCTAACCAGCATGAATTTTCCAGTAAAACAATATTTTACTTTAGTGATGCTGTAGCCTTGTAATTATAGTTGGTTCTTCACACTAAGCTGACCAGAATCACATGTTTTTTTGAAAACACACACACACACACACACACACACACACACACACACACAAACAAACAATTTGGCCCAAGCCAAGCAGCAGGAAAAAATGTCTTAAATGGTAAAGATGTACAACCATGCAGGAAGGCAAGGAGGACAGCAGGTTAAATAGTTCTCAATCAAATGCCATGAGGGCAGGAATAAAGTGCAAGATCCTGGGGGCACCCTGTGTTCTACATGCAGCAATATAACTCAAATAGCCCCTTTAGCGTTTTAACTTTCCCCTGAAACATCACAGTCAAACCTCCATCATCTGCACTGCTTCTTTTCCAAGCTCCCACAACAGCTCTCTAAACTCTGAATGATGGTTTTTCTAGCCCAATCCTTCCACAGTACTCTCCAAAATCCTTTAACAATCCTCTCCAAAACATGATCAGGTCTGTCACAGAAATATCCCATGAACCTGGTATGCAGCAGAAACAAAAATCTAATGAATTGTACATTGTGATTAGCCATTTGTGGCAAATTAAACAAAATTAGTATTAAGTATTTGAAACTGACTCCTATGACTTTTTAAAATAATCTAATTTAGAGTTGATGCTGTGGTAGAATTTCTTAGCTAATCCTATTGTTTCAGATTATATATGAAAAATATATACATGTAACACATATACTCAAAGTATAGATCTCAACGTACAGTATATATATATATATATATATATATATATATATATATATACATATATACAGTATATATACACTGCAGGACAACAGTAGGACTTACAATGATGCTGGATAATATTTCAACTTTGTGAGACCCTAAAGTACAAATAAACAGGTGGTAATTGGATCTTTCAATTAAAATATCTATGAAAATAGAGCAAACATCTTGGAGGGAAGACACATTTCATCGATTAAAAGGACTAGGAGACAATGTATGTTAGAATCTTAAGGGAATGTAAATTCCTATTAAAACATGGACAAGAAAAATACAGATAAAAATTCTTGACTTGACATAATTATATACTTCTGCAAAATGAGAACATATATAAGTAAATGTGTTGGACACTTCCTTCCATTTTTGCAACCCTTTAAGTTGAAGTCATAGATAAGCATCTTCATGTGGCCTTCTTAAATGTAAGTTTCTAAATTCTTAAATAAAATCCCAGTGATACAACAATATAAAGGGTAAAAGACAAGTATCCTTAAACAAATTAATTTTCAGAAATTTCTGAAGATGTCACAGTTTACATATATTTTATAAAAAGTCATGCTTGAGTCAATGTACAATTCAAATGTAAGTCTGTAGCAATCATCTATAGCAGATAAGCTTATGATGAAATGCTAGTATAATGATTATAAACAATTCTAAGAAATAACTTGATACATCATAATATAATACTACAGAGCTGGTCATGGTAGCTCCTATCTACAATATTAGAAAGCAGAAATGAAAGAATTTAAATGAGTTTAAAACCAGATTATGTCACATAGTAAATTGCAGGAGTGAGATCCTGCCTCAGAAATAAAGACAATAAAATATGATTAAAATATGATAATATGATAATGAAATACCATAACAATAGCATTTTAGTTTTATAGCCCCAAATTTTATTGGTATACTTGAGAAGTCCTGAAAAACTGCAGTTACAATTACTAAATATTTAAGCAAATACCAATATAAATCAATTCTCTTTTAGTGTTAACCAATTTTGTAATTATAGAAAATATATGGCTAGAGATATTATCCTAATTTGGGTTTTCATTTCTGTTAAAAGACACTATAGCAACTCTTATAAAGAAAACATTTAATTGGAATACCTTGCTTACAGTTTCAGAAATTCAGTCAATTATCATCATGATGGAGAACATGGCAGCATGTAGACAGATGTGTAACATTTTACAGGCAACAAGAAGTTGACTGATGGTCACACTGAGGGAAGCTTAATTAAAAGAGACCTCAAAGCCTTCCTCCACAGTGACACATTTCCTCCAATAAGGGCAGAACTCTTAATAGTGCCACTCCCTTTGGGGGGCATTTTCTTTCAAACCACCACAGGTATAATTTAATAATTTTGCAAAATAGGCAAAAATAAAAGTTGTGGAAGCCCACAAATGATTTCTAGTGAGATCTGAGCTTGTTTTACCCATCAGAGCTACATTAGAGAATTGCTTGATCATGTACATGGTTTCTAGGTGATTTGAAGGGTCTACACTTGGCTGAGCTAGGGAAAGGATTTTTGCTCAATCTATAGTCAGAAGGTTTTTCTGGTCCTGCCTGCTCCCATCCACCTCCATGGTCCAGACAAATCTCTCTCACCCACAGTCCTGCAGCTGCTTGGACCCAAGTAAACACACAGAGACTTATATTATTTAAAAACTGTATGGCCTATGGCAGGTTTCTTGCTACCTAGCTCCTATAACTTAACCCATTTCTATTAATCTATGTTTTGCTATGTGTTCTGTGGCTTACAAGTCTGCTGGTATATTGGCCCTTGGGCACCAGACTGATGTCTCTTTCCAGACTCCACCTTTCTCTTTCCTGTCTCTCTCCTTAGATTTCCTGCCTGCCCCAAAGCTGCCTTGCCATAGGCCAAAGCAGCTTATTTATTAACCAATGTAAATAGCATATATATATATATATATATATATACAGTATACAGAAAGATATCCTCTAGCACTTCACCTTTTCAATCTAAACAGACAGGAAGGTTTTAGCTTTAATATAGTAAAATTATATATAACAAACAGTTACCAAGCAATAATTATAGTTACAATGTCTAGTCTATTTATATTTGACAAAATTAAAGAAAATATTTTATCATCTATCTTATATTTGTAAGTCTGAAGTTTTATATCTAATTTATTTTTATCATAACCAAGGAAAATTATAATTATAACTATAACTAGTATTAAACTACATCAAAGACCCCAGGAAGATATAATATTACCTAAGTAAATGCATTGTAAGCAAATTCCAAAAATCTAAAATGACAGAGACAGCTGGCTGCCTGAACAGTCATCCAAAGTTTCTCTGCAACTTTGGGCATCCATCTTTAGCCTATAAGTCTAGAGATTCTCTGTTGCTTTTCCCTGTGTCCTGTAGAATGTCTGGCAGTCTCCTCTGCAAAGCAGGAACCTGAAGAGCCATCTCACCTTGTTTGGGCATAATTTAGTGGTGATTTATTCATTGGTCCTTCATGTCCATTCGATACAACATTTTGTCAAGCAGTCCAGGAAAGAACAGTTTCTTGCCTAAATGGCCAACTTTTGCCATATCGAAAGCAAACTATATGGAGTCTCTTGGATGCCCATCATCTTCTTTGAAGTAAATCATTGCTGCCAGGGGAAGACATATCTTATTGTCCAGAAAGTCTAAGTTTTTAAAAAAACAATTTAAATGCCATATTCTGTAGACCTTTGAAGCGTTTGAAGATTGCCTATCTCTCTGAAATATATCTATGTAAACCTAGACATTTTAATTAACATGACCATAAGTTTGATTATCATAGATGTCTAATTATTAATCTGCATTTCTTAGTTATACATTACAATTTCAAGTGAGCTGCACAAACATAATACCTTAAACAAGAGTAGGAATATACATACAGTATAACAAAATTAACTTTAAATTTGTATCAATAGACTAAAATCCATAGCTATGTAAAACATTTTAAACAAGTTGTTGCTCTTTAAAAGTAGATTCAATAATATATACATTTTATTATATTAGTGTTTCAATTTTACACATCAGCCATGGGTTCCCCTGTCCTCCCCATCCTGCCCCCACCCACACCTTCCCCACAGTCCCTCCCCTCCATTCCCATCTCCTCCAGGGCCAAAATTCCCCTGGGGATTCAGCTCAACCTGGATGATTCAGTACAGGCAGGTCCAGTCCCCTCCTCCAGGCTGAGCAAAGTGTCCCTGCATAAGCCCAAGGTTCCAAACAGCCAACTCACGCACTAAGGACAGGTCCTGGTCCTACTGCCTGGATGCCTCTCAAACAGTTCAAGCTGTTCAATTGGCTCACTTATCCAGAGGGCCTGATCCAGCTGGGGGATCCACAGCTTTTGGTTCATAATTTCCATTACTTTGGCTATTTGTCCCTGTGCTTTTCCATTCTTGGTCTCAACAATTCACACTCTTACAGTCCCTCCTCTTTCTCGACAATTGGACTCCTGGAGGTCCACCTGGGGCCTGACTGAGGATCTCTGCATCCACTTCCATCAGTTATTGGATGAGAGTTCCAGCACAACTGTTAGGGTGTTTGGCCATCTGATCACCAGACTAGGTCAGATCAGGCTTTCTCTCGACCATTGCCAGTAGTCTACAGTGGATGAATCATTGTGGATTTCTTGGGACCTCTCTGGCACTTTGCTTCTTCCTATTCTCATGTGGTCTTCATTTATCATGGTCTGTTATTCCTTGTTCTCCCTTTCTGTCCTTGATCCAGCTGTGATTTCCTACTCCCCTAAGCTCTCTTTCCCTCCAACCTTGCCCTTCATTACTCCCACTCATGTCCAGGTTGTTCATGTAGATCTCATCCATTTCTCTGTCATTGGGTGATCCCTGTGTCTTTCTTAGTGTCCTGTTTTTTAGGTAGCCTCCCTGGAGTTGTCAGTAGCAGTCTAGTCATATTTGTTTTACATCTAGTATCCTACTATGAGTGAGTACATACCATGTTTGTCTTTCTGAGTCTGGGTTACCTCACTCAGGATTTTTTCTAGATCCATCCATTTGCCTGCAAACCTCATGATGTCATTGTTTTTCTCTGCTGAGTAGTACCACATTTTCTTTATCCATTCTTCAGTTGAAGGGCATCTAGCTTGTTTCTAGGTTCTGGCTATTACAAACAATGCTGATATGAACATAGCTGAGCAAATGCCCTTGTGGTATATGCCCTAGAGTGGTATATCGATTCCCATAAATATATATTTGTTCCTTTTAGTAACTTTTACTAATACTTATATATATGTACTAATACATACATACATATATATATATATATATATATGTACATATATATGCTTGTTATTATCTATAAATATCTGCTGTTATTATATATGTGTACTATGAATCCTAAATGGTATTATTAATAAGAACAAACCTGAGGCCAGTTGTTGGGGTGAATGCTGGAAGATCAGAGAAGCAGAACAAGCTACAGCTAACTCACCTCACCAGTTCCTCAGCTGATTCCCATCCTCATGCCTTATATACCTTTCTGCTTTCTGCCATCACTTCCTGGGATTAAAGGTATGAGTCACCATGCCTGGCTATTTCCAGTGTGTCCTTGAACACACAAAGATCCATGACTCCAGAAGGCTAGGTTTAAAGGTGTGAGTGCCACCATTTTCTAGCCTCTGTATCTAGTAGCTGTTCTGTTTTCTGATCCCAGATAATTTTATTAGGGTGCATAATATTTTGGGAAACACAATACCACCACATACATGTCTATCAACAACAGCACATGTTTTGTTGACTAAAGAATAACATAAAAAGATTAAATCAGTAAAGGAATTATTGTTTTCAGTTGACAACACACACACACACACACACACACATCATACATCACACACACATACACTGCCTTAAATTACAAGATTTTTTTCTTTTTTGTGAGACAGTTTCTCATGTTATAGACAAGATTAGACTCAAACTCATTGCAATCCTCATCTCATTCTCCTGAATTCTTAGTTTCCATGTTCAGACATATTTCCTAATATGGGTCATAATAAAAAGAAAATTTGAAATTCACTGTATCTATGAGTAAATTAAAATCAGAAAATATTTTGGATAACAAACTCAAGTGTTCTTACTGTTTCTGTTATGAAAATAAAAATAAATATGTTGCTATTAGAGATGCTTAAATTCAAGTAATATGGCTCACATTTCCATAGTAAAACAAACATGACTGAGGACTCCAGCAGTGAACCTTCAAAGGAAGCATGCTCCACACCAAATTTCACTGATTCCTAATTTCAAACTCCTCCACCAGCCAATTTCTCCATCCAAATCCCATTATAGGCTTTCTTCCAGAAAAATAGGAAATTTGAAATATACACTAAATTTGGAAACATACACAGCAAACTTCAACTACAGCATAGTAGAAGTAGTAAATATAAACATTCTTAGTAGCAACTTGCAAATGTTGGACACATCAACACAGCAAAGTCATGGATTCCAAATAGCAAACCATGATGATAGTAAGGTAGTCTTTATATTTTTTTCATGGCTCTTCACAGAGTTTGGGGGAACACTAAGAATGGAAGAATGTTAATAGATGCTTGTAGGGAATAATTTTTCCAGATCTGAAATGAAAAAAAAAAAAAGATATAATCAGGTCCTTTCAGATTCCCCTTGGTATGTATATACTTGCTTGCAACTGCCTACATTCTTTCAACTGTTACAATATCCATCACTGATTCTAGAGAACATTCATTTGAAAATTATTTGCCAGCTAGGTGATAATATCTGTAGCTGTAGAAGTAGTAAAGATACTAAAATGGAAAAAAAGAATAGCTCACAATGGTAGCTGGCATCTTCTGTGGCAAAGGAAGTTGGATGCTGCACTAGAAGAAATTCAAGCTTTGGGGTCAGAGAGGTTAGACTCTGAAACTTTGAGTATATTTCCTAACTTTGATATAATTTATCTTTCTAGTTCCTAAAAATACTGTCTTTTCAGGATTAGTATAAAGGATAAATATGGTAAAGTATTGAGTTGAGAACGGTGGTTGTAATCTTAGCACTTAGGAGGCAAGAGAAGGAGAATTTCCATGAACATTAGGACACATTGAGATACAAAGTGCTATGCTATAAAAAATAATATTAACAAAAATGATAGCATTTCAGATATCATCAACAAATGTGAATTATCATTGGTTTTAATAATATAGTTAGGTTTCATAATTTCCTTCATAATTCCATTCTTCTAAAGAAAAATATTTAGTTTCATTGAATGCATATTTCTGTCTTCCATCTTTAAAAATATTGTATCCAAATAATTTCACTATTAAAGATTCTCTTTACCTGCTATAAGCTTTTCTTCAGTTGTGCAATGTGTATAGCATCATTCACATGTTTCTACTACGTCTCTTCTTTAACTTTATATGCTTTCAGTAAGATCTCTCCTTGACACTTTGCTTTTCCTTGAAAATGTTAAGGATATGATTTTGAACTCATTTCTTATATCTGTGGCACAAATGTCACCAAATTTAGTGAGTTAAGCACATTGTATAATGTCTCATAGATATTTTTTTTAAAAAGTCAAAAAAGGTCCAAATGTTATCTGCTCTCCAAGGTTATTTACTTACACTTACACAGAAGATAGGATTGATTAGAAAGTCCAAGACAACTTCATTTACATGGCTTGTTCCTTGGGAGAAGTGACTGTAACTTTCAGTTCAACTGGCATTTTCAACTACAGAGCCTTTTCATCCATCATTTCTCCATGTGTTTTCAGCCATGTAGTATACTTGTGTACATAAATATGTTTCTTAAATGTCAGTTCAAAATCTAAGTGGAAATATTCTGTTAAGCAAAGCCCAAGCACTTCTTGTGACCAACCACTATTTCTTGTGTCAGCAACATTTGCACTATACTTCATTGTTTGTTCAGAACTTCAGGAAATTCAACCTTCATCAATAAAGACAGAATAAGTTAGCTCTACTTTATATCTATAGTGTGCATACCTTCACATCAATTGTTTCTTTTATCAAGAGACTGAGGGCAGAAATGGGTATAACTAAGTAATCATCACCTTTGATCACCAACCAAACTCAGCAAGAAAAGTATATCATCTACTAATAATTGGGCTGCTTTGTGTTTGATCCCTGACCTTAATGAGTTCCACATTCAACTATGTGACTTTCTGAAACTTTAGATTGTCCTCTTGGGTTTTTCACCTCAAAGGTATTTGACAAAAAATATCTAGTTTAACTTTAAGTTATTTTCAAAGCTTTGTGTCAGCTATGATGCTCTCCAAAACCTGTGAACATTAAGATTAGAAAAATTTAAACTAGCTGGGCTACTGGGACTCAGTTGTTTTTTCTTAATCATTAACCTAAGCCACAGTCTATATGGCTTCTTGATAGAAACTCATGTGTTCTAGCTGTGTGACACTTCCTTGTTATATTTTTTATCCTCAAAACTCTATTTAAATGAATATCATTATCATTTAGACAGTGCAAATTAAGAAGAAATCATCTTCATAATAATCCACAGATAAAAATGCACAGTAGGATAGGGTATTTCCATGAGATAAACACACTACATTACAGGAAGTGAGGCTTTCCTCACACCCATTTCCACCATGCTAGATACCAGAGAAAGATGGCAGGGGCAAAATGTAAAGGAATAGCAGAAGCAGAAGACATTCTGGAGTCTGGAATCTCAGGGCCTTGCCTCTCTGAGATTTGTCCATCAGGGATTCACTCCTGGTGGGCTGACTCCCTGAAGTCAACTTCCATCTGCTACAAATCTGACATGACCACCAGCAGCCATTCTTTGCTTGGCCAATGGATTTTGTACTTCTACTTTGTTGATGGCTCAACTTCTGTTAAGAACTACAGAACCTCCTTAGGATTGGTAGAGGGTTTTTGTTAATTTTAGGTCAAATGAGACACACACACACACACACACACACACACACACACACACACATATATATGTATATATGTGTATATATATATATGTATATATGTGTGTGTGTCAAATCAAATATATATAACATATAACAATATGTATGATATATGCATATAGATAACATAGTATATAATATATAACATAATAAATTGATATGTAGTTCATCAGTTTTGATAAATCAATATACAATTGAAACTACTATGATATAATATAAATATAATATAAAAATAATATAAATATTAAACTACTAAGATATAGAGCATATATGTCCCTCCTCATTACTATGAATCTTTAACCAATTCTTTTCTAAACAACTTTTACCTTAAGGTCTCAAAGAGTCTTTACCTTAAGATCTTTACCTTAACATCTCAAAAGAAACAATTAAAGGCCATGGATTTGAAATATACCAAAGAAATACAAGGAAGAGTTTGGAAAGAGAAGGGGAACATGATATAATTATATTGTAATAAAAATAAAATATTTTTTAAACATTATTAAATTATGGAGCATCTAGCTGGTACTGATAACAGAATTTAGATTGCATTAACATTTTCAACATTCATCTTTGGTGACTAAAACAAATATTTATCTAATTTCTGTCTGCAACAATTTGTCAAATTGCTCAAATCATTGTTCTCTGACATATTATTTACATTGCTGAAAGTTTCTTATTAGTCAGTATACATTTTTTAAATTCTAAGTTATTTGTTCTAGAAAATGTCATTTAATACATAAGAATCTCATAGGAATGCATCTTTTATCCCTTACTTTTCCATGAATCATTTGCTGGTGTTAATAACAGATTTCTTAGCTCTTTATTTAACTTCACACTATGAGGCTCAGCTTTTTTTTCCCAATCATCCTGCCAACTAGAATACCAAAGAAAAATAATGTCATCTACAGCTTGCCCAGCATTGACTTTTTTACATCTAGCTCTATTTAACCTATGAGTAGAGGTTTTGAAATGAGCACAGCATAAGGGTTTGTTTCTTTAAAAACAAAAAGTTTGGTCAAGTTTTATCATATTATAGCTTACTTTTGGTGAGGACTGGTGTTAGTACATTAACACAAGTTTCTTATTTATTCTAACATCACCACATTCTATTTTGACTAGTACAATGGCCATAAAATAATAAACAATCAATGAATGGTTGTCATACTTAATTCATTAAATTATGAAATCATTCCAAATTATAATCTGTATTTATTTTTAGTGGTTAAACCAAATACCAAAGTAGCTGCTTTGGGGACTTAGTCTGAAATAAAACACCCCTAGATTGTTTTGGCAGCTCTGCCATTGATTAATGGTGCACATATGGCTGTAATAAACCTTACCTATTACACCAATGTTGGACATTTAACTCTATCATAATCTGAGTTCTTCGGTCAAGAGCTACCACCTAACAGCAAACTATTTTATTATGAGCAGTCACAGTAGCAATCTGTCATTCATACTTTAAGTGAACACCATAAAAATAGCAAAAAGTGATTCATATGTGCAGTTTCCAACACAAAACAAGTTTTCCAATGGCTCCTGAGTGCCTGATTATGAAAAGAAAGGGGGAGAAAGCATAAATCCATCCAATAAAACCTTACTCCTGCCAAACTACAAAAAAGGACTCATGGGAAAACTTGATATTGAAAAACAACAACAACAACAATAATGGGTATATTGTAAAACAGCAATAAAAAGAAAGAGATTGCAAAGTAAGACATCACGGCAATTTAATATAAGAAATTCAAGAAAGGATGTCAGAAATGCTTTTAGCTCTTTTGAAAAAAAAAATCTACTACAAATGAGGTAAATCACTCATACTGAAATATCACAGAGTTAACATGACTGTCAACTACTTTGAGAATTTATGTCATTTTAAAACAGATTGATGTTTCAGATGGATTATTTTTCTGCAATTAAAAATTATAATTACTTTAAAATATATCTATACTGCATTCAGTGTCTAGAATTTAGTAGGATGTAATTTTCAACAAATCTGTGAAGAAGTAGCACAAGAAATTTTGAACATTTAATCTTCTCAAAATTAGGATTATATTAATAAGTAGACAACATTTGAAAATCTTGAAATTTTTGCTTATCTGATGATGCAGGAATGGAAAAAGAAAAAGAATGTAATTCTAAGATTTCTAAAATTATATAAGCATAGCTGGAGTTCTTTATAAGCATAGACTAAGTCATCAATTTTTTCTACACCAATAGTTTTGTAAAGTACCATTAAATTTGGGGCTGAAGTGATGGATCAGAGGTTAAGAGCATGTGCTACTCTTACAGAAGATCCAGGTTTGGTTCCCAAGATCCACTTGGCAGCTTACCACCATTTGTAGCTCCAGTTATAGGGGATCCATCCAATGCCCACTTCTGACTGCAATGGATATTAGGCATACATGGTACACATACATACAGAAAAAACAAACACACATATACATGAAAATAAATAAGTCTTTTTTGAAAAAAGAAGTAAAGGAGAAGAAAGAAAGATATAAATGCAAGTATGAACACACACATTTTCCTGTTATAAATTTAATGATATTGATATTTCTCTAACAAATGGCTATAAAGCTATCTAAAACTTATATCCATATAATTTTCTACCTGCCTTTCTGCAAAGGTTGGCTCCTCTCTGGCTCCTTCCTCACTGTATGAATCACTTATTAAAGATGATAATCAAGAAAAATATTAGCAAAATACACAATGAAGGAAGGGAAAAACCCAAAAATGAACTGGGTAAAAAATGAAATTTCTTCATATAGAATATTGTATGCAGTGCATTACTGAAAATACTGCTCACTATTGACTTTATTGCAAAGAAATTATTTATTTACTTTAATAATGTGTAGATCATCCCTCACAAGCACATTATATATAATAATAATACTTCCAAAGTCTTCTACACTCAGTGAGGATTACTACAATAATCATACCTTCAGGCCATAAGCTATCTGTTTGAAAACTTAAAATTGTTTTAAAAACATAAAATTAAAACCATTTTAATTCACCTTTTAGAATAGGCTTTAATATTTATTAATGCAATATTTACTTATGGCTAAAATCTGTCAGCCATCCCATAAGTTGATGCAATACCAAATTCTTAATTGTTATGTACTCATAGTTTTGCCAAAAGTATTATTGATGAAGGAACTCAAAGTTTTATACTATATATTATAGATTGTTGCAAGCTCTCATATATTAATTTATTTTTCTTTAGATGACAATCCATGAAATTTATTACTTTGTAAAGTTTCACAAATCATATTTGCAAAATCTTAAGATTATTATCATGGACCTTGCAAGAATCTAAATAGCCAAGTTCTATTTTATTGGTGGCTATCCAAGCTGTCAGCAATCTGATAAAAAAATATCAAATTTCAAAATGCACAAACTTTGAAATGTACATACAGCATTTTACTTATGTTAGCTTATTTTCAATATTTCTTTGCCAATTTTTCACAAACATTAATAATCAGGAAAGATTCTTTATCTTTATCACCACAGATGTGATTTGATAATCTGTTTTTCTCACATGAGAACACTCATCCATAAAAATTAACAAGCACTAGAATGATATGAGTCCTATGGCAGGGTTAAGTAAAAAAAAAATGACTTGCTATGTTTGCAGTATTTATGTACTAATGTCTGGAAAATTTTCAGAGGTTTGTTAAAAATTCTTGGCAAGGTTGACTTCATAGTCTTGAGTGGGGTATATTTTAATGCTTTTTTAATATCTTTTGCTATGTACACATACTTTGAACGATATAAAAATAGTTTTAAGTAGTACAATTCAATTCAATTCTATGACCAATATTTCTTATAATTTGCAATTCATAGAAGCTATGTACCTCTCAATATGAAGTGATTTTGCTGGTGTAATTCCTTTACCCACAAAATCTTTTTGCTTGTTAAGAATTGATTTTGTTTCTCTATCTTTGAAAATATTTACCATCTCTTGGAAATGATAGGGGTCATAAATTGAATAAAATATAGCTCAGGAAAGTAATAAGAATGAGCAAATAGCCTCCTAGTGCCTAATTTTCAGATCTTTTAACTACTTTAGACATGAAACATCAAATTTACAAACTCTATTTTATCCTTATTTATTGCTAGATCTTAATGGCTCCCTTGGAGGAGAGAGTGAGAAGGTATGGTGTCAACACAGAAACTAGGAGTTAGTTGAAGGCAAACAGCAGACTCATTTATTCAATAATGGGCTTTATATACCCTTCTCCCAGCACCCAAGCTGTGTCCCAATCTGGTGCCATTGCATGGTCATCCCTAATTTGCTAGGCATAATCAGGAACTCTGACAGTGCCTGTTGATAGTCCCTCAGGCAGACTCCATGTTGGCTCATAAGGAAGTAAGTTATGTGCATTCCTTGGCAACTGGTTTGAGCCAGTTTCCTTGACCAAATAGACCTGTCCTACTACACTTATTTTCAAATTATTGTTAAGCAAAGCCCCATATAGATTTTTTGATAGACATATAGATAGTTCGAGAGAAACCTTGGAAAACTACCTTCAAGAATTTTCATAATTGGGGCTTGTAGCTAGAGATTTCTCCAGTCCCACCAGGGCCTGCAGCCACTCAGACCCAAGTAAATACACAAAGACTTATATTACTTATAAACTGTATGGCTGTGGCAGGCTTCTTGCTATCTAGTTCTTATATTTCAAATTAACCCATTTCTATTCATCTATAAGTTGCCATGTGGCTTGTGGCTTACTGGTACTTTACATCTTACTTCTCATGGTGGTGGTGGCTGGCCATGTCTCCTGACTCAGCCTTTCACTTCCTGGAATTCTCCTCTCTCCTTATCCCAACTATACTATACTTCCTGCCTGAATACTGGCCAATTAGCATTTTATTTGTCAATCAATCAGAGCAACATTTCACAGCACACAGATATCCACAGTAGGGGCTGAAGAAATGGTTCAGCATTTAAGTGCAACTGCTACTCTTGCAAAGAACTGGAATTCAGTTTCCAAAACCCAAATTGGGCAACTCACAACCACCTACAACTCTAGCCTTACAAAGGATATAATATTGTTTTGTTAAATGGTCATGGCATAAAATAGCCTTCTAAATATTTTAGTTTATACTGAAATATTAGTGTTGTTCTCATGTCTGTTTATAGAAGCTTGTGTTTCTAGTGGGGGATGGTTGATGCAAAAACTCATAACTGGTCAGTGTATGGAGACACATGACTGTTGAGTGCTCAGTTCTAAGCAGGATATCTAAGATATCATTGCTCAGAGAACATTGTGGAAGAGGAGGTGAAAAGAATGAAAGAAGTGACAGATGAGGAGCACTTTAAAATGCCACTGCAACTGATATGGCTGCTGCAAGCATAAAGTTACAGAAGCAGTGCTTATCTAAAGAAGACTTTACACAGCAATGTCACATAACCAATGAGGAGAACCTCTATGGTCGCATCTATGGTAATAGAAATAGTAGAATCATATTTCTCAGTGGTATAGTCATTGATACCTTGCCTTTCATAAAATAACCTCACACTCATGCTTATGTAGAAAATTCTAATCTAATATATTGACCCACAAAAAAAGGCATGAAAATAGGAGGGAAACATAGCAGAGAAGGGATTCTCTGGGAGATGGGAGGAATAAAGGAGGATTTGGAAGGTCTGTGATTAGAGACTGTTTATACAATAATAAATATAACATTATATCCAAATACTACTCATACCCTGTATTCATTTATTGGAGCTAAACTAGATTTATTTTTTACATCAAGAAAGGAAACATAATTCTTTTTTATTCTTAGTTTTTTTTTTTAAGACAAATTTTCTCTGTGTAACATTCCTGGTTGTCCTGGAACTCACTTTTTAGACTAGGCTTGCCTCAAACTCACTGAGATCCACCTGCCTCTGCCTCCCAACTACTAGGATTAAAAACCTGTACCACCACTACCTAGTGAAACATATTTATTTTCACTTTTACTTTGCTTCTATATTATACTCTTCCACTGTGAAATCTGATGCTCTAAACAAACCCATGGGATCTGGGAGGATTATTCTTTGGGTCCCCATCTCACAAATAATGACATAGAGACTTATTATGAATTATGAAAGCTTGACCTTAGCTTAGGATTGTTCCTAACTATTTCTTATAACTCAAATTAACCCATATTTTTAATCTATGTTCTTTTGCATGGCTAACTTACCCTCCCTCTGCCTGTCTTCCTCTCAGAGTCCTCTCTGTCCCCAGAAGTACTGTCTAACATCTTCCTACTTAGCTAATGGCCATTCAATTGTTTATTAAACCAATCAGAGTGACACATATTCACACAGTGTAAAGGAATCTTCCACAAAAGTATTTAGATATGTTACCTTTAGCCCACTGCTTCACTATACTAATGACAATACATAAACAATTAATTGCTTTTTCTAGGAAGTTTAGCTGTACCTTCAATAGCTTTTAAAGATATAATCGAACAGAGATCCAACACTTGGTAATTTTAACAAGTGTCACTGAATGATATTTTATATTCAAGAAGGTCAGGGAAATATATATCAAGAGAGAATTATCAGAAATTTATATTATATGAAAGGCACTTTGATTGAGATGTAGTAATGTTTTAGAGTTTGAATTCCTACTGAGATTTTGGCTGTAGCTGTTTATTTTTAAAAAAAAACAAGAATGTCTAAATATCAAATAAGGAAGACTTATTTTTGTCAGTGTAAGAATAAGATCAGACTTCTAAAATAATATTTGGAATATGTATTTTTAATCTAATATAAAGAATATAGGGACTTTTATCAGAAATAAAATAAACAATTCATTTGGTGAATTGGATGGTCAATAAAATTTGAATATTTATAAAAATGTTGAAGAGTTTATGGCATTATCCTTCAAATTAAATATATGATCTGCATGAAAAAAGGAAAACAGAAAATAAATAGTAATGAAAGAAATTATAAACAAACAAAATATGATCGAGTCTGTACTGTCCTATCAGTTGCTACAGGAAATCTCCATACTTACCAATTATAAAATTATAAAATGCAGACTGACAGCCTCTGTCATGACAAGATGTAAGGTACTGGTAAGCCACGAGCCACGTGGCAAAGTATAGATTAATAGAAATGGGCTAAATATAAGAGTAAGAGCTAGACAATGGAAGGCCTGAGCTAATGGCCAAGCAGTTTAAATAATATAAGTGTCTGTATTTTATACGTGGGTTATGGGACCTCAGGGGATTGGTGGACCTGGAGAGAAGCTCTCCAACTACAAATGGCGCCCAACGTGTTGGCTAGAGTTTCCACCTAAAACCTGAGAAAAAAAGATTCTAAAACAGAGCTAAAATCAGCTTCCTAGTTGTCTCTCTCAAGTTAGCAGCAGCCTGTCAGTTTGAGCTACTGTGGCAGGTTCCTGGCATGTGCATCTGACCTGCAGTGTGGCAGGAATGAGGAGTCTCCAATGAGGACTCTGCTGCATCATAGATTTAGCCTTTGCTAGTTAAAAAAGCAAAAATGTTTCTGGGCTATGCACTACCTTGATAGAACTACTTCTGATAGTTGATGGTACACATGGCTCCAGACCCAGAGCTGGCGGTAAACTGTACCACCATGTTGGGAAGCTGAGGTGGGCAGAGCCAGCAGCCACAGTGACATTTCAGTCTTACAAAGATAGATATTACACAGAGAATCTGGTTTGTCTTGTCTTTGGGATTTTTAACTGCAGAAAAAGATTTGATCATAAAAGCTGTTGAGTTAAACAAATATGTAATTTTTTAAAAAGATTTATTTATTATGTATACAGTGCTCAGTCTGCACATATCCCAGCAGGCCAGAAGGGGGCACCAGATCTCACCACAGATGGTTGTGAGCCACCATGTTGTTGCTGGGAACTGAACTCAGGACCTTTGGAAGAGCAAGCAGTGCTCTTAGCCTCTGAGCCATCTCTCCAGCCCAAATATGTAAATTTTAAAGATACCTTGACTTCAAAATTTGGATATAAGGGTATGTTGCTTTGGAAAAGAGTCTCTACTTTTGTTTCCACAGAAAGCCAGAGGCTATGGATTTGTTCCAGATTAAGATACATCAGGTTTGATCAGCCAAGACCACCTGAAAGGTCACTGATGACACCATGGCCCAGATGATCCAACAGATCCAACATCCAGAATGGTTTCAAGGCAACTGGCTCAGAGGTTTACCCTCACAGACTACTCCATAATCCTAAAATTTTCTTTGTGTTCCCATAAGATACAGCGCCCCTCCAGCAGGAAGTAGTAAGAGAAACTACGCCAAAATTCCCCAAATTTTCAAGCTGGCTTTGGAGATGGAATTGGCTCACTCCTTCTCTAAACCCAGGCATACTGTTAAAATAAAAGGTTAAGATATTCTTGTGTCCCAAATCAGAAGAGCCTTCTGGTATGGGACAGAGAAAAACCAATGTTTTTATTTAAAACAGGTTGATTATAAATGCGATCTCTTTCTAAAAAAGAAAAGGGGATATGATATAGATATAATAATATGAAAGGGTAGATTAAGGAACTTAATTCGAAAGAACAACAACTTATTTAAAATGTTTTACATTGGTATAGATTTTAGTCTATTCATACAAACTTAAAGTTAATTTTGTTATACTGTGTATATTTCTACTCTTGTTTAAGGTATTATGTTTGTATAGCTCAGTTAAAATTGTAATGGATAATTAAAAATAGATTAATAATTAGTCATCTATGATAATCATACTCATAGCCATGTTAGTTAAGTCTTCTAGGTATACATGGAGATATTTCATATAGATAGGTAATCTTCAAATACTTCAAAGACCTACAGAATATGGCATTTAAATTTTTTTTTTAAATTTAGTCTTTCTGGACAGTGAGACATGTCTGCTCCTGGAAACACAAATTTACTTCAGAGAGGAGGATGGGCATTGAAGACACTTCATATCTTATCTTCACCTTGGCAAAAATAGCCATTTGGACAAGAAACTGTCCTTGCCTGGACTGCTTGATCGACTGGACATGCAGGACCCATAGAAAGGTGACCACTGAACTTTGCTTGACAAAATGGTCCTTCAGGTTCCTGCTTTGCAGAGGAAACTGCCAGACATTCTACAGGACACTGAGAGAAGTGACCAAGAGACTCTAGCCCTGTGGGCTGAAGACAAATGCCCCAACTTTACAAAGGAACATTAGGTGACTGTCCAGGCTGCTAGCCATCTCTGTCTACTCTGCAAGACTCCTGAAAGTTGCTTGCATCCTTCTCCTGGTTCTGAGGCAATATTATATCCTTCTGAGGTCTTTGATGTGGTTGAAGACTAGATAGTTATAATTTCCTCAGTTATGATAAAAGATAAGTTAGATATAAAACCTTAGGCTCACAAATATAAGATAGGATATCTTCTTTAATATTGTAACTGTAATTCTTGCTTGATAATTGTTTTATTTTCTGAAAATTTACTATATAAAAGTTAAAACTTTGCTTTTTAAAAAAACAAGAAAAAGAAAAGGGGAAGTGCTGTGGGATGTTCTGTATGTCAAATGTGTTGCTCTAATTGGTTAAAATAAATAAAGTACTGATTGGCCAGTAGCCAGGCAGGAAGTATAGGGTAGGCAGGACAAGGAAGAGGAGAAGGCTGGGAACAGGAAGGCTGAGGGGATAGACTGCCAGCCACAGCCATGACAAGATGTAAGATATTGGTAAGCCACGAGCCACATGGCAAAGTATAGTTTAATAGAAATGGGCTAAATATAAGAGTAAGAGCTAGACAATGGTAGGCCTGAGCTAATGGCCAAGCAGTTTAAATTAAAAAAAAATTATAAAATGCAACTCAAATCATATATTGTTAAGACATGTATTATTTTGATAAGAAAGCAAAAATGACTTCCCTTTTGCCACTCCATATCATGTTCATGTTAGAGCACACACACATACACACACACACACAAACACACACCACACACACACACACACACAAACACACACCACACACACACACACAAACACACACACACACACACACACACAGCCCTGCACAAGCATGCATAGACTTGTTAAAGTGGTCTTCGTTTTTCTTTCATATTGTCCATGGTAAATAGAAATAGTAAAGGGATAAATATGAAAACAGACATATAAAAGATGCTAATTTAGAAAATGTCCTGATTCTCACAAAGGCTCTGAGGAGCTCTGTGTTTTTTTAAGTCAATGAAATGACTCCAAATGATATTCTGCTATATTCACAGATTAGTGCCTAGCCCAACTGTTATCAGAGAGACTTTGTCCAGCAACTGAGGGAAGATGCAGAGACCCACAGCCAAACATTAGGGGGAGCCAGGGGAAGCCCACAGGAGTGGTAGAAGCCAGAATGTTCCTACAGAACATGGCCCACAGAATCAACTAAGTGGGGTTAATAAAGACTGAAGCAGGAATCATAGAGCCTGAATGGGTCTGCACTAGGTCCTCTGCATATATGTTATGATTGTATAGTTTGGTGTTCTTGCAGGACTCCTAACAGTGGAAGTAGGGGGTTGTGTGACTCCTTTGCCTACTCTTGAAACCCTTTTCCTCTTGCTGGGTTGCCTTGCCCAGCCTTGATATTAGGATTTATGCCTACTCTTACTTAACTTGTTATTCTGTATTCTATGGACATTCCTGGGAGGCCCACTCTTTTTCTGAAGAGAAACAGAGGAGGGGATCGAGGGGAGATGTGAGGGCAAAGGGAGGGACTAGGAGGAGCAGAGGAAGGGAAAATTTCAGTCAGGATGTAATATATGAGAGAATAAATTTTAAAAAATAAAAAATGAAATGTTAGTTAAACTGCTGTTTATATTCTAATGAGTTTTGGTTGTCATTTTTGTAACATAAGACAAGAGACAGACCTTTATATTCCAGGTCACAAGTATACAAATACTCTATATATGTTGCTTTAAGGTATCCTTGCAGTTCTAATTGAATGACTGTATGGCACACAACGCTATAATTAACCTTGATGTTCTGAGGTACCTGTGAATGAATTAATGAATGAATCTATTTGGAGAAAATACTTTGAAATATTAAATACCTGAAAATGATTATATTAAATCTTTTGAAAACTCATTTATACACAAAACGATGCACTTGTATTATTTACATTATGATACTGGATATAGATATATAGAGAGCAATAATTACAAAATCAGCTATAAATCTAAGTTTGCCTGTAACACACACCTACATATGCTTGTCATTTTCATTTTTATATTTATGCACCTCCAAGACGAATCTATGAGCTGAGCTGAATCAGAAGTGTCAAAGCATAGTAACAGAAGCTATTCACAAGCAGCCCAATTATCATCTCTGGTTATATCCGATGATTAAATCAGATCTAACAAAGACTCCTTGTTTTATCTAATTAGTACTTGCTCCCATCTCCAGAGCTCTCCAATTATTAAGACTCTTTTTTGGTCAAGCCTATGTCTATCACTGCCAATCAGACTACATTGTTTGAATGTCACTCTAATTCCCTTATATGAAATGTTTAACACTAGACCGAAATTGTCTCTCAAGACATTTTTCAGTTTGTAGCACCACAAATATTATAGCTTATTGGTTTCAGAACCTGGAAGTCATCTTCTATTTATTCCCATACTTTATCCCTTTTTATCCCAGTTCTGTTTCTGCTGCCGAGGTAACATACCCTGAAAAATGTAAAGTAAGGGGTAAAAGGCTTATTTTTGCTTACAGTTCCAGAATGAAAATGTCGTGGAAAGCATGGTAACATAATCATGAAGCTAGTCTATCACATTGCATCAACAATATGGAAGCAATGAGAGATGGGAAGTTAATCCAGAAAATAAAACCAAATACCCTGTCCATAGTGACATGCATCTTTCGGCAAGGCTCTACCTCTTAAAGGTTCTAAAATCTTCATAAACACCACAAATAGTTGGGAAACATGTTCAAACATATGAGTTGGTGGGGAAGCCTTAAACACTCAAATAATATTTATTATGTAGAATCAATCATGAAGGTTTTTAAATACTCTTTACAATTGAAATCATAATACTTCTTTGGTTCTCCTCTTTCCTCCTAGATCATATTGTCTCATACAGAATGTGGACATACAACTTCCTGACAGTAATCTAAATGTTCTTACTAAATATATTTTTTGTTTTATCCCTACATGTAGCATGAATCTTAAATGGTCTTATCAATAAGAGCAAACCTGAGGCCAGTTATTGGGGTGAATGCTGGAAGACCAGAGAAGCAGAACAAGCCATAGCTACCTCACCTCACCAGTTCTTCAGCTGATCCTGTTTCCTCAGACTGGAAGCCTCTGAGTCCTCATTCAGAATGAGTCTCAGCTGAACTATACTGCTCAAAGCCTCAAAGCTTAACCAGGCTAGTTCCTGGTTTTCATGTCTTATATACCTTTCTGTTTTCTGTGATCACTTCGTGGTTTAGAACTCAGAGATCCAGGCAGATCTCTGCCTCTGGAATGCTAGGATCAAAGGCATGAGTGCCACCATTTTCTAGCCTCTGTATCTAGTGGCTGTTCTGTTCTTTGACCCCAGATAAGTTTATTAGGGTGCACAATATTTTGGGGAACACAATACCACCACACCTACATGAACTCATTTAAGAACACATTTCCACACACCATGGATTATAATAACTTTAAAATATATCTTTAATCCAGGCTTCTTCATGTAGAAGTTTGACTTAGGTAAGCAGCCAGGACACATCAAGTAGCAGGAATCTTAAAGAGTCTTATTAATAAAATCAAACCTGAGGCCAGTTATTGGGGTGAATGCTGGAAGATCAGAAAAGCAGAACAAGTGACAGCTATCTCACCTTGCCAGTTTCCCAGCTGATCCTGTCTGCTCAGACTGGAAGCTTCTGAGTCCTCATCCAAATGGATCTCAGCTGATATGCTGCTCAAAAGCATAAAAGCTTAACCAGCCAAATGCTTCTAGTTTCTGGTCTTCATGCCTTATATATCTTTCTGTTTTTGCCATCACTCCCTGGGATTAAAGGCTCACTTCTTGGGATTAAAGGCGTGAGTCATCATGACTGACTGTTTTCAATGTGGCCTTGAAATCACAGAGATCTAGAGGGATTTCCGTCTCTGGAATGCTAGGATTAAAGGCATGAGTGCCACCATTTTCTAGCCTCTGTATCTAGTGGCTGTTCTGTTCTCTGACCCCAGATAAATTTATTAGGGTGCACAATATTTTGGGGAGCACAATACTACCATAACATCATGTATGGTAAACTCTTCCTTTCCAGCTCAATTGACTGACACAACTTTCACTTAGTCTTCTAGGGATCAACCTTTTTTTAAAAATAATGTACACTGGGATTGGGATATGGCACAGTCAGTAAAAGCACTTTCTGCACAAGTGTAAGAATCTGAATTAGAATCCATAACAACCCCATGCATACCAGACATAGTGATGCGTGGCTAAAATTCCATTGTGACCAGTGGACTCTGGGAGCTCACTTGCTACACAACCTAGTCAAAACAGCTTCAGCTTCCCATTTAGTGAGAGACATTGTCCCAAGAGTATAAGATGGAGAAATTTATAGAGTAAAATAGTCAATGACATCTTCTTACCTCAGCAGGTCCACACATGGGTTCCCTCAAGTTGATGCATATCACACACACACACACACACACACACACACACACACACTCATACTCACACATAAACAGACATACCACAGCACATCAAAATAACCATGTGTACTTGAGACTTAGTGTGAAAATTCACTACATCTAAGCAGTACAAAATAATTAGATCATAATAATTGGTGGATTTATTTTTGAGTTATTAATCATATCCTTATATTGGAAACATCCAAAATCACTTCTACTGGATATTGGGAAATATTTATTAAATTCAAATAAATTATTTCTTCATATCATCATCAGAATATTTTATCTTTAGTCTTTTGTTACTAAGCATTCTAACTAAAGTGATGTTATCTAATTGTGATTTTAAGCTTTCATAGTGGTTCTATCTATTTTTCAAATACTCTTGGCCATTTGTACATAATCTTTAGATAAATAACTCTTTAAATAATTCTTCAATTTTATTGAGATTATTTTGCTGGTGAGTTATTTGAATACTTTGTATTTATTTATCATTTGATGGATAAACATTTTTGAAATATCTCCATCTTGTATGCTCTCTTCAATATATTCATTCCAAAATTTTCTATGTAGAAGCTATTTGGTTTAACATAATCACATTTTTATATTTTGTTTCTATTTGCTTGTGATTTGGAGATTATAGTAAAAAACTGTTTCCCCAGACCAATGTCTTAAAGAATTGCATCAATGTATTTTTTAATCGTTTCATAGTTTAGGTTGTTTTAAGCTTTTGATCCATTCTAAGTTGATTTTTGTATAATGTAATGAGAAAAGTTTTCAGTTCCTTTCTGTATTAGGATACCAGCTTCCCTAGCCCATCTAAAAAATATTTTTCTATGCTATTTGAATATTGATGTCTTTGTAAAAAATGTGACCCACAGGTATTTGGATTTATTTCTGGGTTTGCTTTGCTCTATTGATCACCCATGTATCTATTTTTATGTCAAAACCAGAGACTTTGATTAATATAGCTTTATACTAAATTTTAAATTCAGACAGTGAAATATTGCCACTTTATTACCTTCAGCATAGGAATGCTTGGGCTATTTGATGAATTTTTTGGTTGAATACAAATTTCAGAAGTATTTCTTCCATAACTGGGTAGGATATCATCAGTATTTAAGAGGAACTTCAATCCATCTGCATAATTCTATAGCATCTAAGAACATAAAGCAATGTCATATCTTCCAATACATAAATCCAGAATACTTTTCTTTTTCCTGTATACTAAAATTTATTTCCTCAATGTTTTTTATAATTTGTGCAGAATATTTGCATGCTTGGTTGAATTTATTCCTGGACTTGGGAATTTTGTTGTTACTGTTAGTAAGATTACTTTTCTTCATATTCTCAGTAATTTCACTATTAGAATTGTTCTGCCAATAATAGGACCCCCAAAGAGACCACTGGAGACCAAAGATTGTCTAGAATGCAAAAGCAAGGTTTATTCATTCCGCATATGTGCATAGTTTAAGCCCGATGCGATGCCAGAGAGACAGGGAGGAGAGTTCCTCTTTTTGGGGGGAAGTTATTTTCTATAGGCAAAACACACAAAATTCCTTAGAGGGGAGGGGGTTAGTACGGGTCCATCCTTGGTTGGCTCAGCTTCTCCCGGGCCTGAACTTTGTCCTGCTCTAGCTTATCTATGCCCTGTCAGGAGTTTTACAACCCATCTCCAGGGTCCAGTCATGTTATCTCTGGAGAGGGGCATCTCATGGTTAATCTGTCACCACCAGACATCCTGACTTTGTTGTTTTGAGAACACCAGATTTCACCCTCTCCAGGGAGGGGAACTGTCTCACTTCTGTTTGTTTTAAGATATCTCTTCCCTTTAATCTCAGCACTCAGGAGGCAGAGTCAGGCGGATCACTGTGAGTTCGAGGCCAGCTGGGCTACAGAGCGAGATCAGGAAAGGCACAAAGCTACACAGTGAAACCCTGTCTCGAAAAACAAAACAAAACAAAAAAACAAACAAACAAAAATAAAAAACAAGATAACTCTTCCCTCAGCTCTTTTGGGTTTCTGGGGGAACTGTGCCTGCGACTTTGGTGGGGGTCTTTCAGAATTGACAAAAGTTACTAGTTTTATATGATATTTTAAGCCCCAAAATCTTACTAGGTAACTTTATTTCTCAATTCTAACTTGCGTTCATGTTCATGAGTGTGTTCTTGTGTGTGTGTGTGCGTGTGTGTGTGTGTATGTGTGTGTGTGTCCTTTAGGTATAAAATCAATTTATCTGCAAATGGACAATTTCATAATTTACTTTTCTTTTTTTTAATCAAATAATTCATTGAATAATTTTTCTTCTTCTTCTTCTTCTTCTTCTTCTTATTATTATTATTATTATTATTATATTTGTGTTTTAATTTTACATATCAGCCATGGGTTCCCCTGTCCTCCCCCCTCCCGCACTCACCCCTACCCTCCCCCCTTTCCTCCCCTCTATTCCCATCTCCCCCAGGGCCAATACTCCCCTGGGGATTCATTTAAAACTGGTGGATTCAGTACACGCAGGTCCAGTCCTCCCCATCCAGGCTGAGCAGAGTGTCCCTGTGTAAGCCCAAGGTTCCAAACAGCCAGCTCATGCACTAAGGACAGATCCCGGTCCCACAGCCTGGATGCCTCCCAAATAGTTTGAGCTATTCAATTGTCTCACTTATCCAGAGGGCCTGATCCAGCTGGGGGCTCCACAGCCTTTGGTTCATAATTCATGTGCTTCCATTCCTTTGGCTATTTGTCCCTGTGCTTTTTCCAATCTTCAAACTCTAACAGTCCCTCCTCTTTCTCCACAACTGGAAACCTGGAGCTCCACCTGGGGCCTGGATGAGGATCTCGGCATCCACTTCCATCAGTTACTGGATGAGAGTTCCAGCAGGACCATTAGGGTGTTTGGCCACCCAATCACCAGAAAAGGGCACATCAGGCTTTCTCTCGACCATTGCCAGCAGTCTACAGAGGATATATCATTGTGGATTTAAGGGGATATCTCCAGCACTCTGCCTATTCCTGTTGTCATGTGGTCTTCATTCATCATGTTCTGTTATTCCTTGTTCTCCATTTCTGTTCTTGATCAAGCTGGGATCTCCTGCTCCAGTAAGCTTTCTTTCCCTCAAACCTTGCCCTTCATTACTCTCACTGTTGTCCAGGTTGTTCATGTAGATCTCATCCGTTTCTCTGTCATTGGGTGATCCCTGTGTCTTTCCTAGGGTCCCGTTTTCTAGGTAGCCTCCCTGGAGTTGTGTGGCAGTCTAGTCATCTTTGTTTTACATCTAGTATCCTCCTATGAGTAAGTACATACCATGTTTGTCCTTCTGAGTCTGGGTAACCTCACTCAGGATGATATTTTCTAGATCCATCCATTTGGCTGAAAACCTCATGATGTCATTGTTTATCTCTGCTGAGTAGTACTCCATTGTGTATATGTATCATATTTTCTTTATCCATTCTTCAGCTGAAGGGCACCTAGGTTGTTTCCATGTTCTGGCTATTACAAACAATGCTGATATGAACATAGCTGAGCAAATGCCCTTGTGGTATGATTGAGCATTCCTTGGGTATATGCCCAAAAGTGCTAACGCTGGGTCTTTGGGGAGATGGATTCCCAATATTCTAAGGAAGCACCATATTGATACCCAAAGTGGCTGTACAAGCTTGTATTCCCACCAGCAGTGGAGGAGAGTTCCCCTGGCTCCACATCCTCTCCAGCAGAAGCTGTCTTCTGTGTTTTTGATCTTAGCCATTCTGACAGGTGTAAGTAGGTATCTCAGAGTTGTTTTGATTTGCATTTCCCAGATAATTAGGGATGTTGAGCAAATCTTTAAATGTTTTTCAGCCATTTGAACTTCCTCTGTTGAGAATTCTCTGTTTAGTTCTATAGCCCATTTCTTAATTGAACTGTTGGGCATTTTGATGTCTAGTTTCTTGAGTTCTTTATATATTCTGGATATCAGCCCTCTATCAGATGTGGGGTTGGTGAAGACCTTTTCCCATTCTGTAGGCTGTCACTTTGTCTTGTTGACCATGTCCTTTGCTCTACAAAAGCTTCTCAGTTTCAACAGGTCCCATTGATTGATTGTTTCTCTCAGTGTATGTGCTAGTGGTGTTATATTTAGAAAGTGATCTCTGGTGCCAATGTGTTCAAGAGTACTTCCTACTTTCTTTTCTATCAGGTGCAGAGTAACTGGATTTATGTTGAGGTCTTTGATCCACTTGGACTTAAGTTTTGTGCACAGTGACAGATATGGATCTATTTGCAGCCTTCTACACGTTGACATCCAATTATGCCAGCATCATTTGTTGAAGATGCTTTCTTTTTTCCTTCGTAAATTTTTGGCTTCTTTGTCAAAAATTATATGTTCACAGGTGTGTGGGTTAAGGTCAGAGTATTCAATTCGATTCCATTGGTCCACATGTCGGTTTTTACGCCAGTACCAAGCTGTTTTTATTACAATAGCTCTATAGTAGAGCTTGAGGTAGAGGATTGTGATGCATCCAGTGGTTGTTTTATTGTACAGGATTATTTTGGCTATCCTGGGTTTTTTGTTTTTCCATATGAAGTTGAGTATTATTCTTTCCAGGTCTGTGAAGAATTGGGTTGGTAATTTGATGGGGATTGTGTTGAATCTGTAGATTGATTTTGGTAAGATCGCCATTTTTACTATGTTAATCCTGCCTATCCATGAGCATGGGAGATCTTTCCATTTCCTGACATCTTCTTCAATTCCTTTTTTCAGGGACTTAAACTACTTGTCATATAGGACCTTCACATGCTTAGTTAGAGTAATCCCAAGGTATTTAATATCATTTGTGGCTATTGTAAAGGGTAATGTATCTCTGATTTCATTCTCAGCCTGTTTGCCTATTGTATATAGGAGGGCTACTGATTTTTTTGAGATGATCTTGTATCCTGCTATGTTGCTGAAGGTTTTTATTAGCTGTATCAGTTCCCTGATTGAAATTTTGGGGTCACTCATGTATACTGCCATGTCATCTGCAAATAGGGAAAGCTTGACTTCTTCCTTTCCAATTTATATCCCCTTAATCTCCTTATATTGTCTTATAGCTCTGGCTAGAACTTCAAGTACTATATTGAATGAGTATGGGTAGAGGTGACAGCCTTGCCTTGTTCCTGATTTTAGTGGTATTGCTTTGAGATTCTCTCCATTTAATTTGATGTTGGCTGTTGGCTTGCTGTAAATTGCCTTTATTATGTTTAGGTATGTTCCCTGTATTCCTGATCTCTCCAAGACCTTTATCATGAAGGGGTGTTGGATTTTGTCAAATGCCTTTTCTGCATCTAGTGAGATGATCATGTGGTTTTGTTCTTTGTGTTTGTTTATATGGTGTATTACATTGACGGACTTTCATTTGTTGAACCACCCTTGCATCCCTGGGATGAAGCCTACTTGATCATGGTGGATAATTGTCTTGATGTGTTCTTGGAGTCTGTTTGCCAGTATTTTATTGAGTATTTTTGCATCAATGTTCATGAGGGTGATTGGTCTGTAGTTCTCTTTCTTTGCTGTATCTTTGTTTGGTTTAGGAATCAGGGTAATTATAGCCTCATAGAAGGAGTTTGGTAATATTCCTTCTGCTTCTATTGTGTGGAACAATTTAAAGAGTATTGGTATTAAGTCTTCTTTGAAGATCTAGTAGAATTCTGCAGTGAAACTGTCTGATCCTGGGCTTTTTTTGTTTGGGAAACTTTTAATGACTGATTCTATTTCCTTAAGGGTTATTGGACTATTTAAATGGTTTATCAGGTCTTGATTTAACTTAGGTATGTGGTATCTATCTAGAAAATTATCCATTTCATTTAGATTTCCCAGTTTTGTGGAGTAGAGGTTTTTGAAGTATGATTTCCTCATTGTCTGTTGTTATGTCCCACTTTTCTTTTCTGATTTTGTTAATTTGGATGCTCTTTCTCTGTCTTTTGGTTAGTTTGGATAAGGGCTTGTCTATCTTGTTGATCTTCTCAAAGAACCAACTCTTTGTTTCATCAATGCTTTGTTTTGGTCTCTTTATTTCTATTTTATTGATTTCAGCTCTCAATTTGATAATTTTCTAGTGTCTGTTCATTGTGGGAAACTTTTCTTCTTCCTGTTCATGGGCTTTCAGGTGTGCTGTCAAGGCACTAGCATGAGATTTCTCCAACTTCTTTATGTGGGCATTTAGTGCTATGAATTTCCCTCTTAGCACTGCTTTCATAGTGTCCCATAAGTTTGGGTATGTGGTGTATTCATTTTCATTGATCTCTAGGAAGTCTTTAATTTCTTTCTTTATTTCTTCCTTAACCCTTGGTGATTCAGTTGAGCATTATTCAGTTTCCATGAGATTGTAGGATTTCTGTAGTTTTTTTGTTGTGGTTGTTGATATTGAAATCTAACTTTAAACCATGGTGGTCCGATAGAACACAGGAAGTTATTCCAAATGTTTTGTATCTGTTGAGATTTGCTTTGTGGCCAAGTATGTGGTCGATTTTAGAGAAGGTTCCATAGGGTGCTGAGAAGAAGGTATATTCTTTTTTCTTCGGGTGGTATGTTCTGTAGATAACGATTAAGTCCATTTGAGGCATAACATCAGTTAAGACCATTATGTGTCTCTTAAGTTTCAATTTGGCCTATCTGTCCAGAGGTGAAAGTGGGGTGTTGAAGTCTCCCACTATTAATGTGTGGGTTTTATATGTGATTTAAGCTTTAGTAATGTTTCTTTTACATATGTGGGTGCCCTTGTGTTTGGGGCATAAATGTTCAGAATTGAGACTTCATCTTGGTGGATCTTTCCTGCAATGAGTATGTAATGTCCTTCATCATCTCTTTTGATTTTAGTTTGAAGTCTATTTTGCTGGGTATTAGGATGGCTACACCAGCTTGCTTCTTAAGACCATTTGGTTGGAAAGTCTTTTACCAGCCTTTTGTTCTTAGGAGGTGTCTGTCTTTGAATTTGAGGTGTGTTTCTTGTATGCAACAGAAACATGGGTCCTGTTTTCACACCCATTCTGTTAGTCTGTGTCTTTTTATAGGTGAATTAAGTCCATTGATATTAAGGGATGTTAATGACCAGCGATTGTTCATTCCTGTTTTTATTTTTATTTTTTAGTGGTAGTGTGTGTGCACTTCTCTTCTTTGGGGTTTACTGCTGTGGTGTTATCTATTGCCTGCTTTTTTGAGGGTGTATCTGACTTTCTTAGGTTGGAATTTTCCTTCTAGTGCTTTCTGTAGGGCTGGGTTTATGAATAAGTATTGTTTAAATGTGGTTTTGTCTTGGAAGGTCTTGTTCACTCCATCTATGATGATTGAAAGTTTTGCTGGTTATATTAGTCTAGGCTGGCATCCATGGTCTCTTAGTGTCTGCATTATATCTGTCCAGGTCCTTCTGGCTTTCAAAGTCTCCATTGAGAAATGGGTGTGATTCTGATGGGTTTTCCTTTATAAGTCACTTGGCCTTTTTCCTTTGCTGCCCTTAATATTCTTTCTTTTTTTCTGTACGTTTAGTTGTTTAATTATTATGTGGCGAAGGGAATTTTTTTAGGGGGTATAGTCTGTTTGTTGTTCTATAAGCTTCTTGTATCTTCATAGGCATTTCGTTCTTTAAGTTGGGAAAATTTTCTTCTATGAACTTGTTAAATATATTTTCTGTGCCTTTGCGTTGGTATTCTTCTCCTTCCTCTATCCCTATTATTCGTAGGTTTGGTCTTTTCATGGTGTACCAAATTTCTTGGAAATTTTTGATCATGACATTGTTGGTTTTAGTGTTTTCTTTGACTGATGAATCTATTTCTTCTACCATATCTTCAACACCAGAGATCCTCTCTTCCATCTCTTGCATTCTGTTGGTTATACTTGCATCTGAAGTTCCTGTTTGTTTACTCAGATTTTCTATTTCCAGCATTCCTTCTGCTAGTGTCTTCTTCATTTTTTCTATTTTCCTCTTCAGGTCTTGGACTGTTTCCCTTGCTTTTTCATGATTTTCTTTCAGGGACTTATTGTTTCGTCTGCTTTAATTGTCCTTTCCTCTAGTTTTTTATAGTGTTCTTCCCATTTTTTGTTTGTCTGTTCCTCCACTTCATTTTTTATTTCTTCTATATAAGGCTCTTGCCTCTTCATGATGTTACTTATAAGTTTGTTTTCTTCTTCTTCCATTCCGTGATGTTCAGGTCTAGCTGTTGGTGAAATGCTAGGCTCTGGTGATGCTGTTTTGCTCTTTATTTTGTTGTATGTAGTTCTGCCTTGGTGTCTGCCCATCTCATTGTGGGTTTGTTCTTGGTCTTATCAGTGTACTTGGTCCAGACAGAGCTGACAGATTTAGGGAGTCTCTCTCTGGTCCAGATGGAAGCTGTAGGCCAGATGGGAGCCTGGTCCAGAAGAGAGTGCTGGCTGGTTAGGAGCTGAGGGGCTGGACTTTGAGTCTCAGGAAGTCCCTGGGGTCTCCTTATCTTGTTCAGATGGGAGCTTCTCTTGTCCAGATGGGAGTTCCTAGACAGGTTGGAAGCTCTGGTCCAGATGGGAGTTCCGGGGCAGATGTAAGCTGGGGGCTCTCTGGTTCAGATGGGAGTTCCAGGACAGGATGGAATGCTGGACACTAGTCTCTAAGTCTCCAGAAGTGGCTGGGGTCTCCAGCAGATGGGTGTGGGGCAAGGTGTTGAGGTTGTAGTGTCCACTGGAGGGTCTCTCTGGTCCAGATGGGAGTTCCGGGGCAGATGGGAGTTGGGGGCTGGTCTCTGAGTCTCAGGAAGTGGCTGTGGTCTCAGGCAAATGGGTGTGGGGGCAAGATATGGAGACTGCAAGGTCTGCCTGCAGTCTTGGAAAAGGGGAGCCTTCCTGCAGGGCCTGAAGAAGGGCCGAAAACTGGGACCAAGTTTAGCAGTTCCTCCTGGGATGGCTGGTGCCCAGAGGTGGGACCCAGAGGTGGTTGCCTCTCTGACTACAACCCTAGGCACTCACCTCTGGTCCAGATGGGAGTTCTGGGACAGCATGGAAGCTGGGGACTTGTTTCTAAGTCTCAAGAAGTGGCTGGGGTCTCTGGCAGATGGGTGTGGGGCCAGGGCATAGAGGTTTCAGGGTTCACTGGAGGGTCTTGGAGAGGGGTAACCTTCCTGCTGAGGATGGGGGTCCTGCCCTGTGGCCAGAACCTGGGGCCCAGTTGGGCAGGTCTTCCCTGGAGTGGTTGGTGTCCTGGGTTGGGACCCAGGTGCAGGCCTCTCTGGCCCAGGTGTGAGTTCCAGGGCAGAATGGAAGCTGGGAGCTGGTCTCTGATTCTCAGGAAGTGGCTGGCGTCTCTGGCAGATGGGTGTGGGGGCAGGGTGTGGAGACTGCAGGGTCTGCCTGCATTCTTGGAAAAGGGGAGCCTTCCCGCAGGGCCAGCCAAATGCCATAATTTTCTTTTCTATTTGGATGGCCTTTATTTCAATCTTCTAGACCTATATTTTGCATATTTTATCTAGAAATAGTTAAATTTCATTGAATTGTGTTGCTACATTTATTGAAGTGATTATATGGTTTTCATCCTTATGATATCTATGTGATGCTTATACTTAGTGATTTCTGTATGTTGAACCTTTCTTTCATAACTTGGATAAATCACACTTGGTAATCATAAATAATGCTTGTTAGTTACATTTTGATTCAGGATTTCACATTTATTTCAATACTCAGCATTTTTGAGAATTTTTACATCAATGTTTCACCAGACAGATTGGACAGTTAGTTTCCTTTTTGATGTGTTCTACATTTTCTGTTTTCGTGTCATAGAGAATGCATTTTCCTGTGCTCTCTTAACAGGTGGAGAAAATGTTTTCAACAACTTACAATCAGTCTGGGGAAGTCCAATCCATCAGTCTAGCTCTATCAATTCATCAGCCTAATCTATCTACATGTGAAACAAAAATCTCTGTTGCCTAGGCAGGCATTAAATTCACTCCATATAAGATTTCATATAGCTTTCCTTTATTTTCAGTTGTTTCTGGAATAATTTAATTTCATGTTTTATTTCCTTGCTGCTTTGTGGATAATTCAAGAAAATGCTTTGCTGTTTCCATATACTGATACAGTTTTAAATTTCTTCATATTCAAGTTTTAATTTTGCAATACTGCACTCACAGAAGACAGATGCTAAAATTTCATTTTCTTACAATTCATTAAAAATTGTTTTATTCTTCTTTAAGTATCTAATAAAACATTTCACAAATATACACTATTAGGTCCTTTTGGTGTACATAGCTATCTAAATCTAATGTTTCTTTGTTTACCTTTTTTTTTTTGGTTTGGATGACTTACTTGTTGACAGAAGCAGGGAGTTAAGTTAGTAGATTCTTTCTTCTTTTTATCTGATAGTTCTTGCTTCACACATTAGTTTGCTACAGTGTTGATTCTCATATTCTTATTGAATTGGTATTTTTATTGTTATGTTCTGGTCTTCTTTGCCTCTACATACACTTGTTTACTTAAACTCTATTTCATATTATATAAATTTACTCCCAGTCATTGCTTACACTTGACTGTGTAGAATCTTTTCTTTTTTCCTTCTCACTGTCAGTCTACATATATACTTATTTGTGAATTTGCTTTCTTATAGATAGAGTACTTAACCCTTTTAGTTAGTCTTCATTTTTTTAAAGAATACTTTTAATTTAAATTGAAATGCATCACTTCCTCCAGTTTTGTCCCTCCAGACTCTTTGTGTAACTCTCCCTGAAACCTCTTCCATGTCTCCCTCCAGTTGATATGTATTTATCTTTGCATATATATATATATATATATATATATATATATATATATATATATATATATATAATTGAGTAATTTTGTTCCATTTGTTTCAAGAATGACAACTCTGAATTAGACAACCAGCAATGTGGCTCATTCCTGGAAGAGTCAGATTGTCCTTCTATCAGAAGTCAGTAATTGCCTCTAGTTCATTGTCTAGGGATGAAACCTCACAAAAATTGCCCTTTCATGTTATCATGTCCAGTGATATTGTTCTTTATTCAGGCCTAGTTTATACAACCATTTCTGGAGAGATTAATGCACAGTAGACTTACTGGCTTTTATAGTCTTCCTTACCCCTCTTCTGGGCTATATCCTGAGCCATAGATGCAAGAGCTGTGATATAGATGTATCTTTTGGGACTGGACTTCCATAAATCTCTTCCATGTTTCCACATGTGTTTTTTTTTCTTTAACAATTTCCATTTGCTGCAAAGAGAAGCTTCTTTGATGAGGGCTCATAGCTATACTTACCTATGGGTGTAAGGATAAGATTTAGAATATAGTAATGGACTATGCTGGTCTGACAAATTAGTAGGAACATTCTTTTCTAAGGCCTATAACTTCACTATATTTCCATTCTGTTATTGTTAATAAGTAAAACATTTTTGTAATTTTGATTTTTCTATATTTTTTGTTGTTTCTCTTTTGCTTGTAGAATTAATTGTTACTGTTTGCATTTGACATGAATAGATTTTGGGAGGATGCTTCTGCTACAAATCAAACATTCTCTTTATTCATGGCTTACTGTGACAGTAAATATTATGTGTTTTGTTTTGTTTTTGTTTTTTATAAGGCCAACATGTCTTTCTATGCTCTATAATGTCTCAGATACTTTCATCTAACAACAAAATTGATTATCTATAGCATTTCATTGTTTTTGGACCATTGTTATGGAGCTAAGTGTGTCAGACACTTCCAGTCAGATATTTTGCTGATGTGACTATGTCAATTGATTTTGAAGTGACATATACACATCATTGAATTTAATGAAGTTTAACCACTGGAAAACAATGTACAGTGAACTAGAAGATATATCAGAAAAATACTCCAAATGAAACACAAATCCAAAATGACTGCAATCCAAATGAAAGAAAGAAAAGTGAAGGTCAAAAATATTTAACAAAAAATGGTTAAATGTGATTTTCTAAATACGATGAAAAACATAAATTTGGAGATAATATAGGTTCTATGAGACAAACCTAAAAATATACCATAATAGAATTATTTAGAAGCAATGTTAAACAGAGTATGAAACTATTCAGTGAAAATACATACATGCAGAGGAAAAAATAATGATCAAACATCTCTCCTGAGAAAATACTCAGCTGAGTTCAGTAGCATCTTCAAAGTATAGCAAATAACATAACAAAACTAAACATTCAAAGTAAGTCTATACAAAACAAAAATATATTTCAAACAAAAAATACATTTGAATAATAATGGCCTAAAAAGGTAAAGGCAATTAAGGAGAAAAGAGTCCGTTGCCACCAGATTTACATTACAGAAATATTAAAGGTAATCCTTCAAGTAAAAGAGGAGCAGTATATGTAAATAGGGATCTATTTATTAAAAATTTAAATATAAATATCATATGTCATGCTATAAGTAAAAAGAAGCATTTAAAATTTTAAATGCACCCTGAAAAAAAAACAACATTTTAAAATTAAAACTAGGATCAATGCATTTTAGACTTTAAAACATAGAAAGAATTAAGATGTCTGAGAATTTGAACCAAGAACAAAAGGGGAGAAATGATAGTACATTGTAATAGTTTTACACTATACACAAAGTGATCATACTAGGACAAAATATATGTAATTATATATTATTTATATATATATATATATATATATATATATATATATATATATAAAATGATTGAGAGATTATTAATAAAACAAAACAAAGAAATGTAGGTAATAATCTAAAAGAAAGATAACTTGGACTAACAAAACATTCAAAATTTAAAAGTCAAGAAAAATCAAAAGTGAACAAACAACAGATGGAACAGATGGAAAACAAATAGAAATATTTTAGATTTCTATCTAACTACAGTGAAAATTCAATTAGGCACGAATTGCTTGAGCATTTCAACTAAAAAGTAGACATCAGATTTAAAATAAAATATACTGTAGTTAAAGAACACCACTTTAAATTAAATAATGCATATAGGTCAGAATAAAAAGTACATATTCTACTAAAACTATAATAAAAATGGTAGTTTTATTAGTATCCTTGGGTTAATATGAAAAATTACAAGAGAAGTTATTGATTTAAAGAAACAAAAGTTGACTCCTTCACAGTTTAGTGGTCCAGAAATCCAAAATCAGTATGCCATCAGAGATAATTCCTTCTGAAACTTATAAGAAAGAATTTAACCCTAGCTTTTCTATACATCCAGATATTTTCACTGTTCCTAGATTTAGTCATTGGCTTGGAGATGCATAATTCCAATATCTGCCTTGACCTTTTTTTGAGATTTTACATAATGTCTACAACTCTTCTTTGCCTCAAATCCCTCCAATCATACACAAAAATAATACAAGCAACTAAGAAATGATGAGAATGTATGAAATAGTACTCTCCAAGGAAGAACACTGGTTGTCCAGTCCCAAATGGTGAGTCCAAAGGACATGCATTCTAGTGGCATTGTTCAGACTGAGCAGGTTGTGCTTGGGAACATATGTCTACTTTGATATTTAAGTTGCCAACTTCTCTGTTTGGTTCTATCCTAGGTCTCTGGAACATCCAGCTTCTAGTTTTTGGCACCCCAGACAGTGTCAGGGGTGTGTTTACTCTCATGGCATGGGTCAGAGGCTGCACCAGTCACTGGTTGGCCATTCTTACAATCTCTGTGTCACCATTACCCCAGCATATACTACAGACAGGCCAGATTGTAGGTGGAAGATTATATGGCTGGTTTTGTGTCCCAATCCTTTCACTTGTAATCTTGCCTGGTCATAGGAGATGGCCAGTTCAGAATATATATCCCCTATTGCTTAGAGTCTTTAGCTAGGGTCATCCTTGGAAATTTCTTGGTTTCCCTTGCACCAGGTTTCTACCTAACCCCAAAATGTTCCTCCCCCATTTTCTAGTCATCACTTTCAGTTCTCTTCCCCTCATTCCCTCCCCCACCTGATCCTTCATGCTCACATTCCCAACCACCCCCAGTCCACCCATGAAATCTCTTCTATTTCCTCTTCCCAGGGAAATCCAGACATTCCTCCTTTAACCTTCCTTGTTACCTAGCATCTCTCAATCTGTGGATTGTAGCATAGTTATCCTTTACTTTGCAACTAATATACATTCACACATGAATACCTACCATTTCTGTTGTGTCTGGGTTATCTCAGAATTTTTTTTTTTTGCCTACAAATATCATGATGATTGTTTTTACCAACTGAATAATACATTGTCTTTATCCATTCTTCAGTTGAGGTACATCTAAGTAGTTTCCAGGTTCTAGATACTATGAATAAAGCTGCTATGAACATAATTGAGCAACTGCCCATAATTGAGCATTCTGTGGGTATATGCTAAAGAGTGAAATAGCTGTATCTTGGGTTAGATTAATTTCCAATTATCTGAGAAACAGTCATATTGATTTCCAAAGTGGCTGTACAAGTTTACACTCCCACCAGCAATGGAGAAGTGTTCCCCTTACTCCACATCCTCTCCAGTATGAGCTGTCACATATGTTATTGAACTTAGCCATTCTGACAAGTGTAAGGGAGACTCTCAGAGTCCTTTTGACTTCCAATTCCCTGATGGCTAAGAATATCCAGTGTTTCCTTTAGTGTTTCTTGTCCATTTGAAATTCTTCTGTAGAGAATTCTCTGTTTATATCTGTACCGCATGTTTAATTGAATTATTTGGTTTTTGTTGTTGTTGTTGTTGTTTTTGATGTCTAGCTTCTTTAGTTCTTTATGTATTTTGGAAATCAGCCCTCTGCCAGATGTGGGGTTGTTTAAGATCAAGATCTTTTCCTCTTGTGTAGGCTACTATTTTGTCCTATTGACAGTGTCCTTTGTCTTACAGAAGTTTTTCAGTTTTGTGAGGTCCCATTTATTATCAATCTTAATGCCTTATGCTATGGCTGTTCTATTCAATATGTTGTCTCCTGTGCCAATGCTAAACTTGTCTGGCCCTGGGTTTCTTTTAATTAGGATATTTTTCATGACTGCTTTTATTTCTTTAAGGCTTAAATGTCTACTTTGTTTATCTGATCTTGATACCAATTCTGGTAAGTAGATTATATTAGGAAATTTTCCCTTTTCTTTTAGATTTTACAATTTGTGGAGTATAGCTTTTGAAGTATGACCTAATGATTCTCTGGATTTCTTCCATGTCTGTTGTTATGCCCCCTTTCCTTTCTGACTTTGTTAATTTAGATATTCTCTCCCTGTCTTTTAGTTAGTTTGTATAAGGGTTTTTCTATCTTGTTGACTTTCTCAAAAATCTAACTCTTTGTTTCATTGATTATTTGTATTGTTCGCTGTTTTTCCATTTTATTGATTTCAGCCCTCAGCTTATTTCCTGCCATCTACTTGTCTTGTTTGTATTTGCTTCTTTTTGTTCTAGAACTTTCAATTGTGCTGTTAGTTCCCTAGTATGAGATCTCTCTGGTTTCTTTATTAAATCACCTACTGCTAAGAATTTCCCTCTTAGCACCATTTTCATTTTATACTATACATTTGGGTGTGTTGTGCATTCATTTCCATTGAATTATAGGAAGTCTTTTATTTCTCTTCTTATTTCTTCCTTGACCCAGTGGTAATTCATTAGAGAGTTGTTCAGTTTCCATGGGTTTGTACGCTTTCTCTTGTTTCTGTTGTCATTGAAATACAGCTTTAATCTATGGTTGTCTGATAGGATGCATGGGGTTATTACAATGTTCTTATATCTGTTGAGACTTGCTTTATGACTGTGTATGTGGTCATTGTTGGAGAATATTCCATGATGTGCTGGAAAAAATATATATTCTTTTGTGTTGGGTGAAATGGTATACACACACACACACACACACACACACACACACACATATGTATATATATAAATTTAGGTCATAACATCTGTTAGATCCAATACTTCTTTGTTAAGTTTTTATCTGTATGATCTGTCCATTGGTCAGAATGGGGTGCTGAAGTCTCCCACTATCAATGTGTGAGGGTCAATGTGTGAATTAAGCTTTAGTAATGTTTTCTTTACAAACCATGTTGCCCTTGTGTTTGGGGCATAGATGTTGAGAATCAAGATGTCATCTTGGTGGGTTTTTCCTTTGATGAGTATGAAGTGTCCTTCCCCATATCTTATGGCTGGAAATCTATTTTTTGACTGTTACAATAGCTACACTAGCTTGCTTCTTGGAGATATTTGCTAGGAAAATCTTTTTCCAAACCTTTGCTCCAGAGCAATGAGCATCCTTGATGTTGAGGTGCGTTTCTTGTAGGCAACAGAAGGATGGATATTTTTTCACATCCATTTTGTCAGTCTGTGTCTTTTTATTGGGGAAGATAGTCCATTGATACTGAGAGATATCAATGAACAATGACTGTTAATTCCTGTCATTTTGTTGTAGTTGTTGATGGTGGTAGTGTGAGTGTGTGTGTGTGTGTGTGTGTGTGTGTGTGTGTGTTCCTTCTTTAGGTTATTCTGGTGCAAGATTATTTATTGCCTGTGTTATCAAGGGTGTAGTTATCATCTTTGGGTTAGAGCTTTCCTTAAACTACCTTCTGTAGGGCTGGATTTGTAAATAAATGTTGTTTAAATTTGATTTTATCATGGAATATCTTGCTTTATCTATCTATGGTGATTGAAAGTTTTGCTGGGTATAGTAGTCTGGGCAGGCATCTCTGTTCTCTTAGAGTCTGTTCAGGCCCTTCTATCTTTTAAAATCTCCACTGAGAAGTCAGGTGTAATTCTAGTAGGTCTGCCGTTATACATTATTTGGCCTTTTTCTCTTGTAACTCTTAATATTCTTTCTTTGTTCTGTGTGTTTAGTGTTTTGATTATTATGTGGCAATGGGTCTTTCTTTTTCTGGTCCAGTCTATTTGGTGTTCTGTAAGCTTCTTGTACTTTTATAGTCTTGTCCTTCTTTAGGTTAGGGAAATTTTCTTCTATGATTTTGTTAAAAATATTTCCTGGGCCAATTAGCTAGTAATTTTTTCCTTCTGTTTTTATTGTTATTAGGTTTTGTCTTTTCATAGTTTCCCAGATTTCCTGGATGTTTTGTGTCAGGAATATTAAGATTTCAAATTTTCTTTGACCATTGTATCTATTTTTCTATAATGTCTTCAACACATGAGATTCTCTGTTCCATCTCATATTCTATTGGTGATGCTTACATCTGTAGTTCCTGTTTGCTTACATTGATTTTACATTTCAAAAATTCCTTCAGTTTGTATTTTCTTTATTGCCTTTATTTCCATTTTCAGGTCTTGAACAGTTTATTTGTTTCTGTCAACTGTTGTTTTCTCTTTATTTTCTCAACATTCTTTAGGAGATTTATTGATTTCCTCCAATTTTTTGTTGTCTTTCCCTCAATTTCTTTAAGGGATTTATTCATTTTCTCTTTAAGGAACTGTATCATCATTAAGTTTATTTTATGATCATTTTTTTTTGGGGGGGGGGCTTCATATGCACTGGAATACTCAGGGCTTGCTGTAGTGGAATAGCTAGGCTCTGGTGATGACATATTATCCTGGCTAGTGTTGTCTGTGTTCTTACTCTTATGTTTAGGCATCTGGATTTTGGGTGATTATAGTTCAAGGTGCCAATTACTGAATTTGTCTTTGTTGGGTAGATATTTCTTCCTTGGTTTCTGTTCCCTCTCCAGTATTCTATCTGATGTGACATGTGTTTGAGTAGAGAGTCTTCACAGGAGTTGCAGGCTGGACTTCTTATGGCCTACATGGCCTCTGGTCCAGCATGGGGTTGTTGTACAAGTTCGGGGAGGAACTTCTGGCTCTGTGCTTGGTCTCTGATCTGGTTGGGTGGTCTCCTGGGGTTCAGGATCTTGGCCTACATTCTGGTACAGTGGGAGCTTCTGCCTGCTTTGGAGGCAGAAGGAGGTTGACCTGGTCTCTAAGATTCAGGTTTCTGGTCTGGCTGCTGGGCTTCAGTATTCTGGCCTGCCCTTTTTTTTTTTTTTTTTTTCATGATCCTTTCTTTATTCAAAGTAATGTTTTGCTCACCTTGGATTATTATTATTATTATTATTATTATTATTATTATTATTATTATATTTGTGTTATAATTTTATACATCAGCCATGGGTTCCCCTGTCCTCCCCCCTCCCGTCCCCACCCCCATCCCCTCCCCTCCATTCCCATCTCTTCCAGGGCCAAGACTCCCCTGGGGATTCATTTAAACCTGGTGGATTCAGAACTGGCAGGTCCAGTCCCCTCCTTCCAGGCTGAGCAAAGTGTCCCTGTGTAAGCCCAAGGTTCCAAACAGCCAGCTCATGCACTAAGGACAGGTACTGGTCCCACACAGCCTGGGTGCCTCTCAAACAGTTCAAGCTGCTGGCAGTGGTCGAGAGAAAGCCTGATCTCATCTAGTCTGGTGATAAGATGGCCAAACACCTTACCAGTCGAGCTGGAACTCTCATCCAATAACTAATGGAAGTGGATGCAGAGATCCTCAGCCAGGCCCCAGGTGGAGCTCCAGGTGTCCAACTGTCGAGAAAGAGGAGGGACTGTAAGAGCTTGAATCATTGAGCCCAAGACTGGAAAAAGCACCGGGACAAATAGCCAAATGAATGGAAGCACATGAATTATGAACCAAAGGCTGTGGAGCCCCCAGCTGGATCAGGCCCTCTGCATAAGTGAGACAATTGAATGGCCTGACCTTTGATGTTTTAGAAGGAAGGCTTCTGCTAGATGTGTGGACCAGGATATAGTGATGAGGAGAGAAAGAACATCTGGAGTTAGATGAGGATGGGCGGGGTAGGGGGCAGTTTTTCCTGGGGTTTGGGATACTGGCTGGATTCTGGTAGCGTAGTGGGCTTCCTTTAGATGTGTGGGCTGGTTTATGGTGGCAAAGAGAGGAGGGGAGGCTGGGCACACACTGACATGGTGGAGGCCTTTGGTTCAGGATACTGGCCTCTGATGGAGTAGGACAATTCTATTAGTGTGTAACAAGGAGAGGAGGGGCACTTTGGGTTAAGCTGGGAAGACATAGGAAAGGCAGGGGGTGGGGGAGTGTGTTAGCTGATATTTTTATAAGAACATTAGTCTTCAGACTTTGGATGATTCTAAATCCAATATTCTTTAAAAAGAATAGTCGGTCATGCTGAAACTTTCATCCAATAACTGATGGAAGTGGATGGAGAGATCTTAAGCCAGGCCCCTGGTGGAGCTCCAGGAGTCCGATTGTCGAGAATAGTGTGAATTGTTGAGACAAAGATGGGAAAAGCACAGAGACAAATAGCCAAACGAATGGAAGCACATGAATTATGAACCAAAGGCTGTGGAGCCCCCAGCTGGATCAGGCCATCTGGATAAGTGAGACAAGTGAATAGCTTGATCTGTTTGGGAGGCATCCAGGCAGTGGGACCAGGACTTGTCCTTAGTGCATGAGCTGGCTGTTTGGAACCTGGGGCTTATGTAGGGACACTTTGCTCAGCCTGGAAGGAGGGGACTGGACCTGCCTGTACTGAATCTACCAGGTTTAAATGAATCCCCAGGGGAGTCTTGGCCCTGGAGGAGATGGGAATGGGAGGAGGGGATGGGAGGAAGGTAGGGGTGGGAGGGGGGAGGACAGGGGAACCCATAGCTGATGTGTAAAATTAAAACACAGATACAATAAATTAAAAAAGGAGAAAAAAGAATAGTAGACTGGTTGTATATGAATAGACCTCATTTGTAAAGAAGGTCACATTCTAAAATTCATCATAGTCAGAAATTGGGAAGTGAAATTAATAAAACCATTGAAAAACTTTACACCAGTAAAAGTTGATTTTAGAGTAAAAACAATACTAATATAGATAAAAATACTCTAACATAATAATGGAGAAATTACACTAAACAGATAACAAACTAGGGAACTCCTGTCCCTAATTTCTACATTTACCATTGGGAGAGAATAAAATAACTTTAGAAAATAGTTGGATAATTATGGTATCCAAGAGAACATTAGTTAAATCACATTAAAAAGTAAAATGTGTTTTGGATTCTATTTACTTGCTTTGCTCAGCACTCTGTCTCCTGTCTATATGCATAATATAGAAAAAACACTGGAGTTCCTAATTTCTTCTATTAAGCCAATAGAAGAATAAAATTTATTTATGAATTTCTAATGTATCTTTGTACTTCCCATGAAATTTAATTGTTTTATTTATTCCTATTGTCTGTTTTAAAAGTCCAAAATACATGGTCACAAAGGTGGTTCAGTAGGTAAGAAAAACTTGCTTTTCAATTAATATGGCCCAAGTTCCATCCCTCAACCCTTGGAATCTATGTTTATATTATCAAAAAATTTATCAGTAGAAACTTTAAAAGTCAGAAGAGATTTAGATAAATATGTAAAATAACAAGAAAAAAATGCTCACTAAATACTGTATATCAACCAAAACTACTCTAAAAAAGAATAAATTAAAATAGTAATGGTAATAAAATAATTGCGTTAATTACCACTAGACTATCTTAGAAAAATGCTAAAAGGAATATTTCAAGTCAAGTTTAAGTAGAACAATATAGTGACTCAAAGCACACAAAAATACAAAAGTTTATAATAAAGCTAAATACATTTTTGTATGTGTAAACTAATGGTACCATACTATTCATTTATAACTCCACTCTCTTTCTATAGTACTTAAAGACAAATTCATAAAATAATTATTAAAATATGTAAATGGTTTAAAAAATATATATCCTCTTAAAATAGATTATAGTAATTTAAGATGTTATATGTAATTCTCCTGTTAATCAGAAAAGCAATCTATATACTACACTTAAAATGAAGGAAGTAATAAATCATTGTGTAGCACAAAACAAAGTCAAGCAAACTCAAAGGGAGTTAGCAAGAGACAAAATAAGGGGGAAAAAATCTAAGATTGATAGAAAACATTACAAAATGGCAAACATAAATTTTCTCTAGCACAATTTGACCATACCTTTGAGAATTCATGTTTCTGGTATTGTTTTTATGCAAGTAAAAATGAATAGGGCATCTGTCTATCAAATCCTTTGAATGTGAATTGATGGAAATAGCTTATTTATTTACTTTTTTTGAAAAAGGGAGCAAGAACCCTCTATTGCCATGTTTCTCAAATTAATTTGGCTCAGTTGGTTGCTTTGAGGGGATTAGTCAAAGATCTAATCCCATATCCTCATCTGATTCTTCCAAATCTTCCTTTGCTTGAGCCATGGCTGGGGCTTCAGCATTAGGAACAACAGCCATAAGTTTAGATGGTTGATCTAAGAAGGCCTTGATCTTTTCACCATGTAGGAAGGAATACTCAGTCTCCACACTCAAAGCCAGGATTGTATCCATTGATGACAGAGTATGATCCTGAGGAACCAATCAGGTAACCAATCTACAGGAGAACACTGGCAACATTTCAGACACCCTCCAGGAAGTGAGTACAGAGTCAGCTCTATGATGTCAAACACTTCCAGGTTGACAATGCTGTCATTATCAAACATCTGGTGGATGATCAGCCCAAAGGAGAAAGGAGAGATGTTCACCTTATTCATCTGTGTAGCTTTGTGACTTTCACCTTGTCTCCAATTTTTGTCAGCTGCACATCACTCAGAATTTCATTGGTATCCACAGAAATTTTAGTGATGATGTCTAAAGCCTGCAAAAAAGAAGTCTTCTCAATCCCCAGACCAGTGTTCAGCACTGACTCAGTGACCTCACTTGGAAAAATGGCAATTAAGAAGATCAATTAAGAAATAGAAAAGATGCCGGGACGGTGGTGGTACACGCCTTTAATCCCAGCACTTGGGAGGCAGAGCCAGGAGGATCTCTGTGAGCTCGAGCCCAGCCTGGGCTACCAAGTGAGTTCCAGGAAAGGCGCAAAGCTACACAGACAAACTCTGTCTCAAAAAACAAAAAACAAAAAGAAAGAAAGAAAAAAGAAAAGAAATATAAAAGATAAACACTGTAGACAAAACAGTACTAAAAGACATTCACGGAACACTCCAGAAAGTCCAACTGCAAACAAATAACTAGCAATTGATAGCAACCAGGAAAGGGAAATAAATTTTCTTAGTTGGACTGACATTGGTATATCAAGCACATTCCAGTCCGGGCAATGCCTCAAGCTCAGGAATACTTGGCCAACATGAAACAGACTAAATGTCATTTTTTGGGGGAGTGGGTGTGTGTGCATGCAAGGGAGGTTGTGTTTGGTTTGCTTGTATTGTTGTGTTGTATTTGGTGCATTTTGTTGGTTTGGTTTGGTCTTAGTTTAAGAGAGAAAAAGAACATGAAGTTGGATTGGTAAGATAGAGTTGGGAAGGGGAGACAATATGATCAAAATATTGTGTAAACAATCTTAAAAACAAAAACTACTTAAATGTACATTTTTCTTACCTCAACTAGGAAAATTTTTCTTATATAGACCAAAGAAAGATTTAATAAATTGTTATAACACAAGACATATTTTCTAAACATAATACGTCAATTAGAAAGTTACAGCAAAAGTACCATAGAAAATTCATATATATGGAAGTTGATTATTATACTTGTGAACAACAAATGCACTGAAAAAGAGATATGTGAGTAATTTAAAAATATTATTAAAAATGAAACTGAATTTATAATGGTTCAAAACTTATAGAATGCACTGATGATATATTGAGAAATATTAAGCATTGTGGCAATTTATGTCAACATAAATATGATATTATAAAATTAAAATCATATTCTGTGCTTAAGAATGAGATATAAATAAAAAGAATAAACTCCAAGCTTCCTAAGAGATGGTAATAATAATATTCAGATATTTTGGAAAGAAAAATGGGGAATGGTTAAGCAAAAGAGAAAACAACACTGAGTTAATTCTTTAAAAATGTTTGCCAAAATTGACAAATCATAGGTTGATTAAATAAGAAACAAAGATGTAGGTGAAACATAATAAGTGAAAATGAATACATTACTATTGATTTTACAGCATTAAGAAATAATATGAGATAAATAAAGAGTTGTACACATTAATTTGTATAACCTAGGCAAGATAGATACATTATTAAGAACACACAACTCATCAAGGAAGAATTGTGGAAGAATTGGAAATAGAAATTTTCATGAAATAGTAAGGAGACTTAACCAGTTAAAACAAAAACTCTCCAGAAGAAAGAAACATTCAAGAATAGGTGGTATCACTGGTGAACTATATTGAATATTTAGGGAATTAATACCGAAAACAATTAGATTCCAAACAATAAATGAAGAAGAAATGTGGTAATATTGTGTTCCCCGAAATATTGTGCACCCTAATAAACTTATCTGGAGTTAGAGACAGAACAGCCACAATATTAAACATAGAGGATAGACAGTGGTAGCATTAATCCTAGCATTCCAGAGGCAAAAATCCATCTCTTCATGGATATAGTCAAGCATGGTGACTCACGCCTTTAATCCCAGAAAGTGATCCTTTAATCCCAGGGAGTGATAGTAGAAGGCAGAAAGGTATATAAGGCATGAGGACCAGAAACTAGAAGCATTTGGCTGGTTAAGCATTCAGGCTTTTGAGCAGCAGTTCATCTGAGACCCATTCAGATGAGGACACAGAGTCTAAGGAAACAAGATCAGCTGAGAAGCTGGCAAGGTGAGGAAGCTGTGGCTTGCTCTGCTTCTCTGATCATCCAGCATTCACCCCAATACCTGGCCCAGGTTTGATTTTATTAATAAGTACCTTTAAGATTCCAGCTACAAAGAAACACCTCATATTCTAGGAGACCTATACTAACCTGATGTGCTATAGACAAATATCTGTTTTGCTGTGTAATTTTTTTAGTTATCCAGAAGTTGGAAGCATAAAATAGACACCTATTGGAAACACTCCTAAAATTTTAACTGTTGGGAGAATGACATCTCAAATTTCAGAGAAGCAGATGCCTATAAGGGCAGAGTTGCTTAGAAAAACTCTGGTGTGCTCTCTATGGCATCACTGCTGAGCTCACCTAAGGCTGCTATCTCCATTCTTTGTAGTGAGGTATTTGAAGTGAGCTGAAGCATGGATCTTGCCATGATTGTGGTTTTGCAGATATCATGATTGAGGTGGTGATTGTAATATCTTATAGCACTATTAAGATAAAATCTTCAAAATCAGTCAGAGTCTTACCATAAGGACAGAACATTTAGAGAGATACTCCCCTAGGATGATGAGTACACTAATGGGAATAGAGATATAGACATGAAGAAGGGGAAGTAGAACTATTTAAACAATGGAACACCAGGCTTTCCAAGCCACCAACTACAGACCAGTCAACTAAATTATGACTAGTAAAGCTGGAAAAGGACACTGTACCCCTCAACATTTACAGCATACTCCCACTGCAGTGTACAAAGGATGCTTGATATATTTTTATGATATAGTATCCCTGTTTCTGGATTCACAGTTGTTTTGGATGTGGTATCCCTTTCTGGAATATTAATTAATAAATAACGGGTGTAACTAGCTGTAAGAATGTATTATTTTCCAAGAAAAAGTAAAAAAAAATGACCCCAAAGCCAATTCATTGATTTAACAAGCTGTTACTACTATTACAGGTTCCCAAGGTACAGGTATAGATGGAGACAGGTGTCTCCTTTTCAGTTTTCATTTCAGTGAGTCATGCTATGAACAAATAGTTTCAAAGAAGAGGCCATCACTCAGGGCCTCTGTTGGTAGGATTATTCTTTTTTTTTCATTTTTTATTATTATATTTGTGTTTTAATTTTACACATCAGCCATGGGTTCCCCTGTCCTCCCCCCTCCCGCCCCCACTCCCACCTTCCCCCCGGCCCCTCCCCTCTATTCCCATCTCTTCCAGGGCCAAGAATCCCCTGGGGATTCATTTAAACCTGGTGGATTCAGAACAGGCAGGTCCAGTCCCCTCCTTCCAGGCTAAGCAAAGTGTCCCTGTGTAAGCCCAAGGTTCCAAACAGCCAGCTCATGCACTAAGGACATGTCCCGGTCCTACAGCCTGGATGCTTCCCAAACAGTTCATGCTATTCAATTGTCTCACTTATCCAGAGGGCCTGATCCAGCTGGGGGCTCCACAGCCTTTGGTTCATAATTCATGTGCTTCCATTTGTTCGGCTATTTGTCCCTGTGCTTTTTCCAATCTTGGGTTCAACAATTCACGCTCTTACAGTACCTCCTCTTTCTCGACAATTGGACACCTGGAGCTCCACCTGGGGCCTGGCTGAGGATCTCTGCATCCACTTCCATCAGTTATTGGATGAGAGTTCCAGCTCAACTGGTAGTGTGTTTGGCCATCTGATCACCAGACTAGGTCAGATCAGGCTTTCTCTCAACCATTGCCAGCAGTCTACAGAAGATGTATCATTGTGGATTTAAGGGGACCTCTCCAGCACATTGCCTATTCCTGTTCTCATGTGGTTTCCATTTATCATGGTCTGTTATTCCTTGTTCTCCCTTTCTGTTCTTGATCAAGCTGGGATCTCCTGCTCCAGTAAGCTTTCTTTCCTTCAAATCTCGCCCTTCATTACTTCCACTGTTGTCCAGTTTGTTCATGTAGATCTCATCCATTTCTCTGTCATTGAGTGATCCCTGTGTCTTTCCTAGGGTCCCGTTTTCTAGGTAGCCTCCCTAGAGTTGTGTAGCAGTCTAGTCATCTTTGTTTTACATCTAGTATCCTCCTATGAGTGAGTACATACCATGTTTGTCCTTCTGAGTCTGGGTTACCTCACTCAGGATGATTTTTCTAGATCCATCCATTTTCCTGCAAACCTCATGATGTCATTGTTTTTCTCTGCTGAGTAGTACTCCATTGTGTATATGAACCATATTTTCTTTATCCATTCTTCAGTTGGACATTGAAAGAAGGGTCACAACTCCAGAAGAATGGTAATGACAGAAGATAGTCTACAAGAAGAAAATGAAAAGAAGCACTTGCCGCCATCTGCTTCTTATGTTGGGACATACATAAAAGCTTTTTCTTCTTCTTGAAATTATAGTTTTTTCTGATTGTAGATATCAGCTTCCCCCCAGTTTCAGGAGCACACATTTCACATGAATCCCAGCCTGTTGACATTCTCTGACACAAATAACATGGGTAATGATTGTAATAACAAAGTGGCTTGGCCAGTGGTTGATAATGTCCATTTGATATGGACAGCAGGTTCTTTCCTTGCTCAAACAAGTTTTTTGTGATGAGAAAAATCCAGCTTAACTCATAAAGATAACACCCTGCAGGCCAAAGATGTAAAGGCACATGGTACACTTGAAAACATTATGAAAATGGTAGGAATGACTATTCCTTTGATTAGAGATGCAGTTAAATAACACAAAAGCTCTTCTCTTGCTGGTGTTGTTAGTAAACACTCACTACAAAACTTTGATTTCTGAATTTTAATTTACTGTCTTTAGATTTCCTCCTATGTCTCATCATAAATTATTTTATCTACATACAAGAACATATAAAACAGACCAGTACCACAGTTATAGTAAGGCTGCCACCAAGTTATGCTCAGACTATAGAACATCAAGGCAAAAAGGATAACTCTAGAGCCTTAAAATGTTGTAGGATATTCCATCCATGTTTTGGGCTTGCTTGGTACTAGTAAATTCATCTGTTTTTGAATTGGAATGCCTATTGTATACAAATCATGCCATTATTATATGTAATGCTATATCCACAGTCAGTAAACATGATATTTCAATAAGATTTAACAATTAGTTTTTTTAGAGCAGGCTAAATTATCTGGTTTTTGCATGAAGGAGATGAATGTGTTTTGGATGTGAGATTGACATGAATTTTGGGCTTAAGAGAGCAGATTTGTTGTAGAACTAATTGTATTCTTCAAAAACTCACTTATTGAATTCCTAACTCTGAATACCTCAGAATGGGGCTACATATGGAGGAGGAACATTTTTTAAAAATCAATTCAAGTGAGTAATTTAAAATGATAATTAAGTTAAAAATAGGCTAACTGGGATATCCTTATTCCAATCTGATTTATTCACTTTAAAATATTATAGCAAACAAAAAGACACCAGACAGGCATGTAAATGAGGGGAGATCTTATGAAAAGAGATATAGAAGACAAACACGGATATGTAGAGGAAAGATACTTCAGCAAGTTCATATGCTCACACTTATATCAGACTTTCATGCTTAAGAACTCTAACAAAATAGCTTTATAATGCTTAAGCCAACAATTTTTTAGCACTTGGATCTGGTAGCCCTAACAAATTAATACAGTCAGAGAGAAACAAAATAAGTGATATTCAAGTGTTCATGCTTATGCTATTTATACAATGTTAGAGCTGGAAGATAGGAAAGAAGGCAGTAAAACCTACCTTATGGGCAGTACACAGCCATTGCAAATATGATCTCACAGTAGCTATGTTGCCTGCACTGGGCATGTATAAGCCTGGACATACCAAGAACTATTCCTCGCTCATGCCATCCAAAATGGACCTTTCCTCCCCCATCAATTACTAATTCAGAAAATGTCCTACAGCTAGATCTTATGGAGTCATCTTTTTTTTTTTTTATCAATTGAGGGTTCCTCTATTCAGAAGAGTCTAGCTTATTTCAAGTTGCCATAATATTAGTCAGCACACTTGGCTACTGATGGATTCTTGAGGAGTGACAGTATTTGGCTTTTGGTGTGTCCCAAGTGATGAGTCCACCCAAATCCCATAGATAATTGAGAAACCATGACTGAAAAGACAAGCTTAATTAAATCAAGGGGTCACAAAACAAAAAGACATGAATGTGGGAAAGGGACACATAGACATAAGGTGGTAATGTCAGAAATTAGAAGGAGATAAAATTGGGTATAGTTGAGAATAAAAAGAATGCATTATATGCATATATGAAACTGCCAAAAAGCAAATTTAATGAATTAAATAGAAAACAATCAGTAAGCCAATATGTCTTATAAAGATTTATGTAAAAAAATTAAGCAACATATTAATAAACTGAATGAGATTGTGTACTAAATAGACTAAAGTATTGTTAAGTTATAATCATTAGAATTTTTATTTGGAATACATATAATTTATATTTCTCATTGCTTTGACCTAATATTTGACAATAATAAGTAACTTAATTGATTCTGGCTCACAGTTCAAGAATAGATACAATTCATTATTGTGGGGAAAGCATGACAACAGAAATGTAAGATGACCAGATACATTGTGGCAAAAATCACACAACTGAAAATGAACAGGAAGTAGGGATGGGCTATAAAAACTAGAGGTCTACTCACAGTAAGCTACTTCCTTCAAGAAGGGCCCTCATCCAGCTTGGAGTCAAGTTTCAAAGAAACAATCCTATGGAGGATAGTTCATATTTAAACCCTAATAAAATGCTAGTCTGAATTGATATATGGGAAATCAATCAATATGATGTGCTACATTACTTGAATGAAGAATAATGAAATAAATGAACATTTTAGTCAATACAGGAAAGGAATTTCACAACATCTAACATCTTTAGCATATAAAACCACTTACAAATAAAGTAAAACATTATATCCGCTTTCTGAAGATCATGCTTACAGTCCCTCCTGATATCACCATAGTAAAAGATTTCCAACTTCCATTCAGACATCAAGGAAAAGAAAAATGCTTGGTTTTTCCACTTACACTCAGCTTAGTAATGAGATTTTAGTGATAACAACAACACAAGTAGAGAAAATAAAATGATCTCTGATCTATGATGAAATGATCGTAAATGAAAACAGCAATGACAAAGCTAATTCCAAAACAGCCATGTTAGTATAAATATTTCAGATTACACAATCAATATACCGACTAAGTACTCTTAATATACTTTCACAATCATTGATCAAAACTTAAATTTACAGTAGTATCAAAAGAATAAAGTTTAAAAAATACTCATCTACAAGCCAAAATATTGTACACAGAAAACCTAAGAGTCAAACATATATAAGCACATAAATGTTCATATTAGCATTTTTACAATATCCAAAATGTAAGAAAAAGAAAAGGACATCATATAGATGTTGAGTGCCAGATATGGAGTACAATGTCTCATGACAAACATGTATCAATGTCTCTTTAATACATACCATGCAGACTATAAGAATGTCATGGAAAATCATCATAACAAATCAAAAGATGAACAAATTGCTTACTGACCTTGAAAGTTACACTAGGAAACCCCCATAAACAGTAAAATAAGCACACAATTCTTTATTTGAAATTTGAATCTATTTGAAATTATTGACAATGAAAAAACTTCACAGAAATTTTCAGGACCAAATTGCTTCAGTAATGGATCTTACCAAACACTAAAGGAAGAAATAATTGCAATCCTACATATTATTTTCCAAGAGGTACAAATTTCAGAAGCATTTCTGAACCCATCATTCCAATATTAAAGCCAGTCAAATAATTAATATAGTAAAATACATTCGAATATCTCACATGTATGTTATAACTTATAAAACTGTTTTAGAAAATTGAGTCATAACTATATATCACAAGGAAAAAACTTCATGATCAAATGATATTCACAGGACAACAATCCAAAAAATAGATTGAATTTCTGATGTTAAATTTAAAAAACATATATTCACCCCAATGGCTACATAAAAAACATTTGGCATGATTAGTTCATTTGGCATGATCCAGTGCCCAGTTGTAATTAAAGAAAACTTACTAAGCAAAGTGAAAATAGGATGTCTTTATTGTGATGATAAAGTGCATTGGACAAAAGTTTGTAGCAAATATCATAGTACAATGAAAGAATACATATTCCCTCTAAAATTTAGAATAATACAATATGTATATTTTTACTTCTTCCATTGACTACTATCATTACCATATTAGCTATGGAAACAGATAATAAAAATTATTTAAATAGAAAAAAATCTCAAAGAACTGACTACAGGCAACTTAAATGAATTTAGCAATATTATAAGAGAAATATCAGTATAGATAAATGAAATCTATTTCTATTAATAGTAACAAATATTAAAATGGGAAAGTATAAATTATTATATAATATAATAAAATGATTTATAATTAGGGATATATTTTATAAAATATTTGTAGTAATTGGAAACTGAAAACAAAAAATCAGAGAATGATTCAAAATATAAAAATATGGATAAATAGAATATTATAAACAGAAAATTTCAGCATTTAAAAATTATGTTCAACAATAAAGTTCATCTACTGCTCTGATGTAATCATAATCAAAGCCAGATAAGTTTTTCTTTTGTTTTATGCCACAGATAACATTTAAAAGAATGAAATACAAAGGACACACACTATGATACTTAGATTATGCTATAAAAATCAGTAAAGAAATACTAAAAAGCAAAATATAAAAAACAAGCAGAACAGTAAACAAGACAATGTGGTAAAGCAAGATGATAGAACAGTGGGTCCCCTGCTGTTATCCTCCTACAGTGACAATAATTTGGCATTTATTGTTGACAAAAATCAGACTTTGCAGAACTTTGGAATACAGGTAGGAGGTTCAAAATGCTGACAGATTTCAACAAGGCTGGAATCATGCCTGTACCTCCAAGGAATTGGCTATAGTACCATTTGTCTATAATCCAAAAACTAGCACCATCAAACAAGAGACCCAGGAGAGAACAAACCCACTAAACTTCAGGTAACATACCCATTGTGTGTTCTGACATAGTTTTTTATCTGGCTCTAGACTCTTTTCCTCTTATATAAGAGAAGTACTGCTTATGCAGGAACTCTGCAAGAGACATGCCCACATGTGCACATAAATGCAGGCCTGTCAAACAACAATGCCTACAGATCCACAGGAAACCATATAATTATGTTCCAGCTCCTCCCAACTAAAGTGTGGGTGTAGTCTTCTTTGCCCAAAGACTTAGAGAGAAATACACTCCTCTGTATCCCTGAAGGGCATGCCTGCTGTCCCTGGTCATGAAGTAGCCCTATGAGTTGTCTTCAGACCCTCTCAGCATCATTCTAACAACATATCTGCCATTCCATCAGTTTTTAGGGAAGTATGCTTCTTCTTTTCACTGAGTGTGGACTCTCAAGTAATTTGTAAATGTAGATCTTGAAGGATCCCCATGTTCTGGGCCAATACCACTAAACCACAGTCCAGGAATATTCCTAATCACCAAGTAACCCAGTGAAAGACATAGCTGACTACAGATCTGCAGACATTCTAAAGACTATAGTCCTAGGTGTGACCTTTAAGGTGTGCCTGAGGATCAGTTCCTACACTTAACTATAGTCTAAGATGAGTTGTGTTCACCTAGAATCCACCAGGAGACAAAAAAGCCTAAAACCCTCTCAGGAACCTCCTGAACATCATAGCTATTATTGAAACACTTAAGTAATCTACCATCTGCATACCCTAAGGCAGGCACCTGTCCCAGCACCAGGCCAAATGACCAAGTTCCTAGAGGTTGTCACTACCTTCTCAGTGAAAAGTAAGGTGATAAACTTGTTTGAGAGCTTCTAAATAACCTGAAAAACATAGTTTTCACTATATACCTAGAAACAGACACATGAACTAAGTGCAATAACACTGAACTATGAAATTGGAAATATCCAAACAATTTAGATACCAACTGCCAAACCTTATCTGTGAAGATGGAGAGAAAGATATATGTTGCTCCTTAAAATCCTCTGAACCTAATGCAATGTTACAAGAATAACAGTAAGATAAACATGACACCATCAAAACCTTTCCTAGCTATTAAAGCTCTGGGAACCAACTCCAAGGAAGTGGAAATTCATGCATTGCTTTAAAAAACTTAAATTAACACCATAAAGAAGCTTAATGAAGGCACCTAAATAGGTGAATAAACAAAATCAAAGACATACATTAACAAAAAATAAAAGTTTATTAAAGTACTATGAATCAAAACACTGAACCAAATTAAATCCCTGGAGCTGAAGAGCAAAATAATAGAAAAATACACATGTCATAGAGCTTCAGCAACATCCTTGATGGGAGAATTCTCAGAGACATCATACGAAATTAGGTATATATCAGGAAAAAAAGAAGAAAGATAATTAAAAGAGGAAAAGCATGCATAAAAGTCCTATGAGACAATACTAAGTTTAAAAAATTGAATTATTAGAATTTAAGGAGTGAGGAAGAAGGGGAAGAAAATGCACTTAAAGTTCTATGTTTCTAAAGACATCTCAAGTATTAAGAGAGATATTTTCATAAAATTCCAAAGGACTCTATCTTAGTTCAGGTTTCTATCACTGCTATGAAACACTGTAGCCAAAAGCAACTTGAGGGGCGCAGGTTTATTACACTTGAAGGAAACAAGGACAGGAACTCAAACAGGGCAGGAACCTGGAAGCAGGAGCTAATGCAGAGCCCATGAAGGGGTGCTGCTTACTGGCTTGCTCTTCATGGCTTGCTCAGCATGCTTTCTTATAGAACCCAGGAATACCTGCCCAGGGTGGCTCCAACCAAAATGGACTGAACCCTTCCCCATTGATTACTAATTAAGAAAATGTCTTACATCTGGATCTTATGGCGGCATTTCCTTAATTGAAGCTCTTTCCTCTCCGATGACTCTAGCTTGTGTCAAATTGACATAAAACTAGTCAGTACAGATTCCAAATGAAATCAACCCAAAGAATACTCTAATGAATATTACAATTGAACTTGGACAATGGGAGGCTTTGAAAGGGTAAACCTCAGTCAACAATTCCTCTATAATGTTTGATTTCTCAAAATGTTTGCTGATATTCTGCTGTTGTCCAGAAGCCTTATCATTAATATTAACAGCCAATTAACACATAGTTCATGTGCCAGGTGAAGTATGACAGCTGCAAATGATTGCTTTTCACTGTGTGATATGCAATTTGCTACAGAGACAAACTGTATAGAGATGAGTAGTATTAAACAATGTATTAAGTAAATACTAACAGTACTTTTACATAGTGTAATAGCAACAGGAGGCTGAGACATTTTATGCAGTTATGATATAATACTTACATACTTATGTTTGTATATGTCTTTACTGTGAATGGCATGATATATAATCATGTGTGAATAATGATAAGTGTTAGCTTTTTGTATTTCCTATTTTTATGATAGCAAATGACAAAATAATTATGCATGTGTTTTAAGAATTTATGATATCTAATTTTTCCCCAAGTTTTATTTCTAAAGTATATGGTTGTTTTTTTTTCAAACCTCTATTGCTCAAAGGTAAACTATATAATCACATTGTCAGAGTACAAAAAAGATTAAACTTTTGGAAAAAACGCAAGTACATATTATCTTTAAGGAAGTTAAGCCATTTGAGCTGATGCTTCCCACAAGAGACATAGGCTAACAAACACTTGTGTCAGTACCAAACACAAGAAACTTCCTTTCAAACATTTGGTCATTTAAGGTAGTCCTAGCCACTCACAAAACCATATAGATTATAGGTATAGCTCTGGGATGTTCCTCAGGGGTTGAGGATGGATGTCTATTGCAGAAATCACCATACAATTAGGACAAATAACTCAGATGACTGGAACTAGATCTGACCCAAAAGCCGCTTTCCTGTGGCCTAGCTTCCATGGTTCCAGAAAATACTATGCATGCTTCCAAGGGAGGGAAACAAACAGTCCTATACAGCTGCAATACCTATAAACCATGACAATTACCAGCATAGCAAGCTATCTATAAAGGTGTAATAAATGGCACTCACATGCCGGCAGCAAGCAAAATCTGTCTAATTGGACTTAAGGACCACTCAACTGGAGGGAAATCCTGCCTGGTACTGGAAGCCTGAACAACTTCCAGAAGGTAATGAGGTCACAGACCTTAGAAAATTATCTATTACTACCACTTTGTTAGATGAACATAATTCTTTATTACATTCTAATTCTTATCCTTGTACCCACAAGTAAATATAGCTACCACCTCACATTAAAGAAGCTTCTCTTTGCAACAAATGGAGACATTACAAAAAAAAAAGAAAACACACACACACACACACAACAGGACACGATGCAGAGATCAACAGATTGTGTGGAGCACAGCCCCAAATGATACACTCATATCTCAGCTCCTGCATCTATGGCTCAGGGGAAATCCCAAAAAAAAAAGACTGGTTCAGGGAATATCCTGGAAGAGATTCTGGAAAGATTGCAAAACCTAGGATAGAAACAAAAAAAAATTGCTGTGAAACAGCATCTCTTGTAGATGATGGAAGTAACAAGACTAGAACAATAACAATATCAATGGGTATGTTAACAGAAGTGGGGATTGTGGGATTTCTCAGTGTCCCACACCTACTCGAAGTACTATAAGGAACTGAAGACTGCTGGGAGAAGAAAAACTAGCCTCTTCAGGGAGAAGCCCCCTTACTGGTGTCCACTGGGGAGTGTTCATCCTAAAAACCATATATGCACCACCAACAAAAAGGGATTCAGTAGAATACACTCACGTATATCCATGTATATGTATGTATACATGTACTTACATCTTTGTATACACATATGTTACAAATATAATTAAAGAAAAAGAGGCTATCAACTTGGGGATAGAGCAAACATGAGAAGGGTTCAATAGAGGGAATATGAGAGAAGCTAGAGTGAAGAAAAGAGAAGTGTTGTAATTCTAATTCAATTTAAAACATAAAAGAAGACTCATTACATTCAAAGGAAATTCTGTGAGAATGTGAGCAGATTTCTCAACAGACGCTTTGTAAACAACCAGGGTGTAGAATGATATTTCAAACTACATAAAGAAAAATCTTCCAAAATACAGAAAGTCATACCCAGTAAAGTGTTATTGAATAAATGTGGAAATAAAGATACAGCTACCACTAGTAAATTTTTCTTTAAAAATTATCTTATAGAAAATATTGAAGGTACTTGCTTTTCATGCTAAAATTAAAGGATGCTAAGAATCCAGATAATCTCATGAAAACATAAAATGCAGTTGTACTGGCAAATATGACAAAAAATCAGAATATTTTGGTATTTTAATTGTGTGAAAGTTATTTTTAACTATACAATAAATGATGGAAGAAGAAACAACTCAAAATCTGCACTACAATATTTTGTTAGTGGAATTATATACTATAGTTTGATGAATGTTGGTGGTCTGTTCAATATTAATTTTAAAACTGAGTCTGTAATGCAATAGTATCATGAGATTTGGATTTTGTTTAATGATTACATAATGAGGATTTCACCCTCACATATGAGACATTAAGCCTTAGAAAAGCATTTCAATTAAAAGATAATATTTTAGCACTTTCATCTTCTGCCATGTGACAATACAGCAAGGAAGTTCCATTCTAGAAAGAGAAAACAGCCAATAAACATCACCTGTGCCAATGCTTAGTATCTTAGACATCTCAAACTACAAATAAATAAGAGCTTAATTTCCTTGTTACTCATTACACATCTGATGATATTTTGTTATAACACCACAAATATATAAGGAATTATGCAATATAAAATAAAAATTTTACACTAATAGGGTCAAACTTGGGAAAGGTTCTATATACAGTTTACTAGTCAATCGTTACCAACTAAAAATGGGCTATAAAGGTTGTCTTCTGTAGTATTCTTTTGATAACCACAAAGACAATATTTATATAAGCAAAACATAAAAGATGATTAAAAACATATTATTGTCAAAATTATTAAACTATAGGCATTAAGGACAATAATTAATACATGAGACCTCATAAAACTAAAATGTTTCTATATAGCCTAAAAAAACAGGAACATTCTTTACCAGTTGTGTGTCTGACAGATACATAATTTCTAGAATATATAAAGAATTTTAAAAATTAAACAAGAAAGCAAATAACTCAATCCCAATTAAAATGGAAAATAGAAATAAAAAGAGTATTCTCAAAAGATGAAATATGAATGGTTGGGAAATATTTCCTTAGCAACAAGGAAACACAAATTAAAAAATGCTTTGAGATTGCATCTCACCCTAGTCAGAATGATTAAGATTAAGAAAATGAGGGAAAGACAGATTCTGTCATGGACATGGGAAAATGGGAACACTCATTCAGTGATGGTGGTAATGAATACTGGTGTAGCCACTATGGAAATAAGTGTAGATGTTCCTATAAAAGCTAAAAATAAAAATAATATATGACACATCTACACCACTCTTGGGTATATCTATCTAGCTGACTACTACACTAAAGCTATTTGCTCATCCAAAGTCACTGCTACCTTATTGACAGCAGTTTCAGAAATTAAAAGAGTCTAAATGTTTATCAACTGATGAATGAATAATGAAAGATAATATAGTTATACAAAGAGATATTATTCATCTATAAGAAACGTAAAATTCACAGGTAAATAAATAAGAAGACAATAATAATTCTAAGTGAGTTAACCTATACCAAGAATGACATATTTTCTCTCATCTGTACATGCTACCTTTGAACCTTCAGATATAAATCTTTCATTTAGAATATACATAGAAGTTAAAAATTTCTAAGGAGCCTTTGGGGACCAGTGCTCAATGGAGGCACAATACAGTGTTCTAGTATCAAAGATTTAAATAGAATTACAAAACAGGTATGTTAAACTGGGGTGATGGAGCAGAAGATAGAATAGACAGGGAAGTATGGGGTGGGATAAATAACACTAAAGCCCTAGTGGAAAAGACATAGAAAATCATTACTATAGAAACTCTCTCTGTGTATCTCTCTCTTTCTCTCTCTCTCTCTCTCTCTCTAGTGTGTGTGTGTGTGTGTGTGTGTGTGTGTGTGTGTGTGTGTGTACACACATGCATGCATGTAGGTGAAACTAAATTACCCTATAACAAGACAATGACATCCTACTGGACACCAGAGGCTGATAAGCAAAAAGCCTATTGCCAGAAATGACACTAAAAGCTACTGTCATTGCTCTTGGTCACCCTCTTGAACTTGATGAGAAGATCCTGTTTCAAAATACACCACAAGCTTGAGTTTTGCACATGGCAAACTCAAGAAAATAGATATCAAAATGCCCAACAGTCCAATTAAGAAATGGGCTATAGAACTAAACAGAAAATTCTCAACAGAGGAAGTTCAAATGGCTGAAAGACATTTAAGGAATTACTCAACATCCCTAATTATCCCGGAAATGCAAATCAAAACGACTCTGAGATACCACCTTATAACTGTCAGAATGGCTAAGATCAAAAACACAGAAGACAGCTTATGCTGGAGAGGATGTGGAGCAAGGGGAACTCTCCTCCACTGCTGGTGGGAATGCAACCTTGTACAGCCACTTTGGAAATCAATATGGCTCTTCCTTAGAAAATTGGGAATCCATCTCCCACAAGAACCAGCTGTAGCACTCTTGGGCATATACCCAAGGAATGCTCCATCATACCACAAGGGCATTTGTTCAGCTATGTTCATATCAGCATTGTTTGTAATAGCCAGAACCTGGAAACAACCTAGGTGCCCTTCAGCTGAAGAATGGATAAAGAAAATATGGTACATATACACAATGGAGTACTATTCAGCAGAGAAAAACAATGACATCATGAGGTTTTCAGGCAAATGGATGGATCTAGAAAAAATCATCCTGAGTGAGGTAACCCAGACTCAGAAGGACAAACATGGTATGTACTCACTCATAGGAGGATACTAGATGTAAAACAAAGATGACTAGACTGCTACACAATTACAGGGAGGCTACCTAGAAAACGGGACCCTAGGAAAGACACAGGGATCACCCAATGACAGAGAAATGGATGAGATCTACATGAACAACCTGGACAACAGTGGGAGTAATGAAGGGCAATGTTTGAGGGAAAGAAAGCTTAGGGGAGCAGGATATCCCAGCTTGATCAAGAACAGAAAGGGAGAACAAGGCATAACAGACCATCATAAATGAAGACCACATGAGAACAGGAATAGGCAGAGTGCTGGAGAGGTCCTCAGCAATCCACAATGATACATCCTCTGTAGACTGCTGGCAATGGTTGAGAGAAAGCCTGATCTGACCCAGTCTGGTGATCAGATGGCCAAACACTCTAATTGTGGTGCTGGAACTCTCATTGAATAACTGATGGAAGTGGATGCAGAGATCCTCAGCCAGGCCCCAGGTGGAGCTCCAGGTGTCTAATTGTCGAGAAAGAGGAGGTACTATAAGAGTGTGAATTGTTGAGACCAAGATTGGAAAAAGCACAGGGACAAATAGCCAAATGAATTGAAGCACATGAATTATGAACCAAAGGCTATGGAGCCCCCAGCTGGATCAGGCCCTCTGGATAAGTGAGACAACTGAATAGCTTGAACTGTTTGGGAGGCACCCAGGCAGTGGGACCCAGACCTGTCCTTAGTGCATGAGGTGGCTGTTTGGAACCTTGGGCTTACACAAGGACACTTTACTCAGCCTGGAAGGATGGGACTGGACCTGCCTGTACTGAATCCACCACGTTTAAATGAATCCCCAGGTGGGTCTTGGCCCTGGAGGAGATGTGAATGGAGGGGACAGGATGGGGGGATGGTGGGGGTGGGGGCGGGATGGGGGGAAGGACAGGGGAACCCATGGCTGATGTGTAAAGATAAAACACAAATATAATATAAAAAAAGAGTGTGAATTGTTGAGACCAAGATTGGAAAAGTGCAGGGACAAATAGCCAAACAAATTGAAACACATGAATTATGAACCAAAGGCTATGGAGCCCCCAGCTGGATCAGGCCCTCTGGATAAGTGAGACAATTGAATAGGTTGAACTGTTTGGGAGGCACCCAGGCAGTAGGACCCAGACCTGTCCTTAGTGCATGAGCTGGATGTTTGGAGCCTTGGACTTTGCTCAACCTGGAAGGAGGGGACTGGACCTGCCTGTTCTGAATCCACCAGGTTGAATTGAATCCCCAGGGGAGTCTTGGCCCTGGAGGAGATGGGAATGGAGTGAAGGGGCTGGGGGAGGGTGGGGGGTGGGGTTGAGAGGGGGTAGGACAGGGGAACCCATAGCTGATGTGTAAAATTAAAACACAAATATAATAAATAAAAAAGGAGAAAAAGGAAGTTCATGAATCTGAGAGGGATTTGGGGAGATGGAAAGAGTTGGAGGTGAGAGGGGAAGGGAATTGTGAGACTATAGTGTTAATGTGTTGAATTCTTAAAAACATGAAAGAGATTGAACTAAAAATGAAGAAAGCTCCAGGACTACTTTCACTGTTCAATAGTGCTACACCACTTAAAATTTTATATATTTATCTACTAGTATATTATATACCAATAACAATTAAATTTTCAAAATGGCCATGATTATGAGAGGTAAGAAATAAGTGGTACATGGAATGGGAAAAAGAAAATGGAGGGGGAATGATGTAAATATATCTTAATTTTTAATTAATATAAAAATAACTAATGCCAGCATGTTTCAAAGTACCTTAAACAATCAAATGGAATGGAACCCACTCATAGACTAATTCTGTGAAACCAGTATTACTCTGGAACCAAAAATGGTGATGACATAACTAAAAAAAAGAAAATTACAGAGTAATTTCCTCAAAGATCATTGATACTAAAATTATTGATAATAGACTTGTAAACAAAATTTGGCACTAAAATTATCATATCCCATGATTACATTGTTCTACTAAAAATACAAGGATGATTTAACCTGAAAAATTCAGTAGTCTTGTTACAGAATTCACATGCATACACACATACAAACATGTACATGAGCAGAAGCACAGGTTTCCATACATCTACATAGATAGATAGATAGATAGATAGATAGATAGATAGATAGATAGATAGATAGATAGATTAGGTACATAGATAGACAGACAGACAAAATTCACATGACTATTTTGGTAGCTATAAAAATTCAACATGGCTTCATGACAAAAATCACTAAGAACTAGAAAGAATTAGAAATATCACAACTTTAATATAATAAAATTTATTCTTTTTTCCATTTCTGTGAATAATTGCATTGAAATTAAATGAAAACTTGATTGAATCTGTTGTTTGCTTTTGATATGATGTCTTTTAAAATAATATTAGTTCTACCAACCTATAATCATGAGAGGTCTTTCTATCTTCAGGTATCTTTTTTTTAATGTATTCATGTTTTAATTGTATTAGTCTTTCATTTTCTTGGTTATATTTTTCCATGATATTTTGGAAGTAATTGAGAATGATATTTTATCTTTGATTTCATTCTTGGTGTGTTTTTCTTTTATACACAGGAAGACTGTATATTTTGTGTGCTAATTTTCTATGCAGGTACTTTGCTGATTATATCATCAGCTCCATATTTTTTGGTGGAGTTTTTAAGGTATTCTCTATATACCATCTACAAATAAAGATACTTTGATTTTTCTTTCCTTATTTATCTTCTGTAAGACAAATATTAAAAGGTCTTATTAATTGAAAAACCTGGAGCCAGCTATTGGGGTAAATTCTGAAAGATCAGAGAAACAGAACAACCCATAGCCAACCTAACCTTACCAACTCCTCAGCTGATCTTGTTTCCTCAGACTAAAAGCCTCAAGTCCTCACTGGAATGGAGCTCAGCTGAACTGCTAAGAAGCCACTAGTTCCTGGTCTTCACGCCTTATATACTTTTCTGCTTCCTACCATCATGTCCTGGGATGATGTGTCCTTCCCATGGAAAGGCATGAGATCTCAAGTGCTGGGGTTAAAGGAATGTGCTACCATGCCTGGCTCTGTTCCCAGTGTGTCCTTGAACGTACAGAAAGCCAAACGCCTCTCTGCCTCCCAAGTGATAGGATTAAAGGTATGTGTGCCACCATTTTCTGGCCTCTATGTCTAATCTAGTGGCTGTTCTGTTCTCTGACCTCCAGATAAGTTTATTTAGATACACAATATATCACCACAATCTTCTTCATTCTTATTACTCTTGATGAAACTTCAGTTATTATGTTGAACAGGAGTGGAGTGAATGAATATTCTTGTCTTATTTCTGATTTTAGTGGAAATGCTTTTAGACTTTTTTCTTAACTTAGCTTGGCATTGGTGATAGAATTCTGGTATATTGCCTTTATTATGTTAAGATATTTTCTCTGTATCCCTATTCCCTCCAGGATGTGAATGGATGTTGGATTTTCTCAAAGGTCTTTTATGCATCCAAGGAGATGATTACAAGGTTTTGTCCTTCTACTTATGTGGTAGATTACATTCACTGATACTCTGTTTACAATAACTTTGACATGTAAATAGCTTAGGTGTCCATCATCCAATGAAGAATTAATGGAAACATGATATATTTACATCAATTGAATATAATTCAGCTATTGCCTCTTTTGGTATTATTGGCCAGTGAGATCCCTTAGCCTGAAAAACAGCACAAACTATTGCCAATGTTATTGGATACCCTCCAGAACTTTATGTTAAGACCCTGTTACTGGAGACACCACTTATTTGAGCCACATGTCATGTAAAAATCTACCTTGTACTGACCTGAAAGCTTCATTCTTATTATGTAGCTTTTAGAGTGCTGAAAATTCCTATCTGAGTTACTAGAACAGAAAAGTAATCATATACATCTCTGAACTTTGTGAGCTACAGCAACAACTGTCCTGGAAGAAATGCCTATTACCGCAATAGTGACATGAACATCATGGGAGCAACAAGCCAGTTTTTTATTGGATTTAAATCCTAATCCAAAGATGAAATACATATTTGATGCTATTTGGGGGAGGCAAGATCCTATGGCTAGACAGGACATATTCCCCCAGGGAGAACTTACTACTATCCTACTGAATGCCCATAATATAAAACCAACTCCTGACAACTTATCCCAATATCTTTAGATCAATGCATTTCTCAACCATTATCTGAGAAGCTTCTGTTTACAGTATATAATAATTTTCACAGTGATCCACCACTGGCCAAGGTACAGAGAATAAGAGAATACAGAATGCTACATACTAAAGGAAACATCTATACCAGCTAGACTCTCCAAGGCTCAGAGATCATTGCAGGACAGGACATAGAAATTGTAAAAGCCCATGTGCTGGATGTCTACAAGAGAACATCTTCTGAATACAGCAAGGCAGATACACATCAGAACTCATAGCAATTGCAGCAGCATGCATAAAACCTATGTAATCCAAGAAGACCAAATCCCAGCATGAAAATTATATTGGGGAGCATAGACCCATCTCTATCCCTAGAACTAACATCTTGGAAACAGAGAGACAGTTATCCCTAAGTGTATATTCCTTAAGAAGTTGACCATGCTCTTGGGGAAGACCACAAAACCAAGAATTAGAGTAGAACAAATTGGTCTTGATGGATTTAAAAAATAAACAAAAAAAGAACATTTAAAAAAATGCATTGGTATGATGTATGGATCTTTCAGGAGTTGGGGTGTGAGTTGAGTATAATGAAAACAAGTATATGAAATTCTAAATTCTCAAAAGAATATTGCTGAAAATGAAGTCAGAAAAACAATTCCATTCATAATAATAAAGAAATTTTATTAGAACCAACCTAAAAATTAAGGACAGCTATACTAGAAATTTCAAAACAGCAAATAAAGAAATTATGGATGACACCACAACATAGAATTACACTCACACTCTTGATCTAAAGAATTAATATGTTCATACAACTTAAGTTAATCTAAAGATTCAATGGTCAGGAAACTGCATCGCCACCCCTGGACTCCATAATCTGTCCTTCAAATTCAGATGAAGACTTTGGCCTTATCAGAGGCCAAGCCAAATATAGGGACCCCAGGTAAGATACTACCCACCCCCAGATAACACTCCTAAAAGCCCACACAACAACAGACTGTACCCCCCTAGATGTCCCTCAACTAAAGAATGAATACAAAAAATGTGGTGCATTTACACAATGGAGTATTACTCAGCTTGTAAAAACAATGGCATTATGAAATTTTCAGGTACATGGATGGAACTAGAAAAAAACAAAACCTTTCACAGTGAGGTAACCCAGACCCAGAAAGACAAATATGGTATATACTCACTCATAAGTGGATATGAGCTGTAAAATAAAGGATAACTATGCTACAATCCACAGACCTAGAGAGACTATGTAACAAGGGAAGTCTAAGGGAGGACATCTAGATCTCCTTGGGAAGGAGAAACAGAAGAGATTTTGTGAGTGGACTATGAGCTGGTGGGGATGGCATCATGAGCCATCAGGTTGAGGGAGGAATACTGAACAGGGGGGTATTTCAGGGTCAGGTAAAAACCTGGCACAAGGGAATCTCCCAGGAATCTACAAGAATGATACCAGCTAAGACTCCTAAGGGTTATGTAGCCCAAATTGGCCATCTCCAGTGACCAAGCAAGACTTCCATTGGAGGGATTGGGACACCAACCCAGCCACATGACATTTGACCTACAGTCTGTCCTGCCTATGCGATGTGCTGGGGTAAGGGTGGCCAACCAATGACTGTTCTAGCCTAAAATCCATTTCAAGAGAGTAAGCCCACTCCTGATACTGCCTGGAGCACCAGGACCCACAGGCAAGAATACACAAAGACCTAGGGTAGAAATAAATATGACTGGAGGAAAAATAATGTCAATGTAATGATGCTTAATGATTTTCTGCTATACTCAGAGTGGTACCTAGTCCAGTTGTCATGTTAGCTTCATCCAGTAACTAATGGAAACTGATGCAGACCCACACCCAAACATTAGGCAGAGCTTGGGGAATCCTGCAGAAGAGAGGAAGAAAGAATTATAGGAGCTAGAAGGGACAAGGACATCACAAGAAATCTCACAGAATCAACTAACCTGAGTTCATAAATGCTTGCAGAGATGGAACAGACAATCAGGGAGCCTGCATTGGATTGACCTAGGCACTCTGCATATATGTTAGGTTTGTGTAGGTTGGTCCTCTTGTGGGAGTCCTAACAGTGGGAACAGGGGCTGTCCCTGACTCTTTTAGTGGCTTTTGGGATTCTACTCCTCATACTGGGTCACTTTGCTCAGCGTTAATAATGGGGAGGTGCTTAGTCTTACTCACCTTGATATGCCATGTTTTGTTGATATCCATGGGAGACTTGCCCTTTCCTGAACAGAAATGAAGGAGGAGTGGATGTGGGTGGGAACAGAAGTAGGTGGTGGGGAGGAACTGGGAGAAGAGGAGGGAGGGGAAACTGGGGACAGGATGTAAAATAAAAATAAAAAGAAAGGAAGGAAGGAAGGAAGGAAGGAAGGAAGGAAGGAAGGAAGGAAGGAAGGAAAGAAAGAGGGAGGGAGGGAGGGAGGGAGGGAGGGAAGAAAGGAAGGAAGGAAGGACAGATGATGGACGTATGGATGGACGATAGATAGATAGATAGATAGATAGATAGATAGATAGATAGATAAAAAAGATTCAATGGTCAGAATGACTATCATAAACAAAATAAAAAAGAAATAAAACAATAAAAACCCAGGCAGACAGGAACTCTTATACATTAATTGTGGTAATGTAAATCCTAAACACCATGGAAATCAATTATAACATTTCTTCCAAAAATTAAATATTTGTGTGTGTGTGTGTGTGTATCAAAAGGAATCAAATTCAGTTTGTTATAGAAATATATACATAATCATGATTGTTGCTTCACTATTCACAATAATTAAGTAATGGAATCTACCCAAGTGTTCAACAATGGATGAATAGATAAAGAAAATATAGGTACATGTGTTATGTCATATAGCCATAAAGTTGTAGGAACTACTGGTTTTTTTTTTGGGGGGAATGGATGGAAATAAAGATTATCATCTTAAGTGAAATGAATGATTCTCACACTACAGGCATCACATTTTCTCTCATATCTGGAATCTAGCTGGAAATGGGAATGAGGTATAAATGATACTAGTCAGAATGTTGAAGATGATTATCATAGTCAATGTCTATTATTTTTATATATTGAACTGTCATAATTAATGCTCTTTGAAAAACATGACATCTATACTATACAATACTATTTATCAATTAAAATAATGACACTCAATATCAATTTACCTCATCAGAAGCAGTTTCAAAAGGTTACATATGATATTAATCATCCTAAAATAATTTTTAGAAAATACAAATGTGTACTTTTAAAAGCAGGTCTACTGTTGGAAAGGCATAATATTTGGGGAGTAAATTGATAGTAAAAGAACACAAAGGAACTTTTGAAATGATGGAAATGTCATGTGAAATTTTATATAATTGTAAGACTTCATAAAGCTATGCACTTACAACCAGTTTCGTGCAATTATACATAATTATATATAATGCAAAGGTGAATTTTAGATGAGTCAGAATAAAAAGAATGTCATGGTAGCATAGAACATTTTGAACACTTATTCTATTCTGGGCATTTTTGAGGAGTGCATGTACACAATTCTATTACATTTCCCATAACATCCTAAATAAATGAGATATAATACTGCATACCAATTTCTAGGTAAAATAATTAGTGATATGAAAATTAATGGAAATAAAGAAACTACCCAAAGCTACAATGTAATCATTGGAGCCAGAATTTGAATTCAGAATTGTCTGCATTCAAAGCTCATTCCCTTTATTTTGCTATTGAATGGCTAAGTATAAGTTTAATGTGCATTGTTATTAAATATTGAAGGACATAGTACAACAATGAAGATCAGAATCACACATAAAATCTTTTACCAGTAAATGAAGACACTTTCTGAAAGAAATTATGAACAAACTGGCAAACAATTTAATTTCATTTAAATAAGTGTTCAGATGGCAAAATCTAGGCAATTGAAAAGAAGTAAAATCTCTTATTTAAATATCTATTAGCAAAAAAGTGAGGTCTTTAGAACATCTGAACTTGCATCAAAGATCTATTCTTGGCAGCATACTCATTTGAGTATTAGGGAAATTGATTAACATATTTATTAAATAATTTGCATTCATTTGATCAAACTCCAAAAGAGTGGAAAATTAAAATGTGATAATCTTGGAGTCTCAATACATGATTTCAGAGGATTTGACAAGAGAATGTTTGCCATTCTGACTTCTTCCTCTTTCCAATTTCACATACAGTAAAAGAAAAAAGAATTTTCAGGCCAATTGGATAGAATTACATGGAATACAAAAATATCGAGATAACAATTAAATACTTTATAGGTAATAACCATAGCAACCCAAGAAACCATTTAGATCATTACATGAAAACATGTACACAAATAATTCTGAAGCTCTAGAAGGGCAGATTAGACATTAACTTCTCACATAAAACATAATTTTACAAATCAAGGTCTGATACATTTTCTTTGTGACATGTAAACCCTGGAGAATTTATTTTTTGTGAATATGTTTTCAATAAATATATTTATAACAAATTTATCACTACATTTCATCTGTGAATCCTAACCCAGCTAGGATTAGCATATTGACAGAATATAAATTTTCTATTAATGATTTTGCTTAAACTATTGTACATTCTAGAATAATTTATTTCCCTTAAAACAAAATCAAACATAAAGACCCCCATGAAAACCATCATATATTGTGCTTAGAAAAATATGCTTTAGTGTTAAAAGAAAACAATACTGACTAGAATCATAGTTTCAAAGCTCTGTTTTGCACTTCACAATGGATCTAGTTAAAGTACTCTTTATGTATAATCAAGCATATTTAATGGACTTACAACCTAATAAATTCTAAACATAACTAGATCTAGCCAGAATTACATCTCTAAAACATGTTTAAAATAACATTCAATAGAGAAAGAAGACAACATTTTTTTTGCTCATAAGTTTTAATAATTTGGTTTAGTTAAGCTGGAGCTCATACTACAAAGTACTGGGTTCACATCTCAAAAAATGAGCAGGTAGTAATTTTCCACAGAGCAGTCCCATTATCTTTCTCAGCTAATGTGACACTTTATGAACCTTCATAATACAGAGCAAGATGTGTTTTACTTTTACACTACTCATGAAGGGATGATAAGATAAAACAATTTTCAAATTCACATTAAGTATGAAGGGGAAAAAATAAAGAGCTTCATCAAATATGAAATACTATACATATGAAACTATAATCACTTTCTCTAAGAGAAAATATCATTCAATTGCCCTGACAGGCCTGGAACTTGCTGTGAGGTTCAGGCAGGCCTCAAACTCTTGGAAATCCTCCTGCCTTTCCCTTCGAAAAGGAGAGATTACAGGTGCATGCCACCCTACCTGACTCCCTGTTACTTTTAATGTTTTAACAGTCAAAGATGGTGTTTAATATGATTCTCCATACCTTACTTTTTAAAACAACTTTGATTATAATCCTTACAGTATGCAGTAGGTTTTTAATTGGTTTACTGTGCTTTTTATGTTATATGCTGAGGCACAGGCACAATTTATTTTAGAAATTAATGAAGTATAAATAATATGTGGATACAACTATAAAATCAAATAATCAATAAACATCAAATTTAAATTAATGTATAGAGATACATGTTATTTGTCAAAATTAAGAAGAATCTTATTTTCCATATGATCAGAAGTATATTCGCAACTTCTACATAAGGTGATAAAATTCATCTGTCAGTGATCAACTGTTGTAGTACAGAATTAATTCCTTTTTGTCACAGATTAACATATTGTTCCCACAAAAGAATTGCTATAGCATTTCAGCCATAGAATAGAAGCTTGTTTTCATAATAGAAGTCTCACATTAGTCTGCATTTTCTTCTGTTTGCTTCATCCTCAGGTCACCTTAAATCACAATCTTATAGTAAGATAATATGTACTGGAGTCAGTAATGATCAGTTAACCACTGATTATTGTAATAATAATATCTTGGTATTTTTCCATGAACAATAAATTTTGTTTTGGGTGACATTAAATGGAAGAAAATATCATTCCAACATTCAAGTAAGTAACTCTAGTTCATGTTAAAGTAAATTAGTGGCAATATGTACCAGAAACTATGAGAAATAACTATTACATTACAAACTCAACTATGCATTAATAGCACATAGAGTTGCAGATAGTTCTGAGCATCATACAAAGAAATCAACTGGATATTTTGGTGGTGGGAAAGGCAAAAGAGACAGAGGATTGTGTTTTAATATAGAACTTTTATCATGGAAAGTAATAAGATGATACAGATTTGTGCTTTGGGCTTCATTGGCTTACTTCCATCAGCTCCATTCATATGAGAAGGAGAAGAAAAACTATCCCACATTCATGAAGAGCAAAAGGACATAATTTTCTCTAGTTGCAAGTCTTTTGAGATATGCTGTATCCCCAGACTTCCTGAGTGTTTTGCAAGACTAAATTGTGGTCAGCTTCTTATAACTACTCAGGTCATACAGGGCTAACTATGTGCTGGGTCAACAAGCAAAGTCATGTTCTGCTCAGTGAGTAGCTAGACAGAAGTATCATAAATCAGGAGTTCCGGGGCTTCAGACAGAGTCAATATGATCTCTTATAACTCAGGTCTATTCCCATTCAGGTGCAGACTAAAATGAGGAAAGTCACAGACACCCAAAGTAGCAGAGGAGGTTAACAGTCTCTCACTTCTAAACCTTATTTTCCAGATACATGGCAGCATTTTCTTAAAATCTTTTCTCATTATTAAAGGATACTGATACTTTTGAATCCTATGGATATACTCAATAGACAGAGATAACTAGTGATATGTGGTTTTAAAGACTTTCCTGGGCCCAAACCTTGAATGGTCCTTGATATCTATAATCTCAACTGTGAAAGAGGATATCTCAAGTTGAGGAGACAAAACCAGGTCCAAGTAACATAGAAAACACCTGTCTAAAAACCAAAGACATCTTTTGAACCACTCATCTCCCCTACTCCAAATATATTTCTAAAATAGTAATCCTGCTGAATATGGAGTATCTCTTCATATCTCAGTTTATTCAATGGTGGAGTTTTGAAATATTCACCAAGTAAAATTTCCTTCCTTATTTTCAGTACACTTTCACATTTTGCTAGAATTGTATTATTAGTTTCAGCCTCAGCACTTTCCCTGAGTTTCCAAATAGTATTTGTTTTTACATTTTTGAAAATTGGGATAAGAGTCAAAGAGGTATAGAAATGGGCAAGAATAATGTAACACAGGTGTATATAAGAATACTTCAAAGATATTTTTGATCTTTGAAGGTGTCTAATTTTGCACCGATCCAAATATGTTTTATTACCTTTTATACTTATAACAAAACTTCTCAGTTCCTATTAGACCCAAACAAAACATCAAAACGAGAGAATATATGGATATTATCATTTAAGTACATTAAATATATGTACACATGCATATATGTATATATTCACATAGTCATATTTGGAAGTTCATTGTGATACTAGTCAAAATGATAAAATACTCAAATATATATCAACAGTAAAATAAATAACAAAGTTATTAAATCATAAATCATAAAGTAAAATGAAATGTCACTATTAAACAGTAATTTCTATATGTATTGACAAAATAATTTCAAAGAGACTTATATATTATGCAATGTGTGAGCCTATATATATATATATATATATATATATATATATACAAATTTATACAAACTGATGGAATTTTGATACCATTTCTGTTGCTTTAAAATATTAGTGGGATAAATGGGTAAGTAAATTACAAAACATTTCTGTTTTTACTGTATATATTTAAATGAACATTAACGACTGACTTTTTAAAAGGCATAAACAGTCACTCAGAAGTCCCACTAGACCAGAAATTCACTGTGCCAGATTAGCAGGATTTTCTTTAAGGAAACCTAAATGAATCTGCAAGTCATAGTTAAATAAATTTTCTAGGTTTGCCAAAGTCCAGAAACACTGTCTTAGCACTCTCTGAAGGCTAGCCCAGTGGAATCCAAAAAAGATGGAACAGACTACATTCTGACTCAGCATATGCTAGGAGCTAAACTGTCTGTCAAAATGAAGTCTTTAGAGAATAGGCTTTCAGAGCTGAGGCTTAACTTGTACACTAATGACCTAGTAATTGTCTTAATGACTCTTCAATGAAGTGTGAAATTATCTGTTAACATGTCAACAATGTGTAAAATATTTTACAAGCATGATTTTATTATTAAAGTGTGTATCTGCTCTGATGTTCTCACCAATATACTTTAAAAGCATCTTGATTTATGGCTTTCTTTTCTTTTGTCATTTTGAGAAACTTATACTTGTAAACTTTGTTATACACCCAAAAATATCTCTGGTTACATTGTGAGCATGTGATCAATTAGTATTTGCATTGACTTATACTCACTCTTCCTCCTTTTTTTTTATTATTCCGTGTATCTGCATGTGCTTGTGTACATGTGTACATAATGATGTGATTGTGCACGCATATGCTAAGGCACATAGGTAGCAGTCAGAAAACAGCTTTATAGAGTCAGTTCTTTCCTTTCAGATTAATCTAGTCTCTCAGGATCAAATTCTTGTCACCAGACTTACATGGAAAATGCCCTTAACCCATGAACAAACTTAACTATTTGAAATGTTGCTTCAATTGTTGCTTAAACCCAGGAACCAAAGAAGACAAATCTAGGTCCTTTTGATGACAAACATCCAGATTAAGTGATACCAAGATTAGCAAATTGTTTTAGTTATAGACAGATTGAAATGAAAAAATAAAAATAATAAAGTTGTCCTGAGGTACTGTTAAAATAATGAATCCTGACATCCTGAGATCCTGAGATTCCTATTTGTACTCATATCATGTTTCCATTACAGAATTAATAGGTGACCTAAATATATACACAAAAGATTACACATTTGACTTTGTAATGGTTAAAATATGAAAGATAGATTTATTCATGTTAACTTATTTGATCAATGCTATTTTATCAGGATAGTATGCAAGTTGACGGAAGATATTTTATTTTCTTTCCTTTTTTATTTATTATATTTTGAGACAGAAACCTACTAAAGCCTTCTAAATGCTGCAGTCAGATGTATGCCACCATGTCTGGCTAACCAGCAATCTTTTAAATAGTCTTACATTGTTCCTTGGCCATATGAATTCAAGTTCAGTATAGGAGTTCTTTTATTGCTCTGTTCTAGAAAGTGAAAACATGTAGAGAGATTTTACAGTTGTAGTTAGTCATGGATAATACTTAAGAATATTCCTGTGTATTATTTTTTATGGATCAAAGATTATGTCTAGGATTATCCATTGAAGTTCCTACAAATAAATGTGTATCTATGTAGACCATTCTCTAAGGCCAATTGACTGATTAAACTTCTGAGTGATTGTATGACTGGAGAGCTGGAATGTTGATGCTGCAGTTCCACATTCAAATTAACTTGAGCTATCTTTAGTTTCGTAGATTGTATTGATTCTATTTCCACTTTCAGGTCTTGAACTGTTTTATTCATTTCCTTCCACTGTTTTGTTTTCATAGATTTCTTTAAGAGATTTATTCATTTCCTCTTTAAGGACCTCTATTATATTTATAAAGGTTTTTTATCTTGTGCTTTAGCTATGTTGCACTTCTCAGACCCTAATGTAGCAGTGTTGCTGGATTAAGTGAAAAGGTATCGTCCTGGCTGTTAGTGGTTGTGTTTTCACACTGGCATCTAGGAATCTGGGTTTGGGGTGATTATAATTCTAGGTGCTGATAGCTGGTCTTGTCTTTGTCAGTGGGTGTTTTGTTTCTTGGGTTCTATTGCCCTCTCTGGTTCTTAGGAGACAGTGATGGCTGAGCTTTGCCTCATAGAAAATACTTCTAGGACCCAGATAGGTATGGCCACTAGGACTACCAGGTACAATGTGTTTCTAGGAATTAGTAGCTGATACTAATGTGGATGGTCTAGGAGGGTACACAGGAAGTCTGAGTGTTCCACCAGGATCTGCTTAGACCCTGAAGATGGGGGGCAGAGAGGGACAGGGAGCTTACAGTAGGTTGCCGGCTATAGAGCTGTGGTAAGATAAGGACTGGATTTGAAGGAGAGGAGGGAGAGGTGAAAATCTGCAGTTAGCTCACCTACTTCCCCAGCCTATGTGCTCTGTCTGATGCTTCTGAAATCACTTAGCATCTTCATAAACAGCAAGTTTTATAATTTCCTTTCAAGAGAATAAATTCATACTAATCTTCAAATTTTATGTTTCTCCAAACATATCTTTATTTTTCCATCAATTTTTAAAAGCTATTTATACTGAGATATGAAATTCTAAATTTGAAAATTACATAGTTTTTGACTCCTTAGGTATTATTTCACTGGTCTCTGGCTTCTACTGCAATAGAAGTCAGAAGTCAGTCGACAATCTTATTATCCTTTTAAATTTTATCTTTATTTTTTCTCATTGACCACTTTATTGTTGTTTTAGTGTTCTGAGGTTGGGCTATAAAATGGAAAAACATGGATTTTATTTATATTTGTTAAGATTCATTAGTCTTCTTGAAACTGTAACTGAAGATTCCTGTCCTCACCAGTTCTGAAAAACATGTTAAATTTCTTTTGCTCTTTGGCATAATTAGTTTCTCTTTATCCAGCTACATACAAATAAGTTTTCAATTATAAAAATATTCTATTCCATGTGTATTTCCTATATATCAGGTTTGCCATTTTTATGGAATTAGAAAAAATTAAAGAAAATAATTAAAATACAAATTTCTATATTTCAGGAACAAATGTATCCCTGAGTTTGGAGATATATTGCTAGACTTTAATTTCTAATATTTTGCTCCAATTTCTACACCTGTTTTTATAGAATCAATTGGTCATGCTCATGTATTTCATATGTATAACTATTATAAAAGTTTCCATTTTCATTGGAGAAAGATGCTGTCTTGATATAACTTACTGGTAACCCAAGTTGGCCTCAAATTGAGAATCCTCAGTTCTGTCTCTCAGGTGCTGGATTTCTAGGTATACACCACCTGCCTGGTTCTAGTCTTTTTTTGTAAGGGTCTTTTAAATAAATATTTGCCATCCCTGAGACACAACCATTCCCCCAGAACCCCCACTCAACTCTGTCCCAGTTGCTGGCCAGCAGACAAAACTCCTGCAGGAAGGTGCCCCCTCACCAAAACCCCCCACTGAACCTTGCAATCTACACGCTTGGCCTCCATACCCATTTACCTGAGACCTCAGCAACTTCCTGAGGCATGGAAACCAAACCACCAGCTCCCATTGGACCAAGAGATGACTGACTATGCTCGTATCCAGAGAGTACTGCCCACTAGGACCCATCCCTGGGACACAACCAGTTCCTGGCAACCCCCACCCAACTCTGACCCAGTTGCAGGCCAGTAGGCAAAACTCCTGCAGGAAGACTCCCCACCTCACCAAAAACCCCTATTGGACCCTGCAATCTACATGCCCTGCCTGATACTCATCGGCCTGAGACCCCAGCAACTTCCTGGTCAAGAAAACCAAACTGCCCGCTCCCATTGGACCAAGAGTAACTGTCTGAGGCATGGACAAAGAGCTCTCACTGGACCAATAGTAACCTCCTGAGACAGGGATTCCACCAGCCCTCATTAGGACCAAGAGTGGCTTTCTGAGATATAGAATCTGCCACCTATCATTGGACCAAGGGAGGCTTCCTGAAACACAGAATCTGTCAGCTCTGACTGGACCAAGAGACCTGATAAGACCAAGAGCAGCTCTGTAAGTCACAGAATCAACTAGCTTGGGTTGACCCAAGAGCAGCTCCCTGAGACACAGAATCTGCCTGTTTCAATTAGACCAAGAGCTAAGATTGGACCCAGATGGTCCCCCTGAGACACAGACACAACAAGCACAGAGTGGACCAATAGCAACTCACTCAGACACAGGCACCACTTACACCTTTTAGAGGAGGAGAAGGGCAGACATCAAGGCAAAAATACATACAACAACGTAAAGAGCAATACAGCGTCACCAGAACCTAGGCGTCCTCTAATAGCAAGACCTGAACATCACAAGAAGAAGAAGAAGAAACAGAAGAAAGTGACTTTAAGAATAGCATCATGAAGATGCTAGAGGCCTTTCAATAAAAAAATGAAAAATGAAATAGAGGAAAAGACAAATAAAAAATTGGAAGAAATCAATAAATCCCTTAAAGAAAGGAAAGAAAGCCATGAAGAAGCAATTAAATATGTGAGGGAGATAGTTCAAGACCTGAAAAGGGAAACAGAAACAATGAAGAAGACACAAACAGAGGGAATGCTGGAAATAGAAAATCTGAGTAAACAAACAGGAAACACAGATGTAAGCATAACCAACAGAATACAAGAGATGGAAGAGAGGAACTCTGGTGTAGAGGATACAATAGAGGAAATAGATTCATCAGTCAAAGAAAATACCAAAGCCAAAAAAGTCATAATACAAAACCTCCAGGAAATCTTGGACACCATGAAAAGCCAAACATAAGAATAATAGGGATAGAAGAAAAAGAAGAATACCAACTCAAAGGCACAGAAAATATATTAAAAAAGATCACAGGAGTTGGGGATTTAGCTCAGTGGTAGAGTGCTTGCCTAGCAAGTGTTAAGGCCCTGGGTTCGATCCTCAGCTCAACACACACACACACACACACACACACACACACACACACACACACACACAAGATAATAGAAGAAAACTTTCCCAACTTAAAGAAGGAAATATCTATGAAGATACAAGAAACCTATAGAACAACAAACAGACTAGACCCCCCAAAAATCCCCTTGCCACAAAATAATTAAACAACTAAATCTACAAAATAAAGAAAGATTATTAAGAGCAGCAAAAGAAATAGGCCAAATGACTTATAAAGGCAGACCCATCAGAATAACATCCGAATTCTCAAAGGAGACTTTGAAAGCCAGAAGGACCTGGACAGATATAATGCAGACACTAAGAGACCATGGATGCCAGCCTAGACTAATATACCCAGCAAAACTTTCAATCATCATACACAGAGTGAACAAGACATTCCAAGACCAAATCAGATTTAAACAATACTTATCCACAAACCCAAGCCTACAGAAAGGACTAGAAGAAAAATTCTAACCTAAGGAAGTCAGAAACACCCTCAAAAACATAGGCAATAGGTAATCCCACAGCAGTAAATCTGAAAGAAGAGAAATACATACATACTACAACTAAAAGATAACAGGAATTAACAATCACTGGTCATTACTTCTATTGTATCCTCTACACCAGAGATTACCTTCAGTAATATGGCAGGATACAAGATTAACTCAAAAAAAAAAGCAAAAAAAAAAAAAATAGTAGCCCTCCTATACACAAATGACAAACATGTTGAGAAAGAAATCAAAGAAACATCACTCTTTACAATAGCCACACATAATATAAAATGCCTTGGGATAACTCTAACTAAGGAAGCTAAGGACCTGTATGAATAGAACTTGAAGTCCCTGAAGAAAAAAAATTGAAGATATCAGAAAATGGAAAGATCTCCCATGTTCATAGATAGATAGAATTAACATAGTAAAAATGGCAATCTTACCAAAAGCAATCTACAGATTCAATGCAATCCTCATCAAAATACCAACACAATTCTTCACAGACCTGGAAAGAACAATATTCAATTTCATATGGAAAAACAAAAAAACCCAGAATAGCCAAAAAATCCTGTACAATAAAACAACCTCTGAAGGCATCACAATTGCTGACTTCAAGCTCTACTGGAGCTACAGTAATAAAAACACCTTGGAACTGGCATAAAAACTAACATGTAGACCAATGGAATTGAATTGAAGACCCTGACATTAATCTATACACCTATGAACATATAATTTTTGATAAAGAAGCAAAAGTGTACAATGGAAAAAAGAAAGCATCTTCAACAAATGGTGCTGGCATAACTGGATGTTAACATGTAGAAGATTGCAAATAGTTCCATATCTGTCACTGTGCAGAAAACTTAAGTCCAAGTGGATCAAAGACCTCAACATAAATCCAGTTACTTTGAACCTGATAGAAGAGAAAGTGGGAAGTAGTCTTGAACACATTGGCACTGGAGATCACTTCCTAAATATAACACCAGTAGCACAGGCACTGAGAGAAACAATTAATCAATAGGACCTATTGAAACTGCTTTTGTAGGGCAAAGGACATGGTCAATAAGACAAAGCAATAGCCTACAGAATGGGAAAAGATCTTCACCAACCCTATATGTGACAGAGGGCTAATATCCAGAATATATAAAGAACTCCAGAAATTAGACATCAAAATACCTAACAGTTCAATTAAAAAAATGGGCTATAGAGCTAAACACAGAATTCCCAACAGAGGAAGCTCAAATGGCTGAAAGACATTTAAGGAATTGCTCAACATCTCTAATTATCCAGGAAATGCAAATCAAAACGACTCTGAGATACCACCTTACACCTGTCAGAATGGCTAAGATCAAAAACACAGAAGACAGCTTGTGCTGGAGAGGATTGGAGCAAGGGGAGCAGTCCTACACTGTTGGTAGTACTGCAAACTTGTACAGTCACTTTAGAAATCAGTATGGTCCTTTCTCAGAAAATTGGGAATCAACCTCCCTCAAGAACCAGCTATACAACTCTTGGGCATATACTCAAGGAATGCTCAATCTTACCACAAGGACACATGCTCAACTATGTTCATATCAGCATTATTTGTAATAGCCAGAACCTGGAAATAACCTAGATGCCACTCAACTGAAGAATGGATAAAGAAAATGTGATACATACACACAGTGGAATACTATTCAGCAGAGAAAAACAATGACATCATGAAATTTGCAGGCAAATGGATAGAACTAGAAATTATCATCCTGAGTGAGGTAACCCAGACTCAGAAAGACAAACATGGTATGTACTCAATAATAAGTAGATACTAGATGTCAAGTAAAGGATAACCAGACTGCCACTCACAGCTCAAGGGAGACTAGCTAATAAAAAGTACCCTAGGAAAGACAGAGGGATTGCCCTGCAATGGAGAAATGGATGAGATATACATGAACAAACTGGGGGTAATGGGGGATAGTAGAGTGCAGGGGTTGGTGAAAAGAGAGCTTAGGGGACTGGGAGGTCCTAGCTGGATCAGAAACAGAGTGGGAGAACAAGGAAAGAGATACAATGATAAATGAAGACACCATGAGAACAGGAAGAAGCAGAGTCCTAGAGAGGTCCCCAGGAATCCATAAAGATGACTCCACTATAGACTACTACTGGCAATGGTCAAGAGGGTGCCTGAGCTGACCTACTCTGATGATCAGATGGCTGAATATCCTAACTACCATGATAAAACTCTCATCCAGTGACTCATGGAAACAGATGCAGAGATCCACAGCCACACCCCAGGCAGAGCTCCAGGAGTCCAATCAATGAGAGGGAAGAGGGATGCTATGAGCAAGAGATAGTGAAACCATGATTGGGAAAAGTACAGAGAAAACTAGCCAAACTAGTGGAAACATGTGAACTGTGAACCAACAGCTGAGCAGCCCCATGGTACTGGACTAGATTCTCTGGATAAGTGAGACAGTTGTTTAGTTTGAACTGTTAAGGGAGCCCCCAGGCAGTGAGACCTGAACCTGTCCTTAGTGCATGAGCCAGCTTTTTGGAACCTAGTGCCTATGCTGAGACACTTTGCTCAGCCTTGGCGCAGGGAGGAGGGACATGGACCTCCCTCAACTGAATGTACCAGGCTCTGCTGACTCCCTATGGGAGACCTTGCCTTGAAGGAGTTGGGAATGGGAGGTGAGTTGGGGGAACACTGGGGGTGGGAGGAGGGAGGACAGGGGAATCTGTGGTTGGTATGTAAAATGAATAGAAAAAAAAACTCATAATAAAAAATAAAAAAGTATTCATAGAAGACAGGAATAATATGGGTGAAATATTTGCATCTTAAATGTTCCCCCAAGGATTTATGTGCTAACGCTTTTTTCTCAAACCTAGTATTGTTAGGAGGCAGAGAAGAGAAAAGCATGAAGTCTTTAGGTCATGGGAAGCATTTTCTTGAGGCAATTGTGTGGTTTGGCCCTGTTTTTCTATACTCTTACTTGCAAGCCACAAGAAAAGCAGTTTTACATGACCACACACACCTACCAATTACATGCCACTGCAGACTCAATGAAGCCAAAGAAAATTCATGAATTGCTAAAATAAGGAACCAAAATGAACCTTTCTCCTTCTAAGCTGGTTATCACAGGTATTTGTTATGGCATAGGAAAATAGCACTGAGACCTGGAGATTATGTTGGTACTATGAACATAAAAATATAGAAAAGATTTGTCATTGAGTTACTTGAAGAGTGTGAGGAAAGGTATAGGAATTTTAAAAAGTCATAGAAAATTATAGGAAAAGTTCTAGCAATTATAGGAAGGCTCTAGGAATTATAGGGAAAGTTCTAGAAATTATAGGAAAAGTTCTAGAAATCTATAAACAAAGTTTCATAGATGATTCTGGAGGTGCCTCAAGATAAAAATTATGATTGTATAGTCAGTAATAAAAGAGAGTCTGATATAGGTTCAGAGAAATATGAGCTTTCTATTGGGAATTAGAATAAAGGTCACACTTTGTTGCAGTGTGTCAAAAGGTTTTGTCTATGTCCTTATGCTTTTTCAAATACTGGGCTTAAAAGTGAAGGTATTATGTGGCAGAGAAAATCTCTAAGTAGCAAAACACTCAGGAAGTAGGAAAATTATTAGTTATTTTCATCCAAATGTATATACAAATATGTGCAGCAGGAGAAAATACTAATGCAGAAATATTAGAGAACTTGTCATCTCAGGAAAATAAAGTGATCACATGTAAAACTATAAGTATGTTCAAGAAGGGTGCTGGCACAGTTTCTAGTTTCCACCAAAAGAATTCCAGTGCTTTATACTGGGACAGTAGGAACGATGATTTGACAAATTTATCACAGGGTCACAAAATTAGAAATGCCTAGTTGTTTTCAAGTAAGAATTCTTTATGACAACAGCTCTGGGGAGTCCTACATGCTCAAAACTACCCATGCATTCAATTCTCTGATTTCAGTCCTCAAGACATGAAGAAATTTCTGTAGTGATGGTTCAAACATGTTCAAATGCAGCACTTCTGATGGAAGACCTTGGTGTCATCTACATGATGCTAGTTTTACAGGTAAGCCATATAGTACAGTAATGTGGCCATGGAAGCTTTCAGCAATATTTCAAAGGAAAAGTCAGGGACCAAGAATGCTTCTGCATGCCAAGATTTCTATTCTTAGACTCTTAAGTGATATGTGAACCCATAGAAGTAAAGCCAATGTTGTCCATGTAAGGAAGAAATGCTAGGAACATGACAGTACCAGTAGCATGTAAAGCCACATCCAAAGAACAGCAATGCATAATTTTCCCCACCAAAAATATGTAAATTAAACAAACATATTTTTTCTTATAAAAATAATTGAAAAGGAGGAGTATTTTTGTATATATTACTTTTAAACAATGGGGCTATGTGGGTATCAAATAGCAATGCTACACTTAATTCTTGTGAAGTTCTTTAGAACTCAAATACCATTATAGCATCCCATAGAGCAAAGATGTAATGTTTCCCTTACTAGGTTTATGTATTTCTTTAGTTTCATCTGTATTCACTCGATGTCTGTTCCTCTATTTTAAAATAATAATTGTTGTCCTATGCTTAACACAACTTATATCTTGGATGCATATAATTAAAAAGTTATTTTATAGGATTTCACTATTGAATTTAACTTGATTCACACACAAAAGAATGGACTTGAACTTTACCAATAATTGAGAAACTCCTTTAAATGCACTGAATTAAATTTTTGTTGTGATATATAAAAACTTTAGAAGTCAGTTTGAATTTGAAGGTTAGAGGACACTGGATATAATTAGCTCCGTTTCTCATTGCTGAAAGCAAATAATTGACCACAAGCAACTTACAGGAGAAAAGACTGAATTTTTCTCACCGTTTGTGAAGATCATGTCCACAATGGCAAAGAAAGCATGGTACAATTTGTGGCAGAGGTAACATGTAGATTGAACCTGTTACATCTTTTTAAATGATTTTGATTATATCATTTATATTTGAAATCATTACACAATTGTATCATTTCCTCCTTCCATTTCCTCTCACCAAATGCTCCCACATCCACCTCTGTGGTGGTTTGAAAGAAAATGTCCCACAAAGGGAGTGGCACTATTGGGAGGTGTGGCCTTGTTGAAGTAAGTGTGGCCTTGTTGGAGGAAGTGTTTCACTACAGAGGCAGGCTACAAGGTCTCATATATGCTCAAACCATGACCAGTGAGACAGACCACTTTCAGTTGCCTGTGAGTCTAGATTTAAGAACCCTCAGCTCCCTCTCCAGCACCATGTCTGCCTGCAGATGACATGTTCCACGCCATTATGATAATGGACTAAACCTCTGAATTTAAAGAGAGCCACCACAATTAAATGTTTTCCTTTAGAGGAGTTGCTGTGGTCATGGTGTCTCTTCATAACAATTAAAAAGCTAATTAAGACAACTTCCTTGATCTCTTTCAATTCCACAGAGTCTTTTTACATTAATTATTGTAACTCACACATTCAAACACACATACATTCATATATATTCCTAATACAATCAGCAGCAGCAGCAGCAGCAGCAGCTCAGTGGTATAGTATATTATTACTTTGTTTGTATGTATGTTTTCATGGCTGGCCATTTGGTTTTGGATAACCAAGTTGCTGTGCCCTTCTTTGGAGAGGTCTATTTTTTCACGCTCAGCATTCCTTGTTTGGCTGTAGTTCCTTTTGTAAGACTGAGAATTTCTGGGCTTTCCCCTATCCACTCTGGCACTTCTATTGTTGTCTTTGTTCAGCTCACATTTGGGCAGTCATGTTGGTGAAGCTTTATGAGTGTGGCTTCTGACATTCTTAGAAGACCCAATGTTAAAGTGACTCCCTGATCTTCTGGCTCTTAGAATCTTCCTGCAATAGTCCCTGAGCCTTAGATTCACTTCTTTTCTTGCAGATGTATCCATTGAGAATGGACTCCAGTGTAGCACAAATCTTGAAAGATCTTATTAATAAAATCAAACCTGGAGCCAGGTATTGGGGTGAATGCTGGAAGATCAAAGTAGCAGAATAAGCCACAGCCACCTCACAGCACAAATTCTTCAGCTGATCCTGTTTCCTCAGATTGGAAGTCTCTGAGTCCACATCCAAATGGATCTCAGCTGAACTGCTGCTCACAAACTTAAAAGCTTAACAGGCTCTAGTTCCTGGTCCTCACGCCTTATATACCTTTCTGCTTCCTGCCATCACCTCCTGGGATAAAAGGCATGTGTCATAATGCCTGGTGATTTCTTGTGTGGCATTGAACTTACAGAGATCCAGATCTCTGTCTTCAAAATGTTATCTAGTGTCTGTTATGTTCTCTGACCCCAGATAAGTTTTTAGGGTGCATAATATATTGGGGGACACAATATCATCACATTTCTACTTTTTTGCCACAACTCTGAGTTTTGATGGGCTGTTCTCCATCTATTGCGCAGAGAAGTTTCTTTGATGAGGAGTAAGGATTAGGCTTATATGTCAGCATAAGGATAAATATTTAGGATTGTAACAGATTAGTAAAGTGATAGGTGTAGATTCTTCTCCAAGACCCATGACTTCACTAGCCCTGGAGAATTGGCTAGGATTCCTGTACCCCACTTGACTTCCCTATTTTTAAGTGGTCCTTAAGTCCAATTATAGAGCTGTTGGTTAACACCAAAGTATATGTGCCACACTGCACCCTTAGGTTTATCATGCCATGCTACTTATTATGCAGCCCATAGGCATCAAGACTTTTTGTTTATTCCTTCTTTGGAAGCTTGCATGTCTCCTGATGCCATGAAAGCTAGCCCTCATGGAGCAGGCATTTAGGTCAGTTCCAGCCAAGGGGTCTTTGGGCCCTATATATAAAATGCACAAAATCTACAATGTTCAGTTATAAGATTATACCTTGTACTTCTAGAGGGGTGAGGTCAAGGAAAGACAATCACAATACCCTGTAAAGTTTTGTGAGTCCCTTTAACAAGCATGACCAACAACTCACAAGACAGCATCTCATGCTTGTTGTTGGTGTTTTGTTAAATGGTCTTTGAATTTGGGAGGAGCAAGTCAGCCTACATGAGAAAAATCTGATATTCAATGTGGAGAATTCTCAAAAGAATAAAATTAAATCTACCATATAACCATCTGTACCATTCTTTGGCAAATGTTCAAAGGACTCAACAGCCTACTCCACAGATATTTACTCAGCCAAGTTCATTGTTGACCTATTCACAATATCTAGGAAATGGAAGTAAACCAAACACCCTGAATCCAATAAATGGATAATTAAAATGTAATGCATGGATATTGTGGAATACTATTCAGTTAAATGAAATCATGAACTTTGCAGGAAAATGGAACACTCACAAAGATTAAATTGAGGGAGGCAACTAAGACCCAGAAGAACAAATGTTGCTCACTCTATTTTTTTCTTTACTTAAAATTTATTGGACAGTATATTCTGCTGTAGGATGTTCTGTACGTTAAATGTGTTGCTCTGATTGGTTAATAAATAAAACACTGATTGGCCAGTAGCCAGGCATGAAGTATAGGCGGGACAAGGAGAGAGAAGAATTCTGGGAGGTGGAAGATTGAGGCAGAGAGACACTGCCAGACACTGCCATGAGAGGATGTTAAGATAGCAGTAAGCCATGAGCCACATGGCAACTTACAGATTAATAGAAATGGGTTAATTTAAGATATAAGAACTAGATAACAAGAAGCCTGCTGTGGCCATACAGTTTGTAAGCAATATAAGTCTCTGTATGTTTACTCAGTTGGGTCTACATGGCTGTGAGACTGGCAGGTGAGAGAGATTTGTCCTGACCATCGGCCAGAAAAGACCAGGAAAACTCTAGCTACAAATGTCACCCAACATGGGGCAAGAGTTTCCACTTAAAACCTGAGAAAAAGATTCTAAAATGGAGATAAAAACAGCTTCCTAGTTGTCTGTCTCAAGTTAGCTGTACCCTGAGGGTTTGAACTACTCTATGGCAGGTTTGTGGCATGCACTGGGGCTTGATCTATGCTATGTTACACAGAGGTGTCTCCAAGCTATGCACTATGCTATGTGTTGGATATAGTTTTTGCTAGTTAAAAAAAGAGTTTTCTGGGCTACACGCTGCTATGATAGAAGCATAGACCCACTGTTTCTGAGAGTTGATGTCTCCCAGAGCTGGTGGAAAACACACCACCGCCATGTTGGGAAGCTGAGGTGGGCAGAGCCAGCAGCCATGGCAGCTGTTTTGGTCTTACAATTGCTGCAGTTTAAAACAATAGATTCACAGTAAGATAGATTCAAATGGAATAAACCTCTAAACAGTTTATAATATGTGTAAAAATGTACATAGGCTTGGAAGAGAAAAGAAAGGAATATAGACAGTAATATTAAAGAAATAAAAAGTTTTAAAAATAAAGTCATTAAAGAGATAGTAACGGTAATATAAAATATAAGCCATGGAAAGATGGATATCACACAGGGAATCTGGATTATGCCATCTTTTGGATTTTTAATTGCAGAGAGACATTTGATTGTAAAGGCTGCTGAGTTAAATCAATGTGTATATTTTAAAGGTACCTTGACTTCAAAATTTGGATGTAAGGATATGTTTCTTTGGAAAGGAGGCTCTGATTTTTTTTCCACAGAAAGCCAGAGGCTATGGATTTGTTCCAGATTAAGATACATCAGGTTTGACCTGCCAAGACCCCCAGAAAGATCCCCAATGATACCATGGCCCAGATGATCCAACATCTAGAATGGTTTCAAGGCAACTGGCTCAGATGATACACCCTCAAGGACTACCCCATAATCCTAAAATTTTCTTTGAGTCCCCATAAAAATACAGTGCCCCTCCAGCAGGACTTAGTAAAAGAAACTACACCCAAACTTCCAAATATACCAATCTGGCTTTTCTGGAATTGGCTCACTCTTTTTCTAAACCCAAACATATTGCTAAAAAAAGGTTAAGAAATTCTGTTGTCCCATATCAGAAGAGCCCTCTGATGTGGGACAGAGAAAAACCAATATTTTTATGTAAATCAGGTTGATTATAAATGCAATCTCTTTCTAAAGAAGAAAAGAGAATATGATGATATAGATATGATAGGATGAAAGGGTAGATTATTGAATCTACTTTTAAAGAGTAACAACTTGTTTAAAATGTTTTACATATCTATGGACTTTAGTTTATTGATAAACTTAAGTTTGTTATAATGTATATATATTTCTATTCTTGTTTGAGGTATTATGTTTATGTAACTCATTTAGATTGTAATGGATAATTAAGAAATACAAAATTAATAATTAGTCTTCTATGATAGTCAAATTTATAGTCATGTTGTTTTCTAGGTATACATAGATATAATTCAATTAGGTAGGTAATCTTTAAACACTTCAAAGACCTAAAAATATGGCATTTTAAATGTTTTTAAAATTTAGACTTTCTGGACAGTGATACATGTCTGCTCCTGGCAGCACTGATTTACTTCAGAAAAGAGGATGGTCATCTAAGACACTCCATATGGAGTTCATCTTCTTCTTGGCAAAAATAACTACTTGGGCAAAGAAACTGTTATTGCCAAGACTGTTTGATTGACTGGACATGCAGGACCCATAGGAAGGTGACCACTGAACTTTTCTTGGCAAAATGGGCCTTCAGGTTCCTGCTTCGCAGAGGAAACTGCCAGACATTCTACAGGACACAGAGAGAAGTGATTGGGAGACTCTAGTCCTGTGGGCTGAAGACAGATGCCCCAACATTACAAAGGAACATTAGGTGACTGTCCAGGCTGCCAGCTGTCTCTGTCTACTCTTGCAAGAATCCCCAAAGTTTTTTAAATCCTTCTCCCATTTCTCAGGTAATATTATATCCTTCTGAGTTCTTTGATATAGTTGAAGACTAGATAGTTATAATTTCCTTAGTTATGATAAGAGGTAAGTTAGATATGAAACCTTAGACTCACAAATATAGGATAGATAGGACATCTTCTTTAATTCTGCCAAATACAAATAGATTAGTTATTATAAGTAGACTAGATATTGTAACTGCAATTCTTGCTTGATAATTGTTTTGTTATATGTAATTTTACTATGTGAAAGTTAAAACCTTCCTTTTTGAAAAAAAGAAAAGGGGAAGTGCTATGAGATGTTCTGAACATTGAATGTGTTGCTCCAATTGGTTAATAAATAAAACACTGATTGGCCAGTAGCCAGGCAGGAAGTATAGGTGGGAAAAGGAGAGAAAACAATTCTGGGAGGTGGAAAATTGAGGCAGAGAGATGTTACCAGCCACTGCCATGAGAGGATGGTAGGATACCAGTAAGTCACAAGCCACATGGCAACTTATAGATTAATAGAAATGGGTTAATTTAAGATATAAGAACTAGATAACAAGAAGCCTACAGCAGCCATATAGTTTGTAAGCAATATAAGTCTCTGTGTGTTTACTTGGTTGGGTCTAAGCAGCTGCAGAACTGGTGGGTGAGAGAGATTTGTCCTGCCCGTGGGCCAGGCAAGACCAGGAAAACTCTAGCCACAATATTCTGATCACAAACATCTCAACTTCTTCCTGATCACACCCCTCTCCTCACCCACCCAACTCCATGTGCTTTCTTTCTCTCTCTCTCTCTCTAGAAAACAAACAAACAAAAACTCAAGAAACATAGTTTTTTTAAAAATGCTCACCAATACAAACAAAACATATAAAAATATAAAAATGGAAACCAAACTATACATGCAAAAGACCAATAGTACAAAAATGCCCAAACAAAGCAATATGAGAGAAAAAGTGTACAAAAATGTAGTTAGAGTTTTCCTGCCTGGCCCACAGTCAGGACAAATCTCTCTCACCCACCAGGCCCATAGACGCTCAGAACCAACCACATAAACACACAGAAACTTACATTGTTTAGAAACTGTATGGCTGTGGCAGGCTTCTTGTTATCTGCTTCTTCTATCTTAAATTAACCCATTTCTGTTAGTCTATACTTTGCCACATGGCTTGTGGCTTACCAGTGTCTTTACATGTTGCTTTTCATGGCGGCGGTAGGCGGTGTCTCTTTCCAACCTTCTACTTCCCAGAATTCTCTTCTCTCTTGTCCCGCCTATACTTCCTGCCTGGCCACTGGCCAATCAGAACTTTACACAGAGCGATATCCACAGCACAAAAATGTGATTGAGTTTGTTTTGTGTCGACAAACTACTCCTGGGTGTGTGGACTAACATTTATTGTGGTTAATAAACCCAGTGAGACTCCATTGGAAAAAAAAACTAATTTTTATTTTGCAAAAGGATGTCAGTTGCAGAGAGTTTCTTAAGGAATGAAACCACTTCTGGCTTGAACCTGGGCAGACCCTGTTCATGCTGCCACAGTTTCTTTGGGTTTATATGTGTCTGGAAGACACTGTTTACTTGGACTCATTTATCTGCTCTGGCTCTAAAAATCTTCTTGCTTTTTCTTCCACATAGCTTCCTGAGCCCTGATGAAAGGGATTTGATGAAGACATTCCATGTAAGATTAAATGTTCCAAATCTCTCATTTTACGCACTTGTCCAATTGTGGGTCTCTGTGTTAGTTCCCATCTACTGCTAGAGGAAGCTTCTCTGCTAATTACTGAACAAGACACTGAACTACAAGTATAGCAGAATGCTATTAGGGTTCATTTTATTGTTATATTCTTTCAGAAGAACAATAGTATTAGGTTTTCATCTAGATCCATGGTCTCTCTACTCTCAGATTCTTGTTCACCTGAGCAATATCTATTGAGAATAAATTCCATCTTAGGCGATGAACCTTAAATCCAATGAGTAACAATGTTTGTGCCCCTATTGCACCAGAATATGTTTTCAGGTAAGTCTCTATTATAGATCACAAAGTGTACACTGGGGTTGAGGATTACTATTTTCCTCTGTAAATGTGAAGGATAATTTCCAGTGATGTAAATGCTAGTGTGTAGCGATGAAGCCTCTAATTAGGCACCAGTTTGATTTTTTCATGTTCATTGAGGTATTTAAATGTTGTCTTCAGCAATAGGATTTTACCATAAGTTTATGGAGAGCAAATAATAGTCTGAGATGTTTGGGGTTCCATGGGACATATTGGGCCTCAAATATGTGTAACCATAGTGATGGAGGATTCACTTGATGGAGAAATATCTAGGTGGGAGGTTGTCTCTCCAGTTATTTGGTACGCATTCACATATAAAGATTTGAAGTTGGCTGAGGATCTCTGCATCCACTTCCATCAGTTATTGGATGAGAGTTCCAGCTGGACTGTTAGGGTGTTTGGCCATCTGATCACAAGACTAAGTCAGATCAGGCTTTCTCTCAACCATTGCCAGCAGTCTACCAAGGATGTATCATTGTGGATTTCTGGGGACCTCTCTAGCACTTTGCTTCCTCCTGTTCTCACATGGTCTTCATTTATCATGGTCTGTTATTCCTTGTTCTCCCTTTCTGTGCTCGATCCAGCTGGGATCTCCTGCTCCCCTAAGCTCTCTTTCCCTCAAACCATGCCCTTCATTACCCCCACTCACATCCAGGTTGATCATGTCGATCTCATCCATTTCTCTGTCACTGGGCAATCCTTATGTCTTTCTTAGGGTCCTGTTTTCTAGGTAGCCTCCCTGGAGTTGTGAGTAGCAGTCTAGTCATCTTTGTTTTACATCTAGTGAGTGAGTACATACCATTTTTGTCCTTCTGAGTCTGAGTTACCTCACTCAGGATGATTTTTTTCTAAATCCATCCATTTGCCTGCAAACCTCATGATGTCATTGTTTTTCTCTGCTGAGTAGTATTCCATTGCATATATGCATCAGATTTTCTTTATCCATTCTTCAGTAGAAGGGCATCTAGGTTGTTTCCAGATTGTGGCTATTACAAACAATGCTTATATGAACATAGCTGAACAAATGCCCTTGTGGTATGATTGAGCATTTCTTGGGTATATGCCCAAGAGTGCTATAGCTGGGTCTTGGTGTAAATGGATTCCCGATTTTTAAGGAAGAGCCATATTGACTTCCAAAGTGGCTCTACATGCTTGCATTCCTATCAGCAGTGGAGGAGTGTTCTCCTTGCTCCACATCCTCTCCTGCATAAGGTGTCTTCTGTGTTTTTAATCTTAGCCATTCTGACAGGTGTAAGGTGGTATCTCGGAGTCGCTTTGATTTGCATTTCCCAGATAATTAGGGATGTTGACCAATTCCTTAAATGTCGTTCAGCCATTTGAGTTTCCTCTTTCCTCTGTTGAGAATTCTCTGTTTAGTTCTATAGCCCATTTCTTAATTGGATTGTTGAGCATTTTGATGTCTAATTTCTTGAGTTCTTTATATATTTTGGATATCAGCCCTCTGTCAGATGTGGGGTTGGTGAAGACCTTTTCCCATTCTGTAGGCTGACGCTTTTTCTTGGTACCATATCCTTTGATCTACAAAAGCTTCTCAGTTTCAATGGGCCCCATTGATTGATTGTTTTTCTCAGTGTCTGTGCTACTGGTGTTATATTTAGGAAGTAATCTCCGGTGCCAATGCATTCAAGACTACTTCCTACTTTCTCTTCTATCAGGTTCAGAGTAACTGGATTTATGTTAAGATCTTTGATCCACTTGGACTTAAGTTTTGTGCACAATGACAGTTATGGATCTTTTTGTAGCTTTCTACACATTGACATACAGTTATGCCAGCACCATTTGTTGAAGAAGCTTTCTTATTTTAATTCTACATTTTTGGCTTCTTTGTCAAAAATTATATGTTCATAAGTGTGCGGGTTAATGTCAGGGTCTTCAATTCGATTCCATTGGTCCACATATTGGTTTTTATGCCAGTTCCAAGCTGTTTTTATTACAGTAGCTCTATAGTAGAGCTTGAGGTCAGGGATTGTGATGCCTCCAGAGGTTGTTTTATTGTACAGAATTATTTTGTCTATCCTGGGTTTTTTGTTTTTCCATATGAAGTTGAGTATTATTCTTTCCAGGTCTGTGAAGAATTGTGTTGGTATTTTGATGGGGATTGCATTGAATCTGTAGATTGCTTTTGGTAAGATCGCCATTTTTACTATTTTAATTCTATCTATCTATCCATGAATGTGGGAGATCTTTCCATTTTCTGACATCTTCAATTTCTTTGGGGGGGGGCTTAAATTTCTTGTCATATAGGTCCATCACTTTCTTAGTTAGGGTAACCACAAGGTATTTTACATCATTTGTGGCTATTGTAAAGGGTGATGTATCTCTGATTTCCTTCTCAGCCTGTTTGACTATTGTATATAGGAGGGCTACTGGTATTGTTGAATTGATCTTGTATCCTGCTATATTGCTGAAGGTGTTTAAAAGCTGTATCAGTTCCTTGGTTGAATTTTTGGGGTCACTCATGTATACTATTTTGTCATCTGCAAATAGGGAAGGCTTGAATTATTCCTTTCCAATTTGTATCCCCTTAATTTCCTTATGTTGTCTTATAGCTCTGGCTAGAACTTCAAGTAAAGTATGGGGAGAGGGGACAGCCTTGCCTTGTTCCTGATTTTAGTGGTATTGCTTTTAGTTTCTCTCCATTTAATTTGATGTTGGCTGTTGGCTTGCTGTAGATTGCCTTTATTATGTTTAGGTATGTTCCCTGTATTCCTGATTGTTCCAAGACCTTTAGCATGAAGGGGTGTTGAATTTTGTCAAATGCCTTCTCTGTGTCTAGTGAGATGATCATGTCTTTTTTTTTTTTCCTTTGAGTTTGTTTATATGGTGTATTACATTGACGGACTTTCATTTGTTGAACCACCCTTGCATCCCTGGGATGAAGCCTACTTGATCATGGTGGATAATTGTTTTGATGTATTCTTGGAGTCTGTTTGTCAGTATTTTATTGAGTATTTTTGCATCAATGTTCATGAGGGTGATCGGTCTGTAGTTCTCTTTCTTTGTTGTATCTTTGTTTGGTTTAGGAATCAGGGTAATTATAGCCTCATAGAAGGAGTTTGGTAATATTCCTTCTGCTTCTATTGTGTGGAACAATTTAAAGAGTATTGGTATTAAGTCTTCTTTGAAGATCTGGTAGAATTCTGCAGTGAAACCATCTGGTCCTGGGCTTTTTTTGGTTGGGAGACTTTTAATGACTGATTCTTTCCTTAGGGGTTATTGGACTATTTAAATTGTTTATCTGGTCTTGATTTAACTTAGGTATGTGGTATCTATCCAGAAAATTATCCATTTCTTTTAGATTTTCCAGTTTTGTGGAACAGAGGTTTTTGAAGTATGACCTGATGATTCTCTGGATTTTCTCATTATCTGTTGTTATGTCCCCCTTTTCATATCTGATTTTGTTAATTTGGATGCTCTCTCTCTGTCTTTTGGTTGGTTTGCATAAGGGCTTGCCTATCTTGTTGATCTTCTCAAAGAACCAACTCTTCCTTTCATTAATTTATTTGTATTGTTCTCTTTGTTTCTATTTTATTGATTTCAGCTCTCAATTTAATTATTTCCTGGCATCTATTTTTCCTGGGTGACTTTGATTCTTTTTGTTCTAGAGCTTTCAGGTGTGCTGTCAGGTCACTAGCATGAGATTTCTGCAACGTCTTTATGTGTGCATTTAGTGCTATGAATTTCCCTCTTAGTACTGCTTTCATAGTGTCCCATAAGTTTGGGTATGTGGTGTATTCATTTTCATTGATCTCTAGGAAGTCTTTAATTTCTTTCTTTATTTCTTCCTTAACCCATTGGTGATTCAGTTGAGCATTATTCAGTTTCCATGAGATTGTAGGATTTCTCTAGTTTTTTTTTTTTGTTGTTGTTGTTGTTGTTGTTGATATTGAAATCTAACTTTAAACCATGGTGGTCCGATAGAACACAGGAGGTTATTCCAATTGTTTTGTATCTGTTGAGATTTGCTTTGTGGCCAAGTATGTGGTCAATTTTAGAGAAGGTTTCATGGGGTGCTGAGAAGAAGGTATATTCTTTTTTCTTCGGTGGTATGTTCTGTAGATAACGATTAAGTCCATTTCAGCCATAACATCAGTTAAGACCATTATGTGTCTGTTAAGTTTCAATTTGGCCGATCTGTCCAGAGGTGAAAGTGGGGTGTTGAAGTCTCCCACTATTAATGTGTGGGGTTTTATATGTGATTTAAGCTTTAGTAATGTTTCTTTTACATATATGGGTGCCCTTGTGTTTGGGGCATAAATGTTCAGAATTGAAACTTCATTTTGATGGATCTTTCCTGTGATGAGTATGTAATGTCCTTCACCATCTCTTTTGATTGATTTTAGTTTGAAGTCTATTTTGCTGGATATTAGGATGGCTACACCAGCTTACTTCTTAAGACCATTTGATTGGAAAGTCTTTTCCCAGCCTTTTATTCTTAGGTAGCATCTACCTTTGAATTTGAGGTGTGTTTCTTGTATATAGAAGAAAGATGGGTCCTGCTTTTGTATCCATTCTGTTAATCTGTGTCTTTTTATAGGTGAATTCACTCCATTGATATTAAGGGATATTAATGACCAGTGAGTGTTCATTCCTGTTATCATTTATTTTTTTTTCTTTTGGTGGTTGTGTGTGTGTACTTCTCTTCTTTGGGGTTTACTGCTGTGGTGTTATCTACTGCCTGTTTTTTTGAGGGTGTATCTGACTTTCTTAGGTTGGACTTTTACTTCTAGTGCTTTCTGTAGGGCTGGCTTTGTGGATAAGTATTGTTTAAATCGGACTTTGTCTTGGAATGTCTTGTTCACTCTGTCTATGATGATTGAAAGTTTTGCTGGGTGTAGTAGTCTAGGCTGGCATCCATGGTGTCTTAATGTCTGCATTATATCTGTCCAGGTCTTTCTGGCTTTCAAAGTCTCCTTTGAGAAATCGGGTGTTATTCTGATGGGTTTTCCTTTATAAGTCACTTGGCCTTTTTCCTTTGCTGCTCTTAATATTCTTTCTTTATTCTATAGGTTTAATTGTTTAATTATTATGTGGTGAGGGGCTTTGGAGGGGTCTAGTCTGTTTCTTGTTCTATAGGTTTCTTGTATCTTCATAGACATTTCTTTCTTTAAGTTGGGAAAGTTTTCTTCTATGATCTTGTTAAATATTTTTTCTGTGCCTTTGAGTTGGTATTCATCTCCTTCCTCTAGCCCTATTCTTCGTAGGTTTGGTCAATTCATGGTGTCCCAAATTTCATGGACATTTTTTGTCATGACTTTGTTGGGTTTAGTGTTTTCTTTCACTGGTGAATCTATCTCTTCTACCCTATCTTCAATACCAGGGATCCTCTCTTTTATCTCTTGCATTCTGTTGGTTATATTTGCAGCTGAAGTTCTTGTTTGTTTACTCAGATTTTCTATTTCCAGCATTCCTTTTGCTAGTGTCTTCTTCATTTTTTCTATTTCCCTTTTCAGGTCTTGGACGGTTTCCCTCATCTGTTTCTTTGCTTTTTCATGATTTTCTTTCAGGGACTTATTGTTTTCCTCTGCTTTCTTTGTCCTTTCCTCTAGTTGTTTTTTTTTTTTTTTTTTTTTTATAGCGTTCTTCCCATTTTTTGTTTGTCTGTTCCCCCACTTCATTCTTGATTTCTTCTTTATAAGGCTCTAGCCTCTTCATGATGTTGTTTACATGGTTGTTTTCTTCTGCTTCTTCCATTCTGTGATGATCAGGTCTAGCTGTTGGAGGAGGGCTAGGTTCTAGATGCTGTATTACTCTTTATTTTGTTGTATGTACTTCTGCTTTGACATCTGCCCATCTCCTAGTGGATTTGTTCTTGGTCTTATCAGAGCACTTGGTCAGACAGAGCTGACAGATATAGGGAGCCTCTTTCTGGTCCAGATGGAAGCTCTGGGCCAGATGGGAGCACTGGTCTAGATGGGAGTGCTGGCTGGATGGGGTCTGGGGGCTGGTCTCTGAGTCTCAGGAAATCTCTGGGGTCTTAGTATCTTGTCCAGATGAGAGCTCCAGGGTTTGATGTGAGGGGGGGCTCCAGTCCAGATGGGAGTTCTGGGGCAGGATGGAAGCTGGGGGCGGGTTTCTAAGTCTCAGGAAATGGCTGGGGTCTCCTTATCTTGTGTTGGTGGCTGGTTTCTATGTCTCAGGAAGTGGCTGGGGTCTCTGGCAGATAGGTGTGGGAGCAGGGCGTGGAGATTGTAGTGTCCTACAGGTGTCTTGGAGAAGGGGAACGTTCCTGGTGGGCTTGGGAGTTTATCCTGCCCTATGGCCAGAACCTGGGGCCAAGTTGGGCAGGTCTTCCCTGGAATGCCTGGTACCCAGGGCTGGGATCTAGGTTTGGGCCTCTCTGGGTGTGACCCCAGGCTCTCACCTCTGGTCCAGATGTGAGTTCTGGGGCGGATGGAAGCTGGGGGCTGGTCTTTGATTCTCAGGAATTGGGTGGGGTCTCAGGCAGCTGGGTGTGGGGACAGGGTGTGGAGATTGCAGGGTCTGCCTGTAGTCTTGGAAAAGGGGAACCTTCTGGCAGGGCTCGCCAAATGGCCAGAAACTGTGCGAGTCAGACATTTTTAACTTTGACCCTTCTACCTTGAGCTTCCATATCTCTAGGAATAAGCATTTAGCAACAGGTCTAATTATAATTTTAACAGTTCCTCAATGTCCATATATTACAGGCTTAGTCCTCAAGTTGTTGTAATTCATGGGACTTAGAGAAAAATCCTTATATCAATAGTGATATATTCTCAAAATCAAATGTGCGATTCTGATCACTTTTTCTTTTTTCTTTTTTCATTTTCTAATCATTCTTGACATGTGTAGTTTTGGTTAACCATATGGTTATCTCATCATGTTTTACCAGAGGATGAAAGCCATGAAGTCAATTCATCATTGACTGAAACCTTTAAAACTTTTTAATTTGAAGACAAAAAAATCTTTGTAATTTGTATTGCCAGGCAGAGGTGACACATGCCTTTGATCCCAGCACTCAGGGGGCAGAGCCAGGCAGATCTCTGTGAGTTCAAGGCCATCCTGGTCTATAGACTGAGATCCAGGATCCAGGACTGGCACCAAAACTACACAGAGAATCCCTGTCTTGAAAAACATAAATAAATAATTAAATAAATAAATAAGAGAATGTATTATGGTAATGGTAATCTTACAAAATTTTCTTTGAAACTTGAGTGAAACAGGAGGAATATTAAGGTTTCTTAGAAGTTTGCTGAATTTTGATATACAACTACATTTGACTGCTGAACAATTGAATCGGTGGGGAAAGACTGTTATAATGTTCCATGATGATTAGTGAGTGGTAAATGGACTTCTTCACAGCTTTATCCAATAACCTAATATATACTGTGGAACAATGCTCTTGTACACTTTAAATATTCACCATATGAATTGGTTTAATAAAACACTGATTGGCTGGTAGCTGGGCAGGAAGTTGGGTGAGAAAGCCAAACTGAGAATTCTGGAAAGAAGAAGTACACAGAGGAAGCAAGATGAGAATGCCATTTTGAGAAAACGTGTCAAGTCAAGTTGCTAAACATAGATAAGAATTACAGGGTAATTTAAATGTAAGAGGTAGTTAGTAATAATTCTGAGCCTCCAGCTGAGCATTTGTAAGCAATATTAAGTTTCAGAGTCAATTATTTAAGAAGTGGCTGCCAGGTATTTGGGAATAGGCAGGTGGCTGCATGTAGTGCTCAAACCGTTGACAAGAATTTCCACATGAAACCTGAGAAAGCTTTTAAAAAAAAGGATTTGAAACACACAAAAATGGAGTCAAACACAGCTTCTTGGTAACTGTCTTTTCTCCAGCAGGCTCTGTTTTCTGGCAATAAGCAGAATGCAGCTCCTTGAATAGATGGCTTCCTGATTCAGCATTAGCTGCAAAAACCTCATGGCTCTTTTAAGAGGCCTTGCTAACAAACACTTAAGTGGAGTTTATAAGCAATGAGTAGCACACTACTCGGTGGCAGCATGGACCCAAAAACTTCTCAGAGTTGGAGTGGTAAACTTGGCTTTCAGAGCTGGAGGTAAACATGCCTCCACCATGAGACTAGCTTCTAAGGAATCAAAGATTGGGGCAGAGCCAGCTACAAAGCCAATGGTTTAGTCCTAGCAATGTCTGCTTAGCAATTTAAATACTCATGTCAGAAAAAGAGAGAGATGCAGTAAAGACAGATTCAAGGAAACAAAAACAAAAAAATCTCTAAGTTACATTGTGTTTAAAAATAAAATGTATGTTTAGGAGTAAAGAGAAAGTATAGACAATCATAAAAAAGAAATATATAGTTTTAAAGTAAAGTCCTTAAAAAGGGAGTAAAGTAATATAAAAAAGCCATGTAAAGATGGAAAATACACAGGGAGTCTGAATACTGTATGTTATTATCTTTTCCTTGAATTGTTTCACAGCTGAGGAAGAAGCAGCAGCTACTAAAATAAATTTGAATATAAATGTTGCTGGGTTATTCCAACCAATATATTTTGAAAATGCCTTGACTTCGAAATTTGAGTCAAAAGATGTATTATTTTGAAGAAGAGGATATGCTTTTATTTCCACAGGAAATGAGAGGCTGTGGGTTCATTCTGTGTTAAGAAAAATCAGATTTGATCAAGGAAAAACCCCTGAAAAATCTCCAGTGGGAACTGATGGTCCAGATGATCTAACATTCCAGAGTGCCTCTGTTGCAGTTTCCTATGAATTTGGCATCCAGCAAGGCTTCAAGGCTGATGGCTGAGATGATCCAGAATCATAGACTCCAGTCAGGACTTGACCATAATCCTAAATTTTCACAGGGTCCCTATAAGATTAACAGAGTCGCCAAACAACAAGAAGTAGCCTAGAAAACCATGCCCCCCCCCAAATGAATGTCTTTGTTTAGGAGGTTTGGTTACAATTTTTTATTGGTCATAGTCAATATCTTTCTAAAAGAAGAATGTAGGATATGATATAGAAATGATGGGAAAAAAGGGTAGATTATTAAATCTGCTTTAATCCAAAAAACAGTTGTTAATCTTACATATTTTACATAATTGTGGATTTTAGTTTATTGATACAAATTTAAAGTTAATTTTGGTATACTGTATATGTATTTCTACTCTTGTTTATGTTGCTCATTTAAAAATTTATTATGTAATTAAGCATAATTTGAAGTTTCCCTGTGTCCCAGCCAGTCAGCAGGGCTGTGCTTACCATGATAACAAATTTCTGAGATTGTTCTTATTCTCTCTCTACTTCTGAAACCTAGTAACTTTCTTATTCTCTCTTTAACCTACATAATTTACTACACAGTTCAGCAACTTTTTGAAATTTCTCTAAACATCTATATGTATTTAATGGAGGTTATCATTAGCAGTGTTCTATAATTGAATGATACCTCAATATATAAATCTTTAGGTAACTAAGATCCATAAAGACAAACTTAGAATGTTTTCTCTCATCTGTGGAAGTTAGTTTTAAACTTCCAAATATGTGTGTTTCATGTGAAATAGCCATAGAATACAGCAATTAATGGGTGGATTTTAATGGAAGACAGCTGGCCCATGGTAGTATAAGGGCTGAAAGGGAACTAATGAGTCAAGAATAGTAACAAAGGGGTAAGTATGGGGGCACAGGGTAGAGGAGAGACTATACGGAGGAATAAATAAGAGCTAAAGTCTTTCCAAAAGTCACATGGAAGCCTAACTACTACTGTAAAGGCATATGTAAACACGGCAATACTAATTTTTTATCTGATACAGCTTTTGTTATAGCTGTGTTTAGCCTTTGTAAAAAATCAATGAAGGGTTCATGTGGTCCCTGAAATATCTTTGTATATACCTCAGTTTTTTTTAGGTTTTGGAATTTTTTTCCCCAAGCATTTAGAGCTGTTGTACGGCATAGGGATATTGTATGCTCATCATAAATGGCTTGTACATTCTTGTCAGTAAAACATCCCTCATCAAGTATTTGATCTTGGGAGATCTCAAAACCTTTGAGTTTACCTTGTTGTTTTAAATTTTTTGTCTCTTTTCTCAACCAGCTTTTTTATTGTAACTGTTGGCTATATTCTAGAACAGCTGAAATTAACTGATGCCAGTCATCTGGAATGATTTTATGTGAGGTAGACCACGAATTTAACATCTGTTTTACATATGTGGAGTGTATCTCATATGTAACTATTGCTTCCTTTATATTTTTTAAGTCCCTTGTTGAAATTGGTTGTAATGTATATGTCGTATATGGCTCGGGGTGTGTGTTATCTGTTGGTTTCTCATGGATGATAACAGGATAAGCCATTGTATGAGAGCCATTTGGAGATGTTACAACCTGTATGGTCATGCCCTTTTGCTTATTAGGTGCCTTGTCATGTTTATTGAGAGTTTCCTCCAGGGCTTGTAAACAAGCACCTAGAGTCTGTTCCAGGGAGTAAACCTCCTCTCTTGTAAGGGATTCCAGATTTTTCATGGAATCATGGAAGTTTTTATGTTCTTCTGAAACATGATTCCATGGACCTTATCTTATCAAGTAATGATAATTTTTCTTCCTTATATAGTGTCTGAGTAGCTACAACTTCATTCTGGAGAGTTAGGGTTCTATCCATTAAATACTCATTTATTATCAATAAAAGCAATTTTGGGTACAAGCTTGTTTTGTAAATTCTGGTTAGCAGATTCCAGAGAGAGAATATTTTTATGTAAGTCCTGGTTAGCAGATTCCAGAGAAAGAATCTTTGTATGCAAGTCCTGGTCAGCAGATTCCATAGAAAGAATCTTTTACTATAAGCCTTCATTGCTAACTTTTAAAGCCTGTAAATCCTGGTTGGCAGATTCCAGAAAGAGAATCTTTTTCTGTAAGCCTTCATTGCTATTTTTTAAAGCCTGTATCAGTCCCAATAATGACTCATCTTTGTTCTTATTATTAAACCAGTGTTTGAACACTGCATGAATTATTACAATGAATGTCAAAATGGTACAGGCCAGATATGTCTTAGGGATGTCGTATATTTCCAGGAAAATGTCATTCATCATACAGGCAAAAAGGTTTTTAAATTCTTGTGAGGTAATGTTGTCAGCCATATTACAAGAATTACTCAAAATTTGTTAGTCAGTTTTAAGGTGTAAAATTATCAAGTACTTTTACCTGAAATAATCTTACCTTTCCGTGGTTTTGGGGGTGCAGTAGCACTTTTTAGCCAGCAGGAGGCGGTGGTATAGCTACAAAGCAGGGCCTGCTGGCGACCTTGGCTGGTGGCAGCTGAAGGCAGGAGCCAAGATGGTGGGGAGCTGGCACTCAGGGAGGAGTGGGAACGCCTCACTCACAGCAGTTTTTGCTGGTCTAGGGGCTAAGCTAGGGAACTGAGACCAGACTAGCTGTTCCCTTTTTCGGGAATGGAACCGTGTAGGCATCCCCTGGTTAAATGGAACTTTGCAGGTGGGTTTAGGTACCTGCCAGTCGGGGAGGAGGCTGAGGGAGGGAGCCGCCTAGGCCTTTGGAATTTGCCCCACATTGGGCGCCAGATATTGGTGAAATTATTTAGGCCACTCCACATAGTTAAAAAGGAGGTTTATTTTGTGGGGTAACTTACAAATGAAGGGATAGGTTGTAGGGTCTGGCAAAGGTATGGCGCAGTCTGGCGGTGTTCTTGGGAGAACTCTGCTCGGTCTACCTCCTGCATCCAGCGTCCCAAAACCAAGAGAGAGCCCTCCTCTCGATCCTGGGTCTTCGGCTTCCTCCTCCACCCCGCCTTGTGGGCGTGACCATTACCGAAGCCTCAGTGGGGGTTGGAACATCCATGCCAATGCTGGGATGGCTATCCACTACACTACTGGTTACCCCAAGCTAACAAATCAAAGTCCAATGTCAGGAATGGGTTACCTTCTTTGGTGTCATAGGCCAGTGAGGTACTACATGTTCATAAACATTGTAAGCTGTTGCCAATGCTTTTGATTCCCCTTCAAAATTAGATTGTAAGACTCTACTCATGAAATCAGCATGTCCTTGAGTCATAGAACATGTAGATATTAGCATAACAGTCATAATGATATGCACAAGATCTGTGCAGGCTCAAGCCAGACAAAAATCACAACATGACAAGAAATAGGGCATATGAAATGTCATGCCTGGTCAAGAATCTTTTTTGCCCGGTGGTGGTGGCAGCAGCGTATGCCTGTAATCCCAACAATTGGGAGGCAGAGGCAGGTGGATCTCTGTTAGTTCGAGGCCAGCCTGGTCTACAGAGCAAGTTCCAGGACAGGCACCAAAACTACAGAGAAACCCTGTCTCGAAAAACAAAAACAAATAAAAAGAATCTTTTGGCAGTTGATAGCTTGAAAGAGGGGGCAATTAGGAAAGAGGAGGGCCATTAAATATATTGTATATTATTGTTTATATGGACGGTGCATTTAGTATATATGTAAGGCACAGATTAGTAGAACAGAAAATTTACCCTTTGTAAACAGACATACTTTCCAATAACACCACATGAAATTCTCTGAATGGATTTAAAGTAGTTCCTTTGAGGCCTGAGAATGTTTACTGCCAACTCCATAATCTACTGCTATTTATTAAGAATATCTACTCACCATCTCTCACAATATGTTATATCTAAACTAGGAACAATAACAGAGAATATAATTTTTGAAACTTCTTGAAAATGCCCCCAAGTCAATGCAAACTTATCAGAGTCCATGACTTGTGAACCTCAAAACAGTGGAAAATGCTCCTATAGAGATTAGTTTGGGAGATTTGCAGTCTTTACCTGGAAATAATGCACATCTGTATGTATTGCTTAATAGCTCAGGGAATGTCATTTGAGACATTTATAATCTCAGGCAAATGTTATCCACTGCATATTGTGATGACCCAGGTATTTTTTGCTTTAAGCCTGTGTTCATTATTATTCATTTTTATAAATGTCACCCTTATTATTTTAGATTTTTGTTTTTAGCTTTTATGTTCCTAAAACCCCAAAACTACACTGAACATAGCCAAAGCCTAATGACAAAGCTTTCAGTATACTCCAAGAATAAGCATTTCAGCCTTACATCACAGTGGCTTCTTCTGTTATTTTTTTTTTTTTAACTAAGGATAAGCCTGGTTTTGTGAATTATTTCTTTAAAAAAAAAAAAGTTCATTCTCATTGCAATGTTTTCTTATGCTGGAATATCACCCTCTACAAACTTCTGAAGTGGAGGCAATGTTGAGATTTCTGAACCTTGTCTCCCAGGAGAATTTATTGATCAATAACTGTCTCATGTGCTTCTAACCTTAATGTCTTTTATCTTCTTTTGAATCCTGTAAAACATAAGAAAATGTATTGCTTTTTTGTTCTTTGTTTTCTCTGCAAATGTGAATGTGACTTAGTTCTATTTCCTTCAGTGGTAAATACTTTAAACTGCTTTCTTAAGTTTATCCGTTTTCTAATATGATACACAGGGTACTGATACATTATGCTGCATTTGGGTGGCTGCTTTCAATTTTTTTTCTCACGTAGATATTTGTTTTGCTAATGTATCTTTCAAACTTCATCTTCATTGGTCCCACATAGTAGTAAGACATTTTAAAAAGTGAGTAAAAATTGAGCATGTCAAATGTATCTAGTCTTCAGACAAATCATGTCCACCTTCACCTTCTAGAGTTAGATAATAGTACCCAGGAGATATTCTGAAGTCAATTCTACCCCAGTCGGCACTTGATCTATCACTGTCCTGTTTCACTGTTCTTTAATAATGTCTTATTTTTGTAACCATTCTTTCAGCCCCTAATTTATTAAAATTCCTAGATTTTCTACCATAAAATGCATACCACAAAATCCTCACCTTAATTAAGTGCACTGCCTTGAAACTCACTTAATAATTTAGTAATACTGTTTTAAGTGAATCTTCCTATTTACTGCTATCATATACTTTCATATTGTCTGTAGTCACTTGGTGGAACATTATGTTGTGAATGTTCCTCGCCCCTCCATTTTTTTCTTTCCTTGGATTTTTAAAATTTAAAATCTTCCAACAATGTCGACCTGACTAGGAAATAACACGTGACTTTTTTTTCTAAGAACATTCATCTTTTTCTGTGCTAGATTCCACTGTGCTCTAGTCAGTCACTTTTTCTCATCTGGTAAAAAGCTGCATACTTTTCACTGTAATAAAGTCTTGTTCAGAGGAATTAGATCTCTTGTATAATATTAGAGGGACCAGCCTTAATATTATACATCCCAGGGGCTCAGGAGAGAGAACTACTAATGGCGAGGACTATTTTCAGGAAATAGAATCTCAGCACACCAAGCTCCATAGCACTCTTTAATTCCTCTGGCATAACATCCTATGTTCACAGCTTCAGTTCTGTTCTCATGCCTAGCTCCTTTCTTGCCTGATTTCTCTCTATACCTATCTATTGCTTCCTCTAAATTCTATCTTAATTCCCTTGTCTTAATTCTGCCTCACCTAGGGCCTTTTCAGCTTGTTCTTACCCAGCTAGTACTTCCCCATCTGGCTCTTCCTCATCTTCCATCTCATTCCTCTAGTACTCTCTTCCAGCCCTTCAACCTAGTTCTTCCCCATCTCAGTTTGTTCCTCTCAAGTTCTTAGCCATCTAGTTCTTCCATTCTCTTTTCTCTTCTCCATCCCTCATGCCCTGGAAGTCCTGGTATATAAAGCCAGGCTGCCAGGGTCAAATGGATGGATGATAAGAATCACATTGAGAGGCAATAGCCATTAATTATCATTTGCAAACCCAAAGGGAAGTGACCAATGAGGAAATGAATTATCTAAATGCTAAATTCGGGTAATATCTAAGAAGAGGAAATCTTATGTGTTCAACTATAGTTTTAAACATGATTAGTAGAAAATGTTAAAAATCTATAAGTTGCTAGGTCAATGGGAGAAAATAAAACTGCCTTCTTTTTTCCTGTGGCTCCTATCTGTCCAAGCTATCTGCTGTTTTTCTTCAGGGTGGGGGAAAGTGTGCTCAGTCGCTAGGCAACCTGTGTACAGCTAGATGCCTCTGGTGATAGTTAAAGGGAGATCTGGAACTAGAGGTAAGGTTTGGGAAAGGAAGAAGTAAAGCTTAATTGGCACATCCGCCAGACCTTCTCAAACAGATAGCCTAGATGCTTAAGTCTGTTCTTAGAGGGTACAGAGGTATCTCTGATAAGGTACTTTCCTCCACCTGGGGATGGACCTGGCCGGATGCTGCCAATGATGATAATTAAAGGGAGGCTTGAACTGGGGTTCTAGCTGAGCATAGCTGTCAGCACAGAAAGTTATCTAAATAGTTTAGAAATGGTTAGATAAGGACTTAAATGTCTATAAAGTTAGTAAGGCTGTAAGAAAGGAGGGTCTGAGCTAAACTGTGTAAAGCTATTACTTAAGTTCCACCTGACCTAGGTGATGTCTCCTTGTGGAATTCACTTTAAATCAGGAGACTTGTATGTGGGCTGTAATTACTGCTAGTCCTTGAATGTGGCTAAGGGAGATATCTGATTTCAGAGAAAGCCTTTCTTGAGGCTGTTCTCCAAATACCTTGAATGTGTATGTCCAGAGAGTGGTCAGTCCACACTGTTAGCTCTTCTTAGGGAAAAGTCAATTGGGAAAAGTACAAAGGCACACATGATTTTTATAACAGAATACAGCTGATATATAACAAGCCAAGTAACACCAAAAGCTCCTTGGAATTTGGCTTCCTTTGGAGTAAATCCTTGATCCCTCCAGGTAGTGACTTTGCCATAATGAGCTGTGATCTTATGATATATTCCTGCCCCCCTCCCCCCGCAGCATAGATCCAGAACAAACTTCATTTCCCTTTCACATCATTCTTCTCCATCCTTTGAGATCTCATTTTCCTTTTACAAAAGTAGGGACTAATATGCCCAAGAGCTTTATCTACCTTGTAAATAAACTTCTAAAGTAGTTTAATTCTTAAGTAATTTTTATTCTAACACTATTAAAAATATGAAAAAAAGAAACTTTGAATCCTATTTCACACAGATGGAAAAATCTTAAAGTAACAAGAAAACAATATGAAAAGCACAAGAAAATGATACTTTGTTATAACTATTGTAATCTGGCTCTCACATTGCAAAAATGCAGTGATATTAGAAAATTTATTAATCAAAATAGCAATACTCATTAACATGCTTTGTTACATAATAAAATTTAGATGAAAATAGTATTACTATCTTCAAATATGAATAAAAGTTGATAAAATTCAGCAATCTTTCATAAAATGTCAGTGTAAAATAGTCAAGAATATTGTTACTAGAATAAAACTATTAGTGAAACCTTATTACTTTATAATCAGGATCAAAGCAAGTATTTTCCTTAGAAGACTTAGCTTTGCATTAATCTGTATCCAGAACCAACACTGTGGCTTGAAACTGCCTGCAACTACAGTTCCAGGGGAACTGATACTGTTTTTTGTAGTCTCTAGTACTGCACACACATAGTGCACATCCATGCCCTCAGCCACACATACACACATAAAATAATATAAACTAAAACCAAAAAAATTTTATCAATATAGAAAGCTTAACAAATGTAAATTATTTCATTTACATTTTATTATTTATATGTTATGTATTATAAATTAACTATTTGTATTATTTATATTATATTTATATTATTTTTAAAACTATGTAGATTAAAAGTTATATCACCCAAAATTAATTATAATAGAATAAAAATACTAGAGACAATTTAACAGTAAAAATTCCTAGAAGTGATAGATTTATAACACAAAATGAAGTGAAAAATGTCCCATGAGAAAGTTCTAAAAACTATCGTTCTATTCTTAGTGCTAAAAATTAAATAAACCAAATGTAACATAAGCACGAAGAAGGGCTACAGAGATTACTCAGCAGTTAACAATGCTTATTACTCATGCAAAGGAACCTGATTTAGTTCTCAGCACCCACATGGTGGCTCACAACTGTTCATAACTCAAATTATCCTATGCCCTTTTCTGACTCCTGCAGGTACAGGGCATGAACATGGTGTGTATACATACATATAAGCAAAACATTGTTTACATAACATAAAAATTTTAAAACTGCAAACATGATAGATTTAATGGGCATAACTTTCTGCCGGAGTTGTGTTATAAGCAATCAGGTGTAGATGTAACTGGCTTGTTAAATAGTAAACACAGAGCCAATTGCAAAGTTAAAAGCCAAGAGGTCAGAGCAATAGCTGAGAGCTGAAAGCCTTACCCTTCACTGCTGATCTGTCTTTCCTCTCCCCAAGAGACCTACTTGCTGTGTCCTGTCTTTCTGTTCTGCCTTCTCATTGGTTGTAAACCCAGCCACATGACCTCCTTGTCACTGCCTGACTGTATAGACCTCCAGGTCTTCTATTGGTTGATATTGAGATTAAAGGTGTGTGTCTTCATGCTGGCTGTGTCCTTGAACATACAGAGATCCTACCTAGCTCTGCCTCCCAAGAGCTGGGATTAAAGGTGTGCACCACCACCGTCCAGCTTCTGCTATGGCTTGCTCTAACCCCAAGGTGATTTTATTAATATACAAATTAAAACACATTTCAGTACAAATAAAATATCGCCACAATCAGGTGAGTATTTAAAACTGTACGCTCATAGTCTTTCTACAGATTAATGGTTCTCACTCATAATTTTATGTTTTTCTCCCTGAGATCTTCACTTTCCCTAAGTGTTTATATCTTCCAAAGCCATAACTAGTTCTTGTCTTTTTGTGCCACCCAGTACTCAATAGAATGCTCTGTCTAGAATAAATGATATTTTTCTCCTGAAATTCATAATCTTAATAAGGGAAACGCTTGCTTAGAAATAACATTGTTTAGTGGTCTGCTCATTGTTCATAATGGTGGCTTCTGAGAAAAGCCAAAGTTTGCTTCAAACTGCCACAATCCCTGGGCTTTTCTGTTCTTTTAAAAACAAAATTTAGCCAAATTTGTCTTTTTGACAATTATTAATCAAACATTCATGTAACCCTTTTTTGAAACCCACTGGGTTTAAGCAGGACCATCTACATGACCACAGGATTAGAACTAGCCATTGGAGCCTGGTAAATATCCCAGTGACTGCCCCAACCTCAGAATCCATTACTAGCCAATACTTAAGCAGGAAATTATGGCACTCCTGGGTAACTCTCCAACTCATTGCTAACTGTGGGTGGGCCTAGTTTTGAACAGGCCCATTGCAAAAGGCCATAGGTGATGTGAAGCCACAACACCATGACTCTTTGGCTGTTCAGTGCCAAAAGGCAGCATCTAGCTGCCCTTCTCTTCACTTCAGGGTCTTAATTTTTTCTGCCCTGTCTTCCACAACAATTCATGAGTCTTGGAAGTTATGGTATAAAATGTCATATTTAGGACCAAGCACTCAAGCATTGCTTATATTCAATACTCTGAGAAGCCAAGGTTGTTTCTTCATAGTCATTTCAAAGATAGGCTTCTCTGAATAAGGTTAGGAGTAGTTGTCCATAAGCATAAATACAAATATTTGGAAGGTAGATCAGCACTATGATAATTTAAAGAAAGAACTGTAGTAAGTTCACCTAAGGCCTTCTCAGCCACTGGTTTTTCACACAGGTTCAAAGTACGAACTTTGAATTTTGTCTTGTGGTGGAGGCCTAAAGTATGAGAAAATAGTTGATCAACTCATTAAAGTCATACCACTATTGCACAGTTTGGCACATTTTTGTGCTTGACAAGTTGGTATTGTAGATTGTAGGGTTCACCTTAGGTGTGAAACCACCAATTCCTTTTCACTCCTGACAGCCTGTATATTATCTTTCAACATGTTAAGAACTGTTTCATAGAGAGCAAGTTTCCAGATCACTTCTAGCTTCATTTTTCTTTATATTACAATCAAACTATGTGCTGAATAGTTGATAAGGATGCAATTGCATCTTATTAACTGACTGTGGTGATTAATCAATGAGAGTGGGGAAAGGTATTATTTTAGAGACCTCTAAGGCCTCCTTTACCTGTTAAAATTGAGGATATATTATACACCTCGTGCCATATTTCTGTTTAATGGCCCTTGATTTTGAGGAGTATTACTATCCAGATGTATGAGAAATTTCCCTTCTAACTCTCTTTTTTTAATTATTCAAAATTTTGGTTTACATGTATGAGTGTGTCTGTGCATGAATACTCATGCATGTACAAGTACCTGAGGAGGACAGATGAAAGTGTCAGATCCACTGGACCTAGAATTTTAGGCAACTGTGAGCCACCCAACCTAGGTGCTAGGAAACAAACACGAGTTCTCTGGAGGAGCAACAAGAATTGAATCACTCATCTAATCTCCAGCCCCTAATTTATAAAGTTGTAAGTTTACATATTGCATTTCCATGAATCCTTAGTTTTAGTTAATGCCCCCCTGGTCCTTTCTCATACCTCAGTTCCCATTTATGCTTAAACTTTTCACACCAATAATTCACCTTCTTTGTTTTCACATCAGCTATGTTCTGGTCACCACACCCATACCCTCACTTAAGGCAACCTCCAGCCTAATCTTGCTGATGCTACTTTCTTTCTTCTAAAGATACTTACTTACACACAGAAATATAAAGACTTGAAGCTAGGGCACACTTATAAAAGAGAACAAGTGGCATTTGTTTCTAAACCTGGCTTACTACACTCTTTTCATCCATTTACTTACAAACTCCAAGATTTCAATTTTTATTCATACATAAATAAACTTTCATTGTGCATATGTACCATATTTTCATTGTACCATTCATCAGGTGGTACATCTACATATATCTAGGGTAATTCTCTTTTCTACCTATTGTTAATAGAGAAACAATGATTTTACCATGACCTCCTCATACTTAGTTAATATTTTTTCCTAAATTGAAAATTCACTCCACCTTTTCCTCCAATTCTTCTTATGCTCTCTCCAAAATTCATGATCTCATCTTTATTATTGTTAAATGTGTATACACACATGTATATATAATATATGCAGATATGTGCATATAACTTACTGAATCCTTTAAGTTTTGCTAGTATTTTATATGTGTCCAGTGCTGACCTCTTGGGATTTGACAGTCTGTGGGACCTCTTCCCTGAAGAAGATTAATTCTCCATCCCTCAGTAGCCATTGATCACCTATTTCTCTTCACTTACGGCTAGGTCACTATGGAATTTCCCCTTTCCATGTTCGAATGCCAGTTGTTATTGTCATTATGCTGGTCTTGTTTGGGAAGCCATACTCTTGAGAGTTAATGGGTACAGCTTCCCTGCTATAAATAGAAGATGGTATTTTACAGCAAATATCCTGGTCTTCTAGCTCTTATAATCTTTCTACCCTTTCCTCTATGATTTTTCCTAAGTCTTATGTGTAGGGGTTACATTGCAAATGTATCATTTCAGTAGGGTTGCTGATTACACGTCCCCCTTGGCAGATTTTTCAGTACAATGTTCAAAATCTTAGCATGAAGAATAAGAAAAAATGAATAACTATAAGACATATAAATAAGAAAATAACAGTTAAAGTATCATTACTTCCAGATGACCTGATCCTTTAATTAAAAGACTGCAAAGACTCCCCTGGAAAATTCAATTTGACACACTTTCAGGAAAGTAGCAGGATAGGACATCTGTAGCTTTTCTATATACCCAGTAACAAACTCCCTGAGAAGTAATTCAGAAAATAATTCATTCAGATCTTCAGGGAAAATTAAATATGTAATAATAACCCCAATCAAATAAGTGAAAGTCCTCCTCAACAAAAACAAACATGGAATCCAGATGTACTGCTCTTCGATATATACTGAAAGGATTCTAAGTTGGTATACAACACTTTTATGTTTATTTTTGTAGTTCTCCCAATTTCTAAGAAATAAAACCAGCCCAGATATCTACCAAAACATGAATGGATGAATAGAATATGGTACCTATCTACAATGAGTTCTTTTCAACCATAAAAGAAAAGGAAATTATGCTATTTTCAGTAAGATGAGGTCAACATGAACTCATTGTGTTAAGTGAAAGAAGTTATACTTAGAAAGAAAATACCATAGGTACTTACTCTTATGCAGTATATAAATTTAAATTTGTGTGCTTGGGTGAGTCAGGGAAGTAGAAAGAGGTCATCACAGAGAAAAAAGAGATCTCAATCAAGTAAGGTGTAAAGAGGGGTTAATAGAATGTACTTGATATGAAATCAGAAAGGAGGAGGGGAGGAAGGGGAAGGGGATCAGCAAGAAAAATCAGTGTGGAAGTAATAGATCAGGAAGGCATGAATAAAAACAAAGTTAAATCACATATGTGCACTAAAATGCCACAATGAAATCCATCTCTTTGTACACTGACTTTAAAGGCTTAATTTAAATGAATAAATATTTCAGTATAACCTTCTGAGTCCATTAAATCGTGGTCATATGTATAAGTTTTGGTATGAACATTTGGTATTGAATAAGCAGTCAAAGAGTTCATCCCTGAGGAAGACTGATGTTCATTTGATAACAGTTGTTCATTGTCTATAGTGCCTCATCTAGGCTCATGGCTATATTTATAAAGAAAATAGTATTTCTTTGACATAGTTTCTCCAGATAGATGAAACATGTCATTTTTGCTGATTGCTTTAATGGCATAATTCTCTTTAAATTTCATTCCCCCCTTGTTTTCTTTTGTCAATGTATGTCCTTGGAAAATAAATATTTTTCAAGAATATTACTTTAAAATTTTAATTTTAAGCATTTAAATCATATCTTATGCCACATTAACAGAATAAAAATCAAAGCTATGTGCATCTCATTGTAGACTCAGAAAAGTATGACTGACAAAATATAACACCTTCATCATTAAAACAATGCTAAAAATTCTAGGAACATAAGAGAAGTACACTATCAAAGTATATTAAATTTGCATGAAATTATGAATGAATAAATAATGAAAGAGTTTGGCTATAGCTAATGTTAGGTAGATTATTATTATTTTTAATTAAACCAATCTGGAGGATGAACAAGAAGTGAAGACACTTTAGATTCTATTTGGAGTTCTATCCCAATTTCTTGAATACCAAATGCTTGATGTCATCAATTAGACAACCTGAGAGATTCAGCATACCAACAAAGAGTTTGAATATATTGGAGCTTTACATTGCAAAAGGAGGCTCCTACTGCTGACATTTCATGAGTCATTTTCAGTGGAGACTGGAGCAAGTCAAGCAACATAGCAGAATGCCATCTCCCTCGGGCATTTACCAATCTGAGTGGAATAGAAACAGCAGAAGAAAAATGTTTCAAGTTTTCAGAAAATTGAATTCCATTCTACCAAAAAGCTCAGAACATAGTCCTTTCCATTGCCTTATTCCATAAGATATTTTTGAGAAGACAGGCTTAGTTCTATTGAAATCTAAACATAATAATGAAGCCCTCCAAAATGCAAACTTTTATGGAATTATAAGTTCTTTGGAAAGAATGAATTCAAGGTATTATTTTAGTATTTCTTTCATAATAAGGGAAAAGAAACAGAAGGGAAAATGAATGCAGAGGTTAATTAAGTTTTAAAAGGAAAGCACAATGGGTCCTGCACAGTGTTTTCAAAGTAATATTAACAAAGTTACCTTTTATTTAGTGTAATTCATGGCTTTTTCAAAGCACCTTCCCAGTTTTGTTCCTATCTGAAAGGAGGAAAACTGAGTCTCTGAACAGTTATGTGATTCTCCTGTTGCAGGTCATTGAACTAGATAGCAACCAAGGGACGAAACTGACATTTAAGCATGAAAAACTATGTTTTTCCAACTATGTCAATACTCCCTATAATTTTTTCTTTTACTATAAATGAGAAAACAAATCATAAGAGAATTTTTTCTTAATGGTATCAGAGTAGTATTATATAGGATTCAAGTTATTACATGAGAAGATATGGAGCTACTTTCTGGGTTGTTGTTGTTGTTGTTTTGCTTTGTTTTTGTTTGTTTGTTTTACCTGTGGACATTTTTATGACTGGCATCCAAAGCACCAATTAACAAATACATAAGTAATACCCAGCCAGGTGGTGGCGGCGCACACCTGTAATCCCAGCACTCAGGAGGTTGAGGCAGGCAGATCTCTGTGAGTTCGAGGCTAGCTTGGTCTACAGAACTAGTCCAGGACAGGCTCCAAAGCTACAGAGAAACCCTGTCTCGAAAAACCAAAAAAAAAAAAAAAAAGAAAAGAAAAAAGAAAGAAAGAAAGAAAGAAAGAAAGAAAGAAAGAAAGAAAGAAAGAAAGAAAAAACCCTAGCAAAGGAGTTTTGGCTTGTAGAAACCTTAATAGGTTACTGTAGCATCTTCCACAGGAAATAGAGGTGAGAAAATATCTAAACTACAGATAGTTTGGAAAACAGCTGAATATTCACAGGCCTGCAATCCATAAGGTAGTTTTAACTATCAGAATCAATCTGATCTGGTGGTGGCCACTAGTGATTGATAGGAAAATACGCCTTTCTTTTGCTGAGCATAGCTCACTTAGGTACACTGCTAGCACAAATAGCAATTAGAAAATCATCATGGGAATTAGCATGAATGCTTACCTTTGGAGATATGAAAGCATTACAGGGTAGAACATGACTTTGTTATTCCTATGAGATGTCTATGAGAAAGGGCAATTTCTGGTAGTCCTGATAGATAAACATTATGTAAATATTGTGTTTCCTATAAAGTAGTTGTTACAGTAGATCTTCATTACAGTGACTGAGAGGTCTGACTTTAAAAGGAAATAATGTAACTGAATCAATTAGTCAAACAGATGTTCCTCCAAATAAAAGAGAGTGAAAGTATAATTTAGCTACAGAGACTAAATCCCACCAATTTTCCCTTCTAGATATCTGAAAGCAGATTTTGATTTAAATTTATCACTAAATTATTTTGGGTATTTTTAAATTTTTTTAAATTTTATAATTTAATTTAATTTTACATACCAGCCACAAATCCCCCTGTCCTCACCCCCACCCCTGCCTTCCCCCCAGGGTACCCCCCATTCCAATCTCCTCCAGGGCAAACACTCCCCTGGGGATTCAGCTCAACCTAGTAGATTCAGTCTAGGCAGGTCCAGTCCCCTCCTCCCAGGCTGAGCAAAGTGTCCCTGCATAGGCCCCAAGTTCCAGACAGCCAGCTCATGCACTAAGGACAGGTCCGGGTCCCACTCTGCCTGGGGGCCTCCCAGACAGTTCAAGCTAATCAACTGTCTCACTTATCCAGAGGGCCTGATCCAGTTAGGGGCTCCTCAGCTATTGGTTCATAGTTCATTAGTTTGGCTATTTGTCCCTGTGCTTTTTCCAATCTTGGTCTCAACAATTCTCCCTCATACAATCATCCCCCTGGAGCTCCACCTGGGGCCTGGCTGTGGCTCTCTGCATCTGCTTCCCTCAGTCATTGGATGAAATTTCTAGCCGGACATTTAGGGTGTTTGGCCATCCTATCACCACAGTAGGTCAGTTCGAGCTTTCTCTCAACCATTGCCAGTAGTCTATTGTGGAGGTAGCTTTGTGGATTTCTGGGGACCTCTGGGCACCAGCCATTCCAGGGAATACCTGCCCAAACTTGGCCCCAGGTTCTGGCCAATAGACAGGATCCCCCCCACACACCCAAGGTTTCCCTTCTCCAAGACCCCTGGCAGACCCTGCAATCTCCACGCCCTGCCCTCACACCCATCTGCCTGAGACCCCCGCCACTTCCTGAGACTGAGAGATAAGCCCCCAGCTCCCATCCGGCCCGGAACAGAGAGAGGCTTCCTGAATCTGTCAGCTCTGTCTAGACCAAGAGAGCTGATAAGACCAAGAACGAATCGACATGGATATTTCTTTCATCCAAAAGGAATATGAAGTCAAATAAAATTAAGAATCAAAGTTGAAAATGTTTGATTTTTCCAGCTTTTTAAAGAAATAGGCACATTGAAAGTTTAGAGACATGTATTCTTTTATTGAATAATATAATCTGCATTTCTTTTCTACTTGAAAATAGTGTTAATATGTTCACAGTGGAAGATAATGCACTAGACAAAGCTATCTTGATTATCTTTTAAGATAGTTATATTTAAAATTGTCTCTTCAGATATATTTAATAGTTTTGTCTGGTAACTCTATGACTCTAGCAGTAAGGAGGCTGAGGTTGAATGATTTCAAGTCTTGCCTGAGCTATAGTGTAAGATCCTGTTACAAAAGTACAAACCATTCAAGTCCATCATCTACATGTCTATGATTCTATCTGAGGTAATGTGAATGTATGGTATCTTTAAGTTTGTGGTGAATCTACATACTCTGGTGCAAATTATAAGAAGCATTTACTTTTTTAAAGTTGAAAACATAAATAGCATATGATGTGATTAACATAGACAATTGTAACTGGACTTATTCTAATATTGGCAAATTTGCTTCAGATACAGAAAAAGTCTATTTCTGTGCCAGTAGCAATTCTTCCCAAAATAAGAGTTATTTGACTAAAACAGAAAGGTAATAAAGCAATGAGAACTCAAAGGAAATCTACTTATTTATCTCAAATAAATTTCAATATTTTGTTCAAGCCAGGTAACTGGACCCAGAAACAAGAGTTTCTACTTAAATGAAAGTCAGTCTAACTATCCAATAACACTATGATCAGAAAGCAGAAATACAGTAAGCAGGGAATGTACTTCTTTCAATCAAAACAAGAAGTAGACCATTTCAAAATGGCCATTCTATTGAAACTCTTAAAAATTCCATCTAAATTAAGTTTCAAATAGAGGTAAAAGGTGTGCTGTGTGTTGTAGAATATCAGTTGAAGGTGTGTTACATTCCTTTATGCTCTGGAACATTTGTTTAGTAATGCAAAGAAAGATGTGTTGCAGTCTTTTATGTTGCATTTGTTTAACTCTATGAAGCTGTGTTACTTTCCTGCTTAAAACACCTGATGATCTAATAAAGATCTGAACAGCCAATAGCTAGGCAGAAGAGAGGATAGGCTGGCCTGGCATGCAGAAAGAATACATAGGAGGAGAGGAGAGGCAGGAGTGAGAAAAGGAGGAGAGAGGACACCAGAAGACCAGCCACTCAGCTACACAGCAAGCAGCAAAGACATTTAAGGAATTGCTCAACATCCCTAATTATCCAGGAAATGCAAATCAAAATGACTCTGAGATACCACCTTACACCTGTCAGAATGGCTAAGATCAAAAACACAGAAGACAGCTTATGCTGGAGAGGATGTGGAGCAAGGTGAACTCTCCTCCACTGCTGGTGGGAATGCAAGCTTGTACAGCCACTTTGGAAATCAATATGGCACTTCCTTAGAAAATTGGGAATCCATCTCCCCCAAGACCCAGCTGTAGCACTCTTGGGCATATACCCAAGGAATGCTCAATGATACCACAAGGGAATTTGCTCAGCTATGTTCATATCAGCTTTGTTTGTAATAGCCAGAACCTAGAAACAACCTAGATGCCCCAACTGAAGAATGGATAAAGAAAATATGGTACATATACACAATGGAGTACTACTCAGCATAGAAAAACAATGACATCATGAGGTTTTCAGCCAAATGGATGGATCTAGAAAATATCATCCTGATTGAGGTAACCCAGACTCAGAAGGACAAACATGGTATGTACTCACTCATAGGAGGATACTAGATGTAAAACAAAGATGACTAGACTGCCACACAACTCCAGGGAGGCTACCTAGAAAACGGGACCCTAGGAAAGACCCAGGGATCACCCAATGACAGAGAAATGGATGAGATCTACATGAACAACCTGGACGACAGTGGGAGTAATGAAGGGCAATGTTTGAGGGAAAGAAAGCTTAGGGGAGCAGGAGATCCCAGCTTGATCAAGAACAGAATGGGAGAACAAGGAATAACAGACCATCATAAATGAAGACCACATGAGAATAGGAATAGGCAGAGTGCTGGAGAGGTCCTCAGAAATCCACAATGATACATCCTCTGTAGACTGCTGGCAATGGTCGAGAGAAAGCCTGATCTGACCCAGTCTGGTGATCAGATGGCCAAACACCGTAACAGTCATGCTAGAACTCTCATCCAGTAACTGATGGAAGTGGATGCAGAGATCCTCAGCCAGGCCCCAGGTGGAGCTCCAGGTGTCCAACTGTTGAGAAAGAGTAGGGTCTGCAAGAGCATGAATTGTTGAATACAAGATTGCAAAAAGCACAGGGACAAATAGCCAATCGAATGGAAGCACATGAATTATGAACCAAGGGCTGTGGAGCCCCCAGCTGGATCAGGCCCTCTGGATAAGTGAGACAATTGAATAGCTTGATCTGTTTGGGAGGCACCCAGTCTGTGGGACCAGGATCTATCCTTAGTGCATGAGATGGCTGTTTGAAACCTTGGGCTTACACAGGGACACTTTGCTCAGTCTGGAAGGAGATGACAGGACCTGCCTGTACTGAATCCACCAGGTTTAAATGAATCCCCTGGGGTGCCTTGATCCTGGAGGACATGGGAATGGAGGGGAGTGGCTTGGTGGGATGTGGGGGTGGGGGCGGGAGGGGGAGGACAGGGGAACCCATGGCTGATGTATAAAATTTAAAACACATAATAATAAAGAAAAAAAAATTTAAAAAATGAAAAGTGTATAGAATACAGAAATATAAAAGCCCAGAGGCAAATGGTAGATAGGTTATTTTAGGTTAATAAAAGTTGGCTAGAAACAAACCAAGCTAAGGCTGGGCACTCATAAGAAATAATAAGCCTCCCTGTGATTTATCTGGGAGCTAGGTGGCAGGCCCCCCAAAATCCCAAAGAGTAAAAAGTAATAAACAAACAAACAAACAAACAAACAAATAAATAAATAAATAAATGATAGCTGTGCCCATCATAGTTGGTCAGTCATTGTTAATTTGACACAAAACTAGATGTAACTGGGAAGAAGAACCACAATTGATGAAGTGTCTCCATTAGAATGGCCTGAGAACAACTTTGTGGGATATCTTCTTGATTGCTAAATGATGTAGGAGGTCCAAGGCAAATAATATTGGTTCCCTCCCTGGCCAGATGTGTCTAGGCTATAAAAGAAAGGCAACCAACTAAGCAAGACAGAGAAAACAGTAATTGGTGTTCCTCATGGTCTCCAGTTTGTAACTCCAGGTTCCTGACTATAGTGTCTGCCTTGCTATTCATAGATTATGAAGTCAAATAAAGCCTTTCCTTCACCCAAACTAGTTTTGATCATGATGTTTATCACAACAATGGAAACAAAACTAGAAGACTTAATTTAAAATAATTTTTCATGGACTTATTTATTGTAAGACTTGATTTTTCTCTCCCACAACACACACAATCACAAAATGAACCATAGAACTTGGTATTAGAAAAGTAATTCCTCAAACTAATTTCAATCTTCCTGTTTGTTACTTAAATATCAATAAATAAAACTCAATATGATTAAAATTTTGCAACTGTTGTCAAAAAGTTCACAATCCTTAAAAAAATAAATGCTTTTAAGAGTGACATCAATCCAGTGTCCATCAAGAGGTTAGATTTTCCTGTCTATGTTCAAATTTAAAAAAAAATGCATCATCTACTCAAAGACATAGTAAGAGAGGAAGACAAAATAGAATCATTTTATCATCTAAAAATATGTAAATTGAGAACAAACAGTGTTTTCAAGTGATTGTTTATGCTGCTTCTGGGTTGTGAATAATTTTCTTACAACTGCTGAACCATCTGTTAAACAGAGTGGTCTTGCCTGTTTAAAAAGCTGAATGTAGTATTTTTAAAATTTCAACAAACAGCTTTTGTTTGACTATTCTAAACAAATATTCTAATAAATAGCAGTTCATGGTATTCATGGGTCAAATTCAGAAGAGAAGAAAATAAGCTATCCTTTGAAAATGATTTTAAGAGTGTTTTCCATAGAGAAAAGACAACATGCTCACAAATTCTGGCTCTTTCAGTTGTACCATCTGTGTCCAAGTAAGAAACTGTCATATTTCAGCATTTTTCTTGACCTTGAAAGACTAACCTTTAACTGAAAAATCTGGGGGACTTCATAACCAGCATCATCATTTTTAGATATACAGTCTTCTGATCATCAAATTGTGTCCTGAGATGTCATCACTGAGTCGTGCTTCTAACTGCTAAATATAGTGCTCTAACTTATATTAAATGAAATTTAGACTACTGTAGCAATAGGTATTTCATATATGTATGTTTCAGGATTTGTGAGCATCCTATAATCAGGTTATACATACCTCTCTCCCCGAACATTTATCACATATGTTCAGGAAAACCATTACAAATCCTTTATTCTAGGTTTTTGTGATTTACAATACATAATCAGTACATACAATGACCCTACTATGTAATAACACAATACAACTTTTATTCATTATTTAACTACAATGTAGTATTCAACATTCAACCATTCTCATCACCCTACCCCCATCCTTATGGTAAATATTTCAAAGGAAATTATTCTTGAGTCTCTTTCTATGCTTGTTGAAAAGGTTAGTGTGTGAGACAATCACATTCAAGGCTATATTTTATTTAGTGTCTTAAATCTAGGCATTGTAATAGAGTTCAAAATGAAACAAAGTGTCATTCAAGTTTGGTTGATAGTATCTGTTACCTTCTATCTATCTATCATATGCCCTGTATTCAAATAAAAGAGGTGATTTACATAATCCAGAATGCATCTTTTATAGTTCCCTGCATTTTAAATTAATCAGATTTAACTATACTCATCTATTCACTGTCAATATGGCAGTCAGTAACAGGTTAAAAGGGCCAGTTTTACTGCCAAGAATTTTTTTTCTGTGTAAATGAGAATGCGGTTGTTATTTAATGCAAGTAAAACATATCAAGTACCTTGTACAAATTAAAGACAGATGTGATCAAATTTTAAAAAAAATACAAAAAGTTTAAACACATTTTCACAAAAATATATACTTTTGAAGAACACATTTTTCTACTTTGATTATAATGTCTTTCTATGTTGTTTAGATTTCTGATGAATCAAGGTAAAAAATGATATCTCAGTTTGTTGTCTATTGCTGTGAAAAAACACCATGATCAAAAGCAACTTGGGGAAAGTAGGTTTACTTGGATAACAGATTACAATCCGTCATTAGAGTAAGCCAAAGCAGAAACCTTGAAGCAGGACATGAAACAGAAACATAGAAAAATATTATTTATTAGATTGTTCCATGGATTCCTCAACTTTCTTTTTTTGAAAAAAAAAATGTGTTCTAATACAATATATTCTGATCACAGTTCCCCTCCCCCAACTCTTCCTAAATCCTCCCATATCCTCACACACCCAATTCCATACCCTTTCTTTCTCTCTTTCCTTAGGAAGCAACAAACAATAATAATAACAAACAAAAATCACAAGAAACATAAACACACAAAACAAACCAACAAAACCACAAAATCAGAAAGCATAATATACAAGGAAAAGTCCAATAGGACAAAAATTCCCAAACAGAGCAATATAAGACAAAAGGTCTACAAAAACACCATTGAGTTTGTTTGTATTGGCCCATCTGATCTGCTGGGCATAGACCTTACTCAAGTGTGTTTAATAAACTCAGTGAGACTCCATTGGAGAGCACTAATTTTTCCTTTGTAAACAGATGTCATTTGTAGATGGCTGCTTGGCTAGGCTTGAAAGCCAGTGTCCACTTCTCTCTCAGCACAGAGACCCCATCTGACTTGAACCTGTGCAGACTGTGTTCATGCTGCCACAGTCTTTGTGAGTACATATGTGCATTAGTCCTTTAGTGTCTGGAAGATACTGTTCTCTTGGAGCTATCCTACCCCTCTGGCTTTAATAATCTTTCTGCTTCATCTTCCAAATAGCTTTCTGCCCTGAAGGGAGAGGTTTGATAAACATCCCATTTAGGGCTGAGTTTTCAAAAATCTTTCACTCTCTACACATTATCCAGCTGGGGGTATCTGTGCTATCTTTCATCTATTCAAAGAGAAAGCTTCAGGTGATGGTTGAGTGAGGAACATATCTGTGGGTATAGCATACTATCGTTATGAGTTATTTTATTAGTATGTTTCTCTAGTAGAACATTTGGTTTCACTCTAGACCCACGGTCTGTCCAAATATCAGGTTTTGGGCCATCAAAACCATGTCAGTCATGGGCTCCATATCATGGAATGGGCCTTAAATTCAATTAGAGTAGTTGGTTACTCCTACATTTTTACCACTGTTATACCAGCATATCTTACAAACAGCTCACCATTGTAGATCACATGGTCTATTAACTTGTTTTCTCTATTACAACCCAGAACCAACTGACCATACAAATAGTACACTCCACAGATGGCTGGGCCCTCCTACATCAATTACTAATCAAATGATGTCCCCACAGACTAGCCTAAAGGCCAGTTGGATAGATGAACTTTTTCAATTGAAGTACCCTTTTCTGAGGTGACATTGGCTTGTGTAATGTTGACAAAAAACTAATTAGCACATAGGGGAGGAAAATTATCAAAGAACCAGGGGTTATTGAATGGAAGATGGCAATTGTTTTAAGTCCCAGTAAAACATTATTTTAGAGGAAAAAGTAATAGGCTATTGACTCATTGCAATACTATAGTTTTAAAATTCTTAGACAAGCAAATATCTATAGCTATAAATTAGAGAATTTGCTACCAGAATGGACATATTTATGAGTAGTATTTCACTAATCAATTAACTAGATATTGAAAGACAATATCCTACTTGCTTTTGTGCTGTTTCAAAATCTTCACTACTAACTTCTTGATTGAGTCGTAGTACCTTCTCAAAAAGGATCTGTTGTATGGTTGCTTAAAAGAATGAAATCAGAATCAACAATGACAGAGATGGAATAGGGGCAACAGCAAGAAAGATTGAACTTCAGCTTAGTTTAGCCCATCCACGAACAATGAAGGCAGCTCCTTGGACTTTTTTGACTCTAGAACTATAACATAGTATTTTACTATCTCAGCCTCAAAATGATGCTCTGTTTTTCAGAAGTATTTGAAGACTTTCTATTAAACTGGTTTTATTGTTTCAAAGTTTTACACATGCATATAATGTGTTTTGATCAAATCCAATCCCTTCTCTCTTCCCCTCAAATTTCTCCTCTATCCTATTCAAACTGTTTTCCTTTAAATTCATGCTATTTTTGTTTCAAACCCACTGAGCCCACTTAATACTGACTTCATGTGTATATGTAGAGAATCATTTGCTAGAGCATAGTCAGCCCCCTTGAGGAAAACTGACTCTCCCCATCAGATTAGCCATCGGTTGCCAATTATTTTTCCACTCCTGGTGGATCTTAGTGAGCCTCTCTCCTGTCCATGCTGGTATTTTGGGCTGGTTTTTAATCTTTTGCATGTCTTGGACAAACACGCACAAATTTATGAGTATAAAGATAAGAAATTAGGTGGAAGTTTATTTCTATGTCCATTAAGCAGAATAATGACATTAACTTTACCCCTAGGGCCTATAACCTGGAAAATGATGAGATTCCACCAGACCCCAGTTAATACCAAAAGGTATGAGGATCCATGTATGGAGTGAGCATTAAATCTAATCATAAACTAGTTGGTTACTATCAAAACATTTGTACCACCAATTGGAAGAATGGGCATGTCTTGACAGGTTAGATATTACTGTAGTTCACCAGGCTCAAAAGCTGGGTAAGACTATTGATTATTTTTCTCCTCTGGTAGTGTACATAGAGTCTTCCAGCACTATGAAAGTTTCCAGGTGAGAGCCAGTTTGCTTTATCCATGTTCTTCAAATCAAATATGTGGTATCTTCAGAGAATAGTCATTTTATGAAATTCTAGAGGTTAACCAATAGTCTTGAAAATAGCCTCCTACATTTGGGGGTAGTCTATGAGTCTATGTGACCCCATTGAACAACAGCTCAAAAGCAAATAGCCTATACCTAGCACTGGACTTTTTATTTGATAACCTATAATATCTACAGGAGGTATCTCCCCCCCATCAAGGGATAGCTCCATTTAAACTTTTATATGTGAATATGCATGTGTATATGTAAGTGTACATGTATGTATATGTATGTGTATGTATGTATATGCATACATACATATATGTATGTGCATGTGTATATGGATATTCTGTAAGAAGCTTACACAGTGGTATGTTTCTATATGGAATTTTCAAAAGTAGTTTAGTTTTATGTGTCCTTCTCCATGTTCTCTTGTCCATCCTACCTATACACTCTACTTAACACTTCCTGTTTAATTATTGCCCTTTTCCCAATGCCACAAAAAGTTCTTGTGAGTTATTTCTATGATTTTCTTTTTTAACTGAATCATTGATAGTTTCTTTTTCTATAATGTCTATAAACAGGACTTAGTCTATTCAATAGATATTCTAGTTCTTCCTTGAAACATTCCATTTTGATCCAATTATAATGCCTATTGTTTAGAATGTGCTCAGAGGTGATAGTTAAAATCTTGAATCTTCTCTCTTGGTTAGCCTTAAAGATTAACTTCTGTGTCATACGGAAAAAGTATCTGCATTGCAATTGGACTTTTGTGAGTGAAATTGAAATTCATATTTTTTGGCAGAAAACAAATCTCATTAACCACTCTCAGTTGTGACAGGCTGTAGCTATCTGTCTTGAACCAATGTCTCAACTAGCCTAACATATCTTTTCTAAATAGCCCATTATACCTTTAGTAAATATTTTTACAAATTTAGAAACAGAAAATATAAACCAGTCAATCAGACTCAAGCCTTCACAAAAGCAAATGAAAAATGTGACTGTGCCTATGTCTTCAACTTTGTAAATAAATACACTTCCCTTTGTATTATACCTACTGACTCTAGAGTCTGCTATTTTTTCTAAGCATACAAAACATATTTAAGATGTACATATGTACATATATTCATATATGTAAAGAATAGCAGAGAAAGATGGGCCTGCAAATGCTATAAATATGTAAGGAATCATAATCTGTGAATTTGCTATGAACCATATTTTTGTAATTCAGAATTTTACTAAAGCAGTATATCTGGTATGTTTTTGGTTGTTTTTTATTTCACTTTTTGCCTCTAGCTTTGTTTTATATCATAATTTTATAATCAGTAATCTAAAACAAACAAAAATGTTCAGAAATAGGAGGGAAAAAATTAGGAAAGTGAGAAGAATGTTTAATGTCCTCAAGGCAAAGTGATTAGAAACATGTTGTGAATAAAACACTCCTGGTTTATAATTATGGATCTGAAAATTTGACACTGAGGAAATTAGGACATAAGCAAGATGTTTACTCTATGCCTTTGTTTTTATTTTTATTCATAATCTAATGATACTAATATATACATTGAAATTTGAGGTATATGTGCATATATTGTGAAAATTTATTAAAACAATTATTAAATTAGTAGAAGTAATTACTATGACCATTTCTACAACTGCCATTATTTCTATAGATTATTTCACCCAGTAGAAAGTAAGTGGTAGAAAAAATATACATAGAATGACCAGGAGTGTTTGTGAAATTTGGACCAGCATGTTTTCTGTTCTTGTATTTGACTTCTTCATTTGTTTTTCTAATTTAGCAGTTTAATACTTATTGTTTGTCTTCTTTTAAACATTTTAGTATAGACTATAATCCTAACCAAACATTATTCTTAAGCAACTGAAATATTAGATTACCATGGAAAAATGGTAGAGGTAGAAAGGTGTTTATTCTGGCACTTCATGTGACAGAGTAAGAAAGTGTCTTAGCTAGGATTACTATTGCTGTGAAGAGACACCATGACCATGGCAACTCTTACAAAAAAAATAAAACATTTTATTGGGGTGGCTCACTTACAGTTTCAGAGGTTCAGTCCATTATCATCATGATGGAGAGTATGGTGGCATGCAGACAAATGTGGTACTGGAGTAGTAGCTGAGAGTCCTACATCTTATAGGCAACAGGAAGTCTACTGAAACACTTGTCAGTATCCTGAGCATAGGGGATCTCAAAGCCTGCCCCCACAGTGACATACTTCCTCTATCAAGACCATACCCACTCCAACAAAGCCAGACCTCCTAATAGTGCCACTCCCTATGAAATTATGGGGGCCAATTACATTCAAACTGCCACATTCCACTCCCTGGCCCCCATAAGCTTCTAACAAAATCATAATGCTTTTAGTCCAACTTCCTCTAACAAGGCCATACTCACTCCAACAAAATCACACCTCCTAATAGTGCTACTCCCTGTGAGATTATGGGGGCCAATTATGTTCAAAGTACCACAGAAAGTAAGGCCTAATCAGGTTAGAGTATCTTACACTGAGATATGTAGAAAGTAAGTAGCAATTCTAAAATGGCTCCCATAAATAAAAGCAATATACTAATCAACTCAAATGACAATATAAAACAGCCAAACAACATAAAATATAGTGGCTCTGCATTGCTATGAGAAACCAAGACTATGCCAGTGCCCCAACCATAATCAAAGTATTCATGGAGAATACATGTAAGCATATTCTGCAACTTTGCCATAATTAAATCCAGAGCCACATTTAAGCTAATAATTGGTGATCTTTATATTTGACACATGCCCTGCATGGATCTATAGATATATTTCACAAATTTTTATTTGAGTTGATACTTCATTTTTAGAAGATTTTCTTTGTTCCTATAGAATAGTGCTAGGAGAAGAAATGCAAATCAATAATTCTACAGAGGAATATAATATTCTAATATAATAATCCTTAGTTTTATCGGTTATATAAACTCTGGATGATGTGAAATAGTCATGACTTTTAATACTCTCTAGCTTATTCCTAGGGAAAATTATATATGATTAGATAGATGATAGATAGAAAGATAGATAGATGATAGATAGATACATAGATACATAGATACATAGATACATAGATAGATGATAGATAGATAGATAGATAGATAGACATAGATTTATAACTATCATTTTCTTTATATTCAGTTTTAAAATTATGAATAAAATACACATTAACAATAGAAATAAAATTTAAATAATGTTATTGTGTTGTATGTATAGGCAAATGTTGTAGTTGAATGAGAAATATTCTCCATGGTCTCAGGCATTTGAATAATTTTTCCTAAGTTTGCAGCACTACTTGAGAAGATGTAGGAGGTGTGGCCTTGCTCAAGAAAGTAGTCAATGGGTGTGTCCATTGAGAATTTAAAGTCTCCTACCAATCTTAGCTCATTCAATAAAACAGAAAATAATAGAAGTTAGTATGAGAGAATAGGTTTTCCTCTGAAGGATCTTACCATGCTGTCTTTCAAAATAATTTTGGAAGACTCTGGAACCTTGGACTAGAAAAGCAGTTGAGAGCTGTGAGCAGGTTTAATGAGTTATCCCAGTTGATCATGAAAGTCAGTTTTGCTGAGAGCTATGCAGACGTTAGAGACTCAGCTCAAGAGGTTTCATAGGGGAACGTTGTTAGCAACTGAGCTAGAAATCATTCGTACGATATTTGGGGCAAAATCATTGCTTATTTTTCCCATGTTCTAAGAACATTCCTGAGGCTGAATTTAAAAGTGACAAACTAATTTCATTTCTTTGGTGGATAAGATTTCAAGACTGCCTAAAATTAACTCTGTCACATGGTAATGTGTAATCACTCTATGCAAGTCTACAATGAAAAAAAAATCATGTGGGGCAGAAAGAAATATAAAATGTCCAGTTTGGTGAGGGTAAGGACACTGGCAAGATTAATGTTTCAGCCAAGGCTTATGCTAAAAGAAAGCTGTAGTTGGTAAGAAGATTAGTGTCATTAAGTGGAAGTCTGACTTACATGGGAATGAAGGAAAGAGTATCCTCTGGGCATGACCCCAAGCAGAACCAAACTTCTAAAAGAAAAAGTCCTGAGGAGTCTTCTGCTAACAGCAAACAACTAAGTGCAAAAGTCATTGCAACAGTGATTCAAGAGTGCAAGGGACTATCTTATGTTGGCTACCAAATTTTGCAGTTTCTTCCTTGTGGTGCTAGCTTTAGAATCATGACCAGTGCAAAAGTAAATGGGTCATGGAATCTTTCTCAGGGGTTTCAAAGAGCTACAAAGATCAAATATACTGTGGTAAGGGACTTCTTGCATGAAGCCTAAGAGGCTTTGAGATGCCATTGCAAGAAGCTGTGAATGTGAAGCCTGATTTACAGTGGAGACCCCAAGATACTCCATATGCCAAAGCTGTGGGATATTTACCAAGGTAAACAGTACATAGGAAGTAAAACCAGCCCAACAGAAAGATATAAGTTGCAGCCATCAAATGCAATAACCATGGCAACTTAAAGGCATCTGAGCCCTCTTAGACATTAAACATGGGACTTCAAGATTTGGAGTTAGCTCTGTTAGATCCCAGTCTTGCTTTGGTCTACCATTTCCCCACCATATCTCCATTCCCTCCATTTTGTAATGGTAATGTATGTTATGTGCCTTTATATGCTGTGCATATATAATTTGCCTGTTGATTTCACAAAGGGTCACAATTATGTGCTTACCTTGTGTCTCAGAGGAGACTGGACTTTTAAACAGTCTTTTGAAAGACTCTTGGGATGTTTATAGCATTTTGGTGGGCATGGATCAGATTGTGGTAATTTGAATTTAAAATATCTCCTGTAGTCTTGGACACTTGAACACTTGGTCCCTGGTTGGTGGCACAGTTTGAGGAAGTTTAGGAACCATTGTCTTGCTGAGGGAAGAAGTCACTGGAGGAACCCTTTGAGAGTTTAAAGTCTCCCTCTTTGCTTGCAAGTCAAAATGTGAGCTCTCCGATTCCTCCTTTACCATGCCAGCTGCTTGCTACTATGCCTCTGCTTTGCCATCACAGACTATTATCACTCTAGAACAAAATAAAATATTTTACAAGTTTCCTTGGACATGGTATCTATCACAGCAAAAGAAAAAGAACTAACACAAAATATAAGATGTTAATTCATACACTATCTAAAAGATTTTTAAATGTTAACCAAAGTTTGACTCTAAGGAAAACATTGATTTCAGTATTATATATTGGTATTTTCATGTATGCCACACTGTTTTAGACAAGTGTCATTCTGGATTATACCTTGATATTTCATAAATTAAAATATTGATGCGTAAAAATTTATATAATCTTATCATAGTTATATAAAATGAATATGGACCAGGTTTTGAATGACTATGATGTCTTAAAAATTCTCAAAATATATAATAAAGCAATTGCTTCTCAGGACTACCATGGTTCTATAATTATTTGTAAGATTTACTTATTTTTTATTTTATGTTTATGGATATTTTGCCAGCATGCAAGTATGTGCACCATGTGTATTCATGGTACCTATAGAGGCCATAAGGCGTCAGATGCCCTGAAATTTGAGTTACACTCAGTTGTGAGCCTCAGCATGAGTGCTGGGCCTTGAACTTAAGTCTTCTGCAAGAAGAGTAAGTGTTCTTACCTGCTAACCCATTTGTCCAGCCCCATGAAAGAATCTGTCTCTAAAGATCAACCAGATATAAAATGAAAGAGGAAACAATACTTCTTGATCTTTAACATCTTCAGATGATAAATTTTAGTTTTTCACAGTAGCTTACACTACAAATCTTAAATCACTACAAACTGACTGCATTCTATTTTACAATTTTAACTTTTACTAATTTAACATGTAACAAATGTATAAATTTCTTTAATTTACTCATTAACTCATACAGCCCTCTCAACATCTTTGTGCTCCTATATGTTGCTCTACTGTCTTCACTTTTATAATGAAGTTTCCCTGGTCACTATTACAACATTGACTACTCACTTCACTTAAATTCCATGTTTAATGAAAAATTTAATGCACTGGGATGCAAATTTACTATAGTTTATTCATTGTGTCAAAATATTAACTCATTCATTATCTCCCTAAGAACACCGTCATGAAATGTTTTTTCTTTTTATTTGTTCTTCTCTCATACAATACATTCCAACTGCAGCCTCCCCTCTCTCCACTGTTCCAGATCAAGTGCTTCTCCATTTCCCTTCAGAGTTCTATATGATTACAGTGGGATTTTACCTTGATAAAACTTTTCATAATGGGCAAACACTATTCTCTTTTCTCTGTTGATGCCCAGAGTATTTGAAAGTTGCATAGATATCTAAGTTCTTAGTCATCTGAGTAACACACAAAAAACTGGCTACTCTAGAAATTATCTACTGAATAATAACGCACCAGGTAAAAGAGGAAATGAATCTGCACTGTATGGGTATTCTGACTTCCTTTTCTTATCATTTACTTTACTATTGATATTCATTGATAATTATTATTCTTATTATTGTTGTGGTTTTGTTTCTTCAACTTCTCCATCTGCGTGCTCAATCCCAGCAACATTTTAAGCTTCTTTTAAAAAAATAATAAATTTCTCAAACTGCAGATAAACAGCTCTCACACTGGTTTCCCATGGTGAGTGTTCTTGGAACTAAGCCTGCCTAACCCATCTCCATACTCCCAAACCTAGGTCTGGAAATAAGGCTTCTGTATTATTATCACATCCCTCAGGATGCAGGACCTCATGTTGGACATACAGCCAAAGAAATAAGCCCATGTGTTCAGGTTACATCATAAAAACACAAAGAGTTAGGTTGGGGATTTAGCACAGAGGTCAAGCATAAGGCCCTGGGTTTGATCCTCAGCTCAAAAAGAGACAGAGAGAGAAAAAAACACCAAGAGTTGTAAGGCCAAGATCATATACATTCTTTCACAAGACACACCAGTACTATAGAAATGGTCTCCAATGATAATTGCCTTAGTGAACCTGAGGACACAGAATATAAAAGAATAATAAACTTGACCAAAGAATTCAAGAAGTTTAAAGAAGACATGAGAAAACAGCTCATTCAACGTAAAGAGTAGAGTAATAAATAACTGTCTGAGTTCAAGCAAATGCAAATATATAGCTTAGTGAAAAGACAAAAATAATTGGGATTTGAAAAGTGAATTGTTATGTATAAATACTAAAATTAAGCTAATATGAAGATGAACTTGAAAAACTCTATAATCCAATTAGAAAAGTCAGAGTAAAGACTTAAATGTAGAAGACATCAAGTAGAAGATAGAATTTCAGGACTTGAATGTAAATTTTTCTATTGCTGAGATGGTGGTTTTAAAAAGATAAAAAAATGGATCTTGTGTCACTAGCAAATAAACAAAACCACTACACTTGCAATTAATAACATGCATTACAATATGTGCTGTCTTAATAAGAAATAGTGATCTTATAATTCAGTGAATGCAAAAACTCATACATAGAATTGTGATGTTTTCTTTTTCATGATATTCACAAAATCAATTTTTTCATAAAAATTTCATCAAAATTTTTCATAAAATATAGTTTTATTATAGATTTTCACAAAATCCTTCTTATTTATGAATATCTGGACTGGACACCTTCTGCCTCTAGAGTCTGCTTGGGCTCAGCACTGATGTAACAAGTGCACTGTGGCAGATACCTTGATGCTTGATGTAGTTAATCATGACTGAAGTAATTTGAAGACATCGGACCTGAAGAATTATAGCAATCAGTGATCCCTTGTGTAATGAATAACACAAAGAGAAAAATGGAGTTCTTGCCCAGTTTCTCAACCTACTAAAGATTCTGAGATTCATTCTTGTGGTGATATTTCATTTATGCTCTAACAAAGGAAACTTATCTGGGGATCAGAGGACAGAGCCAGCCACTAGATTAGATAGAGAGGCCAGAGAGTGGTGGCACACACCCTTAATCCTATCACTTGGGAGGCAGAGATCTCTTTGGATCTCTGTGAGTTCAAGGCCACACTGGAAACGAGCCAGGCAGTGATGGCACACTTAAAATCTCACGTCTTTGCTTGGGAAGGAAGGACACTTGCTTTTAATCCAAGGTAGTGATGGCAAGAAGCGAAAAGGTATATAAGGTATGAGGACCAGGAACCAGAAACTTTTTATCAGCAGTTCAACTGAGACCCTGAGAGGTGGGAACTCAGAGGCTTTCAGTCTGAGGATTCTTGGAAACAGGATCTGCTGAGGAGTTGGCGAGGTGAGGTTGGCTGTGGCTTGTTCTGTTTCTCTGATCTTTCAGCTTTCACCCCAATATCTGGCTCCGTGTTTTGTTTTGTTTTTATTAATAAGACCACTTTGCAATTTGTGTTACACAGTCTTCTTGCCTTTGAATAACTGTTGTGAAGTAGACCACTTTTGACACTATTTGGAGGAAGAAAATACTGAGTTTATACTATGTTTAACTTTGCTCAGTGGTTAATTATTAAAAAAAAAAACCCAGATGTCTACTTTCTCTTCACAATTGTAGAAATATTTTTGGTGGACCTTTTCAAGTAAAACTATAAATCATTTCAACTTCTGCATAACGTTCATTGGTTCCTGACAGAGAGGAAATTCACAATGAATCAAAATAGAGGGCCATAGTGAATGTTCTTCCTAAAACTAAAACAAAAAAAAATAGAAATCAAATTCAAAATACTCTCATCTTGGTCAGATATCATTTTCTTCCAATGTATGTATTTAACTAGTTAAAATATCTGCCCACTCACCTAATGTAATCATTCTTCCTAATTGGCACACTGCAATCCCATTAAGGCAGCCGAAAAGACAAGCTTTCCTATGACTTTCAGACATTTTTGTGAAAGTTAGCAGCATGCAGTGTCAAACTGATAACAAAAGATTAGAACACCAAAGTCAGAGACAAAATTCCTAGTGGAATGAATTCAAAAGGCAAATATGTACAGAACAAAGTGGAGACATTTCTGCAAAATCAGTGGCATTAATCGGCATTATTTCAAGCTTAGCCCTTTTATATAGCAATCATCACGCAACTTGCCTTTCGGATCATTCCCTATCATAAAACACTGTCTGATTTCAAAGACTGAAACAACAAAAGGATGAGAGCAACTTATGTAAAACAGAAGATCAGTGGCAGAATTGCCACCTTAGTATGGGAAACAACTTAGCAAAAAAACGTTAGAAACTCAGAGATTAGCAACAAATATTGTTCAGTGATTGAGGCCACAAAGCCATGTCATTTCAGTTTCAAGAACTTGCACACTCTTCAATAATTGGGGAAATGTTCCCTAATATTGGGTTGCTAATTGATTTGAAAATTTCCTTTCCTCCAGGCTGAATTCCTCCTATGTGATATATAACTTCTGAGGTATTTGTTGTTTTTTTTCATTTTTAATAAAGGCTCTGATACAAAACCTAAACAAAAAGTTTATTGTTTCCATTGATCTGTGCTATGCTAGCCTAATATTTTTTTCTATTCTTTATTACTAAATTTTCTTAGACCTCTCGTTCTACTTTGTTTCCTGTGCAACAGACTTTTGCCTGTTCTCTCTTTGTCATGCATTTGTCCATTTGCTAACATTTTCCTCTTTAAATGATAAAGCCACTTAAAGGATTCCAATTAAAGGCAGATTCATATTAAGGAGAGCCTATTTAAACATCTATGACTTAGACATTTCCACTAGCTAAGTTTTTAAGTAATCATTTCACTCTAAATGCATTTAGTAATGTCTATAAGGCTTGTGTTTAGAAATGTAGCTTTAATCATTGCTTGGAATTTAGGACAAAGTTTGTGTCTATAGATATACCTGTGAACTGAACTGGCAAGCCTAGAAAAGCAATATAAAACACACCTCAATGAAGACAAGAATGACACTGGACAGGTGCACTTTTTTTCATTTCCCAATTAATTGCTTCTCAAACTCTCCTAGTTAATTTCCAAGATACAAATGGTTGTACAAGGATACCATTTGCTTCATGTTTTAATACTAAAACTTATAATCTAATTAGAAATATTATTCTTAACCTATTTCCTGGAAATTTCTACTTTCTTCACATTATACTCTTGCAAGGAAGTGAAACAATAAAGCAATTAAGTAGGGAAGAACTATGAATTCTAATATTGTTATATGATTATATATTCTATAATTCTATATCTAGTAGCTTCCCTGGAATCTGGCTAAGAACCAAAAAGTAATGTCATTCCACAACTGAGAGGAGATGGAACGCAAATTTCAACTCTTTCTAATATAACCTACTCAGGTACTGTTTTCCTCACAGTAGGAATTAGAATAGAATGCCTTTTCCATTCCATGCTCTATCAACACATATATCAAGCTTGAGCAGCAGTTTTCCTGCCCTCTATAATATTAGACTTAAATTTAATTAGATCTGCCACACATTGAGAGAGAGACTATTTGGTTTTGAAATTGGACTTGTCTTTACCAAATATGTCAGTAGTTCATTTTTGTTTCTGAAATTGGATTGCATACCTCTCTCTTTGTTACTACTGAATTTAACTACTAAATGTAATGCATACTGACTGTTCTTCAAGGACATTCTGCCATTATAAAAGTGTGATCATCCTCTCTTTAAAAGGTGAAAGAAATCATATGCATGGGTATGCATGCATGAATAAAAAATGTATGTGGGAGTACAATGTGCACGGCAGAGGTTGTTTGCCAGCAGCCCATTAATTGAAGCATTCTTGTTTTTTCCAAATTCTGAATAGTGCCCATCTGTCTTGGCTTTCCCTAATCATAAAATCCAAGTCCTCAGCTAAGTGTTGGCAGAGCTTTAGACTAGAGCACCAAGGCTGTTTGGGAATGCTACTTCTGACCCATGGGATTTACAGAGGACAGTTTTCATTCCAAAGGACCCCTTAGAATGTGTGCTTGTCCCCTAAACAGCATGCAGTTGCAGAGATAAGATAATCTGCTGCACTGATTGCCAACTAAGAAATTCACATTTGGGTTTATGGGCAACTATTTCCTCCCAGATTTGGTGCAGGAGCACTATGTAGCCTCTTGCTTCATCTGACCCAAAATAGCTTCAAGTTCTGTGCTGCTGTTATAATTTAATTCCTCTCTATAGAAGTCTGTCACCTCCATTCATATAGAGTTCTTCAATTTTATATTCTCAGGGCTATCTTGTGAAATTGCACCCCTCTTCCCTCAGCCACCCATTTGCTTTTCCTTGATAGGAAGATGGGATCTCATTCCTGAATCAGCAGCTTTTTAATTTATTATTTACCCCACTGCACATTCCGGATTTCCATAATAACAGTTCTGAAATTCCTGTGCACAGAGTGCACTGGTGCCTTCCACTCATTTCTTTTCTAGGCCCCATATCAGTTTATGGATTTCCTACAAACAGATAATGATCCACTACCATTTTATTGCTCATTACAGGTAAGTTTTCAGGACCAGTGCTCTTTTAACTTTCTCTTTTCATCATCACACTGCCTGTAATGGCTCTTCCATCCAAATTTTATATTACTACATTTTTGCCTATAAAAGCTTGCTCTGGAATAATGACTCATGTCAATTATATAACTGCTTAAAACCATGTCCTGCTGTTGATAATTCATCTCTATCAAAATATGTCACATATGTTTTTCTCATATTCCACAACTTTTCATTTCAGTAATTTATTTGATTTCTGAAAAAAACACAATTTTCTCAAAAGGAGATCCTTGACTCAAGTTTACTTAGAATGTAGTTAATACTTACATACATATGTATAAAAATCCTTAATTCTGAACGTGAAGCAGTTATTTTCCCAGAAAATCCTAGTCATTCTTGTCTTTGAATCATTAATACAACTTTCTCCCCTGCTTCAATTGCTAAATCAACTTTATAGGTGTTTTCTTATTGTATTTATGTTTAGTGTGGAAGAGTCAAAAGTATTGTAATGGTTCATAATCAAGAAGTTGTCATGCAAACTGAAAGCTTCCATTAGCTGAAGGCATAAAGGGTTTTTAGATATAGGGTTTCTAAGTAATGAAATAGTAGCTGTGCCTTGATGAGGAAAAGACTAAATATTAGTTTTACAAATTGCCATTGGAATGCCACAGAAACAAAGCCACTACTGTGCTTTATTTTGCACTTTAAATTATTATTATGTTTTAAACATAAAATATGTTTTACACTCTATAAAGTTACCAATCTAATGAGTTTGATGTCCTATATAATTTTATTGTATACAACATAGGTTCCAGTTGACTTAATGTCTCATCTGGAGAGGTTACATTTATCTTTAGTGAAATTATTACTTTTTGCAAGGAATGATCATTTTTAGTTTGGCAAAAATATTTACTATTCTCATTTGCTTTCACAAAGAATAAACCTTAAAGCAAGAGAATCTTCCAAATGAAAAAAGTTAGTTTTACAAATGCAGTTTAAGTAATACTAACATAAAAAAGAGTCTGCAATGGAGAAATGTCATGCTCTTTGGAGAATTTCTTCTGACTTAACATCAACACTTTAATACAACATTATTTTGCCTAGTGCACTGACAGTCCACGGGCACTTGGTTGGGCAATGTCAGCTACCATAGAAATTTTGAGCAAACAAATTACTTACAAATGAACACTCTTTGGCTTATTACTGAAATTATGTCTCTCTTTTATGTTCTTCTATCCTATTCAGGTAGCTGTTCTCTAATTTCTAAGCACACAAGAGAAAAAAAAAACATAATAAAAGCTTTAATAGTGGCCATGGAACATTTTACCATATTCAGTTGAGGGTTTGTATTGGCCTGCATTATCCTGCACATAACCCTCTTTTACCCATTCATTTCTATCAGGGCTAGTGTCACAACATATAAAATAAAGTTCTTTCTATAGAATCAGTGAAGTAATATAAATCCTTTATCAGTGTACACTAATGCTGAAAACCACCTGTAACCAGGAATTGGTGAGAGATTGTAACATGATGACATAGTTTTTTTTTTTTCTCGACCTTCTATCAATTATTAATGAGGGAATTCTCTGAGGATTTTTGAACAGTGATCAATATACAGTGAGCTCTACCAACAGTTTGTGGATATAATAATGATAATAATATCTATGTATATTATTATTATTATTATTATTATTATTATTATTATTATTATTAAATTGACCTTGCCCAAAATATAGAAATTGCATTTGATTACTTTAAAAGGAATTAAAGAAGTTCTATTCAATCCGGAAAAAATCCAGGTGTTGGTGGCACATGCCTTTTATCCCAATACTCTGGAGGCAGAGGCAGTTTTGAAATATTTGTACTTCTACCAACAAATTAGCATAGCTCTCACCTCTCATCAAGAATCTCCCTTTGCAACACGTGGAAACAGAAAAGCACAATTGATAAAAATGCAAACAACAAGAGATAGCAGGGTGCCCAATCCCAAGTGCTACATGTACAACTCCTCTATGTAAGGTGCAGCAATCATTGCAGAAGGGTGAGGAAAGCTCATAAAAGCTAGAGGAACAGGGAGTTTACTGTGAGACTAACTCCTAGAAATTTCAGAAGCTACACTCATGAAGTCTCAGCTACATGCCTGACTAAACAGGACTTAAGCAAGGACTACATCAATAGACATACTGTCATGGGGGAGGGGAAAGTTCACAAGGGAACCGGTCTTCCCCAGGGAAGAGTAAACCAACTGGGTATCCAAATATCAAATGGTTGGCCCTGAATATATATTCATACAAGTAACATTATACAGACAGAACAGTTTTCATTTATTTATTTATTAATACTCTATATGTAAAAACAATTAAAAAGTGGCCATAGCCTGGTGGTGATGGTGCATACGTATAATCCCAGCACTTGGGAGGCAGAGGCAGGCAGATCTCTGTGAGTTTGAGGCCAGCCTGGGCTACAAAGTGAGTTCAAGAAAAGGCACAAAGCTACACTGGGAAACCCTGTCTCAAAAAACAAAACAAAACAACAACAACAAAAAAGTGGCCATGAATATGAGAATGAGCAAGAGTGGAAGATGGATGGGGTTGGAGGTTTAAAAAAAAAAGGAGGTGGCTGTAACTACATTATAATCCTAAAAATAAAATACATAATAAATTAAATTTCAGGTGAAATACCTATAGCTAAGATAGTCAAGAACAAATCAGATAAACTGATGCTAACAGATAATTCATCTACTGTGTGCTGAAATGGAGATGATAACCTCCACTTGTCTCTCATATACTATGCTAAAATATACCAAGAGCTTCATTAAAATTCCTGTGCCTCAGTACCATAATCTATAACCTTGGTTTAGGGTTTTCTTTTCAAAATGAGCTCATCATCACATTCTATAACATGACTCTAACTTTTAAAAAAAAATGAAATTAAAGAGGCCTATAAAGACAAAGGTCAATATGTAGTCTAATTGGACATGGATGGTACAGGGAGGAGGAAGCTATTGTCTATGCCCAGAGGCTACAAGCTGAGGTTCAAAGTGGATTGCATCATGACATGTTATCAAAAGCCATCAAGAATTAAAACAAAGGTCAGTAAGGAAAATATACAATCTACATGTAAAATAGATTCTGTTGGGTTGCAGAAAATTTGGCTCAGCCAAGGGCATTATGTACAGGAATTACAGAAGTAGAGGGGAATAAAATGTTTTACAGAGAATGAGGATAGTAAGTTTTCATTCACATAGGCTACTTGCCCTTTGACCCACAGTTCTTCAGATAATCATGAACATTATTTCCTTTTATTATCTTCATTTTGGGAGGCAGGAGGACAGGAAGGCACCAATAAATTGAATGTGGGTTCTTGTGCATGCTCGCCCATCTCTATACCACAGAACTAAACCCTTACCATAAGATAATGCAGTTAAGTATATCAACATTTTTATGTTTATAAGAAATGTAATTGCTGGGTGGTGGTGGTGCACACCTTTAATCCCAGCACTTGGGAGGCAGAGCCAGGTAAATCTCTGTGAGTTTGAGGCCAGCCTGGGTTACCAAATGAGTTCCAGGAAAGGAGTAAAGCTACACAGAGAAACCCTGTTTCAAAAAAATAAATAAATAAACAAAAGAAAAGAAAAAGAAAAGAAACAAAAAAAGAAATGTAATTAATAAAACATAAACATTCAACCATAAAAAATAAAATTAAGTAGATTGATTGTTCCAGTGAGTAGGTTGTTGAAAACATCAGAATGATAGCCACAGAACATCATCAGAACAAAATAGCAATTTGCTTTAAAAAAGAAGTGTGGTTAATTAGAAACTGCTGAAGGATCTGCTTCCAAAAATTAGACTATAGGTCTGCCATTTTCATCTTTTTTGTTGTTAAGTTTCTCTTTTAAAATAATTCCTACATAAACATTTTTTCACTGACCCATTTTCTGATCGTATTGACTTAGATTCTGAGAGAGTCTCACAATTTTAAAAGCAGTGTCCCAGAGAGTGCTATTTTAGAAAAAGAAACTCATCACTAAGATGCCTAAAAATTGTCAAAAGTCACACACAACTGGACTACTGTTTGTTTGAGCCAATCTGCTACTAGGGGACATAGATGAAAATAAGAAAGGGAGTCATTTGAAAATGATAGTGAATGGTTAACTGAAAGAAAGACAGATTGGTAAGCCATCTGTGGCCTGCCTAGCATTGGGAAGAAACTAGATCAGCTGGCTCTCTGTCATTGCTCTAATTTATAATTCCCAGCAAATAACCACACTGCCATTTCCAGGCTTGTTCTCATAGCTCTTCTGCCTAAAACCTGAATAAACATATGCAGGTCCTCTAACCCTGGTAGTTCCCCAACTTCAGTTTTCTAACTATCAATGATGACAGTGTTCATATACACCTTACAGTGTTACGTGAAGTTTTGCTGAGAAAAAGTATGGCATGATTCTGAAAGTAATGAATATTGTAACTGACAAAAAGCCTTAGTGTTAAATAAATATTAGCCATGCATAATGTTTTAGCTAATGTTGACAGTGCTAGGGATGGAATCCAGGGCCTCACATATTCTAAGCAAGCACCATACTACTGGGTTATCCTATCAATCCCTGTTCTGGTTCTTATTGCTTAATGTCTTATGGAAGTCAGTCAGTCTTACCACATTTTACTGTACTGGACATTAATTTATACTTAAGTAATTGTTTTTTTAAATTAAACTCAAGGTAGGCATATTTTAAATCATTTTTAACTCACAAATCTATGTGTAGGTATGTGTCTAATGCACTGACATTTCCTATCTAATGTTTTCCACTATTTGCTCCTACTCACTACTTGGGTATGAAATGAAATATTAAACCCTTAGCTAAAAGCAAAACAGACCATGTCTATCCTTTTTATATGTAAAACAAAATGGTACATTTGAATAATAAAGCCAGTCTCATTATTTATATAAATCATCTTTTTTTAGGTAAGATTACTGAACGGACTATATATGTTTCCCACAAGAGACCACATTATTAAAATTTCCTTCGTTGTACAGGGATCTTTAATTTGTGGTATGTTTTCTGCAATCTATTAAATTGTTTATTATTATACTCATTACATTAACAGACATCAAGACTTGCTTGCCTTACAAATATGGAAACCCAAAGCCAAACCCAATTGCAGTTACATGTGTAATAGCTGATTATTTAATAAAAGATAGCAGAAACACTCTGTCTCACCAATAATGGCCATGATTGTACACAACGAACAAGGACTGTTTATTTAGTACTCATTTACTATCCAATTAATAACATTAGGCTTGTAAAGTGTGTTACAGTGTGTTCTTTCAAGTGAAGAATAGATATACCCATCACTGTGCTTCAAAGGCTCCCACTTAAAACTACATCTTCAAACCCAGCGCGGGTTTCATGTTCATGAGTTATTTAAGAAAGAAAATTCAAGTGTAATATAAAGCATGCTTTAATTGCTACATCTAATTATCAAGAGCAGTAAATAACCCTCAAGTTAATTGACTTAAACATAAGAAAATGAATAATTAATAATAAGAGACTAAAATTCTAGCAATACAATGTCAAACAGAACAAAGTAAAAAAAAAAAAAAAGAAAAGAAAACAAAGAAGAAAAGAAAAAACCTATAACCTTATCTTGCCATTGATTTTACGGAGATCACCTACAAGTCTTCTGGAGAAAATATCTGTCAGTAGAAATTACCTTTTTAAGGTGAGATTTCATTGGGCTTTAAGCTAATGCTTGTAATATATTCTGAATTAATTGGATGAATGGAATTAAATATTAATAAAACATCACTATTTTAGTTAAGTCTTGATCGTATTAAATATCTCTTTCCAGTCACTAATTATTTTTGTCTCCCCATACTTGCTCTTCCTCTCTCACCATATCTTTCCTTTTTAAAGGACGAAAAAACATTTCATTTTGGAATTCAGGGAATATTTCCTTTTTATGCCTCAAATGACAACTGTTCTTTGAAATATGTTAACTAACCCAAAGGGTTCAATTGACTACACTTGCAAACTTGTTCATGCAACTGAAAGAAGCAATCTAGGAAGAGGTTTTGAGCAGAAATGTCAAGAGCTGGAAAGTTCTACTGTTTTGTCAAAATGTAGACATTTTCCCTGTTGTGACATGCCCCTCATTTCCTAAGGCAATGAGGTTTTTAACAGCTCACTTGGTCTAATGTCAGTGCACTTTTCACAAGAGGTTTCATTTGTCCAACCATCTGAGTTAGCCTTACATTCTAGCTTGTTAGTGATTTATACATAAATAGCTGGATACAGAAAAGGACTACATTTCTCTTTGCCACTGCACAGTTACATCTTGAATCATTTCCAACATTAAACAATGGGGACAGAGAGGAGGTCTAGGAGTAGTGGCAGGTCTTTGGTGAAGAAACATTTGGAAACATGCTTTACTCTCAAAAACTGAATGTTTGTATCTTTCCCTTATTTTTTCCTATATAATTATTTACATTTATATTATTTTTCTCAATATAATCTTAGCAGGGTGCAATGGATTTCCCTAACTGCTGTTTAGTGCAATAACTTGTCTTAATTATTATTTATTGATTTATTTTCTTATAGTGTTACTAGAAACACTTGCATTCAAAGTGTTTAAAAAACTATGTTCATATCAGCATTGTTTGTAATAGCCAGAACCTGGAAACAACCTAGATGCCCTTCAACTGAAGAATGGATGTAGAAAATATGATACAAATACACAATGGAGTACTACTCAGCATAGAAAAACAATGACATCATGAGGTTTGCAGGCAAATGGATGGATCTAGAAAAAAATCATCCTGAGTGAGGTAACCCAGACTCAGAATATGGTATGTACTCACTCATAGGAGGATACTAGATGTAAAACAAAGATGACTAGACTGCTACACAACTCCAGGGAGGCTACCTAGAAAACGGGACCCTAGGAAAGACACAGGGATCATCCTATGACAGAGAAATGGATGAGATCTACATGAACAACCTGGACGACACTAGGAGTAATGAAGGGTAAGGTTTGAGGGAAAGAAAGCTTAGGGAAGCAGGAGATCCTAGCTGGCTCAAGAACAGAAAGGGAGAGCAAGGAATAACAGACCATGATAAATGATGACCACATGAGAACAGGAATAGGCAGAGTGCTAGAGAGGTACCCAGAAATCCACAATGATACATTATCTGTAGACTGCTGGCATTGGTCGAGAGAAAGCCTGATCTGACCTAGTCTGGTGATCAGATAGCCAAACACCCTAATGGTCGTGCTGGAACTCTCATCCAATAACTGATGGAAGTGGATGCAGAGATCCTCAGCCAGGCCCCAGGTGGAGCTCCAGGTGTCCAATTGTGGAGAAAGAGGAGGGACTGTAAGAGCATTAATTGTTGAGACCAAGGTTGGAAAAAGCACAGGGACAAATAGCCAAACTAATGGAAACACATGAATTATGAACTAAAAGCTGTGGAGCTCCCAGCTTGAGCAGGCCCTCTGGATAAGTGAGACAATTGAATAGCTTGATCTGTTTGGGAGGCACCCAGGCAGTGTGACCAGGACCTGTCCTTAGTGCATGAGCTGGCTGTTTGGAAACTTGGGCTTACACAGGTACACATGCTCAGCCTGGAAGGAGGGGACTGGACCTGCCTGTACTGAATGCACCAGGTTTAAATGAATCCCCAGGGGAGTCTTGTCCCTGGAGGAGATAGGAATGGAGGGGAAAGGATGGGGGGAAGTGGTGTTGGGGGCTGGAGTGGGAAGGACAGGGGAACTCATGGCTGATGTGTAAAATTAAAACACAAATATAATAAGTTTTTAAAAAGGCAAAAAAAACTTGAGAATAGAAAGTTTAGGAAGATGAGTCCTTTAAGAGGTCAAATATAAAATATCAAAAAATTATATTGGCTTGGAAAACATGTTGTGGGAAACTGACTGTTTTTATAAAAGAATGTAGAACCAAGATGAGAAAGTGTGGTGATATATTGTGTATCCCAAAAAAATTGCCTGAGTATCAGAGTACAGAACCAGCCACTATATTAGATATAGAGGTCTGGCAGTGGTGGCACACACCCTTTATCCTAGCACTCGGGAGGCAGAGATTGGTCTGGATGTCTGTGAGTTCAAGGCCACACTGGAAACAGCCAGGCACTGGTGGCACACACCTTTATTCCCAGTACTGGGAAGCACACACGCCTTTAATCCCAGAAGTGATGGCAGGACAGAGAAAAGTTTATAAGGTGTGAGGAAACAGGAACTAAAGCAGTTCAACTAAGACCCTTTTGGGTGAGGACTCAGAGGCTTTCAGTCTGAGTTGGCAAGATGAGGTTGGCTGTGTCTTGCTCTGCTTCTCCAATCTTTCAGCTTTCACCCCAGTATCTGGTCCAGGTTTTTTATTATAAGACCATTAGAAATTCAAACAACAAAAAAGGTTTAGTAGCACAGCATTAAAGGTAGGAAGGAGGAAAGGGGTGAAATTGGCAGCACAAATATGAAGAAAACTGACAATTATATCATCCTTTCTACATGAGAGGAACTCATCATTGATGCCTGGTAGATGTCCACTCTGGTATCATAGAAGCATCTTTTCACTGTAAAATTCCATCTGGCCACTTTCACAAACCAGCCCTGCAAAACAGTAGCATACACAAATTGCAGCTTATTCAGGATTTCCATATTCAGAAATTACCATGTATAAAAGGAACCATATCGAGTACATGAGCTGGCTGTTTGAAACCTTGGGCTTACACATGGACACTTTGCTCAGTCTGGAAGGAGGTGACAGTACCTGCCTGTACTGAATCCACCAGGTTTAAATGGATCCCCAGGGGTGTCTTGGTCCTGGAGGAGATGGGAATGGAGGGAGGGGCTGGGGGAAGGTGGAGGTGGGGGCGGGAAGGGGAGGACAGGGGAACCCATGGCTGATGTATTAAATTTAAAACACATAATAATAAAGAAAAAAATTATTTATTAAAAAAAGGAACCATATCACCATTACTAGTGAGGGAAAATAATCCCTTAGGAAGACTGTGATCGTCTCACTTGGAAATTTTCATCAACCTCCCAACTTGAGAGGCAGAACAGTAATAATAGCTTATATCTACCTTTGTGTTTTCTGCTATTTCATTTACTTCTATATACATACAATAATTATTTAAATTTTTATTTTATCACATTCTTACATTTTCAAACCAAATTTATTTCATGCTTTCATAGGCCAAAATATATATTGTTCAATTTTAGTTGAATTTGCTTTTTAAACAAACATACAATCTTCTGAGTCTTCATTTTTGTAATAAACATATAAGCATTATTTCAATGATAGGCATCTGGTTATTTCTAGTCATTTTTATGCTTATTAAAATTGTGTTCTTTCTTCCTTCTCCATGCTATTAAATGGTGGTATTATGAATATGTAATTTTAGCTTTTGCAAGAAAAATTCTTGTCAATATACCTAGGAGTAGAATTGCTGTATCATGGGGTACATGAATATTTAACTTTATAAGATTATGACAAACATTTCCAAAGTGGCTATAGCAATTTATACTCTCATCTGATCCACTAAATCCTCTGGTAATACCAATGATCTTGATGCTGTTTACTACTCAAGTTAGTATTATATGGTGTCTCTTTGAGACTGGTTTTTAAAAATATGTTTCATTTATCATGACTGTGTATGGTATATATGTGCATGGCCATGTGTGTGCCATGGCACACTTGTGTAAGTCAGTAGGAAAATGTGCTGTACCTGGCTCTCTCATTCCATTATGTGCATTCTCAGAATCCAACTCAAATGCTCAGGTTTAGTAGCACATTTCAATACCCTCTGAGCAATCTTACCTGCCTTTGACATTAGTTTTTATACTATTGTCATATATATCACATTACATATTTTATATTATACTACTATGCAATTTATTAATACAAGTCTCTGTGTATACATCTGATACTCACCTGTAGATTTTCATATTCTGTGAACTGACATATCTTTTTGCTCACTTTATTGTTTAGACTTTTGTAATTTTTTTTCATTTTTTATTTTTGAAAATTTCATCCATTATGTGATGTGTTTTGATTGACTAAAATCTCTACTCCCGCCTCTCAAATTCTTCTCTGATCCCTGCCACAAATTTTCTGTCACAAAATCATATGCTCTTTTGTTTTAAACTCACTGAGTTCACTTAGTGCTGCCTGAATGTACATGGGTTTAAAACTATCTAGTAGAGCATGGGCAGCCTGAAGGAAAACTGACTCTCCTTCCTCTAGATGTCAAAACTGCCAATAGCTCCTCATCTAGGGGTATGACTTCATTTTTGACCCCTACCAACCTACCCACATCATAGGATTTTGACTATCTTGATCTTTTATGTTGCTTACATAATCACAGATACGGTAAGTTCATGTCTGCAATACTCCTGTCATGTCCATCAAGTATAGTCAGTATAGTCAATATTTTCCCTTGAAGATAGTGTTCCATATGCTTTAAAGAGTTTTTCACTTACCCTAAAATGATCATCACATAAAATTTATATAAGTTGTACATAAGTTTGATTTTCACATCAAAGTACTTATTCCATCTAGAGTTGAGTTTTGTACATATCCTGAGGTAATTAATTCATTTTATTTTTTGCTATATAATGGATTTTATGTTAATTAACTGAATAGTTCATCTTTTAATTAAAGACCTTCCTCAATATCACTATTCAATATCAACATTTCTAACATTCAAGATATTTAGCTACCTGCCAAAATAGAATTTGAAGTCTTTCCTCCTACTATGTAAAAGTTGGATTCATTTTCTCTAGATGAGGCACTTGCAATAAAATAGAACATTTCAAAAGTTCATTCAAGTGAAAAAAGGAAAGGTTCTGTATATAGTTTCCACCCCATCATTTGTCAGGCAGGCTTCTGCTTTGTAAGGTAAAGTCATGGGAAAGAAGTGATTGAGACAGTGAGTTTTCTTTGTGTTTGTGCCGCTAACCATAGTCAGTTTATGAGATATTTGGCAGGAGCTGAAGAGGATAAGATATTTAATTTTGTTGAATGCTGTCAGATGGCTAGGTCATGAAATGTGTGAAGAAAATTCACTGAGCGTGGATTTTTGGGAATTAAAAGAGCTCTGAGGGGCTAAACTGTTTGGACACGCCCCCCATGATTCATAATATTGTATTTTCTTACTGATGTGACAAGATGTCTGACGACACTGAACTTGAAACATGAGAGAATAGAAAAAGTACTGTTGATGCATTCAGAGAAGGATAGCTACTTGAACATAAAATGACTATGAGTTTAGCAGACGTCATTTGGTGACCAGATGAGGTTTCTACATGCATTATATATTTCAAGATGATATTGAACTCATTTTTACATATAAAGGTATTTTGTGAAAAGGATGTTATAATTTCTGAGGAGGGAGTTTCTTTTTTTTCCTTTGGTTTTTTGAGACAGGGTTTCTCTGTGTAGCTTTGTGCCTTTCCTGGATCTTCCTCCATAGACCAGGCTGGCCTCGAACTCACAGAGATCCTCCTGGCTCTGCCTCCCAAGTGCTGGGATTAAAGGGGTGTGCCACCACCACCCAGCAAGAGGGGGTTTCAATGAGTATAAATCATTTTATTTGTTCAGTGAAAAAATAAAGTTAAAACAAAAAAATTCCAAGAAATATTTAAAGTATATCTTCGCAACACACAGCCATATTTTAATTTTGTAAGGTATGCTATAAATTAATCAGAAAAAAATAAAAATCAATATAATTAATGAATAGACATCTTGAAAGGGAAAGTAACCATTGAAGAAATTCAAATGGGAAACATATACATAAGATGATTTAAAATGTTTAAATATGAAGTACCATTTGTAAAAATAATAAATATGAAGTACAATATGTAATAATAGCTATAATTTGAAGGACTGGCAAGAATACAATGTGGGTAAAATGTCAATAATTGGGGACTTTCAAAAGTTATTGAGAGGAATGAAAATTATAATAATATTTAAGAGTATCATTTTGACATTTCTTACAATTCACACCCATTACGAGTCATTAATCTTTTCAGGAAAAATTCTCTACTCCATTAGTCTCTAACAGTACTGTGGACCAGGAAGCAGAAGCACTGGCTATCTTTTGCCCTGGACTATTTCTGCAAGAATTCTTACATAGTAGAAGAGCAAGATAATGTTGCTTCTGAATGCCAAGAAACAATTTGTCTTACAAACTGAAAGACTAAACTGTCTGAAAACTAAAGACTGTATCTCATACCAGAGCAAAAGGCAGGCATGACCATATATTACCCATTACATAGATGCGTTCATTTTCCTAATACTGGGATTTCTCTCCTGCAAAGGAGCTTACTCTGTGTGAAGATAACATGTAGCATTCATGGAGTCATGTTGTAGGAATCTCAAATTAAAGAATTTTTACTCACACAAACACAAAGATTTCTTATAATATGGAACTTTAGAAAGCTTGATTTGTAAATAAGGTGAAAAAAATCTCAGATTTCAAATCCACATTGACAAATATCGCTCTTTAAAACTTTAATATTATACTATAACAAAATGCTATATGTACAAATTTTTAATGACAATAAATTTATATTGCTGAAAACTACCTAAAAGATTATGAAAAAGAAGTTAGTGACATTACATACACACAAGAGAATACCATAAAGCTGGAAAAAGGAATGCATGAACTTACTGAATTTTAAAGTATTTTAACTACTTCATTTTAAGTGTAAGTGCAAGTTATAGAACATTATACTATAGTAATTCTTATTACTAAATCTCACTCAAGCTGTATACACACATTATCAGATAGTTACATATAATTATATTAGTGATGGCTAGCACCAAATAGTGTGAGAAGGGTTGATTTAAAGTGAATTATTTATCTATAGTTCCTTGTTTTCTTAAAATGTTCATGTGTTATTTGTGTATTTAAAAAATAAACCATACATGCTATAAATAAATAAATAAATAAATAAGCTTCAGCTGCCTTTGGAATTCGGATCTCAGGAAGTATCTGAATTATCAAGCATCTGATCCATGATTGAAGCTCATTTCAAAAAGGAACTGATGGAGCTGAGAGGAAACCATACCCACTACATAGACATAATGTCCTCCAAATTCTGGAAAGCAAATATAATTACACACATAATCATAAACTTTCTCACGATGGGGCCGAACTCTGAGCTATGTTTGGGCCCATCTGGCTTTATGCAAGTAGATTTTCCCTTAGGTAGCTTCTGAAATCACTGTTAAGACCATAAGAAGCCAGGCGGTGGTGGCGCATGCCTTTAATCCCAGCACTTGGGAGGCAGAGGCAGGCAGATCTCTGTGAGTTCGAGGGCAGCCTGGGCTACAGAGTGAGTTCCAGGAAAAGCACAATGCTACACAGAGAAACCCTGTATCGAAAAACCAAAAAAAAAAAAAAAAAAAAACAAAAAAACAAAAACCAAAACATAAGAATTAGAAAGTCAAGGTTAGTGGTTTGATTAAATTCAGCATTGGCTCCATAGTAAGTCCTCTCTCTGTCCATAGCAGTATTTCCATTGATCTTGAACTGGGCACTGGATTTTCTGTCAATGTTTAAATTCATATTTCAAAATATGGAAAGCTATAGTTTGCCATAATCAACATGGGCATACTACATTCATATTATTTTATTTTTTCAACTCATCATACTAAAGTCACCCCAAAATATAAAATATCAACATATCACTTGTAGCTTTATAAATTATTTCTTTTATTTTTGGAGATTATAATATAATTTTATAATTTCTCCCTTCACTTTCCTACCTCTAGATACTACCATATACTCTTCCTTGATCTCTTTTAAATTTATAGCCTCTTTTATCATTAATTGTTGTTACATAGGTGTGTTTGTGTGTGTTTCTGTGTGTGTGTGTGTGTGTGTGTGTGTGTGTGTGTGTGTGTGCATCCTTAGATACATGAATACATGGTTGTTTTCATGATTTCTTTCATTTGCAGATGACATGTAGCTAGAGTTTTCCTGCCTGGCCCAGTCAAGACAAATCTCTCTTACCCGCCAGTCCCACAGTCGCTCAGACCCAACCAAGAAAGCACACAGAAACTTATAGAGCTTATAAACTGTATGGCCGTGGCAGGCTGCTTGTTATCTACCTTTTCTATCTTAAATTAACCCATTTTTGTTAATCTATACTTTGCCACATGGCGTGTGGCTTACCAGTGTCTTTACATGTTGCTTCTCATGGCGGCAGCTGGCGGTGTCTCTCTCCAGTCTTCTACTTCCCAGAATTCTCTACTCTCTTGTCCCGCCTATACTTCCTGCCTGGCCACTGGCCAATCAGAACTTTATTTACACAGAGCAATATCCACAGCACTTCCCCTTTTCTTTTTTTTTTAAAAGAAGGTTTTAACTTTTACATAGTACAATTACATATAACAAAACAATTATCAAGCAAGAATTACAGTTACAATATTAAAGAAGATATCCTACCTATCTTATATTTGTGAGTCTAAGGTTTTATATCTAACTTATCTTTTATCATAATTGAGGAAATTATAACTATTTAGTCTTCAACCACATCAAAGTCCTCAGAAGGATATAATATTACCTGAGAATTGGGAGAAGGATGTAAGCATTTTTCAGGAGTCTTGCAAGAGTAGACAGAGACAGCTGACAGCCTGGACAGTCACCTAATGTTCCTTTGTAAAGTTGGGGCATTTGTCTTTAGCCCACAGGGCTAGAGTCTCTCGATCACTTCTCTCAGTGTCCTGTAGAATGTCTGGCAGTTTCCTCTGCAAAGCAGGAACCTGAACGACCATTTTGTCAAGCAAAGTTCAGTGGTCACCTTTCTATGGGTCCTGCATGTCCAGTTGATCAAGCAGTCCAGGCAAGAATAGTTTCTTGCCCAAATGGCTATTTTTGCAAAGGTGAAGATAAGATATAAAGTGTCTTCAATGCCCATCGTTGTCTCTGAAGTAAATCAGTGTTACCAGGAGCAGACATGTCTCACTGTCCAGAAAGTCTAAATTTTAAAAATATTTTAAATGCCATATTCTGAAGGTCTTTGAAGTATTTGAAGATTACCTATCTATCTGAAATATCTTTGTGTATACCTAGAAGACTTAACTAACATGGCTACAAGAATGATTATCCTAGATGATTAATTATTAATCTATTTTTAATTATCCATTACAATTTTAAACGAGCTGTACAAACATAATATCTTAAACAAGAGTAGAAATATATACACAGTATAACAAAATTAACTTTAAGTTTGTATCAATAGACTAAAATCTATACCAATGTAAAACATTTTAAACAAGTTGTTGCTCTTTAGAAGTAAGTTCCTTAATCTACCCTTTTATCCTATTATATCTATATCATATCCCCTCTTTTTCTTTAGAAAGAGATCACATTTATAATCAACCTGTTTTAAAGAAAAATATTGTTTTTTGTCTGTCCCACACCAGAGGGCTCTTCTGATTTGGGACATAAGAATCTCTTAACCTTTTCTTTTAGCAATATGTCTGGGTTTAGAGAAGGAGTGAGCCAATTCCATCTCCAAAGCCAGCTTGATAATTTTGGGAATGTGGGCGTAGTTTCTCTTACTACTTCCTGCTGGAGGGGGGCGCTGTATCTTATGGGGATACAAAGAAAATTTTAGTATTATAGAGTAGTCCATTAGGGTGAACCTCTGATCCAGTTGCCTTGAAACCATTCTGGATGTCAGATCATCTGGGCCATGGTGTCATCGGAGACCTTTCAGGTGGTCTTGGCTGATCAAACCTGATATATCTTAATCTGGAACAAATCCATAGCCTCTGGCTTTCTGTGGAAACAAAAGCAGAGACTCCTTTCCAAAGCAACATATCCTTATATCCAAATTTCGAAGTCAAGGTACCTTTAAAATTTACATATTTGTTTAACTCAACAACTTTTACAATCAAATCTTTTTCTGCAGTTAAAAGTCCCAAAGACAAGACAAACCAGATTCTCTGTGTAATATCCATCTTTGTAAGATTGAAACGCCTCTGTGGCTGCTGGCTCCGCCCACCTCAGCTTCCCAACATGGCGGCGGTACAGTTTACTGCCAGCTCTGGGTCTGGAGCCATGTGTACCATCAACTATCAGAAGCAGTTCTATTAAAGCAGCGCATAGCCCAGAAATCTTTTTTTTTTTAACTAGCAAAGGCTAAATCCACCACGCAGCAGAGTAAAGTGTTGCTTATAGATTCCTCATTCCCGCCACACTGCATGTCAGATGCACACGCCAGAAACCCGCCACAGTAGCTCAAACCGGCAGGCTGCCGCTAACTTGAGAGAGACAACTAGGAAGTTCTTTTTAGCTCTGTTTTAGAATCTTTTTTCTCAGGTTTTAGGTGGAAATTCTTGCCAACACGTTGGACGCCATTTGTAGTTAGAGTTTTCCTGCCTGGCCCAGTCAAGACAAATCTCTCTTACCCGCCAGTCCCACAATGACATGATAGTATACATATGTGACCACAAGCATTCTACTAGGGAACTCCTACAGCTAATAAAAATCTTTAGTGAAGTGGCTGGTTACAAGATTAGCTTAAAAAAAAAAACCCTCCTCCTATGTACAAATGATAAATGGGCTAAGAAGAAATCATGAAAATAATACCCTTCACATTAACCACAATATAAAATATCTTGGAGTAACTAACAAAACAAAAGAAAGACCAGTATGACAAGAATTTAAGTCTTTGAAGAAAAAGATTGAAAAAGATATCAGAAGATGGAATGATCTTCCATGATCGTGTGGATCAGTAGGATAAACGTAGTAAAAATTGCCACCTTACAAAAAGCAATCCGCCAATTCAACACAATCCCCATTAAACTACCACCACAATTCTTTGCAGACATTGAAAGAACAATATTTAACTTCATATGGAAAAACAAAGACCCAGGATAGCAAAAAAAAAAAAAAAAAAAACTCTGGTACAATTAAAAAGCTTCTGGATGTATCATCATCTTTGATTTCAAGATTTACTACAGAGCTATAGAATTAAAAACAGCATGATATTAGCATAAAACAGACAAGTGGATCAATGCAATGAAATTGAAGACCCAGACATAAATAAACACAACTATGCATACCTGATTTTCAACAAAGATGCCAAAATTATACAATAGAAAAAAAAATAAAGCATCTTCAACAAATGATGAAGCCGGCATAACTGGATGTCAGCATGTAGAAGAATGCAAATAGATTCATATTTATCACCCTATACAAAACTCAAGTCCAAGTAGATAGAAGCCCTCAACATAAATCCAGATACACTGAACCAGCTAGAAGGGAAAATGAGAAATAGCCTTGAATTCATTTGCATAGGACACAACTTCCTGAATGGAACACCAGTATCACAGACACTAAGATTGACAATAAGTTTGACCTAAGGAAACTGAAAAGCTTCAATAAGACAAAGGTCAGTATCAATAGGACAAAACAACATCCTACAGAATGGGAAAACATTTTCACCAACCCCACATCCAACAGAAGGCTGATTCTCAAAATATATAAAGAGCTCAAAAAACTAGACATCAAAAAACAAATAATTCAATTTGAAAATGGGGTAGAGATCTACACAAAGAATTCATTTTTTAAGTCTTAACTACTTAAATATTTACTTGTTGTTATAATTACCTTATTTCAAAAATGGAAGTGGATGCAGAGATCCTCAGCCAGGCCCCAGGTGGAGCTCCAGGTGTCCAACTGTCGAGAAGGAGGAGGGACTGTAAGAGCGTGAATTGTTGAATCCAAGATTGCAAAAAGCACAGGGACAAATAGCCAATCGAATGGAAGCACATGAATTATGAACCAAAGGCTGTGGAGCCCCCAGCTGGATCAGGCCCTCTGGATAAGTGAGACAATTGAATAGCTTGATCTGTTTGGGAGGCATCCAGGCTGTGAGACCAGGACCTGTCCTTAGTGCATGAGATGGCTGTTTGGAACCTTGGGCTTACACAGGTACACATGCTCAGCCTGGAAGAAGGGGACTGGACCTGCCTGTACTGAATGCACCAGGTTTAAATGAATCCCCAGGGGAGTCTTGTCCCTGGAGGAGATAGGAATGGAGGGAAGGGGATGGGGAAAAGGTGGAGGTGGGGGCAGGAGGGGGGAGGACAGGGGAACCCATGGCTGTTGTGTAAAATTAAAACTAATAATAATAATAATAATAATAATAATAATAATAATATTTCTGTTTATTATATATATCTTTTGAATCATTATTTATAGGGTATACCACTTTATTTTTTTGCTTGAATTCTTTTTTTCATTTTTCTTTATTAAGAAATTTTCTACTCACGCCACATGCTATCCACAGAACCCCCTCCTCCCTCCTCCCTCCTCCCTCCTCCCTCCTCCCACTCTCCAGCCCTCTTCCCCAAGCCATCCTGCATCCCCACATCCCCCAAATCGAGGTCTCCCATGGGGAGTCAGCAGAGCCCAGCACACTGAGCCTAGGCAGGTCCAAGCCCCTTCCCACTGTGTAGCTTGGTCTACTTAACAGTGGGAGCAGGGGCTGTCCCTAACACTTTGACTGGTTTTGGAGAACCTATTCCACATACTGGGATCCCTTGCCCAGCCTTAATTCAAGGGGAGGTGCTTAGTTTTACTTCAACTTGACTTGCTATATTTTGTTGATATCCATGGGATGCCTGCTCTTTTCTTAATAGAAATAGAGGAAGAATGGATTGGTGTTGCATTGGAGATATCGGACAAAAGACTGGGAAGAGGAGGGAGGGGAAACTAGTTGGAATGTAAAATAAATTAATCAATTAAAAAGGAAAAGAAAAATGTCCTTAGGGTCTGGAGACCAAGTTTGCAAAAGAATAAAGAATAATGACTAAGATATATCTCAAAAAAAATGTTCAACATCCTTAGTAGTTAGGAAATTGCATATTAAAACTACACTGAGATTTGTTCATATCCCAGAATTGCTGAGATAAAGAAAACAACTGACAATAAATTATGTTGAGGATGTAGGGAAAGGGGAACCCTCATTCACTGTAGGTCAGATTTCAAAATGGTTCCACCCTCCTAGAAATCAGTGTGAAGAATTTTCAAAAAGCTAAAAGTAAAACTTCCATATGACCTAGCTATACCACCACTCCTTGGCACATGCCCAAAGAACTACATATCCTACTCCAGAGATACTTGCTCATCCATATTCGTTGCCATTCTAGTCTCAATCAATAGCTAGGAAATGGAAACTACCTGTAATTCCTTCAACAAATGATGAAAATCTGCCACATACACACAATGGAGTCTTGTTCAGTTGCATAAAGAAATAAATTAATAAAATTAGCAGATAAATGGTTAAAACTAAAAATGTATTATAGATTCAACATATAGATTCAGTAATAAAATATAGATTAAAGGCTCAATAGTGGTAAGCATATCTTGGTGGTAACCAATAGTGGTTGAACTGCATTTAAAGTGTACTCAAATGAAGTAAATGCATGCCTAGTACTATAAACCTAGTCCCTACCCATGAATGGTGAAGCCATGGACACTAAAAGAGATCCTACTGGTGCCACTTCCCTAAACTAGTTTAATTTCTAAGTGCATTCTAAATACTTAATTTTAGGCCCACAGACAAATGTAGCTAAAATGACTTATCAAAGTTGTTTCGTTTTGTAGCACACTGGGACTATTACAGATAGCCACAACTAGTCAAAATTCAGAGAACAACTGACCATAGGGTATTGAGCCCACCCAGTTGGTACATAAATATCACATCCCATACACCTAACCCTTAGGAATACTATAGAATAACAAATAAAAATACTGTTAAGAGCCAGAGGGCAAGGATATCTGTAAGGTGATATAGCATCTTCTCTATATGACAAGAAACCTGCTCCAATGAAACCACAATAAATATTGGTACCTAAGCAATAATATCAGTTGACATGCTTGTGTAGAAGGGGGAAATTTCATAAGACCCACCCCTAGATGAAGAACTACAAGCAATTAATGGCTGCCAAAAGAGTGAGAATTAGCCTTGTCCAGGGAGGGGATGCCTAGTAGGTTATCCAAAGCCAAATGGGCAACTCTAAATACCTATACACAAGAAGCACTAAAAATATATATGAACTATACATAAGCAGCACTAAAGGGATTCAGCAGGTTATATGTGTAAATAAATAAATAGCTAGCTAAATACATAGATATATGATAGATAGATAGATAGATAGATAGATAGATAGATAGATAGATAGACAGATAGGCAACAATAATAAAATAACACCATAAATTTGCTAAGGAAATGGTAAAATAAACAGAGTCTGTAGGAAGAGAGTGAGAGAGGAAATGATGTAAATCCAATATTTATATATGAAATTATCAAACAAAACAAATAATAAAAAAATGAAATGAAAGAAAAGTGGATGTCTTCTTAAAATTTGATCCAGATGAATTAGCAGTAAGAAGCAACCCTAGGACATCTGAAATACCAAGAGTAATGCATGTACTAAACCCAGTGGATGGAACAGGGTCAATTCTAGGAACAATGTAGGTACACTTGATTCCCATTGTCCTTAAATATAGTTTCAGTACATTCCTTTGCCCATCTAGGTTCTAGACAATTGGCTTCCTCACTAATATACATGTGGACTACTGAGATGACAGTTTGCCAATTAACTTGGAAACTGTAGAATAGCATTGATTACAATAGCCAAGGAAAAATAATTTTTTATCTAGTACCTTAACATGCAGTAAGAACCAACAGTAATAAGAAAACTTTCCACCTGAACTACCTTGGAATGCTCTAAACAGAAGACATTGGCTTGACTTACAGACTTCACAGTTATCTGGATATAATTGTTCAGATAATTTATGTACACTATACCCAGATACATCTTAGTATTTAACATTTCTTTTTCTTTATGTCATAAAATACATGTATTTTTGAAAACATTTTTTCAGTTTTTGTAATTACAATTTAATTACATGTCTCCTTTCCTTTTCCTCACTCCAAACCATCTCACACAACCTCTCCACTCTCCTTTAAATTCATGGCTTCTTTTTTCACTAGTTATTATTCCATGCATGTATAATATAAAGTTACTTGTATGTATTTTTTAGAGATGAATATTTGATACTCGACAATCAATTGGTGTGCTCTTCCTTGAGGAGGAACGCCACTGCCGCTCCTGAATTTCTTCAGTTGTCTATAGTTCTTTTTGTAGACTTGAGGTCTTGTGAGCTCTTCTCTGTCCAGCTTTGGGTATTGGTGTATTAATCAGGATTCTCTAGAGCAGCAGGACTTAGAATGAATCCCCCACTCTCTCTTGTCTTTCTACCTCAAGATCTGGACTAGAAGTGTACCCATTTGGGGAGTCCACAAGAATTCAAAAACATTAGCCAACTGCCCCACTTCTGTTGTATGACCCTTGTCCCATATTCTCTGTAGTTACAAGAAGAACAGTTGGTTAAAAATTAAGACAAGATCCCAGCTGTGTCAAGAGCTGAGTTAAGATAACCACAGACTTATGTAAACCCCCTGTTAAGCTTGTACTTAACACAAATTGTACTGCTAGTTGTAAAATGTTATCACAAGTTGTAAATTCCCAGAATGTACAGTCACCCAAGACTTAACCTCAAATTGTAACAATTCTTTTCTTATATCACCTCTCTGACACCTCTACTTGTGACTTTGGCTTTAAAAAGTAGTTACTCCTATAGCTAAAGTTTTCTCTAGTCCTGCCTGGCCCACTGTCAGAACAATTCTGCAGCCACTCAGACCCAACTGAGTAAGCATACAGTGACTTAAATTGCTTACAAACTGTATGGCCATAGCAGGCTTCTTGCTATCTGTTTCTTCTATCTTAAATTAACCAATTTCTATAAATCTATACCTTGCCACACGGCTTGTGGCTTACCAGTATCTTACATGTTGGCACTCATAATAGTGGCTGGCAGCGTCTCCTGACTCAGCCTTCCTTGTTCCCAGAATTTTCTTCTCTGCTTGTCCCTACTCCCTCTGTTCAGGGTCACAGTGTCAGAATCTGACCTGCCAGTGGCTCTAACTAGCTAGTTCTGGTACCCCACAGTGATGGAATAAAGTTGCATCTGCTCATCTAACTTTGGTGGCCTTGTGCTCAGTATTTGTGTGATTCCCTGACCCAACATCACCCATTCCAATTCAAGCAAAATATGTCTCATAGGTGTGCACTCCATTTCTGTATTGGAGTTCATTCTAGATATAGTCAAGTTGACAACCAAGAAGAGCCACCACAATTGGTATCAACCTTGTTCCGTTCATGTTTGAGCAGCTATGTTGGTGAAATTTTATGGGTATAACTTCTGCTATAATACACCATCTTACAGAAAACTCTGATACTCTGGCTCCTACAACCTTTCTGTCCCCTCTTCCTCAATGTTCTCCAAGCCTGAGATGCAGGAGTGTTTTGTAGATATATCCACTGGGACTTGGTTCTACAGCTCTGCATTTTGATTGGCTGTGTTTTTCTATAGTGTTCCCTTTCTCAAAGAGAAATGGGCTTAATGAGAGGCGAACATTACAAGGTATGGTCTCCTTTTATCTTGTGTACATCTTGTGTCCAATTTGAGAGCTGAGAGCTATTAAACCTTTTCATACTCCATTTCTAGCAACTTGTTTTCTCTGGGTCCCTCTCCATTTTCCAATGCCAGGAGAAAAGTATGTGTCTCTTACATTTGTCTCCATAGCTTCTTTTTATTTTCAAACTGAGATCACATAATTTTTTGATAATTTGAAAATGTGCTTTTTACCTACTTTCTTTTAATGATAATTATGGGTTTTAATATTCTTACTCTGTGAAGGAAAATAAAAATGCATTCTCCAAACTGTAGGCAGCTAGAAGATTGTGTTTGTCAAAATAAATAAATATATCTAAGCTATATTTTTGTGCCAATTAGCTCTTAAAGTAAATGGAGGTGACTCAGTCTCTATAACAATTATTATGTCCTACAGCAATGCATTTTATTTTAAAATAGCTAAAATTAAAATGAAATACAGATAACTAAATTACAGTTCAATCTCATAATTATTAAAACTTTAATCAAACCACTTGGATGCGTTTTCTCTTTGCCAGTATTATAAAAGTGTTCTGTAAAGGGCATTCCAACCTGCTTTCTGATAACATAAAGAGAAGATGAAATAGGTATTTGGCCTCTGGAATTTCTATGACCACTCATGTGTATTTTTTATCCTATGCAAAAATAGCTCATTTTTCTATGAATGTGCTATTTAAATGCAGGCAGATCTGACATTTTAAGATTGTCATCAATTCCAAAAGAAAAAAAGCACATGTTACCTTCTTTGTTCCTTTAGAAACTAATTTTATTCAAGGTCTCTTTCCCCCCAGAATTTGGCACTGGGATTTTAAATGAATGCTATCAAAGGCACTATTAAACGGAATTGTATCCAGTTGACCAAGGTTCATGCTAGGAACCATTTTAGAGATCTTCTAACATTGAAAATGCAATTCTTCAATTATACTTCCAGATAAAATGAAATTACCTTGAATGTATGGTCTAGTGGGCTTACTCCAGATAATACAATGCTAAACGATCAAATCCATCCCAAGCAAAGTGGAGCTTATCAAAAAATTTAATGCATCTAAAAAAGGAAAAGCTAGATGAAAAACAAAAAACCCAGGAACTAGTAAAATATGAGCTCTACAACAGTTTGCCATTTAAGGAATTTCATTTACCCCCTCTAGGCTGATGGATGTAATTATCTGCTGGCTTTTGAATTTACCTTTTGTAAACTTATGCTTGCATTCACCACTACATTATAAGGCACATTTATTTGGTATGACTCTTTCCACTTTGAGGGCTTTCAGGTTTCTGGAGTATTATTCTCTTTGTGCCTACCATATCTTAAGGAATTAGAAAAAATGTTGACATATTCTGAATGAAATTGTATTTATTTTTATGGTTTCATAGAAGAAGTTGATTTCAGAAATTCTAAATCATCACTTTTATAATAACAGAAAGCAAGTTGAATGTACATAGACAAATTTCTAAACAGTCTTATTAAATAAGGAACACAGAGACAAATATAGGGGTGAATGCCATAGAGATCAGGGAAATAGTGATAGCCACCAGCTAACTTTGCTCAACATACCAACATAGCTTCCCCAGAGAGAACCAGCTTCTTCCTGTATAACCTGTGCCTTTATTGCTTTGTTGTTCTGCCTTTTCATTGGCTCTTAGCCCAGCTACTTCACTTCCTTGTCACTATCTGTCTATACAGACCTCCAGGTCTCTATGATTAGTACTGGGATTAAAGGCACATGTCACCATGCTTGGCTGTGTCCTAGAACACACAGAAACTCTGCCTGCTATGTGATCAGATTAAGGGCGTGTGCCACCACCATCTGACTTTTGTTTATGGCTGGCTATGTATGTCCTCTGATCTCCAGGCAAACTATTTATTAACATACAAATAAAATATCACCACATTTCAGCACAAATAAAATATCACTACAGATGTAGTAGTATATATCTGAAATCCAATTACTCTGAAGACTGAATCACAAGGATTGCAAATTCAAGTCCAGCCTTAACTACTGTATGAGACCCTGTCAGAGCAATAAATGAAACAACAAAATATATCATAGATATATTGGAAATAATTCTAAAATGCAGAAAAAATAAAAATAAAAATAAAATAAAATGAGGATTACTTAAAATACTACTATAAAAATTATTACTTTTCTTTAGTATTTCCTATTCATTTATGTATTTATAAACTTAATTCTGAAATCAATTCAAATTCTGGTTTGGTTTATGTCCTAAAATTGAGAAATACATGTTTGCATGTTATTGCTTCAAACATACTTTTTAAAAGTAAATACTTAGAATAATTGAGATTTCATATTTATAAGTATATGTGAATTGAAGAAAAAAATTACATAGATGTATCTAGTGTATGGTTTGATTCAAGTATACATTACAAAATGATTAAATCAGGATCATTATTCTACTTCAAACCTCATAAATTATCCTAAATTACTCGTGTTGTTGTAATAAATACCATATCCAAAAGCAACATTGGGAGGAAAGATTGTATTTGGTTTACAGGTTAGAGTCCGTCATCACATATGTCAAGGCAGGCATGGCAGGAACTGAAGCAGAGACTATAGGAAATACTGCTGACTGGCTTGCTATTTATGATTTGCTTAGCTTGCTTTCTTATATAATACAGGACCACCTGTTCAAGGGTGACATTTATCACACAGTATGATATGCCCTCCCACATCAACCATTAATTGAGAAAATGCCCTCGGTTTGCTTCCAGGCCAATCTGATGGAGGCAATTCTTCCACTGAGATTCCCTCTCCCTATGTGATTCCAGTTTATGTAAAGTTGACAAGAAATAACCACCACATGAATATATCAACTGTTTGTGATAATCTCATTAAAATGTTCTCCTCCATGTATCTTAGAACATACAGCATGCTATTTTAAACAAAGCAACAAAACATTATAATTTATTCCTCATGTTTATTTGTACTCTTGTATATATTGACTGCTTCCCATGATCCTCCCAAGTCATCTCCCATTCCAAGTCTTTGTTTGATGCCCACATAGTCTGAATTCTATGTCATCAACTTTTTCAAACTCTAAACATGAATAAAATAACATTTAACTTTCTATTTCTAGTTCATCCCACTTCATAAAATGGCCTATAACTCTGTCCATATTGTCTCAAGTGGCAATTATTTTTATTAAAAACAGTTTTGTATATGTATATATATATATGCCATGTTTCCTTTTCTTTCATTTTTTTGGGGGGAGGGGTTGAGTTAGGGTTTCTCTGTGTAGTTTTGGTGCGTGTCCTAGATCTATCTCTGTAGATCAGGCTGGCCTTGAACTCACAGAGATCTGCCTGGCTCTGCCTCCCAAGTGCTGGGATTAAAGGCAGCTGAAAATTCATAGTTATATCACCTCTGACATTTCTAAGAGATATACTCTCAGAGATAATTTTCTGTTCCTCTGGCTCTTACCATCTTTTTGTCCCCCTCTTCCACTATGGACGGATTGGAGGGAGGGAAGGGAAGGGAGGAAATTACATAATTACATTTCAGTACATATAATATATATTATATCTATAATGGAATGAGGAAAACGCTTAGGGACAATTTTATTAAAGTTTAAAGGAAAATTCTGAGGACAGGCAAGATGCAACTCTATACCTTCCTGAAGGGGGAAGATGAAAGAAAGGAAAGAAAACCATGCCATTTTAGTCAAGCCTGGCTTGTTTAGCTATGGAAGTCATCCTTGTTGCAGACAAGAAGCCACATAGAAAAACGGTAAGTGGATGAGCTCTAGATAAATAGTGAGGAAACCCAATATGTTAGAGAAAACATACACAGAAAAGAGCTGAAAGGGAAAAAAAAGAGAAGTTACATTTTTCGGGAAAAAAAAGGCAGACTAACAGAAGTTCCATGGCTGTGGCTCTGTATACAATGGCACTGAAGGTGGTTTAGTGGGGAAGGAAAAGTACATTGTTTTATTAAGGGGATGAACATTCCTCCCCCTCTCTTTGGTGTAGCTTAAGGTGAATCTACCATCCTGTGAAGTACTCCTAAGGCTTAAAATGTTAGGTCTGCAACCAGAAGTCAATTTCATTCTTTTGAATGGAAGGAAAGAGCATTTCCGTAATAAAGTACCTGCGGTGTTGTAACATTATGATGGCAAAGAAAGGTGGAAGCAATGCAGTAGCAGTGGCAGTAATGGGATGGACCTACTCAGGTCAGCAAGTAGCACTGCATTGTCCTCAGAGCTCTCTGTATCCGAGTAGCTGCTATGAAGTGCTGCCCACTCTGGGTGAGGATCTTCTCTCCTCAGTTAATCCTTTCTGGGAATGTATTCTGTAGATTTTTTTTTTTATCCAATCAAAATGACAATTGTGATTAAACCTCACAGGCTATGAACCCAGTAATGGGATTACTGCATCATATGATCATTTTAGATAAATTTTTGAGGAACCAGTAAGTTGTTTTCTAAATTTGCTCTACCAATTGTCATTCACACCAACAGTATATAAGCTTCCTTTTTACAAACCAACATTTGTTAATTTTTGCTTTCTTTTTTTGACAAAAGACACTGTAACTAGTATGAAATAATGTCTCTGTTGAATGGCTTTGATTTGCATAATGATAATAAGTAATGCTGAATACCTTTTCCCATATCCATTGGTCATCTCTAAGTCTTCTCAGAAATGTCTGTTTTGTTCCATTGCCCCTTTTTCAGTGGTGCTGAAGGTCAACCTGAGGGCATTCCACATGCTAGGCAAGCTTATTACCACTGACCTAAAGCCCCAGATATGCCATCAATTTTTTAATTGGACCATTTTCTTTTTGATTCCAAGGTGTGTGAGTTCCCCATGTAATCTTGATATAATTTCCTTTAATATACATAGCTTAAAGTATTTTTCTCTCATTATATTATATATCCCTCCACTCTGGTAAATATTTCCCTTGCTGAGAAGTTATTTCTTTGAATGTAATTCCATTTGTCTATTTTTGGTAGCCATTGTAGCCTTTTCCAGAGCTTTTATACAATAAACCCTTTTTATAGAATACCTTGAGTATTTCTCCTACGTGACTAGTGAGAGATCGATGCCTAGTTTCCTCATTATGCATGTGTATACTCACAGTCATGGGCATCTTCTGCCCAAATGGCTGTCAGGATGTTGTAGCCACTTGTGTGAGTATAGTTCAGTGGTGGTAGAGCCTCAGGTATGAAATAATACAATGGTCACTTATCTTCATGCAATAATGTCCTTTAACAGTGGTTGTAGTGTCAGTATTATGCAACATGAAAGCCCCAGGAGTCTCAGAAGAAAGAAAAAACAACATAGACTTCTCTAGCAGAGCAATGTTATATTGTCTACTGCATGAAATTTTCTAGATTTGGTTCAGAACTGTGAAGCGCAATTCAGCAGTAAATATTGAATGTGTCTAGGGCTCTAATGAAAGCATACAGGTGAATCTTGTTTACCTTTCCATTAATGATAAGTCCTTCTTGTTCTTGAGCTCTTTCCAAGTAAATATATAGAATAGAGTCAGGATCTATCATTCTTGTCTTTGTATTCCTAAATCTGTATGTTCTGGAATTTGTATCATTCTTATGGAGAACTTCAGTACTCACTCCCGGACAATATATTGGGAGTATAAAAGTTTCTTCACTTTTTTGGTTCTCTGAGCTCCATTAGTTAGCAATAGTCTTGATTCACCACACAAAACACACTTTGTAATGGTATTAGTATTTCACAACTACTTAAATAAGCCTTATTTTTCAGTAGTTAGGCTGATACCATATGCTTGCTAGTAACAGTGTTCAGAACTAACAATGTTTGAAAAAAGCCATAATGTAACATAATATTATATTGTACTAAAAATATACTATCTAATTTGATAGATGATAAGTAGATAGATAGATAGATAGATAGATAGATAGATAGATAGATAGAGTTTATATCACTTCAGGTGGTACATTTCTCCCCAAACCTTAAACCACAGTGTCAGGCATTAGAAACCTCCTTTTGGGTTGTTGGACAGGGGAATAGATGAAACTTCCAAAATAGCAGCAGTAGGCCATTGCTGTTGCCCTTGTCTTCTCAATATTGGAAGATAAGATATTATTGCTGAACACATGACATATTTCAGACAAGGGGCTTGGAGGAATTGATCTAGAAATGATCTCGAAGCTTCTTTCCTAAAGTTTAGATTTCCTAGCATCTGAAGGTGCTATGCAAGCTGCCTAAGGAGAAAAGCAATCCATTGTCCTACCTTTATATAAAGCTTATGAAGCACAAAACAACGACCATAGCAAAATATCCTGAATGGTACTTATCTTAGGAGTAGCCAATACTCATCTAACTGGACTTAAGGCATGCTCCACAGGAAGGAATTCCTGTCTGGTACTTTGAACCCTGACAATTTCCTGTGGCTGGTGAGGCCATGGATCCTAAAGGAGAATCTACTACCACCTCTTTAATAAACAAGTATAATTTCTAACCATGTTCTAAATACGTATCTTCATGCAAGGATAAGTATAATTCTAACACCTCATCAACTAAACTTCTTTTTGCAGCAGACAGTAACTACTGTAGAAATCCACAACTGGTCAAATACAGAGAATAACAGACCATGGAATGCCCACACTAATTGATACATTGACAACACAACCCTTATTTCTAAGGCTCCAGTCCAGAAACACTTAAAAAGAAGAGGTGGAAAGATTAGAGTCAGATTGTTCCTTTTACATATGATAGGGAACCTAAACAAAAAAAAAAAAAAAAAAAAAAAAAAAAAATCCTCCGAAACTATGACAACCTCAGCTGACACACCAATGTGAATAAAGAAAAATCTCACCAGGTCCCAACCATACATGAAGAACTAGAGGTAGTTAATAGATACTTATGGAAGGAGAATCAGCCTTTTTAGGGAAGAAATTCTGAAACTGTCATCCAAAAAAAAAAAAAAAAAAAAAAAAGCCTAAATACGTTTGGCACCACCACAGCCAGCAGAATGTTGATCCATGTGAGGCAAGAAGGAAGACTGGTTCAAGAAAATTAAGTTGCCAGTGTTGGCTCAAACTTTGAAAGCCTGACACCAGGTACTGTATTTGGGGCATATTTAAGGACAGAGCAATTTAGAAGAAAAGTTACCTGGTGATAATTAACTCAAACCCACGCATAAAACAAAATTTAAGACACTATTGCATTGAATCTCTTTGTAAAGCAAATATGACCTCTTCTGTAAAGACGGGTTCTGTAGATTGACAACATGTGACATTTTAAGGGTATGGGGAGGATCTGGTTTGGCCTTTCTCATAGAGAGCACAAAGGTCACCAGGTTAATAACTAACTTTGCTCCCATTTATAAAATGCATTTTACATCCCCCATAAGTATAGGTTCTATAGCTTGACTTAGAAAATAGTGCTCAAGCTAAGGGTCTGGGGAGAGTGACTTAGATACAGAGTCTAGGGGAGCTAGATGTGGCCTGGCCATACAGATAGTACAGAGATTACCAGATTATTAACTACACTTGTTCCCAGCCTTCTGTGCAGAAAAAATGGATATTACATCTCTTCCTTCGAAGAAACATCCATGAAGATTTAACATTCCTGGTTTCCCTAGTGCTTATCTGTGATCACAATGACCTTGTGTCTTCTACACACATATGCATATGATCAACACTAAGTAGATCGAGAAAGCTATATATATATATATATATATATATATATATATATATATATATATATAACAATAATAAAGGGAGAGGGACATGAAAGAAGTTGAAAGAGTAGAAAGACAGGGATAGAAAAGATGTAAATAGAATGATGATATGAAATCTTAAATAAATAGAAAAAAAGATAATGTTCAGAGTATCTTTTCAAATATACCTTTCTAGATATTTCTAGTTGTTCCTATAAAGTAAATTTCAGTGAGTGGAATTATAGGTCATAAGGTTAAAAATTGTTTAATCTTTACATTGCCAAGTTTCCATCAAAATTATTTGTACTGGTTTATACTTCATCTTAATTGAATATGAGTGCCAATTTCATAATGTTCTTGCCAGAATTATGTTTTCACAACCAGTTTCTAGGTTGATAGTTAAAAAATACTCTCATTTGAGTATTGATTATTTCAAGATTATTTTTTATAAAAATAATTGAAACTATCAAGCAGTATTCTGTTTATGACTCTTCTTAGATTTTATTCTATTTCATATTTCCTACATTGTTTGACTGAAACATGTTCATATATCTAGGATATTAACAGTGTATTTTTCAACTATTTTTGACAGTATTATTTTTCCTTTAAAGTTTCATTAAATTTTTGTTTTACTTTTTATAATTTCTTTTCAGTTTTAGAAACTATAATTACATCATTTCTCCCTACACTTTCCCTTTCCCAACTTCTTTCACGTACCCCCCTTGCTTTCTCAAATTATATATATATGGGAGAAAGTGAGAGATACTGAAATACAAGGAGACAGAGAGAAGTACACAGAGAGAAATACATAATGAGATAAGTAGAGTAAACTGAGTTCATTTTTGGTGTTTGTGTTTATATAGTTTCATAGATAACTGTTTCGTATTGGATAACCAATCAAGGAGTACATCAGTGGGAGAAGCTAATTCTTACTATCTCAGAAGCCATTAGTTTCCTGTAGTTCTTTGTCTACTGGTGAGATTTCTTGAGATTTTCCCCCTACTGAGTTAGGATTCCTATTGATGCCATTGTTCAGGAAGAAGGCTCCTAGGTTAGATCCAGTTAGAATAATCCAAGCTATATATCCTAAGTATGTTGTGTCTTCACCAATAAGGCTTACCTTCACCTTCAGGCAAGTATACAAGGGCAACAGCTATTGTGTGTGTAGCAATAAAGAAAGAAAACCATGTTATAAATGTGGGACTAAAGAAGATGCGGGAGGGATTGGAGGGAATGGACATGGTAGAAGCTAGAGGGAAGAAAAGTGAGGAGAGGGAGTAAGGTAATTATATTTTATTTAAAAGTATAAAATAATTTTATAAGTTATATTCAGTAGCAGATACATAAAATTAGTTGCTTGTAGCCAAATCTATCAGATGTTTTATTTTACATATTTATAGCTATACCTTTATACAAAATTTAGTCAACAGAATTATGAGTTGCAAGGTAGGAAGTAACTTAAGACTTTACACATGTATTTATTTCCAAATTTACTTCAAAATTATTTTGTTGTGATTAAAACTTCCCCATAAAAACCCAAATTACATTTTTATCACTTCTAGCATTTCAGTGACATACATGCTCATATATTAACAAATGCCTTTGGACTTTAGCATGCTTATGAAAAATTAAAATTATACTTGTATTGGTAATCAACTTTGTGCTTTTAGAGAGTTTTGCCTTTTGCTAGTATGAATAAATATGTGTTGATATTTCTTCTTTGAATGTTTAAAATAAATTAGTCATAGAACTATTACAGTTTTGGTATATATTGTTCATGCTGTTTTGGAATCAATTATTATATTTTTCTGAAATTTTCCTATTTACCCCAGTCATTCAACTTTAACTTAATATTTTAAGTACCTTTATTATGTGTTTTATAAAAATATTTTGTGTAGCATGTGCTCATAATTTTGTGTATTCATCTTTGTCTTAAACACCTCTCTCTCTCTCTCTCTCTCTCTCTCTCTCTCTCTCTCTCTCTCTCTCTCACACACACACACACACACACACACACACACACACACACACTCACACACACACACACACGTCTGTCTCTCACACTTTGATTTACACTTTGGAACTCCTGCATGGAAAACAAGCTGCACTTGTGCTGGAAGGCAAAAATCCTTCAGTATTAAACTAGAGTAGAGCAATCTAATACCAAAAAGACACTTCAGTGAATTTTAGATAGTTGATTTGATGGATGTTAAAGCATCCCTGTGTCTCAGAAGGCAAGGATAACCTCAGGGAAGATCCTCATAAAGAAGGAATGAAACTGGTGTCATGATTCTTAACCTTAAGTATTCTAAATAATTGGCATATTTTCAAAGACCTAGGACTAACAACTAGCTTTCACTGCAAATCAGACTTCTAAAGATAATATATACATAAGGTTAGATTTACATAATTATAAAGTCTTGTCTAAGATTTCTTTATTTTTCAAAGTCTGTGACCAATATGCTTATTGTTCATCTAACTTTGTTCTTTTGTCTCCAACTTCAGGAATATTGAGTATGCTTGTTAGAATCGAAACCTTCAGTGCCTCTACAACTATTTGAGTTTGTCTAAATAAGAAAATTTAACCAAAACAGCTTTATATTTAGGGAAGTGTATGGGGCCCTTTTGGCCAAATGAACAACAAGATGTAACTCATTCCTAGTACTGGAGGTGATACTTAGTGGCATAAATGTCTACTATTGTGACTACATTTAAATGTATTTCATTTATTTAACAAATTCAGAAAACTTCTACAGTAGGAGGCTTCACATGGCTTTCAAAAGGCCATTAGTGTTGGTTGTCATCCCCATATTCCCTCTTTACCCTGTCTTCCCATCCCCTCCCAATTAAATTTTTCCATACTAGTTTCCACTATTATCTCTTTATAACACTATACTGTTTCCTCTTTCTTAGAAGATCTCTTTCTCCTACTATTCCCTTACGAGCTAAAAAGCCTCTGGTTATTCAGATTAAAACACAATTTTTTTAAACCCAAAATTAAACATACAAAAAACAGGCTTATATTTTTTCCAAAGCATAGCTGCTCTAATAGACCGCAGAGCCTCTGAATCTTGCCAAAGATAAGGCATAAGTTTTTCTGTTCATTGTCTGCAATGATTATCATGAGCTCCTGCATTTTTCTTCTTCTATTGTAAGACTGTAAAGTGTTTAAAGACTATGCAGTGGATTGGTTGCTATTGTGATAATTTTCAATTAAAAAATGCAAGCATCATTTCTCAGTCCTACTTATTTCTCTTTTGAAATAACATTTTTATAACTTTAAAGTCAAACTATCTTCTAATATTATAAAATGGAGCATCAAATACATAACAAAATTTAGACTATATTCTGGCAATTTTGATATCTAAAACCAAGTTTCCTTATGTTAATTAAATAATTATATAAATATACACAAAACTTATATTTAGAAACCATCTCATACTTTGACTAGCTTCGAAACATTGTCAGAGAGCATGATCAAGGATCTTCAGGACTAAACTATAATATAGAAAAATATTTTGTCATAATTTTTTAATTTAAATTACATACTATATATTCATATTTATATATAAATTTCTTTCTTTTTTATTTAAGAATTTCTTTATTCATTTTACATACCAACCACAAATCCCCCTCTCATCCCTCCACCTGCTCCCATATTGTCTTCCACCCCTCCCTGACACTCTCCATCCCCTCTTCCAATAGGGTAAGGGGAGTCAACATGTGGAGTCAACAAAGTCAACATTCAGTTGAGGCAGGACCAAGCCCCTCCTCACTGCATCAAGGCTGAGCAAGGCATCCCACCATAAATAATAGGTTCCAGAAAGCCAGCTAATGTATCAGGGATTCTGATCCCACTGCCAGGGGCCCCTCAAACAGATCAAGCTACACAACTGTCTCACTTATGCAGAGGGCTTAGTGTGGTTTAAATTTTTATTATATTTAGTGTGTGTGTGTGTGTGTGTGTGTGTGTGTGTGTGTGTGTGTGTGTGTGTGAGAGAGAGAGAGAGAGAGAGAGAGAGAGAGAGAGAGAGAGAGAGAGAGAAAGAGAGAGAGAGATTGAGAGAGAGAGAGTGAGAGAGAGATTGAGAGAGAGAGACTGAGGGAGAGAGAGAGAGAGAGAGAGAGAGAGAGAGAGAGAGAGAGAGAGAGAGAGAGAGAGAGAGATGTGGGAGTGATGCACATGCCACAGTTCACCTGTGGCAATAAGAGAACAGCTTTGTAAATTTGTTTCTTTCCTTTCAGCTTTTCAGCTTTGCATGAGTTCTGGGGATCAAACTCTGATCATTAGGTGTGTGCAACAAATACTTTACCCTCTCAGTCCTCCAACTGAGGCTAGAACGTTTTAGTATATTCTCATCTATGTTTGGAAATCAAATGAAATATTCCTATTTATCAGTTCACTGTTCTTCAGTATGGTGAGGAAATACTTTAAAAGTATAGATACACAATATTTTCAGTATTTATCTATGTTTATCTTTTTATTTGAAGAGAAGATACGAGAATTGACTGTGAAAGCAAATGTGGTTTCACTGGGTTAGACAAAAGTCATTGAAACTCACATGAATAAATAAATTCATTACATTTAAAGTACCAAAGCTCCTATGAATTTTGACCACCAATATTTCTTTTTTGAGCAGTATATTTCTCTCTTTAAAATATGAGTCAATCTTGATAAAAAGCACAAACATGCAAATGTTTTAAGGTATAACATGTAAATTGTTCTAATAGGGGAATTATGCCAGTTTCCAATGGAACTTGGCTGTAATAAAAATATGATTAACAAACCACACCAACATGCAAGAGAACTGATATGCTCAACTACTGTAAATAAGTAAATTGTTACCAATGCTTTAGTTGTGTTATTTATCACATAGAAGCTGAGTCACTATTTTTAATTAGATCTGTAAACAATGGGCCTATTGTCATTTTTTTCTTTTCTTTTGTTTTCAGAGAGGATCTCATACCACTGAATGGCCTGCAACTCATTGTCTAGCCCAAGCTGACCTTAAAATCATTACCTTCCTTCTCATGCCATGAGGGGTGATGTGCTTGTAGGCATGAGCCACACTGTCAAGTTCTAACCAGCCTAGAGAATTCATAGCTACCCTACTGTTTATAATTATTCTGAAGTGCTCCAATACGTCTTTTGGATACTAAAATTGTTAACATTCAAAAGATGTTCAAGCTCTTTCAAGAATATATTAATCTTTTTCCATTTCAGGCCAAAGATAATAGATGATTCAAATCTACTTAACTAATTTTCAATCAACACCCATGATGTATCAATCACACTTCTCACATTATATAAAAAAAATACAAGCACTCCAGACAACATCCATTCCCTCATAATGCTTTGTCTTTGACATTGCACTACTCTTTAAACATTTAAACAGAAAATAAAGCTTGGGAAGCCAAAAGCAAATATTATTTTGGTGGTCTATATTCTTTCCAGAAAGACAAATTAAAAACAAGGAAACTCCACAGCCTCTGGTTCATAATTCATGTGCTTCCATTCATTTGGTTATTTGTCCCTATGCTTTTCCAATCTTGTTCTCAAGAATTCATACTCTTACAGTCCCTCCTCTTTCTCCACATTTGGACTCCTGGAGCTCCACCTGGGGCCTGGCCAAGGATCTCTGCATCCACTTCCATCAGTTATTGGATGAGAGTTCCAGCATGACCATTAGGGTGTTTGGCCATCTGATCACCAGACTAGGTCAGATCAGGCTTTCTCTCAACCATTGCCAGCAGTCTACAGAGGATGTATCATGTCCTTAGTGCATGAGCTGGCTGTTTGGAACCTTGGGTTTACACAGGGACACTTTGCTCAGCCTGGAAGGAGGGGACTGGACCTGCCTGTACTGAATCCACCAGGTTTAAATGAATCCCCAGGGGAGTCTTGGCCCTGGAGGAGATGGGAATGGATGGGAGGGGCTGGGGGGGGGAAGGTGGGAATGGGAGCAGGAGGGGGGAGGATAGGGGAACCCATGGCTGATGTGTAAAATTAAAACACAAATATAATAAATAACTAAAAAATAAACAAGGAAACTGTATAATAAGAATAAAACCAGGCAGTACCAGATATGTAAGTTCTTTTTCAGAATAAAATAAAATATGGGTGGGTACAGAAGAAGCACCAAGCCACTGAACCATGACCAGCACTCACTGGGATACCTATTGAGCTTTGTAGACTGGGTTACCATGGAGGGCTGTCTTAGTTAGGGTTTCTATTGCTCTGAAGAGACAGCCTGACCACAGCAACTCTTATAAATGAAAACATTTAAATGGGGTGGCTTACATTTCCAGAGGCTTAGTCCATTCACTGTCATGATGGGAAGAAAGGCAGCATGCAGGCAAACATGATGCTGGAGAAGCAGCTGGGAGTCCTACATCTTGACTCAAACATAGCAGAAAGTGGTGTATCTCACTGGGCATGCTATGAGCATACACGAGACAACAAAGCCTGCCTCCACAGTGACACACTTCTTCCAACAAGGCCATATCTACTATAACAAAGCCATACCTCCTAATAAACAGTGCCACTCTCTTTGGGGCCATTTTCTTTTAAACTACCATATCCCACTCCCTAACCCCCAAAGGTTTGTAGCCATATCATAATGTAAAAATGTATTCAGTCCAACTTCAAAAGTCCCCAACATACATCTATAATAGTCCCAAATGTATTTAAAAGTCTAAAATTCAAAGTCTCTTCTGAGATTCATGCAATCTCTTAACTGTAATCCTCTGTAAAATTAAAATCAAAAGGCAAATCACATACTTCCAACATATAATGGCAGAAAATATACATTATTATTCCAAAACACAGGGAAGTGGGCATAGCAAGGAAATATTGGACCAAAGCAAGACCAAAACCCAGCTGTGTATACTCCAAACTCTGCATTTCCATGTCTAATGTCAAAATGCTCTTCTGATCTCCAATTCCTTTAATCTTTGCTGATTGTAACTCACTTTTCTCTCCTGGGCTTGCTCCACTCCCTGTTAGCAGCTTTCCTTGGCAGATGTCCCATGACTTTGGCATCTCTCACATCTTGGGATCTCCAAAGCAATCCAGACTTCACAGCTTCACACAATGGCCTCTCTAGGCCTCCATTCAGGAACACCCCTGATGCATGTCTAACCTCAACTGCTTTCCTTAGTTGTAGAGGCAAATCCATAGCCCCTTTCTTCTATCCTTAATTCTAAAGCCAGAAATTTGTGGCTGAAGCTGCCAAGTTCTCCTGTTTACGGGAGCTGGAACATGGCCCTTCATTCAATTACATCTTCACCAGCTTTCTGTTTTCACTGCCTAAGCTTGGCTGTCCTGAAATTTGCTTTGTAGACTAATCTGACCTCAAACTCAGAGAACTACCAGCCTCTGTCTTCTGAGTGCTGGGATTAAAGGTATGCACTACCACACCTGGCTCTAAGCTTTTTGCTTTTTCACAAGCCAGAAACATAGCTGGGTGGGATCTTTCCCTGAGGTCACCACACCATTTAATCTATTTCTTAATATGTTTCTCTCTTTGAATGCAAGACTTAGCTCCACTCTACTTTCTCATGCTGGTGCTCCTCTCCTCAACTAATTTTCCTTTCTCAGCTTGCTCCTTTCATTATATATCTTAATTAGAGTCAGCACTAAGAACCACACAACAGAATCTATAGTAAGCTGTTTTGAGATTTCCTCTGCCAAGGGAATTTATCTAAAACTCTTCCCTTTAGCATCAGACAAAATCTTTGGACAAGGGCAAAAGGAAGCCACTTTCTTCACCAAAATATCACAGGAACAATCTCTAGACAACATAACAAAATTCTTCTCATTTGCAACCTCTTGAGCTAGCACAAAGCCACATTCTTCATCAAAATATTACAAGACCAGTCTCTAGACCACATACTAACATTCATCTTCTCTGAAACCTCTTGAGCCAGACAACCACAGTTCAAATCACACTCAGCACCATTGTCTTCCATGCTCCTGCTAGACTGGCCCATTAAGCGGCACTTAAATAGTTCAACTGCTTTTCTAATCCACAGTCCCAAGGTCCATATTCCTTCTAACAAAAACATGATCAGGCCAATCACAGCAATACCCCAGTCCTGATACCAAGTTCTGTCTTATTTAAGGTTTCTATTGTTGTGAAGGGACACCATGTCCATGGCAACTCTTAGAAAACATTAATTGAGGTGGTAGTTTACAGTTTCAGAGGTTTAGTCCATTATAATCATGGTGGGGAGCATGGCAGCATTCCGAAATAGCTAAGAGTCCTGTATCTTGCCTCAAGGGCAACAGGAAGTGGTCTGAGACATTGGTTGTGGCTTGAGTATATATGAGACCTCCAAGCCCACCTCCACAGTGACACACTTCCTCCAAAAAGGCCATACCTACTCCAATGAAATCATGCCTCCTAATAGTGCCACTCCTTTTAGGGGCCATTATTGGTGAAATTATTAAGGCCACTCCACATAGTTAAAAGGGAGGTTTATTTTGTGGGGTAGCTTACAAATGAATGGGTAGGTTGCAGGGTCTGGCAAAGGTATAGCGCAGTCTGGTGGTGTTCTCTGGAGAACTCTGCTTGGTCTACCTCCAGCGTCCAGGGTCCTGGAACCAAGAGAGAGACCTCCTCTTGATCCTTGGTCTTCTGCTTCCTCCTCCGCCCTGCCTTGTGGGTGTGACCATTACCGAAGCCTCAATGGGGGTTGGAACTTCCAGGCCAATGCTGGGATGGCTATCCACTACAGGCCATTTTTTCAAACCCCACAATGGCCATATGGATGTCTATGGTCTGTGCAGCAGTCTGAAGCCATGTTGATGTCCATGGGCCATGCTGCCCCTGAGGACCAGATTAATGTGAGTGACCTATGCAGCCCTCTGGGACAATGGTGATGTCTGGGTCCATATTCTCATAGAAGGTCATATCTGAGTCCATGATCCTACTGCAGCTGAGGTCTGTGTTGATGTCCATGGCCCATGCTCATATTGAAGGCCATGTGAATATCTATGGTCTGCACTGCCTCCTGGGAACATGTTGGTATCTATTGGCTGTGCTTCTGACAGAGGCAACACTGATGAGAGTGGCCTGCACTGCTACCTGGGGCATGTTGATGTCAGTGGTTTGGGCTGCCTCTGAGGGCCTTATCTGGGTCTGTGGTTCCACTGTGGCCAGGGGCCATGTTCTCAATCTGAGCTATCATAAGAGATCTCTCCTGCTGCTGACTGTGAAGAGCAAGGATGTTGGTGTGCTGTGATGTCCATGACTATAGAACCAGGGTTGAAATGGAGAGACATGAAATGCTTCTGTGACAACCCTACCTTCAACTCCCCAACACCCATACACACACACACACACACACACACACACACACACACACACATACACACACACACACACACACACACACACACACCAGCCTAGACAGGATTCCACCAAAGAGAACTCTTTTTAAGTGTTATGGGGATGCTAAAATGTGATTCTCCACAGTCATGGCCACTGGTGGGTGGGTGGGAGGGGAAGGGCTCTGCTCTATTTAAGGGGCAGGCCACTTAGGGTTTGGCCATCCTCCAGTGAGTATATGGCTAATATAAATTGGACCTTTTTATTATTCTTATTTTTTATTTTTGCTTTTTTGGGGGGTCAAAAGATGGGGGGACTTGGAAGGACTAGAAAGTGAACATGATTGGGATGTATGATATGAAGTTCTCAGAGAATCAATGAAAACATTATGGTGAAAAGGTGAAAAGAGGGATTTTTCATGGAATAAAAATAAAATAATGTAGAATTTAGTACACAAAAACACGTAAAGTCTGTCATATTTTTCTAAAGTTACTTATTTTTAGGGGAGTAAAGCTAGCCATGTACTCATATATGACTGATTAGACTCCAAACACATCTTTAAATAATTTCACTTATTTAACTATTGAGCTTTTCTTCTGTGTCAGACACTATCTATGTTAAGAGTATAGCAGTAAATAGAGTATGTATACTGTGGTCTCCACTCTTAAATGTATCTTCACAGTGGTGCACATTAAGCACAAAGATGATACAGGGTTTTGTCTAAGGATATAGTTGATTCTCAACAAGTTGAGAGGGTAAAAGAATCCTTTTGAGGAAAGACACATTTTATTTGAAAGAAAGCTAAATTAAGAAGAGAGATAAGGCAGAGGAAAGAGTGTTTCAGACTAAAAGAATAGCATATGTGAAGGTCTAGAATAAGAGAAAGGGCAAGGCATGTTCTGAGAACAGAAAGAGGATCAGAGTGTCTGGAGGGGAGAAAGCCAGATTGTGCTGGGACTCTAAAAATAAGATAATGATTTTGGATGTTATCCACTGAACGGAATTAGTCATGTGGATGTTTTTGCATTTACATTTTTGAAAGATCATCCTGTAGAGTATAAAGAATGGATTAGTAGAGACAAGGATATAGTAGGGGCTATGAAAAGATCCATTTTAAAGTTCCATTTCCAAGGCTATCACTGGCAAATTTTCAGTATTGGAAGGAAGGAATTTAGAAGGGTTTTAATAGAATTTAATAGGATTTAAAATTATATATTCCTACAGATATTTATTTATTTACTTATTTGTGTATGTGTGTTCAGACACAATTTGCAGTACTCAGTTCTCTACTTCCACCATGTGGGACCCGGGGAACAATCTCAGGTAGTCAGGATTTGGGGAAAATATCCTTACCCATTGAGGTATCTCAAGCTCTAGCATTGTGGGATTTAAAAAAAAAAGTTTCTTAAAGTATCTTTGTCTATATGCATCTTGAAAATCATGGACAAAAGAACCCAGAGTTCTCTCTCCTACATCATACAATGTAAATCATGCATTGCTTTGAAAGTGCATCAACTCATTAAATAATTTTATTTTTTTACCTCATCACCTATATAGATTGTTTGAGTAGTAAAAATTGTGGAGAAAAGGGGATGGCTAGAGAAACCCACCCTGACCCTGGAGCCCAGAATTAGGGAAGGATGGCTCAGATAAAGCTAGTGAGAGAACCATAGTTTAACTAGATCAGAGCCATCTCTGTCCCTGTCCAGCTGACTTGTTAAATCAACCAATCACAGAGCAGGACAGCAGAATCCTGGCCCTAAGGCCCAGGACCAGGAAAAGAAACACAGGCTGTGTTTGGGACCTGTGCCAGAGAAATGAACCAAGGAAATATGCCCTGACTCTGAAACTAGTACCAAAATAACACTCTTGGATCCTAGAATCAGAGTCAGTGAAAGAAATGTGCCCTGGCCTTAGAGGTAGTGTCAAAAGTTAAGTAAGGCCAGTGAAAGAAACACAGTTTAGCTTAGATCAGAGCCATCTCTGCCCCTGTCCAACTGACTTGTGAAATCAACCAATCACAGAGCAGGACAGCAGAATCCTGGCCCTAGGGCCCAGGACCAGGGAAAGAAACACAGCCTATGTTTGGGACCTGAGCCAGAGAAATGAACAATTTATCCCCAAACCCAGAACCCAGGAAATATGCTCTGACTCTGAAACTAGTACCAAAATAACACTCTTGGCCCGTAGAATCAGAGTCAGTGAATGAAATGTGCCCTGACCTTAGAGGCAGTGTCAGTAAGTTAAGTAAGGCCAGTGAGAGAAACACAGTTTAGCTCTATAATCAGAGCCATCTCTGCCCCTTGCTCACAAAACTGGCCAATCCCTGGGCAGAAAATAAACTAACCAATCACAGTTAACTCTGCCCCCTAGACATCCTATATAAACCGCCCTGCCTGCTCAGTTGTGAGCTGTTTTCTCCACTCTGGTAGAGGCAGCTACTCTCCTGGACTCCTCCTTCCCAAATAAACCTCTTTCTCAAAAGAGTAGTGGGTGAAGACCTTCATTGACCAGTGAACAGAAGAACCTTGCTGGGACATCCCATAGTGGACTGAGTGAGAAAGAGCTGGTAACACTGAGCCAGAGACTGTGGCTCTCCAGGAGAGGAGTAGCATTGCTGTGTCCTGCAGGGAGACCATCCACCATCACACCAGGTATATTCTGACTTTCCTGAAGAGTCAGGATACCCTTCCTTGCTGAAGCAGTTCCAGGCCTGACTCTCCTGAGAAGTCAGAAAACCTTCCTTTCCAAGGTTTGGGCTGTTTCTTTGAGTCCCAGCCATCACAGCTGTGCTAAACAACTCCAGGTGTCTGGGACACCTTCAGGGCAGAGTTCTTGTTCTAAGTAGCTCAAGGTGTCTGGGATACCTGGCCCTCTAGGGCTGAACTGTTTCCAGTTCAACCATCACAGCTATGCTAAACAGCTTCAGGTGTCCAGGACACCTTCAAGGCAGAGCTCTTGTTCTGAGGTGTCTGGGATACCTCACCCTCTAAGGGTGCCATCACAGCTGTGCTAAACAGCTGCAGGTGTCCGAGACACCTTCAGGGCAGAGCTCTTGTTCTGAGCAGCTCAAGGTGTCCGGGATACCTTGCCCTCTAGGGTTGAACTGTCTCCTTGCAGTTTCAGCCATCAATTTACTAACATTTTGGTGCCGAAACCCGGGACACCAAACCCAGCGTTTTTGCAGTTTAGTTACAATAAAGTTGTTAGCAAGACAGTAATGTGTGATTTTCACTGGCTTATACCCTAGTGAAGATAGACAGGCAATGAAAGTAACATAATATCAAATAATAGAGAAAATGCAGTGAAGAAATACTACTTTATAGAAACAACAGTGACTACTATTGACAAATGTGATTGATTAAGCATGCATCTAAATTAGGTGGTCTGAGTAAGGTATCCTTATCAGAATTATATTTAATATAATTGAGATTACAAGAACATTGTTCAAGATTACAGTAAAAAGTATTCTATGAAGGGGAACTGAAAAGGGGGTTCTTAGAAAAGCAAGGGTATAGTGAGTCTAAGCGTATAAGAAGAAGAAGCAGCAGTGGATGACTATGAGGAAACAGTGTCTTCTGGACACAGCAGTAGCTAAGTAGGTAGTGTAGGAAAATCTAACTTTAACTCCTGTATATGAACTCACAGCAGTGGTCATAACAGCATGTACAAGACCTATGCAAGCCCAACTCAGACCAAAACCTAGCATGGAGATAGAAGGTGAATGTGAAGTTCTACCCTAGCAGGGGAGTTCTTAGTAATTATTAGCTGATGGAAGAGGAATGATCAGTTTTCTCTAAAAGTACAGCACCTGGTAAATGAGCTATGCTCCAGGAAAAGGTCAGACATTCAAGGATCTTTGGGCAGCACAAATTGGCCTCAGTTGTGAAAAATAAAGGACAAGAAGTTGGCTGGGAAGGGAAAGGTGGTTGGATCCCAGAAGATTTAGAAGTGGCAGAGGAAAGGTGACTATGATCAAAACACATTGTGTGAAATTCTGAAATAATTAATAAAAACATTTTAAATTTTTGAAAAATTAAAGCAACAAAATCCAGAAATATCAGGATGGACCAGTCTTAACAAATAAGGGACAGGGTGATAAGAGATTGGATCATAGGGGTGAGTGCTGAAGACTACTACATTATTTAAGGCACTGTAGGTTACTGTAAGGAATTAGGCTCTAATTTTATGTTTTATGAGAAAATACTAACTATAAGCAAAAAGTATAGTTCACATTTACCAGATGGATCATCTTTTATTTTCAATAGGAAGGCCTTCAAAAGGAAACAAATCAACCCAAGGTTTGATGAGCAGCAAAGAGATCAATTACAGCCAACTATGATTTCAGTTTAGCTATAATGGTATCTCTTAGGATGTGAAGTGAACTTAAACTTGTTTGACGAAAACACAAGGAACAATCAGGGGGAAATATCATATACAGTAAACTAAGAATTTGATCTCATGGCTTAGAAAGCTTTGATGTCTGTCAAGTGGTAAAATTAAAAAAATAAATAAATAAAGTCTCAAGGATCAGCCTTGAAATTTTTTCACAGATTTTTGGCTAGACTTTTGAAGGCCCTGTATTCTAGCTGTAGAAAAATAAGATAGCCTATTTGTTTCAGCAAAAAAGAAAATATTACCAAAACTACATCATCTGCTTTACAGCATCTTTTACTTATGAAGCAAGATGAAAAGATTTCTTTTCTTTTTGGAGAAACTTAGTTTTGCAACAATGAGAATATGTATTAAATCACTCTTTCTTGACAGTGATAATAGATTGAGTGAGCCCTAAAGACATGAGCAAAGAGCAGAAATCCCTGCATTTGGAATGGTCATGGTTCTAGTTCAGTCTTCAGTAAGTTCATGTCTGTGTAGTCAGTCAGTTAAATTCTCCTCTCCTTACTTGTCTTCAATTCTTTTCCACAATGACTATTATTCAAGTGACTGTCAAACCTTTGTGTTATGACAGTTTAAATTAGTGCTTTGATACTTCCTCCCTTTGAAAGGAGGCAACAAAGAAGACAAATGACAAATAAATGACGAAGACTATACAAACTAGGGATACTGTGCCCCAGTAAACCAGTCTAAGTCCCATCTTGTTACTGGGTTACTACTGATTGCCAAAAAATATATTTACCAAGGTATTTGAAATATAAACTAAGAAATTTTTAGTTTTTCTAATAATACATACAATCAGTAGGGACATAATAAATGGCTGATTATATAGCCTCAGATATAGCTTATCAAGTAATTAAGCAATGAGAGATGAATAATTGGATTTCAATATCACCTTGCCCCAATTTTCACAATATTTGGCATATCACTGATCATTGAATGGTGATGGAAATAAATGAACAACTTTATCAATGAAAGATTTCCTACCACTAGAGTAAATTTTATTTTGTTTATTTTGTTTATTTTTTTTAATTTTTGGAGCTGAGGATTGAACCCAGGGCCTTGCACTTGCTAGGCAAGCGCTCTACCACTGAGCTAAATCCCCAACCTTTTATTTAATCTAGCCTATACAAAACATTGTTTCAAGATAAAATAACTACAAAATAATTTATATATTTCATGAGTTTTTAAAATCTGTGTGTATTTTATCACTTTTCATAGTTTTTACTCTTTTGCATACTTTTCTGGCTAGTTTTATGTCAACTTGACATAAGCTAGAGTCATTTGAAAGGAAGGAGCCTCAACTGAGAGAAAATGCCTCCATAAGATCCAGCTTAGGGCATTTCTTAATTAGTGGCTGATGTGGGAAGGCCCATCCCTTTGTGGGTAGTGCTATTCCTGAGATGGCTATAAGAAGTAAGCAGCATTCCTCAATGGCCTCTAGCTCCTGCATCAGTTCCTACCCCGCTCCACTTCCTGCCCTCATTGCTTTTAATGATGAACTGTTATATGGAACTGTGAGCAAAATAAATGCTTTCCTTCCCAAGTTGCTTTTTCATCATGGTGTTTCATCACAGCCATAATAACACTAAATAAGACACTTAACTTTATGGTAAAGGGAATCACTTTATTATAACGAACTTACAAATGAAACCATCACACAGCTGGACGAGGTAGCTAGTGGAACAAACTCTGTACATCTCAGAGAACTTCTACCCAGCTAGAATGGCTATTCTGAAGCCATGGATCTTCATTCAGGTTTTTACATTTTCATTATTAATTACATTTTATATACTTTTCACTACAAGAAAAGTAAGAAAAGGGAAGCTTTCTATCCTTTTTCACAACTTGTGTGTCCTTTTGCGTGCACTCAATCCCTTCTCATAACATAACATTACCCTTTCTTGGTCTTGTTTCTTATGCTCTAAAGATTACATGTTACACTTAACTGCTGTGGATATCACTCTGTATAAATAAAATGCTGTTTGGCCAGTAGCCAGGTAGGAAGTATAGGTGGGACAAGAGAGAAGAGAATTTTGGGAAGTAAAGGCTGAGGCGGAGAGACACTGCCAGCTGCTACCATGAGAAACAACATGTAAAGACACCAGTAAGCCACAAGCCATGTGGCAAAGTATAGACTAACAGAAATGGGTTAATTTAAGATAGAAGAAGTAGATAACAAGAAGCCTGCCATGGCCATACAGTTTGTAAGCAATATAAGTTTCTGTGTGTTTACTTGGTTGGTTCTGAGCAACTATGGGCCTGGTGGGTGAGAGAGATTTGTCCTGACTGTGGGCCAGGCAGGAAAACTCTAGCTACACTTAACAAACTGCAATTAAGCATATCATAATATAAGCACACAAAGCCACAAATGATTATCTGGGATTTTTAAAATTCCTGTTCGTAACTAGCATTCAGTCAAAAAACTAGTTTATGTATTGTTAATTTTTATAGTCGTTAGCTAAGTAAATAAAGAAGAACATTCATAATGGTAACATATAAAGTCAGTGGTTCTCAACCTTCTTAATGCTGTGACCCTTTAATACAGTTCCTCATGCTGTGGTGATCCCCAACCATAAAATTATTTCATTGCTACTTCATAACTGAAAGTTGCCTACTGTTAAGAATCATAATGTAAATATCTTATAAATAGTATGAATGATATGCAGCCCCCAAAAGGGTCACAATCCACAGGTTAAGAACCATTACAGTAAGTGAATAAGTAAATGGAAAAAAATCAACTCTGCCTTTAGCCTCTACCTCAAAACATGAAATAAATTCTATTTTTAATTTTGTATCACAGGTATGCATCTATTTCACTGAAAATGGGGAATCTTATAAAACTTCGTCATACTTTTATCTTTTCACATTTGTTTTAACCTATGTATACATGCATTTACAACATGTTTAATTAGATTTTCAGCTGACATTTTACAAGTATATATGGTCAAGTCTGACTCTAAATTTATGGTTTTAATTATGTTCTGTTAGGAAATAAGCATATTTGGGATGATAAGGAAAACAATATCATAATAAAATGTAGTAATGTACACATAGTTTGCATTTGGACAGTGTAAGAAGAGGTTATATAACTCCAAAAATAGGAATGTGTCTAGAGAAAGATGTCTTCCCTCAGAAGGGAAGGACATGGAAAATGTCAGAAGAGAGGTAGACAAGACAGAAGTCTTCTGTGTTTAGATGATATCACTCAATTACAATGGTGAAACCTCATCAGAGGTTTCCAAGGGGCCATAGCAACTTTGGGTCTTATTATTACTAGGATTTATCCTTATTTCTACCCAGCAGTTAAATGTGGTGATATTTTATTTGTGCTTTAATAAATAAAACTTGCCTGGAGATCAGAGGAAAAACCCAAGTTAAACAAAGAAGTCAGGCAACGGTAGCACACGCCCTTAATCCTATCACTTGGCAGGCAGGATCTCAGTGTGTTCAAGGCCACATTGGAAACAGAGCACATGCCTTAAATTCCAAAACTAGTTAACCTTGGAGGTATGGAGGTCTGCACAGACAGACAGAAATTGATAGAACTGGGTAGGAAGAGGAAGTGATGTAGCTGAACAGAGAGAGTAAATCAGATGGCAGAACAGCAAGGCATATAGGCATGGGTACACAGGAAGTCACAGCATTTGGAAGCTAAAGAGCTGGTTAGGTAAGGTTGGCTGGTAGCTTTTCCTATTTCCCTGATCTGTCTAAGGCTTTTACCCCTATATTTGGCTCCATGATTTTTATTTAATAAGACCATTTAGAAATTCATCTACAGTTAAGCAAGTTTTTGTGGGTTATCCAAATGAAACAGGCTCTAAATTGATCAAAATATGCTTTGAAGAACTACTTTAAAAACACTTACATAAATAAAAATATTGAGCTCCACGGTGGGGATTGGACAAATAGGCCAAAACTTTGAGCAGAAATAACCTAGAGGTTATAAAATACAGTGCTTATAAACAGGTAAGAGTATCTCAATTTGTAATATTGGCCTTTGAAACAGTGTGGAAAAAAAAGAAATTTTGTTTTCAGTGACTTATTAGACTACAATATTCATAGTTTCCTTTAGTTCTGAAGCTTTGTTTCCCCAAAGACCACCTGTCTTATACTTCACCTTAAGGCATCTTGCTTGAGATGCACAGTATTTCAAATGTTATGTCCTGTTTCTCATCTGTAGCAAAGCATTGCTTGTAAAATGTCATGTCCATTGGCAACTAAGTGACTAAAATTTGTCTGCTCAACTCATCCAAATTTGGGTGCTAAAGGGTTAATATGTGTCCCAGTTCAATAACATCAAGTCAAAAAGATGGGCAATTAAAATACATTTTAAAAGCAGAAACTACTTGATGCCAGAAAAAAATTCAAAGGTTTCTCAAAATAAACCATTTGATTCATTATTTTAACTATTCCTAAATTGATCTCATCCTATCTAGTAACCAGACGGATAAAATCAGGGATTATTTGTACTGATTTTTTCCAGTTGTATTAACATATGTGAAAAATTATAGAATCATAAGTGTTTACAATGCCAATTAATGCATAATAGTGAAAATGATCTAATTTTCCCAATAAAAAGTACCAGAGGAAATAAATTATCAATGGGTTATATAGCAAAATAATATTTAGACTTTTAAAAGGCTATAAATTTTTTCAATTGTTATGGAAGTTGGTCATAAGAATTACAAAATCATGAAAATTCAAACTATAAATGAATGCATGCATCATAATTTACAAATGTACACAAAACTAAGAATCACGGTTATCTTTTTAGTGGTTTAAGGCAGAAATTATCCACTTCTATAGAGATTAATGTTTATAAAGTAAATTCAAACTTTATCCAGTTTGAAATGGAATTGCACAATGTCCCTGCTAGACACTAGACACTAACAAATTAAAACCCCAGTGAAAGGTACTATTTACTTCTTTTGAAGTTATTTGCGAGTGAGATCCCATAGACCTTCCATACAATACAAGCTATTGCCAATATTCTCAGTTACCTACCAGAAACTGATAGTAAGACACTGTTAATGAAGATCTAGCATACCTGAGTCATAGAATATGCAGAAAGCAAGAGAAAACTGACTTGCAATTTTCATCTCTCTGCTTAGCTTTCATACTGGCAGGATTTATACATGTCACCTTAGGAGAAAAGTAATTATCAGTCTTACTCACCTGGTGGTAACCTTGCTGTCTGTCATAATTATTGGCCTGGCAACACACACCTACTGATGCAGTAGTGACATGAACATCACTGAAGTAACCAAACATTTTTTGATTGGATTTAAGTCTTGCACCACAAGGTGAAGCCTATATCTACTACCATTTGGGGGCTGAAAACCTATGGCTACATAAGTCCTAGGTCCTCTAGGAGAATATACTAGTATTATTCAGCAAAATGGGTATAGTATTAAAGCAACTTCTAATGAATTTTTATTATATTCATAGATTAATGTATCTGTCAATCCTCATCAGAGAAGTTTTATTCATAGTAGATTGTGATTAACATAGAGACACAAATTTAGTCAATGTGTGTAAAATAAGAGAAAGCAGAATGCTCAGCCCTAAATGGAACATATGTTCTGCACTGTGGTCGATATATTATACACCCCAATAAACTTATCTGGGGGTCAGAGAACAGAACAGTCACTATATTAAACATAGGTTTAGGCAGTGGTAGCACACACCTTTAGTCCTAGCATTCTGGAGGTAGAGATCCATCTGGATCTCTGTGAGTTCAAAGCCTTACTGCAAACAGCCAGACATGGTGACACACAACTTTAATCCCAAGACGTGATGGCAGGAAGCAGAAAGATATATAAGGACCAGGAACTAGAGACTTTTTAAGCTTTTAGGTTTTTAGCAGCAGTTCAGCTGAGATCCATTTGGATGAGGACACAAAGCCTTCCAGTTTGAGGAAACAAGATCAGTAGAGGAATTGTTCTGTGTCTCTCATCTTTCAGCATTCACCCCAATACCTGGCTCTGAGTTTGTATTTATTAATAAGACCTTTTAAGATTCATGCTACACTACACTACCTCTTAGCAAGGCTCAGGGATAATTTCAGAAGTGGGACTGGAGAGTGCAATACCAAGAGGTAGTAGATGACTACAAGGAAGCAGTGTTTTCTGGAAACAGCAGGAGAGCTATTTACATGAACTCACAAATAACTGTGACAACATTCACAAGACCTGTGCAAGTTCAAGCCAGATCAAATCCCAGCATGGAGAGGGGAGTTGGGAACAAAATCCCACCCCTACCATGGAATGCTTGGAAATTATTAGCTGCTAGGAAAGGGGGAGTCTAATTTCTCTAAGAGTATATAACCCCTGGTAAACAGTAGTCTTCCAGTAAAAAGACATGGCATCCAAGACTATTTGGTCTCCAGAAATTACTCCTGAGAAAAAAAAAAAAAGACAAAAACCTGGGTGTGGATATGATCAAAACACAAAGTATGTTAAATGAAATTCCCAAAGAGCAAATAAATATTTTTCCTTCTTAAAATATTTATTTAGTTTATTTTATATGTGACTTGAGTTTCATTAAAAATACTCACTAAATTAATATTATCTTAGGTTATAGGCAGTATTCCCAGCAATTTCTGAAATGTCCCAAAATATACCTCTGTAATGCTACACTATATTTATGTGCCAGGCCCTTCTTAGCACTTAATATGAAATAAAAATTTTGGGCAATCTTGAATATTTTGACAGTGGTCTATACACTGTAGTGTCAAATATCAATCAAAATTTAATTCTTTATGAGTAAAGAAGAAAGCACATCCATTTCATTAGTGTATATACTAGAGAATGGTTTAAAATAAGCATTTCTATTTATTATCAGTAAATGGTTGATTTGCATACTTATTTTTATCAATTGTATACCTGGAGTCACAAAAATTTCTCAGGTGAAAAATGCTCTCAAGTGGAAATTTTAAGAATACTTTTTTAAAAAATTGATCTCATAAGTTATTAAGTACTTTGGCTATGACTTTTTTTCTGATCTGATCAGACACTTCATCTAGACCCTAATCATTAGAATTAAATCCCATGCTTACTAAACCTTTAATCTCTTCAATCAATAATCAATTTATATAATGAAAAATCAGGAGAAAAGTATGCCTATTTTCAAATCTGGCATAGCCCACCAATGAAAGAGTCCAATATGTCATACTATGGTGTGGTAAATATTACAATGGAAATATATGGGATTAAAGATAAAGTAGAAGGAAATTTTCTCTGCTATCTCAAGATGCTATCACACAAAATTTATGTTTAACTGATATTTAGTTGGCCTCTCATCACTGTATATTTCAAAATCACTTTATGCACCTTTTATATTCTCATTATAGTCTTTATATTATTTCACTCCCCCTTCTCCATTTCAGTTACTTAATTTTATTTCAGTCCTAGGGATTGAACTCAGGGCTGTGTGTGTGTGTGTGTGTGTGTGTGTGTGTTAGTTAAGCATTTTACTCCTGAATTACCTCCAGACAAAAATTCAAAAGTGCCTTATTTTGTTCTCTATGCCAGACATTCCTTTGAAGATAAGGAAATAACAAAATATAAACCTCTTACTTTTGTGAAAATGGTTTTAGTGTGCAAATGATAAAAGTAAATGATAACAAATGTAACAAAATCCAGATAGATGATTAAGGACAACTGGGTCAGAGACGTACTTTAATATGTATCATTCATTGTTCATGGCCATTTCTGTTGGGTTTTGAATTACTCTGAGACATCATTTGAAAATATTCACTTTTGCATTATGCGTGTCTATAGCTATTTATCAAACTGAATTGATTATGGTGCATTTCCTTCAAATCCCCATGTCTTTTTTTCTGCTTATTTAAATATCATAATCAAGGTACCTAGATAGGAGATCAATATGATTTCTTGCAATTCATGTTCTGTGATAAAGGAACAATTTTCCTGTAACTTTATCTAAATTTCCCACTTTAAATTTAAAATTATAGCAACATAAAATATGGGAAGCCATGAAGCTGCTTTTTATTTTTATTTTCATTTTTATTGTGTAAGGATTTCATTTATGTATAGTACCTAAATACATAATAAAAAGTATAGTTTGTGTTTCACAACTAGAGCAATTAACTTGAAAATGATACTTAGAGAAAAGGTTGAAGAAGAACAATAATAGTTTCAAAGGAACAAGACATTTTTAAGCTGTGAAAGATGCTAAAATATAATGATGAACTGCAAGTCTACAAAATGAATTTAAAGTTCTTGACAGTTTCCCTGGATTAGCATTTTTGACATCTACATTCACTACAAAGAATAACTGATACAATTTTTGTCAAGTGAGATTTTTGTTAGCTTGTGCTTATCATAACTCAATAAAGGTGATGTTTGAGTCTGGGAAAATCCCTTCCGCAAATCTTAGTTTTCACATTGTGTTTAATTAGCCACCTAACTTTTTATTTGAATAGTAACGAATCCATCTGATTAATGTCTTTAAACTGAAATCAACGATTTGACTTTGTTTGGAATATAAAAAGTACAGCCAACTTTGAATAATAAGAAGCATGATTAATTGATGTCAGACTAATAATGTGCACTGCAATTTTCCCAGTATTGTTGAAATGTTAAACTACTCAATAGGGCTAAAATGACATTGTGGAAAAATTTCAAGATGAGCTATATAAACTTTGCACTAATAACAGGATCTTGAAGAAGAGTCATAGGTAGATAACATGGCATTTCCAAGCAAAATGATACACAAACATAATTCCTTGTAACTTTAGAAAGCTAGTATAAATGAGCACTTCCCTAAGTCTTTCCCATGATAAATTTCATTATAATTGGTTAAGAAGAAATTCATAAAGCCTTCATATTCACTTTACTGATAATTTCCCATTTGTCAAATTTTGTGTATTAAACTAGCTGAAAATGAATGAAGACGTCTACTTTAATAGTCATTTTTTCTTTCCTTAATATTAGTCATATTAATTCTCTCCTACTTTCACCGAGCACAATATTCTGCCATAAACTAAAGATTGTATCAAATGTCATCTCTGTAACCCTTCCAAGAAATGGACATACTTTTCTTATTGTAATAATACTTAATTTATGTATGGTGCTAAAATACATTGTCAATATATATTATTTTGTTATTATTGTTGATGTTGTTATTGTTTCTACTACATACAAGCCCCCTATGAACCCAACCAGGAATTCCCCTCTGAAAATTGGTAACAAACTAGATTTCATTTATGTCCTTGTTAGTTTTTGTCACCTTGATGCAAGCTAACAAGAAGAGGTAACCTCAACTGAGAAAATGCTCCTACAAGGTTGTCCTATAGGCAAGCTTCTGGGTCATTTTCTTCATTGGTAGTTGATGTAGGAGGGCCTGGATTACTGTGGGCAGTGCTACCCTTGGATAGGCAGGTACTCCTTGGGTAAATAAGAAAGCAGACTGAGCAAGCCATGGAGGGTAAGCCAGTAAATAGCACTTCTCCACAATTTCTAGTTCATCCTGCATCCAGGTTCCTGCCTTGAGTTCTAGCTTTGACTTTCCTCAGTGATGGAGAATGACCTGGAAGTGTAGTCTTAAATAAATTCTTTCCTCTTCAAGTTACTTTTGGTCATGGTGTTCAGTCACAGCAACAGAAACCCTAATTAAAACTATCTATAAGTCAGTGTCATGTGGGATATCATTCTGTATGTTGTGCATATGCGTTGCTCTGATTGGTTGATAAATAAAATGCTGATTGGCCAGTAGCCAGGCAAGAAGTACAGGCAGGGAAAGCAGATGAGGAAAAGCCAGGGAAGAAGAAGGCTGAGTCATGAGTCACCAGCCAGACACAGAGGAAAGAATGTGACAAGGCAAAACTGAGAAAAGGTACCAAGCCACATGGCTAAACATAGATAAGAATGATGGGTTAATTTAAGTGTAAGAGCTAGCTAGTCAGTAATGAGCCTGAGGTAATGGCCAAGCATTTATAATTAATATAAGCCCCGGTGTGCTTGCTTGGGAAATATGAGTTAAAGAGATTTGTCCAAACCACCGGCCAGTCAGGCACAGGAAAACTTCCAACTACATTTGGCATACCAATGTGGGGCTCTCAAATTTCCATAAGGCCTAAAAGAGCTTAAAAATGACTTCTAAACACATAATAACAATGACAAAAACAGCTTTCTACTTCATGTCTCATGTGGGTACAGAGATGCTGTGGCATCCAAACTTGAGCTACAGTATGGCAGGTTCATGGCACATGGGCTTGAGTGAAACATGGTGGATTCTTGCCACAGTCAGCATGGTGCATGGTGGATATCGCTTTTGCTAGTACAGACCAATAAATAAATAAATAAATAAATAAATAAATAAATAAATAAATAAAAGGGGTTTGGGCTACATGCTGCTGGATGGAATCATAGACCCACTGCTTCACAGAGTCAGTCATGAGCATGGTTCCCCCAGAGCTGGCAGTAAACCTAATTCCACCATGTTGTAAAGCTGAGGTGGGTGGATCAAGCAGCCAAAGCTGCCATTTCAGTTCTAGTCATGCTGCATTTTAAAGCAAGATTCACAATAAAACAGATTCAGATGAAATAAACCTCTAAATGGTTTACAGTGTGTATAAAAATATATGTAGGCTTGGAAGACAGAGGAAGATGAATAGAGACAGTTATATAAAGAAATAGAAATTTTTAAAAAATAAAGTCTTTAAAGAGAAAGTAAAAGTAATATAAAACATAAGCCACATAAAGATGGAAATCACACAGAGTCTGGATTATATTGTCTTCAGAATTTTTAACTGCAGAGAGATATTTGATTATAAAAGTTGCTGAGTTAAATCAATATGTATATTTTAAAGATCTCTTGATTTCAAAATTTATGTCTAAGGATACATTGCTTTGGAAAAGAGGTTCTGTTTTTGTTTCCACAGAAGATGAGAACCTATGGATTGCTTCCAGGATAATATGGTTTGATCAAGAAAGACCCCCTGAGAGGTCTCCAGATGATTGAATATCCAGAACAGCTTCAAGGCAACTGGCTCAGAGAATACAGTGTCACAGACTACTCCAGTCAGAATTTTACCATAATTCTTAATTTTCTCAGGATCCCCATAAGAATATCAGTGACCCATTTCAGCAGGAAGTAGCCTAGAACACTTCACCCACATTCCCAAAAAATAGATTATGGATTTTTGTCTTTGTTAGAGATTGGTTACAAATTGTTATTTGTCATAGTCAATATCTTTCTAAAAGAAAAAAGGGGGATAGGATATAGATATGATAAGATGAAATGGTAGATTATCAAATCTACTTTTAAAGAGCAATTTGTTTAAAATATTTTACATTGCTATAGATTTTAGTTTATTGATACAAATTTAAAGTTAATTTTGTTATACTGTATGTATATTTCTACTCTTGGTAAGGTATTATGTTTATACAGCTCATATGAAATTGTAATGGATAATTAAATACAGATTAATAATTAGTCTTCTATGATAGTCAAACTTATATTCATGTTAGTTAAGTTTTCTAGATATATATAGATATAATTCATTTAGGTAGTTAATCTTCAAACACTTCAAAGTCCTACAGAATATGGCATTTAAAATGTCTGAAGAACTTTCATTTTCTGGACATTGAGACATGTCTGCTCCTGGCAGCACCAATCTACTTCAAAGAAGATAATGGACATTGGAGAAACTCATTATGGAGTTTGCTTTCTTTGTGGCCTAAGTTAGGCACTGGGCAAAAAAAGTGCCATTATGTTGACTGCTTGTCTGTATGTTGTATAAATGGACATTCAGGACCCATAGGAAGGTGGCCCCTGAACTTTGCAAAGCAAGATGGACCTTCAGGTTCCTGCTTCATAGAGAAGACTGTCAGATATTCTACAGGACACAGATAGAAATGACTGAGAGGCTCTAGTCCTATAGGCTGAAGTTGGATGCCCAAACAATGCAGAAGAACTTTGGGTGAGTGTCCAGGCAGACAGCTGTCTTTGGATGAATGTCTAGCAGCCAGCTTTTAGATTTTTGGAAGTTGCTTACAATGCTCTTCCTGTTTACTTAGGGAGCATTATATCCTTCTGGGGTCTTTGATGTAGTTGAAGACTAGATATTTATAATTATAGTTTTCTTCGGTTATGATAAAAGATTAATTAGATATGAAACTTTAGACTCACAAATATATGACAGATAGCATATTTTCTTTAATTTTGCCAGATACAAATAGACTAGATATTGTAACTGAAATTCTTGCTTGATAACTGTTCTATTATAGGTAATTTTACTATGTTAAAACCTTCCTTTTTGATTAGACAGAAAAGGGGAAGTGCTGTGGGATGTTGTTCTGTATGCTGTGAATATATGTTGCTCTGATTGGTTGCTAAATAAAATGCTGATTGGCCAGTAGCCAGGCAGGAAGTATAGATGGGGTAAGCAGATGGGGAGAATTCTGGGAAGAGGAAGGACAGAGTCAAGCATTGCCAGCAAGACACAGAGAAAGCAAGATGACAAGGCAAAACTTAGAAAAGTTACCAAGCCACGTGACTAAGCATAAATAAGTATTATGAGTTAATTTAAGTGTAAGAGCTAGTCAGTAATAAGCCTGAGCTAATGGCTGAGCAGTTATAATTAATATAAGCTTCTGTGTGTTTACTTGGGGAATACAAGTGGGAGAGATTTTTCCTGACTGTGGGCTGGCTGGGACACAGGAAAACTTCCAACTACATCAGAGAATAATGTTAATTAAAACATCTCATAAATTATCACATGGTATAAGACATTATTATAGTTTTTCCAGAGACAGTTTTGGAAATCTGAATGATCTGGAGTAAGAACAGCCAATGCTTTCAGTCAAGTAATCGGAACTATGTTTTCAATGTTTTGCATATTTAAATAGCTTTGATTAAAAAATAACTTATATGTAGGTGTTTCTTTTTCCTTGATAGACCCATGTGCAGTGCACATAAACACATGATTCCCACCATACTTATATTTTTCCTTTCATAAATGGGATGGGATGTTTCCCTATCACATTTTCTATATGCTCTAGACATCAACAAATAAAGTTGATCAAAATAAGATCCTAAGCACACTACTAATTCTTGTACCATCAGAAGCCAAAGAAATATCCCTCCTAACTGATGGCATCTACTTCAGAATCTGAAAAATGTGTTTTTAGCACTGTTCATAAGCTAACTGTAATCAATGCCTTCCTTCTAGTTAGTAGGCAATTTATTCTTAAAAAGGGTTTATTGGAAAAATGAAGTTTTATTTGAACAAAATAAATAATTTGGGGGGAAAAAGTCTTTGGGTTAGTCGTAAGTGAAGAAAAGAAAAGAAAAGTCATTTGAGAAGATACTAGTTGAAGGAGGAACTGATAAAGAATATGTAAATAAATTCTAATTAGTCTGAAAGCCTCTAAGAATGCTCCCTGAAGCAAAATTATTGTCTTCAATAGACAATATCTTTTGTTATCAATAGAAATCTAACTTTTGTTATACATTTAATTTTTTCCTTTTATGTTTTCTCACTGAAACTATGCAGTAATGACTAAATCCCTTGAACGAACAAAGTGTCTAGTACAAACTTTAAAGAAATAGATATTGAATAAATGTTATTGCATATAATCTAATGGCAATTAATCTGAGGAAGTGTCACTTTTATAGAAAGCACACAGAATATTAACAAATGAATTAGTAACACTATTGTGCACGTTAAATCACTTAGCATTTTCCAAAGGAAAGAATTCTTAATTGATTCTTTGCATGATAGTGATGATAAAGGTTTTATCATGAGCCCTGTGTCAATATCTGATATGGAAGATTCAAACATTACAATGGTATATATGAGATGTAAGTATTTATAAAGTTTCTGCTTGGTAGGAAAACTTTCATCACTCTGAGAAATCTTAGCTTAATTAACTTTAATTTGATTAAAAGAGAACAGGGCTGACACTCTTTCATTTGCGTTCATTTTTTGAAACAAAAATCAGTGATCCTGCTGCTGGCACCTCGAGTTCTGGACTTACAGACATAGGCCACCACCTCTGACTACCTGGTACGTTTTAAAGAAGTTTACTGTAATATGAAACATGTAATATTAATAGCACCACAGACTCTCACTGTGCTGTGCTACTTTCTATAGGTTTTTTTTTAAAGACTTCTGGGTAGATTATAGTATTTTAGTAGAAGTACTCCAACACCCTGTAAGTGAAGAATTCCACAGCTACTGAGTATGATGGAATGTTTTCTAAACAAAAATGTAAGTATCTACAAAGTCTAACAGTTATTTCAAAGAACACATCAGAATGAAGAACTGAAAAAAATCTCAGCTATCAAAAGTGAGTAAACAAAGGTAGCATTTTATATAGTATGTCCAATTACTGTGATAGGGTAAGTTTTGACACTGGAGTACATTGACACTTGCACAATTTTTCTTTTATTAAAACATGAATGGAAACATTTGAGACTTTTGGAGAAAGATAAGTCTAAATTTTAGGGTTTCTGGCCATCTTTTTTGTTTAATATCTATAACCTAATGATCTCCAGAAAGGTTATTTCCAACTACAAAATTGTCTTTGAACTACAGATAATATAGTCCAACAGAACATGCTTATACTTGAATGTCTCAAATAGGACAAAAATTGTCAAAGCATATCCTCATGTTCCCCCTACATCAAATTGATAGTCCCTCCCTGCTCAAGACAAAAGCTGACATCATTGATTCTAACTTCATTCCTAAATTGATCTGGATTCTGTAGTAGACAAACTAATAAAGGCCTTATTAATAAAAAAAAAAAAACAGAGCCAGATACTGAGGTGGATTCTGAAAGATCAGAGAAGCAGAATAAACCAACTTCACCTTGACAACTCTTCATCTAATCCTGTTTCCACAAATCCTCAGACTTAAAGCTTCTGAGTCCTCACCCAAATGGATCTCATTTGAACTAAAACCCAAAAAGCTTAAAAGCCTCTAGTTCCTGGTCCTCACACCCTATATACATTTCTGCTTCCTGCCATCACTTCCTGGGATTAAGGGCATGTATCTTTCCCAAGCAAGACATGAAATGTCAAGTCCTAGGATTAAAGGCATGTGTCTTTCCCAAGCAAAGGCATGAGATTTCAAGTGCTGGTATTAAAGGTGTGTGCCACCATGCCTGGCTCTGTTTCCAGTGTGGCCTTGAAATCACAGAGATGGGTCTCTGCCTTGGAATGCTAGAATTAATGGTGTCTGGCCTCTCTGTCTAATCTAGTGGCTGGCTCTGTCCTCGGATCACCAGATAAGTTTTGTTAGGGTATACAATATATTGAGGAAAACAATATATCACCACAAGATTCTTCCTCCAAACCATATCATACAAACATTTACTTCAAAGTTGCTATTTTCTTTTCAAGAAATTAAATTGCTATGACTGTCTGCATAGTGGCACAAGCAAGGAATTTACCAGTGATTAAGAATTTCTTCTTTCTACCTCTGATTCTCACACACACATAAACACTCTGTCTAGTTCTGTTGCTCCTTTTCCTTATAACTCTATCCCTCTCTTTATGCTCTCTTATTTTCTTTCATTTGGTAAAATGTAAAAGTATATGCTCTACAACTCTCCAAAAACCACCTCTATTTTATACCCTAAGGCACCACTCTATGCCAAAACTTTACCATGTATCTCCCTGATACTGGCATAAAAAGTACACCATTAACATCATAAATATATTTCCAAGGCAAAATGTGTTATATCATGACGTCAATAATTAAATGAAAAGAGAGATGAAAGACAACTCTGTTTAGATGAAAAATTATGAAGTATTTTTAATTCTGTTATTCACATGGAGTATGAGTATTGTCTCTGATTCTCTCTTCTCATGATCCTCCTCCATTTTGCTATCTCTGAGTTCTGTCAGCCTTTCCCTACTATTCTTATAGTCTTTTTACTGGTCAATACAAAAATACTTGGTGCTCCTTGTTCTGTTTGTAAAATCGTCTTTAAAAATCTCATTGAGTGTTCCTTTTTAGAAAACCATATTTAAAAAAGTAAAATAATTGATTTCACATTTTCAGAAATAACAATTATCAAAATGTTGGTGTAAGCTCCTCCAGACTTTATACATATTTTGCTTACAGTCTCTCTATTTTATTATTTCTCCTTTCTTTCCTCCTGCCTCCATTCTTTCCTTCCTTCCTTTCTTCTTCTTCTTCTTCTTCTTCTTCTTCTTCTTCTTCTTCTATTTTTTTTTTTGTTGAAGTCCTCTTAAATTTCAGGAACTGTTCAAATTTCCCAGGATATACTCATACATGAAGCAATCTTACCCTTTCCAAAGTTTCTTACTAGTGAAAATAAAAATAGGTAGTAAATATAATTACATTTCTCAATTGGAGATATATAAGACATAAAGAGAATTGTGTGATGAAGGGTAACTGGATACCTAATATTGATGGAAATATGAAAAATATCTCTTTAAGTAAATGATATTTAAACCAAGCCATATAGGAAAGGGGAATAGTAGGACACAGATGCCATGGAGAGGGAAATGGAAAAATGGTAGGGGAAAGGCTTGGTCACCTAAAGATCTGCACAATTACAGCACCATTTCATATGCCAGTGTGAACGGAGGATAGAAAACCCAGAAGGCCCCATGATGAAGAGATACACACAGACTGCTGAAGAAAAACAATTAGTCTTCTCCAATGATAAACCCTTTAATTTGTTATCCAATACTCAGTGGTCAGTACTAAAGATTTTATATTTATATATATGTGTGTGTGTGTGTGTGTGTGTGTACATATATACGTATATATATGTGTGTGTATATATGTGTATATATACATATATATATGTATATATATATATATATATATATAATGGATTCATCAAGTTGAATTTATATATGAAATAAAAATGATTTAAGAAAAGAAGGTTGTGAATTTGAGATGGAATAGGATGGGCACATTTAGAAGAAGGGGAGAAATGGCAGGAAATGTTATAAATACAGACTCACATGAAATTCTCAAGCAATTAAAAATAAATAATATTTTATGTAAATTATCTGTTATGGAGAAAGATTTTATAAGTCTATATAATTTTCCCATATGTACAAAAAGTCTTTCCAGTGGCATAGATTTTACAGTGACCTATATATTCCTACAGTATGATTTCATTTGCTGCAGTTAAACTAAACATTTTGTTCATCCATGAGATTCAGATAAGGTGACATATATAACATTGATCATCAAACTCTTCAACTTTTCTATTTCTTTTTGCAGACTCTTGTCATGGACCATCATACAGTTAGTTCTCACAATATTACAGGGGCTTTGTTCACTTTTGCATTGTCAAAGGATATTACACATCCCTGAGTACAGCTATATTTTCATATTTATGTCAGCAAGTGTTTCAGAGCAACTGTGTAGAGCAGAGATACTATCACAAGCAGACATGGAAGAGATAAATATGCTCTTGTCTTGCTAAACTAATGAATGCTAATGTTCTGGATTGTCACTGCTCCTTAAGATAGTCTAGTTGTTTTCAAACTTCACTGTGTTTAAGAATCACTTTGGAAAGATTTTTTAAATGATGGTTTTCAAGGTCCCACTCCCAGCTTTCGTGACATCTCGAACTTTGATTGCTAGATGGTTTTGATCCTACAATGTTGGAACCACACCCTGTGAACTACCCTTCTACCTCATCAAAGTAAATGTTACTTTTAACTAAGAATTTATTCAATGAACACTGCTACATTTCATTATTGCTTCTTAAATGTTACTTTTGTTAGTTTATTTAATATTTGTTCCAATTTCTATTATTCCACTAAATTTCTCACAGTTGCTTGCTTGCTTAATCAAGCACTTACAGCCTTCATATAATATTTATATAAGCACATGTTTTAATGTTTGCTATGATCATCTTTTCTTGCCACCTATCCCAAAGTACTTGCCTATTTTTCAAGGGCCTTTATTTTGGTTTTCAGATAAATATTATAATCATTTCCCAAGATATAAATAAAAAGAACATCTTATTTGAGATTTGATTGGGTTTATGTTAAATTTCAAGATTAATTTTGAGAGAATTATATTTTAAGTCATGCAAGTTTGAAATGTGCTTGCCCTCTGTTCAAATCTGCTTATATGTACCTTAGTGAAGTTTGCTTATCACCTCTTGCATGGGCTAATACAATAATCTTCTATAACTCTCCTACCAATTCAAATCTGACATGACAACATTCCCAGATCAATCTGCCAAGAGCAGGGCATTCAATATAAAATCTGCTGCTTGAACATTTTTATGATATTGCATTTCAAAGCAAGTAAGGTAAAACTCTTTAACCCATGCTCTAGTTTTAGCTAAACTCTCATGATTAATGAAATTCTAATGCAATTGTCATTCAATATATCTAAGAGCAAAAGAAGTCTAGAATCTTGGAAACTTGGATCTGTGCAACAGAGGTGCTTATACTAAATGTGAATTTAATGTATGTGCTTTTAAACAAGATAAATTAGTTTCTTCAGATAAATAAGAGTACCCTTCCAAATTACTCAGAACATGCTTTGACTCTGAAGTTCAGAGAGTACTCTAACCTGTTGCACTTCCATTGTTGAAACCTGTGTAAAGAGATCAACTGTTTGTAGATGTAACCGTCTTGTTAAATAAGAAACAGAGCCAATTGTAGAGTTAGTTAAAAGCCAAGAGTTCAGAGCAATAGCTGAGAGTTGAAAACCTTACCCTTCACTGCTGTTCTGTCTTTCCTCTCTGCAAGAGACCTACTTCCTGTGTCCTGTCTTTTATATATACTTTCTGTTCTGCCTTCTCATTGGTTGTAAACCCAGCCATATGACCTTCTCATCCCTGCCTGTCTGTACAGACCTCCAGGTCTTCTATGGTTGGTATTGAGATTAAAGGCGTGTGTTGCCATGCTGGCTGTATCCTTGAACAAACAGGGATCCTACCTAGCTCTGCCTCCCAAGTGCTGGGATTAAAGGCTTGCACTACCACTATCCAGCTTCTGCTATGGCTTGCTCTGACCCTAAGGCAACTTTATTAATATACAAATAAAATCACATTTCAGTACAAATAAAATATCACTGTAACTGTTTAATTCAGCCACTCTGGGATTACTTTAGACAAGGAAGGAGAATGAAAGCCTGGGTCAAAAATTAGTATTTTCTAATCTTCTTTTGGAATCACTTATTATTAGGTAAATATGGAGAGGAAACTAATGCATTCGCTAATTACATTGAATAATGGAGCATACAAACCAGTAAGCAATTAAATCCTCGGGAACTGAGATGGCCTGTTCCTGAGGACTTCTGAAAAATTTAGTGTCCATATTATTTGAAGCAATACTAATAGCTATAACAAAGAACTCCTGTAAATGCCAATGGTGCAACAAAATAGATGTTAATGTCTCATTAACATGAAGAGTCAAATGTAGCTGTTCCTCTTCAACATGCCGCTGCTTTCCTTCATATGGTGATTGAAGGAGCTAGTTTCCAGAGTAGGTCCTGGGATTCCTTTGCATCAAGCTGAAGACAGAGGAATTAAGTACTGCAAAAGCACAGTGGCATGATACCTATTTCCACAGTAACACACATTTCTGCCCATATTTCATTATTGAAAATCAGTAGCATCACAACAGAATGAATGCATAAGTGAGTATAAGGAGAGGCCATTGGCATTGAGAAAATGCCATCACCAGCTATGGAAATGTCTAGTGTTTGGTGCAAGGTGAATTGTCTTTATCAGTAAATTGAACCAACTGATGAAATGCCAGTACTGGACAGCATATTACAGGTAATAATTAATTAATTTTTTATTTACTATATTCAAGGCACGTTATACTCCAGTATTCATTACTGAATTTCACACTTTGTGATCTAATCATCCTGGTTTGTTCACTAATTGTTTCATGTGCAGATTTTTGTCTTTCCAAACATTATAAATTCATGTACAACAGATTATATGAGCGCAGAACAGGTAGCAAGTATTATTAAATTCAATTGAATGCTCCTATGCTTCTGAAAACTCTGCAAGAACTGATCATAATCCCTCACATCAAAATTAAGCTCCTTAGACTTCACTGTTATTCCTCCAACTACCTAGTCATCTGCATCTCCCTTCACATTACCTAAATCAATCAACTCTCCAAAATTCACTGAAAACCTAGATGATTTTCAGAGGCAGTGACTTAAGATAAGCAAAATTCTCCATATGCTTTAATTCAAAGCTGAGATTATAGATTATACTAAATTTATGGGGAAAGGGGTATATAGATGTAGACAATTCATGACTGCAAATAAAGCTAAATGTCTTAGGAAAAAAATTGAATAAGGTAGTAGGAATAAAGAGTAGTCTTTATTGGTTGCTAAGTACACTTCTTAAAAATAGATAAAGTGACATATTTCGTGTGTGCCACCAAAATCTGAGTAATTACTCTATTTGTTAATTCAGTGGAGTCACTTGTCCTTTATACTCAGACCATTTTGTACTCCAGTGTTTCCAGGATGTATTTGCATCTGCTGTATAGAACCATCAGTACTTCTGATAACCCTTAAAAGGAGTCCCTCTTTAGATGATAAATTATATGATTATCCTATCCATATCTCACATCCAAGTCTTTATGGTCTGCAGTGTGGTCAGAAAAAATACCACCCTAGTGGCTTATGAAGCTTGTCTGTCATTACCAATATGACATTATTCCATACTGCTGCTACACTAGTCAATCTTTTCTGAGGCATCATTGTCTGCCACTGCCAATACGGCTAACAAAATGTGAATGGTGCTATAGTTGATGCCTTCATTTTACATGAGCTACTGTTCTAGTGCTGTCTATGCTCAACTTTCAGTATCACCAATTCCATCCCAACAAGTAAATTCAATTAGCTAACTCAGAGCACTGTACCTTTGTGAGCTTTATGCTTTTGAATGGAGGTAATGTTAAAATTGTTTGTATGGACCATTCGTTGGCATGCATAAAATCACCTCTTAATCATTACCTCTAGAAAGTTAGACTGCTGTTTCTCTGTCACTTTGTCAGAATTATAAACCCTCCTTTTCTGAAGGACTTAGCTTTTTAGCCTTCAAATCTGCTCCAAACAGTACCTTTTGATTGCCCCTTTAAATATTCTGTTGTTTATAAAAGTGGAATGCAAATTAGACCTCCATGCTCAAGGGGTGACTCATCGATTGATATCAGAGTTCAGATTGTTGAATGAGATCAGTTTCATCTATTGTACTTCACAATATCCTCTTTCGCTTGTTCTTTCATTTTCAGTTGATTTTGTTATTTTATTTGGGCATTTTAAATAATATCATTGAAATGAAAATACTAAATTTGTGTTTTGACTTATGTTCTAAAATTTTAAATGCTATATTGCACTGTGTGTCAGATTATCATTTTGGATTTATAAAAATAGTTGAATATTGCTAGGAGGAACCTAGTTGAATACCATATTTTTAGCTCAAAAAAGAGATTGAATGGTTTGATAAAAGGATTTGGCATTTAGAAGGGATTTCTGGAGAAAGTTATTGAGATGCTATGAGTACTTCTTTCTCAGAGGGTGATTATTGTGGGATGGTTGAACCTATCATAAGCCAGGGAAAAGAGTCATCAAAAGAATCACTTGAAATATGTTCCCTGGAGGCTAATGGACAGAACATTAATACATGACTCACATCACCTAAACAACATAAAGGGCAAGGTTTGTAGGTTAACTATCAACATAACAAAGATAACATTTCAAAAAAATAAATGAACAAACAAAGACTGAGCAAATAGAAGTTGCTATAATTGAGGAATGCCTGCACATTGTATAGGGGGATAAAACATACATAAGTGTATATGTGTATGCTTTAGAAGAAATAGCCATCGGATCCCATAGAATCAGGTCAGAGAGGTAATGGCAGACACACTTTCAACCAGAGAATAAATTGTCAGATTCCTATGTGTAACCAAGTAACGGGACAAAAAAATCCAGAATAGGTTAATGACAGCAGAGAGAGGGGGAAAGGAAGAGGGAGGGAGGGAGAGAGAGACAGACAGACAGACAGACAGATACAGAGAGAGAATTTCAAGTGATATGTGTCCAGCTATGAGATGGTCTCAAAGGTTAAAGGGATATTCCATGAAAGACAGAACTAAACTTAAATAAGTTCTAGCTCCCGGAAGTATCTGTGCCTCCCCATGATAGTGTAGTAAAGTCCTTCCTTTCCTGTTCTCTTCTGCCTTTCTAGTGATGAAGTATAAAATACACAATTAACAAGATACAGGAGGAAGATGAAAACTTAACACAAGTTATATTGTGAAACTGATGAATAAAGAAAGTTGTGTTTAACACTGCAGTCAATATATTAATTGCTTAAGTGAGACTCTTATTGCTTAAGGTAACCAGAAAGTGTATGGAAGAGTCCTTGATTATTCTCCCCAGGTGTGAGGGAAGATGTCATTTCCCAGAATAAATTTAAATAGATCAGAGGAAAGAAAACAAGGATTTTTTCTGATTATAATCCACAAATCTTAGAGATGAGTTATATCGAAGTTGAATATTTTCTGTCTTGTTCAATATTTAACAAAATGGAATCCATGTAGATCTAGATCTAAAATCTTCTAATAGCATATAATAGTGAAAATTTCCAATAGCTTTATTATTTACCCAGTTATTAATTTCACAATCTGTCTGTCTCTTCTCTCTCTCTCTCTCTCTCTCTCTCTCTCTCTCTCTCTCTCTCGCTTTTGAGAGCTGAGGGCCAAGCCAAACTCAGGGCCTTATGCTTTCTAGGCAAATGTTCTACTACTGAATGAAATCCCCAACTCCCACAATATGATTCTCAATTATTTTTCAAGTAGTGTTACAGGACTGGAGAGATGGCTTTGTATTTAAAAGCGCTTGCTGTTCTTCCAGAGGACCTGAGTTTGATTCCTACAACCTACATGTCAGTTCACAACCATCTGTAACTCCAGTTCTAAGGGAATTGATGATCCTTTTTGATCTCTTTGGGCACTAGGTACACAATTGGAGTACAGATATGCATTCAGGAAAAAGTATCCATATGTATAAAATAAAAGTTTATATTAATAAACTATACCCATAATGCTTACATAAACATAAGTTGAACAAGGATAACACCAACAGACATGCCAAAGTGGACAGGGAAAAACACATGAGGCCTCCACCTGACAGAACTACATGCAACTGAAGAAAGCTCGGAGCAGGAAAGGTGGCCCTCCTCAGGGTAGAGCACACCAATTGGTTGTCCAGGGCCTGGTGGTCAGCCCTGAAAACATGTAAGTAATATACAGAGTGTGCAGATTATATTTAGTAATATGTGTACATGCATATAATATATGCATGCAATAACAGTTAATGCAAATGGAGGGCAAGAATTTGAAGGAGGGTGGGGAGGAAGATATGGGAGGGTTTGGAGGGAGAAAAGGGAAGGGAAAATTATGTCATTACATTATGATCTTAAAAATAAAAGAAAAAATTTAAACAAAAAAGTTAAAAGAACTATTAGAAATTAATAGTTAATTATGACATTGAAATAAATGTTTGAGTTCATTTGATTCCTGTGCAACATGTGAGCCTGTGGAATTATTTTAACTTCTTTGTCTATTACACAACTCTCAGAACTATAGGATGATAGGGAGTTTTGGATATGCATATATATATACAAATGTGTATGTGCATATAATCAACCATGATGCATGATATAGGTATACAGTGTTAGAAACTAAACATAGAGGGCCTTCCCAGCAGGCAAGAAGAAAGCCAGCCCGGGTCCTTGGGCCCAGGCTGGTGGGCCTGATGCAGGTTCGCTCAGCAGGTGAGACGAAAGCTTGCCCAGGGCCTTGGGTCCAGTGTGTAGGCCCCCTTATTTTAAGGAAATAAGGGGCGGAGAACTGGGAGAGTTAGAGAATCAGAATGGTTCACACGTCATGGAAAGACACATAAAGGAAGAAGGTAGATGAAAAGGATTGGGCAGATGTTGGAGGCCAGCTTGCCACCTTGGTCTAGAGTGAAGGCGGTGAGGAGTAGATTGGGGAGAGAGGTCTGCTTACCACCCAGGAGGACCACTGCAATGTCCGGATCAGGCTGCTACCAAGGACCATTAGTGGATTTCAGGTCCTGCAGTAGCCAGGGTCTGTGTTGATATCCATGGCTCCTGTTGCCAGCTGAGACTCCACTAGGCTGGGCTGCCTCCTGGGTCCCAGTTCCGGTCCACAAGCCATTTTGCTGCTGGAGCTATACTGTCCTTGGGCTATGGTGACAACCAGGCCTAGGCTGATGCTGAGGACCATGTCTGTGCCCATGGTCCTACTGCAGCTAAGGTCTAGATTAATGCCCATGTGCCCACAGTGCTACCAAAGGCCACATAAAGCCTGGGGTATGGGCCACATCCTGTGGCCTTGTTGTTGTCCACATACCATGCTGCCATCAGAGCCATCCTGATCTGAGTGCCTAGAGCAACCACTCAGAACAAGGTTGTTGACCCAGCTGAGCTACAGCATGAGGCCATGTCTGAGTCTGTGGCTCAACTGCAGCTGGGGTCTGTGTTGAACTCTGTAGCACAGGTTGCCACTAGGGCCCATACAGAGGCCAGGGATCTGGTACGGAGCCTATGGCTTAGGTAGAGTCAGGGGAGCCATGCCACAGCAGGGGCCATACAGATATGGATGGTCTGTGCTACCAACTGGGGCTAGGGTGTCATCCGGGCCCAGGCTGCCACGAAGGGCCATATCTGAGTCTGTGGCCCTATAGAAGCTAGGGTCTGGATTGACAAACATGGCTCCAGTTATCACTGAACGCCAAAAAAAGCCTGGAGTCAAACCAGCCACCTGTGTCTGGGTTGGTGTCTGAGGACCAGGATGCATCCATGTCTGAATTGTCTGCCCTGCTACTCAATGACATGGCAGCATCTGGGTCTGAGCTGCAGCTGAGGGCCATGTTAGGGTCTGTGGCCCCACTGCAGCCAGGGTCTGTGCTGATGTCCAATGCTCCTGTTGCCATTGAAGGCCCTGCAGACATCCAAGATCAAGGGCCAAGTTGGTGTCTCCAGACCATGCTGCCACTGGGAGCAGTGGTGATACCCAGAACCAGCTGCTGCTAAGGACCATGTTGGGATCCATGGTCCTCCTGCAACTGCGGGTCTGATCTGAGGTCCAGATCCTGCATTGCCACTAATGGTCATGCAGAGGCCCAGAGTTGGGGCTGCATCCTGAGACCTTGGTGATGTCCAGCAGCCACATAACTGCCAGAACCATTACCACCTGTACCGCCATGCCTTCTACCCAGAGTCAGGATGTCGTCTGGGCCTAAGCTGCTGCCAAGGTCCATGGTCCAGCCGCAGCTGGGGTCTGTGTGCGTGTCTGTGGCCAGTGGAACCTCAGGAGGCCTTAGGAGTCATGTGAGATTAAATCAGAGGGCTCTTCACTGCCATGGGAAAGCTGGCTTGACCTCTCACGGGCCACTACAGCAAGAGAGTTGGGCCCTGAACTCTAGAGAGAGGGCCCCCACCCTTTACCACAGGCAATAATGAACCTACCCTGAGAGCATGCATGTAGAGGAGCTGATTCTGCCACTGTACCTAAAGATCTCCAAGACACAGGATACCCCAGAACGGCTCTAGTGAGGATCCAGTGAAGATGGTGTACCAAAAACTAGAGGCTTTGAACCAGACCAATGACCTACTGTAATGAACAGTTGCCAGTCAAGCCGATGGGACAAAGGAGTATACTCTATGACACAGAGAAGCCTCCAATGCCATCAGGATGGATGAAGAGGTGATGGAGAGTCAGGAAAGAAGGAGAAGCAGAGGTTTTCCTGTTTCTGGTGTGGGTTTTGTTCTGTTATAGTCTATTGGGGTTTGTTGTTGTTCTTGCTTTTGTTTGTTTGCTTGCTTGCTTGCTTATTTGCTTTATTTTACTTTCTTTCATGGGAGAGAGATGCAACAGGGATGAGGGGGGATATGGGGAGACTGGCAGGTGAATAGAATTGGGGTGCATGATGTGAAACCCCCAAAGATTCAATGAAGAAGTTTTTAAAAAAGAAACTAAACATAGGGTTTTATGAATAATTTCTAGCCAAATTCTAAGCGTCAAATGGATTCTCATTGTTTTATTTGTGTTCTAAGAGATTGTGGGATTATCTGTTGTCCTCAAATTCATATATTAATATGTTTATCTGGAGTATATTTCTAAAGATTTCTACTCCATCATGCAGTACTAAAATATACTCCAGCATTTCCACTCCTGCTATATAAGTCAGAGCAATGTTAGCTTCTACAACAAGCTAAAATTTTAGTGGCTTATGGTAGTTTATTTCCTCTCTCTATCTGTCATTGTCTCTGGCTGGCCTTGAACTGGTGATCCTCCTTGAGATTGCAGCAAATCTCCATGTCCAACTGACAATGTATTTCTTGCTGAAACAGCCTCTCTATGGCTCATTAAGATGTTTAGACCATTACCCCACCCCGATAGCTCTGCAATGTCATAAAACCCTGGAGTTTTATTTATTGACTGAATGGTATTCCTTTAATCAGACAATGGAAAAATTTACAATGGACATGAGTGTGTATTTCTTAACCATTTCTTCCTGGAAGTGACATCTTCAACTTTCATTTACTATCTTTCAATTGAACATGTCCAGAAATAGATATAGATAAAAGTAGAGATATAGATAGATAGATAGATAGATAGATAGATAGATAGATAGATAGATAGATGGAGATGAAAATACAGATTATACAGACACAGAAATAGAAATGCTGGTAGGATAAAGAGCACAGTTTCTAGTGGGACATCTCCTTCTCCAAAACACCTCTATACTAAATAATTTGAATAATAGCTATATGAAGCGTGCCCATACACTCCTAAATTAATGAATTGTTGTAGGCTTCCATCTACTTTATGATCGAGTCATAATGGTAGTTAAGGTTTCTAAAAGTATCTAGAAAAGTAGAGATTTACAGGGGTTGATGGGGAGAAGGGTGAAAAACAAGAACTTACATAAAAGCAAAAACGTGTACTCAGTTTTAGGGTTAATATAGAAATTCCAACTCTGAATGAAAGGCAGATGGAAAGTAGGGAAAGCTGTACTATCTTCTGTAAAATTTGCAAGTTAGTTCCATTCCTACAAGTTCAGCATGTGATGACAACACAATGTTTCTAAATTCAATTCCAATAGCATACTATTCATAGACACTAGTGTCCTTATTGTGGCTTGTAGGGTTCACAACTGGGGAAGACTCCTGATGACTTCTCTCCCCCAGCAGCCTATATAGCGCCTTCTGGTACTATGAAAGCCGGCCATCAGAGAAGTTTCTTAATCAGTACCAACTTTATTTCTTTGTGTCCTGTGACCAAAGTGTATGTTGTCTTAGGCAGAGTGCTTCACCATCAAGTTCTGATTGGCAACCAGGAGTAATGGTGATAAACTACCTCCATCTTAAAGTTTTTCATGATCTGGCATTTGATGATCTATCAGACTTTATTTCCTTGTATTTGTCTATGCTCTGTGATCAGAAATTTATTCTTGCTGTCTTATAAACAAGATAATAATAATCCCATCTTTATGCTAGCATGTCTATTATTTTCTATAATGTAAAATTTCACACTGTAATATTCCTATGAATCCATCAAACAAAAGTCAACCTACAGTCTTCTTTAAAATTATCCCTTATAACTCAATTTGTATTGTGCTACCTGAATATTATAGTCTCAGTGTGGTTTAGAAAGTCTAGAATGTTCATTATTATAAGGGGTAATATTTGGCTTGTAGGGCATTGACATTGTTTTGTTCCTTCTGTGTTGTTATTTTAAGTAACTCTAACAAAAGTACCAAGACAAAATTACCTTATAAATAAGAGGTTGATTTAGTTCATAGTTTGAAAGGCTGAAAAATAAAACAATGAATGTTCTGACAAGAGCTCCTATAACAGTGATTGAGTCATACAAAGAAGGAAGTGGCTGTGCCGGGAAACAGGGGCAAGAAAATGGGCGATTCAAGGATTAGTCTCATTCTTTTGACAATCTGTTCTCAGGAAATATCAGGATAACCAGGGAAACTACTTTAATCCCTTCTGAGGGTAACAGTGATCTAAGGACCTCTCACTAGGTCCAATCTCTGCAAAGCTTCTAATTCCCAGCATGGTTATCTTGAGAATTAAAATCCTAGCAATTGAACCTTGGAGAAAAAAAAAAAAAACATGGCTCTTTATGTTTTTGTTTAACTAACAAATTTATTGTAGCATTGGGGGCAAAAATGTATGCCTTATTCTGTACATTTGTATGGCATTTTAATAGTATGTAATAATGAAGAAAATCATTGCCTTTGCCTTCAAACGATAATTTTAAAGGTGGGTTTCTATTTCCCTATAAAATGTATAAGGTAGTTGTACCACACAATGTGTTGCTTAGAGTAACACACTTTTAAAATTTACAGATTTACTTATTTGTATCTCTCGGTCTTGAACTCAATGCATATTACACGTATATTCTGCCATTGAAATATGCTCTAACCTTTTGTATAATTTTAAAAAATAGATTACTATATATATACACACATATATATAGTATTCCTATATATGTATATACATACATATATATTTTTATCTTCATTTAATTTAATCTAAGTAGAATTTTAAGTATAAACAAAAGGTTTAAATACCTCATGTAACTAAGTTTGAGTTCTGGTTTGTCTACATACTTAGAATGTAGTAGAAGTAGTAGAAGGCAAACTTGTAAATATTTTTTTCCTGAAAATGTGGATGATAATAATTTCCTTAAGTCTGTTGTAAGGATTCAATAATGTAACATTAACAAACTATGTGTCAAAGAATAAAGTTCAATAATCACTATTGTAATTTCAGCTGGGCTGTGTTTTGTCTTCTTGAACAACTATACCCAGGAGCTAACAAAAGAATATGCCTCATCTCCAATTAAATTGGCTTATAGATACATCACAGAAAGAGAATGCTATTCAATTATCTTCTTGAGAGGATTTTAGGACCTCCATGTTTATACATATATTTAAATTTCTAGACAGTCTAGAAGAATTAAGAGTTTAACTAGCACAATACTTATAACTGATAGTTATAACTTCCTGCAACAGATAGTACTGACTGTCAACATGACAGAATCTAGAATCACATTAGAGACAAATCTTTGGGCCCATATCTGTCTATGACAGCATTTCAGATTAAGTTAATCTAGGTGGGAAGATCCACTCTCAATGTAGATAGTAGCATTCTGTGTACGTGGGATTGAACTAGAGGGCTGAGTTGGTAAGGTGGCTCAATGGGTTAAGGCATTTGCTCTCAGCTCTGCAGACCTGAGGTCAGTCCCCAGGAACCACATTGGAGGAAAGAGAGAATCGGCTTCCCAGACTTGTCCTCTGATCTCCATTATTAGAGCAGGTACACACATGAGCATATGGATGCATGTGCCCCCACACACAAACACACACATTTATTGTAAATGAATATAAGTAAATGAATAAATAAATAATAAACAAATCAATTCAAATTTTGGTTGAATTTTTATAAATTCCTTGAGAATTTAAATTTTTAAAAAGAGGAAAAATAGAATTGGAGATATGTTTTGTTGGTTAAAAATGCTTTCTGCTCTTACAGAGCACCTAAGTTTGATTCTCAACACCCACATCAGGCAATTCACAACTGCCTGTAGCTAGCTCCAGGAGATCTGACACCCTCTTCTGGCCTTTGTGAGCACTTGTACTCATGTTGCATTCACTCTGTCTCACACACATACATATATATTTAAAAACCAATAAAAATTAATTTCTTTAGAAAAGGAAATAAGCACAAGCCTTCATTTCTCACTTATTCCTGACTGTGAACACAATGGAATGAGTTACCTCACACTCATGTTGCATTGTCTTCCTTGTTAGGATGGAGTGTACCCTCAAACTGTAGACATAATAAGCCCTCTTTTCCTCAAGTTGCTTATCAAGGATTTTGCCACAGAAGAGTAACCAGTATAGGTGTGAGACTCAAGATTTGTCTTCACACCAACCTAATTCTAAGGCCTGATTTTATCAACATAAAACTCTGGTAGGTCTCACCCATATTCTTTCAAGAATAAAATAAAAAGAAAGCTTTTTCCTTTAAGTGAATAAAAACTATTTTATATTTCATAAATATATGTCAGGTGATATAACTTAAGCAGAGATCCACCTGGTATATTTATTGAAGTGTAGCTTGTTGGTATCCCTCTCCTTTTTGTCCCCTGAAGTATCACAATTTCAAGAACTGATAAGCAGTAATTCAATTTTGAGTGTGAATAAGGACATGTTTGTTTGCGTATGTATATCTACACAGGAACTTCTCTAAGATTCTCAAAACTTAAAAGCAATCTTTCAAATATATTCATGATATCTCCACTCAAATGTACCCAGATAACAATATAATATTACCACTAATTACCACTGTTACCACTAATACACTGTTGGAACACTGTTACCATGCTTCACATTTGCTAATAGAATCTTAGTCCTAGTAGAGAATATATTTAAGTTGTATTGTATTTTTGTTCATTTCTTCTTTTTACGATGTAAATTTCATGAGAGTATAAGTTTCTTTCACACTCCTAAACATAGTGTATAGCCTTGTGTACAAACATTGCTTTTTAAACTACTAGTTAAATGAATGAATATATAAGCAGTAAATCAATGTCATTTCATTACATTCCTCTTCTTTTATGCTTAATCAGAACATTTATTAACATTTAATGATGTGAATCAGATCAAGAAATATTACAGTTATTTCTGAAGCCTTCAATAAATTGCTCAGTTAATTGAACTCCCTGGTCAGTTACCTGTAACAGCTGTGTCATTCATAAGACCTGTTATTCCATATTGATACTTTCTCTCATAGTTATGAAGACAATGACCTTAGTACAAATGACATAGTTTTTTTTTTTTCTATTTACCAGTTAAAGTTAAATGTCTTTAATTATATATTTTCCTTAAAAATTGCTGCTGTGGAATATCAATCTGTATGCTGTGAATGCGTGTTGCTCTGATTGGTTGATAAATAAAAATGTTGATTGGCCAGTAGCATGCAGAAGTACAGGCGGGATAAGAGACATTGAGAATTCTGGGAAGTGGAAGGCTGAGTCACCAGCCAGACACAGAGGAAGCAAGATGACAAGACAGGACTTAGAAAAGATACTAAGCCATGTGGCTAAACATAGATAAGAACTATGGGTTAAATTAAGTGTAAGAGCTAGTCAATAATAAGCCTGAGCTAATGGCCAATCAGTTATAATTAATATAAGCTTCTGAGTGATTATTTTGTAAGCAGCTGCAGGATCCTGGGTGACAGAGATTTGTCTGGACCGTGCACAGCTGGGCGGGACACTGGAAAACTTCAGGCTGCAAACTGCAGTCATCTAGTTTCTCCTATACAGCTGTATACAGGTTAAAGAAACGGGCATGGGGGGAATGACTTGTCTTTCCATTTATGGCACCATGAAATCACATTTCTATCAGATATATTAAAAGAAAAAGTATAAACTGATAACTTGAATTATGAGAAGACAACTTTACCTTCTCTATTTCTAGTTGGCATCCATCTTTCTTTGTCAATTACATATGCCACAATCTTGCAACACAAAGGCAAGGGCACCATACACAATATGGCATTGTGATATACAGAAAGAAACTGGAGTCTGAAATTCAAATCATTAACTAAATGTGTATGGTTTATAACTTAAACATTTTTTTGCAATAAATTGGTATCTATATCAGTAAAACCAATGCCATTTTAGGTTTCTATCAACTTAAAATTGAATGAACTCTACCTAATAGATACTATAAACACTTGGCACTACAGAAAGCGGCCTTTAAAACAGTGATTTGTTTTCCCATAGACTTGAAATCCAAAATTGAGGTGCTAGCAAGGGGGTTTTTTCCCCCATGTTCCCTCTCTCTCTCCCTGGCCTATAGACAGTCTTTTCTCTATTTGCATACACAGTCAGATTTTATGAGGACCTACCTTAACAACCTAATTTGAACTTTAGCCATTTGAATCTTGAGGATAAGTTTATGCCTGTTACTGACTTTGTTAGAGAAAATGAGTGCAGTGAAGGAGGAGGTGCATCCTTACTCATGCAGTGACTGGTGACTGGTGTACTATCTAGGAGAAAATAGGCACTTGCTGAATGACAGCTGCCTTTCAACACTTAATCTGTTTTTCTTAATGTTTAGACTGAAATGAGTGGCCAATTTAGCTGAATGGCCTCAGCGGACTCACAGAATTACAGCTTTGAAACTCCATTTCTAAAAGAGTAGATTTGGATATTTCAAAAAAGATCTACAGCAGGTTTAAATGGAAAGCCACAATGAAAGGAGCCAAATCCTAAGAAGATATTTAATATTAAGCATTCCCAGCTACTCAAAATATAGATTATACAAATACCAGAGAGAAAATGATGAAATAAATTTACCATAAACTTATGCTGCCATAGTGGTATTGAGTATATCTCAGCTGGGCTTCCTATGAGAACCATTCTTTCCTGCCACAACTAATCCACATGAAGCCATAGTATTACTGCCACACTGAGTGGTGTGTTGGAGCAGGCTACTACCAAACCATAAGAGCTGATCATTGTATTTTAAATCATCTTTCATGTTAACAGTTAAACCATCGGTGGTTTTCATCTGCTGTGGTTGTCATATTCCTGCAACAGAAATTGGAATGTCAGGGCTGGGTTTGGGAGAGATAGTTTTTAGATGTTTAACAAACATCCCTGGCTATCATCCAGAAGATAACACTCCATACAGAGACTTTACACATAGCTATCAAAAGCTGAATCCCCAGGGGAGTCCTTGCCCTGGAGGAGATGGAAATGGGGGGGTTAGGGAGGAGGGGGGGGAGTAGACTGGAGGAGGGAGGACAGGGGAACTCATGGCTGATATGTAAAATTAAATTATAAGATAAATTTTTTAAAAAATTTAAAAAGAATAAGAGGTGAGGATCAACAGGGATAGTAACAAGGTGGTGATTAAAGAGGAGGTAGCTTCTCCAAGCCCCTGCCTTCACTCTCAGAGTTTCAGGAGGGTGAGCAGCTCCAGCTCTGCAAAGCATATTTATGTTGGTTGTCTTTTAATCTCAGCATATGATTTTGAAGCTCTGCAACCTACACTCCTTATCACCTGATATTCCACACTCCAATAAATAAATAAATAATGAACCTGTTTTTCCAAAATTTCACCCACTGTACTTTCTTTGACTCTAAGGCTAAGTACTTCAGTTGTTTTGATTATCACTGGCCAATTTTCAACATAGAGCAAGATGAAATGTTAACTCTCTTTTTCTCTTCTCATTAAGCATTTTGCAACATGTTTATACTTGGAAAGTGTACCCAAACCATTAGTTTGATATTTTTTAACAGTTACAGAACCTGATGGCATGGGAAGAATAACTTTCCTGTGCTATTTCTCACAATCAAAGCACAGCAAGTTTATTTTTCTTTAGCTCAAATATACATCTTAGAGCTTATAATGAAGCACAGATCTCTAAATCAATTCTTAGATCAGGGCACCTGTTTTACTGTCTGTGCACCTCTCTCTTATAAATATGTAAGCTCTTGTAATGCAAGCACTAGCCCTCATTCTTTTTGTTCATATACCAAAGGAGTATTTTTAAATTGTATTAGTTATTTGAGAATATTATACAGTATGTATTTGATCATATTCAACCTTAACTCCCTAACTCTTCCCAGACCCACTCCACCATCCAATCAACCTTTTGTCCTTTTTTATTTTATACAATTCAAGAACAACTTTGCACTGGGTGGTGATGGAGCATGCCTTTCATTCCACCACATAGGAGACAGAGGCAGGCAAATATCAGTGAGTTCAAGGCCAGCCTGGTTTACAAAGTGAATTCCAGGAGATCCAGGACTGTTACACAGAGAAACCCTATCTCAGAAAATAAAAAAAAAGGAACAAGTTGCTCTGCCCAAATATTCTTGAATGTATGGTCTTCCTGTGGAGGATATTGACTTTCCAGGTACTGTTCCCAGTAGCTAGCAAGTGCTAATAGCTCCGTAGTTAGGGGTTGGGTTATGTGATCAACTCCCATTCCGTGCTGAGATTTGGTTTGTCTTGTGATTACACAGGGCTTCTGCATACTGCCACAAATGCTGTGAGTTTATACATGTGGCTACCCTGTTGTGTCATCCACTGCCTCTGACACCTATGCTATTTCTGCCCTCTCATCCACAATGATCCCTGAGCCTTAGGAGCACAGTATGTAATATAAATATCCCGTTCTATGCTGGACATTCTGTAACCTCTTATTCTTTGTACCTTGGCCAGCTGTGGATCTCTGTATTAATCACCATCTACTGCAAACAGAAACTTCTCTGATGAGAGTTGATTGATTCATTAGTCTATGGTTATAATGATATGTCAGTGAGAACTGGTATAATTCTGTGTCCATTTGGCAGAATAAATAATAGTAGTTTTTCACCTAGGGCCTATGACTTGTCTATGCATAGGTTCTTGTTACAACAGTTGGTGTCAAATACAGGTTTTATCTTGTGGATCAGGACTTAAATCAGTACATGTTTGGTTACTCCCATGACATTCATACCATTGTTGTACAAGTGGGCATGTATTGCCAGATCAGTCATTATTATAATTTATGGGTTCACAGCTGACTAACACTGATAACTACTTTTCTACTCTGGTAGCATTCAATTTCCAACACTATGGAAGCTAGACAGTAGTGATGCCAGGTCAAGTTCTCTCTGTTAATTTCTCTCTGTTCTATGACTAAAGTATAATGTATCTTCAGCAATAGAGATTTACCATCAATTTCTAGTGGATAACCAAGAGCACTGACAATTTCATGTAATATCTATGGGTCAATGGTATCCCACTGGCCAAGAACTTCAAAAGAACTAACCCACTTCTGGCATAGGGACTTACATTTGTCTCTAATGTCTAGTAGGGGCATTGTTGCCTTATTATATAGTAACTTTAAGTCTCTCTCTGAATCCCTGCCACTCTGTCTCTATGTCTCCCTGACTGTGTCTGTGTCTCTCTCTGTCTCTCTCTCTCTCTGTCTGTGTGTGTGTATGTGTTAAAAAGCTTCTACACTAGTAGCTTTCCATATGACTTTCTAAAAGTGTTTAGTGTTATTTATACCTCCCCACAGTCCATCTTTTACTCAACGCCCCTCCCACCAAAATTTAACCCTTTCTGTCCCATTAAGTCTCTTAAACCCTTTACACTAGGGGATTCTATCCTCTAGCTCCCTTCCTTTTAAAGTTCCTCCTCACAGCCCCTTAAAATTTTCCTATCCTCTATGAGTATTCTAAGTGAAATAAACACATGAAAGTTCACATCAAAAATCCACAATTAAGAGAACACATGTGATGTGTCTTTCTGAGTCTGGGTTACCTCATTTTCATAACATAACTTACGTTTTATAGATACACACACACACAAACGCACAAACATACATAGACATACACAGAGAGAGAGAAGAAAAGAGACTTTAAAAGGATGGAAGTCCATCATCAGTCATAACAGAAGCTGAATTTTTATGTACTGTGCACCTTTTGAAATAATGTTATAAAGTACCTTTCACAGTGACTCAAATAGATACCTTCATACTTATCACATGAGGAAATTGAGACATAGAAATGTTACATAAGTTGCTGAAATAACTAGAAAAGCTTAATTGGGATCACTAAATTTTAAAGAGTTTAAAATTAAATTCTGGTCGCTGCCACTGCCCCCCTCGCAGATCAGGAAGTAGTGTCTCCTGCCCGCCTGCAGCCCGGGTGCCAGGTGCCGATGGGAGGAAGCGAGAGGTTTTGTCACTGCTGTTGATCCACCGCCTGAGTGAGTCAAACCCGGGGGCCTAGCCGGTCACCTGCCATTCTCATAGCGTTACCCTCAGGCCGCCACAACCTCTGGAGCCGATTCAAAAGGCGATGATTTATCAACAGCCATTCTCAAACAAAAGAACCATCCCAATCGTTTAATTGTTGATGAAGCCATCAATGAAGACAATAGTGTGGTGTCCTTGTCCCAGCCCAAGATGGATGAACTGCAGTTATTCCGAGGTGACACAGTGTTGCTAAAAGGAAAGAAGAGACAGGAAGCTGTGTGCATTGTACTTTCTGATGACGCATGTTCTGATGAGAAGATTCGAATGAAGAGAGTTGTTCGGAATAACCTCGGTGTTCGTCTAGGGGATGTCATCAGCATTCAGCCATGCCCTGATGTAAAGTATGGCAAATGTATCCATGTGCTACCCATAGATGACACGGTGGAAGGCATCACTGGCAATCTCTTTGAGGTATACCTTAAGCCATACTTCCTGGAAGCTTATCGACCCATCAGGAGAGGAGATATTTTCCTTGTCAGGGGTGGCATGCGTGCTGTGGAGTTCAAAGTAGTAGAGACAGATCCCAGTCCTTACTGTATTATTGCTCCAGACACAGTGATCCACTGTGAAGGGAAGCCAATCAAATGAGAGGATGAGGAAGAGTCCTTGAATGAAGTAGGCTATGATGACATTGGTGGCTGCAGGAAGCAGCTAGCTCAGATAAAGGAGATGGTGGAACTGCCACTGAGTTATCCTGTATTCTTTAAGGCTATTGGTGTAAAGCCTTCTCGGGAAATCTTGCTATAGGGACCTCCTGAGACAGGGAAAACCCTGACTGCCCGAGTTGTGGCAAAAGAAACTGCAGCCTTCTTCTTCCTGATCAATGGTCCTGAGATCATGAGCAAATTGGCTGGCGAGTCAGAGAGCAACCTTCGTAAAGCCTTTGAAAAACCTGAAAAGAATGCTCCTGCTATCATCTTCATTGATGAGTTTGACGCCATTGCACCCAAAAGAGAGAAACCTCATGGGGAAGTGGAAGGTAGTATCCTGTCTCAGTTGTTGACCCTTATGGATGGCCTAAAGCAGAGAACACATGTGATAGTTATGGCAACAACCAATAGACCCAATAGCATTGACCTGACCCTACGGCGATTTGGTCACTTTGACAGAGAGGTAGATATTGGAATTCCTGATGCTAAGGGATGCTTGGAAATTCTTCAGATCCATACCAAGAATATCAAACTGACTGTAGTAGGAATCTTAAAAGGTACTTGTTAATGAAATCAAACCTGAGGCCAGTTATTGGGGTGAATGCTGGAAGATCAGAGAAGCAGAACAAGCCACAGCTATCTCACCTTGCTAGTTCCTCAGGTGATCCTGTTTCCTCAGGCTGGAAGCTTCTGAGTCCTCATCCCAATGGCTCTCAGCTGAACTGTGCTGCTCCAAAGCCTGAACGCTTAACCAACCAAATGCTTAACTAACTACATGCTTTTTTCTCCTTTAATTCCTGTTCCTCACGCCTTATATACTTTTCTCTTTCTGTCCCCACTCCTTGGGATTAAAGGTTGGGTTTCTGGGATTAAAGGTGTGGGTCACCATGCTTAGCTCCTTCTAAAGTGGCCTTGAACTCAGAGATCCACCTGGCTCTGCCTCTCAAGTGCTGGGATTAAAGGTGTGTACCACCACCGCCCAACTTCTGTTAGGGGTTACTCTTCCTATTTTCTAGCCACCATTTTTGGCTTTGTTCTAGTGGCTGTCTATTCTCTAACTCCAGATTTGTTTATTTTGGGGAACACAATATTTCAGAGAACACAATACCCACCACAACTGACAGATGATGTGGACTTGGAACAGGTAGCCAATGAGACTCACGGCCATGTGGGTGCTGATTTGGGAGCTCTGTGTTCAGAGGCTGCTCTACAGGCCAACCAGAAAAAAAATGGACGTCATTGACCTTGAGGATGAGACCATTGAAGCTGAGGTCATGAATTCCTTGGCAGTTACTATGGATGACTTCCGGTGGGCCTTGAGTCAAAGCAATCCATCAGCATTTTGGGAAACTGTGGTAGAGGAAGACATTGGAGGCCTGGAGGATGTTAAACAGGAGCTACAGGAGCTGGTTCAGTATCCTGTGGAGCATCCAGACAAATTGCTCAAATTTGGCATGACTCCTTCCAAAGGTGTTGTTTTCTATGGATCTCCTGGTTGTGAGAAGACCTTGCTGGCCAAAGCCATTGCTAATGAATGCCAAGCTAACTTTATCTCCATCAAGGGTCCTGAGCTGCTCACCATGTGGTTTGGGGAATCTGAGGCCAATGTCAGAGAAATTTTTGACAAGGCACAGCAAGCTGCCCCTTGCTTACTCTTCTTTGATGAGTTAGATTCAATTGCTAAGGCTCGTGGTGGTAATATTGGAGATGGTGGTGGAGCTGCTGACCGAGTCATCAATCAAATCCTGACAGAAATGGATGGCATGTCCACAAAAAAAGAATGTGTTTATCATTGGAGCTACCAACCAGCCTGACATCATTCATCCTGCTATCCTAAGACCTGGCCGTCTTCATCAGCTCATCTATATCCCACTTCCTGATAAGAAGTCCCATGTTGCCATCCTAAAAGCTAACCTGTGCAAGTCCCCAGTTGCCAAGGATGTGGATTAGGAGTTCCTGGCTAAGATGACTAATGGCTTTTCTAGAGCTGATCTGATAGAGATTTGCCAGCGTACTTGTAAACTGGCCATTCGTGAATCTATCAAGAGTGAGATTAGGTGAGAACAAGAGAGCCAGACAAATTGGTCAGCTATGGAAGTAGAAGAGGATGATCCAGTGCCTGAGATCCACAGAGATCACTTTGAAGAAGCTATGTGCTTTGCCCGCCGTTCTGTCAGTGAAAATGATATTTGGAAGTATGCAATGTTTGCCCAGACACTTCAGCAAAGTCAAGGTTTTGGCAGCTTCAGATTCCCTTCAGGGAACCAGGTGGAGCTGGCCCCAGCCAGGGCAGTGGAGGTGGCAGAGGTGGCAGTGTGTACACAGAAGACAATGACGATGACCTGTATGGCTAAGTGATGTGCCAGCATGCAGCAAGCTGGCCTGGCTGGCCCTTGTTCCCTGGGGGTGGGAGCGCTTACCCAAGAGGGATCAGGGGTGTACCCATGGCCTGTTCAATTCCTCAGTCTGAACAGTTCAGCTCCAGTCAGACTCTGAACAGGGGTTTTCTGTTGCAAAAAAATTACAAAAGCGATAAAATAAAAGTGATTTTCATTTGGAAAAAAATTATATTCCATGGTTAATGTAAAATGAAAATTTTCCATCAGGTCATATATACATTATCTCACATAAACACATGGATTGATTTTGGTTTCCTTTTTAAAGTTTTGGAAACCAGGCCTGAGAGATTAAGTCACTTGGTCAGAGTCACACAATTAGTATGGAAGCATAATTAAGATTACAACTAGTATCTGAGGATACAGAGGGTTTGGTGGATAGTGTATTGTGTGCTCTCATAGTGGACTCACATTCAATTCCTAGCATGCATATGGTGACTCACAAACATCAATAACTCCAGTTTGAGGAAATCCAATACCCTCTTTTGGCCTGCATAGGAATCACTGGATTACGTTCATGCAGGCATAACAGACATAACAAAAATAAATACATATACATCTAAATGTAAGAGCCAGAGGGGTCAAGGACACCCTGAAAACATGGCTCACAGAATCACCTAAGAAAGGCTCACAGAGGATCACAGAGACTGAAAGTGATAATCATAAAGCTTGTATGGGTCTGACCTAGGTCCTCTTCATATATGTTATGGCTGTGTACCTAGGTGTTCTTATGGGACTCCTAACTGTCTGAGTGGGGTGTTTCTGACTCTTGCCTATTCTTGGGACTCTTTCCTTCCTACAAGGTTGCCTAGTCCAGCCTTGATATGATGTTTTTTTGCCTAGTTTTATTGCATTGTTTGGTTGATATCCCTGGAAGGTCTGCTCTTTTCTGAAGGGAAATGGGAGGAGTGGATCTGGGGAGATGGGAGGTGAAAATGAACTGGGGCAAGCGGTGGGAGTGGAAACTTTTACCAGGATGTAATGTATGAGAGAAGAATGAAGAGAAACTACTAAAGTCTTATGATTTTCAAATCAGAGTTGTTCCTACTCTAAGACAATGAAAGAGAACTGGTACATAACAAACTTGTTATCTCTTGAATTTGCTCTTTTCATTCTTGCTCTTGTCTAGCAACAGGTATTGATTGATTTTGCACCTTTTTATTGGAAGCATTAGTTTATTTCTTACATACAAGTTTTTTCTTCTGAATATTATATGTTGATACAACAAATAAAAAACAAGATATACGTGGGTGGGGGGGGGAGTAAGTGTGTGTGTGTGTGTGTGTGTGTCTCAGGGCCTAAAAGAGCAACACAGTAGTACAGTATTGGTGGTATAACTTTATAGAGATTCAGCCACTATTTAAATCCCAATAGGAAATTAATGTAGTAACATTCTAATATGTTCAATATAAATATAACTACTCAAGAGGAGATAGCACTGAACAATTTATGATATACCCTAAATTCTAATAATCAATAAATATTGTCCAAACAAGTATTATGATTTAAAGTACTAAATCTATAAAAAGATAAGAATTTCTATTAGTTCAATTAAAGCTTGTTAGGCTTTCAGTATGTGCCAGGTGATATTTTGAGTACTAAGAGTAAAATCACAACTAGGAACATTCTGATTTTACCTTGTTTCATGAAGCTAACATTGTCCTAAAGACTAGCAAAATAGCAAGCACAGGAAATAGAAAACAAATAAAGTTATTAAAAATGATAATCATCATGAAATAAATAGATAAAAAAATAATAGCAGAAAGAAATGAGACACACATTTTATATTTGATTGTCACTGAAAAAGGTTTTAAGGTAAATTTAAACATTCCTTTATTCTTAGTGAACAAATATAAACACTCCTTTATTTTCTATCTGTGGATTTAACCAATTACAGATTGAAAACATTCATAAAAATCATAACTGTTTTGACAAGATGCCAAGACTTTTAAAATTTCCTGAAATAAAATATTATACAGAATACTTTTTATTGTATTAGGGATTATAATTAAGATAGAGATAATTTAAGTATATGAGAATATATATATATATATTACATGAATTTTACCATCTATGGACTATCTTAGAACTAATAACTGAGGATACACAGAGAAAGCATTATAGTCATTGTATAGCATATATTATGAGCAAAAATTACTTTTTCTTTTAGAAGCTTAATTTGTTGGATAATCAAAATTATTCTTAACAAAAGAAGAACAAGACCACCTTTATTTGTGAAGATATGATATACAATAATATTTAAATAAATACGTATGTGAAATATGTACACATACCTGCATGTTTTTCCAGTTGCATGGAGATGGTTAAAGCAGTACAACCAAAAAACAAGGCATGATGTTATATGTTTTGGAATCATCAAGTTATAAATTTGAGGAAATTTATAATGCAATTATATTGTGGTAACTTTTTGGAAGCTATATTTTCAATTAATATTAGGTCCAATTTAACCTATTTTTCTTTCAGTACTAACTCTAAAGGATGTTTTTCACATATAAGAAAATAGAAAGATGCTACTTTCCTTGCTCTTTTTAAGATTCCATCATTTTATTCTCATGCCTTTTAAAAAATATGGAAATCCATTAATTGCTCTTTTTCTTAGAAACAAACACTCTCCAAGTCTGTGTGTGGACATTTTCCACAGATTTGGATTTTAGAAGTATAAAATGATTTGTGGATTGTTCAGACTCATCAAGGGGGATTTTTAAAAATACAGTTTGTTTTCTTTCATTTTTCTTGTTTTATTTTTGTTTTTCATACAATGAAACAGAGCTGTGACATTTATTACTAGAGATTTGTTGTTGATATCAAGGTTTGGTGGGTAGCTCAAGAGGTTACTAAAAAGCAGTCCTGAGAAAAGCTGTCGGACATTTGTTTTTGCCTCTCCTGTTTTTTCAGAGATGTTTCAAAAATGTTCTTTGTTTATAAGGCTAGGTCTATCCTTCTTTAATACTTAAGAATTGCTGTGTCATGCACATAAAGTCAGGAATACGGTGATAATTTAACAGGTACTAAGATATATGGTAAAACAATGCCCTTAAGATAATTAACTAAGTCACCAAAAGTGCCACTTTGAACGGAAAATGTGTACATTCTGAACAGAGGATAATCCCATAAGCAGCACCACCAGGGAAAAAGGAGAATAGAGGGTTTTTTAGGCCTATCAATGCAATCTGAGGTTATTTTGACAAGAAATGATCAGATCCCTTTGGAAATTTCTTAATGAATTCTCTATTGTTCTACCGGTAACTGTTATATGTCTGATGCATTGTCATAAAGTCTTATACCTAGGTTATAGGTTTGGATGCTTATAGAGCTAAATTTTGTAGATCTTTTGGTACAGTGGCTTATACTCAAATTGTACAAAGCATTTCTTCTGTGACCTATAAAAGGATCTGACTTTCAAAGGCCAAAACATGGCAAAGGAGCAAGGGAGCACATTGCCAGAGGCCCTCAAACTTCTGACTAGTGATATAGGACTCAATGTACTTACTCAATTTGCAATCTGTAAAATTACCTCAGGCAATTTTGTATTCTCATGGATTTCCATGCAATCATTATCCAATTTCTGAATACTAGCTCCTCAGTTGAAATTTCCCCAGTAAGGATAGTAAATGAAAGGGTGAGTTTCAGGAACTCTCTTACTTAAAAAAACCTTCGTGTGTTTCCTGGGAATGAAGAAACACAGTAGTCAACATCCTGATTATGTAAACCTTGCCTTCCTCTTCATTAGTACTTAAACTAAAAACAGAGTGGGCAATGATCAGGTATGCCCAGTTATTTCCTGAATGAATCTCCACAAAAACAATAGCCACACAAGTGTTATCTATAAAGTAAGTTTTTACTTGCCATTCTGTGTGACAATCTCTTCCTTTTGAATGGAAAATAGAGGGACTTTTCCATGGCCAGTAAGCATTGATTTGACTAAAAGCTGTAAGTGTTTTAATTACTTAAAACTGTTTTCCCACAGAACAAACATGCCATGCTTGTTGGCACACTTTAAATGACTTTAATGGCATCAATATTAGTATCAATTATACTAATTGAGTACTTACTGTGTATTTTTCACTGGGCATAGTGATTTCCGCGCCTTATTTCTCCACTTATTCCACTAAAAGTATAATACAAAACAAGGGTTACTCAAATCAGTTTTTGAACCAAAGCAAGTAAAGTCCTGCCAGTCTTCAATGAGAATACAGAAATGAAATGCAAAAACCTCTGTTTACTGTTACAACACAATATATATCTCATTAAATTCTAATGTTGTTCAATTCATGTGATATGTCCAACTTGGTGCAAACCATGTTATTGTCATGTGTGGTAAGACTGTTATCACTTGTGGTATTTCCATATTGATTTATCAACTGTCAACCAAACAGACATAAAACTGACAAATTTACCTTCATCAAAAGATAGTTGTACTATAACTTTACAGATTAAATTTTTGAACTGGCTACAAATGAACACCAGAAGGTGAATAAACAAACAAGAAACTCGAGTTTGGTGAAATTGCTTTAAAATCTCTTCTGTTTCACCTATCAGAGTACTTATGAGATAGCTCTCTCTAGTCTAAGTGTTGTTAAAACCAAACATACAAGATAAATGTGTATGTATATTATTGTTTATTGTAAGTAATAGTGTCTCCATTGCAGACTAGATTATGTAGATTAATTAGCCAGAAGCAGGCTCATTTGTCACATTAAAATTTTAGATGTTGATATATATTGTGCATTATAGTGTTCATTAAGTCAGTTAATATAGACAATCACTATTTCACTCCTATAATCAAAAATTACTTCTGTATACACTTTCAATAAACACATTTTTTGTTTAATTTTTCTTGGGATGTTTTCATTATATTTATTACAACCTAATATTACGTCTGTTGAAATCTTATAAGAAGATAGGCTTAGTGGCCTCTGCATCCACCCTGCAAACACAGACTTCTCATAGCTCCTCCCCACTGGTCCACATCTGCCATTAGTTCACCATGGATGATGATATCTCTTCACTGGTTGTCAACAGCTCCAGCATGTGCAAAGCTGACTTCACCAGTGACAATGCTTTCTGAGAGGTCTTCCTCTTCATCATGCATCTCTCATTGCACCAAGGCATGATGTTGGGAATGGGTCAGAACGACTCCTGTGAGGGCAACAAGGCCCAGAGCAAGAAAGACATTCTGACCTGAAGTACCCCAAAGAGCATGGCATTGTCACCAACTAGGATGACATAGTGATGATCTGGCGTCACATCTTTTACAACAAGGTGTGTGTAGTTCTGAAGGAGCACATCATGCTGCTCACCAAGTCCCCCCTAAAGCCCAAGGCCAACTGTGAGATGACTCAGATCATGTTCAAGATTTTCAATATCCTAGCCATATACATAGTCATCCAGGCTATGCTGTACATGTATGTCTGCCATCTTACCACCCACATAGCAATGGACTAAGGAGATGGACTCACCCATTGCATGCCAATCTATGAGGGCTATATTCCCCATACTATCCTGCCTGTGTACTTGGCTGTGTGGAACCTGACAGACTACCTAACAAAGGTCCTGACAACATCTTTAAAAGTGGGTATAGTTTTCTCACTGAAGCTGAGTGGGAAATCATATGTTGCATCAAGGAGAAGCTGTGCTATGCTGCCCTGGATTATGAGCAAGAAAGGGCCACTGATGCATCCTCCCCCTCCTTGGAAAAGAGTTAGGCACTACTGGAAGGCCAAGTCATCACTACTGTCAACAAGCACCTGCTGCCCCAGGTACTCTTCTTCCTGGGTATGGAATCCTTCAGCATCTGGGAAACTGCAGTTCAGTTCTATCATGAAATGTCATGTCGACATCCACAAAGACTTCTAAGCTACCACAGTGATATCTGGTGGAGCCATCATGTACCCAGGCACCACTGAAAGAATGTAGGAGATAACTGCTCTTGCTCCCAGCATGTTTGAGATCAAGATCTTTGTTCTTCATGAATGTAAATAATCAGTGTGGATCAATAGCTCCATCCTAGCAGGTGTGGAGCAGCAAGCAGGAATACAGCCAGTCTAGACCCTCCACCATTCACCTCAAATGCTTCTACACAGAGTGTTACTGAGCTGCATTTTATGTGCTTTCTTAAATAAGGCAACAACATTGGCATGGCTTTTTATTATTTTTTAATGTTTGTTGCTGTTGTTGTTGTTCTTTTGTTTTGTTTTGTACTCAGGATTTCAAAGTGGACCAGTGAAGACAACAGTAGTCAGTTGGAGCAGGTATCCTGGAAGTTCTGCAATGAAGCTGAGGACTTCAGTTGTATTTTATAGTCACTCCAGGTATCTATGAGATACATGGCTAAAGGGTGCCTCTTACCCACTCAGAAGCTGTTTCCCATTCCCAAAATGAAGATGACCCTCTCGTCCCTGAGTACATTCCAGAGAGGTGACAACATTGCTTTTTTGTAAATAATGTATCGTAAAAGTTTTTTTGTTTTGTTTTTTAATCTTCTGCCTTAATATATTTTTATTTTCATTTTTGGATAGTCATCATGCCCCCACTTTTTGACCAATGTGAGATGTAAAAAGGCTTTTGGTCTCCTTAGAAGTTGGTCGAGGTATGGAGATAGGGCTTGCCTATATACTGACTTGAAATTTGAAGCTAGTTGAATAAAAGTGCACACCTTACAAACAAAAAAGTAGGCTTTTTCATGCTGAGCAAAGCCAATCAATCTTTGTGTAAACATTAGCACACAAGCAATGACTGCTCTCCTTTTCTTCATTCATATTTAGCAATACCTCAGTATTTTATGTTTTGAAACCATTAGTTAATAATTAACCATATTTTAAACAATATGACCTTGTATCAGATAATTTGACCAGTATTCCACTAAATTCAACATATTGAAAACATGATTCTTTATGATAATGATGTCATCTCATACTTAAATATGAAGGTTGCCCAAATAGAATATGACTGACATTATTTGTATATTCCAAATTGGGAAACTGTCCTAGTTAGAGTTTCTATTACTATGATAAGACACCATGACCAAAAGCAACTTGTGGAGGAAAGGGTTTATTTTAGACTACAGTTCCACATCCCAGTCAATCACTGAAGGAAGAAAGGGAAGAACCTCAAACAGGGCAGGAACCTGGGAGCAGGAGCCATGGAGGACTATTGCTTACTGGCTTGCTTCCCATTGTTGGCTCAGCCTGCTTTCTTATAGCACTCAGGACCATCAGCCCAGGGTTGGTACTGTCCACAGTGGTCTGGGCCCTCCAACATCAAACATCAATCAAGAAAATATACCAAATGATTGCCTATAGGTGAAATTATTAAGGCCACTCCACATACTTAAAAGGGAGGTTTATTTTGTGGTGTAACTTACAAATGAAGGGATAGGTAGATTGTAGGGTCTGGCAAAGGTATGGTGTAGTCCGGTGGTGTTCTCTGGAGAACTCTGCTCAGTCTACCTCCAGCATCCAGGGTCTGGGCACCAAGAGATCCTTCTTATCTGGATCCTGGGTCTTCAGCGTCCTCTCTCAGCTCCACCTTGTAGGCGTGACCATTACCGAAGCCTCTATGGGGGTTGGAACTTCCAGGCCAAGGCTGGAATGGCTACCCACTACATCTCCCCCTTTTGGGAGTCTAGCAAGAGTAGACAGAGACATCTGGCAGCCTGTACAGTCACCTAATGTTTCTCAGCATCTTTGGTGCATTCAAATTGGCTACAGGCCTAGAGTATCTGACAGACCATTTTCAGAAGCAGGAATTCTGAAAGACCATTTTACCCTGTCTTGGCAGAGTACAGTGGTTGCTTTCCTTGTGTCCCGCTTGTCCAAGGCTGGAATGGCTACCCACTACAGATTGCCCACAAGCCAGTCTGCTGGGGTCATTTTCTCAGTTGTTTCCTCTTCAAAAAATCATGCTAGCTTTTGTCAAGTTGGCATAAAACTAGCCAGCACAGGAACTCAGCAGATAACAACTGATTTACCTCTGCTAAGCTATTGAGTGGCAGAGCCCAAGTGGGTTCCAGATTTTCAAAGTCATTCTTCTTAAGCATTACTATGCACCTATAACACCAACTTATGGAATTTTTAAGTATAGTGGTATAGGCCAAAGAACATTTTCCCCCTGAAACAGTGGAGAATAAGTAATCATCTTTCTGACCCATCAACTCTGAATAGTGTACTCCAAATATTTTACCATAAAAGTCACAAAAATCAGGACTTGGAGCTGACACATCATTTTCATATATATTTCAGACCCTTTTAAGTTTCCCCAGTTGTCCCAATAATGTTATTCATAGCCAAATGATCTAGGCAACTACTGTGTATTTCATTGTGACATTTTGATGTCATGTTTTAATTCCTATCACTAGAATAATTGAAATTTAACTTTATAGCTATACAAATTATAGACCAGTAACTTTATGAATTATATCTCAATCAAATTCGTCTGCTAATTAACATGATGTACTTTTGGTTACACACTGAAAGTGGTCTTACAAAATCAATGTTTTATCCATTTTATTCCATTATCAGACTGTGCACAATTTCATTTTTACCCCGTTACAGACACTGTTCATGTTGATTCTTTGTTTAAGGTAGTGTATTTCATTTTCTTCACTTCAGTATCTATCTTTTTATATCTTGTTATTAATAAAAGTAATGATTTATTAATGGTACCCCATGAAAGGCACTTATAGTATCCTTGGGACATAGTCCCATTATTGAGATTGTAATACTTTGTAAAAAAGCAAGATGTTTTATGTTTATAGAGTGATTTGCTGATCCTAGACCTTTAAAAAGACATTTCCAAAGAACTTTATTCAGAAGCCAACTTCTTAGCCATGGTTATACTCCTTAATATCAGCGTTCATTACCCCCACAGCTCTTTTTATTATACAAATAAATAGATGCACACTAACACAGGTTCAAACACACAGCATATATATACACATATGTGTGTGTGTGTGTGTGTATGTATGTATTGACTGTAACAACTCTAAGAAAATACAGGTGGCAGAAATTCTAATGACTTCCTACTTCTAATTAAATGTATTACTTATTGCCTAAGTGTTCATGACTATATCTTCTAATGGAAAGAAATTAAACTTTGTCAATGACCTGAACCCTTTTCCTATATCTTATACATCTCTTACAGCTTTTTCTCTCTTCTACCTATTAAGTAATGGCTAAATACTAGTAAAAATATTTAGGGTTGTGTAGTCAGCCAAATGTAGTCAGAAGTTTTCCTGTGTCCTGCCTGACCAGTGGTCAGGACAAATCTCTACCACTCATGTTCCCCAAGTAAACACACAGAGGCTTATATTAATTATAACTGCTTGGCCATTAGCTCAGGCTTATTACTGACTAGCTCTTACGCTTAAACTCAGCCCATCTTTATTAATCTATATGTTGCCACTTGTTCCATGGATTTACCTGTGTGCCATTACATGTTGCTCCCTGGACAGCAGGATGGTATCTCCTCACTCTCTGCCTTTCTTCTTCCTGTCTCTCTCTTCAATTTCCCACCTAGCTATATATGATTTGCCATAGGCCAAATGGCTTTATTTATCAACCAATCAGATCAACACATATTCACAGGGTGCAGAAAGACATCCCACAGTGCTTCCCCTTTTTCTGTCTAATCAAAAAGGAAGATTTTTAACTTTAACATAGTAAAATTATATATAACAAACAGTTATCAAGCAAGAATTACAGTTACAATATCTAGTCTATTTGATTTTGGCAAAATTGAAGAAAATATTCTATCATCTATTCTATATTTGTAAGTCTAAAGTTTCATATCTAATTAATCTTTTATCATAACCAAGGAAATTATAACTATCTAGCCTTCAACTACATCAAAGACCCCATAAGGGTATAATATTACCTAAGTTAACAGGAAATGCATTGTAAGAAACTTCCAAAATTCTGGAAATGACAGAGACAGATGCCTGCCTTGACAGTCACCCAAAGTTCCTCTGTGAAGTTGAGGCATCCACTTTCAGCCTATAGGCCTAGAGTCTCTCGGTTGTTTTTTTTTTGTTTTTTTTTTTTAATATAACTGCTTGTCCATTTTGGACAGCATACTGTCAGCAGTCAATTTGAAGGCACTTTCTTGCCCAGTGGCTAAATTTTGCCACAGTGAAAGTTACCTCAATGGCTGAGCAGTTATAATTAATGCAAGCTTCTGAGTGATTATTTTTTAAGCAGGCTGTGAGACTGCAGGACCAGACAGGAATGGAGAAAACTTTTGACTTGATAAATTATCCCCTGAAATTGAGAATTCCAAAGATGAGACAAACAGCTAGAAAGTGCATTCTATTATGGGAGAAGAAACAGACTTCTGGATCAGAGAGGTGGTATGCGACTGAGAGAAGATATATTAAGTTTATGACTTGCCAAATTTTCTTTTTGCAAGATATTTAACTTCAACCACAGAAATATATTGACTATAACTAAGGCCTATGCCAAGGAGCTATTATGCCAGGAAGAAAGGAAAATTAAGGGACTGCTGGACATTTGCTTCTTGGAGTCGAATACAATGCCAGCATGTGATGGACCAAAGGAATAAAAAAATTACATGAATAAATGTTTTAAGAACCATGTAAATAAATGAAGAAACATTAAAAATAAAATTATTGAAGGAAACACTGAACACACACACATACACACACACACACACACACACACACACACACACACACACACACACACACGTGAACATTTTTCCAAGCCAGATTGTAAACTAAAGTTCTAGCTTTCACTTAATTCTGACCAATGTGCTCAAAATCTGGGGGTATTTTGGTATCAGTTCTCCCCAGACATTTCTGTGTATGAGGTCAAAAAGTCCCTTCAGTAACACATGTACCTAATGTCAGTGAATATCAGGTGAAATTAGTGCCACATTTTAACTGCCCTTAAAATTCCACTTCAAGGGGTATTTGCATTTGCTTCTTTGCCCCAAGAGTGTCATATCACCCACCAGTGAGACACACCTATTAAATATTTCCTGACTCTGTTTTGATGATCTGGCACCTGACAACTAAGGGAAAATATAAATCTAAAATATTCTCACAGGACCTTTAGCTTGTTTTGATGAGTCTAGAAGGAAAGGAATTGAAAATACACACTTAATCAGTGTGTTTTGAGAAAAAGTTGGAAATTTCATTTTACCTTCATGGAGTTGATAGTTCTTGTAATCATTATTACTTGGTGTTTTCTGCACCAAAGGAAAAGCTTAAAGATCCAAAGTACTATCAAGTATGATGCTGTATATTGTAATATAATCTGCACCCAGGCATATTATATAGACAAGTAATTTGCATATATATGTACATTAATGATACCCAAATAATGCATATTTATATGACATAAAAAAATAAAAAGAACATTTAAATGTATGGTTGGAACACCCTTTTACTTGAAAAAATTAGTGGAAGCAAAGAAAATACTAACCAAAAAGGAAATACAGTTGCTGTAATTGATATTTTCTTTTGTTATGTTTAATTTTGTTGTTATAAATTGTAATATAACTATTTCAGTTTTCTGATGGTCATATGAGACCACTGTAAAAGGGTTGTTGACCCCTAAGGGGGTCATGACCCACAGGTTGAGAACTTCTGGATTAGACATGAAACATACAGTCTTCCAAGTATCTTTTTTTAATTAAGAAATTTTTTTAATTCATTTTACATACCAAGGATCCCCTCTTCCCTCCTTCTGCCCCTCCAGCCTCCCCCTCCCGACCCACCTCCTGTACCCTCTGACAAGAAGGCAAGGTCTCCCATGAGGAGGTACATTTAGTAGAGACAGGTCCAAGCCCCTCCCCCTGCCTCAAGGTTGTGCAAGGTATCCCATCTTAGAAATGGGCTCCATGCTGGGCAGTGGTGGTGCACGCCTTTAATCCCAGCACTTGGGAGGCAGAGGCAAGCGGATCTCTGTGAGTTCAAGGCCAGCCTGGGCTACAGAGTAAGTTCCAGGACAGGCTCCAAAGCTACACAGAGAAACCTTGTCTTGAAAAAGCAAAAAAGAGGAGGAGGAGGAGGAGGAGGAGGAGGAGGAGGAGGAGGAGGAGGAAGAGGAGGAGGAGGAGGAGGCGGCTCCAAAAGGCCTGCTCATGCACCAGGGATGGATTCTGATCCTACTCACAGGGGCCCGCACCAGGGATGGATTCTGATCCTACTCACAGGGGCCAGGGGGCCCCTTAAGCAGATCATGCTACACAACTGTCTTGCTATGCAGAGAGCCAGTCCAGTCTCATGCAGGCTCCATAGCTGTTGATCTAAATTTCATGAGTTCGCACTGGTTTGGTTTGGTTGTGTTTGTAGGTTTTCCCATCATGATCTTGATGCCCCTTGATCACAGAATCCCTCTTCTCTCTCTTTGACTGGATTCTTGGAGCTCAGCCTGATGTTTGGCTGTGGATCTCTGCATCTGCTTCCATCAGTTACTGGATGAAGGCTCTATGATAACAGGGTATTCACTATTCTGATTACTGGAGTAAACCAGTTCAGGCACCCTCTCCACTATTGCTAGTAGTCTAAGCTAGGGTCTTCCTTGTGTATTTCTGGGAACTTCCCTAGCACCAAGGAGGATCCAAATATGGATGAATGGATCACCCTGAGAAGATGAAATAGATGAGATCTTCCAAATGTTTTTTATCATGAAGTCCTAACTTATTTCCCTGTATACATCATATCTCCTTTTTATTAACTGACACATCCTTGAATTGTTTAAAAATGATAAATAGATAGATAGATAGATAGATAGATAGATAGATAGATAGATGATAGATAGATAGATAGACAACTGACTCTTCTTAGGGAAAAGTATCTGGCTAAACATGCAGCTTAGTTCTTCTCTCAGATAGATAAAGATTTGAAAACAGAACTCTTATGTACTTTGAAATTAAAATAATGAAAAGAAGAAAGCTGATTTCTGAATAAGATGGCCAAACACAACCAGCAGTCTGAATTTCAAATACTTCTTTGTTTCAAGAGTCACATAGCTAGTGAGAACAAAGAAAGAAATAAAAACTATGTTCCTTTTTCATACCGCACCATGAGGGGCAACATTCAGCTCTGTTTTTAATTTCAAGCAGTCAAACTATAAAAAGGAGCATTGTTTTAGAGTCCTTGAGATGACTTATAAAAAGCCTTTCAAAAGATCAAAGTATTAGTGGTTCTATGTAAATGTCTCAATTGAAATTAAAATTCTTAAAAATAAATGTTTACTCTGCTTTACATTTAGGGGGGAAAACCACATTGCCTCACCCATAAGCAGAGTGCTATTTAACTACCTGCTGAATAGTTAAGTGGTTGAGCTGCCTCTTGTTCTAGACTGAAGGAATGGTATGGATAGCTTTGCAGTGGAACTATGCAGCTTTTTGTTTCTTTATTGATAGCATTCTTTTTTTTTGAGACAAGATCTCACAATATAATTCTGGCTGCCGTAGAATTCTATATAGATAGGGTTGACATCTAAATCACAGAGATCTGCCTGCCTCTGCTTCCTTAGTGCCATGTGCCCCCACCATGCCCAGCCTGTTAATAGAATTCTTCATTTTGTCCTCTTCCTATTCTCTCCTTCATCCACTTCATCAACTATAAACCTAAATATTTATGACATCCATACTGTACATGTTGTATATCTAGAAACTGGTCTTGTTTAGCACATTTTAAGCATGTATCCAACATAATTTTTCATAAAATATAGTGGATTATATGTGCAGAGAAATTCGTCCTGTTTCATAACCTAAGCTTACCTAGTATGTAATCAGCCTAGACTATATTATATACATTTGTGGAAAGATAATAAACTAGATGTTTAGAGACAAAATCCTCAAACAGAATACCAAAACCTGTAAAACCCCAACATAGACCAAATGCCAGCAAGAGGGGAGTTGGACACACAATCTTTCCCCAAGCTATGGAGCTATTGACAAATGTTGAGAATTACTGGGAGAGGAAGATGCAGTTCTCTCTAAGAGTGTGTAGCCCCTATAACTCAATATTCTCCAGTAGAAGACTTCACATTAAAGAATATTGGATTAGCACAAAGTGATCTTGAAGGAATTTTTTTAATGACGTAATATTTGTTGGGTAGGAAAGGAAGACAGAGGATTGTGGAAGAGTTGAGGGCAGAGGATGAAATCAAAACATTGTAAAAAACTCTCAAAAAAACCAATAAGAAATTTTAAAAATTATAAAACCAGAAAACTTTACAATGCTTAATATGGTATCTTAGATACTCCTCTTAAAGCTTTGGTGCACTTGTAATAAAACAAAATATAAATAGAGGAACTACAAATGATAATAATATAATAATAGAGGCCCACAGGTATGAACCTCTGGCCATCATGTTTATAGCATGTGCTAGTGCCCACCTATCACACTGGGTGACAGATATTTGCAAGGTTCAGACACATGATCCCACACTGAGTGGATAAAATATTCTCATCTGGAGATTTAAATCCAGAATTCGGAAATGGCAATTCAATCTTTTTATGTGGATTTAAATTTGAAAGCTGGAAGAGAGCCATATTTTGACCCATGGGCATGGAAGCAAAAGGAATAGTCATTGGTATAAGACAAAGAAGAAGCAAAGAAAGAGAAGCAGAAAATCAATAGTATCCCCTGGGTTGAAGGCAGCTTTCTATTTCCTGATTCTGGTCTGGTTTTCAGACCACATGCTTTTCTGTCTGCATTTGTTTGGAAGAGCTACCTCAACAAAGTACTACATACTGGATACATTTAGAAGTTTATTTGCTAACAACTCTTTAGACTAGATGCCTGAGGTCAAGGTATTGATGAAGTTGGTTTCCTCTGAATCACATAGATTGCATGTAAACTTGTAGACGGCTATATTTTCCTATAATGACTTTACATTATCCCCATTCTGTTTGAGGATACATCATAATTTTGTGTTTCCATCACCATTTATTAAATGTAAAAGTTAGTAGGTTTAACTGTAACATTTTTATACACACAGAGAAGGTACTTTGATCATATCCCCTGTGTTAACTATCTTTTTGCTTTCTAATAATTTGCTCTTTCCTTATAAAGATCTCAAAATACAGTCATATTCTCAGAACTCTCGTATTGGGACTGCATCATATGAACACCAAGAACATAACTCAGCCTGTTACTCCTATGATTCCACAAGTCGGAAATTTAGTTTTACAAAATCCATAATAAATTATGCTAATTTTTGACATAGTATTGCAGACAAGGAAATATATTAACAGCAGCCAAACAATAACTGAAAGCTATTCAATTACTACAGTATTTTAGAAAAATGCTATGAAAAGTTCTAATTTGACATACTTCAAAGTTTCCCTAAAATTTTCTGTATCCCCTTTTCTATTTAAAATCTCTGCCATTGTAACACAGTAGCTAAGCCTAATTACTTCCAGTCATTCATGTCTAAACTAAGTTAAGTATTCTTTCTCTTTCATTTTCTCCTATTACTAATATGCCTTCTTGTTCCATATTAACTCTTAGAGAGAGTCAGTAAAATTATGACATCAGTTTTAATTCCTTTAATTTCCACTCATCAGCTTTCATATTTATTTGCCCTAATTCCATACAAGAAAATCTTGCTTACCTATTTGAGCTTATTTTCTGTTACCATGAATACTTTTGTGTGTTACAATTGACAATAACCCTATATATACTTTTCAAACTATGAAGAAGTGACTTTAAAACTTTTTTCTCTCTAAGGTAAGGATGCTTTGGCACTGATGTGGAATGATGACCATAAACATTACTCTCAAGGCAATGAATCTCTAATTACTCTTGCATTCCTATCAAGAAGCTCAGTAATGCAGAGGCCAGCCTGGGCTACAGAGTGAGTTCCAGGACAGGCTCCAAAGCTACACAGAGAAACCTTGTCTTGAAAAAACAAAAAGAAGAAGGAGGAGGAGGAGGAGGAGGAGGAGGAGGAGGAGGAGGAGGAGGAGGAGAGGGAGAAGAAGAAGAAGAAGAAGAAGAAGAAGAAGAAGAAGAAGAAGAAGAAGAAGAAGAAGAAGAAGAGGGAGAAGAAGAAGAAGAAGAAGAAGAAGAAGAAGAAGAAGAAGAAGAAGAAGAAGAAGAAGAAGAAGAAGGAGAAGGAGAGGGAGAGGGAGAGGGAGAGGGAGAGGGAGAGGGAGAGGGAGAGGGAGAGGGAGAAGAAGAAGAAGAAGAAGAAGAAGGAGGAGGAGGAGGAGGAGGAGGAGGAGGAGGAGGAGGAGGAGGAGGAGGAGGAGAAGAAGAAGAAGAAGAAGAAGAAGAAGAAGAAGAAGAAGAAGAAGAAGAAGAAGAAGCAGCTCCGTAACATATTTACACATGTTAATTGTAGCCAGGAATACTGTACCTGTAAGCACATACAATCAATAAATAATTCTACAAAGTTAGGTGATGCTACTTATGTCTTACTCTCTACCTATGTCCTCATAATCCTCTCTCTTCTAGAGACACAAACAATACCTAGAACTATCGCCTCTCCATTGGGCCGAGACCAAATTTATACTTTGAAAAGGGAAGTAATTTAGCCTGCTTAGTAAGGACAATGGTTGTGAGTACTTGTACCAGTGTGTACCTGAGCTAAATTTTAAGGAAGTTTTAGGTATATGTGAAAGTTCTGGAGAATCAGAAGCTACACAGGATGATCAAGGTAGCAAGGGGACTGAACAGGAGCAATAGAGGCATGAGTAGGGTAACCAAGGATAGAAAAGCTTAGAATACAAACAATGATAATGTGTCTAAAATATTTTGCATTCTCTGAAATTTATTATTATTATAAATGCATCAGTCCTGGGCAGTGTACAAAAGACATGTTCTTACCATTTACCAGTTCAAGTGCCAGTAGACTAGCTTATAAGTAAACCTATTAAATTTCTGTTCAATGTTGCTTGAACTACTTGGATCTGCTTATTTCCTCTTCTATGTATCTGATATCTTTATCATGTAACATACTAACTACATTCTTATTCAAGTAGAAATCACTGAGGCTATGGAATTTGCTTTTATTTGATACAATATCACTAAAAATGATATGAACAAATTTTTCTTGGTGCATTTAAAATGTGCCTGCAAAAAAATATCATTTGCCTCCTCCAACACTGCAATCCAGTGAGTTTCTCCATATCTCAGGATAGTTATCTGCTTGGATATATGTTAGCTCCCTTAGCCCTTTCCTCTCAGTTTTTACATTCTTCTTTGTAACTTAAAATTCTGTTCCTTCCCTTCAGAGAGTTCATAAATTTGTATATGTTATATATAATAAATATTGTGCTGTGCTATTCCAGAGAAATAGAGTCTTGGGGCATCTTTTGAGATCCATTGTAACCAATTAGCATGACTTATTTATTTTCTATATATTTTCATTCTCTACAATGTCTTTCATCCAAGGCCCTCAGATAATTTTCCAAAACATAAACTAACCATCATACAGCCTCTAGATATTAAAGGAGACAAGGGAGAGCAGGGAAAGCCAATAATATAGTATTCAAAAGAAAAAAAATCCCCTATCTGTTACATTAAAGAATAACCAATCTTGGGACCATTCAAATAACAGCAAAGACTTTAAAATGCAACCTAGGAGCAAAGTCCCTCCTCATAAAAAGGAAAGAATATGGGCATTCAAACTTTATAAATAAATTACTTTGTATTCCCCTCTCAGAAGATCTTTGCAATACAAGAACTCTAATAGATAGTCTTTCTGGGTTTATAAGGTTTTAAATGGTCATGTGTGATTGGCAATGGCAACTTTTCCTAGGACAGAGGGAAACAGAGAAGATGACCTTGAAGAAGCATAGAGTTATGGCACTGGATCGATTTCTGCAGTTAGCAAATGTTCACCATAAGACATAAAGGTAGTGTTAGAAAGGTGAACACCTTCGTGCACCAGTGCACAGTAGCCACGACTTAAGAAGACAGATTTAGAAGAAATGAAAAGGAAAAACATCAAATTTATTCATTGACAATGATAACTAAACTGTCTCCTTTCTCCTCAAAGATTCACATAAGGAATTACAGACACTGACAGAAAAGGCTGTACTATGTCCTCCAGAAATGCCCAAGTTTCTGCTTTTCTTGTCACATTACTTACTGGAAAAGAAAGAAGGACATAGAGAAAAGGAACTGCCTAAGTTATAATAGTATCTATTATCATGTCTCACTGCTTAACATAAGCATGGCATTTACATTTCCAAAATTAAAATTATAAGGGATGTAAAAGCTATGTTTATTCTAAGCAGTGAGAGATGATAATAGATAACATATATTGGATGGATACAATGTATGAAATGATGAAAAAGTTTAGGTGCATAGTCTTACTCAACTCTGATAATTAAAAATACACAAAATATATGCTATCAATATTTAAAGAGCTAGAAGAAGCAATGGAAAGGCAAAAACTTACAACAACATGACAAAATCACAAGGCTAGTGAGCTCCAGCAACCATTGATCTATCTAATTTCAAAGTTTTTAACCACATTTTTATGATTTACTTGCATTTTTATTTTTTAAGATCATAAATTAAGAAAGAACCTGATTTTGTGATCAGAACTGATAATAATACAAAGAATTATCACTTTCAGATCACATTGAAATTTTAATCTAATTATTGATGCTGAGATTGCAAGTTAAAAATAGAGCTAGTGGGCTGTGTACTCTTTTCAAGGATAATCATCATCATCACCAAGTTATTTAGATTGCATCAGCTAGAATAATTGAAAGCTTTGGTAACATGTCAAGCCATTGTGGTGCACATGATAGTCAAAAGTCTATGTGGTACCAGGTGTCTCATCAGACATGGCTGACCCTAAGTAAATATTGAATAAAAATTTATCCTCAAAAAATGAACACCCAGTTTGAAGAAAATCCAGCTATAAGAGTCTCATCAATGTGAGATGTACCTGTCAAATAGACATTTGGAGCTACTGGGATGGTGCCTTAAGATATATCTTTCTAAAACTCTTTCAGGCCTGGTGAGATAACTCAGCAGGTAAAAGTACTTGGGTATTTGTTACCAATTCTAACCTTAGTGTGATCCCCACAGTCCACTTTACAGAAGGAGGAAACCTACTCCCAGAAGTTTCCTTTGACCTACACACACACACACATACACACACACACACACACACACACACACACACACACACAAAGATAAATGTAGCAAAATTAAAAATCCATTGTTAGAGAAAGATTTGGTTGAATAGGATATCTATCTTACATGTTCCATATCTGTTAGCTTATTAGCAGAAAGTAAAAACAATGGATGAAAATGCATTCTCACTGTACAGAATAAAAGTCAGCAGTTAAAGATGAATTTTCTCTTCCCCTCTTGTGACACACTATCAGGAATGGAATGTTACATTTCATTCATGCATTTTGATGTATCCAGTGGAAAAACAAACCTGTCCCAATGTTTAAGAGGAGCCATAAAAAATTATGACTTTTAAGAACTGTTTGCTGCTTCTGTTCCAAGCTAGTTTGAATTTTTTATCCATCTATTTACTCAATTCACTACGAGTTATATTCAACCATTTTAAATGATCATTTAAAATCTTTCAACATTCCCCAGGGATATTAGCTTACATGCAAACTCCTTAATATTACACTTACACACATCATCTTGTTCCTAAGAGTCTCTCTACCCTGATTTCCAACATAACCCACTTGTCCCTCAAATGTCCACTTGGCCTGGACATCTTTCAGGTCCTCAAATTTCTAAGACTTCTTTAGCCTAATCTTTCAGAGATATATATTTCTTTCTAATACGTTTTCTGGTCTATTTAAGCATTAGCTCATTCTAGGATTTGTCCACTGGCTGATGATTACTCACATTCATTCTCTAGACTATAACCAATCCCTGCTATCCTAACTGCCAGACTTTGAATATTCATAAAGCTTTCATATTCATAAAGCTGAGCATTCATAAAGCACAAATTTGATGATGTCACAGAGTTAAATTTCATTATGAATTCCACTTTTATTTTTGAGACAGGGTTTCTCTGTGTAGTTTTAGTGCCTGTTCTAGATCTCGTTCTGTAGACTAGGCTGGCCTAGAACTCACAGAGATCCTACTGGCTATGCCTTCCAAGTTCTGGGATTAAAGGCGTGCACCACCACTGCCGGCATGAATTGCACTTTTTTAAGATAAAATTTGAAAATCCTATCAAATACTGTCATAGATGACAAAACACCACATGCTTTCCTACTTCTTCACTTGTTTGGTATATTTATGCATTGTCCAATAACCTACAGATCTCTCTTAACTCTGCAGGTATACCCAGAAGAAGACCTTTTCACAATAAAATTAGGCATATACCACTGAGAGTGCTTTCAGAAGTTCTAGGAGAACTTACTACTGTAAGAGATCCTATTCTTTTTTTTTTTTTTTTTTTTTTCTGAAACAGGGTTTCTCTGTGTAGCTTTGCACCTTTCCTGGAACTTCCTTTGGAGACCAGGCTGGCCTTGAACTCACAGAGATCTGCCTGCCTCTGCCTCCCAAGTGCTGGGATTAAAGGTGTGCACCACCACTGTCCGGCAGATATCCTATTCTTTAGATAACCGTCACTCTCATTCCCATTGCAAAGGTTGCATCCAATATGGTTAATTGAAATATTAATATTGTTCTTCATGTATATGACTGCTATTTTCTATGAAAACTATTATTAGGTAATGAATTGAGAAAGGGATGATTTTAATTTTATGCATTATTTGATAATTGATAATTACATGCATGTATTCAATGTGTTTTTATCATTACCACCATAATATCGCTCCAACTATCCCCAAATTCTCCCTCACACATCCCTCTCACTATTTCATGTCTTCCTACTGTAGCTCCTAGAGTATAATCAGTGTTGTGCTTATGTGTATGAGTATAGGGCAGTCGACTAGAGCATGGACATCTTAACAGAGGCCATGTTCCCAAGGAAAACTGACTCTCCCTACTTGAGTAGCTTTCAATTGTCAAAGTTCCTCCGGAAGGGGTGGATGTTCTTGATTGCCTTGCCCATCTATTATTGAATTTTTATTAATAAAATAACCCATTTTTATATAAAACACAACTTAGTGAACTTTAGTTGTTATTTACTTGTTGATTCTGTGTATCTGTTTCATGAACAAAATAGTTGAATTTTTTGTTTGTCTGGTTTTTTTGTTTGTTTGTTTTTGTTTTTCGAGACAGGGTTTCTCTGTGTAGCTTTGCGCCTTTCCTGGATCTCACTCTGTAGACCAGGCTGGCCTTGAACTCACAGAGATCCGACTGGCTCTGCCTCCCGAGTGCTGGGATTAAAGGCATGCACCACGCCCACCTGGATAAATTTGAAATTTTATTACAGATTCACTATACAAAATAATTAAAATAGTAAAGACAAAACAGATAAAGTTGTCAATCAATTTACATTTCAAAGTTTTGTCTCAAACCACTGAAGATGTTCATAACTGTTAAGAACCTCAACATGCTTTCAGTTTTGTAAATGAAATATGTAGCAGTTGATGTTTATTCAGAGCCAAAGACTGAACACAGAACCTCACACATGCTAGATAATTGTTCTACCATTAAATTTTATCCTCTGCACAATGAAAATTTGAAATCTTCTACATATGCTAATGTTTTTAAAGTATATTGATAACATAAAGTTGTGTGGGGAAAAACTATTGTTTCCTTTTAATTCAAAAGGTACAAATCAGACATTCAGCAGTATAATACAAGTATTGTCCACTCAGTGGTGAAATGTTGAGGTAAATTACAGGTTAGGTACTTAGCAAAAGTCAGTGCCAAAAATAATACACAAATTGTTTTCACTATTTTGCCTGTGATGACTAATATTGATTGTCATATTTTTGGATACAGAAGTACCTAGAAAATTTTAAATGTGTGCCCTTAGATGTGCCTGTGAGGGTAATCCCAGATACTAAGAAGGGAAGTCCTGCCTTAAATGTGGACAGCACTATCTCAGATGTCAGGAATATGAATGGAATAAAAGAAAACTGGAGAAATTTGGCTCTCACAGACTTTTTCCTTTCTGCCCTGGTCACCATGTTGTGAGTTGTTCTACTCTAGCACATTTTCACCACAATTTCATGCAGATAGAATCATTGATGAGGAGCTGGAGAGATGGTGCTCTTACTGTTCTTGCAGAGGACCTTGGTTTGGTTCCCAAAGTTCATTTCAGGCATTTCACAACACCATTTAATTCCATTTCCATATCTGGCACTCTTCTCCCCCACACCTTGCACAACATGCAACATGCAAGCATGTGGCATATATAACTCAAGCAGGCACACACATACACATAAATAAAAAATACCCACCCCAAATCTCAGGGATCATCACAAAAGAGGGGCCAGAAAAATTGTAAGATTCTGAGGTCAGGAGGTCCAGAGTGAGACAGTATCTTCTGAACCAAACAGGACCACTGCACACATAAACTCACAGCAACTGTTTTCCTGCACAAGATCAAAACAGTCAACATTTCAACTGAGAGTGGGGATGAATTCATGAATATTTTGATATTTTGATCATACTCTGACACTCCTGATACTAAAAATAAGGTTTACCTTGAAACACAGGCAGAGCTAGCCACTAGCTGACAAAAATTAACCATAGAGATTTTAGATGACCAAGGCAGGACATACAGAGAAACACAGGAAGTAATAGGGAGGGGCTTAGAAAAATTCTTGGCCTTTTGGATCAAGGAAGAAGAGAGGAGAAGTCATGCCTCTCTGATCAATCAGGTTCTTACCCCAATATCTGGCCCAATTTTTTTTAATAAATAATAATTAGATAAATGTTTCATCTGGCACCCAGCATGGGGCATGAGACCATGAGGCAGCCCCTTGCCACTGTCTTTGCAGCCATTGGAGATGGCCTACAACTGAAGGTCAGCTCTGTTGTACGTGCAGCTCCTTGCCCTTGCTTCCTACCATGTGGGTTCTTCTACACATCCCTCTGTATCTACTTTTCAGGTGGCTTGATCCCTCTCCTCATGGATTGCTGACTTCCCCTGGACCCCCTCCTTGGGTCACTGCCACACTTATGTCAGCCACCTTATACCCACACAGGCTTTTACTGCTGCTACCACTGCCAAACACTTTCTACTCCCAGTGACATATGGCCAGGCTGGGGCACTGCCTGTATTCTCTGCCCAGCTATGCAGCACAGTGACAGCCAGCCTCACATTTCATTTTCATTGTCAGCAGATCTGGTGAGACACCTGGGAATTCTTTTTTTATTATTATTATATTTGTGTTTTAATTTTACATATCAGCCATGGGTACCCCTGTCCTCCCCCTCCCGCTCCCACCCTCTCCTTTCCCCTAGCCCCTCCCCTCCATTCCCATCTCCTCCAGGGCAAAGACTCCCCTGGGGATTCAGCTCAACCTGGTAGGGGAGAATTAGATTTAACGAAGTTTTTCCCAGTTCTGGCAATTAAGAATAATGCTGCTATGAACATAGTTGAGTAAGTGCCTTTGTAGTATAATTGAGCATTCCTTGGGTATATGCCCAAGAGTGGTATAGCTGGGTCTTGAGGTAGATTGAGAGCCCCTCAACCAAAGAATAGAGAAAGAAAATGTGGTACATATACACAATGGAGTACTACTCAGTATTAAAAAAAAATGACATCATGAAATTTGCAGGCAAATGGATGGAACTAGAAAATATCATTCTGAGTGAAGTAACTCAGAAAGACAAACATGATATGTACCTGCTCATAAGTGGATGCTAGATGTAAAGCAAAGGATAATCAGACTACAACCCACAGCTCAAGACAAGCTAACTAACATGGGGAACCCTATGAGGGATGCATGGATCTCCTTGGGAAGGGGAAATAGATGAGATCCCCATGAGTAAACTGGGGATGGGGGGGCAATCGAGGGTAGGGGGTGGGGCATGAAAATATAAGGGAGCAGGATGATTAAGCTGGAACAGAGACAGAGTGGGAGAACAATGAAAGAGATACTTGATACAGGGAGACATCATGAGGATAGAGAGAAACCTGGTGCCAAGGAAGTTCCCAGGAATCCATAAGGATGACCACAGCTTAGAATACTAGCAATAGTGGAGAGGGTGCCTGAGTAATCAGATTGGCAAATACCATAACTGTCATCATAGAACCTTCATCCAGTAACTGATGGAAACAGATGCAGAGATACACAGCCAAGCACCAGGCCAAGCTCCAGGAGTCCAGTCGAAGAGAGGGTAGGGGGTTTCTATGAACAAGGGGCAGTAAGATAGTGATTGGGAAGCCTACAGATAAAACTAAACCAAGCTAGTAGGAACTAATGAACTTTAGACCAACAACTGTGGAACCTGCATAGGACTGAACTGGGCCCTCTGCATAAGTAAGACAGCTGTATAGCTTGGTCTGCTTAAGGGAGCCCCTGGCAGTAGGATCAGTATCCATCCCTGGTACATGAGCTGGCTTTTTGGAGCCCAATCCCTATGGTGGGATACCTTGCACAGCCTTGATGTAGGGGGAGGAGCTTGGACCTGCCTCAACTGAATGTACCAGGTTTTACTGACTCTCCATGGGAGGTCTTACCTTTTTGGAGGAGGGAATCAGGGATGGATTGGAGGGGGGAAGGGAGATGGGAGAAGGGAAGAAAGGGAGATCTGTGATTGGTATGTAAAATGAAGGAAAAAAGTTTTTCCCCATGTTAAGAATGGGGAACACTATTATGATGCAGGGAATTATGTCTCTGTATGCTCCCACAATGGATGGATGGTTTGAAAATAGAAAAATTAAACGAAAGGATAATTAGCTTAGCTGTTGTAGTTAGAGAGCTTCTCTCCAGGTGCCACCAAGCCCCCGTGGTCCCTCAAACCACATATAAAATAATCACATAGACATTTATATTATTTAAATTGCTTGACTATTAGCTCAGGCCTACCATTGTCTAGCTCTTAGTCGTATATTTAGCCCATTTATATTAATCTATACTTTGCCACGTGGCTTGTGGCTTACCAGTACCTTACATCTTTCTTGTCATGGCGGCGGCTGGCAGTATCTCTCCCCCTCGGGTCCCCCAGCCTTCCACTTCCCACAATTCTCCTCCTTCTTGTCCCGCCTACCCTATCCTTCCTGCCTGGCTACTGGACAATTAGCACTTTATTTATTTTAACCAATCAGAGAAACACATTTGACATACAGTACATCCCACAGCAAGCTGTAATTGACATAATGTCAATTATAATCATTATCAGTTTGGAATTCATGTTTTATCTTTCAAAAAGTGGTTTGACATGATGTCAAATACAAAAAATTGACTGATAGGTTATGATCCTTAGAAAGACCTACTAATAAAACTAAGAAAAATATTCACACAGAGACACAGGAGTTTAGAACAGAACCTACTTCACCATTACATTATGAAATTGAAGTGGAGCAGCCTGAGGTTATTAGAAAACCAACCTTAATTTATTAAAGCACCCTTATAAGAATGACCACTAGATGCCAGGCACCCTAAATGCTAAACAGAAGTTAACTGGGATCCTGTAGAAATGTTACATATGAAGAGAGTTAAGGAAGCAATAGTTTCATATGATATGAATTCACCTTGTGTGAGGCAGATGTGAAATTGATAGTCCACTCAGAACAGAATTATTCCACAAGACAGGAAAGATTTATTTATAGAAGTATTAGAATCTAGTTCTCACTTCCAGTGGACTGCCTGATGGAGAGATGAAGCTAGGACCATAAAACAGCAAGGTAGGGTTAGAGATTATGAAATTTCCCAAGATCACATCCTTGGTAAGGGCTGCTATGCTGAAAAGACAGGTTACATTTGATGATCACACCCTGTCCCTATGCTGTACAGCAGCTTTGAATGATTGTGACAGGGTTGAAGAATCAGGAAAGAAGACTGAGTTATTCATTAAAATACAAGGCCCAAAAGAAGCCTTCGCTGTATTTTTACAAAGATTGACTTCATCTGTAAATAGGACAATATCAGATCCAGAAGTTAGATCAATATTAATTGGGCCTTTGTCTTTGAAAATTCTAATTCAGAGTGCAAAAGAGTGGTTAGACTTCTAAAGGAAAGATAAGCACCTATAGATGAATGGATTAGAAATACAGCTGATATTTAATTTAACTCTTATGATGACACTTGGATTGGAAAAATTATTTCTACAAATTTTTTTTAAAAATCAAAAGTTTAGATGTTTTAATAGTGTTAAATTAGGTCATTTGAAAAGGGATTGTAGGCAAGCATTCCTAGAAACAATGTTTTTTCTTGACATAGTACAAACACAAGGCCCTAGCCTTCTGGAATATACAAGGTCTGACAAAGGACAGCATTGGACTAATGAATGTGAATCAACATGGGACAGGCACTGAGAAATTCCTTAGGGGACCTCTTGCAGACCCCCATGTCAAATTTTGTTCAATCATTCCTTGTCAGTATTAGAGAAACTCCTTCACAGAGCAATTGAAAGACTAATGCCTGTGGTTAAAACCATATTGTTCTGGATGACAGAACAGCTTCAGTAGATAAAACAAAATTTTCTGGGGGAATGGAGGATGAGGAGTGGGGGATTAGAACATAGGGAAATGGGAGGGTTGAGCTGAAACAGGGACAGAGTAGGAGGGCAGAGAGGGAGATACCATTATAGATGAGGACATGATGGGAATAAGAAGAGCAGGGTGCCAGGGAGGCTCTCAGGAATCCACAAGGATGACCCCACCTGAGAATGCTGGCAGTGGTCTAGAGGGTGCCTGGACTGGTCTACTCTGGTGATCGGTCTACTGAATACCCTAACCACCATCATAGAGCCTTTGTCCAATGACTGATGGAGGCAGATGCAGAGACCCACAGCCAGGCACCAGGCTGAGCTCTGGGAATCCAATCAATGAGAAAATGATGAATACATCTGGATTGTGATAATGCCACTGTGTTGACAAATACCACCCTAAGATCAGCTTTGAACTATAAATGGCTCAGGACTACTTCAAAGTGCTTAGCTAAGATGGTCCAGCCTCATAGACAATACCAATCTGGACTCCAGATAAGTCCTGCACTTTCCCATCACACCAAGACTGGACAACAGTTAGCTCTTCTAGGATTTGAACATTTTCTCAGGGTCCCCTAAAGATGCTCTCATCCCCAGACAACAGGAAGTAATTTTAAGAAGATGACACCCACATTACCAAGAGGGGAGGTGGGTGATTTTTGGTCATTTTATGGATTATGGATATTTGTCATTATTTGAGGGGGATGGGTTACAGGTAGTTACTTGTCATGGTCATGGAGGAAACTGAGCCAAGGAGATAAGATTCAGGGATTTCATTCTGAAAAGAAAGTATGGGGGGGGGGCGTAGATATAGGAATTATAGGATAAAAGGGTAGATTATTGAATCTACTTATAAACTAAAAAAGCAACTACTAGTCTTAAACATTTACATTGATATGTGATACAGGTAAGGCTGAAGTACTGGGCCATGCCTTAAGCAAACACAGAGCTGTGAAATGCTGCAGAGAACACTCTGGCCAGAGGAAACCTGACCCTTAAGCTTCAAACCAAAAGATGACGGCATACAGCCTAGAGCCAACCAAGAAATGCCACAGCAACTAGGAGCAAAGCCTGCCAAAATCCACATATATAAACCTCAGCGCTTTGTTTGATAAAAGAGAGATGGCTTTCAACCTTCAGAGTGTGTGTCATTGACTCTGTGTCTACCCACCCCCTGCCCTCAGGATCAGAGACAGCAAGACTCCAGCTGCAGAGCCAGCAACAGGTATTTATTTTGGTATATTGATAAAAATTTAAGGTTATTTTCGTTACTGTGTATTTCTACTCTTATTTAAGGTATTGTACCTAGGCAGTTCATTTAACAATGCAGTGTAAATTTCTGGTGCTTGAAAGTTATTATTTAAAAACTTTTTAGGAATATTAATAAATACAGGATAGTGGTTAGTCATCTAACAATCAAATTTGTGGCCATGTTAGGTATGATTTCAAGGTCAGAGATATATATTAGATAGATAGATGGTCTTCAAACACTTCAGATACCTACCAAATATAGCACTTAAGATGTTTTAATAACATAAGCCTTTTAATGACAGTGATACATGTCTGTTCCTGGCACCACCAATCTACTTCAAAAAAGATGGAGTTTGCTTTCGTTGTGGTAAAGTTAGTCAATGTCCTTTCCTCAACTGCTGGCAGTAAGCTGTCCAAATTGGACAAGCAAGACACAAAAGAAGGTGACTGCCAAACTTTGCCAAGACAAAGTAGGAGAGTTCTTCAAAATTCGTGCTTCACAGAAAAGTCTATTAGTTATTCTAGATGTGTAGGCCAAAGATGGATGCCCCAATGTTGCAGAGGAACCCTGGGTGACTATCCAGGCAGTCAGATGTCACTAACATTTCTATAGTTTTGGAAGTTGATTGCTCTACACTTCCTATTTACTCAGGTAATATTTTATCCTTCTTGGGTCTCTGATGAAGTTGAAGAACAGATAGTTACAGTTTTACAGATCTTTTTTAGCAAATTCAAACGTGAAAATTACAAAAGAAATATAAAGTTTATAAAGGTTGAAAAATACAAAAGCTTAAGTTGTTTAAGAAAATGTTTTAAGATCAAAAAGTATATTCTTAGGTTGGTAATACATGAAATGATAGAAAGCAAATTAGCTAGAGAACTTTGGACTCATCGAGATAAGCTAGATATGAAGCATTTTCTCTGAATTTATAAAATACAAGTGGAACTGGATGTTGTGAATGTAATTGTTACCTGATAATTGTTCTTATTGTACATAGTTTTACTGCATTAGAGTTAAAACTTTCCTTGTTTATTTAGACAAAAACAGGATAGGTTGTGAGATATTTTTATTGCACTCTGACACTCCCGAGACTGACAATAAAGTTTACCTTGAATCAAAGGGTGGATCTAGCTACTAGCAAACCAAATTTAGCCATAGAGATTTTCAAGGACCCAGGACATATAGAGAGACACAAGAAGTATTTGGGAGAGTTTTAGCAAGGTTCTTGGCCTTTTGGATTGAGGAATGAGAGGAGGTCACCAGATGCTTCTCTGCTGCTTCTCTGATCAATCAAGTTCTTAACCCAATATCTGACTCCTGAGTTTATACTAATAAGGAATAATTAGATAAATGTATCATTCCTACCAATAGCTGAGGAGTTATATACAGTTGATGGCTAAGAACTCAAGTTTTGTTTTTTTTTTTTTAAAGGTTTATCCACATTTATTTCTAAATATATATATATATCAATTGACAATTTAAAACAATATATTTTGATAATATTCACCCTTTACTCCCCCAATTCCAATTGTTTCCTATCTAGCACTCCCAACTTCATGTCCTCTTTAATATTTTAATAATCCTCAGTCAAAATTACACTGCCTATACATTCATGGATCAGGGATGATATCCAGTGGAAAATGGTTGACCCAGGTGGCCCCACACTTAAAAAAAAAACCTAGCTTCCCTACCAAGTAGTTGCTGGCACATACCTGTCATAAAGCACTTGGAGTGTTGAGGTAGGGGAGTCAGGAGTTCAAGACCACATTCAGCCACACAGCAATTCAAGGCCAGCCTGAGCTACACGATGAGTTTTAAATATAGTTTTTAAATATTTGAGATGATAATCAAGGCCTAATTTTCACCCAATCATTATGTTTATATATTTCACAGAAAATGGAACTTCAAAACCTCAGAGATTTAAAATAAGAATGGGTTTGCTAGAATATAGAATATTTTTATTCTAACTGAAACAAAGCAGAGAAGCAAGACTATGCATATAAACAATTAGATTGATCACATATTGAAAATAAAACTCCAAAAGATCTTATTCTTAAAGGATAATATCTTCTCTAGTTATGAAGAATTTATACAAAGACATATTAAGTGCTTTCCACTTAATTCACAAATATTTTACGTCAGTCTTCCCATACATGTTTTATTCAATTAATTCATTCAACAAATATCTATTAATTTTTTACTACTATAAATTCAGAGTAGTCCTATGTGATAGATATAACAGAGGCATGATTAAAATTTAGCCCTTACTTTCATGGAGCTCACAGTCAACCAAAAATCAAAGGCAATACATTAATAATTATGTTAAAGCTTTGGAATGAAAAATGACACAGTCTGATAGAGAGAGCCTAAAAAAAAGACTGTTTTCTCGTGAGAGATTGTGGCTACTGGTAAAAATGGCAAAGAAAGCATACTGGAAATGCTACAGACTTATTGTAGTGCTAGATCCCAAAGAGATGATAATAGAAGCCCTTGCTGCCTTACAGGGAGCTAAATTCTAAAGAATAACAAGGAGAAAACATTGGATGGGGCTTGGAAATGGCTAGAGGTTTAGATTACAGATATTCATAGCTGAAATACTGAGTGGAATACAACTTTATCCACTCTCGTACCATTATTTCTTTTCTTTCTATTGTAAATCAATGGGAACTTTACCTCTTTGGCAAAATGAATAGTGACTTACAGGCATTTTGAATTCTAAAACAGTCAATCAATGCTATCGGAAAGGTAATGATGTAAGCTCATTTTCTGGAGAAAACTATTTTTTAAATCCCCTTACCATTGCCGCTAAGTTTTCTTTACCTAATACTAATAGAGATTCTCTAAGTCTTAACAAAGATTAACTATATATTCAGAATAGAATGACACTAGTTAGCTACTCCCAAAACAGTTTGTCTATCTTTTCTAAACCTGACTTTTTAATCTTAAATATGTAAACATTATGCCTAGTAGTGTTGCACCTAAATATGATAATTATTATTGTAGCATTTTGATCCAAGTGGAATTAGAACACAAAATGAGACTGAACATTAAAAGGCAAAAAGTGGAGAAAAAGCAGACTTCATAAAAATCTTCATATTAAACAATAACATATAGCAAGCATGAGCTTTACCAGGTGTTATTGACAAAGAATAAATGTTATCTCAGTATAATATTGCTTCTGTTGTTCATAGAGACACACATGCATCTGGAGGTATTTTCCATGTAGGAGCACAATGGCTACTTTAATTTCCATTTCCACCCAGAGTAATTCCAGAGACATTAAAAATTGGGTTTGTAGTTCCTATTGAAACCTTGTCTTCTACAAACAACTTGAGAAATTTATGTGACTATATTATAACAATAGCTACCACACCAGGTAATGTATGAATTTTGAGTGTTCATTAAGTTTATATTTATGACAATATATTCAAAAATTCGTAGTTAAAATGTCTTTAAACTTAACCTCAAAGCTGTCACATACTTTTACTCTTCTCTATGGTTCAATAACCACTTCTCTTCATAATTAGCGCAAAAGTTTCAAAGACCTAAGGAGTATAGCTCCTCCATCCCACCTTAAATTTAAAACAATAATTTCAAACTAGACAAAATTTCAGATACTAACTCTCATAAGAATAGTCACTCAGTTATAAAACTCAAAAGTGAAGAAACATCTAACTCTTCCAAATAAAATATCAGTATGTCGAGCTGGGCGGTGGAGGCACACACTTTTAATCCCAGCACTTGGGAGGCAGAGGCAGGCAGATCTCTGTGAGTTCGAGGCCAGCCTGGTCTACAGAGCAAGTTCCAGGAAAGTCTTCAAAGCTACACAGAGAAACCCTGTCTCAAAAAAATTTAAAAAAAAATCATTATGTCATTGTTGTTAAAGCCATAGAAGAAACCTTAGTATGGAAAAATTAGGAGTTATAGTTAAAAGGTTTAATCCCAAGAAATTTTACTTTAGTACTTTTCTGTGCCATCACTTGGTGACTAAACACTTCATGTTTTCATGTAGGCCAGATCCTGAATTTATTGTATTTACCCTAATGGGAACAGCCAATTATGTACAATGAGTATTAGACTCCAAAGAAATCTTGAGAGTCAGAAAGGAAAATCAGGATCTAAACTGAATATGCCTATAATTCTAGCACAAGACAGGCTGAGAAAGGATGATTGCAATTTTAAAGTCAATCTTTACTACATTTCAATGTTCTGACTCAGAATACACAATAAACAAAAAACAAATGAGAGGATTTACACTTTGAATGGTATCCAACTTGACTAGTCACATGTGCTTTTGAAAAACTCAGTTTATCTCATCTTATCTGTGTTTTATTTAACCAATATGTATCAGAAGCCAGCCAGTTAAAGATATGAGGAATAGGCCACATTGTGTAGGTTTATGGAATTATTGATGCAATCACTGAGAATTACTTGAGTTATCAAGTAACCCAGTATGCTTTATCATAAAATCACATAAGAAATTAAAAGCCAAAGGATGTGAAATTAGCCTGAGACACACACACACACACACACACACACACACACACACACACACACACACACACACACACACCTTGTCCTGGTCACAAATGGACCAAAATCAAGACTTAAAAACAACTTCCATATATATGCCACCACATTTGTGTCAGTCACTGTACCTATACCCTTTGGTATTTTGCAGATAAAGTAGCAATTACTTCTGATTTGCCTGCTATTTTCTAATCATTAGAGTAGCACAAAGGGACATAGGTGAGGTTCCCATGGGAACCATATGCTAGTGTTTCTTGCCTTTCATAAAATAAAACATTATCAGAATTGCATCATCAGCACTGAGTTATTCATCCATGCAAGTGGAGGTGGATACCGATGTGATATGAAAAGGACAAAACTGACCCTCCAGCAATTGAACATGAACTCTGTGTTTTTTTTTAAGTAGACGAGATGAGAAAATTGAGTCATCTCTACTGTATTATTCAGGATGCTTAGTTACTAAGGAACTCAGCACTTTCATAAGGTGGCTGGTTAGGTGAAGGGCAGAAAATTTTTCAGTCCCTCAAACATTTTATCGAAGAAGTCTTGTCTCAAACAGACTAAGTAAAAGTTTCAAATTATTTTAATTCTGTATTACACCTGAACATACAGAGAAAGAATACACACATGTGACAGAGAGAGAGAGAGAGAGAGAGAGAGAGAGAGAGAGAGAGAGAGAAGGAGGGAGAGAACAATCAAAATGAAATTACTGGGTAGGAGACTAGATAGAAATTGGAGTGTATTGCCATAATATCTAAAATTAACACCTAAAACAATGAGAGAAGTTACACATCTTTGTTAATTCTTAGGCTTAAGCATTTATTACTACCACACATTTCATGCTTTGGGGAGTTAAAAATCCTAGCTGTTTCCATTATGGACCTATCATTTTTCCTCTGGTGGGGTTCCAGCTAACAGTTTATAAAAGTAGAAAGCATTGCTACCCCACTAGGTAAGTTTAGCTAAAAGACTCATTATAGCCATGGCTGGAATGCTATTGAATTGTGTTGAAGTCTTCCTATTGAATCTTCTTTCATATTCTCACTTCTTGACAACATCCAACCAATATCAGTAGCCAAAGACTTGCTGGGCATAAAGACACATGCTTGTAACCCCAGCATATGAGAGACTGACAGGAGACTCATTACCTCAAGAACTGTATGGACTACATAGAAAGTTTAATGCCACCGTCTTCTCCAAATACTTTTTAACATTATGACCACAGTTTCTCCTCCCAGGCCCTTCCTTTCACCTCTGTTCTATTCTCAAAGGCATTTCTTTTAATAAGTATATTACAAATCTAATAGTAATATATAGTTTAGGGACTAGTTCACTTACTTCCAAGTAGGGAAAGAAAATGTTAGGCTTTGTGCTGTGTGCACAAATAGAACCCTGTGAAAGTCACTCTACTGAAAATTTTACTTACAATGATCGTGAGAGATGTCGCAATGGAGTTAAATGCCCCTCTAGGAAAAAGAAAGACTGAGGAATTTGATAGATATCTGGGAGAATGTATCTATAAGAACAAGGAAGGATATAGATATCTTAATATTTGTTCTATGACTACCACAAAATACCCAAGACAAGGTCATTTGTAAGTAAAAGACAAGACATTTAATTAGTTCATAGGTCGAAAAGTCTAAGTATGATACCAGTTCACAGTTGGTTCTGGCCAAAGTCTGTGGCTGTATCATAACCTAGTAGATGGTATTGTGGCAAGACTGCATGGAAGAAGAAAAATACCACATGGAAAAGCAAGAAACCAAAGAAACTCAAGAGGCAGGTTTTAGTTTTATAAAAAGCTCAATTTTAAGGGAAGCTAGTAGGGTCAGAAAAGAACAACATCAATCTTTTCCCAGGATAATGCTTCCAATGACCTAAAGATTACACCATAAGCCCTAGATTTTAAAAGTTCTGTCACAGATCTGGGACTTAGCTCAGTGATATAACATTTGCCAAGCATGTGCAAGGCCCTAGGTTCAATCCACACCACTATAAAAGTGTATCACCACTTCTCAAGAACATATTTATGACAAAGCTCCTGGCACACAAACATTTTTGTACATAATCAAATGTATAGCAACTGTTTATTACTAAGTTATGTACATAGATTGGTGTTGCTTAAGAAACCAAAGGCTAATCAACCAATAAAGTTCAAGGAATAACACCCATAGAACCTCCTTAGTATAGTAATGGAAGTCCTTACCTTCTATAGTAGAAGAACAGATGCAGCTTGAGAGATGTAGAATCTTATTGATAGAACCAGTTACAAAGTTCTGGAACCCAGAATAATCCAATCACATTAACAAGCAGGGTTAGCCATCATGCCATATAGCAAAAGTGCCAGGAAGCCAATGCACTCTTGCCTATTGTGTTGTTACTTAGATTATCCATAATATTCTATTACAGGATTAATGTCCTGGAAAACACATCCTGCTACATATGACATAATTCCTGCAGCCCCCTTAGTGTATATTCTATTTGTTCCCTTAAAGGGCCCAACATACCTTCATGAAGTTTATTCTGTGATGTAATTGCAATCATACTTTCTCATAAGCATGAGGAAAAAGTGAGAGCAATTCTGAGAAACAGAGAATAGGAAGTTTGATGTCATATTCTTTCAGGGGAGAAGGTTGAGTTGACTCCCATGAGGCAAGCAGCCTCTGTCATATGTTCCAAGTGTTAGCATGCTCTCTGTCTCATCTCAGTCCGAAAACTATGGGTCCAGAAGACCATTGGTTAAAACCTCTGAAATCATGAGCCAAAACCAACAATTCTTCCTTGTAAATTGTATTTCATGTGTCTTTGTTACAGCAACCACAAGCTAGCCTATCTATACATATGGGGTTCAACTATCTATCAGGGATGCCAGAGGAGGGAGCAAGCACATTGTTAGTGTGGTTTCCAGAGGTCTGAAGAAAGCAATGATGTGAGCAAAGTGAAATGGAATCGCTTGAAGTGCCTGTCATAAAAATGAGAAAAAAATACAAAGTATTTTGTAGGTGAAAAAGTTATTATAAAAGGCCAGATGACATTTCCAACAATAATTTTCTACAAGGATAGGGTCTAGAGGACAACACCATTCATCAAGGCCATGAAGAATGCTCTTCTTATTGCAGCAAAAATGTTATTTAAGTTCAGGATGAGACTGGATATATTGCTCAGTGGTTAAGAGAACTTACTGCTTTTCCAGAAGACCCAGGAATAGTTTTGAGCATACACATAACAGCTCACAACTATCATTAACTCCAATTCCTAAATGAATTAGATCATGCATTTTGCAACATTATTGATAAACCTAGAGGTTCATAGCATGAAGACCATAGTTAACAATATTCATATACTTGAAAATTGCTGGGATGGTTTGATTTGGACTGTTCTTAACACACAAAAAAGAAAAGGAAAAGTCTTGAAAGAGTATCTGAGAAGCTAGACAAGAACAAGAAAAATGCAAATGTGTGTTTGTGTTTTCTTTTAATCTTATTCTAAATGAACTTAACAGTGAATGGTTGAGGGTTGTGGAGAAGATGAAAGTTAAAGCAGGAAGGAATGTAAATCAGAATGACTCCCTAGAAATAAAATTTGTCTCCAGGTGGTGGTGGCTCACGCCTGTAATCCCAGCACTCAGGAGGCAGAGGCAGGTGGATCTTTGTGAGTTAGAGGCCAGCCTGGTCTACAGACTGAGATCCAGGAAAGGTGCAAAGCTACACAGAGAAACCCTGTCTCAAAAACAAACAAACAAACAACAAAAAACAAACAAAAAAAAAAGAAAGAAAGTTTGTCTTCCTGTTTCCTACCTTTTTCATAGTTAAGGCACCTTTATTGTGGTACTCTGTGGCAAAAGTTTCCTTTTATCTGAATAAAATTAAACATTCATTTAAGAATTTTAATAATAAATCTGGTCTCATTGGGTAAGCCTGTAATCCTAACCATTCTCTAGACTGAGAGGAGCAGACCATAGGTTCAAGGCCTATCTATGCTACAGAGTGATTTCCAGGCAGAGCAACTTAGTAAGAATCTGTGTCAGAATAAAATACATATGAGAGTTGGAGATGTTGCTCAGAAGGGGAGTAGTTGCTTAGCATAAACCATAAGTTCAATTCTCACTGCCACAAGGAAAAAAAAATTTTAACAAACACAGTGATTCCTTACGCCCATCCTCACATTGGTTCCTTTCCTCTAAATACATCTTGGTTGATCGATATTCCATATAAAATGACTATGACTCCCAGAACAGAACGTTCCACTCAAAATATGAGTTCACTGACTGCAGAATAGAGTGTGAGCATGGATTTCCTTAAGTGGACATTATGACACTATGTTTCTACTTGTTCAGCAAACTCTAAAAAATTATTTTCTTTCATTTCCAGTGGCATGATTTGAATTAAAAAAAAAATACCAAGCTGTATAGAAGGAGTCATAATTTATCAATCTCAAATATACAGATTTGACACTACTACACTAAATGTCATCCCCCTGGTGTTCTCCACTCCCACCTTCTCACCCATCCCCTGCTGCTGCCCTGGGGTTGCAATTTTGAATCCAGACTTTGGTTAGAGAAACTCCAACAGGGTGACCTTGATTCATATGCAGATTCCATTCCAAGGTTAGAGCTCTGTAAGCAGGATGCTTGCAAAAACCTCTCTGGAATAAGTTTTTTTAGGCATGTTTAATTTAGAACACTAAATGTTTCATCTATATAATGTGGATGGACGAGCTCATAGCTGAGCTTTTGGCTTCTTTTTCTTGTCCTGATAGTTACGAGTTGTGAATTTTAAGACCTCCAAAAAGCTGGCAGAGGACATGACATGGGAAATTGCTTCAGTGTTCATCCCTCCCATGGGAGGGCAGACTACTAAAGAAATGCCTATTCCAAAAATGCGAGAAGGAAGAGCATTACTGCTCAGCCCTCCACTCCACAGCCCAGACAAAAGGATACTCTGAGTGTATCACTTAGGCTTTGCACAAAGTTAATTCAGTGTATCATAGGTGGCTGGGTATTTTTCATAAAGTCGGTATCTTGCTTGGTTCTTGGAATGTGATAAAAAAAAGTAGAGAGATAATATGATACTTTTCCAGTCTTAAGTCTCTTACATTATCAATCCTTATGTTTTGATGTCTTTCTATCTCACATACACATTTGTCCCTCTCACTGAAAGCCTTGCTGAAAATTCCCTATGTCCTTAAAAAGAAGAGCAAGTTCCATTTTTGTGTGCTTCTGAAATACTCCATCCTTAAAAGCACCTTAACACACCAGTGTGAACTATCGACCACATATGTGCTCTAATAACCTTTTAGGGATGACAGTTTTACAGCTGATAGATATAGTACTATGATGGATTATTAGACACTGTTAGCCATCACTATTGCTTACAGTGTTGTAATGGATTGGTGAAGAAAGGCCTTGCTTTCATTTTTCTTATCTTATTTTTTTCGTCTCTGAACCACAACTAACTCTAAGAATGCCAAAACAGAATACTTCAAGGGTTTGAAATTAATAATAAGAGACAAACTTGATTGAGATGATGTGCACAATTTATCATCATGCTGTGCTATAAGATGCATTTATTTTATGTGAGGTTTCTTGACATTCTTAAAAACTGTGCCTCTCACAGGACATACAAGTTTATTGGTGACAGCAAATTCCAACCAGGTAATTAAAAGAGTTGTTCATTTTGCTCCTGGAGACATAAAGAATGCAGGGTAATTGCAATTAGTCTCTAGATTTCTGTGTCTCATTGTTTTGTGATTGTGCTGCCATGAAATGAGTATCTAACCTATAGAGGAGCCATAATACCCCACCAAAAATATGCTCACTTGTGAACATTTTGACCAACTGTGCATGCTGAACACCTTACCCTCATCCATCTCTTCTGGCAAGGGTGGGGGTAGTATACTCATTTTTATCTATTACAGCATAGAACTCTGAATCCAATTTGAAGCTAAAATAAAAATCTACCAACTAATGAATATCCAATATATACAGGCATACGTTTGGTCCTTTTGTATGTGTGTTTTCAGGTTAACCACATTCCACAAGTTATTCCATGAAGTAAACAAGCTCAACGATATTACACATCTTTATAAGATAGCAGATTCAATGGTTAGAAATGTAAGCATCAAGCTCAAAGTCATTGTCAACAGCTTCTCTCTGAAGACTATCTTATGAGATAAACCATTCAGCCAATGGCATCCTGAAAATTAATATCTATTAAGAGAACATAGTAATAATATAAAGTTGGAGTTATTGAAAATGGTGAACAGAGCAGTAAAACACGTTTAATATGAATTAACTAAAGTTTGTGAAATTTTTATGAATTAATTATAAAAGCCAAGATTTTCTCTTAACATGAGGTTTGTTTTACTTGTTTATCTTTGTACCTTCATATTGTCTTTGATAATTCGTATTATTAAGATAAGGCCCAATGGTTTCATATGCAGATAAGGCTTTCCAACAGGCCATTTCTGGATATGGACAACAAAATGATTATGTATTTGTATTAACTTGCACCTACAACCAGATATGTAGGAATAAATATCTAGACTGAACCAAGATATTATATTAAAAATTCTGTGTGAATGATTACTGAGAATTGCTATGAACTTTCAAACAAGAAAATGTATGATTTTTGTTATCCCAATGTTACCTTTAGGGAGCTCATTAATATTATAAGACATCAAGGTCATATACTACCTCTGAGGGAATGTTGAAATTTTGAAGAAATTGCCTTCTAAATGAGATTCTTTCATATCAAACTCACCAACTTCATTTGAAACGCCTATTATTCTCCAAGACTTGACTGTGGCTTGAGGGGACTTGGGTGATATAGTTTTAAAAGTGTAAGAAGATTGCTACCTTGATAATTATGTTGACACAAACCAACTTCCATTGCCTCTTTTGAAATATCACATCTCTATCTCTTTCGAGATATGAGCTAAAAATAGTTACTTTTCATCACCAGATACTGTGAGTCATTAAGTTATCTTGATAAAGAAAAAAAAAAAACCTTTTGGTGGGAGGGGAAGAAATGGTATATTTTCAAAATTCTGGCAGCTCTCCCTTTTTTAAAACAAATCACTTGTGGCTCTCTTGGTGCTTGCAGAGTATATGTAAGCTGTGGGGAGATCACATTGAGGCACGTTAGATAAGTAATCTGATTTGGAAAGCATAATAATGAGGAAATTGGCCTCAGTATACGAAGAGTAATAACATCGAGTGCTGAGCTTCTAATCAAACCTTGCTTCTGACAGCAAGCAGGGCATCATCATACAAGCTTACTTATTTTAAAGGAAATGGAATTTCAAAATGATTTCAACGTTCTTGGGTATGAAGTTTCTGGGCCTCTCTCTTTTTTTCCTTCCTTCCTTCTTTCCTTCTTTCTTTCTTTTACTTTTTTTTTACTTTCTTTTTAACGTTCATAAAGGGGAAATATATGATTATTCAACATTTCCAGCATATGTTTATTCATTCCTCACTGCCTGCGAATAATAAATAAAGTAAGTTTCTCTCAAAGTAAAGGTACCAATAGTATTTAATATTTTTTATCGGGTTGAAATTATATGTTAGACATTGTTTTATGATATCTTTACAAACATCTTATAAAGCAGGTAACTCTTATCCATATTTTGAAGATAAGAAACTGTGAGCAAGGAAAATAATTAAGGCTGAATGATTTGCCTAAAATCACACAGCTGATAAATATCAGAATTAGAAGATGAATGGAAACCTAAACTATTTCCATAATCTCAGAAGAAAGAAAAAGAAATCAACTCATGCAGGAAGAATAAGCAAGGCAACTGAATTTAGCTTTCTTAGGTCCATTTAAAATGGGGAAAATAAAACTGAATTTTGCATGGAAATGAAGTTGGCCTCTGGGTTGTTTATTACACCTAGACTACAAGTCTATTTGTATCTTCTATGTTTATTCCAGTGCCTCGCACATAACAGGTGCTTAAAAATATTTGCCAAAAGACTGCCTGATTGCTTGAATAAATTAATAAATGCCACCCTGAATTTCAAAAACTAGTCCTTGGGCTTTTATAGAAATATACTTTAAACTCTTGCTCACAGTTTTGAGCAGAATAATTGAAAAAGAAACACCAAAAGGATTTACAGGAGTCCATCAGTAGGTTATGGAAGTTCTGAAGACCCTTAGTCAAGATGTCAAAGATAAATACTGAAAACCGACTATTAAAAGCATCTATTTGAAATGCAGACCTGGAGCTGAGACATGAGCCTGCGGCCTTCTTTGCCAGATTTCATTCTGTGCTGGACAGCTGATTCCAGCTTTAGTTTAGAGAAGAGCTGACCTTCCTAACTCTAACTATTGATTAAGATATTAAGAACAAACCCTTATGTTCAGCTGAGGATAGCATCATTATTTCATAAAGCTTCTTTACCTTTTTGAAGTGAGGAAAAACAGCATAAACTGAACATTTACTGCAGGGAGATTTTCCCCCCCTTATTATTCAAGGATAAAATGTGACTAGGATGATGGGGTCAGCTATTCTTTAGCAACACAAAGAAATTTCTTTAAGTAGATCAAAATAAGCAGAAGGTATTCTGCAGCCTTTGCTTGGCATCTAGTTCCATCTCTAGCTGAAGTCAGACTGTTGGAGGAAAGGTAGTAATGCCACAACCCCCATTTGCTTTTGCTCAATCAATACGGGCTTACAGGTAATTCAACGAGGTAAAAATCAGTCTCTTTTCAACCTCAAACAATATGATGCCTAAATTTACTAGCGTGGATACAATCTAGAGAAAAAACATTTCCAAGCCAGCTGGGTCTGAATGCCTGCCTGCTTTCAGGAGTTTGCTGCTTGTTACTACCCTGGAAGAAAAACGCTTGCTCCAAAGCTGCTCTGACCAGCTGAAATTTAAAAGGAGCTAGAATTACTTGTATGTGAACTATTAAGTAACATATTATCTGAAATACTCTGTACAGTTAACACAGAGGTTGCAGATTTGAAGGTCAAAATATAGCTGAACAGAGCCATTAAATATGCTAAAGGTGTGGGTGGCTGCCATTATATACACTGTCATTCATACAGGACCGCTGAAGTTTGACCTCCCTGAACAAAACCACTTTATCTTTACCTCATTTTGTACAATTTTATGGAATCTAACAAAACAGGGATAGTAAAAATAGGGTCTTCCTGGGGGTATTTCCTTTATTGTCAAAGTCAAAACCATCACACTAGTGTTTTTTATTCTCTGAAATAATTCAGAGTGACCAATTTGCAAATGACTCAGCACCCGATGGTGTCTAGAAATGGCATCAGAGTTGCTCAGTTCTAAGGAAGCCATTTACAAAATGAATCCATGGAAAACAATGTTCAAAGTCATCTACCAGCTAGTACAGCAATTTTCAAGTAACTACAAATCAAAAGTTTATCAAAGATTAATCTATTTTGTAATTTTTACTTTTGGAGAAATAGGTGGATGAATAAAAACAATATGGTACGTTTATACAATGGTTTGTTTTAAAAAGCAAAAATGAGGATTAAAATGGAGTCTTATGCAGGAAAAGGACAGATCTGGAAATTAGCATACAAACCTAAGTAATGCAGTCCCAGAAAGACACATATTATGTGCTTTCTCTCATACATAGAATGCAGATGTTTCGAAATAGTAAAGCAGAAGAGGACCTTTTGGTAAAATGAAGGGAGTGTGTGGGAAGGGGGAAGAGGGGTAAGAAAGAAGAATAGATGGTAAATAAGTCCAAAGTATATTATATACATGTATAAAATCCTCATTGTGAAACCTATTATTTCATACCATTAATGCATCCTTTAAAGTTATTCCCTATCTTGTGGATCTTATAACAGCAGCTCCCTTTCCCTAGTATGCACATTTAGCTTATTATTATTCCAAGTACTTAAATCCCTCTTCAACTACTGGTATTTCCTACTGTGAAGAAGTCAGTTGGAAGAATTAAGACTGACTTTTGGTTGAGTTTTCAGTTGCAAACTAGATATACTGTGCTCATAAAGTTAATATGAATGACTATACCTAAAAGACCAAAGCCAACAATATATATATATATATATATATATATATATATATATATATATATATATATGTAAATGTGGACACAGTTGTGAATGAAAGCCACAAAATAGTGAGTCTCCTTATCCACTGGAAGTTCATTGATGCTCTATCATAATATCCAGGGGTTGAAAACAACAGAAGAATGGATAAAAAAAATGTGGCACATTTGTACAAAGGAGTATTAGTCAGCCATTTAAAAAAATGAAGCCATGAAATCTGCAGGTAAGTGAATGAAACTAGAAATAATCATCCTAATTGAAGTATCCCAGATCCAGAAAGACAAATATGCAGTGCACTAGCATATATGTGGATTGTAACTGTTAAGTCAATGATCATCAAACTACAAGGCATAAAACCACAGAGGTTAGGTATAGAGTGAGAATGAAGGATGAGGGTATGGGGAGGTAGATCTCCCTAGGAAAGGGAAATAGAATAGAAAGTTATGGTTGGATGGAGGGGTTATAATTGGAATATTGAGTGGAGAAGGGGAAGAAAGAGGGGTACAAGGAAGGGAATTCATGGAGAAACAGATAAAATTATGGGTCATTTGAGGGATAATATGGAAACCTGATGCAGTACAAGCTTCCTAAAATATGTACATATATGAAGGTGATGTAAATGTAATCACCAAATAGTTGGGGAGACAGCGATCCAACTGGACATCTCTTGTCACCAAATAAAGCTCTTACATATAACTTAATTCTTCTTTTTTCTCCTATGCCTACCTCTATTTCAACCTTTATACATAAGAATAAAATTGTCATGTAATCAGTGCCTATATGCATCAGATATTGTATAAGGCAATTTGTATGCACATGATGTAATCTTTATGCCAGCTGAGAAGAGAACGTTTTCCACATTATAGGTGTTTTGATGAAGGATACATTAAGGATCAATCAGATGAGTAAAAGAACTTTTCTAAACTTAAACAGTAACTACATGGTTGACCCAGGATTTCAATCAGTATTTGTCAGGCTGGTTCTAGCATTAGTACTGCCTTTATGGTATCTGTCATTTAAACTAGCGTTTTCATATTTTTCTTTTCCAAAATCACCCATAAGCATTTTACTGCTGCTTTTCACCCAGGGCACATCCTTTGTTAGTAATGTGGTTTTACTTCCTTTCAACCTTTCTATTAAAACCATTAATGATCCTATTTGTTCGACTTATTTTGTTCTTAGTATATACTCCCTAAATGTGAGTCTTTCATAAAAATGGTGATTTTCTAAATAAACATTAAAAAAGTTTTTGCAGGCACAAATATGGCCTACTTATGTATACTCCTAGAACATTAAATAACCAGTAAACTTTTTAGTTACTGATGATGAGGATAATAATGATGACTATCACACTTAATTTCAAATTTTTCTTCATCTAGGTGTTTTGGTGTGATTCTAAATTGAACTTTCACGACTTAAATTAAATGAAATAAAAATTCAAAGCCAATAAAAAAGAAAAATCCTAATAAAATGTTAGGATCAACTATTCTACTCCCAAGTGTGCCCAGCAGTAGTATTAGCATATAATAAGTATACTTAAAATACTTGTTAAATTGTTGATTTGTGTTAGAAAAGCCAATTAATAAAATTTGGCAGTTCTCTGAAACTTGGGAACTTGTCTGTGTTTGGCTAAACTAGAAAAAAAAATAAAAAGCTGAGATAATCAAGTTAGAAAGTCACAAACTTCACAGTAAGATGTACCCTAAACATACCACAACCATTATGGTACTTTACAAAGTTTAAAATTGTGATGATAATAGCAATGATTAGATTTTTTTGACATCTTAGAAAGTAGAGAACATTTACTGGTATGCTGGTATGGTACTCTAATTGCTTCACTTTTGCTGTGATAAAATCCTGGCTAAAACCAACTTTGGGAGGAAAAGTTTTATTAAATCATGCAGGTTAGACTCCATCCATCATCAAGGGAAGATAAGAAAAGGACTCAAGACATGGTGGGGCAAAAACTAAAGCCAAGACCACTGATGAATGCTGATACTGACTTGCTCCTCCTGACTTGCTCAATTATGTTTCTTATACAGCCTAGGCATACCTGCCCAAAGATAGCACCTCCCACAGCAATCAAGATAGAGCCTACAGACATGCCCACAAACAATCTCAGAGAGACAAGCTGTCAACTAGAGCTAACTATGACACAGACACAAACCCCTTATACACAGACAGTATTTTTATAATTTTACATGTATTTAATTTTGAATCTTTAATTATAAATACTTATTATAAGATGTGTGAAAACTAGATCACTTTCAGCATTTGGATTTATATGACCCTTTTGTCATATTCCAATATAATAAAAGGGACCCTTGAACGATTTGTTATAATTTAATGAGCATCAAAGTTAGAAGACAGTTGTGTGATTTGAGGCAAATAATTTCACTGTTAACAATTAATTCTCCCATATAACAAAAACGGTTTCTGAAATAATTACTACCCCTGATAGTCTATGATATATTTGCATAATAGTGGCATTTTCTGATGGTCTTGAAGAAGGGGGAAAATATGGGACATTAAACTTTTGAAATGATGCTTACCAAGACACATATATACTAACATTACATATATGAAGTCATAACTACAGAGAAAGATGTAGAGTTTTCCAGATATACAAATTCTCTCCAGGAGTGGTATATGCTATTTGACATAAATCAGTATTGTGTATCAATATCTCTAAGTCAATATCATGTACAATACTCATACCTTCTACAACACCAACACAGATTAACTTCTGATATCAGTCACTCTTAGTTCTCTAGCAGTATTTCAGCATGGGAAGTTAATAGTGTGAAAGTTTTGCAGTGTATTAAAACATAAAATGATAGCATAGTCCCAATAATCCAAGAATAGAAACTGACATCTCTTAACTTCCTTTGATAAGACAATGTAGCGCAGCTTAGCAACCACAACTTTTTAAACACTAGAAGTACCAAACAGAACATAAAAATACTGAAAAAACAAACAACAAAAGGCTTATTTTCATTGCCATGGGAGATAAGTTCATGTATCACATATAAGAAAACCCACAGATACTCAAGTCCTTTATATAAATCGTTGAAAATTTTTCATACAACCTATGTATATCCCCTTGTGCACTTCAAATGAACACTAGATTACTTACACTACCTAATAAAATGTAAATCCCATGTGAATAATTGTTATATTATCTATTTTAGAGAATAATGAAAAGAAAGAAATGCCTGTACATGTTCAAAATGAATTTATTTCTTTTTGTATATTTTTGATCTGTGACTAATTGAATCCATGGATGTAGAAACATGAATACTGATATTGATTGTAGATCTGAATATTAATTTGATATGAGGTAAAGAAAACAATTTCTGTGGTTTAATGCAGTGAAAAATACTAATACAGAAAAAGACGGATTCAATTGAATTCAGAAGAAATTCAGATGGTACATAAACTGAGAAATAACTGTAGAAAAAATTTATGTAACAGAATAATGCCAAGAATATCTATTACTGATAAAAAATACAAATAAAACAAGGCATTAATATCTGTAATATGCATATGTAATTATTTTGTGAGAATAGTTAATGCTGAGAAAAGATAGACACTCGTATACTGATAATGTGGTAAGTTTGCAGGACGCTAAAAAATTGAACGTGTGTCAATATATACCTTACCTCTATTGGAGTCCTTTGCCTGAGCACTTTTATTCATAGATATGAGTCATAAAATAATTATAGACTTAAACAGATATTTGTAACCTGAAGATGGCATTATTTATTATGTGAGAAACTTTATATATGTGAGAAACTTGATAATTAAAATATTCAATTAAGTAAGCAATGATGAAGCCACTTAAAGGAGTATCATCCAGTCAACAAATGGTATTTTTAATGAACAGTAAAATGAAAATATACTCTTAATAGAATGTTAAGAATATACATGAATATACAATTATATATTCAGCATGATTTTAGTTTTTAAATGCTTGCATGTATATGTGTACGTAAAACTAGAAGTGTGTATGTTCATCCAATATATTAGCTGTGGTTATGTATCTTTCAATTTTCTATAATTTGCATGTTCCACTTATGAATTCTTTACTGTAAGCTTTTATTTCCTCTGCAAAAAAATAAATTGCTTTGAAACACACATTTTGGAAATTTAATACTAAATTTCTTATTTGCTATCTGTATAATGTTGACAAATCACTTAATGCATATAAGCTTAAATTTATCAGTCTGTAATTGGAATTAGTAATATCTAATTAGTAATATCTGGCTTACAGATAAATGTAGCATTAGAAATATATACTATACACAATTGTAAAATTCCTTTGTCCAGTCTTGCCTTTATATTCTCCCTGTGAAATTAAGGTATTCAATCAATGCACCCTGGATAATAAATAGAACCTTACAGATAGAAAGAAAATGATCACACACATATACACATACATTATCAGCTCATGTAAAATGGAGGCTCTGATGTCACAAATTCAAGATATTTATGTTGTAAAAGTCCCGCAGGTACCTATCCCCCATACACATATTTTGATTTATTAATTAAAACTTTATAGTAAAGCATTTGCAAATGTAGACAAATTTCTAAACAGTCTTATTAAATAAGAAACACAGGCAAATACAGAGGTAATAGCCACATAGATCAGAGCTAATAGCCAGGACTAGCCTTAGCTTACCACCACTCAGTAGCTTCCAGAGGGAGAGCTTCTTCCTGCCTAACCTGTGTTTTTATTGCCTTCCTCTTCTGCCTCCTCATTGGCTCTAAGCCCAGCCACATGTCTTCCTTGTCACTGCCTGTCTATATAGAACTCCAGGTCTCTATGGTTGGTACTGGGATTAAAGGCTCATTTCAACACACTTGGCTGTGTCCTTGACCACACAGAGACTCTGCCTGCCATGTGATCAGATTAAGGGTGTGTGCTACCACTGCTTGACTTCTGTTTATGGCTATTTGACCTCTGATCTCCAGGTAACATTTTTATTAATGTACAAATAAATATCACATTTCAACACAAATAAAATATCACCACAGCAAATAAAAATTATCCTGCTGCAGAATTATCCAGACCCAAAATTTGTATATATTAATGAACTCCTATATAGTTAGAATACCTATTCTGAATGTGTAGAGCTTGAAATTGGCTGTTTTTCTCCTTCATTATCAATACATTTTTGTGTGCTTTAGAAGACAAATACATGTTATATACATAGGCACTATCATCCAACCATGGCTGATGTATAAATTTAAAACACATAATAATAATAATAATAATAATAATAATAATAATAATAATAAAAGAAAAAACACTTTACCGAATCAACTACGTTACATTCAAATAATTTTGAGCAATAATGGTTTTATGCACTATTCACCAAAAAAAGAAATAAAAATTCATGACATAATTAAAACTAAAAGAACAATTAGCTTTATAACCACTTTAATGACTCAAGTACCTATTAACCATATCCAGTCTTCCTTCATTCCCTATTATTTATCCTTTCTTGTTCTCCTTTGTACACATTATATTGTATCCACAGGTACTTTTGTTTATATATCTAGGATCTCCATATTAAGGAGAATCTGTGGCATGTAGGGTTTTTTCCCTTTCTGAGACTGTGACTATGACCTTGCTTAACATTATACATTATAAGTCATCATTTTGTGATTTCATTTTCTTTAGATCTGAACAGGATTCAATTTTATATATGTAACAGATTTTCATTATCCACCCTTCTGTTAGTGGCTAACAAAATTGGTTCCATTTCCATGCTGTAATGAATAAAGCACCAAAAAACATAAGGGTATAAATACATCTAAAATAAGTTATGGAGTTCTCTGGATACCTGCCCAGTAGAGAAATATCTAATTCATATGATATGGTAGGGAGAAAATAGAAAATCTTCATCAGCTATACTACAGACCAAGGGCTAGTAACCAGAATTTACAAAGAACTGAAGAAACTAAATACCAAGAAAATAATAAACAGGTAATCAGGAAGTCAATGAATTGAACAGTTTTCAAATGAATACAAATGCATTTAAAATTGTTCAATATCCAGTACTAGCCTGTTGTAGGATATTACTTTAAGATGTGTTACTTTTGTTCATGCTGTAGAACATTTGATTAATGATGCAAAGATGTGCTGAGTTCTCTTATGTTGCATTTGTTTAACTCTGTGAAGCTGTGTTACTTTGCCTGCCTAAAACACCTGATTGTCTAATAAAGAGCTGAATGGTCAGTAGCAAGGCAGAAGAGAGGCTAGGCGGGGCTGGCAGGCATAAAGAATAAATAGAAGAAGAAATCTAGGAGAAGACGATAGAGGAGCAAGAGAAGAAGGAGGAGGACACCAGGGGCCAGCAGCATAGCCAGGCACGGAGTAAGAGTGAAAGTAAGATATTCAGGAAAAAGCTCAAAGGCAAAAGGTACATGGTATAATTTAAAGTTAAGAAAAGCTGGCAAGAAACAAGCTAAGCTAAGGCTAGGCATTCATAAGTAATAATATGCTTCTCTGTGTGATTTATTTGGAAGCCGGGTGGTGGGCCCCCCAAAACAGCAAAAACAACCAACTATGCAAGCCATCAAAGAAGTAGAAATTAAAACTGTTTTTTGAGATGCTACTTCATACTGGTCAGAATGGTGATCATGAAGAGTCTGATAATAAATATTAGGAAGAATGTGGAGAAGAATACTTATTCACTATTGGTGGGGATGTAAATTAATACAGCCATTGTGGAAATCATATTGGAGATTCCTCAAAAAATTAAAACTAGAACTAACACATTTTAAATTTTGAAGTGTTTTCTTTTCATTGCCAACATTTTCAATTCAAAACCGTATACAAAAGAATGTGGATTTATAGCTTCTTGGAAATCGGAAAATTTGGCAATAATGGAAATAAATTCTCAACAATAACAACTGAAAAACAGTGACTTTTGGCACACACATACTATGTAGTTCACTGTAGACGCTAGCTAGCAATTTTTACTGTTTCTTCAACACACATTCACTGTCTGGAAGCCACTTCATGTGGGGACAGTGCCTCCCTTTGCTCTGAGTTTGTGATTCCTTACTTAAGCCATCAAATGGTGAAGAAGTGTCATTTTTCTTCTGTACTCAGAAGCCAAGGCAAAGTTTTAGGTGTAGCACTACTATCTGTTCATATTCATATTTTATTTCTTACCAATAAAACAGTAATGTATTGAAATTGTTTAAGCAAAAGTTAATTTGCAAGTCAATTTAACACTACTATGTTAACTTCCTTTTCTTCCCTCTATGGAAGCTTTAGTGGCTATTAAATAACTGAAGGTGGTCTTTAATATTTGTTAAAATACCAGAATTTGAGAGTTTTACAGTGTGGCCATATTAATTAACATCATATTTCTGTATTATCATTCAGGCTCTCTTGTGTGTTATATGTCAAGAATTAAATGAAAATTATATATGTGCAAACACACTTATGTCATAGAGATAAACAGAGAATAAGAGGTATGAAGGGAGGTAGAAAGGGAGAATAATTGGAAATAAAACTAGTTTGGGGACTAGTGAGTCAAAGGCTGACACAGGTATAACATGTTATTAATCAGAATGTATGCAAGATTCAGAGGTTAGGGAGGATTAGGATGAAACTCTATCTTCTGGACATGAAAGAAAAGCTGCACTCATGAATTCATAGAAGTTGTGATTGCCTGCATAAAACCTGCACAAAATCAAGCCAGTCAACATGCCAGCCTGAATGGAAGGAAGGTTTACAAGTACCTATCCTTAGCTGAGGAGTTTTGACAGCTGATGACTCCATTTTCTTTATGGATGTGGCCCTTGGTAAGTTGACCAGGCACAAGTAGATGGTCCCATACCTATGTGTTTATTTCTCACACAAATTGGACTCCATAGGTTATTTAAAAAGAAGACATGAAATTGAGGATTTAGAAGTAGAGAGTGGGTCCATGATGAGTTAGAAGAAGCTGAGGTGAGTTTGACCAAAATACATTGAATGGATGTATAAAATTCTCAAGGAATTAATAAAATATTTAAAATATGGAAATGAATCTTCTTTGTTTTTATGAAACTATACCTATTAATACTGAATAGAATCTACAACATCATGGTAATTTTAAGGAATATCTCAGGGCTAGAGAGATGACTCAGTGTTTAAGAACAAGCACTGCTCTCGTAGAGGATCTGAGTGTGATTCCCACCACCCATGCTGGGGGGCTAACAACAACCTGTACCTCCAACTCCAAGGGTATCTGATGCCTCTGGCCTATCCAATTACTGCACTCATGTGCCTATACCCACACAGAGACAAATGGATGCACATAACTCCAAATCTTTGCAATTTTTAAAAGAATTAATCTTATTATTAATAGGTGTACATATATTTGTTTAGAAGACATCTGTAGTTGAAGCAGGTTTAAGTGGGCTTTATTCTTGTGTTATTTTTTACTATTACAAATGTATTTTCTGTTTTTCTTTGCTTATTTAAAGGTAGCCTCTAGGCAACTGTCCAATTGTTGATACAAACCCTAGACTAATGGTCAGACCATAAAATTGGCACAAACTGCAGGTTCAGGAATGTTTGGATCACACACCAGTATTGTCTTTAAAGATACAAGACTTTCATTTTAGTTCCAGCAATCATCACTCTTAGTTTTCCATTTATTAAATGCCCATGCTTAGTTGATTAGCATTTTAGTAGGAAAAAGAGAAGCATCGTAAGTACTGCTTAGCCAGATGCCATTTCCAACTCAAAGGCTCTGCAGCAATTATGACAATCCTTTTATCCTCTGAGCTAGAATAATTGTGGATATGTTGATAGAAAAGATAGGAATAGAATTACATTTTTAATTAGGCTTGTGGGGCAAGGATATGTCAGCTGCTATTTCATTGCCGTTTACTAAACCAGGAGGTATTTCCTGTTATCACCTGCTTGTTTTGCCCAAACAGCACTTCTGTGTCTAAGACTGGTAACCCTCTTTAAGATTAGTCTGTGCTGAAGTGAAAGCAATAAAGAGAAGGAAGATTTATCAAAAACAAGGAAAAAATAATTCTAAGAAGATTGCTACACTTAAAATGATGAAAGAAAAAGAGGATGTAAAAATTATTTGGACTGGCACAAAAAATACTATTAAATGAAAGTATTTTCTAAAACAATCTGTATTGGTTCACTGGGTACTCATACTTTATAACTAATAAAACATGAAAGCCTCACTAATTTTGTTTTTCAATGAGTACTGATATCACAATATTGCTGATACATGACACATAACAATAATTTATTAGCACACAGTAGTCACCAACATAAACATTAAAACAAGTTTCTTTTGCCTTATGTTATGTTCTCTATACCTTGCACTTGATATTCTTCAAAATGCATTTGTTTGTACCATATTTAAAGGACAAAAAAGAATAACTCACTTTAACTTAACTAAAAGAGCTAATGAGACTACCAAATTAAACAAATAAATTTTACAGAGAAATTAAAGTATTACATAAAACATGGCTCAACTCCTTTAAAGAAAAGAATCAAATTCAGAATTCAGGAAAACAGCCAAGACTTGGAAACAGAATTACAGATACCACGACTGTTTCAAAGAAGAATGCCCTTTGGGACTGTAACCAAATTCTAAGTGCTTCTGTGATTTTCCCTGAAGGGATAACATGCTACAGAGAGCAATATTAGGGTACTGGACTCCAACAGAGAGAAAACAGAAGTGGGCCTGGATCCAAGACTCTTACATAAAGATTCTTATCTGGGGCTTTTTTCAGAGTAGAAAGTTGTGCAAAATCTGTGTTTTTTTTAAAATGAATTTGACTTATTTTTATTTTCTGACCATTTTCACAGCACATCTCTTTTACACAAACACACACACTTCAAGTTTAAAGAAGTAATTGCAAAACCTGAGAGGCCCTCAACCCATTGTGAATTGAAAAAAGTCAAAAGCAACTTATCCTCATTCATGATAACAGGAATCCAAGGAAAAATTAATTCCAAATGCTTCTTCTACTAATCTGCTAATGAGCTATTGAGTTATCTGAGTTGATTTTAGTCCCTCTGGGATAAATATTAAAGGTAATCAAAATAAAAAATGAATAATAAACTCTGATCACATAAAGCACATTCTAATATGCTAGAGGGCAAGTATGTGTATTTGGGGATAGAACAAATTACTGATGTTAAGCAAATTCTGTTTCCTAGGTGGTATGAAGCAGTGATTTCTGTGGAAGTCAATGTGAAGGCAATATGCCAATACTCCCTTACACATGCCCCTCCATACCCTCATTATATATAAGGCTTGTACCTTAAGTACAAAACCCATTGTAATTTTACACTCCTGTTTGCAAACTATAGCATGCCAGAGTTAGAGGGGTACTAAAAATACACTATTATCCTTCTTTCTTAGCACTTGAATCTCGATAGGACTTGAATTTCACTTGTCACTGTTATCAGTTTGGTATTCTTAGGGGTTCATTGTCCATGAAGTACCATTCTTTGTATGGATGTCTTTCATTATGTATCATTATATCTTTGAGTGTTACTGTCTATGCAATAAACCTGTCCATGCAAGGTAGTTTCCCTCATACTTCATATGTCACTAAAACACATCCTCTACTGAGAAGGCAGTTGGTTCATTTAAAACTTGGCTAATAAAAAGTGTATTTAGTTGTCCTTTCTTTCCACTTAGGTCTGGAAAGGTGACAAACACACATCTCTTTTGAACAATAAATGACCTCAACCATCTTAAGACTGGATCAGAGATCTGAAAAATAAAATGTTCAACAGGGATAGGTTCTCAAGATGCCATACAAAAGAGGTAAAATGAGCAGACCAATATACACTTCTCTTTCCCCTGATCATTCATTATCCATCTGATTTTCCATTCCTGTTTCCTTGTCTACTTTCCCCAGTTTAAATTTTATTTTAGATGTGTAATGTTCAATGGACCATGTTTTTAAGTTATCCATACAGTGCCTTAAGCTTTTAGAGGGGAAAGTACTATATAAATCTAGCAATAAATAAATAATAAATAAGAGAAATAACTGGCTATGTGTGACTAGGGCTAAAAAAGATCTATGGGGGGGTAGTGATGAATAGAGGTGGAAAAGAAGTCAACAATGTAGCTTTGCTGTTAGTAAAGTCAACCCAGTGCTGGAAGGCACAAATGAAAATGGAGTTGTAATGCAACAACCGCATCCTAAAGGCACCTTGCAAATAAGTTTGTAGCTAAAAGGTGACAGCTAATGTGGTGGTATCCACTGGCTGAACAGCCTAACACTATTACTACATATTTTGTGACAAACAAATTGGGCCAGTCCACTATGAAGAATGGCAACTGACTGAGATTGAAATCATTACATTTGCAGTTAGATGGAAAAGTTAGTGGCAAATTTAACGTGTGTTCGATGTTTGCTACATACAGAAACTTTAAATCCATTATTTTAGTTAAAAGGAACTATAATTCTGTAATATCTGTATTATTGCCCTTTTTCATAAGTAAGAAAATTGAGATGCCCAAGATTGCTTAGCTACCAAGCAATTAACCTGGATTTAAATAGCAGATAATGACCTAATGCAGTGCTTTATTTGAATTCTAGAAATAGAAGTAGTCCTGTGTAACTCTTCTGGAATAATCTTTCATGTAAGGATAACTTTCAATGTTTGTATATATGTAAATAACAGAATCTGAACATGGGAATGGATTATGAAACTAAATAGAGACCATGTGAAGTTTTGAGAGATGTGGTTAAGATAAAAGGTCATAGGTAATATGAAAGCAGCAAAAAGGATGCTGGAGGTAGGAACACACAGGGTGAAGAGAAGGAGGGAGAAGGAAAAACAACAAATGCAGTTGTTTTTTGAAAAATATCGTAATATAATTCAACTCTTGGTACATTAAAAATACTTTGTCCTTAGTGCATGAGCTGGCTGTTTGGAACCTTGGGCTTACACAGGGACACTTTGCTCAGCCTGGAAGGAGGGGACTGGAGCTGCCTGTACTGAATCCACCAGGTTGAAATGAACCCCCAGGGGAGTCTTGGTCCTGGAGGAAATAGGAATGGAGGGGAGGTCCTGGGGGGAAGGCAGGGGGGGGAACAGGGGAACCCATGGCTGATATGTAAAATTAAAACACAAATATAATTTTTTAAAAAAAAAACTCCATGAAAGCAGAATATGATGTAAAGTTTGGGAACACTGACAAATAGTAACTTTTTTCATACCAATAGAATTTATGGAAAGGTTTACAATAATCCAGGAGTGCTCATTCAAGGCAAATGGCCAAATTTCAGTAATTATAAGGAGTTTGAGCTTGTTTAATTCTCATCAACTCTCAAAAGCAGCAGCTAAACAACTTCTGTACCTACGTCAACCAACCATCTAATAGGCACTAGATTGGTCAAAATATATTTAGAGTTTATAAAAAACCTTATCACAAGAAAATTGTCACTATTTGATCTGTCTAACAAATACCTTAGTTAAACTTTCACAGTGTCTTTATTAAACCTGGCTCAGAGGTCATTCTGTGCAAACAGCTCTATCCTTAAAGTGTTTACAAAAAACAATCAGCAGGATTTGCTTAATATTGCAGCTGCCTAAGGTAGCAATACCATTGCTGCTATATTCACAATAAATATAAAATGGAAACAACTGAAATGCCCTTCAACTAGTGAATGGAAAATGAAAATGTTGTCCATATATCCTGGAATGCTAATGTAAAGAAAGTTGAAATCATGAAATTTGTAAATAAATAATAGATGAATCTATAAGATATACTATTGAGTGAGGCAACCAAACCCAGAAAGACAAACCCTACACACTCTCTCATCTGTGGTTAAAACAAGAGACTTTAAAACATATTTTCATAAAACCTGAAGTTACTCATAACAGAATAATTTAAGATACCAACTAATAAATGAATAAACAAATTTAATACAATAAGACAATGAGGCATTATCTTGTAGAGACAAAAAGCAATGATTCATATATTCTACATGATCGAACCATAAAGACATTTTGTTTGCTTGTATTTATTCAAAATGTATCCTTGGAATGTCAGAAACAATGCTTGTAAAGTCTCACCAACATAACTTTCTAAGCAAGAACTGAGCAAGGACAACAATAATAGATATGTTAATGGTGGCAGCAGGATTCAGAACATCAGGAGGCTTCATCCCTCCACAAAAAAACTACATGAACCTAAGGAATGCTGAGAGTGGGACAGGTAGTCTTCCCTAGAGAACAGCACACTAATTGGTTAGCCAATATCAAATGATCTGCCCTGAAAACATGTACATACAAGTAACATTACACAGACTGAGCAGGTTATATTGTGCATTTAAGAATATATAAGTATGTGCATACTCATACACATACACATGTTTGTAAGTAACAATAGTTAATAAAAACGATGCCATGAATTTGAAAGAGAGCAGGGAGGGTTTGGAAGGAGGAAAGGGACTAAGGACATTATGTAATTATGTTATACTCTCAAAATGAAAGAAATAATAAAAAATTACACTCTAAGTAAATAAATGAATATGTTGTTTGCTTGTATTTATTGAAGATGTTCAAATCTAGCAAATCCATAGAAACAGAAAAATAGAGTTGTGGTTGTCAGAGATTGGCAGAAAGAATATGGGTAGTAACTACTTGAGAATGAGGGGAGAAGTTGGTATAATGAAATACTTTCAAATTAGATAGCTAATATAAAGTCAAAACCTTAAAACAACTCTACATTATTCTCCTATCAAGCACTTTACTCAGGAGACAAAATAAAGGAATTTCCCTGTAAAGAACCAATTAAATCATTTCAAGAAGCCAAAAAAGTAAAAGAGAGAGAGAGAGAGAGAGAGAGAGAGAGAGAGAGATTTCAGAAACTGAGTATTATCTCATGACCAGAAATTCTAAAGGGGAATGTATCTCTAATATGCATGGGGCTATCAGAAATTACATTAACAGGACAAACAACCAAAGAGGAAGAAGCAGAAGTATTCCCTCAGTAATATACTGTGAGTCATTAGATTTTTCAGGAGTAATAAAAGATTAGGGAAGAATTAATAACCAAGAACAATATCTTTTTATACTTCTTTTTTATTGAAAATAGAAAATAGATTCTTCTTTCACATAATACATTCTGACCACAGTTTCCTCTCCCTCCACTCCTCTCAGTGCCTCTCCCACATCTATCCTCTCCCCCAGATCCACTCACCCTCCGTTCCCTCTTCAGAAAAGAGCAGACCTCCAAGATATGTAAAGAAAACAGGACAAAACAAGATACAATAAGACAAGGCAGAAGCCCTCATATGAAAGCTGGATAGGTAACCCAATAAGAGGAAAAGAGTCTCAAGAACAGGTAAAGGAGTCAGAGACACACCAGTTCCCAAGAACATTTTCTTTTGTGTGCATAGCTATTAATGGTTGATTTGGTCATTCATCAATTGGCTTGATTGATGCAGCCAACACTGCTTTGAAAGAAACACTGGAATGCAGTTACAGAAGTTAGATTTGAAACAAGGAAACAGGCTGGGTTGGGGTTTAGAGAAGGACAGTCATTCAAAGAGAGGATTATAACAAGATGGAGCAATACTGATCTCTATGTTTTAACTATAAAAGTAATAAAAAATGAATCAAGTCAGAGAAACACAAAAGAAAGAAAAATTAACTGATCCTTGAAGGAATTTTGGGAATAGCTTATTCACAAATGTTTAGGAAAGTTCCAGAAAAATAATGCTTACTTCAATGGTAATTAAGAATCAATAAAACTGACAACGGAGTTCAGCAAATCATCTCATGCTCTATATGCTCTAACATGAGTTTTACAATACATTTACATATCTATGATCCCATTTGGCCATCACAGTAATCCTTAAGAATATGTAAGGAAACTTTTGATCCATATTTTACAGTCAAGAAAACTGAAGCTTGGATTAAGAAAGAAATCCCCACAGATAGCAAAATTGAAACCCTAACATATACATCTTTCTACTTCCTCAATAATAAACAAATAGAAGCAACATGAACCTATAGGAGTAAGGTTGGAAGACTAAAAATGAGGATGAGTTATTGTGAGAAAAAGGATTTTATGGTTTTGTTTTGCTTTGTTTTATGTTTAGAAGATAAGATACAGAAATGAGGTTGAGCATCTCTCTGTATAGCATTCCAAAGAAAGATCCCACTTTTGCCTTGCCTGTTGAGGAAGATGATTTTCCTACACAAATGGCAAATTTAGTGACACTAGGAGAAACTGAAATCCACATTAACAAAGTGAAAAAAATATCCTTACTCTAAGGATTTTCCATCTCCTAGAGAAATTCATCTTCAGAGAAATTACATGTGAACTTCTTGAATGATTATGTAATTTCGATATATTGACAAATCTACTGCTATTAATTTGGAGAAGTAAAAGGCATATGTCAATTATGAAACCTAGGAGATTAATGGGAAGTCTACCATGGGACATTAAGTTTTGATGGACATATAGTATTTTGTGGATATGTAGAAAAGGAAGCTGTGGTAAGCCATAGCCAATATGGTTCACCAAGAACAGGTTATACTGGGTCTACACAAATGACCTACAATATTCTCACCCTAACCACCACAAAACATTTTTGCCTTAGTTTTATAATACTTGTTGTATCTAGAGACTTTTTATACACGTATTATTTCACATATTACAAACTTCCAAGTCAGTTAACAGCTTCTATATATATCACTATTTTCAACAATATTTTTAAGGTAAATATGCATTTAATTCCTACCATGCACTGAGATAGTACTAAGAAAGACATGTAAAAAATGTTAAATTGTGAGCTACTATGTTTAAAAAAAATTTATAGCAATTTTAGTATTTGAATAATATATTATACATGTATGCCTTATTTGTTCAACCTCTTTTCAATACTTTAAAAGTCATTTCTAAATGTTTCATAAGTAATGTTACAATAACTAACCTAGTAATAAATCTCTTTTTCTGAGTTGTAAATATTTACTTAGAACATTTTATTAGAAATGTCATTATAAGCTCACATTTTAATACTTTTAGTATATATTGTTAGATTATTGTCTATAAATACAATACCAATTCTGCATATCACTATTATAACAGAATTTATTTATTAGGCAAATTGACTTGTTTAAATAATGTGCAAACTGAAAATTTTGCAGTTGTCTGAGCAGCAATCATTTTGTTTAATTTCTCTTATTTTAACAAGACATATTGTGATATTTTAACACTTTATTTATCTGGCTTTAAAGTGATCTTAATGACATGTGTAAGCTCTTAAAATACAAATGTAAATAACTTTCCAGAAATATTTATTTTAAATATTTCTCCAGGTTTGTTTTTATCCTATTAATTTGTCATATGGAAGTAATACAAATTTGTGGCCATATATGGTGTTCTTCTTGTGTTTTTTCCTCAATACTTTTATGTCCTGAATGGATCTTCATGTTTGAAGATTACAATGAAAACACTATATATTTTTATTACATGAGACATTTGCACTCTGCTTCTGTTTTAAATAATTATGCTCCAGCTCATCGATGTAGTTGAGACACTGTTGTCTGGTATTTCAGAAAGCATTTGTGGTAGTCCTTAACATCTGCCCTCTTCATCTTTTTCCTGTGACTAAAATTAATTTGAATATGCTTCTATTCTCAAATCAGAAACACAAAATAATCAGAACTTTCTAAAAAATGCTTTCTGCTGGGTGGTGGTGGCACACACCTTTCATCCCAGTACTCAAGAGGCAGAGGCAGGTGGATCTTTGTGAATTCAAGGCCAGCTTCGTCTACAGAGCAAGATCCAGGAAAGGTGCAGGGCTACACAGAGAAACCCTGTCTTGAGGAACCAAAACATTAAAAAAATAAAATAAAAAATTCTTTCCTTCCTTCCTTTAATGATGCAATCATCTTTCCTGGATCCTCCTCATTCTTCTTTTGACCATTATTCCTCTTTGTGTTCAAACTTTGTTTTGATCCAATAAATGTCAGTTTAATCTTAAATTCTGCAATCTTCTTATGACCTCCCTGGAGGATTTCATCTTCTATCATGCATGTATCATTTCTTAATTTTTAAAATTCATTTATCATGTGAATGTTTTGCCTGCATGTGTGTGTGTGCACCACATGCATGGCAGGCGTCCAAGTAGACAAGAAGAAAGTATTGGTTCTCCTCTGACTGGAGCTACAGATAATTGTGAGTCACCATATAGGTGCTAGAAATCAATCCTGGGTCCTCTGGAAGAATGGCCAGGGTTCTTAAATGCTGAGCCGTCCCTACAGCTTATCACTATTGTCTATATGCCAATGTTACCAAAATGGACCTGACAACTCAAATTTATTCTACGAGCTCCACATCAGTATGTGCAAGTTCTGTCTAGAGTTAACCACCTGATTGTCCTATTTGAAAAGCTGAGTTAATGACCCTACATATTTCTTTTCACACTTACTTCTCTTAATTTATGACTCAGTCCATCTCTTATTCATGATGTATGCATCCTCTACCTCTGTCATGTTTAATTATCAACATTAGCAAAATATATTGTTTTCTGTTCTTAACAAGGAACCTTCAAATGCTGTTCTTGCCTGAAGCATCTTCATGTTCACAAATTGTAAATCTTCAAATCTCAGCTTAAATCTAGTTTCCTGAATTATGTCTTCTTCTTTTTACTTATTCATGATAATTCTAATCTTTGTCTTGCTTTCGCTTCTTACTATGTTTTATCTTCTGTGAAAGAAAGTGAGTTTTTAAAGAGTAAGTCACATGATATTTCCATTCTCAGGTTTTTTATGGACATCCTATGTATATCACATGGCTTAACAAATGTTTAATAGATGAATGAAAGCTATATTTGTGGACAATATAAAGAAATGTGAGTTGTATAAAGTATTAGGTGAATGATTGCCCTTGACACAGAGGTCTCAAAATCACAATTAGAAATTTTATGTATTTACATTGGCCTGAGTATGGAGAGATCTGTACTCAGTAAATTTGGCTTAGAATCTCAATATAAAATGCCATGTGTCATTTTGGTGTACCACCAAGTTTGAGTTCTTCTGAGACAGAATAATGACTGTACTCAAAAATAATGATTAATAAGTGATACTAACCAAGAGGAGATATCACCGTGGATACGTAAAGTAATTTTCCATTGGCCTTTTCTCATTTAGAATTTTCTTTGATGATTTGGATGTAATGTGTAACATGAATCTTAAAGGGACTTGTTAATGAAAACAAACCAATATTCAGATGATCAAAAGAGAAGCAGAGTTGGAAAGTAACAGATTATATTTTATGAATATTTTATGTTGTATGATTTATATAATTTATCAATTATTTTACCTAATCCTCATAATGTCAATTTACCAATGAGGATAATGAATCTCAGATATATCATTTTCCCAAGGCAAACAGTAATCAATACAGATAAGAGTTGAAGCAAGATCTGGTGAACATCAAAGTCTTGGATATGAAACATGGAGGACAAGGCCAGGATTAAAAAAAAAAAAACTCAATGAGTAGAACAAAAATTGGTAGGAGTATGAGCCACTCTTTTTTTTTTTGGTTTTTCGAGACAGGGTTTCTCTGTGTAGCTTTGCACCTTTTCTGGAACTCGCTTTGGAGAACAGGCTGGCCTTGAACTCACAGAGATCCACCTGACTCTGCCTCCCGAGTGCTGGGATTAAAGGCATGTGCCACCACTGCCCGGCCTGCCACTCTTAAGTTTATAAAATTAAAATCAGTGAAAAACTCAAAAGATGAATCTCAACTTCTGAAAACAAGTAAGTTTGCATGTTGATTAGGATATTGTTAATCAAGAACGTCATTTAATAGGTAGTTTAATATATACTATTGACATTTTTTATGTTTCTTGAAATATACATGACCATTTTTCCTTCTCTTTTCCATTCTCCTCATAGCCACCAAGAATTATAGCTTGTCTGATCTTGTGTTTTTCTTCTAAACTTTGATAAAATTGTTCTTGAATATGTTCTGAAGGGATAAAGACTACCTTTTCAATTTTTATAAATTTTTTACATTTATTTATGTATTTATTTATTCCATGTGTTTTCATATGTGAGAGACAGCATTCATGCTGTAGCATGTGTGGATGTCAGAGGACAACATCAAGAGCTGGTACTCCTTTCATGCACATGGTCTCAGAGATGGAACCAGCCATCAGTCGTCTTATCACTAGAACACTATACTAACACTAGACCTCTTCACCAGCTCTATGAGGTAGGTATAATTTATCCTAAGTTTATATTATAGAAACTGAACATAGCTGAGAATTAGTACAAGTAGGAATGGAAACTAAACAAGCCTGGCTCAAAAAAAAAAAAAAATGCCCTGAGTTACACTATGATCTATGTACAAATGAGCCATTAAATAATACATATTTTAATGCAGAAAGTTAAAGTCAAATGATATTGAAATATTTTCCAATAGTGTCTAAATACTTTAAAATGAAAGAAAACAAATAAAAAGTTATTGCTTGAAATTTAGCAAGTATCTGAGTTTTATAATCTAAATCCTAACAAAAGTAAAAATTAAACATGAGTAGAGCAAACATTGCCTGAAACTTTTTAAAAAATCTGTATGTTTTATGTGTCACATTTTTGTATGTTATGGGTTATATATGAGTAGTCAAAACTATAAGCAAGCCATTCTTTCTTGACCGTAGTTTTCTGTATTTGACCTTCAGGGTCTTGATTAAGGAATGTGGTCTCAAGCAATTGGTAGTGGTACATACCTTTAATCCTAGCACTCAGGAGGCAAAGGCAATCGGATCTCTGTGAGTTCGAGGCCAGTCTGGTCTTCAGAGCAAGTTCCAAAATAGCCAGGGCTATTACACAGAGAAACCATGTCTAGAAAACCAAAAATAATGATCTCATTTTTTTCTACTTTCTAGATTTGTCATGTCCAATCTCCTGGTCTTGCATTTTTGTCTGTTTCATAGACATTTGGGGACAGTTTGCTGCTGCTTTCTTACACTATTTGATTTAAGTTGCACCTTATTGAGTCTCAGTTTCTTCTGGTACAACTAACTTTAAATGTTAGTGTGGCAAGAATCCTGGCTGGTCAGTTATTTCTTCAAATCTATGCTATAATGCCTTAGGTCATATTACACATTTTTTTTTGGTTTTTCAAGACAGGGTTTCTCTGTGTAGCTTTGCACCTTTCCTGGGACTCACTTGGTAGCCCAGGCTGGCCTCGAACTCACAGAGATCCACCTGCCTCTGCCTCCTGAGTGCTGGGATTAATTACACAATTATTTTATTCATTTTATAACATAATTCTTGTATTGATTCTTTGGGAATTTCACATCATGCACACCAATTCCACTTAGCTCCCAATCCCTCCATATCTACCCTTCACCCCTGCGACACCCCCCCCAAAATTAAGAACACAACAAAAACCCACCTTACTCCTCCATCTTTCCATCACCACTTTATTCATCCTAGTGGCATTGGGAGCTGTGGTGTGTCCAGCAGTATACCCTTTTGTCCAATCAGCCCCACTCATAAATGTTCACTGCAATGAGTCATTGGTCTGGTTCAAGGCCTCTGGCACATCATCATCACTGGGACCTCACAGAAACTCCTGCTCTTGCCTTGAGTAATGGAGATCCTGAAGCTATTGTTTAGCAAGACAAGTCCCTCCATGTGCTCCAGCAAGTCATAGATGGGGTAGATGTTAGGTTGGGCCAACCCAAGGCTCACGATGTGTGTCTGGGTGGTAGCTGAGCTGATCAGTCTGGGCCACTGGAACCACCCTGCCCCACTCAGGAGAGGTATGGGGCCAGCTCTCTTAAGTCCACATCATCTGGGCCAGCTCTTCCACACATGGTGAGGGGTGTTACCATCTTACCTGAGTATAGGAGAGAGAACAACTCTCCCAGAGGGGCGGGACCAAGTAGTGTCCAGTGAAAGGCAGGGCCAGCCATTCCATGGCCAGGGAGCTGTGGGGTCAGCCAGATATGGCCCTTGACTTTCAATGTGCATGGTTACTGCAATGGACATGAACACAGACTCCAGCTGCAGCAGGAACATGGACCCAAACATGGTCTTCAGCAGCAGCTTGAGCTAGATAACACCATGGTCACTATGGCAGCACAGGCCACCCAAATCAGCATGGCCCTGGTGGCAGCAAGTTCCCCAGGCACCAACAGGGTATCAGTCATCTTGCATCCCCTGGTGACAACAGGAGCCATGGACATCAACTCACACCCTGGCTGCTGTAGCATCACATACACAGACATGGTTCTCTATAGCAGGCTGGGCCCTGATGACACCATGGCCCTGTGTGGCAGCTCAGATTGGCATGGCCCCAGCTGCAGCATGGCCCTCTGATACCAGTATGTTGCAGCTTAGACTTCAAGCATCCATGTGGCCTTTGGTGTCACCATGGGCCATGGACATCATCACAGACCTCAACTGTGATAGAACCACATACCCATGGTCTTTGGCAGCAGCCTGGGTTTGGATGTCATGATGGACCCAGGTGGCAGCATAGGTCTCTCAGATTGACAGGGGCCCCCACAGCAGTGTGGCCCTCAGATATCAGCATGGTCTGAGGTGGCTGTACAGATCTCTGGCATCAGCTTAGCCTTTGATAGTATCAGGGACTGTAAGTGGAAGTTTCTGTTCCTCTAACAACTCCCAAATACCTAGTAGCCGCCTCTCAAATTACCCCACAAAAGCTTATATTAATTATAATTGCTCAGCCATTATCTCAAGCTTATTACTAACTAGCTCTTACACATAAATTAACCCATAATTCTTATCTATGTTTAGCTACATGGCTTGGTACCTTTTCTCAGTGCAGCATTCTCATCTTGCTTCCTCTGTGTCTGGCTGGCAACTCATGACTCTGCCCTTCCTCTTCCTAGCAGTCTCCTAGTCTGCTCACCCTAGCTATGCTTACTGTCTGCTTACTGGCCAGTCAGTGTTTTATTAAACCAATTTGAATGCCAGATCTTTACAGTGTACAAGAGCATTATCCTACAGCAAGGGGCCACAGGCATCAACACAGACCATGGGTACCAATTGAGAACAGGTAAGGCCCCATCTCTGGACTGGGAAGACCAGGTCTCTAGCTCCTAGGCCCCTCCCCCAGCCATTGGAGCCCCAGGACCAGGCAGCTGCCTCTTCCCCTGCCCCTTGCCAAGACAACTATCCCCTGTGGCACCAGTGACCACTGGAGCCACAAGCCTACCCTGCAAGGATTGGGAACAGGTAAGACCCCATCTCTGGGCTGGGTAGACCAGTTCTCTAACCCCTAGGCCTGGGGCCACACTCTGTGCCCCTCCCCCTGCCACCAGCCAGTGCAGCCCTAGAGACTGGCAGCAGGTTCTTTCCCCACCCAATTTGCCAAACCAATCATCCCCTGCAGCACAAGTGACCACTAGAGCCATAAGCCTATCCTGCACTGATTGAGAACAGGTAAGGTCCCTTCTCTGCACTGGGCAGACTAGATCCCTAGGCACTAGGCCCCGGGGGCACATTCCATGACCCTCCACCCAGCCATGGGAGCCCCAAGGACCAGGTAGCTGCTTCTTCCCTGCCCCCTTGCCAAGACAATCATCCCCTGCAACACTGCTGACCACCAGAGCCATAAGCCCACTCTGTACCAATTTGGAATAGCTGCTCCCTGGGACAGAGCCCACTAGCTCCAATTGTACTAAGAACTGCTCCCTGAGACACAGAGTCCATCAGCACCAATTGGTCCAAGAGCCCTGATTAGACCAAGAGTATCAATCAGACCAAGAGAGGCTCCCTCAAACCCCTTACACAGACACTAGTGCAAAAATACTGTCAACAACATAAATACCAACATGGCTCAATCAGAACCTAGTGGTTCTACGTCAGCAAGACCTGAACATCCAAACGCAGAAGAAGCAGAAGAAATCGACCTTAAAACTGAGTTTAAGAAGATGTTAGATGCCTTTAAAGAGGAAATGAAAAATTCCCTTAAAGAAATAAAGGAAAAGACAAACAAAAATTGGAAGAAATCAATAAATCTCTTAAAGTCAAGACAAAGCAATTTAACAGGTGAAGGAAACAGTTCCAAGATTTGAAAAACAAAACAGAGGCAATAAAAAAGACACAAACTGAGGGAATGCTGGAAATAGAAAATCTGAGTAAAATCAGAAATGAAAAGGGAGATATAACAACAGACAATGAGGAAATCTAGAGAATCATCAGGTCATACTTCAAAAGCCTGTACTCCACAAAATTGGAAAATCTGAAAGAAGTGAATGATTTTCTGGATAGGTACTACATATCAAAGTTAAATCAAGACCAGATAAACTATTTCTTTCACATATGTGGGTGCCCTTGTATTGGGGCTGAGAAGGAAATCAAAGACACATCACCCTTTACAATGGACACAAATAATATAAAATACCTTGGGGTAACCCTAACTAAGCAAGTGAAAGACCTGGACTTTAAGTTTCTGAAGAGAGAATTTGAAGAAGATATCAGAAAATGGAAAGATCTCCCATGCTCATGGATAGGCAGGATTAACATAGTAAAAATGGCAATCTCACCAAAAGCAATCTACAAATTCAATGCAATCCTCATCACAATCCCAACACAATTCTTCACAGACTTAGAAAGAACAATACTCAACTTCATATGGGAAAAAAAAACCCAGGATAGCTAAGAGAATCCTGTAAATAAAGCAACCTCTGGAAGCATCACAATCCCCGACCTCAAGCTCTACTATATAGCTATAGTAATAAAAAACAGCTTGGTACTGGCATAAAAACTGACATGTGGACCAGTGGAATTGAATTGAAGACCCTGACATTAATTCACACATCTATGAACACCTGATTTTTGACAAAGAAGCCAAACTGTACAATGGAAAGAAGAAGGCATCTTCAATAAATGGTGCTGGCATAACTGGATGTCAACCTGTAGAAGGCTGCAAATAGATCCATATCTGTCACCGTGCACAAAACTTAAGTCCAAGTGGATCAAAGACCTCAACATAAATCCAGCTACCCTGAACTTGATAGAAGAGAAAGCAGTAAGTAGTCTTGAACGCATTGGCACCAGAGATCACTTCCTACATATAACAGCACTGAGAGCAACAATCAATCAACGGGACCTACTAAAACTGAGAAGCTTTTGTAGGGCAAAGGACAAGGTCAATAAGACAAAATGACAGCCTACAGAATGGGAAAAGATCTTAATCAGATGGGCGATTACCCTGCCATCATAGAGCCTTCATCCAGTGACTGATAGAAACATATGCAGAGATCCATGGCCGGATGCCAGGCTGTGCTCCAGGAGTCCAATTGATGAGAGAGGAGGGATCCTATGAACAAGGAGCATCGAGATCATGATGGGAAAAGACACAAAGATGGCCAACCAAACTAGTGGAAACACATGAACTGTGGACCAGTAGCTGTGGAGCTCCCACGGTACTGGACTAGGCCCTCTGGATAGGCAAGGCAGTTGTTTAGCTTGACCTTTTTAAGGGATCCCCAGGCAATGGGGTCGGGATCCACTCCTGGTGCATGAGAGGGCTTTTGAGAGCCCAGTGCTTATGGTGGGACACCTTGTGAAGCCTTGGTGCAGGGAAGAGGGGCTTGAACCTGCCTCAACTGAATGTACCAGGTTCTGCTGACTCCCAATTGGAGACATTTCCTTGAAGGAGGTGGGAATGGGGAGTGGGTTGGGGGAAGGCTGGGAGCCAGGAGGAGGTATCTGTGGTTGGTATGTAAAATGAATAGAAAATTTCTTAATAATAAAAATTTCTTAATTAAAAAATAAACACAGACCCTGGTGAAACACGTTAATGCCCACCTAGAAACCTATCACTGCATTGAATTCTACCTAGTAGCAAACATGGGACCTTGTAACAATTAAAAGTTGTTTCCCAAAGTGTCAACTTTATTACTGTAATTGTTAATCTTTATTGTCAACTTGAGGGGATTTAGAATGATTGTGGAAACACACCCATGGATATGTTTATAAAAGTTTTTCCAGAAAGGTTTAACTAAGCAGAGAGGACCTGCACTATTGCACTGGCTAGGGTATTGACTGAATAGAAACTGAGCTGAATGACAATCAGCAATTCTCTTCTTCCTCTCTGCTTTTTGACTGCAGATACGATGTGACCACTATAATGGGCCATATTCCTTCTCAAACTGTACATTAAAACAAACCCTTCCTGCCTTGAGTTTCTTCTTCTCAGGTATTTGGTCACAACACTGAGGAAAGTGACTAATATAATTAATTACCTACCCAAAATGCCACTTAAAAAGAAATAAAACTGCATCAAAAATCATTTGCATCCTAATCTTCACACCTATGTTCTTGTGTTTAATTCCCTGCAGCTTGAAAATATGGGATACACATTTTTAAAAAATTTCCCCATGGTTTTATTTTTTATCCTTTAAAGTTGTATATCAATTTGCCAAAATACTTAGTTCTCCCTTCCTCTCCCCAGGTCAACCATACCTGTGTTATTCTATGCAAGTATCACAGAATATGCATTCTTCTACAGTTGACTTCTGTTATCCTCCCTCCAAATCCATTACATGTTGGGGTTAGGCAGAGTGGCATAACAGATTCATAAGAATGTGTTGGACCTATTCCCTTCCTTTGAATCTCCACTCAAGTGTTATTTTGGGGGGAAATATTCCCTCCCTCAACAGGCCAGTTCCAATGCCCTCTTGGCACCTCTGATTTACAACACTTGTATTTTGTGATTATATCTGTACTTGCATGATTATCTGATGGATACTTTCATCCACTAGAGTGAAAGATTCATGAGGGAATGTGCCCTGTTTGATTGCCTTTGCCATTGAATATCAGCACATAGTCTGGTAGGTAGGACACAGTACTTATTTAACAAACATTTGTGGGGAAAGCAGTAAGTAATTTGTTGAATGAATGGGTTTTCATTTCTCACATGTAGAGATGTATAGATATTCTCACATCTCCAGAATGCTATATGATCCTAGCAGCAGAACAATGGCAAGAATAGAAGCTGATCTTAAGCCATTAGATGAAAGCCCTAAGAATTGGAGTGCACACTAATAGTTTGGAGTCTAATAACTCTTTGCTGAATCACTAACTTAGCCCACCATGAGGAATTATTTGAATACAGTGCACATTTGGAAATTGGAAAAAAATGTAAAACTTTTTTTTTTCTTTTCTGAAAATTTCTGAGAAAATGGAAATGGAGAAACAAGATGGCACATATCCACTCTTGGAATTCAGGAGGACTGACTGAATCAAGAACCACTCTTGGCAGAAATGACTTTTTCTCTATAATTGCATTTCAGTAATTTGAGGTTGGTCTGAGTAGAAAAGTACATTGGGGAGTTGAGATTTTGACATGTGACTCTTTCCCACACATCTATTAGTAGTAGTGTACTTTGTCCAATATTAAATATAATATTTGTAAAAGCTATAAAACATTTGATCAGTATCTAGAAAAGAGTAGTAAACATGAACAAAATAATAATTCAAATAAGGTTTAAAGAAGCATTGAAATTCTTCCACCCAGAAAATAGAAATGTGAAAGTAATTTTATAATAATTTTCATAAGTTTTTGTTTCACAATTTTTAGTAAAGTACTAGCACTGCATCTCTACTAACTAACACGATATTTTCTTTAAAAAAGAGTTGCTTCTACCAAAAAAATGAAGAATTGCTTCTAATAATCAATTTACCATCTTGTTCTGCATGAGAAGCTCTCTGACAGTAATGTCAGATAGTTACAGAAATGAATAGTTTAGAGCAGCCACACATATTCTTTACCAAACTTTTTAAAGCAAACAGAAAAACTCCATCATTTGGAAGTCTTTGTGGTACTATTTCTAGGGAAAGATGGAGCTAGCATTGCTGCTGTGGGTACCACGTGAGACCTCGAGTCTCCCTCTTCCAGCTGTAAATATCCATAAATAATGAAAAGTTAAGCAAAGTATATAGTGCATTAAAACCGTTAGCAAACATAGCTCTCCAACTAAAATCACCCTGTGGGTTTTATGAAATGCTTAGATATTGCATCTCAGCATCAGGCAGTAGAAGCAAATATTTATTGCACCCAGACAGGAGACAGAAGTCATCCTTAACTATGAATTGCTATAAAATGTACAGGTATCATAGTGAAGCATTAGAAAAATGGTGTTTAAGATGATCTTAAAAGGTTGAGCTTAATAAGAAGTGTGGGTTGGTTCAACATTGCAGCCATAGTGCAAACATGAAAGATATTATATGCTGTTGCATCTGCCAAATGTATTGTATTCAACCAAGTAAGGTGATAGGGCTGATAAACCATAGGAGAAAAGCATATCCATCATGCTGATGTGCAGTTCTAAAGGTTCTAGAGACTCAGTGGCAGATTATACAAATAGCCACCAGACTTCAAGTAGCATCCTTAATATAGAAATAAGGTTTTTGTGACACCCCTGTGTCAATGTATAATTTGTAACAGCATACAATGAATCTTACTGTGCAGACACTGTGCATAGCATAGCCCTCAGTATTCATGTTTGAACATTATCAAGATGCCGCATTTTATAAACTGTATAATATAAAAACTGAAAGTTATATATTAAATTACCAAAATAAATTTATTTTTTGCAGCACAGAAACAGTGAGTTTATATACATATACTCTATATATGTAGTGAGTAGGTCATTATTTTTCTTGATTTGGTACATAGTTAGCTAATAATATACAATCAAACAGAAAACAATTAAGTAAATCAGTGTTAGTAAAATTAAAGCAATTGCCCGTGAAGTATCACATGACCAGTCAACTTAATTTTATGGTGTTTTCCCTCTTAAAACTTTGTGATTAGTTCCATTAAAAAATAAACATAGGACTTGGGAGACCTAAACAGAAGGATAGTCATGACTATTAAGTCACTGCCAAGTCAGCATGGCCTATAAGTAAGACATTTTCTCTCTCAAACCCTTGTAATCTTGTGTTTGGAAACTTTACATTTGCTCATATGTGGTCTTTTGATTCTACAATATTTTATTTTGATGAACCCAAAGAAATTAGACAGACTGATGAGTAAAATCAAAGCATTTTTTAAAATTCTCAGCAATATGCAGGTATGTTTTATTCGTTCTTTAGCTTGTACATATCTAGTTTCTAAAAGATAATTTTCAAGGACGGTGGTCTGTGGATGATAATTATGTGGGAAGTTTATAGGTATGTCTTTTACCCTTTTTCTCTCACAACAACTTTCTGTAACCTTCAACCTCTTTATACACAAATTTGTTACTATACAAGAATTTTATTAAAATTTAACTAAGAAATCAACAACATGGATTCCTTCAGAAGCTTTATCTGCAGAAAACTGGGCTCAACTCAAAGAGCCACCAAACAACAAAATTTAATTCTGCACATACCTTACCAGATCAAACATGCAAGTTATCAAAAACGTTGTAACTTTCCCCAGGGCTGAAATAAAGCCCTTGAGAAGGTTTATCATACTGGGTACATGGTCCTCCAAGGGTCTAATCACATTAGTATGGTTTCCAACATCATTTTTAGCCACATGTAGAATGATTGATATATGAAGGTAAATTATGAACCACATGAAAGCAAATGATGAAAATGTATATTGCTGTCTCCTCTATACTTTTAGAGGCATAATTTTTTAACAAAGATAGACTCAACAACTAATTTGATTTAGATATTGCAATATCCATCCCTGGTATCTGTTGTCAGCAAAGAAATCAAAATCAAAAGTGAGACTTCTTCAAGTTTTCCTCTTCCTTAAAGAAAAGATACATGTACACAATTCTTTGCAAAGACATGTTGGCTTATTGTGTCTTGGAAATATAGTTCAGTATATCAAAGACAAATTGTTCAAGTAAGCTAATGTTAGAGATTAAAGTACATGAATGTAGATAAATAAGGAGAAGGATGCCAGGTTACTAAATTTATGAATTCATAACTCAGCAAGATTTTTTCCAATTCTCACTAGATGTTCTAAGTTAGTACTGAATAGACCTGGAGGCTTTGATTGCCTTTGCACAGATTGTGTTCCAGCTGTCTGTTGTATTTGAATACTCATGTCTTGGGCCCATGCTGTGCAAACAGTCAGCCTCCCAATAATTTTGTATACCAGGAGTAACTTGTGAATCTACTACAAAAGCAATAACAGTGCATACAAGAAGGGCTAGGCAACATTCTAGGATTGGAAGAAGCAGCTTCAGTAAACTTAGTACAAGTTTGTAGATATAACCGTCTTGCTAAATAAGAAACGCAGAGCCAAATACAGAGTTAATAGCCAAGAGGTCAGAGCAATAGCTGAGAGCTGAAAACCTTACCCTTCACTGCTGCTGCTGTCTTTCCTCAGCAAGAGGCCTAATTCCTGTGTCCTGTCTTTTTTACAGACTTTCTGTTCTATGTTCTCATTGGTTGTAAACCCAGCCACATGATCTCCTTGTCACTGCCTGTCTGTACAGACCTCCAGGTCTTCTATGGTTGGTAATGAGATTAAAGGTGTGTGTCTCCATGCTGGCTGTATCCTTGAACACACAGAGATCTGCCTAGCTCTGCCTCCCAAGTGCTGGGATTAGAGGCGTGTACCACCACCACCCAGCTTCTGCTATGTCTTGCTCTGACCCCAAGGCAACTTTATTAACATACAAATAAAATCACATTTCAGTACAAATAAAATATCACCACATTTCCCCTTTTCTATTTTAGTAAAAAGGAAAAATGTTATAATATAAAAAAACTATATACAAAAGTACTAAATAACTGTAAGCAATAAGTACCTAAACAATGTCTAGTCCATTTGTATTTGCCAAACTCAGAGAAAATAATTCCATTATATATCCTATTTTGGTAAGTCCAAAATGTACCTGATTCACTTTCGATCCTAACTTATATTACTAACAGAATTGTCTTATAACACCTTTCAAATTTATACACTTACACCTCTAGTGAGTTTCTTTTCTGAAATTCTTAAAAAGGAAAACTACAACTAACTGATCTTCAACTCCCTCAGAGACTCAAGGAGGAAATAATACTACCTAATAAAAAATAAAAGCAAGCAGCTTCCAAAAAAAATGTGAGTTGACAGAAACAGCCAGCTGCCTGGACAGTCACCTAAGGTTTCTCTGCAGTGTTGGGGCATCATCTTCAGCCTATAGGCTTAGCGTATCTGACAGACTCATTTGTGAATTAGGATGTATACAAGGTCAACAGTTTGACCTCACATTTGGTGAGAGCAGTCCATGTACCAGAAACACCTGAATTCCATTAGTGTCATGTCATGATTCAGGATTTTAAATTCTGGACATTGTTGAGTTTTTTGAATTCAGCTGTCCATTTTTCTTGGCTGTGTGTGTGTGTGTGTGTGTGTGTGTGTGTGTGTGTGTGTGTGTGTGTGTGTCTTCATCTTGGCATCCCATTCTTCTCCACAGCCCTCTATTAAATGCCAGTCTACTATTGAGATGCGTGAGTTTAGTTATTCTTCAAGAATAACTGTTTCAGCTGCTGTTCCACTGCACCTCAGAAGCCATCTGCCCACTGCCTGTTCAGCTGCCTTTGAAAAAAAAGGGCACAGTACCTTTTCCAGATTGCAAAGGCCACTCACTTCAGGGATGGTGCCATATTGTCCTGGCTTTAAAGAATTGGTAGTCCTTTGTTTCATGTCCTGTCTGTCCTGTTTGTCAGCAGTTGATTCAAGGATACTTTGTTGTCCAGTGGCTAACTTTGGTCACAATGAAAGTTAACTCCACAAGTTTCAAGCATTCTCCTGTCTTTGGTCTGATTTACAAAGCTTACATATCTTTGTCTGTTAATCCATACCTTTTGTGAAACCCGAAGACAGAACAAAGCCCGTGATGACAGTCTCAACCTAAATCTCCAGCTACTGCAGCTCCTTGAACTTCCAACCTCCTGTACATTAACCAGTTTGCAATTTGGGATTCTGAAGGAAACAGTAAAGGAAGATGGGCACTGTGATAGTCACCTGTGCCAACCAGATGGAGCATCAGACAAAATGGCCAAACTGCTTTGCAATTTGTTCTTGATTGTACATTTGAAGGGTTTTCCTTGAAAGTGTGTCTGAAGACACATTCAAATAAAAAAAAATGGCTACAGCCTTCAGAAATGTTTCTCAATGACTTATAATGTTCACTGAGGTTTGTGGCTGGGGTTCCTTCTCCTGAGCCCTTTCTCCTATGGATTCACCTTTATCAGCCTCCCACCAACTGAAGATCAGTTCATTTACAGATCTCTCTCCTTTTAACCTCTGTTCTCATTTTTTTTTTATTTTCACTTTCATTCAATATTAAGTAATTCTTACATGAGCATCTACCTTTCTCTTGTGTGAGCTTGAAGTTGGTTGTATTCTTGGTTTGGTCATGGTTCTGGTACAACTCATTGTCATAGTTACTTTTCTCACCCTGTGACAAGAGGCAACTTAAGGCAAAGGAATACTTTGATTTACAGTTTAAAAGAGGCAATCCATCATGATGAGAAAAGCATGGTGGCAGGACTGCGAAGCTGATGATCACAGTGTACCTGCTGTCAGGAAGCAGTGAGTGAACAAAGATCCCCAAGCCACAAGAAAGCCTCAGGGCCTGTCCCCAGTGACCCACTTTTTCCACTGAGGCTCCACCCCATAAAGGTTGCAGGACCTTTCCAGACAGCTCCACCATCTGGGAATCAAATACTGAAACACATTATCCTACTTGGGACCGTTCACACTCAAACCACATCTCTAGTCAACACAGCATCAAAAGTTAATTAAGATGGTGTCTTTTTTCTAGACAAGATTCTCTCTCAGCAATTACTGTTAGCTTCCCACTGCATTTACTATACTTTTCAGTTGCTACTCCAAACTGTACTTTTTGGAAGGAGCAAGACAAGTATTATCCTCTTGGTGGTGTTTCCTATGCCTGAAAAAATGGCTATAAGTGTTTTATATGTAAATCATGTGAAGCTATAGAAATCTGTCCATTATTTGAATAAGTTCAACTCTTGAAGGAGAGATCTGGCCTTCCCTTGCCTGAACTCTCTTCTGTCCTTTCATTCTATAACCCTAAGGATCTGACTATGTCTTACAGTGCCACTTTAATTACAAGTTTTTCAATATTACTGTTTCTACTACTAAGCAAATCAAAGACATTTACTTCAAAAGTATGAGTACATTTTAATATCCTACAGATGTAGCAACTAGATAATCATGCATACCTTAAAATAATCTTCAGTGTGTCAGTATTTCAACTCCATACACGAGTATTAATTTGATTAAATGTCTCATTTAACAGAGTTTGATATATTAATTTTCTACTATAGCTTAATTAAGCAATCATATTCTTTCTTATTTCTAGGAATCAGCCCCACTCATCCCATTTCTTTCTCTTTCCTATTCTCTTTGGCCTCGAAAGATAATTTAAAATGACAATATCAGTTATTAGGGACACTGTACCCACATTCATTCATTTTCATACTCCCCTTTTCTCTGTCCCTCCACTTTTTTCCATCTCTAACACAACCTACCTTTGAATTTGACTCTACTCAGCTAGATATCCAAGACCACATTCAGCTTGAGACTTTCCTGTGTCCTACTTGTACTTTCTCACCAGACCCAACATCCATTAACTATGAATGCCATCATTTCTTTATGAGAATCAGATTGAAGATGCATGTTATCAATCCATCATCTACTACATATACACAAAAATCAGCATACAGGCCAAACAGACAGGCCAACATAATATTTGTAACACATAAAAATATATATCCCATGATTTTTTTTTGAAAATTTCCTTACAATTTACTTTTTTTTCAAATAAGCCTTTTAATTTTGAGAACTTCATGTTCATAGAACAGTTGCAAAGAAAGTACAGAGAATTCCCCTTTAGTTATTACCCAGTTTCTTCTATTAGCATGTCATAACCACAGGCCATTTGTCACTACCAAGAAAATAACTTTGGAACACTGCTGTTCACCAAATTCAAGACTTCATTCACAATTCATTAGTTTTTCATTAATGTCCTTTTGCTGTCTTAGACCATTGATAAGGAAATATACACACTCGAAGTCCTCCAGTGCCAAGCTCATAAGGGTAAAACGTAATTTAGTAATCACATAGCTTTAGTATTTATTGTTCTGTGATAGCTTCTCAGACTTTGTATGTTTCTTCATGATCATGAGAGTACTTAGGAATATTTAGTATTTCATAGAAAAATATCAATTTAGTTTAACTGATAATTTCTCAATGTTGGAAAGAAGGTTTAAGGGAATATGACAGACAGTTAAGGCCACATACTACATTCATACCACCATATGAAAAGATGATAAACATGATTGATCACTGAGAATATTAAACTTGGTCACCTAGCTTAGTTAGTATGTCCCAGTTTTCTCTTTAAAATAACTTCCTTCTTTCTTCCCAGTGTTCTTTGGGAGCAAGTCTCTGTGTCAAGTTACCTTCTACCTTCTGGAAGAAAAGGCAGCTATAAAAATCACGCATAGGAAGTGTGCTGATTTTCCCATATGTATACTTTCTGTGTATTTGTTTATTTAATAATTAATTTATAAGAGTAGGGACTGCTATAGACTTATTACACCCTTAGATTTATAATACTGCATTATTTACTTTAGTAAACAAAATTTCCCACCATTGGAAACTGGGAACATTTTCCATGTTCTTGTTCTTATTCTTCTACTACTTTAACATATCTGGAAAAGTTTGGTTTTTAAACACTAACTTATCTATGGAACTATAAGATGTGACAGGCTCATTTTACATGCCCTGTGACTTGGCCTAAAAATAAGGCATTTCTCCAGGACACACTGATTTCTTCTATTAGATCTTGATATTAAATATCAAGAGTTCCCCACTATGACTCTTTATCCCTTCCTCATATACCCTCAAACCTAGGCTTGTCTAAACATTAAAAAGTATAACATTTCATGTTGTTTCTATCTTAGCCCCTTCAGAAAGTTTATAATGCAAAGCCTTATCTTTAATGTTCATATTATCTATTGGCGTATTATTTTATGTAAAAGTAGCTACGTAAAGCCTTAAAGCAAACAGAACACTAGAAATATAAGTGTGTCATGTTCCTGAGTTAAAGAAAAAAAGATCAGAAATAAATTGCTTGTACTTTGTGAAAGCATTTTGATTACTTCATGAAATATTTCCTCTCACCAGAAAAAAAAATGAAATGGAAACCAAGCCTCAGGAATGAACTAACATACACTTATGTCAGCCAAAATATTCAAATGATATAGGTGTGAAAACTGATAAGCAGAAAAAAATAGACTTTCACATATTGGCAGAAACAGTTTTAGAATATCTTTTGCTAAACCCGTTTTTCTAACCTCAAGAGAGCACAATAATTTGCACAAGACCAAATGGTCAGTAATTTGTGTGTGTGAATGTTTAACTTAGGTGACAGTGTTCCAAATACTGTGCAATAAATTAATTGTCATAGTCAACCTACATGACAGGCATGGCTATTGAATGGGATTATCAAGGTATTTTCACTGTAAATTTGACAAATGAGAACCACAAACTCACCCAAATCCTCTTTGAAAATCTTGTGCTAATGTAAAACTTGTGCTAATGCAAAAAAAAAAAAAAAAAAAAAAAAAAAACTTTTTTGGATGGGAAAGTCACATCCTTTTGTAGAAAATTCAAGTAATGTATAATTTAATTATTAGACCAAAGGAGAATTTTCAGGGGAGCTATCTGCTCTTTAAAAATATTATGTTGAGATAATTGCTGTTTTAATGTTAACAAATATTCACTAAAATGCACCTTGTGTAAGAGATTAAATGAATTTTTGTTTGTGTTGAGTGTTTTGATAAACCCAACAAATTTATCTTCACATGTTTTAACCATAGAAATTATAAATGTAAAGAAAGCCAAACTTGTTCTAAGCACAATTTCAGATCCACATAATCATTATTTTTCACTATCTTTAAAAAAATTTAAAACAGTTTTTGTTGTATTTCTTTAGCACTTGGTTTATAGTACTGATTTGTTATTTCAATAAACTTGTTTTTTTTAATCTCTACAAGATTTTTTTTCTATTTTTATTGAAAATAGTTTTTTAAATACACAATATATTCTGGTTACAGTTTCTCTTTCCTCAGCTCCTCCAAGAGCCACCTGCCTCCCTTTCCTTTATGAATCTACACCCTTTCTGTCTCTTGTTAGATAACAGGCATCTAAAGAATAATAATAAAACATAAGACAAAAAAAACAAACAAATCAGAATAGGTCAAGACAACAAAATAGAAGGAAAAAAAGCCAAAGAAAAAGCATAAGAAACATATATAGACACAGTGACACACTTGATCACATGTACAGGAATCTCATAAAAATGCAAAACCAGAAGCCATAAATATATGTGAAAGACCTGTGGGGTAAAAATAAAATAAAAATAAAAAAGAAAGAAAGATAAAGAAAAATAAAATATAAAAATAAAAAATAAATAAAGGCCCTAACTATGCATTATGAGGCAAAGAATCTCCCAAGATTATAGGTGTGGTTTTGTGACTCCCAATTTCTTGTAAGGATCTAGTCTTTTTCCTGACATAGTCCCCAGAGTCCAATGTCTAGCTGGGGCTCTGACTCTCTGGTCATTTGGCAATTTCTTTTAGATTCCCTTCTTATTTAAAGAATCTATGAACCCACATTTTATAGTTGTTTAAAAGATAATGGTTTTTCTTATAGTCTTCCTATGGAAGAAACAGACTTGAATCAAGAAGGTATTTTTCTTGAAATATTATATTGCAAACCAAAAGCCAAAAGCTGAGAAGATACCCACTTGTAAAGAAACAAAAGGAAGATTATAGACGAGTAGTTCTCAACCTGTGGTATGTTACCCCTTAGGGGGTCACATATCAGATATACTATATATCAGGTATTTACATTATGACTAATAATAGTAGTAAAATTACAGTTACAAAGTAGCAATGAAATATTTTATGGTTGGGACCCAAACCTTATGTGATGGCATATCTGAGGTTCTGGATAAATAGCCTGTCACAGCATTAGGATGGGTAACTACTATAGACTTTTTAAGGACCAAATAAAGGGAACTTTGAAAAATCCTATTATCTTCACATAAATTAAGTTAAAGATCCATTTCTCATTTCCTATTTAAAACATGCTGAACAAGAGATTCATAAAACACATCGTGTGCTTCAAATGGCATGCACTGACCTAATCCAAGACAAAATGATTGAGATGCAAACAAAAACCATGCTTTCACCAAAACCTTCTCTCTAGAAAACTGATTGAAATCATTAATTTTTTTCTTAGAGAGGAAAACAAACAAACAAATAATTGCAGGTCTAGGTACTAATACTGAGTAAAATTACAAAAGAAGGAGTGAAGCCATCATAGAAGGGGAAGAATTGGACTTACTGAGAGCAAGGACCAGGGATTGGGCACTAAGTTTAGTGGTGTGTCCACTTGCCTAGTTGGATACTCAGCACTGCAAAGACAAGAAGGCACAAATTTAGTCTCAGAAAAGACACATTTTTCCACAAGATGGAGAATGGAATCTGTAGTTAGAGTTTTCCTGCCAGGCCTACAGTCAGGACAAATCTCTCTCACTCGCCAGGCCCATGAATCTAAGGAAGATGACTTGAGAATCAAGAGAAACAGAAGCTGGATAAATGGCTCAGAAGTCAGGCACCTGCACTTACATGCACATATTAACAGAGATACAAACACATGTACATACACATAATTAAAAATAAAATGAATCTTTAAAACAAAAACCAAGATGAATGATAATAAAAGTAAAAAAAAAAGCTCAAGAAATACTAATATGAATTATTATCAATTTAGGAGAAAGTTAATTACATAGATATGTTTGATAATGCTATAAATAGTAAAAAGAAAATCATCTGGTCTTAGTCACTGAACTGCCACCAAGGACTCAGAGGATTTCCCTACAACTCTATCACTTCCCTAGTCTGTCTTCCCACCAAGCCCCCCCAACACACACACACACACACACACACACACACACACACACACACACACACACACACACACCTCCCTATATCCTGTCTGCTTTAGCCTTCTCTGGCACCTGCCTTTTGCAGGCCATTTATCCAGAACATCAAGTATGCCATCACATAAGGTTTGAATGCCAGAAATGTGGCTGGGTTAATAAGGTCATGAAAAAAGGACAGACACACAGACACAAACAGAAAACTGTGTCAATAATACACATTCACTTGGGACTTCATCTGCTCTTTACACATTCTCTCAAAGCTTAGTCAGTCAACTCCCCACATCCACTCTTTTGAGTAATAGCCTGCTTCCTGAAGACACTGGGGATTATATGAACATAATAATTCACAGATAAATGGCAAGAAGATCCTCACTATGCAAGGAATAGTTGGTGATTGTGATAGAAATAAACCAGTGAAGGTTTATATCCTGACTAGTTAAATAACTTGACAGAGTCTAGAGTTGTCTTGGAAGAGGAAAGTCAGACGAAGAAAATGCCTCCATCAGATTGCCTGTAGGCAAGTCTGTAATGCAATTTTCTTCATTGATGATTGATGTAGAAGAGCCCAGCTGATTGTGCATGGTGCCATATCTAGGCTGGTTGTGCTGGGGTATATAAGAAAGCAGGCTGAACATGTCATGAGGAACAATCTAGACAACATTCATCCATGACCTCTGCTTCAGTCAATTCCTGCCTCCAGGTTCCTGCATTGAGTTTCTGCCATGACTATCCTCAGTGACAGAGTATGATATGAAAATTTGCTTTTGATCATGGTGTTTTATCACAGCAATATAAATTCTAAGAGAATGGTTAAGAAGAGATATGCCTACACTTGTCACTGAGCATTCAGAATATGCAGAAGTAATTCAGCTAAAGAGTGAGCAGTGCAGGTGCATATGTGAGTCCTGGATAGAGACTATATGGGTTAAGGACAATCAGCTGAAGGTTCATGGATTATGAGTACTTGTGGCTCTCTGAAATTTAGGTGAGGATTTCCCTGCAGTAAACAGAATTTCCCTTATGTTCCTTGCCACATTTAAAAAATCTCATGCTAATGAAATGGAACCCTTAGGCCTTTATCTTGGACTAGAGTAACTCCTTCATATAATACATTATTAAAATGGTAAAACATATAAAGAAAAACACATGATATATTTAATGATGAAACTAACTTCTATATTTGACTTCTCATATTGCATCCTAATGTTATTCAGGAATATATCATGAATTCCAAATTCCATTAGTGTTAATATTCAAATTTTATATCCATTTTCAATATTCTTCATATAGTTTAGAAGTTCTAATATTGTCTCATGAAAACATTTTTAAAACTAAGCTTTAGAAGCAAAATAATAAATATAAATAGAATATATAACTTCCCCCAGAATTAATATCCACACAATTCAGATATTCAAAAGCCTTCTGATAGTAGACATATTATCAGGGAAATAAAATATTGTATTTGGCAAGTGTGAACATGGACAACATATATTAATTACATGAATGTCCCACAAATGTCTTAATTTTATTCCATTCTTTCCATAATTACCTCCCTTATATATATTACCATAAATACAAATTGTCATTCTCTAAATGCCAATATTGTCAAATTATATGTTTTATTATGATTAGTCTTCACAAAAGCAGAATTGATAAGTATATACATGTACAAGTAGATAGACAGCCAGATAGATATATAGTAGAATAGAAGGAAGGAAGGAAGGAAGGAGGGAGGAAGGGAAGAAAGGAAGGAAGGAAGGAAGGAAGAGAGAGAGAGAGAGAGAGAGAGAGAGCAGGAAGGAAGGAAGGAAGGAAGGAAGGAAGGAAAGAAGGAAGGAAGGAAGAAAGGAAGGAAGGAAGAAAGAAAGAAAGAAAGAAAGAAAGAAAGAAAGAAAGAAACAGAGAAGGAAGGAGGGAGGGAGGAAGGAAAGAAGGAAGGAAGGAAGGAAGGAAGGAAGGAAGGAAGGAAGGAAGGAAGGAAGGGTGTTTGATTGATAAGGGCTTGCATCATGTGATTATGGAAGCTTAGAAATCCTATGTGCTGTCTTCTATAAATTGGGGATCCAGGAACATTATAGATCTAATTCTAATCCAAACCTTAAAGCCTGAAAACCATGATGATTAATGATATAGATGTTAGTCCAAGTCTGAAGACATGATGAGGACCAAAACAAAGAGAATGGTGAAAGTATCAGTCCAAGAGAAGCAGAAGGCTGATGTTCCAACTCAAGCTAACAAATAGAGAAAGCAAATTCTCTTTTCCTCTGCCAATTTTTGTTCTGTTCTGGCCCCTAAATGGATTGGGTGATGCCAAACTACCTTGAGAGGAGAAATCTCTTACTCTTTCTGCAGATATAATTGCTAATCATCTTATATTGATACATGGCCACAAATATGCCCAGAAGTAATGTTTGAAAAGCTATGCAGGCATGGCATGACCCAGTCACATTGATGCATTGAATAAACTGTTCTGTGTTATGCTTACAAAGATACTTATATCTTCAAATATACATCTGAAAATAACTTGAATGAATATAAATAAGTTGCTTCTAAGTTTGTTCATTTACTGTTTATATGAGGCAAATTTTATGTTTTTGTCTTTATTTTGGTGTAATTATTTAAAGTGTTAATTTTCAATCAAGGGACATTATTTGTAAATCATGATCTCTCCAGTGTTCCATAACCTTTTTAAATTTATCTATTTAATATATATATAAAAGATACCCACATACTGCAGACAATCTCCTTTGACTGATTAATGACTCATGTTAGGTGAAGACACTACATATTGTTTAGTGTAATCTGAAACTCATGAAACAATTCTTCCCCCTTTATTAGAAAATCAGTCCAATTTATTGGATCACTAATAGAAAGTGCATACAACCCTTAAAAGTTCTCAAGGGGGAATTTTCTGTTGATTCAGTTTGAACTAAATATGAGAGCCATCTAGCTGGAATTTAACCATTCATAAACATTAGCAAAATTTGTTGTGTGGTATATGGTATTTTGAGTTATCTCAATGTATCTTTTGGTATGCTTAATCACAGAAAATATAGAAGCATGCTGACTTTTCAAAAAGTCAACTAGAGAAAGAATAACTCTTTTCATGATTTGTTTTTATCCCTGTATCACACACCTGGTTCTTGCAGAGGATAGAAGAAGGTAACATATGCCCTGGAACTGGAGTTACAGGTGGTTGTGGCTACCATGTGGGAGCTGAGAGCTGAACTCAGGTCCACTGATGTAGTATCTGGTACTCTTAACCACTGAGCCATTTCTCAAGTCCACAAAACACCATTTTTATACTCAAGTTTGACACTGTAACCTATGACTCTAGGTTTTTATCTTTTTTGAGACTCAGATTCCTCATTGTAAAATGGAAACTGTGTTAGATTATGTCTCTAAAGTTTCTTCTTATCTTACTATTTCTATTATTTTCTGATTGTATATAACTATATGGTTACTAAGAATTAATTTTCAGTTCATTAGGTGAGGTGTGAATTCAGGAAGGACTGAGCTGTAAATACAGAACTCTAATTGATAATTTGATATAGGAAGCTGCAGGATAGTGAAAGGAAAGTGAGACAAGTTGCCAAGGCACCTCGATATAATCTATGCAAATGGAATTGCCTCTACTGTGATGCACAGTACTTTACTCAATGTTTTGTACTCCCTTTTCAGGATTAACTCCTTCAAATCTGTTCTCCCACATAAACTTTCAAAGTATTTGCAGAGTTCCAACTGAAATCACAACATTCCTCTGTTTTAAAATAAATGATATAACATCAACACCCAAACTTAGCATATATGAATCTATTCACATAGTCTCTTGTCCACTGTTTTCAAAACTTCCTGATGCCCTATATTATACACATACCCCTCCCCACGAAAACATACTTCTGTTTGTCTTTCTTTCTTGTTTAAGAGACTTTTCCTGGGGTGATGAAAATGCACATGTCTACTCAGTCTAAGTAGAACCCATGGCAGACCAAAGGAATGGTGTCATCACAGTCAAATTTGGTAAACCCATGAGATTTCATTAGGATTACTAATAGGAGTGAGTGTGAGGGATTGTTTACAGGAGGATAGATGATGCAAAAGCAGCTGCATCACCAAAAAAAGTCCACTCCAGCAATTGTTACTACTTCTATGAATTTCAGCAGGAACACATTGTGAATCTTTCAAGATATAGCTTTCTCAGACCCAGGAAGTTTGTTTACATCCTGAGCCTCATGAGCCTGCCACATCCCTCCTGAAGAAAATGTTTCAATTTGGAGGAAATTGCTATACAACTCTCTCGCCCTCTCTCTCTCTCTCTCTCTCTCTCTCTCTCTCTCTCTCTCTCTCATGTGCACATGTATATAAATACACAAACATACACAATTCTGTGGTGTATATAGTAGATTCAAATTGATTTAAAACTCATTAAGAGAATTTTACAAGTGAAATTTCTCACTTGATTATGTCTAATATAAGCCACCAAGTCCTTAATAGTCAGATAGTCAGGTATAGGTATATTGATTTAAAAATGACTAGAAGGGTTTTCAACTTGGTGGTCATTTGGTTAGCAAAGGTACTTACTGAAAATGTCAATTCACAATCTCTAATGAAAACTAAGGGCAATTCGCTCTAAGTACACGAACACTAACATTTATAAAGGATAAAGAAGCAATTTGGATATCAGCAGTCTGTTTCTCTTTGGTAAGGAAAACTTAATAATACTTGTCTTAGTTACTTTTCCTGTTCTTATAATAAAATACCTGAGAAAAGCAACATTAGTAAGGAATGGCACAGTCTACCATGGCAAGGAAGTCAAGACAGCAGGAGCCTGTAGCTGCTAGTCATATTGCATCTGTAGTGGAGAAGAAAAAGGGATACATCGTAATATTCAGTTATTGCTTTTTATATAGTCTAAGACTCAAGATCAGGGAAGGATGCCAACCCAATTTTAGGGTGAATCTTCCCACCTTTATCCCCAAATTTTTTGTTCCTTTTCACTGTAGACCTGAATAAGTACAGTAAACAGTAGCCATGTCACAGCTTGAATGTTCTTCTGCCTTAAAAATTGCTTCATAAAACTAGTTAGTCCATATTATTTTATTGTTTGTTTGGTTTGGTTTTCATTTTTTGTGTTTTGTTTTTTATCAGAGGGAAAGAGGAAGTAAGAGAAGGAGGGGGCATGAAGCTGAGTAGGTATGGAGGCGATCTGGGGGGAATTAGAGTAGAAGAATGGATGCAATCAACATATTTCGTAGGAATAATTTAATATAAAATATATAAAATCAATTTTGTTCAAGTTCTCAAGACATAAATAAAATGAATTCAGATTCTTGACCAAACTATCATATGAGTAACCCCAAGCCCAGTCCATTATAGAGTCCGTGTTACCCTCAGAAACATCATTAGCCAGGCCCCTATTTACATTTCCTCCCCATAGCTCCCACCAAAAAGGCTTGTTAAATTCTGCTTAGAGCATGCTGTGGCTTTTGTAGCCCAAAGCATCAAACTCCAGCCATACAACAGACTCAAACAGTCAGTTCATCAGTGCAGCAATGGCATCGGTTTTTGGTACCACTTTTTCTGTGGTGATATTTTATTTGTACTGAAATGTTATTTTATTTGTATATTAATAAAGTTGCCTTGGGGTCAGAGCAAGCCATAGCAGAAGATGGGCGGTGGTGGTGCACGCCTTTAATCCCAGAACTTGGGAGGAAGAGCTAGGCAGGATCTCTGTTCAAGGATTCAGCCAGCATGGTGACACACGCCTTTAATCTCAATACAGAAGACATGGAGGTCTGTACAGAGAGACAGTGACTAGGAGGTCATGTGTCTGGGTTTACAAACAATGAGAAGGCAGAACAGAAAGTCTATATAAAAGACAGGACACAGGAAGTAGGTCTCTTGCAGAGAAGAAAGACAGAGTAGCAGTGAAGGGTTTTCAGCTCTCAGCTATTGCTCTGACCTCTTGGCTTTTAACTCTGTATTTGGCTATGTGTTTCTTATTTAACAAGATGGTTACATCTACACTTTTCTCTCACTTTTCCTGTTGCTGTGATTAAATAACTAACAAAAAGAACTTAAAGAAGAGAGTTTTGGCGCTTGTTTCAAGGATGTAGTACATCATGACAGAGACACCATGGAACAAGGAGTATATGGCAGACACTTACATCGTGTCTGCCATCAGGAATAAGATTAATAATTGCTTGTTCCCCAAGCCCAGGGAACAGTACTGCCCACTCTTAAGGTTGTCCTTCCTACCTTCATTAATGCAACCAAGATAATTTCTCACAGGCATGACCACCATTTTGTTTCCTAGATGATTTTAAAACTTGTCAAGTTGAAATGTAATAGTAACCATCAAAATCACTAAATCAGTATGGCTATTTCAGTTAATCCTAGATATCTAACATTAATCTTGTTCATTATAAATTTTCTTCCTTGGAATGCTTTCTTACATCAAGTTCTAATTATAAATTATAGAGTGTATTTGCTATTTTCTTATATAGGTTTGAAAATTTAAAATACACACACGAATTGTAGCCAGAGGCATTGTCTTCTTCTAATGACCAGTAAATCTGTACATAGTATCTATGTGGTTCATTAATCTAAAACATGAGCACCTGCCTTCTCATAAGCATCTGAAATCTCTGAAGCATTGATACTGGGCATGAATAGTAATAGGAAAAGAATATGAAACTTCATTTGGAATCTGAACTGGGCTTTGAGGAACAGGTAGAATTAAAAGGTTGAGAGGAAAAGAAAACGCGTTTTCAAAGGGAGAAACAGCATAAACAAAAATGTGGAAGGCATGCTGTACTTGACAGTTGAGTCAGGCAGCAAAAAGGCAGGTCTAAGTGGAACAGAGGATGCATATTCAAGAAAATTGGCATGACAGCTCCTTCTGCCAAGAATGTTCTCTTCTAGACTTTTTATTTCTTACTAGCTGACACTTTCTGTTACAGTCCTTTTCCTCCCACCAAATCTAGATGAGGTGTATTCTAATGTCATTTCTTGACAACCTTTCCTTCCCTAGCAAATAATTTATTATACCTAATAGTGTTTTCCTGACTATTCATTTGTCATTCTTTCTGAACTAGCAGTTCTCCACTTTCAGTGTGTATTAGAATCACCTAGACTGGGGATCGACAAATGACTGTTCAATGGCCAAATCCAGCACAGCCACCTGTTCTACAAATAACATTTTATTGAAGCATAGTCACACTCATCATTTATGTATTTTCTGTGCCTGCATTCATGCTACAACAGAAAAACTGAGGCATTGTAGCAGGGACCATATATCTACAATACTTGAAGTATTTACTGTCTGGCCCTTTACAGAAATAAAAAAGAAAGAAAGAAAACAGAATACAAACCATCAACCTGCAGCACTGTGAATCTAAGTTAGTTGAGCTGCCACCCTTAGAGCTGTTGATTTTGGAAACTAAGAATAGAGATGAAGGTAATGCACACCAGATAAATGCCCAAGTGATGCTGATCCTATTTCTGGCCTGTGATACCTTCAGAAATATTTCCTTAGGGTAGAAGCAATCAAACTTTGCTGAACAATAAAACCATCTACAGAAATTTAAAAATAATATCCATTGCACATTTAGACAAATTAAATGAGAATTTTTAGAGATGCAATTTAGATTTCATTCTACCTTTAAGCTTCTCAGGTAATTCTAAGAACTACTGCTGTGAGTTCTGTGAGGGAGCAGTCTCATCCTTGAATTTAAGATAATTCCCAGCACATAAATGATTTGTCAGTGAATTTGTAGATAAAACTGTAGTTAAGATTCAAAATGAGTGGAGCCAATATATTACTCCATTGTATTAGATACCTGAGTGCTTTGGAATTCTAAGAATCTCCAGGTCTCTGTAAGCAATTTCTCTTCTACTTTCCTCTGGAATGCAGCCACAAGTAATGAGCTTTATGACAGGGAGACCCCAGGCTGCCACATCCATAGTTCAGCACATTAACCGGAGGTGAGAACACAACTGGCTCACTTTGGGGCAACAAATTAGACAATTTGACCACTTCCCTAAGACACTAAATATAACAAAAGAGGATTTTTTCACTTGCGATAGCCATAATATTTCTCTGAAAGTCAAAAATTAGAAGACTATTGTGAATGCAAATTGTTTTGCATGTTGAGTTGAAGAGACTAGTGGGGGGCGTAGAAATAAAAGGTCACAAGAATGTCAAAAGCAACTGCTTCTGTGGGGAAGGAGCATGGGCTCTCTTAATTGGTCTGTTTCAATGGTAAGAAGAAGCAATGCTAACAACCTCTTCTGCCTTATCCTTAGAAGAAAAACAAATAGACTACATTTTCCCATTATAGACAAGACAGTAGCATATAGGACATTCCCTTTAAAAAAATCAAATAAGGACAGTGACACTATCTCTCTTCCATTCATACAATCTATGACACCTATGCATCCAATTGTTCTGCCTTTGAAAACACTATTTCAGAATACCCCCTTTAGTTTATCAGGAAACACAGCCAAAGGCAGAAGAAATGTGCTGGGGTAGGGATAGATGCCTAGCCATGAGCAGTCATTCTCTGAAGCCTAGGAGAGAAGACATAAGAAGGTCAATGAACGAAAAGAAAAAAATAAATGAATCTGACAAGGAAACCAGACTGGAAGTGAAAGTGATTCTGAGATAAGCAGAAGACAACGCTACCAATAAGTGACATATGTTTGGGAGTATGAACTTGTAAGAATAAGAAGAAAAGAAAAACTACATTAAACAAAAGTTGGATTATCTATAGAAAAAGTGATGAATGACTAGTTATAAGTAGATGATAGACACAAAGATGTTTATACAGATTTTTACTTTTAGTAGAGTACTTACAACAAAGATTAAACAAGCATTTTTCAATGAGGTAATATCTGTAACTTCTAGAAACATTCGCCCCAGGCTCCAAATTAGAGATTTAGGAGCCAGATGAACTCAAGTATCTGGTTAGACTTGGACCACAAAATGCTGATTGCTGTAAATGCTTCAAAGTTTCAGCACCTGACTGTGAAGATGCACTATTGAGATCATTCTAAAGGTATAAATGAGAATGTCCTTTTGTGTATTTTGTAGCCTTTTCATTTTATTTTTCTTAAGTACAATACACCTCAACCCATTCCTCCACTCCCCCAGCCCGTCACACACCTCCCCTCTACCCTAGATCCACTGCCCCTTCATTTCCCTTCAGAAAAGAACAAGCCTCCCAGGGATATCAACCAAATGTAGCATAGAAAGATGCAGTAAGGCTAGGCACAAGTTCTCATATCAGAGCTGGGCAATGCAATCCAGTAAGAGGTAAAGGGTCTCAAGAGCAGGCAAAAGAGTCAAAGATACCCCATTCTCATTGCTAAGAGTCCTACAAAAACCCCAGGCTGAACAACCACAACTTAATATTTCAGACTTTGTGAGTTCCTATGAGCCCTGCATAGTTGATTTGGTGGGCCATGTTCTTGTAGTGTCCTCTACCCATCTGGCTCCTACAATGTCTTCCACCAGGTTCCCCTAGCTCCACTTAGTGTTTGACTGTATGTCTCTGTATCTGCTCCCATCAGCTTCTAGAGGAAGTTTCTTTGATGATGATTGGGCTAGGCACCAATCTATGAGTATTGCAGTATTGCAGAATATCATTAGGAATCATTTCATTGACTTTTTTTTTTTTTGTCATTCATGCTTGGTTTTTCCTTAGGACTCTGAGCTATCTAGCGTCCAATTGCTGGTCATGCAGGCAGTGTTGGGCACGTGACTCAAGTTAGACCAGTCAATGGTTAGCCACTCCCACAAGTTCTGAGCCATCATTGCCCCAGCTCATCTTGCCGGAAGAACAGGTTGTAGCTTGAAGGTTTTGTGTCTGGGTTGGTATCCCAGTCCCACCACTGGAAGCCTTGTTGTATTACAAAAGATGGCCAGGTCAGGCTCCATATCCTCCATTACTAGGAGTCCTTGCTAGTGTCACCCTTGTTATAAGGAGATATTAGCTATTAAGTAAATAATAATCATGTTATAATTCATAGACCCAGAAAGGTTAAGTATCAAGGAGGGCTCTAGGGAGTACATATGGGAAGGGAAATAGAATAGATTTTGTGAGTAGACTTGGGGTAGGTAGGAATGGGAACAGGAGGGATCAGGTGTCTGGGGATAAATTTGGAGAACATGGAGAGAGGTGACTAGAATTGGGGGACATGGCGATGTGGAAACTGAGTGCTGTAGAAACGCCAGGAATGTCATTTTATTTAATGATGGATCTATTTAATCACATTATGCTAGAAAATGGGGCAAAATTAGAGATGTTATTCCTGAAAACCTTGTGTGAAATATTGACTTAATATTTACAGTGACTTTTTACTTGAGATTTAAAAATACATACCTAGGAACTCTATCTTGTAACTTTATATATACAAAAACTAAATTCTCCCTGCATATGGAAACCTTTAAGAAGCTGAAATCACACTAGCTTGTGGCAAATTTTCAATTTAAGATAGAATGATTTGCTTTATATGTAGTTATACACTATTTTCTAAAGCATCATACAAACATGCAAACAATATAGCAAGAGAAAACTGGAAATGAAACTATGACAAGATCAGAAAAAAATGTTGCCAAAAATAAAGATGAAACAAGAAGCTGAAGTCAGGTGCCTATTGTGAGGCAGACCATCCTTCTAGAAAGAAAAAACAAATGTTTGTTTCTAATGAGCTAGCAACCAACAGAAAGAGAAGCATACCATTCTACACAATTTGATTGTCCTTGAGATTGTTTAAAGCTATTCAGAAAAATCATTCCATTATCAAGAAAAGAATTTATCTATGGACCCTCATAAAGAAGCTGTGGAATGTGATAAACAATCGCCTAAAAGCAACACTACTTAAAATGCACTATCCATATTCACACAGTAATTTCTTACATATATTTATGGGATGATTTCAAGGCCATACTTCTAATGGTTACCTGATCTAAGGAACTATTCTGCTGGCTTAGTGAAGAGGTGTGTGCTAAATATTCTACAACGACAACCATCTTATTTGTAGAAGACAGCTCTAAATCTTCCTGGTTGCATGCCAAGAGAGTAGTATAAATACAGCAAAGGTATTGCATGTGTGTGTGTGTGTGTGTGTGTGTGTGTGTGTGTGTGTGTGTGTATGGGCATTCTCATGTGAGACAATGGAAGATCAAGGATACAATAACTTTTGGGGGAGTAGTGTATTGTATTTGACAACACTCACTTTAAAATGAAAAGCAACTTTATAATTGCATTTTTAGGACATACGTTCAGCAAATCTCATTTCCTGAACATACAGCCTTCTGCTGTAAGTAAGCCAAAACTTCTTGCCTTACCCAACTTGAAGTTTGGCAGAGTCATATAACTGACCTTTGCCCCAGAAATGTGATTGGAAGTATTGTCGCTTATAGAGTGAATGAATGAAATAGCCATGGCCAATTCACCTGCTAGGATGATAACAGAGAAAAATGTTAGACCATGGTCATGAAATCACAAGATCCCTAGATTGCTAAATTGCTGCATAGAAGATCGACATGCTTAGGAATTGCCTCAGCACAGTAATGTAGATGTAACTGTCTTGTTAAATAAGAAACACAGAGCCAGTTGCAGAGTTAAAAACCAAGAGGTCAGAGCAATAGCTGAGAGCTGAAAACTTTACCCTTTACTGCTGCTCTGTCTTTCCTCTCTGCAAGAGACCTATTTCCTGTGTCCTGTCTTTTATATAGACTTTCTGTTCTGCCTTCTCATTGGTTGTAAACCCAGCAACATGACCTCATCACTGTACAGACCTCCAGGTCTTCTATGGTTGGTATTGAGATTAAAGGCGTGTGTCTCCATGCTGGCTGTGTCCTTGAACACACAGAGATCCTGCCTAGCTCTGCCTCCCAAGTGCTGGGATTAAAGGCATGCACTACCACCACCCAGCTTCTGCTATGGCTTCCTCTGACCCCAAGGCAACTTTATTAATATACAAATAAAATCACATTTCAGTACAAATAAAGTATCACTATAAAGTAAGATTGAAAAACAAATGTTTTTGTTCTAAATTCCAAAGGGTGTTATTACAGCACAAGTTCAGCTCATCTTTACTAATATAACATTAATATGAAATTTCCCTCTCTGATGAAGGCCCAGATGAAAGGGCTGTGCATTATACTTCAAAATGACTAAAGGAGCTATTCCATAGGAAATTTATGCATGTCAGATAAATGTTATATATAACAACCACCAAACTAAATAAAATTCTTTCATGAGAGTATTATGTCAATTCCTTCTTTCTTGAAATAATTAAATAAGATGCTGTCCTAGAAAGTCATTCTATCGATCACTGTTCTAGCAGAGAAAACAGAATATACAATGGAAAGATAATTTAACAAAGGCCATTTTCTAATTTTTTGGTTTAGTTAAAATAAAATAGTAAATAATAACCAAGTTCACATTAATATTTCAAATTAACACCCAATACTTTAGATCCTAAAATAGTAAATGTGATAAAAATGTTTCCCAGCATCTGGATGGAACATTGACCTTTGTATGGAGAGGTAAAGCACAGTTAATTTGTATCCTGGTCTTTCTTTCTCCAGCCTTCCGATTTTCAGTAAGTTCATATCACTGCCTAGGTCCAACAAGAAAGTTGAGCAAAAGAGGTATTATTCACAGTGTCTGAAAAGAACCATCATTTAAGGTTCAAATATGGACAGATGGGTTAGGTATGATACACACTCAAAGATATATCATATGCATAATGAATAATTTTAAATTATATTCAACAATTCTGTGCTTTACTGTTTATGCCTAATAGATATTATATGATAGATCATTTCTGTCCAATCTTGAGGTAATATGAGGCAAGAATCCATCTAAACACTAGTATTTAGGCATTTAAATTGAGCTACGACTATGTAACCTATAGCCCACTCCCATTTGTAAAGTCATATCAATTTTATTAATAGACAGGATTTTCCAAAGGTGTTATTGTTTTATAATATTGTAGTGAAACATGAAATGATAACATTGCACCAGAAAAATACTCTGCTTGAGAAAGGATGGAAAGAAACAGGAAAATAAGGACAAATAAAAGAAGAGAGTATGGAGTTTGAATGCATTGACTGATAAGAAGTTGATTCTGAATAATGAAGTCACTTAAAAAGGAAAACTATAAGGTTTCCAATTTGTCTTAGAATTACTTAAGAAGGCTATGCTAGTTTCATCTTGCATAGTGGCATCTTGCACTCAATTTGAGTGGGCTGAACTTGTCAGAACTCAGGTGATCACCAGTGGCAAATAGGCTAGTATAGTATGGAACATCAACGTGGAATTAGAAGATAAAAGAAAACTCTCCTCCATTTCCCCTCAGTTATTTTCTTGGTAGCGAATTCATTCTCTGACAAAGGATTTGCAAGTCCTTTGCTTGCTCACTTAGATTCATGTCATATCAGCCTCCAAATTCTATAAGCAGACAGTAATAATTCAGGCTGTTTTCTCCAGCTGTTTTAGTTGCTTTCTGATGCAGTGGTTTTTTTAATCATTTACATGTGACATTATCTTCACAAGATATTTAACAATTATTAACTAAGTCTTCTAACCTGCCTCTAGGTATCTTTACAATGTTCATAACTTAAGATATTGGAAGAAATTTTCTTCAACATATCCCTCCTCTTCTAGACACTAAGGGACCAATAAGATACTAGCACACATCCCAATTTTCCTACCAGAAAAGCTTTCCTCATTCTGCAAGGTGACATCCCACACTCTTAATCTTTCTGGCTCCTAAAATATAACTCCTTGGTGCAGCAATATTCATTTTAAAGTCAAGTCTTTCTAACAAGATACTATAATATATTAAGACATTAAATGGAAGTAGGTTTCATGCACTATGACAGAACACTATACACTTTTTTTTTTTTTTTTTTTTTTTTTTTGCAACCGAAAGTTTGTTTTCCACCAAGTTTATACTTCTGGAGATTAGTCTCAGGTATATTTGGTTCAGTTATATAGGGAAATTATTTTAGTCCAGAAGGCTAAACAACATGGATAATGCTATCTATATTTAGGAATTTGTCGAGAACTTTCTAACAGAAATCTGATTCACATTTTCCCACCAACTATGAATACCTCAAGTTATCCACTCTTTGTACAAGAAGGGAAGAGCTCTTGTTTTTTTCCCACACTTATAACTTGCTGATTTTACCTAAAGTCCAAATTGCATTATAGAGCCCTTCACACAGTTCTCTAAGACAGAAACCTGGGATTTGCTTTCAGTACTTCCTTCTTTATTGTAGTACACATACAAAAAGTCACTAGTTGAGCCCCATTGAGTCTGTCTATTATAAAATTAATTAAAATGAAACTTGTCAACTTTTCTCTATCTCTTTCAAATCACCTCAGTGTTATGAAGCAATAAAATTGCTTCTAGTCTTGGTCCCCTCCAATGTCTATTCTGTTGCCAAAGGAAACTTAGAAAACTAAATATGCTAATTAGTATTAACTGTTTTTACTAGTTTAGACTTCACTTCTACTATGAAATTTTATCTTATTCCCTAGACAGAGTTGGCATTCTCCCTCCTCTAGGGCTATCTCTATACTGTAAAAATTACCATATCATGCAGCGTCTGCTTGTATATTCACTCCTCCATTCTATTTGAAATGTAAAGATTATGTCTGCCATATCTCTTCATATCTAGAACTCTTCTAAGACACAAGAATTGTGTGCTACACAATCATTGAAATACTGACCATTATAACTACCACATAAGGTTAAGACTCAGGCGGTCTTAGCTTAAATGCAACTATTATTTTAAAGGGAATTGCCCTTTCAACTAGTTAAATATTGCTTAAGGCATGCCAGTGGACCCATCATATAGCAAGAAAGAAAAAGCTTGATACTAGGTTGTATAGTGATGAAAACTGACATGGAAATGTCTAGATCATTGAGATTATATGTGCCAGAGGAAAAAAAAATCAATGTGCATAGTTTTGGGGGAAGCACAAACCTTTCCAAAAAAGATACATAAGAAAGAAACAAAGAAACAAAGCAATATTGTCTAAAATGGTCAAAGTGAAAGTCAAGCTACATGGTACCAACTTTTCTGCCATGCAGAGGGATTGCCTTAAATACAACTGAGTGCAATTTTGTTTTCCAGAAAATTTTTTTTATCTAATTATCATTTATTCTTCATTCCCTTTAATGTTAAATGGCCCCATACCCCATGCTATGTTATTGCCCTAGCTGCTAGGACCTAACATAAGATAAGCTTACCATCACTATTTTGTGTGCCTATTTATTATTTTAACGCTAATTCATTTATAGACTCAAATGCTAAGTAAACTCCCTTTAGTCACTCAGATAAGCAGAACTAGGCTTGTGGAATTAGAGGATTCAGACATTCTTGTCTGCATCATAGTTTAAAGCTATCCCCTAACCTTTACTTAAATTGCTTCAAGCCATGGTTTGAGTACCAAAATACTATGGAAAAGCACAAGGTAGAACAGTTAGATTTACCCTTGGGCACACAAAATTCATCATGGTGTGAAGAGAATTAAAATATATGCACACAGAAATTATATAACTCTCAGTATGAGAACTACAAATATATCAAGTGTGGCCCGTTTGCATGATAATGCCTTATTACGTTTTTCAAAAACTGACCTGTAGTGTTTTAATGCTCTAGGGACATAAGTGAAAAAATGCAGAGAATGGTCACTATGACAGTATCAAATGTTAATAGTTGGAATCCAGGCTAGACATTAAAACTGCATGAAAGAGTTCATGAAGTGACTAGCAGTTGGAACACCTGCTTTTTTAAAACTAAGAAAAAACAGCTTCTTTGATAATCCTGATCATTCATTGATATTCTTAAAATGTTATTCTAGCAAAATAGTCTCATTTCTGAACCCCCTGTATACCACAAGAACCCTCTGAAGATTTAGCAGCCTCTGCACCATAAAACACAGGAGCTTACATTTATGATTAACAACACCTGAACCATAGGTACATATGAAAACTGTTAAGTTCTCATTCATATGTTGAAGCTAAAAAATGTTAATCCAAAGAAGATTAGTGTTTATTAAAGTGTAGGGAGGGTAGGGAAGAGGAGGGATTAAGGGAGATTGGACAATAGTACCAAAACACCAGAAATAGAAGGAATATCATCTAACATTCTACAACAAAGTGGAGTAACAGTACTTCATAGTACTTTTTTATACAGGTCAGAAAAAAAAAACAACTAGAAAATAGAATCTAAGAGCCTCTAAACATAAACTAAGACAGAAGTTCTAATTACCCTGATATTATCACTAGCAGTGTACCCATACATTGAAATGTGTCCCTTTACCATTTAAATATTTTCAACAATAGCTGAAAGCATTTTTTTTTTAAAAAAACAAGCAATAAATACACAGCTAATTCAGCAATTACCACAACTTGCAAAACAGATGTTTTCAAACACGAGGAATTTGGAGGAAGCAGAAGAGACCATGAGGCAATTTTTTTATAGATATGTTATGTAAATATTAGCAATACTTACCAACTTTGGGGGTATGAAGTTTGCAAACAAAAATATAAACAAACAAAAATAATCAAGTATCTGAGCTTTAACAATTCTCTTTAACTGTCCCCATTTGTTTGGTTTGTTTCCAGGACACGGTATGAATAAACAAGACTGTATTACTTCAATGTTTGCAATATGATCCCTGAAAAATCAGTATAATGAACACTCGGTCACAATGGACTAGAATTTTTCCACATTTAAAATATCTAATTATATTTATTTTTGACAGAAAAAAGTTTAAGCATTAAGAATTGAATGGGTAGACCTAATGTTCATGCATTTATATTATCAAAAACCATTGTGTTACATATACAGTTTTCTATTGTGAATGTGAATTATAAATAAGCTTCCCAAACAAATTCATTAGCTTCTGCCTTTGATGCAAGATTTCCAGAGGTATGACTGACTGATATTTTAAGTGAACATTAAGGTTATATTAACCAGAATATGAGACCAGATTTTTTAAAGTCTATATTCTTTAAATTTCTGATCATTGCTGTGACCTATAAAGCATATTGGATGGGTTAAATTTAGAAATTATTTATTGAGCCCCTCATTTATGCACTGTGTAGAGAAAGAAGGAGGTGTGAATTAGGGAAGGACATTTCCTTCATAATGTTCATTGTGTAATATAAGAAGTATGTGGAAAAGTTTATTATACCTTTCTATTATGTGGTATGTACATAGTACAATAATGTTGCAAAACAAGCGTCATTATTCTGCCTGAATAATAAAGAAGGATTCAAGGAATTGCAACACATTACCTGGATCTTGGAATAGAAGCATTTTTGTATGAGTATAAGTGCACAGAGTAGACTACTCTAGGGAAGAATATGCCCATCACCTTTTGTAAATTGGATATTACGATGTTTAATTGTCAAGAGGAAAGAAAAACAAGGAAAGACGAGGCTAGTATTTCAGAATACTGAAGATATGCAACCTTTTAGCTTTCCTGGGCTACACTGAATGCAGAGTAATTACCTAGGACCAAACATGAAATATACATGTACTTACAAGAGTCTATGAGAAAAGAAATTCTGTGTATAATTAATCCTAATTATGAAGTATCCCATTTACAATTTCTTTTTAAAAATTGTGATCATGGGAGCTAGAGAGATGGCTTAGTGGTTTTGTTGTTCTTGCAGAGGATGCAGATTCAATTTCCATCAATTACACGGTGGCTCACAACCATCACTAACTCCAATATCGGGGTATTTGACACCTTCTTCTGAACTCTGTGGGTGCCAGACACACATGTATGAGACCAAATACTCATACACAAAAAATAAAGTAAATAAATATAAATTTCTCTTTAATCAGTGAACAGGAACCAAGTTTGTGATCGCTAATAAAGAAAATGAACATATACAAATCATAAAACTTTATTGATAGTTTTTGATATTTTTATTATGAAAGTAAAAAGAAAGAAACTAGTGGGATATTTGACACTGTATTTGATAGACCCATGAATTAATATCTGGCTTGGAGGACATCACTGATACTCTCACTGAGTTCTCCTTGGTACTCAGAAGATATTTTTGTTCTAATTTGACTCTGAGTGTGCTTTCCTTCTGGCAATAGCTGCTCACAAATGCAGGTGCTTCCAAAAGTGATACCATCAAAATGTGTGATTATGAAGTGACAGATATTTGTCTTTTGGAAGATAAGACTTATGAAAGTCTAGGAAAGACATGTTCAACTTTTCATTAAGTTGAATGTCAGTATGTAGTTATAGGAATTGAACTGGGAAAATTTCAAGTGAAATATCTGTGTCAAATGAAAGTAGAGTCATAAATATGCCAAAATATTGTTAATTTTCCTGGTTCTTGAAATCTGTTTTCAAATTATTAAATCAATCTGTAAAGCAAGGCTACATTTTTTTCACTGTTCACAAGACTATGTTTAGTCAGTGTTTAGTCAGTGTGTCAGAATGCATAAAACTGTTTGCCTTAATTTGACCTTGCCTTAATTTCATATTCTTTTGGAATGCTGTTATGACTTGAAACATTGTGTTGACAAAATTTTTGTTTTTCCTAGAAGCTGCATATTTAACTCATTTAAATGAGTGGTTTAATCCACTAAAATGCTAAATAGTAAGCAAGCTTTCATCATCAATATCTGGCACAAATTTTGTTTTGGATACCATAAACAACTTAGTAGCATTATAAATCATAAAATCATTCATCATTTACTCTCAACTCAGCTATTTTACTTCCTCAAAGTGAATGATGCCACCATAGTCAGCATCAACACTTTCAGGGGATTCTTGGAATTGATATTAATTAATCTCTTGCCCCTTACAAAACTCATAGTCTTCACGATCATTTGAAAGACATTATCCCTTTTAAATGTTTCTCGACATAAATTATCTTGATGTACTGTTAAAAATGTGCAAAGAAAGTTGCTTTAACATGCTTTCTTGCTTTCTCTAATTCTCCCAATTACTTATGTCTTCTTTTTACTCGTTTTTTAGACTGTAATATAATTACAGCATTCTCCCCCACTATTTCCTCTCTCTAAATCCTCCCATATATTCCTCTCTGATCTTTTGACTTTTAATGGAACAAAAGAAATCATTTCTTCAGTGATACTATGTTCATCAATAATACCTCAACTATATATAGTAGGATGAGCCATTTCGAAGCATCATTTGCTGTTCCACACCAAACTATAGCATTTAAATCAGCAGCTCTACTCTCCAAAATTATTTTGATAGATTTTCCAGTTTCTTTAATTTTCTGGGCTACAATCAGGTGTGTCAAATAGATTTTATAAATGTCTCCCCCTTTGAGTGGACATATGTCTGCTTTACTACCTGTACACTTTTTAACAAATTTACAAACAATAAAAATATTTTTCATATGAAGTTCTCTAAGAACTGATAAAATATTATCTGATTAAAAATAGATTAGTAATTTTAACTTTTTGCTATTAAATAACATACCCCCAAACTGGTTGTTACAATATAAAATTGCTTGAATTGTACCAGATTTTTAGATTTCATTATCTTGTTTTATGTGTATGAGTGTTTTGACTTCATACATGTAGATGTGCCACACACATGTTTGGTGTTTTACGAGGTTAGCAGAGGATGCTGGACCTATTGGAATTGGAATTACATATGGCTTTGAGGTCCCATGTGAGTGCTAGGAATCAAAACTGGTCCTCTGCAAAACAGTTTCTTTTAACTTCTGAACCATCTCTCCAGCCTCTGTAATATTTTTTATTGTTATTGAGAAGGCAGATCTTTTGCAAGTTCTGCTATATGACAACATAATTCTTAATACACACCGAATTTGGTAGTATTATCAAGTTATACTCTTTGAAAACATGTACAAATTCACTTCAGATTAGAGTACCCATATTATTTGACTCAATAAAAAACAGTCATCAGTCCATTTTTCATTTAACAATCTTCCTTCATGTATAAGTTTTCTTTTGCACTTAAGTTCTGTTTAAGCTCTGTTTGTGATGGTATAAATATCTGCTGGGATTAAAAATGGTAATAAGTAAGGGAATATGTTTTCTTTTATCATGAAAATTAACCAGCAGTAAAATGGAGAGCAAACTTTGGGTCATTCTACATCTCAGCTGCTGCTAATATAGCATAAAATACAGCCCTGATATTAAAGCATTGTGAGGCAATATGTGAGTCATTACCAAGGTGTGGCAGTACCCTTAATAGTCAATAACACTTGTGTCTTCCAAATAGCATTAAATGCCTATCATTTATAATAGTGTTTTAAACAGTTATTGATATTGGCTGTGTTTAACTTGTTCAAGTTACCATGAATACATGTAACATCTGGTGGTATAAATTTGACTGTCTGTGATTGGAAGATGACACCCTAGAAGCTGCACACCATCCTAAAACTGAAGCCATCTGTGTCTACAAATGGTGATTTGTATACATTGATTTTATGTGACATTGCAATATAACATCGACATCTACAAGTCATGCTCAAGAACCTCACAAAAATTGCCTCCAAACTCATAATGGTGTAAATCAGTTTACAATTCTGTGTTGCACCACATTCATACCTATCCTGTGTCACATCTAGCCCTTGAGCTCTAGGTTAGACCCCCACAAATAAGGCCCCAAAAAAGCTCATTTAGGATTGAAGCAAAAGAAGTGATGCTTAGTCTTTGAATGTTTAACTTAATCAGAAGCAGAACTTAATCACATTTTGTTTTTAAATACTCATTCTAATAGCAATGTTGTTCAAGTATTAGAAAGTGATTGAAGGTAGTGAAACAAAGCCAAAAATTTACACATGACAAAATGAGAGCCCCAATAACAGCAATAATGTAAGACGAATTGCTAAATGGTCTCATTAATAAAACAAAAAAAAACAGAGCCAGATAGTGGGGCAAAAACTGAGAGATTAGGGGAGCAGAAAGAAGCCAGCCATGTTCTTACCCTAGAGAATCCTCAGCCCAAGAGAGACCTACTTCCTGTATACCCTTACCTATATACATTTCTGTGTTTTGCCATCTCATTTCCTCTCTCTGCCCAGCTATATCACTTCCTCTTTCTGCCCAGCTGTCTGCCCTTCCTGTCTGTCTGTACAGACCTCCAGACCTCTGTGGTTAATGAGCACTGGGGTTAAAGACATGTGCCACCACGCTTGGATCTTTTCCCAGTGTGGCCTTGAACTCACAGAGATTCAGATGACTCTCTGTCTCCTGAATGCTAGGATTTAGGGCGTGTGCTACCATTGTCTGACTTCTATGTTTAATATAATGGCTGGCTTTTCCTCTGATCTTCAGATAAGCTTTATCGGGGTGCACAAATAAATATCACCACAATAATATTGAGAATAAATGCAACTAAATGTAGATGAAAGTACTGAGGAAAGCAGCTAGAATTTCCCAACCTAGAGAGGAAAATGAAAACCAGAAAATTGAAATCAACAGAACTGACATACATGTACCTACAAGAGCAGCAAAATATTGAGATGCACAGGTATAATGTTACAAAAGTATCTTTAGACAAATGCAAAGCCTTCATCTCTCCTCTCAGCCAATGAAGTGACATAGGAGTCCTTTCTCTCAACACATCCTAGTTGTTCACCTGAAAAATGTAAGGAACTGCTTGATGACCTATGATATCCTTTCCGCATCTGTCATTCTATGGCTCCAAGTTTGCAATAAATACATGTGGAGTTCACAATTTAGGCTCTTAGCTCCTTATCTAAAAAGAACAGGAAACCATTTCCATGGAGTAACAGGTAAGACAGAAAATGTTTGTGTCATTTAAAATTGTGCATAAACATGAGTATGATCACGCCTCATTATTGAGGCACTGATTATTCATTTCCCAGATTATCTGTGACCTCCACTTCTCCTCTTCCTGACTGCCTGGCTTTCTGGCATGTCTTTGTTCATTAACATTTGAAATTAAGGGTGAGGCAGGAAGAGGGAAGCAGAAGCACTACATTTAGTTGCCTATTCACAACTCTATCTTTCTCCTTTAAATACATACAAGAGGAAGAATACAGGAGATATAAACTAAGAGCACATCTCCACAGTTGTCAGTAAATGGTAGATTTCTATCATATGAGTTAGGCCTATTCTCGCAAGTAACTGGCAATCTAATACAGTAAGTTACTCATAAAGCATGAAAATAAATAGCAGGAAAGTGAACATTTCAATTTAATTTAGTTTATCTTATATACACATGTCTTTTGCTTGTAGGTATGTCTGTGCACCATATGCATGCTTGGTAGCCTAGGAGGCCAGAAGAGGGAGTCAGATTTCCCTGGGACTGGAGTTACACAGGGTTTAGAACCAACATGTGAGTGATAGTGACCAAACCCATCTCTCCAGCCCCAAAAGTGAACTTTTAAAACAACAGATGAAAAAATAGAAGCAAAACACAAACAAAAGTTCATTTTAAAATCAATTTTATTTCTTGGTATGAAAACCACTACTCAATCCAATATATTTTCCAGCGTCAGTATCTGCTAAGCTTAAAATTATTGGGACAACAAATACCATCACATCACTATGTCTTTTGAAACACTGTACTGCCCAATGGGCTATACTACTCAGTGCTCAGATGGAAATTCTTTGGTCTCCTAAAGGGAGATAATTCGGTGGGAATCATGAGACTCTCATATCTCTTTAGGGACTGTGGAATAATCAGGTGTGATTTTCTAAATTTGGGGAACCAAAAATATGAAAATGAACAACCTCTTTAAAAATTTATGTGATCTTCAGTAGACACTTAAAGTGAATCAAAATGATACTCTTGTAAGAATAACAGGAGCACCATTCTCATATGCTAAAACAGGAAGCAAATAGTTGTTCTGTGAATTAGAAATCATAATTCACAGTGAACTCATGATGAGTTCACATTAAGTACATTACTGTGCATCTACAAGGACAAATTCAATAGACAATACCACAACCCTCATGCAGAAGGAAGTTTACTTGAGTAGGTTTTTTTCTCCTCAAGGGAAGAAGGTTTTAACAATTTTGATTAACTTCTTTCTAGTCTTTTTTTTAACACTCTCTTTTCTCAAAGAGTATGAAGAATAAATCTTCAAAGCCATACCTGCTGGGATTTTGCTTGCAACCAAAGATATTCTCAAACAATTATTTTCTCTTTAACACAAGGGGGAAACAGGTTTGCCACCACTCCTTATTTACCCGTGGCCCCTAATAACCCTAAATAATATTCCAGTGAAAATTTTTCTCTAACAAAGATTGAATATGTTTTGAATTAATTCATATTATATCTAAATCTTGATATACTCTGATCTATTTGTTTTCTCTATGATAATGATCTGAATACAATATAATAAAGCTTAGAATTAATCTGCGTGAATTTCAATAAGATACATAAAAGCTAACAAAAATCTCCCAATTAGCATAAGCATTAACCTTCATTTTTATCTAGTATACTAAATCAACTGAGGAATAATTATTCTGAAAACTAAACCAGATGATGTCCATTTAGTTGTATAATTTCTTCTTGTAATATGAATTCATGAACTTTTGGATAGTTTTGTGTTATATCTAATGATTCATTCTTAATTCCTTTCAGTGCTCATCACAAAAAATAATTCATTCCAGAAGATAGAGACACAAAACAGTCACTAATGTATAGTTACTTAAAATATGTACCTCTCACAGAAACTATAATACATTCCAAAATGGTTTCACTGTATTCTCCAACTATCAGATTAAACTGAGGAGCTACATCTCATCCTATTTGACTTTGTGTTTTAGTATAATATATACTTGAAAAGATTTAATTAAGTTCTTATAGCAGTCACTTTTAAATGTCTGCTGTTATGAACTACCATTATAAATGGTGGGTAACTGAGAAACAACCTATCTATGAACAACCTAATTCGATCATAGAAGTAACGTTGAAAGCTAGGTATCCAGCATTAAAAAAGGCCCCAATAAAATACACATTACTAAAAATTGAATGTGCTCTACCTTCTCTAATGGTAATTTAGCAGAGCTAAATTAAAGCAACTTTTGTTCAAGTCAACAAAACAGAATGTGATGATATATTGATCAAATTTCTACATGGTGCTAAAACAGGCAGATGCCAGGCAGTGGTGGTGCACACCTTTAATCCCAGCACTTGGGAGGCAGAGGCAGGCAGATTTCTGTGAATTCGAGGCCAGCCTGGGCTACCAAGTGATTTCCAGGAAAGGTGCAAAGCTGCACAGAGAGACCCTGTCTTGAAAAACAAAAAACAAACAAACAAACAAACAAAAAACAAACCCCAAAACAAAAACAAACAAACAAAAAAAAACACCACAGGCAGAGATGAGGATACAGAACAAAACATGCAAAGTGATATTGATGTACTAGTAAGAGTCTTAGAAAAATACCAATAATGCCAACAGGGTGGGAAAATCTGTTAGAAATAAGCTCAGATTTAAAGAAATATCTGTAATTCATAACCAACTGTGAGCTAAGTACAAGAATCATTGAATGCATGACCCAGAAGTTTGCAATATATATATATATATATATATATATATATATATATATATATATCATAAATAACCATTTCTTTGGCATTTTTTTTTAAAAAAATTTATTGTATTTGTGTTTTAATTTTACACATCAGCCATGGGTTCCCCTGTCCTTCCCCCTCCTGCCTCCACCTCCACCTTTCCCCCAGCCCCTCCCCTCCATTCCCATCTCCTCCAGGGCCAAGACTCCCCTGGGGATTCATTTAAACCTGGTGGATTCAGTACAGGCAGGTCCAGTCCCCTCCTTCCAGGTTAAGCAAAGTGTCCCTGTGTAAGCCCAAGGTTCCAAACAGCCAGCTCATGCCCTAAGGACAGATCCTGGTCCCACAGCCTGGGTGCCTCCCAAACAGTTCAAGCTGGCCGAGTGGTCTAAGATGCCAGACTCAAGCTGAGCTTCCTCTTTGGCATTTTTTAAGGACAAATCAGGATACTAAATGTTTCAGAAACATTTAGTTCAATCCTCCTGTCTTAGAATTTCTCTGCTGTGATAACACACTGACCCAAACCTCCTTCGAGAGGAAAGGGTTTATTTCAACTTATAACTCACAGGCCACACTCCATCACTGAGGGAAGACAGGGTAGGAACTCAAATCAAGAACCTAGAGGCAAGAACTAAAGCAGAATGAATGAAGATGCTGATTACTGGCTCACTCTTCATGGTTGGCTCAACCTGCTTTCTTATAGCTCTTAGGACCACCAGCTAAGGGTTGGCACCAGCAACAATGATTTGGGACCTCCCACATCAGATATCAGCCAAGAAAAAGCCCTACAGGCTTGCCCACAGGTCAGTCTGGTGGAGGCATTTTCTCAGTTGAGGTTCCCTCCTTTCTTATGTCAAACCTACCAAAACTAGCCAGCACATCTCCTAGTAGCCTATACTACAGATGATACATTTACTATCATTTTACAATGAGATAAATAATGCCTCAGACTTACTTCAAATCTTTCCTCAATGGATAGTTCATGGACATTGAGAAAATGGCTATGATAGTCTTGAAAAGTAAGGAGTTCTGACACTGTACTCTAAATTTTGCCTTTTCTCTTGGGTAATCTTTTCATCTCTTCCTTTTAAATGTGTTGAATGAATGTATAGAACAGTTGATTTCTACCTTGTGATCTACTGTGATTTATTGGTGAAACAAAAATGATGAATCATATTTAATTATGATCATTAAAAGAGATATATCAAAATGTATAATTGCCTGTTCATCACCCAGATTATGAAAAATTAGTATTTTTGAATTCTGACAGTGACCAAATTAAGCAAATGTTTTCTGCCTCATCTAAATCACTTTTCCTTCCCTATTCAATCTTCAGAGAATAAGAGGCTGAGTTAGATAGATATTAAAGATGCTCAATCTTCCAGCCTTCAGGCAACAATATTTATTTCTTCCCTTCCCTCCCTTCAAACCTTCCCAGACACCCCTTTCCACTCTCCTCCAAGTTCATGGCTTCTTTTTTTCACTAAATATTATTGCAAGCACGTAAAAGCAAATATATAAATACACACAAATATTGCCTATTTAGTCTGTATAATGTTACATCTATGTATGTTTTCAGACCTGATCATTTAAAGTCTCACCAAAATGACTACCCAAATGAGCTAAACAAGGTTGACACTGAAGGACATGCTAAAGTATGTGGGGGAAAACCTACAGGGCCTCAACCTTACACAAAGGATTATAGGCAAATGAAGAAAGATGAGAAAAGGAAAGGTGGTCTTGCCTAGAAATAAACACCAATGTGTTGTCCAGTGCCAAAAAGTTACCCCCAAAAATATTTAATTTGTAATACTATCAGTCCATGTTTTCATTCTATCCATGTCTATACAGTACTTAAAACTCTGTTGTATTTGATTACTTTGTGTTTCACAGTTTAAAAAATATATTTACATTAATTCTTTCAAATTTTAATGTATGCATAAAATGTATTTTGATCGCATTAACTCCCCTCTCCTTCTACTAATCCTCCAATATCTACCTCCCACCTCACTGCAAACTTCACACCCTCTCTTTTTAAATACCTCACCTAGTATTTCCCGTATATGCATGGACATGGGGATAGGTCACAAGAGCATGATTAACCTTCCAGGGACCATATCCCTAGATCAAACTGACTTTCTCTCCACAGGCAATCAACAATTAGTAGCTTCTCAGATGAGGAAGAACAAGCTTGTGAGCTCCTCTGCACTATATGCTGGGATGTTGACTGAGAGACTCTTGAACAGTTCTTGTGGAGGTTAGCAAAGCTGCTGTGAGCTCATGAGAGCAGTGGTCCTCCTTGAACTCTGGGTCTTAAAAATCTCTGTGGTTGCTTCTTAAACTGTCCCATTTGAAGCAAAACACTCCACAGTCACTTCTTCTCTGCACTTTGGCCAGTTAATTTTTCTGCATTAAATACTGTTCACTTCACAACAAAAACTTTGATGAGGTCTGAAAGCTTCAGTAGTCTATGGGTATAGAGATATGAATACATAGGGCAGTTTGATACCGTGCCCATTCACCAAAAGAGTAGTAATGAGTCCAACCCTGGGGCATACAAGCTCTGTGACTGTGGGTTCTTGGCTTTATTTACAGCACCAGGCATGTGTTTCCTCCTGTGGAGCAAGCTTTAAATTCAATTAGTATACAATTAGCTAGCTCCATAGCATTTATGCCACAATCTCACCAAGGTGTTTATCTTGTGAGACCAGTTCTTGTTATAAATTATACGGTTCATAGCTAGTTGTTGATAGCTTTTCTCTTCTAGCAGTTCAGGCAGAGCCTTTTGTTACTAGTAAAGTTAGCCATTAGGTAGGAAGCTTCTCAGGCAGTGCCAGCTTGATTTTTCCAAGTCCTGTGACCAAAGAGTGTGCTATCTTCAGCAAAAGGATCTTTACAATCAAGTTCTTATGGGCAATCAAGAACAATAGCATTAGCTTACATTGTTTTGGGTTTATCTGGGATTTTTATTTGCCAACCTGTAGCTTCTAAGATATATAATATATTGTTATATATTACATAATATAGTGTGTTAATTAAACACACGATGTATATGTTAATTAATTATAACATATTACAATTGTTTTATATGGATTAGATTTTTATATATTTGTACTATTCTCTTTCAGCTCACTAAGATGGTTTTTCCATGTCTTCTTTAAACTCCTTGAATCTTTGATGAAGTTTGTTACTGTTCTTTTAGCATTTTGTGTCCCGAGGTTCATCTAGGTAATTCTCATTGAAGAACATTTCTATAGGAGTGGTGGATTTGAGGAGGGGATGTACTATCTTAAGTTTCCATATTTCTTTTCCAATGAGACTTGGGTATGTACACTTCTTTTATTAGTCATGTGTCTGTTGTGTACACAGCAAGAGGGCTGGCCCACAAGAAGTGCCAGAAAGCCAGAACCTGGAAGGTAGAAAGGTGTAGAATGGGGTACTTATTGTAGGGTCTAATGGTTGGAGTTGAGTCAAGGAAAGGTAAGGTCAGGTGGACTCAAAAGGCTGGAGTGGTGCACAGGCTGTGCATGCTAGGCTGAGCTTGGAAGATGGGTCTGATGTAAGCAGCTATGGGGCAACTAGAGGAGGGGCTGTGCAGAAGAGCTCAAGTAGCTTACCTGTGCCTTCACACTGTATGAGCCAGCTACCGGGTCCCTAAATTGGAAGAGTTCATGATCTGGTCAGTCCCAAAGGAAAGGAGAGGGGCCTGGAGGAGGTCATGATTCTTGGCAAGCACCCACAGGATGACCTGAGTAGTGGGGGAAGACTGTGTTAGGGAGTACCAGTAGATGAACTGAGTATCTGTATCTCAAGGATGAAACAATTTTTTGAGCAGGAAAAAGACTAATAACCAGTCTTTGCTTGTGCATTGAAGGCTTTCAACAATGTGAAATTTCTGTTCCTTCTGTTTTAGCCACTTCTCCCCATAACAACTACCTGAATTGAAATTATAGTTATTTTTATCTTTAAAACAAACTCTTCGTCTGAAAAAAAGCTGCTCTGCCAATCTGCTTGGAATTTTTCATAGTTTTTAATTTCTGTTTTAAAAAGTATGTTGACATTGTCATGTAGTAAGCACAAATACAAGATCATTACTATTTTTTTAGGAGTATCGGGAGTTTATTTTTTAATGTTTATTTTTAATTGAAACAGAATTTCATCACATTCTCACATCCCTTTTCTCCCCTCTTAGTTCCTGTCTGTTGAACCTCTCCCATGCCCCACACTCTCAAGTTGATGGCCTCTTTTTCTATGATTACTTTTACACATATATTTGCATATGTATAGTGTGTGCACAAATATATAAATACAGCGTGCCAAGTATATTTTTGTTGTTTGTGATCACTACTATTTTTGCTATTATTATATCATATGCAAAATGAAGATATAATATACCAATTCTCAGAACATACATTCTAGAAGAAGCTTAATTCTACAAATTAAGAAAATGGAAAGACTTGGAATTCAAGAATCAATACAGGAGAAAAGTTGTCAGCATTAGAATGGTGTATCATAGGTTATATAGGCCACTGGTCTACACAATACAGACTGAATTAGAGCGACAGAAGAACAATGTAAGAGACCAGAGACCAGTGCTAGGACAGTTTATTCTGAGTCAGAAAAGCAGGAGGATCAAAAGATCACAAACATGAAAGGAGACTGATTTGAACCCTAAAACAAAGCTGAGCCTGCAGATGAGTTATTCACAAAGCCACACTCAAAAAATTCAAGAAGGCAGAAGAAATAAGGTTTCTTGGGTAAGAATTTAGATGGGGGAATGTGCCTTTTAGTTAGAGAAAGTTCTTTGCATATCATAATAGACAGTCCTTAATCTCCTTCTTCTGTGAATCAAGTTTCCTTTGGATGATAAAAGAATCTTATGATCCCAAAAATTAATGTGTAGCAAGATTGAAAATCTATGTCATATTTTGCAAGGTTGAAATGTTATGGTTTTTTAATTAAAATAGCCACCAAGCTGTGTATATGTATTTTTTATACTTCAAACAGAAAAATGTTAAATATAATTCTCATTAATAGCATGAAAATTTAACTCACTACAGAGTTCTTTATGCTGTTTTACCAGCCTCGGGAGTGAAAGGAAAAGAATACACTCGAGGTCAATTTCCTACTAAACACAGGAATGAACTCTCCAACCACCCGGAGCTCTGGTCATTCAGCATTTGTTTAAACATTTCTAGACCTGAGGAGCCCATTCAATTTTCAACCAGCTTCATTTTTTATACTCAAGCCCCAAATCTGCCTCTTTTATACTCATTCATCTATTGTAGTTTGATTCTTTGGAGCTACTAAAGAGAAATTTAATTCCTTCCTCAATCTGACAGTCATTGTTGGTCACAGGTACTGACACTGATTTACTAACAGATAAAGACTCCAAACATTCATATATCAGCTTCATAGCAAGAAAATCAAATAAACTGAGAGAGCAAATGAGAGATCAAAGTTTGCCTTGGCCATTCATATATTTCTCAAGAAGTAAACATGTCTCATCCACTGAAGTTATCTTTTGATACTAAAGTGGCATGATTAAGAGATTTATATTTATTATCAGAAAGAAAACAACTATGTTCAATTAATTATCCAATGCTGAATATCAACCAATCCTTAGTATATATTAGATGATGACCATATATATTTGCATTGAAGTGACATATAATATCAACAAAACCGAAGAAAATATAAAATAGAAAGTTAAGACAGGGTTTGACATAAACTAAACTAAACCAAGGTCCTAGAAGAAAAGCTGTCTTGTTACATTCAGCTCGTTTTCAAATAATTACCAGAAATATATTACTTTCAATAGTATTAGACCTGTTCTTACAATGCTCCGAAATAAATTATATTAAATTGTTTCAGTAAAATGCATGAATGTATAGATACAGGTTTTAAGAATTTTATTTATTTATTCTTCTTCCATGCAATACATCTTAACCACAGCCTCCTCTCCCTCCACTACTCCCAGTCTCTCAACACACACACTGCTCATCAGCTTCCCTTCAGAAAAGAGCAGGCCTCTCAGGGACATCAAGCAAACATGACATAACCAGATGCAATAAGACTAGGCAAAAACCTTCATATCAAGGCTGTATGAGGCAGCCCAGTAGGAGGAAAAGGGTCCTAAGAGAAGGCAAAAGATTCAGATATACCTCACTCCCTCTGTTAGTAGTCTCAACAAGAACCCCAAGCTGCACAACCACAATGTATATGCCGCGGACCTAGAATTTTTAACACTAAGGAACAACAAACTGGTTCTTTTAAAAAGTAAAGCCTGGGAGCTACTTCTTGATGTTCTCATGGGGAAAACTAGCTACTAATATACCCTTGGCTAAGATATAGTCTTCCTCTCTTGCAGAAGTGTGCAGGTTGAGGAGGAACACACATGGGATAGTGAGTGAGAAAGAGATACCAGCCTAGTCACCGAGATCAGCCAAGAAAACTCTGACCCTAACAGGTTGACAAGTATAGTAGCTAGAGCACAAAATCTTAATGTTTAAATAAGGAGGGCCTAGAGGATGGGGTGGGGGGGCATGGAAGATGGTAAACCAAAACAAAGAGTATATGTTTAAAAAGCAATATGGAAATCTGATATCTTGGAACTCAATTAGAAAACATGAGAGAGAGTTTGAAATGAGGTGCCCTAAATAGCTAGATAATGTCTGTTCTATAAGTAACAGTAACAGATCACTAAATAAATATTTAGTGCCAAGTGTTGGGAACTCCCATTTGAGTTGTTTGTTAGGGAGGACTCAAAGACCCCCCAAACAATATATACTCTTGCTTTTCCTATTGCTTACCCACCAGAACTAGATAATATGACTGTAGTCCTGAAAATACCATACTTAATTGCACAACACAGAGAAATCATGCTGGAACTGGGCTGGATATCTCAAGCCTGGTGGCTAGATTTCAAAGTTCTAGAAAATACTCAGCAGGCTGCTGGGGAAGAAAAAGTATCAATAGTCTCACCTAGCTACAAACTGAATGATCTTCCAAACAAGATGTGCCTACATAGACAATAGTAGCACAGCTGTTATGGGAGTAACCAATCAGTCTCTGATTGGATATGAGACATGATCCACAGGAAGGAATCCATGTTTGTACTATATGCCCTGTCAAAAACTCATGGTCCCTAGTAGGGAAATAACTACTATTGCTAAATGGACATATCACAAAACTATTTCCAAAGAATCTCTGTTTATGCTCATATACAAATGCTACTCTCATCCACAATTAGAGAACTGTCATTCTGCAGTATATGAGGGTGAATGGAGAGAATCATGGCTATCGCAGATGCTAAGGAGAGGTGAAGGCTGAGAGGGCTTAGGGAACATTGCAGAAGTGTAAAATAATGTTATAGAAGATAAAAGTGTTGTAAAATGTCATCATTAGTCACAATATTAATGCAGTTATGAACTCACAGTAGATGTGGTTACTGGCACCAGGTCTGCATGCATGGAACTGGTCCTACCAACAAGCAGCCACGAACCGAGGATGAGCTTATGGGACTCTATTCCTAACTACCGAACACTAGATACTTATAAATTTGGAAAGAGGGGGCGTCATTGTCTTCAGTTGTGTCTGCAATGGTAAGCCAGCCTATCTTCATTAAACAGGTTCAAATGAAGAAATACATAAGTAAATTCAGTGGGTCACAAAACAAAACAAAACGTCATAGATATATGAAAGAGCTTTATAAGGCAGAAGAGAAATTTTCAGGGATAGGAGGGAGATAACAGAAGGGAAACAAATAAGAAAAGTGCATTGTATGAATAAAGTTTTTAGATTATAAAATCAATTGATAAAAACTAAAAATGACTTACATGGTACAGAAGAAAAAAGGATAGTGATGATAATAGCTGTTTCTTCCATTTACTACACATGAGATACTTCATAATCTTATATCCATTATTGCTTTTTAACATCACGAATTATATGGTTCCATCTCCCTTTTAAAGACAAGAATCATATAATTTAGAAAGTTGATGCAACTTTAGAGCTGGATTCATACTCACCTCCTTATAACTTTTGGCATGTAGTAATGACATCTTTTGAAGCATTATTGTCACAGTGTCTTACTGGAAACTAAGCAAGGCATTAAGGAAGAAATCCTTCAGAACGTTACTAGCAACATCATCCAATTCCATTGATGGTTTCATACTTGTTTAAATCTCGCTTGTCTCTGTGGATTTTCTTCTCAAATAGTACTGGGATTGTATGCAGGAACCTTAAGAAGTCAAAGAGATACTACATATATAAAACTCATTCCCAATTAGGATTTAAATGGAAAATAAATTGCCAGGCTATATGCTACCAGAGTTTTTTGCTTTCCTTTCTCTTCCTATAGCTGAATGACAGATGTTAACTAGCCAAAACAAAAAAGGTCTTGGTGATGTACTGCAGTCAACAGCCATAGAAACACATTTAAGAAGTGCTTAGAGATAAAGTTGAGCGTGTTCCAGGTAGATACATCAGTATAACCCAAAACAGCTGCACAGAATAACTTCATTACAGATCTGCTTCTCACAGAGACTAAGTTCTGTCCTCGGGATTTGAAAATAGAGTGTCATCGAAGGAAGTTAGTGAGGCCAATCCCACAGAATATGTCAACACATTTGCCCCTTCAATCTGTTCCTACACTTCTTCTTTTGGAGAAAGAAAACATGCAGTAGGAGACTTATCATGATTTTTCATTTTTAAATTATTCTGCCCTAACGAATGTAGAAGTAAATGATAAGTAGTGAGTGCATACAGTTTGGAACTGAGTAAAATTCCTAGTTCTGCACTGCCACTATCACAGGTAGAGTTGTGAGTCAGCTTTACTTCTATGATTATTTGCAAATAAATAAATAATCATTGCAATATATATGCATATATGTATAGCATATATAAATGCACATGTATAGCCATGCCTCATAGGTCAAGAGCATAAATAATCTATAATAAAGGCTCTCAATAGCAAGTGAAGTTGATATTATTTTTTGACCTAAGATTTGTATGTACCAGAAATCTATTGTTTAAATTTATTTGAACTTCATTCTAAGCCTCTATCTTAATGTGTCAGTATAAAATAAATAGTTTCCATTATTGAAAAAACCCTTATATAGAGCAGAACAGAACATTGGAGAATGATGCCACATTTGTCATGTCAAATAGGAGATGTCAGGAACTTCCAATGCTGCACTTACTAATATTTGTAAATAATGAACTTCAGATTTAACATTCCTGTGTACACCACCTGCTTTTCCACACACAGAGACAGACACAGACAGACAGACAGACAGACAGACAGGCATGCGCGCGCGCACACACACACACACACACACACACACACACACACACACACACACACACACACACACACACACACTCACATCAAGCATCCCAGTTTTTAAATAACTCAATCCATAACTTCTTACCAATTTTTAGGGTCTCTTTTCCCTCTGTCTTTCCAGTTTTCATGAAGATGTTATACTAGCCAAAGTTTAGAGTCCAAATGGTTACACTGTAGAAGTTGTGAGATTTTAAAACTTGTGACAAGAGGCAGAATGGGAATTATAGCCATTGTAAGAAAATTGTCACTTAAGCTTCAATGAGCCACAAATACTTAAAATTCAGTAATCTTCAACTGGCTATCCTATGCCAATCTAGTCTCTATCGGGAACTAATATATATTCTCATTCTGGTCAGTATGTAGCTAAATTACTTCTCCAAATTCTAGTTTCTCAATTACAAAGCCATTACAGGCAAATTTATTCTTGAAAGATTTCTATAGTTTTGTTTGAACACAGCCCTCCACAATCCCTTACCTGTTTACAAGGATCTTCATGCTTTTCCTTTACTGGATGCTTCTTTGGATATAGTCTCAATGGCAGCCTATGGGAAAGTTGGTAAAATGAGTACTTCCTTTGTCTTTCTTCTCTAACTCCTCCTTTAAAGGCCCACCTCCCACTCATGTACCCAATTTCCACATAGTTCTTGATATCCCACCATGCCTATGGCTACCAAGCCATCCAAACTTGTCCAGGATTATTCTACAAGTCCTAGGCATACTGTGAAAGCTGTTCATCCAGAGAATTACCTCCTTCTCCAGGTAACACTCTATGTTTTAGAAGTCCTTCTACAAGTAAACCTGATAAACAACTGCAAAATAAATAATCATTATGTTAACCCACCCTTCAAATGTCTGCAGTTGTAGAACATACACAAAAGCGAACACAGGTAGTTCAGGCAGTGCAGCGCAGAAGGCCTGTTGCAGGACTATATAAAAGGGCCAAGGTGCTGAGTTCCCACTGCTCGTATGCTGTCTATTTGTGATATTATGTTTCATTTTAAAACAGCTGACATTAAAAATCAAAAGCAACCAATGAACTTTTGTGGTGTGTGTGTGTGTGAGTGTGTGTGTGTGTGTGTGTGTGTGTGTGTGTGTGTGTCTGTCTGTCTGTCTGTCTGCCTGCCTGAAGCCATTCAATATAAATTTCTAGGGTACAAGGAGGCAAACCAGCCAATGGGTTTTATTTTGAAAGTTCCCCCAAGTGACTTTTTAAATACACTGCCAACTTTAGAAACCATTACCACAGAGCATTTGGAAGTGTGAGCAGCAGAATGTCATTTTGAACGTTGTTCCTTATTAATACAATTAAACTGGGAAACTAAGGGCTGCCCTTATTGAATTTATTAGAATTTCTACCAAAAACAAAAACAAAACAAACAAACAAACAAAAAACATCCTGATCAATTCATTCTTGCCCACTTCATTGCTTTCTACAATAAAAACATTACTGTAATAATGGTTCAAATGTATATTGGGAACCAGATATTCTCTGTTATCTTCACCTTTATTGCTTGGACACTGAATTATGCCTTATTTGTAGTTTATTTCCATCCACTAATTACATCTTCTACACTACAGAATTTCATTCACAATACATATTCCAGTGATTTCCCCAAGACCTTGGAAGCTGCATTGTAGTATTTAGTATCATTGTGATATTCTTCGCATCTCCTGAATCTGGGATGGCTGTAATGTTGCCCATTTGACCTGCTGTTTTCTCTAGTTTTGCTGGGTCTTGATGAGCTCTGTTCAGTCTCTGTTTGATCTTTTCTTGCAAATTCAAACAGATGTTTCCCACCTTAGGGCTCAATGGTGCATGAGGTAAACCTAAAGCAGTAAAATTGAGGGCAGTTATGTTTTTAATCAAATTAAAAGTCCATGACCTGACTTCTGCAGCACTAGCATTAGAGGTGGCAGAGAGAACATTGGCTCAGAGGATTTTAATCTCTGTCATGACCGAGAAGAGCCTACCTGTTTTCCTTGAGAAGCATTTTGCCTTCATTGCCTCTTTAACTCTTTTGAGATCATAAATGTGATTGCTCAGTGGTGATGCGTTGTGCTGATAGATGCACTTGCCCATTAAGCTTGGCCCTGGACTACCATCAAGTTTCCCATAGTGCATCAAACAACTTTCATTACTGACTTGGGTCAGATTGAAATTATCAGGCTGGAGCTAAAGTCCCCTGACCCAGTTCATTTCTCCTGGCTGTCATTCTGCAAGGCATTTTATTTTCTTTTCCATACAGAATTTTGCAGCTGAATTTGAGAGAATTAGGAAGATAAGATACTCAGATGAAAGGAAAATAATGGCACTGCTGCACAGTGGTAGAGCCTTCACCTACCGTGGGTGAGACCCTGAGTTCATTTGCCAGCACCCAAAAACAAAGAATACAATGGTAAATACATTTTATGCTTTACAGTCCTATAATTTTTATCTCTATATAACCTCTCCTTACCCTAAAACATACCCTGTTTTCATAATTTTCTTAATTTCTGTATTTTGTTTTTTCTGTAAATATATTTTATGTATTTTATAATATATTGAAATAGAATTACATCTTTTCCTCAACCCTTCCACCATTTCAGCCCCTCTACTGTCCCTACAAATTTCAAGTTGATAGCCTCTTTTTCTTTATTACTGTAACATACATCTCTGTATTTTGCAATAAATTTTCAGAAACTTAAAAATAGTGGCTGGACCTTCTATGAACCTCACACACAAAAAATTGGAGCTTATTAAATGCCAGTGAGTAACCAATACTTTATTGAATCTCAGGAAACTACCAGTGCTCCTTCACCAGCAGTAGATGACTCAAATAAAAAGAGTTATACACCGAAGGCCATGTTGTTTAAGTCACAACTAGCAAAGTTCATAATCACTATCCACCATGACTTAAAACTTATAAATACATGGACTGAAGGTTTAGATTAGTGATAAAACACTTAGCCAGCTAGCTCAAGGTTCTGAGCTCAACCCCCAGAACCACAGAAAGAAAAAAAAACATAACTATAAAGACATAAAACAACTTTCAAATAGAATGTGTAGCTTATGGTATCTGTATAATTAGCAATCTTTTAGATCATTACCTATATCTAAGTCTTAGAACCATCTAAATCAATAATAGGCAACCTATGTGTTATTTATTAAACTATAAAAACAATTAACTATTCAATGTTCAAATCTCTCAAAACCTGCGATTTCCCAGGGGTTTTTTTTTTGGTTTATTTTTTTAAAGAGGGAATAAAGAAGAGTTTTGCTAGCATCATTACCCAAGTGCCATCTTTACCCCAATATGTATGAGTTGATAAAATAATAACATAGTGACATGTAGGCATGAAGTTATTGAAGACATCACCAAGGATTTGAATTTCATGTCAAGAGTAAATGACAGACATCCTGGTGCAGCATACCCTTACTTCAAAGTTCATTACTAATTATATTTGTGAGAGTTTTCCAGGAAATAAATAACCAATGAAATGTATATGTTTGCACATATAAATAGAGAGCAGATTGAGACAAGGTGTTGGCAGGTAGGCCAGTATTTGTGACCCTTCAGTTGCAGTACCCTAAAAGAATGACTTATTTTAAGGAATTGGCTTATATGATCATGGAGGTGGAGACATCCAACCTCTGTAGTTGGCAGCATAGAGACTAAGAAGTGTTAGTAGTACAATTACTGTGGTAAAGATGACAGGCTAGATACCAAGTTGTGTTGAAATTTTAGTCTGAAATGAGGAACCAAAATGAGTGAAATTGGTCAATTAGGAGTAATTTTTTCCTATTTGTGGAGGATTAGCCTTTATTGTTATATTTTGGCCTTAAATTCATTGTAAGATGCCTACTACATTAGGAAGGCCAATCTGCTCTACACACCTACCAACTCAAGAATTAAGCTCATCCAAAAATGTCCTCTTAGACACATCAAAATATTTGACAAAAATTTTGATACTCTGTGACATCTCAGGTTGACGCATAAAATTAACCACAGTACAAATAAAAGTTCCAAATACAACTCAAAGCTAGAAGCTAAGAGTTGGGAAATCAAATCTTTGCATATTATTATATCTCTAAAATGTATACAAATATTATTTAAAGAAGAAAATGAGAACCACCAAAGTATAACCACATCAAAGTTGAATTAATTCACATACCACAGAATTTCAAAAATGTAAATGTAACAGGCTTTCTTGGACCACCAGCCTCCAAAACAAGACACAGAGATTTATAATTAATTATGAATGCTCGGCCTTATGCTTGTCCCACTAGCTCTTATAACTTAATTTAACCTGTTACTTTTCATCTACGTTTTGCCTCAGGGCTTTTTTTTCTTTCTTTCATTCTGTATGTCCTACTTTCACTACTTTCTCCTTGTCTGTCTGTCTGGTGGCTAACTGGCTGCTGGCTTCAGGCGTTTCCATCTCTTTTTCTCTCATTTTTTCCATTCTCTCCAACCTAGACTCCCACTACTACTTATTCTCTCTGCCTGCCAGCCTCACCCATCCCTCTACTGCCTAGTTATTGGCTGTTTAGCTTTTTATTAGACCAATGATGTACCTTAGGCAGACAAGGTGAAACAAATGTAACACATCTTTACATAGTTAAAGTAACATTGCACAACATGTAAATAAAATCCCAAATCAAAGATGACATGAGCTGTAAATTATAGACATTCCTCTTGATATTGTCTAAACAATATAGCATCGTGAGTCACGAAAGTAAATTATTATTTTTGAGGCAATTTTTTTCTTGTAAAATAGGTGTTTTCCTTAGTAGGTGTTTTCTCTTTGTAAGTATGTAATTAAATATGAGTCAAATACAATAAAGTAGTAATTGGTCTATAACCAAACTATCATGCATTCATCATGAAAATAAAGCCATTAGCCTATTGATGTATTAGTGATTCTTCAAAACCTGAACTTGCCACAAAAACAGAATGGTAGCTTCACACCCCAGTATTTTATCAATGGATGTTATTAGAGGTGAGGTGTAAAAACAAGTTGACTTTCTTTTTCCTTTTCCTCTTTCAGAAAAATGATCTGTAAAAGCACTAAAGCCAAGAGCCAACAGCTGAGCCAATGCAAGCCAGAGAATGCCAAGCTAGAAAGAGCTCCTGTGTATTTTTAATTCCACCAAGCAATATGCTTGCCAGTTATGGAAAATCACAAAGCAACTAAAGGGAATGCACACCCTAGTGATATATTGTTCTGTGTAATTGGTTCTTGAAGATTTTTGCAAGTTTTATCCAAGAGGTTAGGAAATGCTGTTATGCCTTATTGCTTATTATCTAACTGAGTTTTATGATGACATACTCTTCCCTCATGAATACTTTACCTTTCCAAGTGGTGAAACAATAAAAACGGCTTCCCATTAAAAAAATATTTTCCTTGCCACATTTTTGATTCCTCATTCAGCATCGTTACTTCACAAATCAAATGATCATATTCTGCAGTAAATCAGAAGAAGGAATACAAACAGGTAAAACATGCTAACTAATCTTTCTTTGTAATGATGCTACTGAGGCAAATGTGGCTGTTTCCCTACAGATGATGAAAACAGAGTAAATAGGTAAATATGTGCAATAGACACAAATTGCGAATATTACAGATTTACCAGGACTTGAATGATTGGTAAGTCACTCTATGAAGCAGATCTCTAGTTATGATGGATGGCATTACATAAAACAAAGCTCTGTAGGAAATTTAAAATAAAGAGGTGAGAAATTAACCACTTCAAGACCCTAAAATATAGCTCTATTTAAGTACACACTGCACAACTAATCTTATTCTTTTTTTTCCAAGGAGGCTTACTGCTAAAGTATAAAATCTGTGACTTTTGCCTTTCAAATTGGCACATATTTTTAAATTATTATAGCCAGTATCTGTAAAGGTGCAAAGAAATAAGAACTGTTATTCACAGCTGGAGGAAATGTAAACTGCCAGAAAGGAGTGTTATAGCCTTCCAAAATGCATCAAAAGACTTAACAATGTATGCTCTTGGTCCCAGCAATATGTCTTCTAGAAATATGTCCCAAGGAAATATGAAAGTGCAAAATGGGAAAAGATTAACTATAAACCTGTCAATTATAGTGTTTAATATTATAGAAAATTTAGACACAGCCTACCAGTGTGGACATAAGAGGCTCTGCTATATAAATGTGTGTTTCACATGGTAGAATAAAGCCCCAAAATGTGCAATACTGGAAGTGTCTACTTAAAGAGATGGAAAATCTACATGATATATAAAGTATGTTGTGATATACTCTATGATACATTAAGTGAAAAATAATGTTACCAATAAAGTATGATCTTACTTTAACAAAGCATATAAAACTGTTAATAATAATTCATCTTAGTGATTGATTCAATAGTAATTTTTGTTAATTTTTATCTCAACTTTTTATAATAATAATTTGTTAGTTTATGATGAAAACAAAATATTATCTTGAGAAATAAATTTCTGAATTATTGTTCAAGCACACAGGGAGGTGGGAAAGAAAATTAAGCCCTTTTATTTAGACTCTCTGGTAGTTTTTGATAAATACTAGCAAGATGAAATAATCTAATCAGAGGTTGAACAAAATTATGCACAGTGATTTTCAATCAACCAATAAACTACAACCATAAAAGACTTCAATTTTTGATGTTCAGGGTGTTTTCCCCAAGATGAATGACAACTCTTGATAGAAATGAAACAAATAACAATTAGAATAATAATAGCAATATGTTAATGATCATTTGAGAAAAAAACAAGAGTAGGATGAGACTAAAGCTTTCTATCTTGCCTATTTTAGCTAGATTTCCTATCCAATACCAAATATTTTTTATTAACAGTTAAGAAATCCATGATCATAATGTTTCACTCCTATCCACTGGCATTTTAAAGCCCATTTTTATAGAATATATCCGACTTCAAAATTCCTGCTGTAAGTTTTATGTTTCATCAGCAAGCAGACTTTGATTTGTTTTTCTTGAGAATATTAAGCTAAACTGTGGCACCTTGGTCAGTGCATGTTTAAGAGACTTCTGAGGGAGCACTTGAAAATAGCAAGTCATGTTTATTATTTCAATGAGCAATCCTAACTAGGATTTTTAAAAACATTTCCTTTTTTAAGTGTGTGTGTGTGTGTGTATGTGTGTGTGTGTGAGTGTGTGTGTGTGTGTGTGTGTGTGTGTGTGTGTGTGTGTGTGTGTAGATGAAAGTATATGCATGTAGAAATCAGACGATAACCATGGGTGATATCATATAGCCGCCATCTTCCTTTGGTTTGACCTAGGAGTTCTCACTGGTCAGACTGTTATCTATCACTAAGACAAATAAGACATTTCCTTTGAGAAACCTGAAAAGAAAACTAGAACCCAAGATGTGTATAACAAATAAGGTAAATTATGTTGTGATGTGAGTAACAAAAAAAAAAAAATACTAGAATGTCAATGGCTTAAGACAACAAATATGGTGGATGGAGAAGAGGTCTGGATGGGGTCATGGTCATGGGAACAGGAGAGATCAGGTAAGGGGATGATGGAGGTAGAGAGTACTGGGAGAAACAAGTGGAATCAGGGGCATCTCTGGGATGAGCTAGAAATCTCATGCAATGCAATCTCCCACTATCTATGAGGGTGACTCTAGCTAAGATTTCTAGCAACAGAATACTGAACCTGAACAGGTCATCTCCTGTAACCAGAAAAGACTTCCAGTGGAGGGGTTGGGTCTCAAACCCAGGCACAAAATCTCTGACCTAAACCTTTCCCTGCCTACAAGATATGCTGAGACAAATGTGGCACAGAAATTATGGGAGTGACCAATCAATTACTGGTCCAGTTTGAGACACATACTATGATAGGGAACCTACCCTTGACAATGCCTGGAGGGTTAGAACCCAGGGGCTGGAAAGCCCAGAGACCTGGGATAGAACCAAATATGACTGATCATTGCCAAGCCCAATTGTCATCAGAGAGGCTTCACCCAAAAACTGATGGAAACAGATGCAGAGACACACAGCCAAACATTAGGTGGACCTCAGGCAATCCTGTAAAAGAGGGGGAGGAATGATTCTGGGAGCCAAAGGGACCAGGGATACCACTGAAAAAGACAGAGTCAACTGACCTGGGCTCATGAGAACTCACAGAGACTCAACTACCAACCAGAGACCTTGCATGGAGCTGATCTGGGCTCTTTGCACATGTGTTGCAGTTGTGTGGCTTGGTCTTCTTGTGGGACTCCTGGCAAAGGGAGTGGAATTTGTCTCTGACTCTGTTGCCTGCTTTTGGGACCCTTTCCTCCTGCTGGGTTGTCTCATCTAGCCTCAATAGGAAAAGAGGTGCCACATGGAAGGCCTGCAATTTTCTAAAGAGAAGGGAGAGAGAGTAGACTAGGGAGGGGAGGTTGAGGGAAGGACTGGGAGGAGAGGTGGAAGGGAGGAGAAACTGTAATCTAGCTGGGAAAAAAATAAGTGATTAATGAATAAAAAATTAAAAATTAAACTAAAATATGTATTTGCTGCTCATGCTATCTTGTGCTGGCGGGGATAGTGATGGTGGAAGAGTATTCTCATTAGAGTTATCCAGAAATCTCCCTAGGATTCAGACTGAGACAGCACTTGCCATTTGAAACATTTCTGGCCTCAGAGGCTGAGGAAAAGAAAACCAGGAAGCATCTCACTTAGGCAATTAAATGTTCTGGTCTTCTGGCCCAGAAATGAGACATTGTCACTTCTGTAAGCAAGCCCATATGCCAAACTTAATTACATGGCTCTACTAAACCACAAGGAAGCCAGGAAGTACGATCTCACAATGGATCCAGAAATGGAAATAAATAAGAACTATCAGCAGAATAGCATCAATGACTATAATATAAACTTTTTCAATCATTTCAATTTTAATTTTCTAATGGTGTTTGTATTAATGTGAACAGAAGAATGTTTGACATTTACACATGTAATTTACCATTATACTCTTTCCTTCACTTAATTTTCCCTCTAGTTCCCCGTGTTTTAGGTTTTTCATGTTGTAAGCCAGTTTTTTCAAAAATATTGGTAGTATTTATTAATAACTTTGTAAGTAATATTAATAAACTACCACATTATAAATTCTCTTAGATCAGATAGGTTAATATTGGAAGGTGGCTAAAGAAAGATTTTAAAATGACGAGAAGGCCTACATGAATTCAAACAAATGTATTTTATAAGTAAGGTTTCTGCTACATATCTCTAAACAGAATGTGATACAAGGCAGAGTGCCAACACAGAATTTTTATACCAGTGAGCAATGTAAGGATGCAGGTACTTAAAGTTATGTATAAAGAATGAGTTTAATTACAGAGAATGAGGGAAAATTCTAGTTAGTGCAACAAAACCACAAATGAGTTAAACAGAACATTGTGTTGCTGAAGTATAGAAGAATTAGACCAAAGTTCCCTATATCTCTTTTGATTAAAAACCATTTTGGTGATCCCAGGGACTAAGGCTAAATCATTTCTGGTGCTTAGGGCTAAATGGCCATAGGAAATAAAAGGATGTGGAAATAGAGTGCCAAGCAGATGGCTTCCAACAGGAATGGCAAACTTAAATGTCTAACATGAGCCAGGCAAGAATAACAAATGTGTGAAGCTGTTCTGATACAGGACAATAGGTGCAAAGAGCCTTGTACTGCAATCAACTATGCCATCTGCCTAGTGACATTGATTTCAAAACACTCTGCAGACCAAGCAAAAGCTGACCATGAATGTAATACATTCACCAATTTACAACTACCAGCCTCTGTTATGAACCTTTGCTTTATCTTTTCAATGTATTCCAATATTATCCAGGAACTACATCTAGGGTATATGCCTCTAAAATTATTGCTATTCCCTGTTGCCTTGGAAATAGCAAGAGCTTTAAATACTCTACACCGTTTCTCTATGAATTATATATTTGATCTTTTCTGATCACCTGGATTTTGACCAAACTTTTCTTGACCATTGGTTTTCTTGAGCTTGACATGCTGCCTGGATTCTTTTATCTGATTCCCTTATGACAGTCCATGTCCTAAAAACGTTCCTTAAAAACAAACTTCTCCAGCTCTAGCTGCTTGACTGCCATCCATAGTGTGCAAGATCAACAGAACATTTACTGGAAGCCTACTCTGCACCAAGAGTGACTCCTAAGGACAAGAAATGCAAATACACAGTGATCACTTTCTTCAATTCCTGTCTTTCTCCTTCCACTCTCTGCATTCCACAGATTTGGAATCCTCTGGCTTTAAAAATCACCTCTTAGGTATGGCCAATTTTACCTCCTTTTAAAGACATAGAGGTTGGTAAATATTAACTTTAGTAGGTGATTAACAGGGTCACTTCTTTGTAGACATCATTAAAATGTAGAAATAAGAGTCAAGTCATGCAAATTAGGTAACATGAGAGCTAAAGAGAAGAGATATGCACCCTTGGGTCTATTCTCATTAAAAAATAAATAAATTCGTATTTGATTCTCCAGGTAAAATCTACTGCTAAATAAAATGCAAAAAAAAAAAAAATCAAGTTATTAAAAAAAAAAAGATTCTCATTCTAAAATCCTACAATATGTCACTAATTTCAGTCCAGAAGAAAGCAAAAGCCCTTGTAGGAATTGTTGCCCAAACTTCTTGACAACACTCTTTTCAAGCTGTTTTCTGAAATGCTGCTCTTGCCAATAGGAACAAAAGAACGTGCAGGTGTGCATTAGTCATTGAAGTCTAGTAAAAATCCAGCTCCCACCCATAGTTTCCAGGTGCAGAGGGAACCAGGGCACAGCTTCTGCACTGTGACAGCTAAAGCACTAAATGAAAGTCCTGGGAAAATTCCTTTTATGAGTTGCCAGAGCTTGGTGGGTAAGAAGACTGATGGCAATGCTGATCTGTGGGTGTGGCTAAGAAGACAATGAGAGGATTAACAATCCCATTTACATTGGGCAAGCTGGAAAACCGTTCATTGACTACTGGCAGCAACTGCTATTTTAGGAACTAGACTTACTTGTCACTCTTTTGTCTTGGATTCCTAGTGAATTCAAAGCCTTGGCTGAGCTGCTTTCCCATCTTCCATTCATAAGGTTTGACCTGGGGGATAGGATACTTGGCAGCTTTTAATTAGTGTTCTGCAAGTCTTAGGGCCCCCACCACCTTAATGACTACTTTCCAGAACATTCACCTGTTTTACTTTTGATGTGTTTTTCTGGATTTTTTTCCTTGCTATGTATAAGGGAGACTCTTACTTCTCTCAGTTATTGTGTGCTCTTGCCCTGTAAACTTGTAGTGCCTACCTCTAAATCATATTCCCTAATGCTTAGGAACAAATATGGGAGCAATAATTTCAGAATCCCCTCTCTCCCAGACTTAGTCTGAAGCTCTACCCACTCATCCTATGTCTGTCTAGTTTTGAACTATCTCTTGATTGGGATTGTCTGTTGCTTGAGTTCCTGGTACCAGTGCCTCATAGAATAAGTGTTCCTATGGCAGATTAAGTTTGGGAGACTGGATACTGATTCAGGTCTTTAGATGAGCATGGTGATCCTCAAATGCTCCTGAGGAATTAGTTTCTCTGATGGCAGAAGGCTTGGACATAGATAACATAGTAGCCACTCACCTCTACAACTAAACTTTGTCCTGTTATTTATTTCCTTAAAAAGAACACAGGTTTGGGTGTCAGACTTACCTAAAGTTTGTATAACGATCCTAACATCAAAAATTACAAATCCTAGGTCAGTCACTTTATCTCTTTGCACCTTAGATTCTCATAAGAGAATATGATTTTCTTTTGTCAACACATACTTCAGCCAGAAATGGTGGTGCATGCCTGTAATCCTAGCACTTAGGAGATGGAGACAAGATGATTAGAATTTCAAGGTTATTCTCTTTGGATGGTGAGTTCAAAGCCAACTTGGATTATGTGAGAGCTCATCTGAAGAAGCTGAAAAAAAATCAAACCTGCAATTCATGATATTTATAATCATTTGGTGGATTGCATGCAATATATACTTTTTAGTTACCTTTTCTTTATTAAACATCTCTCAACTTTTCCAACTCTAGAATATGTGTAATTTTTAAGATTTAGCCCTCCCTGTCACATCCCCTCCATAGCACCAACAACTGACAATTGAAAACTAATAAATAAATAAATAAATAAACAAACAAATAAATAAATAAATAATGTAAAAACTAAAAAATTAAGAAAAGTGTTAGCCAGGCAGAGCTCCACAAGAGAGAAGAGGGATTCTATGAACAAGTGCATCAGGATCATGAGGGGAAACCTGCAGAGACAACCAAACCAAACTAGTGGGAACTCATGAAAGTTGGATCAATGGCTGTGGAGCCTGCATAGGACTGGACTAGGTCCTCTGCATGGCAAGGTAGTTGTGTAGCTTGATCTGCTTGGGGGGAGCCTGGTGGCAGAATCACAATCCATCCCTGGTGCATGAGGGGGCTTTTGGTGCCCACTACCTCACATAGCCTTGAAGCAGGGGGAGGGACTTGAACTTTCCTCTATGGATGTGCCTCCCCATGAGAGGCCTTGCCTTCTTGTGGGGGGAGTGAGGAGTGTTGGGAGGGGGAGGCTGGGGAACACAAGGAAGGAAGAGGGAGATCTTTGGTGTGTAAAATGAATGAAAAATTTTTCTTAATTAAAAAAAGGAAAAGAAAAGTGTTAGAACACAGCACACAGTACAAGTATAGTTGGCCTTGAATATACATAATTTTGTGACCATAGATTCAGCTATATATTAACTTTTTCAAGTAATATATAAAGAATAGTATAAAATAAATCTTTTTTAAAAAAATATGGGGTGAGGCTGGAGAGAATTCCCAGTGGTTAGGAACATTTTCTGCTGTTGCAGGGGACTAGAGTTAGGTTCCCAGCACCCATATCAGATGGCTCACAATCACCTGCACCTCCAGCTTCATGGTAACAAACAAACATCCTATTCTGGTCTCCACAAGTACATACACACAGACAAACATACACACATATCGATAAATAATAAATCTTTAAGCATAAAAATAAAGGAGAATGCACATTCATCATTTACAATGGTATTGTACTTACAATGGCATTTTGCATAAGTTACTTGGGCATGCACAGAATTTGGTATATATGAGAGATTCTCAAACTAACCCTCCATGAATACCCAGAGGCAAATTTGCAAGGAACAAAGAATACTGACAAACTAAAGAATAAGTTGCCTGGATCAAAGTTTTGTTCACTGTCTTTGTGAAAAAAAATAGCTAATCCCCAAACAGAAATTACCTGGAGAGAGTAAATTAAACTCTAAGGGGAACATCGTGAAGAGCTAAAACAGAAGGGATAGTGAAAATGTATGACAGGTAATGTCAAAGTCAAGATCTTGATACCAAGTGGGTCTGGATGAGCAGAGTGTAGGCTTCTCCTACTAAATTTTCATTATTTCTAAAATATATTTAGACCAAAATTGTTATGGCAGAGGAAGCATTTCAAAGTTAAAGCACATTAAAAAATTACTAAAATGGAGTCATATAAGGAAATGCAAGGATAAAACAAATAAGACTTCTGAGCACCTCTTTAAATTGGCTAGATTGCCATGTGACTCCTAGATAATTATTAGTTCTTCAGGACATATTCTTCTGTAAAATATAGGCAACAAAATTTCCTAACAGTTTCTAGTTCCTAGACAGTCATGCTGAGGGTGTCAATCACAAGGATCTGACTCCCTGACCACAAAGATGGCTGTGGGTCAAAAATTCATCCAATTATAACACCATACCTTTATAGATCATTAGTCTATGTTTAGTCATGATCCAAATACTTCAAGGGTCTTTCTATAATATGTGATATGCAAATACAATAGAAAGGCCTCCTTTAAAGAAATTCATTTTTTAAGAATTTCATGCATGTCTTCAATGCAAAAGGATCATATCCATCCAACATTTCATCCCCCCAATTTCTGACAGATGCAACCAACATGTCCTCCCCCACCTTCATGTTAACTTTAAAAATATTAGACCTACCCATATATGCATGAGTATAGGGCAAACTACTGAAGAATGGGAAACATGCCAGAGCCTTACCCCAATTAAGAATATTTCATCCTCCCAAGGGAGCTATCCACTGAAAATATATCACAATAAAGGGTAGGCCTCAAGAGTTCCTACACATCTATGTATATATGTTAAAATATTGGCTGGCTTGAACCTGGAAACAACCTAGATGCCCCTAAACTGAAGAATGGATAAGGAAAATGTGGTACATTTGCACAATGGAATATTACTCAGTTGTAAAAAATAATGGCCTCATGAAATTTTTTTAGGCAAATGGATGGAACTAGGAAAAAAACATTCTTGCCGGGTGATGGTGGCACAGGCCTTTAATCCCAGCACTCAGAGGGTAGAGGCAGGTAGATCTCTGTGAGTTTGAGACCAGTCTGGTCTACAGAGTGAGTTCCAGGACAAGCTCCAAAGCTACAGAAACCCTGTCTTAAAAAACCAAAAAGAAGCCGGGCGGTGGTGGTGCACACCTTTAATCCCAGCACTCGGGAGGCAGAGGCAGGCGGATCTCTGTGAGTTCAAGGCCAGCCTGGGCTACCAAGTAAGTTCCAGGAAAAAGGCTCAAAGCTGCAGAGAAACCCTGTCTCAAAAAACGCAGAAAAAAAAAAAGAGATTAAAAAAAGAAAAAATCATTCTAACTGAGGTAACTCAGACCTAGAAAGACAAACAAGACAAACAAGTGGATGGATGTTAGGAGTAAAGTACAGGATAACCAACCTACAATCCCCAGGCTCAGAGAGGCTAGATAACAAGGAGTGCCCAAAGAGGGATGCATCGATTTCCCTGGGAAAGGGAAATAGAAGAGATCTGGGTAAACTGGAGTCAGGGCACTGCAGGAGGTGATGGGGGAGATGGGCAAGTACATGAGATTGGGTTGGGTGGGCTGGGTGTGGGAGACAAGTTGGGGTGGGGTTAGGGTGGGGGAAGAGTAATGAAAGAGATCTCTTGATGGTGGGGAGGGCATTTCAGGATTAGGGAGAAACCTGGTACTAGGGAAACTCTCAGGATTCCACAAGGATGACCCCAGCTAAGATTCCCAGCTATAGTGGAGAGGGTGCCTGAACTGTCCTTCTCCTATAATCAGATTGGTGAGTATCCTAATTGTCATCAGAGAGCCTTCACCCAGTAACAGATGGAAGCAGATGCAGAGATCCACAGCCAAAACAATGGGCCAAGCTCCAGGAGGCATCTTGTTGAAGAAAGGGAGGAGGGATTGTACAAGCCAGGTGGATTAAGGTCATGATAGGTCCACCCAAAGAGACAGCTGACCTGAGCACCTGGGAGCTCATAAACTCTAGACTGACAGAGGAGCCTGTGTGGGATGGACATAGGCCCTCTGCATGTGTGTAACAGTTGTGGAGCTTGGTCTCTTTGTAAGGCTCCTAGCAGTGAGATCAGGACCTGTCCCTGACTCTTAGCTGGCTTTTCGGAACCTATTCCCCATGCTAGATTACCTCACCCAACCTTGATGAACAGGAAGGAGCTTGATCCTGCCTCAACTTGATATGCCATGTTTGTTCAAGCCCATGGGAGGCCTGCCCCTTTCTGATGGAGACAGAGGAGGAGTGGATAGGTAGAGGGGGTAGATGAGAGTTGGAGGAGAGGAGAGAGAACTAGAGGAGAGAAGAAAGAGGAAACTGGTCAGTATGTAAAGTAAATGAAAAAAATAATTAAAAAATTATTGCCTGACTGGACATGTACAAGTAAGCACAGATACTCTGAGTGCAACAATCTGTATCATGTTGAGTAGATACTGTTGCACAGCACTCTTCCCTACAACTTTCCTTTTCTTCCTTAATGATCTCCGAGCCTTGGCACAGGGATCAACAGAGACATCCCAGGTCAGGCTGAGTGAGTACTTATAGTCACTTTTTCTCAGTACTCAAGCCAGTTTCAACAGTAGAAGAGTAAAGTTACTGTATTATTTGGATAACCAATTTGTCTTTGTTTAAATTACCCAACATAGTCAAGTAGTATTGAAGCCACATTTCTAGCTGTGTAGAAAAACCATGACTAAAAAAGTCAAGAAGCCATTCTAAAAAGGGAAACACTTGAAAACTGAAAGAAAATCAGACAGACTCAACAACATGTTATGAGTTCATTGACTCTGAAGGACCTCTATTAGATTTCATGTGTTAAATTCCCAATACCTAGTATGATAGTATTTGGAGATGGGGCCTGTGGGAGATAATTAGGCCATAGATGTGGAAAGATCAATATCTTTATAAAGACAGATCCAGTGAGCTCCTATATGCCTTCTCCCTGGTGAAAACACAAAGCAAAGATGAGTTTCTACAACCCAAGAAGCAGGACATCTACAAACACTAAATATCCTGACAACTTCACCTAGGTTCTCATTCTCCAGAGCTAATCAGAGCTAAATATTGTTGTTTCAGCTATGTAGGCTATGATAATTTGTTATAGTAACCTGAGCTAACTAAGATGCAAGCAAATAAAGTCCTTTTGTCCTAAAATTAGCTTTGTGTTAAATTTTAATTGCTAACAACTAAAGGATTACTTTTTAAATTTCAAATCCAAATCTCTCCCTGATAATAGAAAATTGAAGAAAAATGCATTTGTGTTACAGTTTGCAATCATAGTGACTGTGTCTAACAATTTGTTTACATTCTTTTATATAATCATTTGTATATAAGTGAATATTCTGAACTGTTAACATTTGAAGTCTTAAGTAAAATGAACACAAATCTCCAAATCCAGATGATGGTTAGTGAGAACAATTATTGCTCATGTGTCAAAATAAGGTTATAATGGAACCCTATTTACACTATGCAGAAATTTGCCAGTATAAATTTAGCATAACAATGTTAGAGAGTTTGAGAGATTTTACATTATGTAAATTTTAATTATCTAATTATGAAACTTGGGTTGCATTAATATGACATCTGTATTTGGCATAGCTTGTATTTGGTAAAATACCATCAAAAATAACAAACTCGCAAGCCAGATCATCCCAATTACTCACTAAACAATTATTCAATTACCACTTCTCAAATAATATAAGAATATTTCACATTTTAAGCAAATAAAATGTCACTTAATTATAAGTTTTGACTTCTGTTTCTAGCAATGACATATCAGCATGTAGCAAACCAAATTTTCTGAAAAATAAACAGAGAAGTTAAATAAAATGCAAAAAAAATATGAAAGTTGATTTGCAGACTGTCAGAACTAGAAACAAAGTTAATCATAAATCAACAGGAAAATTCAGTGACATTATCATTTGCTTAGTGGTTCTTGACAGAAAAATTTGGAGTCCGAGATCCTAAATGGAGGAGGGGATATGAGAATCTCTCTAGATTTCATCAAGATGCCTTGGGAGAATTATCCCAGGAAAATGTTAGCAAAGTTGGAAATCAAAACTTGATTTAACGTCAGCTAATTGTCAGAAGATTTAAGTTTTTTGTCTGTGGGAAAATATCACACTACATAGGCACTTTTGACAGCTGTTCTCAAGCTAGGGGTCGCTACTCCTTTGAGGTCAAATGACCCTGCCTAAGGGGTGGCCTAAGACCACCAGAAAACACAGATATTTTTACATTATGATTCATACTTGTAGCAAAATTACAGTCATGAAATAGCAATGAAAGTAACTTTATGGTTGGGAATCACCACAATATGAGGAACTGTATTAAATGGGTGTAGCATTAGGAAGCTTGAGGACCCAAAAATATATAGCCTACCAAAAGCAATATCTACCACCTAATAAAAAAAGGACTTTAACAGAAATTAAAGAGAATTATTATACTGTCAGATAAATTAGTTAGAAAGATATCCAGGCATAACTATAATTAGTGAGAAAAAAAGAGTATATCTGAATTTTCTTTCTGAGCACCTCTTTCCTTAACCACTAAAATTTTCTAAAAAAAAAAAAAAAAAAAAAAAAAAAACTTCTAGTTTTTGCCCCAGAGAAGGAGGATAAAGATAATTGGGCAGAACAAACATATGAAGAAATAAAAGCCAATTCTTGTAAAGTTAGTTAAAGAATCAAAGCAAAAGGAGGATTACGTAAGTGAATAGCATACAAAGGAATACACATCCAGGGATATAATAATAAAACTATAAAAAAATCAAAATAAAATCAAATCCTTAAAATATCACATTTTAAAATTTTTATTTATTTATTTATTTATTTATTTAATGCATGTGTATGTATGTGCTTATGTACATATGTACATATCAGAAGTCAGCCTATTGGTTCTCACCTTCCACTATCTGGATTCCAGAGACCAAATTTTGAAATCAAGGTTTCAGGCTTAGTGGTGAGCATTTTTACTTACTGAATCACCTCACCAACCTAGGAAAGAAGAACCTTAAAAGCAGCCAAGAAAGAAATCCGTCCATCCATCATTCTTTTTGAGTTTGGAAGTCAACTTCTTCACTAAAATGGCATAAACCAGAAAATGAGGAAATAATGTCCTCAGTATCCTGAGGCAAACAATTATTCTATAGAAAATGATAGCTCATATTCAAGATTTAAGGCAAAATAATGATGACATTTCTAGACAATGAGAATAGATCTTCTTGTACCAGTAGATTCATGTCACACACACACAAAAGGAATCCCAAAGAGAGTTTTAATGATGGAAGGTCATGATCCCAGATAAGTATACAAAAATTCAAGAAAGAATGAAAAGCAGGTGAAAAGTTAAATATATAAAAAAAATTATTACTAACTGTATAAAAGAATGATATCCTGAATTTCAAAAGGTAATAGAAAGAAATCCATTTCAGCACTAGCATTCTCCTTTCTCCAAGCCTTGGGAGTAGGTGGTATGACATAGATGTCCTATTTAGAATTGAGCACTCTGATCTGAAGTCATTTATTCTCTGAAACTTGAGTAGCAAATTACCATTCACACACACACATACACACACACACACACACAAACTCATGCATGTGTTTGTTATTTAAGCTTATAATTTCAGATAACATATTTCACAGAAATAATTTTACTCAAATGTATAGTATTTGTTTATAGGTCATGTTAGAAATTGTGTATTATTTACTACATGTCAAAAAATTTTGTTACTGTCTGCATCCAAGTTGACCTTGAATATTTTGAAATTATTTCTTTGATGTTTTGAGATTATAATGTAGTTACATCATTTCCTCCTTCTCTTACTTCCCTCCATATCATCCCATATACCTCTCTTTGCTCTCTTTCAAATTCATGGCCACATTTTCATTATATATATATACACACACATATATATATATATAATGAAATTCCTAAATGCATAAATACAGCCTGCTCAGTCTAGACAATGCTCCTTATATGTATGTTTTCAGAGATGATCATTTACTAGTGGATAAACAATGGTGTGCTAGTCCCTGTGGAAGACTACTCCTCTTGCTCTCAACCTTACTTAGTTGCCTATAGTTTTTGGATAGGGGTGAAGCTTCTTGGACTTCCACTGATTGCTTTAGTGTGTTCATTGGTGTCATCTTTGTTCAGATTATGTTAAGACAATCGTATCAGTGAGATTTGTGGGTGTAGCTTCTCATATTCCCGGGAGACACAAACTCACAGCAAACATCTCATCCTGTGGCTCTTCATGTCTCCTTCTGCAATGATCCTTATGCCTTAGACTAGAAGTTGTATTGTAGATATATCTGTTGAGACTGGGCTACACAACTCTGCTCTTGGTTGGTTGTGTTATTCCTAGTTGTTATTTGTCATTTACTGATACATATTCTGTATAAGTATATATACAGTATATCAATTCATATATATTACATCAATAATAGTTTTGTAGATGTTTCAATTTGTTAGTCATCAATCTATTTACACATAAATGATGTACATTTTAAGTAGTTAATTTATTTCAGTATAAGGCTTACTTATAATTGATATTATTCACACAGATCATGTACTTAATGGTGATATGTAATAATTCATTTCTATGTCCAAAAAATGATTGAACACCTACAGTAAGCAAATTCAATACCATATTCTTGAGAAACATGTTTATATACTAGTTTAGACATTGTTTATTTTTATGATCTCAGCCATTTATCTGACCTTTATCTTCTGAAAGCATAAAAGCTGTGTCTAATAAGATGAAGTATCCCTTGGCCAGTTTTAAAAGGTAATCAAGAATCTCTAATGGTAGCTTCATTCTATCACTTCTAACAGGCTAAAAGTGTCTGTGTCCACTATTTAAGAGATACTCTTTGACCTTTTACAATGAAATAAGGGGGACAAGTAACTTTCAACATATTTACTCTTATTTCTGAAAAGGGGATGAAATATCTTTGCCCTATTTTTATCCTGAACATCAGTGGCTCAGGCTCACTGTTTCTACACTACAGACAGATAGTGCATCTTCAAAGATATACCCACTGGGAAAATTCACTCAAAGCATGATATTCTTTTCCTCTCTGCGTAACTCAGAAACAAGTAAATGGATTTAATTCTAAGTTTCAATGGGATTTAGCCTCTGGGCCAAGACCAAGAGCTATTAAATTTAGGCCAAAATAAAAATTTGTTACTTGGCTGAGGATGAATAGAGGTGAGAAAGTGGAACAGCTTTCATAAAATGGCACCTCTAACACTTTGGCTTGTGCTCCCTGTAGCTCATGATATGCATCTCTAGCCAGTTCAATGAAAACTGCATGTAATTTTTCCATCCACAATGATAATTTAATTAAAGAAATCTCTACAGGTCTGTTGTGGCAGCACTACACACAAACGAAATAGTTGGTTACATATATATGTATGTATGTACATATATGCCACCTCATCTCAACCTCAAAATACAACCATCTAAAAAGGGAGACATTAGTCTAGAGAAACAAACCCAAAGTCAAACTTAAGACAGTGTCTCATACTAGAAAAAGCATGCCAATTCCACAAATCAAATAAAGAATCCAGAAAAGAACCACTCAAGACAAGAAGATCCAAGTAGAAAATCCAGTCTCATCAAAAATGTAAGATTCCATCCCAGCACTCATGAGGCAGAGGCAAGTTGAGCTCTATGAGTTGGAGGTAAGCAAGGTCTACATAGTGACTCAAGGCCAGCCAGGGCTACATAGGGAAACCCTAAAAAAAAACAAAAGCAAGATTTTCCATCTGTGTTGAAGAAAAAAGTGGTTCTTTTTGGAATATATTCCAGAATGAGAAGTTAAAACTATCATTCTAACAGCAACAATAATAATAATAAATAATAATCAAATAATATAATACTAGTTCAACACTTTTATTACAGAATTTCTTAGTACTTGTGATTTTGGCAGTGGTGGTTGTTGCATGGATTTTCTTAGTCGATTAAGTTCTTAATCTGATGGATTGTGAAGCTGATCAGGAAGAGACAGAATTATATATATATATATATATATATATATATATATATATATATATATATATATATATATATATATATATAGAGAGAGAGAGAGAGAGAGAATCACATGACCTTTGTCTTTAAATCTGTGTGGGTAATGAATTACATTTCCTAAATTGTGTGTGTTTAGTCCAATTGAATTTATTATTTTGTGTTATAGCTACTCCAAATATTTTAGACAGTTCATAGAAAGGACAAATCTAACAATATAAATAAACTATGATAAAAATGGTGAACTTGCCAGGCAGTGGTGGCACACGCCTTTAATCCCAGCACTCAGGAGGCAGAGGCAGAGGCAGGCAGATCTCTGTAAGCTGGAGGCCAGCCTGGGCTACCAAGTGAGTTCCAGGAAAGGTACAAAGCTACACAGGGAAACCCTGTCTCAAAAAACCAAAAAAAAAAAAAAAAGGTAAATTTGGACTAAAGTAATAAGTATAGCATGATCAGAATATTATCTCCAACATCACATTGCATCAACATAAATAGAAGTAGGTATGTGCTTACAATACTGTGTGATGTGGTCTACTTAACATGTTCTTAAATTTGCTGTGCCAGAAACTTATTAAGTATTTTAAGTCTATAATCATCTAAGATATTGACCCATAGTTTTTTTTCTTTGATGCATCTTTCATCAATTTTTGATATCAAGGTTATATTGTCTTCATAAAATGAGCTTCAATTTTATGGAACATTGTGAGGTGCACAAGCATTAGCACTTCTTTAAAGATTTTGTCGAATTTGTCAGTGAATCCATCTAGTATTGGGATTTTCTTTATTGGAGGAGCCTATTACTATTTCAAGTCAGGTAAAATACTAGGAATAAATGTGTCCCAGGAGCTAAAAGTCATCCATGGTGAAAATTTTAAGAGCCAATGAAAAAAATTAATGAAGATTTTTCATGCTCATGGATTAATCATACAACACTGTATAAACTAGTGATGGTTGTCTATAGATTCAATGAAATTCTTCATGAAAATTCCAGTAACATTCTTCACTGAAGTAATCCTAAAATTAGCATGGAAATAAAAAAAATCAGAAATAGCCAAAGAAATCCTAAACTGAAAACAAGCCCTGGAGACAACACAATACCTGATCTCAAATTATAATATAGATGATAGTTATTGTTAGTGGTATTAAAAATTACACAATATGAGCACTTGTAAGCCAGTTAGGAAAGTCTTTGAGTGATATAAAAATCCATACATCACAAACTCTGATTTGTTCTGTTTCATCCTAAGATTGATCTCAGTGGCTAATTTGTTTTTTTGGTACTTTTATACATGCATATAATCCATTCTAATTACACTAATTTTCACCCTTTCTTATCTTTCTATGACCTCTCAACTTATGCCCTCAATTTTTTGTGACATTCATGAATTATCTATATATCTGAAAGGAATTTAAATGGAGTCACCTATTTAACAGGAGAGACAATGCTCCAACTAAATAGCTAATGCCACCAAGCAAAGCCTCCAGTATCAGGAATGAATTACATCTTGTTTAGTCATTGGAAAAATGAGGTTCCATAGCCTGCTGCCTCAAACATCACAGACTGTTGCCAAAGTTATTGATTACCAACCACAACATGATGGTAAGGCCCTATTGCTGAAGTAAACACTTATTTATGTATCTATATAAACATTGAGAAATAGTGCTTGTTTCCAACTAGAAGCTTGACACTTATTGACTGGCAATCATGAATCCAGAAGATACCAGAAAAGAAAAGTGATCATCAATATGATCCAACTACAAACCCTGTGACCTACAGCAGCAACCTACTTTGTGTGTGTGTGTGTGTGTGTGTGTGTGTGTGTGTGTGTGTGTGTATGGACTATACATACATACATGGAATATACATATATATGCATGTAATAATAATCAATTAAATGGCTATACATTTGAAAGAGCAAAGATGGAAGTATGGGAGTATTTGTAGGAGTAAAGGGACAGGAGAAATGTAATTATATCATAAAATCAAAAATTAAAAGAAAAAATATTCTGCAAAGTACAGGAAATTATCACCAGAGTAAAAAAATACCCTAAAAAATGGGAGAAAAATCTCTGCCAGTTATACATCTGATGGAGGATTTATATTTAGAATTATAAACAACTTCAAAAATTAAACATCAAACAAAATCATTCTAGTCAATAAACGGGCTAAAGAACAGAACAGATAGTTTTCAAGGAAAGAAATAAAAATGTCCAAAAATTTTAAGTGTGTAGGAAAATTCAAATGAAAAATACATTGAGGTTCCTTCTCACTCTAATCAGAATGGCTATCATCAAGGAACAAATATATCCAGGCACATCTTTAGTACCAGCACTTGGCAAGCAGATCTGTGTGAGTTCAAAGTGAACCTGGTCTAGAGAATGATGACAGCCAGAGCTACATACAAAGATTCTGTCTCAAAAAGAAACAAAGGGAGGAAAAGAAGAAAGAATCAAAGAAAAAAAAGAAAAGAAAAGAAAAAACAAAAAATGCTAGTGTGTATATGTGGAAACAGACCCTTTGCTCCCTGCTAGTGGAACTATGAATTAGTCCAGCCAATACTGAAATCAGTATGGGGACTCCTCAAAAAAAAAAATTGAAAGAAAGAAAGAAAGAAACAAACAAATAAATAAACAAACAAACAAACAAAATAGACCTATTATACTCACTCATAGGAGGATACTAGATGTAAAACAAAAATGACTAGACTGCTACACAACTCCAGGGAGGCTACCTAGAAAACAGGACCCTAGGAAAGACACAGGGATCGCCCAATTACAGAGAAATGGATGAGATCTACATGAACAATCTGGACTTGAGTGGAGGTAATGAAGGGCAAGGTTCAAGGGAAAGAGAGCTTAGGGGAGCAGGAGATCCCAGTTGGATCAAGAACAGAGAGGGTTTACAAGGAATAACAGACCATGATAAATGAACTCCACATGAGAACAGGAATAGGCAGAGTGCTTGAAAGGTCCCCTTAAATCCACAATGATACACCCACTGTAGACTACTGGCAATGGTTGAAAGAAAGCCCAAACTGACCTAGTCTGGTGATCAGATGGCCAAACACCCTAACTGTCATGCTAGAAATCTCATCCAATGACTAAGGGAAGCAGATGCAAGGATCCACAGCCAGGCCCCAGGTGGAGCTCCAGGAGTCCAACTGGCGAGCAAGAGGAGGGATTGTATGAGCGAGAATTGTTGAGACCAAGATTGGAAAAAGCACAGGGACAAATAGACAAACTAATGGAAACACATGAATTATGAACCAAAAGCTGAGGAGCCCCCAGCTGGATCAGGCCCTCTGGATAAGTGAGACAATTGAATAGCTTGAACTGTTTGGGAGGCACCCAGGCAGTGGGACCTGGACCTGTCCTTAGTGCATGAGCTGGCTATTTGGAACCTGGGACTTATGCAGGGACACTTTGCTCAGCCTGGGAGGAGGGGACTGGACCTGCCTGTACTGAATCCACCAGGTTTAAATGAATCCCCAGGGGAGTCTTTGCCCTGGAGGAGATGGGAATTGGGGGTGGGCTAGGGGGAAGGCAGGGATGGAGGTGGGAGGGGGGAGGACAGGGGAACCCATGGCTGATATGTAAAATTAAATTAAATTATAAAATAAAAGAAAAAAGAAAAAGAAAAGAAAAAAAGAAGATCTGATCAGGAATTAAATTAAAAAATGCTTAGTAAAGTTGATATCATATATACCATGATACACTATGAATTAAAATGGGATCTCTATAGTCTTCTTTATAAATACAAAATCATAAAATATCATGAGACAAGCTCAGATGGAATCAAACTTTACAAAATGCCCTGTTTGGTACACTCCAAAATTTCATCTTAAACAAAGGAAAACGTGTTCACCCTTCAAGAAGTCACAGAGTGGAGGAAAACAAGCAGACATAAGGTGAAAGAAACCATGAATTTTTGAGTACCATCCTGAATGGAAGAAAAATGTTAGTGGGAAGACTGATGAACTATAATTACAGTTTATATTTTGCTTAATAAAAAATGTACCTATGTTAATTTCTTAGGTTTGATACATTCACCATGGTTACGCAAGGTGTTAATAAGAAGGAAAGCTGGGGGAAGTGTAGATGAGAACTTCCTCTATTTTTGTCACTCTTCTGTGATAGCTAAGTATTTCAAAATGAAATACTAAAGTATAGAAAGGGAAAGGAAAAAAGGAGGAAGGAAGCACTGCCATGTAGGCTCTTAGGGAAGAAACATGAAAATCTATAGGAGACATGAAAGACTACATAAAATAGCACACCCGTTGCATGCACATCTGAGGCTACTATATTTCTAGCCTAGTATCTTTTAGCACTTGCTAGGCCTGCTAGCATGCCTTGTCCTAACCTTGTAACTGTCTTCATCCTGCTTCTTTCTTCAGAGTTGTCATTTTGAGGGCTTTGTTTTCTTATAAAGGAATGGTCACATTTAAAAGCTGACAATGAAGTGCAGCCTCAACCATTTATACCCTCTTAACTGACTTGTGATGATTATCAACTGCTCAACGGCCTCCAACCTTTGCAAGTGTTTCCTGGCTATTTGAGCTCTGACAGGCAATAGAATAGGAAGGTAGCTAGGGGGAGGCACGTTATGAGCTCTTTGCAATGAAGTATGTTTTGCTACGTTTAAGACACTTTGGAAATGAAGGTTGTTGTGAGAGGTAATGTTCTGAAGAAAAATAAAAGGTTGGCCTGTAGCTGATATTCTACAGTAGCTGCGTGGCCATCTGGTTTGGTTTTGAATCATCCTTATTGATTCGCAGGAAAATGAAATACTGAAATCCCCATGTAGCTTCAAATTCCAAATCCATGTCAGCTTTGCCAAGTGCTGCCCCATCTGTAGAAAGGAACAGCATGCAGGCAGCCTGGTTCCAGCCTGACTCAAGCTGTAACATATTTGCTGGTGCCTGTTATTGACAGTTCCCTTACCAAGTTTGTTTTGTTAACTAGGCTTACAACCTTCCCTTAATGTCGTCCATATCTTTCATGGCACAAGTCCTCTGAACAGGAAATTCTTACATAAGTAACAGACGAGACAGAATCAATTATTCTAATTTTTGGAACCCACTAGCTAGTTATAAAACCTTCTGAAAAACATTCCCAAAGCCTCCTCCACTTGACTGCAGATTTATGGGAGACAAGATAGCTTCCCCCACTAGATTCTTCTTTACTTTGTGTCTGCTCAGCATGACTACCAGCAACAGTTCTGAGTTTCCAAAATGGTGGCTTTCAAAGAGCAGAGAGCAGCCCAGCGTTTAGAGGTTTTGCATTTAACAAGGAGAGACACTCTTACGCTTGCATGAAGAGTGGGCAGTTTGAAATGTCAGGTGAAATGGAAACCTTTAAGCTTCGTGTGTGTATTCAAGGCTGCAAGCTTTGCAGCGCTAAATGAGGGGCCTTTTCTTGTTTGCAATAATCTTAAGAAACTTGTGGCAAATTCTTCTTGATTCTTCTCTCTACTTAGGGCTTCTTAATACCTTTTCTGCCCTCTATATTGAGAGATATTTAAGTAAAAGTCACCATGACCATCTTCCTATCTCAATTCTGTTCCTGGAAGTATTGTGCTAGAGCCCTTGTAACCAGAAAATACACCTTAAGGGACCCAGATACACAAGCATTGAACTTAGAGCTAAGGTGACCAGTACTTTCAAGTGGAGTGAAGCATCCTCAAGCACTTCTAAAGAAAAAAGACTACCCACAAGACCCATCCTGCTGCTTTATGGACTTCAACTCAGGACCAATTTATAGACTAAGGAATTGTCTCTAATTCAGTAGTGCACAGGTTAAACACCACTAGAGGAGGCAATGCTGCATAGAAATACTTAAAGCATAGATTTTCCACTACTGTAAAGTTTCTTCAACAATATTTTGCCAGAGCCTGAGGAGGTAGTAGCAAAGAACTTGATCTTTGTAGTTAGAACTGAGGTTTTATTTCTGGCTTTGATACTCCCCAGCTGTGTGATCCTGAAAAAGTCAGTCTACCCTTCTGAGTTTATTTCTTCAATAACCATGATCTCTATATGTCATGAGGGGTGGGGTTGTAAAGAGCAAGTGAAAGATCCCACACAAAGTGATTCTGTTCCTTGGCATCTTGTAGAGCTAATTGAATGACTTTGTTACTATTAAAATTATTATTCTCAAAATCATCATTATCTGCATATAACTAGCCTTGGAAATAGACTCTAGCTATTATGGCATAAAATAGATAAAAGAAGACACTACTAAATGAGTTACATGTTTAAAAAACATTTTAATTTATTCTTTGAAAGTTTCATATACATGTATATGGAGATACACATATGTGTACATATATGTGTATATATACATTTATATATATACATTTATATGTGTATATACACATATATGTATATATGCATATATATGTATTTAGGGTGTTGTAGAATATAATTTTAAAGAGTGTTACTTTTGGTTATATTGCATCTGTTTAACTCTGTGAAGCTGTGTTACTGTGCTTATGTAAAACACCTGATGGTCTAATAAAGAACTGAACGGCCAATAGCAAGGGAAGAGAAAGGATAGGTGGGGCTGGCAGGAAAAGGGAATATATAGAAGGAGATATCTGGGAAGTAAGGAAGAAGTAGCAGAGAAGAAGGAGGATGTCACTGGCCAGCCACCCAGCTACACAACCAGCAATGGAGTAAGAAAGAAAGGTATGCAGAAATAGAGAAAGGTAAAAGCCCAGAGGCAAAAGGTAGATGGGATAATTTAAAGTTAAGAAAAGCTGGCTAGCAATAAGCCAAGCTAAGGCCAAGTATTTATAATTAAAAATAAGCCTCCGTGTGTGATTTATTTGGGAGCTGGGTGGTGGACCCCTCCAAAAGAACAAAACAAACAACAACAAGCTCAATATATAAGAAGCACCAAGAAAAAGAGGAGCAGGAGCCACTGTGGGGTTAGTTTTGCAATATCAGCTGAATCCACAACCCAAGCAACCCAAGCAAATTATTTGCCCTTCCGCTGTTTAGATTTTCTTGACTATAAAATGAGGAAAATAATATTCCTTCATGGGGTTTTAAACATAATACTGGAAGCCATTTGGCATAAAACACAATATAGAATTAGTCAACGCTAAAACCTAGCTCTCTCCCTTGCCCTGTATTGCATGCCTAGCAGAAACAGGGTTTACTTAAGGCTTTCCCCTCTTCTTGCTTCCAAATACTACAATGACTTAAGGGATTTCATAGGTTATAACTTCTATTTATATATTCAATTGCAAACTACTTAAATAAAATTATATATGGGGGCCTTAGTGATTAAGAGCACTGGCTACTCTTCCAGAGGACTTAGGTTCAATTCCCAGCACCCACATGGCGGCTCACAGTTTTCTGTAACTCCAGTTCTAGGGGATCTGGACATACATGGCACAACCTCACTCAGACATGTATGAAATGAAGGCAAAACACCAACGCACATAAAACAAAAATAAAGAAAATGTTTTTAAACTAGAAAATTATATGCATGCTCAAGATTGTGTGTGTGCAAGCATACTTATTCTTTTTGTTTGTTTGTTTAAGTTTCAGTTGATAAATTTTAGGTCAGATAAATCCAGTTCAGTCATCAAGATTGCTGGAGGTAATAAGGTAAGTTATTTTTTTAAATTTGTATATAAATATTTCCCAGGCAAACTCAGGTTGTGATCTTACCTGGCCTCATTAACTAAAGAGGATTAGTATTAGTCAGTACTTGGCTTTAGATCAGAGTAAACAATCAAGATTTATTGAGCTGAAAGGCAGCAACTTTCACTTTGAGGTGGGGCTCAGTTATTATTCTAAGATGGGTCTATGGGTCTTTCTAAATCCTAAACATCACCTACAAGTCATAGACCCAATTTGACCTTATGAATCCCATGTACAAATCACCTCAAGAGAGCAGAATACAGAATACTAATTCCAGTATTCATGAGAAAATGTTTTTTTCCTTATTTGTGATTGTCTGAAGTTTTTCCCCTTAATTTATCAAACCTGAGTTCAATAGTACCCCAAATAAAGAACTCAATTCATCCTTAGATCCCGAGCAAAATCAAATAAAAGTATGTACTGGGAAAAGTCAGTCTTATCATTCAATTTAGTTTGGATTTAGAAAAGCCTTCCTATCTAGTGGCTCATTAAAGTTCTCTAAAGCTTCTTCATTTTCTAAAGTCTTGGTACCAAGAAATAATAAAAATCCAGAGTAGATAGCCGTTGCTTGAATTCTGGGGCTACAGTGTCTGAGTCCAAATTCCAGCTCTATAAATTACTAGCTTGTGACTTCTGTATTCCTTGGTTTCGTCTATAAAATGGAGATAATGATAGCATCTACCTCATAAATTTCTGGTGAAGATTAAAGATGAGAAGGCTTATAAAGTAACTAGTCTTCAGCCTATAAGTACTACATGTTTATGTCTGTAAATGTCTGAGATCCATTTCTTCAGGGATAAGTGTTCCTTCTCCCTTTCTGATTTGTATTTCAACTTTTCATCCTGCAATTCAACCATTACTTTCATGGTGACATGGATCCCTAAGCTTCTGCTTTGATTACTGTTCCTACTGTCACCTACTGGGTTTCATAACTTAATATTTCAATCCTCTTCTAGGTGTGGGCTCCCTGAAAGACATTGAGCTGGGCACAGACCTACTTAACATCCAAACTCCTATTGTAATACTCTACCAGCCTATTCAGATACCCCAATATCTACAATGCTTTAAAATTATCACTGAGATAGACTATATGCCTCTAGAACATCACAAACAATCCATCTAGCTGGAGCTCTGAAAGTCAATACAACTCCCTCCCCTAGCTATACCCAAAGGCCAATAATAACCAAACTTCCAGTCTGGAGGTATGAAACAATGTCTAAATAAGAAATTCTTGTTTCCTTCTAGAATTTGACACTAAGACCCTATTGCTGAAAACATGTACTTGAGTCATAAAACATAAAGAAATCAAACTGGTACTGACCTGGAAACATCAGCCCTACATTCTATTTTTTGTAGGGTGAGAAGATGTAATGCACGGTACCACAGGAGAAAAGTAAACCTCAGTCACATCCAGATGTGAAGCACACAAGCTACAATAATAACTGGCCTACAAAGAGATGCCTACTCATACAAAAGGGCACAAACATTCTGATTGGATTTAAGGGCTCTCTTCAGAGATGAATGTCGTACCTCACAGCAGTATAAAGCCAAGAATCTGTAGACCCCAGGAAAGAATCTACTATTATTCTGCTAAATGGGCATAGCATTTAAACAAAGTCCTAATGACTCATCATTATACCCATTGATTAAGGTCACCTCTCAACCCTCATCAGAGAAGCTTCTGTTTGTAGTAGATGATGATCAACACAGGGACCCAAAACTGACCAAGGTACAGAAAATAACAGACTACAGAATCTTCCACCCTAAAGATAACATATATACTGTACCTCCTCAGGCGTAATTGGGAAAGAGAGTGTGGAAAAAGTGTGAGAGCCAGAGGTGGTAGATGACTACAGGGAAACAGTGTATTGGAAACACAGCAGGGCAGCTGCACATGTGAACTCGCAGCATTTGTGACAGCATGCACAAGACGTATGCAAGCCCAAGTCAAACCGAATTCCAGCATAGAGAGGGGAATTGTATAAAGTCCTGTCTCTAGCTGAGGAGCTATTGACAAGTGTTAGCTGATGGGAAAGGAAAGTTTGGTTTTCTCTTAGTGTGTAGCCCCAGATAAGTCAGCCAAGCTCCAGTGGAGGGCCATGCACCCAAGAATATTTGGGAAAGACAAATTAACTTTGATGAGGGAAAAGACAAAATATTGAGTGGGAAGGGAAAGTGAATAGATCTGGGAAGACTTGGGAGAGGGAATGTGAATATGATCAAAACTGTACAAAATGCTCAACCAACTAACAAAAAGTAAAAAATTAAGAACAAAATGAAAGAAATTCTGCCTTCCTAGGCCAGCATTTCTAAACAGGCAAAATCTATTAACAAAGTAGGCAATCTTAGCTTATTATGGTAGAGTTCCTGGATGGCTGAGCAATAAAAGAAGTCCACAAGAATATAAAGCACCATTTAGGAACTTGAGACTACTTCATAAACACACATATATGAATGTGTGTGTGTGTGTGTGTGTGTGTGTGTGTGTGTGTGTGTGTGGTTTTAATTAATTGGTGGAAGGAAACTGAGGATAGAAGGTCTTGCTTAGTCTTGAATTTGAATAAGCCTATTGCAATGAATTAAAACAAGTTTTGTATAAATTCTGTTTTTTTATTTGAAGAATACTTTCTTTCCCCAGATTTCAACGCATATTACAAACATTAATTACCCATCAGAATCTACTATTATCATTGCCTCCTAGACGATGAAACAAGAACAGAGAAAGGTTAAGAAACTTGCCAACAGCCACATAGGCCAAACTCTGAACAAGAGCCATTTGTTGTTTCTGTGCTTTCAATACTGAGCAAATTAAAAGTGCAATAATTTTCTTTGTAATTCAGAAAAAAATTGCTCTGTTAACAGTCATCCCTAACCATAAAAAGAAGTCTTTTTAACTTCCCTTAATGTGAATACTTTTTTTCTGATAGTACCTAATTATGGTAAATTGCTTCATTCCCTAATTGTTACTGCAAGGCAACTAAACACTGTTATGTTGACTACTCAAGAGTGGATTGTTAATGGCCTTAATCATCAGATAATCTGGTAATAGAATCAATGTAACTGAAAGATACCTTGTGGAAACAACAAGCAAATCTAAACCCTGCATGCCTTTCTGTGTGGTGCTGGACTTTCATCATATCAGTTTAGAACAGCCTCTCCTCCAAATATGAGGGAACAATTTTTTAGAGCAAAACTTGCTCTAAAAAAGAAATTTTGCTTTCTTCCCCTTCCAATGAGAAACCTTTGAAAGTGGGCAGTATTCCCACATTTCACCAGCTCATGAGCTGAAAAGATGTGGACAGAGTAAGATTATTTGTCCTCTTCATTGCTGCTGCTCCCATAGAAAATAGAATTGATTTATGCTAATGGGAGATAAAGCAGTGGGCTAAGTTGGACCCCCCAAAAATAGTAACTGAAATTATGACCATCAATCTTTTCTTGAAAAAATAGGATACCAAGATAAGGCTTTTAGTCCTTCTTGTTGAGAATTAATGCTACTATAATTAATTGAAGACAAATAGCTGCATTTATTCATGCCCTTCCATGTGAACACATTAACATTCACAACAAAGCAACATGTTTTTCTTATGTGCCTTTTCAGAAATAATGAATCTTCCCCCTGTTGTTACTTATAGTGTCTGTCAATGCCAAAGTAAGAACCAGCCAAATCTTTTGGATAGTTAAAAATAGCAAATTTTATCTTATCTGATTTGAGCTTATTCTAGGTAAATCATTACATTTTTTTCAGTCTTGCTTAGAGTTTCAATTTATTTTTCTTTTAACTGAGGAAAATATAAATCATGAATGCAATAGGGTCTTTTGCTATGAACTGTATTTTAAAAATATAACATTTAATTTGCTGAATTCTGTGTTATTTAAAAACATCAAAATGTTTGTTGGTTCTAACATCATCAATAGTGATTAATCTTTTCAAAATACATTGAACACATTAGAGTAGCTGTGAAGATTTTTCCCTGCTTTATTGTCAAGAAAATTAAGTCCAACTGAACTTGACTTGCTTGCTAATTAACAAAGTTGGAAGCCACAAACTCATGATCTATAGTAAATCATTCAAATCAAAAGTCCAGAGTTTATTTTTAAATCTGAACACAGTTAATCTCATTTATTTATATTGATATCAACAGAGTATTCTAAGCTTTTCACTTACAGAATGGTATGATTATACATTTAAGCTGTTAGTACATACATATCAATCAAATGTTAAAAAACAAAAATCTCTTTCTTTACCTTGGTTTATCTAGCTCCAGTTTACATATCCCCAAATGGTAGCAAATATTCTAACTTTTTGTTATTTATTATTCAAAACTTTTTTGTTATTTATTATATTTGTGTTTTAATTTGACACATAAGCCATGGGTTCCCCTGTCCTCCCCCCTCCTGTCCCTGCCCCCACCTTCCCCCCAACCCCTCCCTGTCCTTAGTTCATGATCTGGCTGTTTGGAACCTTGGGCTTACACAGTGACACTTTGCTCAGCCTGGAAGGAGGGGACTGGACATGGTTGTACTGAATCCACCAGGTTTTTTGTTTGTTTGTTTGTTTTGTTTTGTTTTGTTTTTCGAGACAAGGTTTCTCTGTGTAGCTTTGTGCCTTTCCTGGAACTCGCTTTGTAGCCCAGGCTGGCCTCGAACTCAGCAGAGATCCGCCTGCCTCTGCTTTCCGAGTGCTGGGATTAAAGGGTACCACCACCGCTCTGAATCCACCAGGTTCAAAACTTTTTTATTGCTTGCCAGGCAGCTTTAATCCCAGAACTAGAGTGGCAGAGGCAGGCAGATCTCTGTGAGTTTGAGGCCAGTCTGGTCTACAGAGTGAGTTTTAGGACATCCAGGGCTACATAGAGAAACCCTGTTTTGAAAAACCAAAAAAATTTTCCCCTTATAGGCCAATAGAAATGCTATATTTTTCTTTTCTTATACCAACCAGTTTATTACTATCTGCCCTTTACAGCTTTTATATGTCTCACCAATGTTTAGATTTTAAAATATATCTCCACCCCTTGAAAATGTTATAATTTCATGGCATTCTATTACATCAACATTTTCCTTCACCAGCTCCATAACAATGTAAATTTCAGAGTTATCCAGAGCAAAACCCCAAAATGTATGCCTGTAGCACTAGCTACTCAGGAATCTGAGCTCAGGTATTCAAAGTCATCTCTGGTGAAAAAGAGGAACACCCTGTTTAAAGGCAGGAGAGGTATATACTTGTCTAAACATTTACATAACAAGCATGATCACACTAAGTTATATGTCACACAAGTCCATTATACACAAGAAGACATTCATAGAATAAGTTCATAGAAAAGACATTGCTAAAGTGAAAAGTTCAGCAATTTGTCCATTTGATTTACTATCTTCAAAAGGAGAGTATCAATTACATTCAACTGATAATGAAATAAGAAAGTATATTTCTTTCCCCACAACCATACCAGCAGAATGTTATTTTTTTTTTCATATCTGCCCAAAAGGTCAAAATAGTACCATCTTCAAATTCTCTGATTCTAAGGATGAGTATCTTTTCACATGCTTAAGAATTTGTCAATTTCTTTTGCCCATTTCTACCTCATAGAAGTAACATATCATAGATATAAGCATTAGATAAATTATCTAGTTTATAATTTATTTTCAGTTTTGTATTAATTGTTTTCCATGTGTCACTTTTACTTTTAAGAAATTAGAACTAGCCGGGTGGTGGTGGCACATGTCTTTAATCCCAGCATTCAGGAGGCAGAGGCAGCTGGATCTCTGTGAGTTCGAGGCCAGCCTGGGCTACAAAGTGAGTTTCAGGAAAAGGCACAAAGCTGCACAGAGAAACCCTGTCTCAAAAAAAAAAAAAAAAAAAAAAAAACAAAGAAAAAAAGGAAATTAGAACTATCAATATTTTTCTTCACATTTTATATCCCAGTTAGAAATGCCTTGAACACAGTCAGGCTATCAAAAAATCTTTGTGTATAATATAAAAAGTTTTGAGAGTTTATTGGTGTGTGTGGTGGTTGGAAAAGAATAGTCATCATAGTTATTGTTTCTATTGCTGTGAAGAGCCACTATGACCATGGCAACTTAAACATATAATTAGGGCTGGCTTATAATTCAGATGTTTAGTCTATTATTGTCATGGTTGGAATCATGGCAGCATGCAGGCAGAGATATCTGAGAGTTCTACATCTGGATCCATAGGCAGCAGGAAGAGACAGTGACACTGCACCTGGCTTGAGCATCTGAAACCTTAAAGCCCACCCCTGTGACACACTTCCTCCAAGAAGAACACATATTCTAATAGTGCCACTGCCTATGGGCCTATGGAGGCCATTTTTATTCACACAACCACAATGGTTAACTGTAGAGATCCACCCCTACAGATCAAATATAGAACAAAAACAAAAAAAAGAATAACTATATAAAATAAGGGAACCAATTGAATATTTTAGATGTCACCAGAAATAATGGATGATGCCACTTGGTTTCAACACACACTAAGGCCAGGGGGTGATTGAAGACAGAACTAAAGGATGAATTTGGCAGGTCAAGAGACAACTCTTTTGGTAGCCTTTTAGAAAATCTAGGCCTTCCAAAAGTATGGAAAGTTTGCATAGGAAGGAAAAGAGGACTCCAGAGAGTGACAAATCAGTAATTTCACTACTGTATCAGCTCAATGGACACCTAAGAGGACATGTGTAGCTGTTAATAACGATCAAAATGAAGCCCAAAGAAATAAGAGTTTGGTAATAGCTAGCATGAATTTATCAAAAACAAATCACATGAAACTACAATTGAATCCATCCTTTAACAGGGTAAATTTACAGAATAATACAAAAGTCAGTGGAGATTTAGGTTAGCAAGAATTTTTTTAAAAGGTGAATTAGGTGAAAATGTCATAGGTGAATGTGTTAGAAATAAAACTAGCAAAAACAAATTGAATACAAAGAACTGTTACTAACAATTCAATACTGGATTGGGTGGAGGTGTCAAGTATGTCCCTTAGGGGTCTACTTTGAGTTCAATACAATTCAATATTTTCATTTACTACCTTGAGAGTAGAAGAGAAAGGATACTAATAAAATTTTCAGGTGTTCCTGCACATTGCAGAGTAGGCATAAAGTAGAGTGTGAGCAGGATAAATTTTTAAATGGACAGAAATCAATAAAATAAGATTCAATAAAGCATTTATAAGTGTAATGTGATTCACAAAGGAAAGAATAATCAAATGCACCAATGTAAAATGTAATCACAAGAGGGTCTAAGGGTTATAGTAGAAAGTAAAATGAACATGTATCAGCAACATGACTGTCAAAGCTCAAAGGCAAGTGCTGATCAAACCATGAAAATGAATTTTTCCTTCACAGAAGAAAGAGCAAAGGTTATGCTAGTCCATAGCACTTCAGTGTGTCCAGAGTGTCAACCTAAAGGATTGGTAAACAATTGGGGTACATGAGGTTACTAGAAAATAGGCATAAAATAATGATAAAACAGAAAAGAATGAATGAAGACAGTAAAGTAGATATATTGGGCAAGGAAATTCAGGAAAAAGAAAAAATGTAGGAATTGGGAAGAAAAGGAAAACCAAAGAAGGGCAATTTGGAAGACAGAAGGGACAAAAGGAAATAAAGAAAACAGGAGAATCTTGTCCAAATGAGTCCTTTTCTTGTGATCCACAAATACTAGTTATGAAAACAATTGTTAATATAGATCCCAATTAATACTTTAATAGGAATTTTTCCAAAAATACACCTGTATAATTCAGATATTTTGTTGAGTGAAAACTAGTTTCAAGCCGAGTGGTGGTATTGCATGCCTTTAGTCCCAGCATTCGGGAGGCAGAGGCAGGCCAATCTTTGTGAGTTCAAGTCCAGCCTAGTCTACAGAGCGAGATCCAGGAAAGGCGCAAAGCTACACAGAGAAACCCTGTCTTGAAACACACCCCCCCCCAAAAAAAAACTAGTTTCAGAGCAGCAAAGACACTGGACTTGGAGAATATGTCAAAGATCCTGGCAAGTAATTGAGGACACAAACCCATAGCTAAAAGAGAACATGCTTTTAATTTCTTTTTAGAGAAACCTAATATAGTAGAAGATTTCAGATAGATAGATGATAGATAGATAGATAGATAGATAGATAGATAGATAGACAGACAGACAGATATTGAGCCAATCTAAATGAAATTTTCATATAGCAGGGAAGACAGAGCTCAAACTGGATGTCTCTCATCACCAAATAAAGATAATAGTACCAAGAATGGGCTATATCTAATTGAATTGTTGGTCAAAGGGGTCCCACTGGAACCCCCAAACAACCCAAGCTGCTGCCAAGTGTATTGGTTGCTTTCCACAAAATGAGGGCAAGGTCCCATTGCTGACAACAAAACCTACACAACTCATTGAACAATGAGAAGCTGAGTTGGTACCTACATAGTGCCTTCAACCCTAGCAACTAATATTCATGGTACTAGAAAGTACTCTGCATGTTACCAAAGGAAAGGTAAATACCAACCCAGCTATAAACTATTCAATATGCTGGTGCAATAGTTGCATAAACCCTGTGAGCATAACCCACCAATATTTGATTATATTTAGAACCCACTCCATGAGATGTAACTCTTATCCAAACTGCTCGGGTGTCCAAGAACATGAGACTAGATAGGCCAGAGACCTAGGGGAAAACAAAATACTACTGTTATGCTAAAGGAAAATAACAATGAAATGACTAATGACATTCTGCTGTACTCAGAGGTCAGTGCCTTGCACAGAGGAACATATATAGAGACCCACAGTCAGACAATGTGCAGAAAGTAAGAGACCTTGGAACATTCAGTCCTAAATGGGATGTCTCCATCAAATATCTCCTTTCAGGGCTCAGGGAACTCTGTAGAAGATGAGGTAGAAAGAATGTAAGAGCCAGAGGGGATGGAAGAATGAAGGCCCTCTAGACAGATGAGGGCTGGTACACATAAGAAGTAGCAGAGACTGTGACAGCATGCATAATCAGAATATATTGTGTGGAAAAAAAAACTATTTTCAATAAAAGAAAAATACAAAACTTCATGAATTCCAAAGCACTAGCAACTACTTAAAAGCTTGTCAACAAAAATCAAGCAAGCAGAATTGTATATTTCCTTTATGAAACAATCTAACTTTTGATTTTTTGCTTATAATTTTTTCCTCACATTTGTTGTATTCTAGCATTTATGAGTTAATATGGAGTTTATTCTATTTAATGATATGAGGTGAAGCTTTTATTCCCAAAATATTCAGCAAATTTTTTTCACATTGCAAAATGATATAATTTTTTTTCATTCACTTGTTGTGACTGTATTACATAAAATATATTAATAGAGTTTGTCTTAAGGGCTTAGAATAAAAGATAAATTGGTACTGAAGAGCCAATGAATACAGGATGAAGAAGTACATTTCTTTAATAAATGAAGTTAAAAAATAAAGGAACCAAGGAAGTAATGACCAGTGAGGAACAAGCTGGACATAAGGAATGTGATAAGTTCCCATTACTTAGAAGAAATTGTAAAGTTACACCAAAGAGAAAATGAAGAAATACATCAAGAAAGTTATATTTGGGTGTGTGTGGGATGGGCACAAAGAAAGACCAAAGGACTGAGAATAATAGACTTTAGTTCAGTTAGTATGAAACCTGGCAGCCTTAAAAAAAGACTAGAGAGGGAAGAATACTCAGAAGGAGGTAAGTAACTCAGAATTTGAAGCAGGTCAAAGGCACAGAAAGAAAAGCATAAAAATGCTAAAAGAAATAGTGAAGAAAATGACAGATGGAAACTAAAGGCCAAGATAGACACATGCACATGCACGCGCGCGCACACACACACACACACACACACACACACAAAGAAAAGAAAGAAGGAGAGTCAACATTTTATTAAAGAAAGAACATACTCAATAAGTTTTCTTTTAAAAAATGATGGACTCATACAGGCATTAAAACTGTTCAAGAACTAGCACAAAATAAAATAGTACAGGGTGAAAGGAATCTTAAGGAGTAATCTAATAACAACCAGGAAATTGAAATTCTATAGCAGCAGAAAAGAACTCTACCACAATGACTAGCCTGTGCAGAAGAAAACACAGAAATTCTTGGTCTCTGAATATGTTAAACTGTCATCATGAAACACTTTGGGAGTCTGTTAGCCAAGCCTTATATGTACAAAGTAGTGAAATCTGTAGATTTAAATGTTTCACATCTTCTTGTTAAAAGGAAAGGGGATTAAAAATGTAAAATAATCATGGTCTGGGGGATTAAGTCCCTCTAGGGGGCAATGGAAATTCTAATTAATTAAGGAGACTGGGGAAATTGGCTGAAAGGATAAAGCCCATGACTCACTCATTCATCATCCATTCAACTAACCTGTATGGGGCTGCCACATTATACACTGGGGATGATAGAGCATGAATACTAGCCTTTGCCATCAAAGATGTCCCACTTGCTGTAGGGAAAAAATAGTAGAGCCAGTGATATGGGTGTGGGTAAGACGCTTGTGCACAAAACTGACAACCTGAGTTCAATCGCTGGGACCTACGTGGTAGAAGGAAAAAATTGACTCCTGCACATTGTCCTCTTCTTCTGCCCTTCACATGTACATCATGGCACATGCGTACACTCACACATATACACAGAGAAAGAAAGAAACAGAGACAGACAGACAGAGACAGAGACAGAGACAGACAGGCAAAAATAGCAGGGAGGGAGATGGAGAGAGCTTACGGGGGTAATCAAGAAAACAGAAAATATTATTTGGTACTTTGGGATGTATGCTATAATCAAGTTAACACTAACCTGCTACAAAAATAAAAGGAAAACACTACCATTGTATAAGATGATCAGGATAAATTTAAGGAAAATTGTTTGGCAGAGCAGATGACCTTTGAGCTAAATTTAAAGGCTACCTGGATGTCAGACAGCTAGTCCAGGTGAGAAATAAGACATGAAAATGCAAGATTTGAAGGTAGACTTGGAGCAAATAAAGTAATTGTGACTGATTCAGAGACAATGTATAAGGGTTTAGCAGAATATGAGGCCAAAATAAGACAAAAATCAGATTTTTAAATCATGCCAAAGATAATTAAGCCTACAAAAATGTTTAAACAAGAAAGCTTTCAATTTGTGTTTTAGAAGATCCACACTGATTTAAATTCAAAAGAGGAAAAGACAGGGGATGAGAATGTATTGTGAAGCCTCAGCAAAATCCTCCGTAAGAGATTAGGAAGATATGGGTTAGGAAGATATAGTGACATCAAAAGGGGTTTTAAAACTACTTGGACATGACTCTACTGAATGTACCAGGCTCTGTGGACTGCCCATGGGAGAAGACCTTGCCTTGTTGGCTGAGGAAATGGAGGGAGGATTGAGAGAGGAAGGCGGGAGGGGTGGGAGGAAGGAGGAGAGGGAGATCTGTGACTGGTATGTAAAATGAATTTTTAAAAATCCTTCATTAAAAAAAAAACAAGAAAATAGAATTAGTACAATTTGATAATTGACTCTAGAATGCCAGAGACAGGGAGAACTCAGAAATGTTGTTATGGTTTTTGTTTTGCCTTTAGATTGCCTAGAATGAGATGAAGAACTCTTACAAGCTTAGTTAAGAGTAGGGTGAGGTTAAAGTGCCTTGAAACCATTCAGGAAAAGACAAAAAGTGATGCTACATACATACATACATACATACATACATACATACATACATACATACATGCATACATACATATACACGCACATATCTCAGTAGAGTTTACTAAGCTAGACAGACAAATCTGAGTCAAGAGACATGAGAACAGGATGGTGGGGGATTTAATAATTTTAAGAGAGAGAGGTAACCAAAATATAAATTATAGAAAAGATGATGGTAAGATAAATGTGTCAGGAAAACAATAAAGATTTATTATATAGAATTTATGGAACATAAGAAGCCTATAATAGGTAGATATTGCAGTTGTTCTGTAGGCTATGTAAGAAAAAGTAAATTTGTTTCATATTTAAGTCCATTATATTTTAAAGAAAGTTTGATAGTGTTGATAGTGAACAAAACATGCTAGTGTTTTTGCAATGGCGATTATCATACGCTAGGGTTTATATAATGAACTGCTCTTAACTCCATCTGTCCCTTCTCCTGACACACTTCTTTTCATCATCTGCCAACAGCAGTTCCTCCCCTTAGAAATCTTAATTTATTTTCCTCATGATCAAAAAGTGCAGAAAAAGTAAAAATGGGAAGAACATATCTGCTAAGAGCTAACAAAATGAATGACAGGGCCCAACAAGGGATGGGAAACTTTAGCAAACTCTCTCAGCAACTATACTCCTAAAGGTGTTAGGGACATGACCAAGCATATTGCAGCTATAAACTTTTGTTTCCTTTCTTTCTAGAAAGAGGCCAAGTTCTGGTAAAAACATGAAATTGTTAGAAATGCAATAAAAATTGCAAAGACCATGTTTCCTTCAGGATTTGCTGGAAAGAGAAATAGACTTGACAATCATCTTACATGAGTCCCCTTACACAATAAGTCCAACTCAAGGTCACTCACTGGCTTAGAGAATGAAAGATGAGCTATACAGCAATTGTAATTTTTGCATACAAGGGGAAATGCCATGATTTCAAAACTGTTGCCCATTGAAATTCATTTTTGTTGTTCAACAAATGAAGGCCCACAAAATTAATGTTCTCATGGCAGTAAAAAGAAAAATACACAATTGAAAAGACTGCAAGCCTAAGAAAACTCATCATGTACTATTATCCCAGATTTGAATCTGATTTCAAGAACTATAAAACTTCGTGTGCTTTTGCTTTCAGGATGTTCTTTTTAAATACTGAACCAAGAAGCTATACCTTAAAATATAAAAGCTGCACTCAAGAATCACCCTTCTGTTTAAGAATGAATCAAGTATGATAGAACCTCTTCTGTAAATACTGCAGGGAAAGAGCTCCTATATTATACAAATTATTCAAGTATTAGATAAAATCTAATATGTTTATGATTCTATGGCCATAGACAAATTAGTCAACATTTTATTGAAAATATTTTCTTCTGTCATGCATTACCTCTCAGACACAGTTTTCCCTGCCTCCACTCCTCCCAGCTACCATACATATACCTCCCCTCCCCAACATATCCATTCCCCCTGCATTTCCTCTTCATAAAAGAGCAGGCCTACAAGAGATAAAACAAACAGAACAAAATCAAATGCAGTAAGACAAGGCAACATAATAGGAGGAAAAGAGTCCCAAGAGCAAGCACAAAAGTCAGGGACAACACTGGCTGTTAGACGTCCCACAAAAATAACAATTTATCAGCCATAATATATATGTAGATGACATGACACAGACCCCTTCAGGCCTTGTGCTTGCCACATCAGTCTCATAGAGCCCATGTGAGCCCTTCTTAGTTGATTATGTGTGCCAGGTTCTCGTGGTGTCCTCCGTCCCCTCTAACTCTTACATTCTTTCCTCCACCTCTTCTGTGGGGTTCCCTATCTCTGAGGGAGCAGTCAATTTTTGATAAAAACTTGCAAGCCATCATAGCTAAACAGTAAATTGGGAGCACTGAGGAGGTAGTTTATATAGGAAACCATGAAAGTGAGAAACAATTTGAAGTGTGGAAGTAATCAGAAAAGATTAACATAAAACTAATGAAATACCATTTTTTACTAATCTAATTTAGATTCCTTCTGGTTTTTGGCAAGATTGTGGTAATATTAGTCAATTATTTTAATGTTATTGAACATCATTTGGCAGTGTTTTTCAAGAAAAATTAAAATGTTTATACTGTTTCACCCAGCAATCATACTGCCAGAAATTCATGCTGAGGAACTAATTCAAAAGGTTACAAACTATATGCAACAAAATGTTCATCACATTGTTTATAATAGGAAAAAAATTTAAAACAACCTAAATGAGGCATAAAAAACTAGCAAAGCTATGATAGAACTGCCTTAAGAAATATTGTGGAGTCACAAGAAATTGCAATGAGGAGCTAAATAAATAGCTCATCATTAATATAGTGTCACGTGGAAATGAAAACACATAAGAGCATCACCATTATGTTTAAAACTTTGTGTGAATGTAATACACACAAAAAATAATTGGTTATGAAGTGATATTGTGTGTGATGCTTTTCATTTTCTATCTCCTTGATGTTCCCAGAAAATTGTACAGTGACAAAACTCAAGACAAAAAAAGAACTCGCACCTTCTCTAACTCTTCCACTTTACTCCTTCCTTCAAATCAATAGGCAGCTGATCTCTGATCACCCAAGGGATTAATGCTTGTACTCTAAAACCTCCCTGGATAACTGAGGGCATCACTGAAAGTTCCGGTTGCTTAGAAAGCCTGGGCCCAGCTTCTGGTTACAGCTTCTTTCATTCTCCAGTTTTCTTTTCCAATGGCCCAGCCTCCCTTTGGTGTAGCTACAGTCATTTGGGAAAACATACTTGAAATGGATTTACTTTCTGAGGTTGAAAATTTAATATATTTGATGTAATAAATGGATTTCTTTTATTTCCATTCAAGCAAGAGAGAGATGGAGGGCATAACAAAAGTGGAAATGAGATTCTGAAATATCCAAGGTGAAACATTTTAAAGCAAACCAAGGTACACCCTAAGCCTTTCTCAAAGTTTGATTCTTCAGACAATCTATTCCAAAATATTTGGCTTCTGAAATAATTGGTCTTCTTCATCCTTATTATGGGGCACTTCTAAGTCTCTCCTGAGATTGCTATCTTCCCCCATCTGGATTCACAGCATGGACAGGTGTTTTCTGTCTGGACCAAATTACTTTACATGTTACATTCATGGCCTAAATTGCTCAATGACTATTTAAATTCAACAGATTTTTGTCCCTCAACCTTTAGGACATCTAATTCCAATTTTGATATAGATGATAATAACACAGTAGAGAAGGTGTTTGGCTTTTGCTGAATGAAATGTATTAAGAGTTGGAAAAATAATGGACCAAAGCTATGGGAAGAAGGGAAACAGAAGGGGACTCTTTAAATACAGGGCACTGTTCTAATAAATTGGAGACTTTAAAACAAGTTGTTAACAACTATTGCTTACCAATGTAACCCTCTTGTTTTAGAAAATTTCTAGCTACTGCAACAGGATATTTTACCCCAGGTAAATTATAAACAATAGCAGTTTATTCAGTTCATAGTTCTGGAGGATGTGAAATCCAAGATCAAAGGACCACATCTTGCAGGGGCTTTCTTGCTACGTGTCACAATGGAAAGAGACCATGCAACAGAAAGAGGGCAGGAACACAAGAGCATGGGCATGATATAATGCACTTTGATGACAAAGCCACTTCCGCAGCAACTAGCCCTCTCTGTTAATAATAACAAGGACATTGATACACTCATGAGAGTGCAGCCCTTGTGACTAATTCACTTCTTAAACATCTTATCTCCTATTTCTAGCAGCAGCAGTGATTGAATGTCAACATGAACTTTAGAGCAAACATTCAAACTTTATTTTGGAGGTTTTCTACATTTTTCACATCTCAAGAGGTTCAAAGCATAAAAAGTACCCTGGAAGCTCTTAATCCTGACTACTAGGGGCTCTGTCTGAGTTCTTTTAAAGTACTACCCTCCACTTCTGAGATGTAGATATATGAATATATGTAGATATATGAAACCTGCCATGCATCTTGTGCTGTCTTCACCTAAGTGCCCCAGCATAGCCAATCACATGCAGCAGTTTTCAGTATTGTTTGTACTGCTGACTTCATGGTCTTGTGCCAGGTTTAAAACACCTCCTGAATCATTGCAAAAAGGGATTTTCTTTGTACTGTCTCTCATGTTGTTTGTATATTTATGATACTCTGCTTTCTATTTAAAAAATATAAGTCAATTGATAAACTATTTCCTCAGCTATGCTGCGTACAGAAGAATTTACTAGACATTCAAAGGCATGACAGCCTGGAAAGTCATCTAAAGATGACTACCAAGCCTTCTCTCAAAACTGTAGATAAGTGTAGCTCTCACCCCTCATCAAAGAATCTTCTTTTTGTACCAGACAGAGACCATTATAGAAAATCACAACTGCTCAAAATGTAGAGAACAACTGATTGTGTTGTGCCCAGACCCAATTGATACATCTACAACACAACTCCTGCACCTAAAGCTCAAGAAACACTGTGGCAGAGAGGGAAGATAAATTTTAAGAGCCAAAGGAACAGGAAATCTGCTGTGAGATTGTGTCTCCTAGAAATGAAAAGAAAGCTAGACCCACAATACCTCAGCAATATGGCTGCCAAAACAAGACCCGAAGAACGTCAACACCTATAGAAAAGCTAACAAAGAAGGAGATTAATTGTCCTGTTCCCCAGGTCTAGACAGAGAAATACTTGGAGCTAAGGAATGCTGAGAGTAGGAGAAATATTCTTTCCCAAGCATGAGCCTTTTAATTGGTTATCCATTACCAAGTGGTCAGCACTGAAGTTACATACAAGTAATGCTAAATAGAATCCACAGTATGTGTGGCCTGTGTGTGTGTGTGTGTAACAGCAACAACTGAAAAATAGGCTAGGAATTTGAGAGGGAGTTGTAACTCTTGGGACTACTTGGAGAGAGGAAAAAGAGATGAGGTGAAATTATATTAATTTTTTTAATTTAAAAAAACTCTAGGACCAAGTCAGAAGTTTCTTAGCCATGCCCTGTCACTGCAACAGGCCTTATGAGGAAAAAGTCATGTTTGTGAGACTAGAGACCTAAATTTTATCCCCGGTTGCAACATCTCTGAGCTGGGCATTTCTCCTCCCAGAAACAATACAATCCTACCATATAGAATTTTGAAAGCATCAGATAAAAGGTGTTATTTAAGGGGGCATTATTGTTACTATTAGAAGCACTATCATGTCTTTCACATCAGCATCTAAGAAAAATACACTTTATTCACTAAAGGAAGGGAAAAGGTAATTATATGCAGCCTCTTTGAAGTTTCTGAGAGGGTGGGATAGACATAGACAAAGACAAAACTTCTTTCTCAAACAGGTGCTTAGAGCACTGGATCCATATCTTTTAAAATATGTGGCTATCTTTGAAGCATATAAAAAATTCTACTCTCTCTCTCTCTCTCTCTCTCTCTCTCTCTCTCTCTCTCTCTCTCTCTCTCACACACACACACACACACACACACACACACACACATGCACACACACACATGCACGCACATGCTACAGAGTCATCTTTTTATGATATGTTCTTTTTAAATGCATAAAAAGAAGCTAAAATAAATTCAGCAACACTTATAAATAAACTTATGTTTCATTCATAGTTGCAGTATCTACTTGCTTTGTGAAATAGTATTGCATGGATATGCAAAGTATATTTTATTGACTCTATAAGCAGCAATATATTTATATATGGGCCTATTCCATCCATTGCCATGAATCAATAGTCAGTAAATATGTACTCATGAAAAGCTAGTTTGAAATATATTGTATGAAATCCCAGGCAATGGATAGAGATGAGCCAGACTCCTGGCTCACACATACTACATCTAGACTCTATTCTCAAGCCTAGAAGCATACATTTTTTTCTTTTATATATTTCAAAGGCATATTTCAAATACAATGATATAAGACCTGCTATTGCATTATGTAAGCAAATAGCTTTAGCAAGGCCACTATGCCTTTTATTTATATGTTTTTATATATCTATTATAATATATAGCAAAGTTTTAAACTACTTTTTTGTGTATTTAGATTTAGAATAGGCCTGCAACATGGTCACAGGAACCATTTAGTATTTTCAAGATCACCTTGTTTAATTCATACAGCATCCACTAGCAGTTCCTTTAGACTCCTGAGAAGTAGCTAGTGTTTGGGAAGGAATTGAAGGCTAAACTTTTTCTTGAAATTTTTATGAAAAGTTTGGTAGCCCATCTTTTATTTTCATTGTTTAATTATCAAAACCCAGTTTGGACATGATTTCCTACAGTCAACTTCCATGACTTGGCAGACTACACTCATTCATGACACCTGGTGTGGACCTGTAAATCAGAAAAATCTACAGGTAGACAAAGAAAAGAAAGGGAATAGCCATCACAGCACAGTCTTGGTATTATTAAAGCAGCTTTTCAAGGATTATAATGTTGTCTATGCCAAATGTTCTTTCTTTATTTTTTAATCAATCAGCATTTATGTGTTCATAACTACCACATTTTAAAACTTTCAAATGAATGCAAAATACAAGGAAATGTTACCAGCAGATGAAAAGAAGGAGTGACATCTTTGTCATGGAATTCTGTGATGAAAAGGGCTGCTAAGTGATGGGGTGCAAAAGAATATTTGAGGATTAATCTTATGAAAACTCAGATATTTATCCTTTAACTCTGATTATAGGGAAACCATCCAAGAAATCACATCCTTGACTAGTATGTCTAAAGAAAGTGTTAATACTTTTGTTCATACCTTAATTATTACATTCCTGAATGCCAAATGCTGGAAGGGTTATTCATGAATGCAATGGTGAAACAGAATAAGCCATCCTAAGTGAGAGAGCATCTATAGGAAGATCTTATCAACATATAGATTCAATACATAACGTCCTTTGCCTGTCTTCCTAAACACAGAATTGTTTGTTCTTACCAACTCTGACTCAAGTCCTGACTTTGAATTTTATCAATACCTGACCACCTTCAAACTATATTAGAAGCCATAGTTTGAAGAAGAAGAAAAAAAACAGCCTTGTGACAGACAGACTTATAGAATATCTTCTCCTCCAGTGGAGGTAAACTTATATGCAGAGTTTACGGGGTACCACACTTATGATTCTGCTATAGAAAAGGGCAAAGGTGAAAAGAATTTTAACATGTGATTAAGGTGCTAATTGATTTTAATTAATCAAAGGGAAATTTTCTGAGTAAGGCGTGGCTGAAACAGATGAGCAGTCTAAAAGAGGGGCTAGGCCTGCCAAGAATTTGAAGAAACTTAGGAGCAGGATCTCCTAAACAAGCCTGAAAATGAGAACTCCACCTTGCTGACACATTGACTGGAACCCTATGAGATCTTGAGAAAAGTTCCATTAATTTGTACTTAGACTGGAGAATCACAAGAATTTTGACATAGTAAATATGCACTGTTTAAAGCTACTGAAATAGGAGAAAATTTGGCTCAACAACAGGAAATGGTTATAGGCAAACACATTTATTTTTCTGTTTGCCAATAAAGCACTAAGAAGAAATGTAGACCAAATGACAGGTGTGATCAAGTGTAAAGACTGCTAGATCAGGCATGAAGGCTTGGTTCAGGTCTTGGCCCTGTATGACCTGGAGTAACCTACTCAGCCCCTTGGATCCTATAGCCTCATTTGTCAAATGTGGTTAATTTAAGTAGCCTGGTCCTTTTCACCAGGTTCTGAGGAAGGACTTTGATAGCTGAAAAGAGCTGGTCATATCCTGAAATGATACCTAGCATGTTCATGGTAGGTGAATTAATTCATTTAATTTTCAAACAATCCTATAAGTAGATGCGGGTATATGATCATTATCTCCATTTCACCAATGAAAGAAATAAGAATCAGGCAGTTTAAAAGTCTTGTCGAAGATGGCACAATTGTTCCATAAGAATAAGCACTGAAACCCAGGCTGTCTGTTCCAGGTTCTATAGTTCTAAGCATTGCATTATGTTGCCTCTTAGATCTTTAATAAGTCTAGGAAATCCACTCCCTTTGGAGCAAGCTGAGCCTTGATACCAAGATACTCTGAAAAAGACTCCAGATCCTCAGCTGAGAGTTATCCCTCTAAGCCTCTGCTTTGATGCATTCTCTCAGATTTGTTATCTCGGTTTTTCCAACATAATCACATATTTTTCAAAAGAAATTCACCAGGAGGCAGCAATCCTCCTTTTCTTCTATAAAGTGCCCTGGCATCATCCATATTGCTCGGTCCCAATGTCTCATTCCCAGCACCACCTCCTTCTACAGTTTCCCATTATTACTTAGCTGAGAGCACATGAACATCTGCTTACCACAAACACACTTAATTTCTCCTCAAACACAGATTCGCATAAAAACAAGGCATAAAGAGAATAGAAACATTTTTATTGAATTGCTTTTAGGTACACTGCATGATTTCCATAATGTCTGCAGTCTGATACTGCAAATCTCCAGGCATGCAGTATCAGCCCTCCATTTATCAGAAAAACACCAGAGCCACAGATGCCTTGCTTAAGGGACCACGTGGTACAGTCTCTTGCCTTTTGAAAGATTATCTCTTACCTTTCAATTCCCCAGGGGTTAAAAACTATTCTACCTCTTTTAATAGGGCATTAAAGTTCTTAAGCTAATATGTGAAAGTCCTCCCTGAAGTTTAACTGAAATCCCCCTTGCTTCATTTTAAGCATGTAAGATTTTATTCCAGTTTCAAAACAGCCTTAAAAAAACCACTTTCTCTGACATCCATAGATTAACTCCTTAAGCCTTCAGTATTCCTGAAATCCATATACTTATCACCATATTTATATAATAATATTCTGTACATTGGCTACATGTGTCATAGTGACTGGCACATTTTTCAAAACTGATAAACAATTAATGAGTGAATAATCAAGATCTCTTTTTGTCTCTTGTTGATTAAGAAATCCCCAAATTTCCTTGTCAGTTGACTCTACTTCTAAAAACTCTAGGCCACAATTCCCTTGACTATTACATGATCATATCTATTTCCATGGAGTGACTAAGTTGGGAATCATCGTGTTATACACAGGTACAACCAAATTTAAATGTTAGTGATTAATTGAATTACTAAAATTGTCTGTTTCTATTACATTCACTAGGGCAGATAATTATTTGGAAAATGATTCAAGTAATTTTTTAAAAAATAAAATAAAATAAATTATTTTAAAGTGTTTTTTTACACAAGTCATCTCCGTCTGTATTTTCTTCTGAGGGGGAAATACGATATATCAAGAGCCACCTAAAATACAAAGTAAGAAAAAACAAGCTTAAGTTTAAAAATGTGGAACTTCTGTATGTGCTCAGGTATCTCACTAATGTTTTCTGAACGTGTTGTTATTCTGTTAGGTTGAGATGTAATCATAAATAATTTGTAATGTTGTTATGACAAACTGTATATGAAAATATTTCATCAATGGAAAACAAATATTAATGATAATAATAGATTTATATGCAGTTTTCATAAAACTGTAGTTTTCAAATTCAGGAGGAGAATTACTTCCCACATTTAACATAGTTTGATAAGTTTCACTATATGAAAGCACTGGTTGATGACATTTAACTTTCAGTTCACTGTGACTCATACGCTTTGTCTTTGATGTGTGGGATACACCAATCTTTTCAACTCTGTTTTTGGTAAGTAGTTGGGTTGGGAAAAATACCTCAATTTTGTTTGCTTGTCTGTCTGTTTGTTTATACAGGGTCTCACTCTCTAACCCAGGTCAACCTTGAACTCACTAAGTAGCCGGGACTAGCTTCACTGGTGGTAATCCTGCTGCCTTTTGCCTCCTGAGTGCTAGGATTATAGGCATTTGCCACCACACACTGCATTGTTATTTTTTGTTCTTTTGGTCTCCTACGACAGTTCATGTCTGTTTTCTTTTCCTCTTTTCTAGTAAGATATTTTTGTTACTAACATATCAAGGTCAATTAGAGTTTTTCACTCTGACATCTGTCAAAAGCCTTAGTGACAGGCACCTTAGAAACGCACAGACCAGCCAACAATCTGCATGTTCTTCCTGTAAAGAGGGAATATATGACTACTGAGGCCATCTTTGTAGATATGTCAAAGTTACAGAAATTAAATGGATACAAGCAATATTTTAGAAGTTCTTTTTGTATCAGATATAAGTGCTATCCCATTCTGCCAGTAAACAGCACAAGCTGCTCAGATGCAGACAGACCAACAAACACTCGGGCATCTTTCTGTGTCAGCCTTACTAGTGAGTAAGCTTCTGTTTAATCATCACAGGCAATACAGAAAGTGCCAAGGTTATTTGTTTCTCTTTATAACATGATGGTAAGACCTTATTGCTAAAGACACCACTTACTTATGGCATCAAACATGAAGAAATGGAGCTGTTATCAAACTGGAAGCTTCACTCATTGTGACTAATGTTCTGGTGCTGGGAGGCACTTTGCATGCTGCTGAAGCAAAAAAGTAATAATATCACCCAGCTACAAAACCTGCAAACCTGCAACAACTTGCCTGCAAGATATATTGGTATAATAATGGCACAAATATTATGCAGTGTCCAACTACTTTTGATTGGATTTAAGGTCCACTCTGGAACCCTTACCTGACACTGCTAAAGTAGCCAAGAACCTGAGACTATGTATGTTATGGGTGCTAGGGGAAACCTACTATGATCATTCAGCCAAAGTAGCATAACAATAAAATGTGATACCCATAGATTATAACACTATTCAACACTCATCAGAAAAGATTTTACTGGCCCTGTGTGCTGCTGTGGATATCGCTCTGTGTAAATAAAGTTCTGATTGGCCAGTGGCCAGGCAGGAAGTATAGGCGGGACAAGAGAGAAGAGAATTCTGGGAAGTAGAAGGTTGGAGGGAGACACCGCCAGCCGCCACCATGAGAAGCAACATGTAAAGACACTGGTAAGCCACACGCCATGTGGCAAAGTATAGATTAACAGAAATGGGTTAATTTAAGATAGAAAAGGTAGATAACAAGCAGCCTGCCATGGCCATACAGTTTGTAAGCAATATAAGTTTCTGTGTGCTTACTTGGTTGGGTCTGAGCAACTGCGGGACTGGCGGGTAAGAGAGATTTGTCCTGACTGGGCCAGGCAGGAAAACTCTAACTACAAATGGCGCCCAACGTGGGGCAAGAATTTCCACCTAAAACCTGAGAAAAAAAAGATTCTAATCGGAGCTAAAAACAGCTTCCTAGTTGTCTCCCTCAAGTTAGTGGCAGCCTGCAGGTTTGAGCTACTATGGCAGGTTCCTGGCGTGTGCGTCTGACCTGCAGTGTGGCGGGAATGAGGAATCTATAAGCGACACTTTACTCTGCAGCATGGTGGATTTAGCCTTTGCTAGTTAAAAAAAAAAAAAAAGAAAAAAGAAAAAAAAATTTCTGGGCTATGCGCTGCTTTAATAGAACTGCTTCTGATAGTTGATGCTACACATGGCTCCAGACCCAGAGCTGGTGGTAAACTGAACCACCGCCATGTTGGGAAGCTGAGGTGGGTGGAGCCAGCAGCCACAGAGGCGTTTCAATCTTACAAAGATGGATATTACACAGAGAATCTGGTTTGTCTTGTCTTTGGGACTTTTAACTACAGAAAAAGATTTGATCGTAAAAGCTGTTAAGTTAAATAAATATGTAAATTTTAAAGGAAACTTGACTTCAAAATTTGGATATAAGGATATGTTGCTTTGGAAAAGAGTCTCTGCTTTTGTTTCCACAGAAAGCCAGAGGCTGTGGATTTGTTCCAGATTAATATACATCAGGTTTTATCAGCCAAGACCACCTGAAAGGTCTCTGATGACACCATGGCCCAGATGATCCAACATCCAGAATGGTTTCAAGGCAACTGGCTCAGAGGTTCACGCTAATGGACTACTCCATAATCCTAAAATTTTCTTTGTGTCCCCATAAGATACAGCACCCCCCTCCAGCAGGAAGTAGTAAGAGAAACTACGCCCACATTCCCAAAATTATCAAGCTGGCTTTGGAGATGGAATTGGCTCACTCCTTCTCTAAACCCAGACATATTGCTAAAAGAAAAGGTTAAGAGATTCTTGTGTCCCAAATCAGAAGAACCCTCTGGTGTGGGACAGAGAAAAACCAATATTTTTCTTTAAAGCAGTTTGATTATAAATGAGTTCTCTTCCTAAAGAAGAAAAGGGGATATGATACAGATATAATAGGATGAAAGGGTAGATTGAGGAACTTACTTCTAAAGAGCAACAACTCGTTTAAAATGTTTTACATTGGTATAGATTTTAGTCTATTGATACAAACTTAAAGTTAATTTTGTTATACTGTGTGTATATTTCTAATCATGTTTAAGGTATTATGTTTGTATAGCTCATTTTAAATTGAAATGGATAATTAAAAATAGATTAATAATTAGTCGTCTATGATAATCATACTCGTAGCCATGTTAGTTAAGTCTTCTAGATATACATAGACATATTTCAGATAGATAGGTAATCTTCAAATACATCAAAGACCTACAGAATATGGCATTTAAAATACTTTTAAAATTTAGACTTTCTGGACAGTGAGACATGTCTGCTCCTGACAGCACCAATTTACTTCAGAGAGGAGGATGGGCATTGAAGACACTTCATATGGAGTTTATCTTCACCTTGGCAAAAATAGCCATTTGGGCAAGAAACTGTTCTTGCCCGGACTGCTTGATCGACTGGACGTGCAGGACCCATAGAAAGGTGACCACTAAACTTTGCTTGACAAAATGGTCCTTCAGGTTCCTGCTTCGCAGAGGAAACTGCCAGACATTCTACAGGACACTGAGAGAAGTGACCAAGAGACTCTAGCCCTGTGGGCTGAAGACAAATGCCCCAACTTTACAAAGGAACATTAGGTGACTGTCCAGGCTGCCAGCTGTCTCTGTCTACTCTTGCAAGACTCCCGAAAAATGCTTGCATCCTTCTCCCGGTTCTCAGGTAATATTATATCCTTCTGAGGTCTTCGATGTGGTTGAAGACTAGATAGTTATAATTTCCTCAGTTATGATAAAAGATAAGTTAGATATAAAACCTTAGACTCACAAATATAAGATAGATAGGATATCTTCTTTAATATTGTAACTGTAATTCTTGCTTGATAATTATTTTGTTATATGTAATTGTACTATGTAAAAGTTAAAACCTTCCTTTAAAAAAAAAAGAAAAGGGGAAGTGCTGTGGATATTGCTCTGTGTAAATAAAGTTCTGATTGGCCAGTGGCCAGGCAGGAAGTATAGGCGGGACAAGAGAGAAGAGAATTCTGGGAAGTAGAAGGTTGGAGGGAGACACCGCCAGCCGCCACCATGAGAAGCAACATGTAAAGACACTGGTAAGCCACACGCCATGTGGCAAAGTATAGATTAACAGAAATGGGTTAATTTAAGATAGAAAAGGTAGATAACAAGCAGCCTGCCATGGCCATACAGTTTGTAAGCAATATAAGTTTCTGTGTGCTTACTTGGTTGGGTCTGAGCAACTGCGGGACTGGCGGGTAAGAGAGATTTGTCCTGACTGGGCCAGGCAGGAAAACTCTAACTACAGTGTGCTATTAACACAAAAACCCACAGCTGGACACTATGCAAAGAGTGATAGACTTTGGAACACTTTATCTTAAATGAAATGTCTTTATCAAAGCTTTCCCCCTCAAGGCTCACAGATCTATGAAAAAGGATGTAGAAAAATTCTGAGAGCCAGAAGTGGTGTTCTAAAGAAATAACTTTATCCAGACATGACAAGTCTGATACACATATGAACTCACAGAGACTATGCCAGCATGCACAATACATACACTGGTCCAAAACAGACAAAGTCCTAACACTAGGAAGGGAAAGTAGACACAAAGTACCAACCCTAACCAAAAATCTATTTGCAATTGATGTCTGCAGAGAAAAGGAAAATCCAATGGACTGTCACTGGGCATATCAACCACATGCCCATGCCCAAGAGTAGTTGGTCAACACAAAATGGACTCTGTGTTTGTTTGTTTTATGTTTTGTTTTGATGTTTTGGTCTTATTTTTATTTTTAGTTTGTTTTTACTTTCAGTTTATTTGGGGTTTCTTTTTTCTTTTGAGAGAGAGAGAGACAGAGAGAGAGACAGAGAGAGAGACAGAGAGAGAGCATAAAGTTGGATAGTAGGGAGGTCTGAGAGGAGTTAGGTGAAAGGAAAGCATATGACAAAATATATTGTATGGAAACAACTTTAAGTTATTTTTTAAAAATTTTCAAAGACCTATCCTTTGAGTAGATCTTTATGGCACTGAATTTGGCATTGATTTAATGGATATAACATTTAAAGACACTGAAAAAAACATAAAGAGTGCTGAAGCTGTACTTTAGTGGTAAAGTGCTTATCTAGCATGAGTGAAACCCTACATTCAGTCCCTAGTACTGAAAAAATACATATGCATTAGAATTTATTTTAAAAAAAATAAGCCAAGCAATGTGTTGCACGCCTTTAATCTCAGCACTCAGGAAGCAGAGCTGGGTGGATGTCTGTGAGTTCAAGGCCAGCCTGGTCTACAGAACGAGATCCAGGAAGGGCACCAAAACTGCACAGAGAAACCCTGTCACAAAAAAAAACAAAAAAACAAACAAAAAAATTCTATCACACCAACAGATAAAGAAATATGACTTACTGAAATACTTCTTAAAGGCAAAAGGAACACAGAATGGTTAATATAAAGTTATATATTAATATCAGCTATACAAAGTGAATAATTACAGAAAAGGGAAAATAATTTTCATGAATGTTTCTTCCTTATTGAATTGTTTGAAAAAAAAGTTGTTCTATATTGTGATGGTTAGTTTTTTGTCAACTTGACACAATCTGTGAAGAAAGAAACTCGTTTGGGAAAAATAGCTCCTTAAATTGTTTCTAGGCAAATCTGTAGGACATGTTCTTGATCAATGATTGAAGTGGGAAGGCCCAGCTGACTGTGAGTAGTTCCACCCTGTGCAGATGGACCTAGAGTTTTATATTCAAACTTGGATTAAAACTGTACCAACTCACTGGTTTTCAAGATTTTGAGCTTGTTTGGAAAAATAACATGATATTTTTGTACTATTCAATTTAAAGGCAGCAAATATAGAACCCCCTCACCCTCTGTAACTGGAGGATCTAATTCGTCATAATAACGTTATTTCCATATACCTATATTTATGTCTATACCTATATATGTCTATAAACTTATATTAATAACTCTATATATAAACCTACATCAATGCAGATATGGATATATAAAGAGAGAGAAAAAGCAAGACAGAGAAAGATTTATCCCATTTGTTCAGTTTCTCTGGAAAAGCCTAATAATTTATAGATACATAAAAAGACAGAGCTGCCACAAATGCCTACAAGGAAACACAAAGCTGGTAACAGGATTTGTTAGTTAGTATTAGGACAAGAATACTTTATTGTTTGTAGCACAAATAGTTAGAAGGTCTTATTAATAAAAACAAACTGGGAGCCAGGTATTAGGGTGAACGCTGAAAGATCAGAGAAGCAAAATAAGCCATAGCTAACCTCACCCTGCCAACTCCTTAGCTGATCTTGTTTCCTCAAACTAGAAGCCTCTGTTTCCTCATCCAAATGGATCTCAGCTGAACTGCTGCTAAAAGCCTAAAAGCTTAACAAGGACTCTAATTCCTGGTCCTCACACCTTATATATCTTTCTGCTTCCTGCCATCACTTCCTGGGATTAAAGGCATGTGTCACCATACCTGGCCATTTCCAGTGTGGCTTTGAACTCACAGAGATCTGGATAGATCTCTGCCTCTGGAATGCTAGGATTAAAGGCATGTCTACCACTGTCTAACCTCTATGTTTCATATTGTGGCTGTTCTGTTCTCTGACCCCCAGATAAATTTATTGGGGTGCACAATATATCAATCACAGTTGTTTAACTTGTATACTTTTTTATTTTACTTAATTTTTTAGTCAAAATATAATTACAGCATTTTATTCCCTCCCATTTCTCCCTCCAGTCCCTTCTTTGTCATCCTCTCCTCCTTCTCCTTCTCAAATTCACACCCTCTGTTTCTTTAATCATTGTTGTTGGTGAGTTTGTGTTTGATAAATGTACAAATGTAACATGCTGAGTTTGTACAGTGTTGTTTGGATGGGCATGGGATTAGACAGCCATTTTTGGGTACTTATTCATAGGGGTCATTGTTGCAGTTCCTAGGCATTGCAGTTGAGTCAGACTAGTGATTGCTTTTCTTTATTTCCCTTTTTTATTCATTTTACATACCAACCACTGATCCCTCTCTCATCCCTCCTCCCGTTTCCCCTCCCCCTCCCCCAATCCCTCATCCCCTCCACCAAAAGGGTAAGGCCTCCCATGGGGAGTCCACAAAGCCTGGTACATTCACCTGAGGTAGGACCAAGCCCCTCCCTCTGGTGCCTGAACTGGCCTACCCCAGTAATCATATTGGTGACTACCCTAACTGTCATCATAGAGCCTTCATCTCATAACTGATGGAAGCAGATGCAGAGATCCACAGCCAAATACCAAGCCAAGCTCCAGGAGTCCAGTTGAAGAGAGGAAAGAAGGATTATATGAGCAAGAGGGGGGTCATAATTATGATGGGGAGATCCACAGGGACAACTGAACCAAGCTCCTAGGAACTCATGAACTTTAGCCCGACAGCTGTGGAACTTGCAAGGGGCCAGACTAGGCCCTCTGTATACCTAGTTGCTTTTCTTATCTTCTGTTAGTCTGATAGCTATTCCTCAGACTGACCTTGGTTTCACTGTACTGTGTGTCTGAAGTGTATTGTGTGGTGTTTGGAGCAATATGGACTTACCTTCATGTTGTTGGAGCCAACCAATGGTAAGAGCAGATAGCCTTTATTGTTAAGGAGTTTCTCAGAGTCCCTTAACCAACAACTAAAAAGGAAGTTTCTCACACCTGGTACTTGGGTTTTGTTAGATCATCTATAACTCCTGAGAGGAACATTTTTTCCCTCAGTGGCATAACTTGTTTTCAACTACATAAATGTGTTTATGTATAAACTTGTATGTGTTATATGAATTTTTATGTAAATATAAAAATGATTCCTTATACCTATTTCAAATAATTTTAGTATTGTTTCTCCCTCTGCCCTCCCCCTCTTCTGTACTGTGCCCCGTCCCCCCTCCCCCAGTTAATGCTCACATCCCATTTCCTCCTTTGTAGCACCTGTATCCTGCTCCTCCCTTCTTTAGAGCTCCTTCCTCAGCCCCTTTGTCTCTTTTTATACTTTCCTAGTTTCTATGGTTACGCCAGGTTATATATTCACTTCTGAAGATTTGAAGCTAGGATCCACAAATGAGAGAAAACATGGGACATTTGTGTTTCTGGGTCTGGAGCACCTCACTCAGTATACTTCCTTGTGGTTTCAAAGGTTCTACAATGAATGTTTTGTCTGTAAAATGATAACATATTCAAAGAAACAGGAACAGGAATAAACATAACATTATGAGGCTTTTCAAAAGGCAAGCCCCTGAAATAGACACTAAGTGCCTTAGAAAGTAAGGTTCTCTGGGAAGGAAAAGCTTCTCAAAACAGATAGGCTATAGTGGATTCAAAAAAGCATTGAGACTGGATGAAGTCATCTTACACAGAATAGAGGTGAAAAGTCAAATGCTGTATCAGCCTTGCTGGGATTTATATAAGACAGAGTTCATAAACTTGCAAACCATATCCATGTGTTCTTTTAACTAAACTGCTTGTCTTTAGCAGTTGCCAACATCTAAAAATGTGATGATTTCATATAAAAAAAATGTGTTTCTATCTTCTCTCAAAAATGAAAAAAGAAATCTGGCAACCATTACATGGCAAGTCCCACACAGCAACAATCAGCTTAAGATTAGCCACAAACTATATACTTTATATGGAAAATCTGTCTCCTAATCACCACAGTTCTCAGCCACAAGAAATGATTTGCATCATGTGCCTAATGCTTATTTGAGTTTGCAAAGCTTCACTCAGGAAGTTACTGAGTGGAGAGTTTTGGGACAGACTGAAGATGATTCTACATGTAATGTTATAGAATTTAGACCTTATTTAACTGGGATCAGATAGCTACTGGAATTATTTTTGAGTTGGTGAGTAACCATAACATGGGGTGTGATGAGAAAGTTTCAACATAATACAGCTTACAAAACAATTTTGAAATAAAAGAAACTTTTATGACAGTGCCAGTGGGAAAAGAAACTAAAGACAAATATTAAACATAAAAAAGAGGAAGATTTGTATGCAATGGTAAAAAAACATACAAAATTAATAATTCAGCCCTCATGTGGAGCAAGGGGGAAAGATCAGACACCACAGGGAAAAGAAGGTGAGCAGCACGGAAGGCTGACATAACTGGCTGACATAAATGCAGAGGACATTGGAAACTGGAGAGTTAGGGTGTACTTAGGAGAATGAAGTAAGTTCATGCCAACTCTTATGTAGGTCTTCAAATTTGGTTTTCAGGTTAAAATCCACAATCATGCCACTCTTCTCTGAATCCTCACAGGATTTGAGATGAAACATATATTCAATAAATGCTATTTGTGTTCAGTGTAAGTTAAGTGCCATAGCAAGATAAACCACAAACTTTTGAGGAAGGTAGACTAGGGCTCAGAAAAGAGTCTGAGAAGAGAAATATAGGTATGGATGTCATACACAAAAAAGAACAGAAAATAAAAAAAAATAACAAAAATAGCTGTGGTGGTATTGTGTTTCCTGAAATATTTTGGGTTCCCAGAAATAAACTTATCTGGGGTCAGAGAACAGGAAGGCCACAATATTAAACATGAGGATTAGGCAGTGGCAGCACAGGTCTGTAATCCTAGCATTTCAGAGACAGAAATACCTCTGGATCTCTGAGTTCAAGGCCACATTAGAAACAACCAGGCTTAGTGACATATGCCTTTAATCCCAGAAATCCAGCCGTTAATCCCAGGGAGTGACTGCAGAAAGTAGAAAGATATATAGGATGTGAAGACCAGAAACTATAAGCATTTGGCTGGTTCGGCATTTTGGCTGGTTAAGCATTCAGGCTTTGGAGCAACACAGTTCAGCTGAGATTCATGTGGATGAGGACTCAGAAGCTTCCAGTCTGAGGAAATAAGACCAGCTGAGGAACTAGCAAGGTGAGATAGCTGTGACTTGTTCTGTCTCTCTGATCTTCTAGCATTCACCCCAATAACTGGCCTCAGGTTTGATTTTATTAATAAGACTCTTTAAGATACATGCTACAAATAGCATGGTAGAAATTGAGATGAACCAAGAGCAGAGGTCTAAAACTCAGAGAACAGCTACACTAAATAGACAGGAAAAGTGGAGAAGAAAAGAAAAATGGTAAATAAGACGAGGCATGGTTTAATAGAAAGCCAATGGAGAAATGGTTTCTAAGATAGAGGAGCCGGGTCTATCACTGTGGATTAATCAAATAAACGTAATGCAGAAGCAAGTCACGAAGCATGATTCTATATGCATGCAATTGAAAAGCAGAAGACCTAACACTATTGTGAAGATAGGCATATAAACTTATACATGCAGTAAAATGTTTTTAAAAAGGTAATTAATAAACATAAATTTCAAATTAGTGCTTAGAAGATAGGCAAGCAGAAAGATATAAGGAAATATACATTTATTTCTCAAAACTGGTAGTGATTATATGGATATTTCTTCCTATGTTATCAAACATTGTGCAGTTAAAAAAGAGAAAGAGCCTGGTATCATGTCCAAATTTAGAAATTCATACTCTAGATATACAATCTTATAAGCAATGAAATGCAAATGCATTTGACTGTCTAAAAATGTTAGCTCTGGGGTGTGTTGGCACACACCTTTAATTCCAGCACTTGGGAGGCAGAGGAAGGTGGATCTCTGTGAGTTCAAGGCCAGTCTGGTTTACAGAACAAGTTCCAGGATAGACAAGGGTACACAGAGAAACCCTGTTTTGAAAAAAAAAAATGTTAGCTGCAACACTGTGAAAGCAGTAATTAGGGTATAGCACAAATGTACTTTAAGACCGCTGCAAAAAAACTTGAATCCATCCCTACAAGTGCGTCCATTCATTTTAATAATGCAAATATCTATATACTTACCAGCAATATACTATGAAAGACAACTTTTGAAGTGGAGAAAGCAATTTATAGGACAAAGCATTGACTTTATTAAGAAGTTGGAGTCAGTCTCTTCTTCCTGCTTCTCCCAAAGCATTATGGAAGTATGTGACTGAGGCAGAGTGCAGCTATACAGATATACACACAACACTTCTGGAAGACCATCCAATTAACTATTTCAGTTAATATTCCTTGGGAGTCTGACATAGTCCAGTGTGTAAGTTTGAGAATCTTTTACACTTTACAATTCTCTAAATAATCACCCAAGGAAAATATTGTTTAAATGAGGAAGGAAAAAAATTGAGGCAAGCTATATTTGGTTATTTCAAAGTCTCCAAAGCCTTGACTAGAATAGTTTCATTAGTGGGATCAAAAGATAGACTGTAGGAAAAGGAAGGACAGTAACAAGAGGATAGTATTGTTTCAGGGGAACCTGGTGGTAAAAGGAAGACAATTTCTGGATGGTTGCTAAGAATGGCTAAACTAAGATAAATTATGAGTTATTTCTTTGTTTAACAATTGGGACTTCAAAGGACATGGGAAACTACGGTTGTTTACAGGAAAAAGGAGAACCATCATTTAAGAGCTATTGACAATGGTAAAGGAGAGCCTAAAATGTTTCAGAACAAAGTGAAAGCTAGGAAGGGATGAGCTGAAGCATTCTAAGGGAACAATTAAATAAGGCAGTCTTAATTCATATGCTTTTTCTTGAGAAGAAAACAGAAAGAGCATGAACTCTGAAAACACTGGCGATGGTAGGCTAATAGACTACCCAGTAGAATATCAGACAGGGTAAGCACAAAAGAACAGCACCTTGTTATGGTCAAAACATCATTGTCAGCCAAATGAAAACATATTGATGGGAAACAAAAGTCAAAGATGAATATCAAGGGATTGAGGAGTGAACCTAAAAGGAAATTTCAGTATAGAAATTCAAAATTATCTCATTAAAATTGGAAGTAAAAGAAAAAGAAGAGAAATGTGTATAAATACAAGTGACACTTTATTTAATAGAGATGAGATAGAAAAAACTCAATGAAATCATGTTGAAGTTCCAAATATAATATTATAATCATTATTTAAATATTTCAGGCAGGAATATGCATGTGAAAAGTAATATTCCATGGTTTTCCTCAGGTCTGTGGACATCTTCATACTGCACTACTTCTTTTGGCCAAGGTGTGGTGGGCCTCTGGAGTCTGGCTTAATGAGAGGCTTTGACTTTTGGTACAAGAAACTCAAGCTATGAGTGCAAGCTATCTTTAAATGATGTGCTCCACATTTTTTTTCCTTGAGCTGGGAAGAGATAAATTCAAGTATTATTTTTAATAGATACGACCCCCCACCTTGGCCCTCTGGACAATTTTGCTCAAAACCAGCAAAAAATAGTATCAAGGCTGCCCTCTCTGGCCTTGGCTTCTTGCATTTAGAAGTTCTCTTTCAACAATGGTTTTTACTTATTTGACCTGATTTTAACAAGGTGCACAGCTCTATTTTCATGATAGAATGAGTCTCTTCACAGTGTTATGCATAACATAATACTGAAAAAAAATCTAATGTGACATGACTGACAAATACCATATCTAGGAAAAGTCAAAAAGAAAATCTCAAAGTGACCTTCCTTAAAAGCCAGACTGCAAAATCACAACTATTCCTTAACTCTATTAAAGCATCTCACAAGATGAAAGATGCTGGAAGCTGTTGTTGGGTAAAACTAACTTGTCTATTGTAAAAAAAAAAAAAAAAAAAAAAAAAAAAAAAAAAAAGAGCTCTGATGAGTGCATACACTTCCTAATGATACAAACATAATCCTCTTTATTTAGACACTAAAAATGGTTGATTACAGGCAATAAAATATATAATTGGGCCAAAAGGATGTGAAGTATATTTAGGAACCATGTGGGCTGTATATCTTCTGTCAAGAATAAATAGACTGGAGGAGGGCAGGTCCACCAAATCAATACTGAAAGCAGCTGCCTGTGCTACCAAGTGGATAGGGCACTCTGAAATTCTAAAGAAAGGCGCCCCCAAACCTATTTCATTTTGATGACTCCTGATTCTTTAAGGTTTCTTGTAATAAATTAATATCGTTCTAGAGTTGTCAGGACTTAAGAAGACATCATTGGAGTTAATAATCTAACCTCAGTGATTACGTTACCTTAGTACTGCAAAGCAGGGTAGCACAGTTGAAATCCATTGTTTGTGGATTCTGGATTTGTGAATTAATCAGCTTACAACATGTTATTTATTTTTAAAATATTTTTGAGATTATAACAATTGTCTTTTTCCCTTCCATTTCCTCCATCTAAACCATCCCATGTACCTACTTGCTATCTTTCAAGCTCATAGCTTCTTTTTATTTAATTGTTGAGAGATGTCAACATAAACACCATCTTCTCATTCTGTATATTACTTGTTTGGATATGTTTTCAGTGGTGAAAGTTCTCTTTGATACAAATGGAGACCAGTCTAAAAAATTACAGCCAATCAAAATACAGAGTTGTAGAGCTCATTCATTCATAACTGATTTATCTACAGCACAACTCCCAGACCTAAAGCTCAAGGATCATAGTGGAAGAGGGAGTAGAAAGATTGTAAGAACCATAGGAACAGGAACTTTGTTATGAGATTGTGTCTCTTAGAAATGTCAGAAGATACATATGAGATGTCTTACCAACATGGCTGCCTAAACATAACCTGAGCAAGGATGACAACAATGGGCATGCTAATGTACAAGGATGAAACTAATAAACATGCAAATGTCTTTAATTAAGACAAGCATGTTACTCCATCTAACATATTTTCTAACTTCATCTATTTTTCTGAAAACTTCATAATTCCATTTTATTTTGCTATTTTAGACTTACATTGTATATATTAACTATATTTTTGTTATCCATTGATCACTTGATGCACATGTAGGCTGATTCTATTTCCTAGCTATTGTGAATAGAAAATCAGCAAACATGAAAGTTTATGTATTTTTGATATTGAATATGGAGCACTTTGAATATATTTCCAGGAGTGGCATAGCTGAGTCATATGACAGTTCTAGTTTTTACTTTTTGAGGGACCAACACAATGATTTCCATAGTGGCTGTACCAGTTTTTCTGTCCTCCAACAGGAAATATCATCTTTCACCTCATCCTCACAGATGTTTTGTCATTTGTGTTTTTAATGATAGCCATTCTAACTAGAATGAAATTGAAGCTACAAACTTGAAAACTTTCTCTAAACTGTTTACTGGTCATTTGTATTTATTCTTTAGAAAATTATTTAGTTTCACAGCCCATTTTTATTGGATAGTCTATTTTCTTTAGTTTAGTGTGTTTTAGTTCTTTGTATACTCTAGATACTTTGTATACTTTAGTACTCTAGATATTACTCCTCTGATGTATAGCTGGCAAAGATTCTCTCTGTAGACTATCTATTCACGCTATTAACAGTTTCTTTTGCTGTTAAAGACCATTTTAATTTCATAATGCCCCACTTTGTCAATTGTTAGCACTATTTTCTAAATGACCATAGTCTCATTGAGGAAGTCCTTGCCAGTTCTTGCACCTTGAAGTATTGCTCCTACCTTTTCCTCTAGTAGTTTTAGAGTTTCAAGTCTGTAGATGTAATTCTGAATGGTTGTATTAAATAAGAAAGACAGAGCCAAATGCAGAGTTAAAAGCCCAAGAGGTCAGAGCAGCAGCTAAGACCAAGACCGCCTTCTTACCCCTCACTGTCGCTGTTATCCTTCCCCTCAGAAAGAGACCTACTTCCTGTGTGTCTGTCTTTTTATTGACTTTCTTTCTGTTCTGCCTTCTCATTGGTTGTAAACCCAACCACATGGCCTCCTCATCACTGCCTGTCTATACAGACCTCCAGGTCTCTATGGTTGGTATTGAGATGAAGGTGTGTGTCTCCTCCATGCTGGTGGTGTCCTTAAACACACAGAAATCTGCCTGTCATGTGTTCTGGATTAAGGGCCTGTGCTACCACTGCCATACTTCTGCTAAATGGCTTGTTATTAGCTCCGACCCCCAGGCACTTTATTAACATACAAATAAAATCACATTTCAGCACAAATAAAATATCACCATACAAGTCTTACACTAAGTTTTCTGTTTTGTTTTGTTTTGTTTTTGCTTGGTTTGGTTTTCCCATTTGGGGTTGACATTTATGCAGGGTGAGCAGTAAGGATCTGGTTTCATTCTTTTATGTGCATATACCTAATTTTTCTAACACCATTTGTTGAAGGGGTTGACTCTTCTCCAGTGAATGATTTCAAAGTTTGGGGGAAAAATCTGGTGGCTGTAGCAGTTTATGTTTGAATATAAGGTTTATATCTGCATTTTTCTTTCCTACATTGATACATGTGTCTGTTTTATTTTTATTTTTATTTATTTATTTTTGACAGAACAATTCTCTTTTTGTTACTTTGGCTCTGTGGTATACCTTGAACAGAACTTGTGGGAGTAGCCAAGAAATGTCTGTTCTGACTTAGGCCCATTCAATAAGACAGAATCTATACCAGACACTGTTTGTGTAACCAAGAACCAGAGATAACCCAGAGACCTAGGGTAAAATCAAACACAACTGATCAAAATAAAATCAATAAAATGATTCCTAATGACATCCTGCTATACTGATAGATCAGCACCTTGTCCAGTCATCATCAGAGAGGCTTTCTTGGCAGCAGATGGAAACAGATGCGGAGACCCTCAAACAGACATTATATGAAAAAATTCTAAATGGGGGGTCTCCATCAAATCCCTCCTCTCAGAACTCAGAGAATCCCAAGAAAGAGGAGGCAGAAAGATTGTAAGAGCCTGAAGGGCTAGTGGATACTGGGAGAACAAGGCCCTCTGAATTAACTAAGCAAAGTGCATGTGAGTTCACAGAGATTGAAGCAGGGAGTATAGGGCCTATATGAGTCTGTACTAGGTCCTCTGTATATGTATTATAACTATTAGCTTAGTATTTTTATGGGACTCTTGACTGTGAGAACAAGTGAGTCTTTTGACTCTTGTGCCTGCTCTTGGAAATCTTTTCTTCATGTTGGGTTGCCAAGTCCAACTTGGATGTGATAGGTTTTTGCTTCATCTTAGTATATTTTATTTTGTCATGTTTGGTTGGTGCCTATTGAAAGCCTAATCTTTTCTAGTGAGAGACAGAAAGTGAGTGGATGGGGGGGGAGATGGGGAAGAATTGGGAGTAGTAGAGGGAGGGGGAAACTATAATCAGGACATACTATATAAGAAAAGAATTGATTTTCAATAAAAGAAAATTTAAAAATAAATAAATAAATGATAGATAAATAAATAAATAGAAGAGAAACCATATACATAACAGGGCTATAACAATGCCTGAAGCTGAAAGCATTTAATATTTGTTTGAAAAATTGCCCCACTTCCCCACAAAGACCAACTCTGGTTATAAAAGATCCTTCCATGAGCTTTGTCTAGGCAGTGTTCATGGGACTATCAGTTACAATGAGGGCTGTATAGCTCAGTCCCCATGCATTGTCCTGAATACCTGGCTTAACAAAGTGTCTGCATATATAACAAATATAACAGCCATACTCAAATTAAAGGCTGTAGAAATTGCAATATGAATTATTAGTCAAGGAATAAAAGATGTACTGTAATTTTCCAAGAAATAAAGAAAAAAAAGGTAGTTACTGGCAGTTCAAATACATAGTGCAGACCTGGAGAGAGGGTGCACAGCCCCCTCCCAAAAAAGGATTTAGTGCTGGGAAACGAAGATTGTGTGTAATATAAAGTAAAAGCTACCTAATTTTATTTTTAAATTTATTTCTTTTATGAAACCAATAATAATCATAATAGATAATAAAATAATAAGCAAATAAAAAGAAATCAGGGAAACAATCTCATTCACAATTGAAAAAATGATGATGATTAACTATCTCAAAACAAACATAACCAAGGAAATGAAAGACCTCCACAATACAAACTGGAAAACACTGAAGAGAGAATTTGAAGAAGACATTAGAAGATAGAAAGACTTCTCATACTCATGAATTGGAAGAATCAATATTTTGAAAGTACATGTGTGGGAGGTATGTGTGCATGTTGAGAGTGTCTAGAAAAACAATATATCACCATATTATCTATACAGAAGTAACAATTCACTTCACATTGCTGTTCCTTAGAAATTGTGAGACAAGAAAGAAGTGACACTATAGCATTTAACTGCAGTAAACAAAGAATTATCAATCTAGAATTCAGCAAAATTGTTCTTTGAGAAATCAAGATATTCTTAGATGAAAGAATTACGCTATTTTATTACAAGCAAGCATGAACTAGAAGAACAACTAAAGGAAGTTAGCATTGGGAAACCATTCCAGGAGGAAAATGAGAGCATCAAGAATTAAGTAGAGCAACAAATATAAGTGACTAACTTAACTATGGGACCTTGTTTAGGCAGCCATGTTGATGAGCCCTCTTGGGTCTCTTCTAATATTTCTAGGAGACACAATCCCACAATGCACTTCCTCTGACTCTTACAATATTTCTGCTCCTTCTTGAACTATGATCCCTGAGCCTTGGGTGCAAGAGTTGACTTGTAGATGTATCAATTGAAGCTGGACACTGCACAGTCATTTGTTCTTTGCATTTTGATTGGTTGTGGTTTTCTGTAATGGTTGCTATCTGTTGTAAGGAGACATTCTTTGATGAGGGGTGAGATCTATACCTATATATACATATGAGGATAAATATTTAGAATGTAGTTAGGAACTATACTGGTTTAGTTAAAGCAATGGTTGTAGCTGCTCCTCTAAGATCCATGACTTCACTAGGCTTGCATAGTAGACTATATTTCAGTTCCAGACATGATTCCCTCTTGGTGAATGGATCTTAAGTCCAGTTCGAGAGCTATTGCTTACCACCAAGTTGTGGGTACCTCTATCAAACCCTTAGTGGCACTGTGCCATGATGGTCCTTATTATAGACATGCTAACATAGAAAGGGGAAATCTTATAGGGCTTCATTCCTAGACAAAGAACTATAGGCAACCAAGGAATTAAGGAATGCTGAGAACAGGAGAAATAATCTCCCCTAGGGAAGTGTCCCTAGATTGGTTGTCCGGTACTGAGTGGTCAGTCCTGAAATTATATACATACAAGTAACATTATAAGGACTGATCAGGTTGTGTTTATATGTTTAGAAATATATAGGCATATATCGATGTAACAATAATTAAAGAAATAGAGGCCATGAATTTGAGAGAGAGTAAGGGGGGTACATGGGAAGGGCGGAAAGGAAGAAAGAGAAGGAGGAAATGATGTAAATATATTTTAATTTCAAAAAACAAAAAATTAAAATTAAGACACTATTTTAACAAGATATTAATTTATCAATAAGATGCCATTCTCCATTTTATTCATATAAAGGTAACTTATAGTTCAATATTAGAAATATAATATTGTCTGCTGCATTTTCTTTTATCATTGTACTATTACTATTCATTGAGGAAAACAATGAATAATATCACCATGCATATAGGTAATATATTTTTGTCATATTCACTACTTATATTTTATTTTAAATATTATAGATTATACATATGATTATATATTTTATATATTATACCTGTGGGATAGAGGGAAGTAAGAAAAAGGTTTATTATTATTATTATTATTATTATTATTAATTTTATATTTAATTTATCAGCCATGGATTCCCCTGTCCTCCCTCCTCCCACCCCCTAACCTCCCCCCCCCATACTCCCCATTCCCACCTCCTCCAAGGCAAGGTCTCCCCTGGGGATTCAGCTCAGCCTGGTAGATACAGTTGAGGCAGGTCCAGTTCCCTCCTCCCTACACCAAGGCTGAGCAAAGCATTCCAGCATAGGCCCCAGGCTCCAAAAAGCCAGCTCATGCACCAAGGACAGGTCCCAGTCCCACTGCCTGGGGGCCTCCCAAACAGTTCAAGCTAATCAACTGTCTCATTTATCTAGAGGGCCTGATCCAGTTCCAAGGGGCTCCTCAGCTATTGGTTCATAGTTCATGTATTTCCACTAGTTTGGCTATTTGTCCCTGTGCTTTTTCTAATCATGGTCTCAATATTTCTTGCTCATATAATCCCTCCTCTCTCTTGCCCATTGGACTCCTGGAGCTCTAGCTGGGGCTTGGCTGTGGATCTCTGCATCTGCTTCCATCAGTCACAGGATGAAAGTTCTATCATGACAGTTAGGGTGTTCGGCCATCTGATCACCAGAGTAAGTCAGCTCAGGCTTTCTCTAGACCATTGCCAGTAGTCTATTGTGGATGTATCTTTGTGGATTTCTGGTGACCTGTCTAGCACTTTGTTTCTTCCTATTCCCATGGGGTCTTCATTTATCATGGTATCTCTTTCTGTGTGCTCCCCCCACTCTGTTCCTGATCCAGCTGGGACCTCCCGCTCCAATAAGCTCTCTTTCCCCTGACCTTTGCCCTCCATTATCACCTCACATCCAGGTTGTTCATGTAGATCTCATCCATTTCTCTGTCACTGGGTGATCCCTGTGTCTTTCTTAGGGTCCTCTTTACTAGGTAGCATCCCTGGAGTTGTGAGTTGCAGTCTGGTTATCCTTTGCTTTCTATCTAGTATCCACTTATGAGTGAGTACATACCATGTTTGTCTTTCTGAGTCTGTGTTACCTCACTTCTCATGAATATAGTAAAATGTTGATTGTGGATGGACTTTTAAAACCTGATTAGAAGCACTCTCAAAGTTGTAATGACCATATTGAATTCAGAGCCAGTCTTTGCTACAAAATGAATTGGAAGCCAATCTGAATATAATAAAAAGATTTTATATCAAAAGAAAAAGTATATACTCAATAGTTTCTAGATAAATCACTAAAATAATTATGCAGAGATATATGTTCAAAATCACAATTGACAAGTTATACTGGACCTCTAAAAATTATACAAAAAATTCCATGGACTTTAGTCCATCTTGGGGTAAAGGATGATGCAGAGTACCTGGTGTTTACATTTATTCTCTTTAAGTTTATTGATTATTCTTATAATTGTTCTAATTATTGTCCAGAATTTCATGACTTATTTATCACTGTAATTAATTATTTTGAAATTTCTCACTTCTGGAAAGGTTGCATTGATTTGTATTTCACGTTTCTTGTGTTTCTACATTGGTATTTATGTACATTCTACTGTATATTAAACTTCTGATGAAAGTTTTAACATCACTCTTTTTTGAGTTAGTGTATTATTCTAAGTCATAATGTGCTGTATCTTATGGGGACATAAAGAAAATTTTAGGGTTGAGGAGTAGTCCATGAGAGTAAACTTCTGAGCCAGTTGCCTTGAAACCATTCTGGATTTTGGATCATCTGGGCCATGGTGTCATCAGTGACCTTTCAGGTGGTCTTGGCTGATCAAACCTGATGTATCTTAATCTGGAACAAATCCACAGCCTCTGGCTTTCTGTGGAAACAAAAGCAGAGACTCCTTTCCAAAGCAACATATCCTTATATCCAAATTTGGAAGTCAAGGTACCTTTAAAATTTGCATATTTGTTTAACTCAACAGCTTTTACGATCAAATCTTTTTCTGCAGTTAAGAATCCCAAAGACAACATAAACCAGATTCTCTGTGTAATATCCATCTTTGTAAGACTGAAATGCTGTTGTAGCTGCTGGCTCTGCCCACCTCAGCTTTCCAAAGTGTTGGTGGTACAGTTTAGCACCAGATCTGGGTCTGGAGCCATGTGTACCATCAACTATCAGAAGCAGTTCTATCAAAGCAGTGCATAGCCCAGAAACCCCCCCCCCTTTTTTTTTAACTAGCAAAGGCTAAATCCACCATGCAGCAGAATAAAGTGCCACTTGTAGACTCCTCATTCCCGCCACATTGCAGGTCAGATGCACACGCCAGGAACCACCATAGTAGCTCAAACAGGCAGGCTGCCGCTAACTTGAGAGAGACAACCAGGAAGCTGTTTTTCGCTCTGTTTTAGAACCTTTTTTCTCAGGTTTTAGGTGGAAACTCTTGCCAACACGTTAGGAGCCATTTGTTGTTGGAGATCTTCTCTCCAGGTGTAACCAAGCCCCCCACGGTCCCACAACCCACATATAAAATGAACACACAGACACTTATATTATTTAAACTGCTTGGCCATTAGCTCAGGCCTACCATTGTCTAGCTCTTACTTTTATAAAAGTCAGCAAAGAGAGAACAATTAATTTCTAAATATTTGATTATATTCTGAAATCTGATTTTTTTTTCCCGCTAAATCAGTGACACTAGTTTTAAACAGAAGGTAGTTTTTTCAATAGGGCTTTAATTTTTATAGAATTATACCATCTAACTATAAATTTAGTATAATTTGAGACTGAAAATTCACTGTCTCTGCTAAGTTGGGCCTCATGGCGCTGTGCTTCAGCTGGTAATTCTTAAAAGTACATAAACAAAACAAGTCACACTAAACTTGAAGAAAAGAAATAAATTATATATATATAATATATATACACACACACACACACACACACACATATATATATGTATATATAACTACAGATAATTCTGAACCAACTATCTTATAAGGCATGAATATTCTATTAGAATATCAAGAATGATCACAATTATGATAAACTATTCAATGCAATTATCTTTTTCTAATTATGCAGATCATAATGAGAGATTTAAATAAATGATTGTTTAGCTCAGCATATATTGTTTTAAACGTTAAGGAATTTTACAAGTGCATATATTGCTTATTATGCTGCTGTTGTAATAAAATGTAAATGTTTTAATTAAGAAAATATAATACAATAAATTGAGCCTTCCTTAAGTTAAAAATACCTGCTCTTCAAAAGCCACTATCTTAAAAAGTGAAAACATATCACAGATTATAAGGAAATATTTTTAAAGTATATATTTGGTAAAGGACTTGTATGCTAAATTTCTAAGTAACTTTTAATAAAAATAATACAATATAATAAGAAAATGGATGTGAGTTGAATAAATGTGTAACAAACAACTATAAAAATGGCCTGAGAAGCATGTTAGAAATGCTAAGCAAAATTAGTTATTAGACATCTATAAAGCAAAATCACTATGAAACATCACAACTTACCACAAAACAAGGCATGCATAGAAAGGGCAGTGTTGGTTAGGATAAAGAGCAACTGAAAATCTCACACTTCTTGTGCTTCTAGAAAAGCATATATTACTTTGGACAACTGATAGTTTTTTATGTTAGACATTCTTTGATCCATCCATTTACTTTCAATTCTATAACCAAGTGACATGGAAATACACATCCACCAAAACTTAATAGCAGTCACCATAGTAGTTGAAAAGTGAAAACAACTCTAGGAAACATAAAATGGCGATTGAATGAACAAATTATAGAATAATATTAGTAATAAGATGAATAAATCATTCATGATGCAACACTGATGAAAAAACACAGACAATACAAGAAAGCTGTGCACTGTGACACAACCTTGTAATTCCAATGCTTATAAGGCTATGGCAAAAGGAAAGCAAGTTTGAGGCTAGCATAGTGAGACACTGTATCAATAAACATGTATGTGTGTATGCACACATATGGTATGATTGTATTTATGTACAATTCTAGAAAAAAATCACAAATGTACAAGAGTTATATGCAGTATTGCATGATGAAAGTCAGAAACTTATTGCAAAGTAACATAATGGATTTTTTTGGGGGGCGGGGGGCGTAGAGACAGGGTTTCTCAGTGTAGCTTTGTGCCTTTCCTGGAACTCGCTTTGTAGACCAGGCTGGCCTCGAACTCACAGAGATCCGCCTGCCTCTGCCTCCTGAGTGCTGGGATTAAAGGTGTGTGCCACCACCGCCTAGCCATAATGGCATCTTTTAATTGATATACATACTCTACACTTTGAATGAGGTAGTAGTTAATGAGTGTTGACATTTGCCAAAACTCATCAAAATATGAAATGAATAATGGAATATTTTGCTAGTGTTTACATATCTCAATCATCTAGCTAGTTAATTTATATTGATATAATTCAACATAGTAAGTTCCTTATATATTTTAGACACAGTGGAGTATACTACTTTATACAAAATACTGTTATTTTGATAACTTACCTAAGAAAAAGATGGGTTTAGGTATCTCAGCTTGGGGCTTTGACTAGAAGGTTGAGTTACAGTGTCACATGATCAAATTAATTCTTTGTAAGCATGTTTTCACATTCAACACCATCCTTCAGTAACAAAGGTAAATGCATTGAACTGGTCACCAGTTCCTAGCATGAACTTAGAGTACATGATTTCTATTTCCAGATTCACAAGTAAAACTATGGAGATTTCATATTTTTGATTGGACTTAGATTAATTTTCTTGTGCAGGTTGTTTGACAGTGTTCTAAAAACTGGTCACACTAGTCATTTCACAGGGAAATGGGGGTTATTTGGTCTTTAGCTTTCTCTTATAATTTATTTCCAAGACTAATGATAGTCATTCCTTGAATAGAGATGGAGGGTGCCCAGCCTATATTTTTGAACAAGTAAAGAGACTCTTCTTCACTTAAGGATTGGAGAAATCTGGTCCATAAATGAAGACCTTGAAGTTATGCTTATTCTATAGATACATCAGAGTATTTTTGTACAAAAAAACTTAAATATGATTCTAAATGTGACCTCCAAAAGATGACATACTCTAGAAAATATCAACCTTTCCAGGAATACAGAGTTCTCAAGGAACCCCACGTTCATGAAACTACTTTTAATTTCCTTGAAGCCAATTCTGCATAGCATATAGGGAAAGGCATTGACAACTGAATAATAAAGTAGCATTTTTAATCATTTTACCTACCCACATAAAAATCAGGAATGTATAGTGAGCACATTGTGGGACCAGAAAAGAACAATCTAAGCATTATAAACTGGCAAACACTAGCTGAATAACTTGGTCTTGTCATACTCATCTACTCTTACATATGTATATATGATATTCACCATTTGACAGATACCTCAAAAACAGTAGTTTTGCATATAATTCTGACTGGCATACTTGAGAATGTCACTTGCAAGACTGTAGTGATAAAGGATTCACCCTCTGTTGTCAAACATAAAATTTGCAATGTTAATAAAAGCTAACTTTGGACTCAAAATGTAATCAAACCCCCAAATCTGTATTTCTTTCTATGTATCTACAGTCTTTAGACTTCCCCACTATGTTTGATGTTCAAAAGTGAATGTTATAAAAAGATGCCCTAGTATACCAAAAGTTGGTTACCACCTAAAATGTAAGTCTGTATCCATGAGTTATTGAATTTATTTTTTGCTAAAAGAAATTAAAATTCAAACAAAAGTATATTCATTCTTCAGCTGAAACTTCAAAAATTATTCTGCTCCGTTATTCCTAATACTTCTCTGATATTCCTCATAAATAATTCCCAGGTGCCCATTCAAAAATAAAAATGATAAGCTGCAGCGCTCTAGTGAGCAAAAATGAGGTGAACATAATAAAAACAACAATAGCTCTTTTATTTGAAAGAATTCCCAGAAATGACTCTAAGGGGAAAGAAAGGACAGGGCAGGGACAGAAGGAGTGGATGTAATAGCTCATAAGTAGGATTTTGAAAATATATAAAATATAATCCCCCAACCTTGCTGCTATGTTTTTAGAAACAGATAATAAAATAGAAAGCAAAACAGACTCCTATCTTAATAGTGAATCCATATGCAAAGTAGCTATTGGATGCACTGCAAAGGAATGCATTCTCCATTGTATCATTATTACAAGCTCATTCTGTGGTTTCTCTCTCAATGGGTGATCGCAATAAGCCTGAAGGTACAGTTCACTCTTCTGAAAGAGCTATTAGAGTCGTTCCTAAATGCTTGCCTCAGAGCTACCATTTTTAAAAACTTGGAGTTTTCCTTTATCCTCCAAGCAGCTACAGCCCATACTTTTCACTGGTAGAAGAAAGAAAGAAAAAGACCAGGAACTCAGTCAAATCTCAAAGGCAGTTAAATAAGTGGTTTCAACTGGGATTCGGAGTGGTGTGTTAAGTTTTCGTTTCCCTTTTGGAGCTCCAGATTCACATATTAGGGATTCATGATGTAGTCAGGCCTGATGGGGCAGGGCTGAATTCCTGCATCCCATAGAGGGTTGAAGCAGACCAGAGAGATGACAGAGGCATGGCTTTGTCATGGGCTGAAATGACAAGTAGCGGCAAGGGAAAAGCAGCCCACTATCCTTCTTCTGACGCATTCTATGAAAGGTAGGCTTGACCACTGCTGCAGGCTGCCAACAGAGAAGTGTATTCTCTTGTCCTGTCTCTGTCAGTCCCACCCAAGAGGTAAAGTGCAGAGGCTGAAAAGGGAGACAGAACATGGAGGGTTTGGGCTCTGCTTTTGTTTTCACCCGTATTGACTTCTCTAAAATAGAAAGCAGAGGTGTGCACAGCTAGCTACCTATAGGCTGGACTGCTCAAAAGCTGTCACAAAGTGACCTGCAGGAAAAGAGAAGATAGATGACTGGAGAGAGTCCCTCAGCCCCCTCCTCCCATAAGCAGGCACTGATTAGTAAGGACATTTCCATGAGCGGTGCAAGATTTTTTTTTTCCTTTGCACATGACCTTTAAAACTACCTGATAAGCTATTTGTACTGCCTACCCTAGAAGTTTCAATAGACAGAGAGAAGATGAACATTAACCTTAATGGCTAAATTACCAAGTGCCATTCTAAAGGCCTTTCCCCTTGAGAGAAGCATGTGCAGCAGCCAAACACTCACTGCTTTAAAAATTAAGAGAAAAGCACCACTGAGACCAAAACTGTAGTTTTCCAAACTTGGGCCCTTTTAAATATCAACATGCTACCTTTGGAGAATATACAGCTTTAAAAAAGCAATCAATAATCTGGTCAAATAATTGAAAGAATTTTTATTTGAGCTTTTGCTAAGAGACATGGAGGGCTGGAGAGATGGCTCAGAGCACTTGCTTTTCTTGCAGAGGACCTGCATTCAATTCCGGCATCCACATAGTAGCTCACAAAGATCCATGATTACAGATCCAGGGCCTCTGCTCCTCTTTTGACCTCTGTGGGTACCAGGCACATGTGTTGCACAGACTTGCATTCAGGCAAAACCCTCATACATTTATAGAGTATACATTGCCTGACACACATTATGCTTCGTCATGGGGATGTGACAGTAAGCAATATCATTGGTCTCGCACTCCAGGGGAGTATGCAAACACTAATGTGGTAATCAGAAATATGGGGTAAATGTGATGGTTCCAATAAGTGAGAATCTCAGTGTTCTATGCTTAACCCCTCATAATCTCAGAGAGAATGATTACCCAGACATAGTCATTCTATTCTAAAGAGAGATAGCTCCCTGTCCTGTAGGGGATAAAACATAATACCCAGTCCTAGTGGTATCCTCAGTCTCCAGTAAATCAAGTCTAATGGAAAAACTGAACTCTATTGCATATAAGCAATAGACTTGTGGTCACTATTTGGCATCAGAATCTCCATTGTGATTTTTCTCACCATTCTTCCAAACAGTTTATAAGCATTTAATGGATTTTTGCCATGTGCACCAAAATGTGCTAGAACCTGGATAAATAAGGCAATGACCCTGCCATCAAAGTGTTCACAGTCTACAGAGAGAAACCGACACAAATGATTACAATACAGCACAATAATTGCTCTACTAGACAGAACTACAAAGTGCTTTGAGAATTCAGAGAGAGAGGAAAAAATCCACTTTTCTAATACTTTCTGGGGTCTAATCCATCAACAAAATCCTCACCACACAAGACTAACAGGAAAACACTGGCAGATCATTTGTTGTGTTGCTTGACATTTTAGCAGCAGTCAGGGCCTCCTGACCAACAAAGGTAGGCAGGCAGTTGAAAAGGAAGCAGTGGTGTTAACAAACATTGCACGCCATTCTAAACTCAGTGCACAAGTGAGTTTACTGCCTGGCAACTAGTCTCTGACACCTCATCACAGAAAAAGAAAACAGGTCTTCCAACTCTCTCCACTGCTAGGCAATTGTTAAGGATGGATTTGGATCATTGAAGAAACTCCTCTAACACATCTGTCTCAAGTGCACTTACCCACCACCCTGGGCCCTTCATAGCCTTTCCATTTCTTCCCCTTTTGAAATAATTGGAGACAGAATTTACGTCAAGCAGCTGAGGAGAGCTACTTCTTCACCTCAGTCTACCCTTCATCAAAACACTTTATCTAAGGAGCTGATAATGGGAAGTAGAAATGGTTTTGAAAAAGAAAATAAATGCTATATCAATTATATACACCATAACTCTTTTTAAATTATCAATTACAGCTAAAACAAGAAATTAAAATAATCAGTTATTGAACTGATCACATTCTTTACTGCTGTATGTAAGCAGTTCTAACAAAATGTCACTTGGTCCTTTAACACACCGTCAAATCATCCCTCACACCAATACTAAAGATCTGAATTGCTCTAAGGGATATTGCCGAAAAGGATAAAAGAAAGTCTTTCAAAGGGTTTTTACTTTTGTTTAAAGTAAAATGACTGTGAGTTTCTAATTTTAAAGCTACTCGAAGTTGAAATATAATCATTTGGAAAATGTTGACATGTATGTCTTCAGAGCAAGTCTCAAAGAGAATATACACTGAGATAATCTCGTGACAATATAAATTTTCCCCACAATTGCTGAGTGTTCATTAAGATGTATGTGGATATATATGTTGTCATACATGACCATCAGAAGTCACATCTCTGCAGTTCACAGAAATAATCCAGGTGTTCTGTGTATATATGTGTGTATACATATATATGTGTGAGTTTATATATATATATATATATATATATATATATATATATGCATATTATATATGTATACATATATGTATATATGTGTGTATATATATATATATATATATATATATTCATTTCAAAGATATAATGACTCCTCACTCTAAACCACATCCAGTACTGATTGAGGTCTCCTTAATTGCCACCCATTTTTCCTCTACTACATTTGTGGGATTAAATAGACTATTTTAGCATGGTAAAAGGAACCAAAATATCCCATGACTGCTTTTGCAAAGGTCATTCTTCTGCTTTGAGCTGGGAGTTATTTTTAATCACAGGTTATATATCTTAAAGGCAAGGCCTTTATTGAAACCTTCAGTTCATTTTAAAAAGTCTCCGGACATATTGAATAAATCACAGCTCAGGAGTAAAACGAGATGGTAGGCTCACTGCCTTCTTACATGCAAGGCCCTAGGGAGCCTCTTTGCAACTGTCCCTACCTCCAATGCAAATTAGCTCCTCACTCAGCCAAGTTCAAGATGATAATGCTCATCTCATCACACACAGACCAGGTAACTTCAACCCATCAGGGGCTATGGTACCAGTTTTCAGTAAGATGTGGAAAGGATTAAACTTTATGGGTCACTTAAAGTCTCCTAGAAGTTTCTCAAGAGGAGAAGCAAAAATATAATGTCCTGACTCTAGGTTCCAGGCTGAAGAAAAGAGCAACATTAAAATCTATGTTCATGTGTGACTGTGTAACTTCTGTTTTTCTCTTGAGATGCCTCACTCTAAAACTGTCTCAGTGCTGGTTGAAATGACTCAGTCACAGAGACAGCTGGATTTCTTCCATGGCTGAAATTTAAAAAGACTTGCAGATAAAATCCATATTTGTTGATACTCAGAAGAGGTAATATAAATAGTTATACAAATGGCTAATGTTATTGGTGCTTCTTCTATCCTTTTGATTTACAACATTGTTTATCCTGATGTTTAAGGTTAGAGCTGTATTATATACCTGGAGATTATCTACAAATAGGCCAAATTTTGAATTAGATTAAATATTCAGAAGATAAAGTAGCTGCCTTCGTTTTCATTTGTTTTAGTCTGAATGCCAAATAACAAATAGCTTCCTCAAGATCTCAAAATGCAACATCATGAATCAACTTCCTATGTACTATCACATCTTGTATTTAATATGTTAATATGAATTGCATTCTTAGTATACAAAGATTTCAGTTGGAAGGTTCAATGCAATAAGAAAGAAGCATTAAGTTTGTATTTACAGTGGTCCCCCAAGCATCTTCTTACTGGAATTATGTGTGCATTCTGAGGAAGCAGCAAATATATTTGGCTTACACTGCTATCTCTTAGCCATCCCTAATGAGACCACCCTGTGAAAGTGTCAAATTCTCCTAAGAGGTAAGTAACTTTCTTTTCTACAGTTTGAGAAAGGGAGTATGAAAATGAAACTGTAACAAGTTCTATATCAGTGAGTTTATGTCACACATTATTATCATTATTGGCGCAGTCATCATATCTGTTCTATTCACTGGACACTCGAAATTGTGTGTTGTGTACATCTGTTTGTGCATACGCATATATGAGAGAGGGCTATACAGACCTGTCCTATGGAAGCCATAGGTTAACAATGGATTTCCCAATTGCTTCTCCACCTAATTTTTGAGAGACCCTAATTTTTGGTCTCTCAGTGAACCTGGGGTTCACTATTTTCGGCAACTTGGCTGGCCAGTGAACCCATGTGATCTGCCACTCTCTATCGCCAGCTTTATGGTTTCAGATTGAGTACCACCATGCCAGGATTTTATGTAGGTGCAAATATCTGTCTTAGGGTTTCTATTGCTATGATAAACACCATAACCAAAAGCAACATAAGGAGGAAAAGGTTTATCTCAACTTCTGTATCCTAATCATAGTCCATCATGAAGAGACGTCAGGGCAGGAACTCAAGGCAAAAACCTGGCAGTAGGAACTAAGGCAGAGGCTGTGAAGGAGCGCTACTTCCTGATTTGCCCTGCATGGCTTGCTCAAATTGTTGTCTCATACAACCCAAGAACACCTGCCTAGGAGTTGCACTACCCCAAATGGTCTCGGGCCTCCAATATTAACCATAAATCAAGAAAATGCACCACAGGTTGCCCACAGACCAATATGGTGGGAGAATTTTCTCAATTGACGTTCCTTCTTCCCAAATGACTCTGGCTTATGCCAAGTTTACAAAAAGAAAAAAAGAAAAAAAAACTACCCAGCACACTAGTGCACATTCATTTTGTGTACTGGTTAGGTCTTCATGCTTGCATAAGTTCTTTACTTACTGAACTATCTTTCCAGCCCAAACAAAGTAGGTTTTGTTCAGTTACTTTTAATTGAAAAGTACAGTTTTAATAAAAATTATTGCTATAAAGTGTCTATAGACACCATTACATTCATATATGTCTTACTCAACTGTTCTAGAATAGGGAGAAAAGCTTAAAATTAGGTAGTACTTGAAATCAATTGACATAACATTTTTGGTGAACCAATGAGTTACATCTGGGGTTTCTAACATGATTTGGGATGAAGAGTTACTTTATTGGAGCAGAGATGATTCAGAAGCAGCTGTATCACCAAAAAGCCCATCCCAATACATGTGGCAACTCAGGAACTTTGCAACCCTGAAGGTTTCTGCAGTTTGTAGGCAATGTGACAAGTCCAAGAAATATCCTTTCTACAGACTAGCTGGTGAGACTTTGCTCCCTGAGCAGCTGTTTGCTGCTTTGCAAAGCTGTGGAGGGCCCTTCTAGAATCCTGCAAGAATTCACTTCCCATAGCTTGTGAATTTTTGTGCATCTCAGGAGTCTCATGAGGTGCTTCCTCCCTCTTGCAGGGACCATATCAATACAAAGGGACCTGCTGTGCAAAAACAGTGTCCACAGCTCATAAAAAAAAAACCACAAAACTTGTTATGGAGCTATAGAGGGGAAGCTCACTCTATGCCAGGCTCCTTGTGCCAACATAATATAACTGCTTTTTTCATGAACCAATTAGCTTTATTGGGATTACTTACAGGATGATGGGGAAAGAGTTGCTTACTGGAGTAAAACACACTCAAAGATAGGTGCCATCATGAAACTCTGACCCTCATGGGATATGCATATGAACACTAGATGCATGGAATACACTGCACACCTGTAAGCATATCTACAGATTAAAGGGTGCCCTATCTTCATGGCTCAGCTCAACAAAGCCTCATCTAAACTGCATGATTTCTGTGATTTTCTTCATGGGAGTTGGGCATAGTGAATCCTATCAGATTCAGGGACTTCTTCAAGTTGTTTGGAGTAGTTTGTTTCCTGTCTTAATCAGCTTCTCTTCAGGAGGGAATGCTTTAGTGTCCATGAAATGGCTAAATAATAGCACATTCTTTAGGCTTCTCCATTTTGTATTTTTGTTTGTTTGGTTGTGCTGTTTTAAAAAAATGATAAGCGGTGCTGTTTCCATGCAAAAAGGTCATGATGCATAAGCCATGACAAAACCCAGTATCATAGCTTTATTAGGAGGAGGCGGGGGATAAAAGAACCAGGTCTGGGAAAGAAATATATGCAGAGAGCAGGGAGGAGAGAAGAGAGAGGAGGAGTCTGTGTCTGGCTTTTTAAGGATTCCCATGCACATGCGCAGGTGGGCATACATAGCTATACCACACATGCACTGATTGTGTGACCACGCTGCTGCACAGTCATGCAGCACACGAACGATGTAAGACACAACATGCAAGATCTCCCCCCCACCCTAGCTCCTGAACTGTTCATGTGTGGCCATGCAACTAGAGTGGCGGCAGCAGAATCCCAACAGGTTGTGTTTATTGTTATTGCTTTTTTCCCAACATATTTTTATTGATCATTTGGGAGTTTCACATAATGCACTCCAAACAACATTTGTAGATGTAACCATCGTTAAATAAGAAACACAGAGCCAAATACAGAGTGTATAGCCAAGAGGTCAGAGCAATAGCTGAGAGCTGAAAATCTTACCCTTCACTGCTGCTGCTGTCTTTCCTCTCCGCAAGAGACCTACTTCTGTGTGTGTTTTCTTTTTATAGACTTTCTGTTCTGCTTTCTCATTGGTTGTAAACCCAGCCACATGACCTCCTCATCACTGCCTGTCTGTACAGACCTCCAGGTCTTCTATGGTTGGTATTGAGATTAAAGGCATGTGTCTGCCATGCTGGCTGTGTCCTTGAACACACAGAGATCTGCCTAGCTCTGCCTCCCAAGTGCTGGGATTAAAGGCATGCACCACCACCACCACCACCACCGCACAGCTTCTGCTATGGCTTGTTCTGACCCCAAGGCAGCTTTATTAACATACAAATAAAATCACATTTCAATACAAATAAAATATCACTATAAACATTCACTTCCCAGTCTTCCCAGGTCCACCCCCCACACTCTTGTGACCATCCTTCCCCAAAAAAAGAAAAGTTAAGAAAGAAAAAACACCAAATCCAATTTGTGTTGCCATACACATTGGAGCATGGTCAAATTCCCAGTGTGCCAGCCACTTACAAAGAACTGATTCCTTCCCCACCCTCATCCCTGGCAACAGTATGGATTATGGACATCTACATGGCCTTTGATGGTAGTATGACCTCCTATGGGGGTACATACTTCAGACATCCACACTGCCTTTGTGCATAACACAGATAGACATCAACATGGACTCCTAAGAGAGCACAGACCATACACATCCACATGGCCTCTGGCCACAGCATGGCCTTTGGCTGTAGCATAAACATTTTAGACATCCTAACAGGCCAGAAGCCATGACAATCACTTCCTTCAGAGTATTCTAAAAATTTTAAAACATTTTTATTAAGGATGGAGAGATGGTTCAGTGTTTAAGAGCATTTGTTATTCCTGCAGAGGATCATGGTTCAGTTTCCAACACCCAGTTGGTTATTCACAATTACCTGTAGCTCCAGTTTCAGGGAGATCTGACCCCTTCTGACCTCTGCAAGTATGAGGCATGCATGTGATGCACATACATGCAGATGGCAAATCATTCATACATATAAAATGAAATAAGGGTGCAGCTTAAGCATATATGAGACCTCAAGCAACCCCCAACAGTAACACACCAACTCCAACAAGGCCACAGCGCCTAATAGTTCCACTTACTATGGGCCAAGCATTCACATACATGAGTCTATGGGGACCAATTCTATTCAAATCAGCAAATAAATAAATTCAAAATCATCAGACATCAGTAAATTATGAAAGTCTGTACTAGTCAGCACTAATACATCTAACCAGAAATCCAATTGACACTGGATTGAATATCCTAGGACCTCACTTAATGTAGAACCAGTACTGAATAAATAGCAGTGTTCAAACAGCATGATGAGGGATAATATATATAGCTAATCTTCTATCCTCAAATGTTCTTTATCTCAGTTTCTGAGGCAAATAAGAGAATATCCACCTTTCTCACAAAAATATCATTATAATCTCTCACAATTTTGGTCTCCTTCCTAGGCACCCTTTTAGTTCATATTTCCATCACTAATTCTCTACAACACTTCTCTCCTATCACACTGTGATATATAGATATATATCTTATAATATATATTTTATATATATATACATATATATATAACTTAAAATTCTTCAATTTCTTTTCTTTGTTTTTAGGATAAAATTCACTTGTATCTGTTGTCATATGTCTTCTGATCTTTATGTCATTATCCCTTTTGTAACATTCCCTTTGCTCCACCCAGTCACTGTTGTCTTCTTTCAGGTCCTAAACTATGACAAGATAATCCAGCTAATACATTTCACTCACACTGTTTTCTCTGGAATATCTTTTACTCTATTACTCTTTATGTGAAGATTTGTTTATCAAAGCTCTCAACTGAACTCACTTTCCTGGAACAGGAATTTTTGGTAAATATATCTAAAGTGGTACCACAATCTGCATTATTACTCTGTTTCAAAGCATAGTTACTACTTTGTGCTACTTGAAATAAAGTGACACAAATTTTTAGTTTTGTATATCTTGTGAATCAAATTTTAAAATCTATCTGTCTCTCATTAGAATATAAAACTGCTTCCAAGGAATGAATAGTACCTACATTATTCCAAGGGTGCATTTACGAGTGTCCTATATTTTGTCACCTTTATTCTATGAGACTAAGTTAACAATTTATATATTCAAAATATCCAAATCAAGATGACCTATGAAAGAGAAATAAAATATTGAAAATTAATTTAAAATATGTGTGTAGATTTAATATCCAATATCAGGCACAGGACTGTAGACATTTAAAACTTACAATAAAAGGGAAGATTTTTTTACTTGATCTCTAGCTTATGACTTTTGTCTTGTCATGTAATTTTTTTCCAGATCCAGAAAAATCTTTCTTGAAGATAAACCTTATTCATCTTTGCATTGCTTATTGTGCGTATCATGAATAATAGCACCCAAAAGAGTTAAGTAAATTATGATGAATATCATTATCTAAATCACAAATTTTGAGAACCATTCACCCTTTATTGTCTTTATTTTTCTCCACTGAACTTTGAACATCACTTAAAATTGACTATTCTAACAATGTTAAATAATAAACATCTCACTGATACTCGAAATACAGTAACTAATTGTCGGCAATTCAACAGAGACCAACTTCAGGCAATAGAAATGTTTTCTCTGTGCTCTGTGAATTGTTAATCTTGCCTTGTACTGTTGTAGTTAAAATTGCAAATAAGATGGTCAGTATAAAACCAAAGATACACTTGATATTACATAAGCATTCTATGATAATTATGCAAAATGAATAATAATATACTATATAATTTCATTACCTATATTCTTCATCTATTTTTAAGAAACATGTTTTAATTGAAATATCTGAGTATTCATCATGCTAGCTATACTTAGGGTAGAAATTTTTGGAAGCATATAATATCAATGTATATGCAACCACAGAAAATAAGAGATGTTATGTTTTTAAGTGACCTTATTGCACATAAGTGTATCAATCAAAGGCAAATATTAATATTAACTAAACTTGGTCTTCTTGGACTATAAGCTCCTTAAGGGCAAACTCTGTGCTTTACACTTCTCTACATTAAACAATCTAAAAAAAAATTATTTTAATGCTTCGCCTCATATATTCTAAGTACGTTTGAATATTCATTAGTTTATTTCCACATTCCTCTTGGTAAACCACTTCATTCTAGTATGTAACTGGTCTTCTCAGGGGAAGATCAGAAGGGCTTCACTCAAATACAGTTGAAAAGGAGGGCTTCCATACTATTCTAACTCACTAATGTAATGTCCCCCAGTACTGAAGAACATTGTGTATTAAACATGATGAAACCTCTTATGAAAGGCCAAACTCCCCCAAGCAGGAATTCAAACATGTCTGTTAAAAAAAAAACTCATAATCTAAACACAAATTCAAACCCAATAATTAAGATGCAAGAAACTATGCAACTTAGTTCAAGATGCCTATGCTCATTATATTATTGGTTAATTGTACTCCTCAGCAAATCTTCACTCAGCTAATACTTAGCAGGAACTTTTGTGTGCCAGATACAATGCCTTGACTGAGGACAGAGGATATATATAGTTAAAAATTTATAATAACAAATAATAAATAAATAATAAAATATATAAATTATAACCTCCAGTTCAGAAAATTAGTTTTCTGATTGAAATGTTAAAACTCTTACAAATAACTATAGCACAAAATAAGAAATACTCACAACCACATTTATTAGTAAAGTACTAACCAAGTGAAGAAATATGAAAGATAGATGAGATAAGGAAGACTTCTGAAAGTAGGGGGTATTTGCATTGGAATTGTTGTAATAAGTACATAGTGAATATGTACTGAGAAAGATAATTTCAATTCCATATCAAGTTTCACTGGAGTTTACTTACTACTTATTGCTGCTGTAACAAGTTATTTCATAGTGGTTTAAGGCAGTACAAGCTTCTTGTATTATGGTGTGGAATGTCAGAAGTCCCTATAGCTAGCATTGAACTGAAATCAAGGCAGGAACAGATTGAGATTCCTTGTGGGAGGCCCCTACATCCTTGTCTTTTCCAGCTTCTAGAGGCCACCTAGATCCCAACATCTCAATTCTGTCATCACTATTTCTGCAGTGTGATCTCTTGCCTTCCTTTTATAATCACATTTGTGATTATCTCAGGCCCACAAATTATTCAGAACAATAAAATCCACTATAAGTTATTCAATTCAAGGTCCTTAATCACAACATCAAAGTCCCCTTTGTCACATAAGATAAAGTGTTGACGGGTTCTGGAGGCTAAGATGTGTACTCTGAAGAGAAATAGACAGTTCAGTCTACTTCAAATACTAAAGTCAATATTGCTTATTAACTTTCACATTTTAAGTCATTCACATTTGTAGCCACAAATAGGTTTCTAGGACATATTTTCTCTTTTAAAACTTGTAAAAGAGAGGCTATCACTGTGATGTCATACATTTCTATTGACTACTATTCTTCTGATTCTTATAATTGCCTATCTATACAATGTGATGGGTGGGGTGAACACAGGAAAATTATAGGACTACACTACCCACAAAAAAAGTCTCCCTACCCATATGCCATGTGCATTGCTGCCAAGATTTCCTTGAAATCATCTAAGTTAAAGGGTTTTATGACATTATTTTGGAAATTTCACACATGAATAATATATTCATTTATACCCCACATTCTCCATGGGTATGTCTCCCCAACTCCCACTCTATGTAACAATTAAAGAGTTTTTTTTATTTTATAGTAACACTGGATTCTGTCTTTTTATAACAGTCTTCAAATTCATAAAGATTACATGATGTCAGCAACAGGGGATCATATGATGAGGTCATGTCAATTGAAGTGAACTTCAGACATGGAAAAATATACCTGATGAACTACTGAATGTATAAAGAATGTGTCCACAGTTCTACATTTCCATTGTGTTATTTTGAGTGAAATAATAGATACCTGGGCACAAGGGAAAGGAAAATAATGATAACACATATGGGACAGTGATTCTCATTTCTTCAGTATGGACTCATGTCTAAGAGATGAGCTTGAACATGGTGTGGACTGTTACAGACAGAAACTGAGAAGCTGTTTTCACAAAGGCTTCATTAGAAACTGTCCAGTAAGGGAATTCCACTTCGGGGTAATAATGACAATGTAGCATGTACACTGGGGTAAAAGAGAACTCTTCCTATTTTCTCAAGAAACACAACTGAATAAAAAATGCACAATGTTTCATATGAGTTTGCTTTGCTTTCTTAACTTTGGTTTGGCAGATTGAGGCATTAGGGAAGAGGGCAAAGAAGAAGTGACTAGATGCTTAGCACTAATTTGTTAGCAGTGCAGCCCAATGGCATTTTAGATTTATGGTCTATGACAAGCTTCTTCTCAATTTTTATCCTCATGATGGTGAGACTTGAGGAAATTTGAGTAACCTTAGTAGCATCTTTCCCATAGTAGTCTTCCAACAACAAAGATCACTTAATCTAATTAGAAAGTCATATGTGGATCCATAAGAAGCTAAACCTGAGGTAACATGACATAGAAAGTGTGTTAAACTTTAGGAATAAGCCCAATGTACCATAAAAACATATGAAGACATAGGATGACAAAAGATTCAGCTATAGGACTAGACATACTTGAGACCCAGAAAAACTAACATGCCATCACTTCACTAAAATTTCTTAGCCTTACTTGTTCTTTAACCAAGCTAGTGTTTCTAACAATGTGGCCTTAGCAGCACTCATCAGAGTCATCTAAAATACAGATTCATGTGCAGCTTGTAATTCCCCACCCAGCTCAGCAATAGTTTTTAGAATCTCAGTTCAGGAAGAAGTAGAGTAAAAACATGGCAGTGTGCATATTAGCAAAGTTTGCAGATAGTCTGAACATACAGAAAATATACAAACCATGAACTAAGACTTCTCTTTGGCCTGAGCTCCCATTTTATAGCCTTTTATAAGGCAAAGGGAAGTAAGAAAGTACATATCCACACTGGGTGAATTTGAAAGAAAGTAGTCTTTGTGAGATATCTATTCCATCTCTTAGCTATAAAAATATTCATTGAAATAAATTTTATTGTTTTTATTTATCTTTTTTTACTCAAAACAGTAAAGCCCCAGTGATAGAGTCACCATTGTCAGAATGAGTTCAACCACATACAGAGTATAAGACCCTTCTACTCTTGATTTTGAATAGTAGTTTTGATGACTTCACAATTTGGCCATAGATATGATAGCACAAGTGCTTATTTGAATTACTCTTCAAATATCCTCTTTAAAGGAAGCAAGGCCATTTAATGGATGACTTTGCACTAGATATGTAAAAGTGAAAAAAAAATCTTTTTGGGAGATTACAGGACCTGACTTTGAGTTTATAATAATCCCTGGGGAGCCATCCGTTAGAGGAGGGTTGTGTAGCCTTTAACTAATAAGTGAACTATTGACTTGAGCCAGCACCATGGTTCATTTAATGAAACCTTAACACTTGAGTGTAGCTCTCAAGTTCCGGAGTTAAATAGGTATCTTTAACAGTAGTCGGGAGATAGATGTAGCTATGCAATGAAAGAACTATTTTATTGGAAGGTCAAATTTCGATTTAAATGTCTTGTTTTACTGTTTGGTGATCAAAGCTGCAACACTCGAGCCAAAAAGTCACAGTAGTCATAAAGGGATACATTACATAAAGAGAGTATAGTTCTTTTCTGCCCAGAGAGGATGGGAACATATAAGTGGGAACAAATATAATATGGAAAATGTACTTAACTTTAATTCTTTACTTCCATTGTTTTTCAGTTTTTATTCTTCTTTTCTTTTTTTCTGACAATACATATTCAGTTTTCAGTATTCTTGTATTTCATAGACAGAATGGTATATGTGATGTTCAGCTCTGGGCTTGGAGAGATGAATAATACACACTTCCTATTCTTAAGCAAGTCATCATCTAGCAGTGGTGAAATACATGAAGGCAGACAATATGGGAAATCAGAATAAAAGCAGTATCAGTGACCATTCTCCCTGACACACCTGAACCAAAAGCACCAGAAAACTTTCTGACCTAAATCTTTCAGGTAATTGGAGAATTCTGTGTGGAGTATCAGAAAGGTAAGTATATTCTATGCAGAACAGGCAGAAATTCATAGGTTCAATGCATTTCTAGAAACCACAGACACTTTGGTAGTCAAACTCTGGCCAGCTAACTGATAGCAGGTTTGTATAAACAGTTTCAGGAGTATTAAACAAAGGAGCCACTTGCAAATATGTGGAGATAAATTTCAAACAATAACAGTACTCTGGAGCAAATAATATTTGGTTATTTACTATAAGCTTTGGTGAAGAAGCTTCAATGGGAGTTCTAACACCAAGGAAAAGAGTAGAACCAGGGCTCAATGGGAGTTCCAACACCGAGGAAAAGAGTAGAACCAATCTGCAGCAACCCGTGCATGGAGGAATCCCACAATAAATATCTTAACAACACCTTGAACTCCTCTTCAATCTGGTGAAGTGAACATTTAGCCAAAAAAAGCCACATGGCCAGAAGGCATTTCAAAGGGTACACAGAAAGGAAGAAAGATGAAGAAAACATGTGAAGGAAGAATGGAAATGTATAGTACATGTGCAGTATTAAAATGTTTCCTCTTTATTTTGTAGGTAGTGATGAACCAAAATCATGAGGAAGTTATGAAGAAAGTAAAACTCATTTCTGATTTAGACATACCACCTTGGTAATGGGGTAAGAGAACATTTGCAAAGGTAAATCCAGACAATAATACTGAAGAATAATTAACTGAATAAATGACCAAGCTCTTTGCTAGAACACATTTGTGCTTTTAAGGTATCTAGAGTAATGCTTTGTGATTAAATGCATGAAAAAGTTGTAGCATATAGGTGAGCTCAAAGATAAGATGTAAATCTAAAGAAATGATATTCCCTTTGCCATGTGACTCTGAAGATAATATTTAAAAAGATCAATCTCAGTTTATAATATTGCTTCTTGGAGACACACATATATTCTCTCCTTTATATTCTATCAACAGACTAGTCACCCGGGTCTTACAGGGACTAAATGGTACATGGGTTACAATTCAGGCATTTTAGGTAGATATTGATTTGAACATATAATTCTTGACAAGGTAACTGCTAAGGGAACATTTCCCATAAAGCAATTCACTGGCTATTCATTCTATAAGTATTCACTGAATACCCACTAGGAACTATACAGAGTGCTAAGATAAATAGAAAACAAATTTTATGTGGTCCCTTGCCCATATGTGACTTAAAAACTAGAAAATGAGAAGTATACTATAGAATAAATATAAAATGAGAGTTCTATCATGACAGCTAGGGTGTTCGGCCATCTGATCACCAAGGTAGGTAAGCTTGGGCTTTCTATTGACCGTTGCCAGTAGTCTACAGTAGATGTATCATTGTGGATTTCTGGGGACTTCTCTAGCACTTTGCTTCTTCCTGTTCCCATGGGGTCTTCATTTATCATGGTCTCTTTTTCCTTGTTCTCCCACTCTGTTCCTTATCCAGCTGGTACCTCTTGTTCCCCTTAGCTCTCTTTCCCCCGACCCTTGCCTTCCATTACCACCACCAACTCCCATGTCCAGGTTGCTCATGTAGATCTCATCCATTTCTCTGTCGGTGGGTGATCCCTGTGTGTCTCTTACTTTTAATTACACCTACATGGGTGGAGTATTATTCTCAAACTTTGACTCCTGGCCACATCACTTATCTTCCACAAACTGCTTTTTTAAACACCTATGTAAACTGTCTCACAGGGCTTCCAAATATTTTAGAAAAATAAAGCATGTTGAATTTGGAAGACATTTCACCACCAACTTCAATTGAAAAACAAAACATGAATGTATTGTTTTTAAAAACTGTGTGTCAGGACCTGTTAAACAATGCAAAGACATATCGAGGGAAACTTAGTTCCCTAATGTCATGCACTAATGTAGTGGGCTCTTTATAAAGCACAATATTCCTGCTTTTGTTTTCCTATAACTTTGCCAGTTTGTTGCTGACAGCTATTTAGTATCAGGTCAATCATAAGTTGGAGGCATGTTTTAATTATGTTTTTAGGAAGCTGGGGTACAAATAAGAGCATTTGAATCTTAGAAACAACTCAACAACCACTCTGGCCCAAACTGTAGTCATCCCTTACCCAAGGATGCAGATATTTCCAACTTAACAACATGTTAGCCTTAGATTCAAGTAAAATACTATGCATTCATCAGACTAAGTCAGCTTTAGACCTATGAGCTTTAAATGTCAGCCTCTCCATCCATAAAATGAAACAGTTAACCCTAAATTCTTAGCTTCTCATTCAATTGATTTGAGCAACTCTAAATATGACTTATTATACATTTTTAACATTACAATTGGTAAATAAAAGTCATACCAAGTTTCTTGAGCTGACTCATTAGCACATATATCAGACAGATATTTTGTTCTCACATTTTTGAATTGGTCCTCCACTCCAGAGGAAATTATCTGTTTTCAAAACTAACATCTGGAATGAACATTAAACTTAAAAGGAATTTGGTTTGCACAGAGAGTAGAATTAAGCAGTTAAAAGGAATTTAGTTAGTTACATGACAGATTGGGTTTTATTTTGCAACCATCCAAAAAGCCATCAAACAGTGAGTTTTTCTCCAGTGCTGAAGTCATCAATGCTATCCTGGATCTCTGCCAGCATTTTAGGCTCAACATGGCCTGCCTTTCTATATCCCTGTTGCCCACTTCCCAGATATCCTTCTAAGTAGTGTTGAATGTGCAAGGAAAATAGATCCTAGTCTTTGGTTGGTAAATAAATTTAGAAGGAAGATTGAAATTTGGGATATTTTGCTTGGAGCAGATGCTGAAAAAAAAAAAGCAACTATGAAATAACCACAGGGTTTTTTGACCTGAAAACTATATGTTAACAGACAAATCTCTTTCCAATCATTTCTTTTCTCACACTCTTGGCAAACAAAACTCATTCATCAACATGCCGCCACAACAAATAATGTCATGAAAAGTACATTTGACTGTGAGCATACTCTCTAAACCCAGGCTCAAAGAATCACCATCATAATACACTACCATGGTCAACAATGATACAGACACATAGATATTATCACATTAAACACACCAAATAGAAATAGTTCCTATTAAGTTCTTACTACACTTGAACCTGTATTAAATAATTAATATGCATCATTTTAATTTTCATAATAGTTTTATGAGTTAAATACCATTGACATTCCCATTTTTTCATTAAGAAAATGAGGTTACATGTAATTTTCTCAAGGCCATACAAACTAGTAAATGTCAGAACTATAACTGGGGCTGAGGTAGTGTGCTTCTAGATCACACATTCTTTCTTTCAGCCTGCCTAGACAGTCTTCCTTAGTATGTTACAGTGCCTCTCTACTCATCTACAGGGCCATCAAGAAAATAGAGCATGCACACTAAGTCAATTTACTTTCCCCCCTTCACTCGAGGAGGAGAAGCACTCAGTGTTTTACTCCTACCTTGTCTTCTATGTTGTTCTCAGAAGTCTTCCCATCATGGCACCTTATCTTAAGACAAGAGCTATTTTGTGTTCTCTGTTCTTAAACTTGAACCTTGTTTTAACCCTTCCTGATATCTTAATACTCTAACATGAATGTGTTTTTTACAAAATGACCAATACCTCTCATGTATTTTACGTATTCTCTAAGGTGAGTTTCCACTATTGCCTTTTGCTTCTGTTCTTGTCACTTGACACTATAAATGTTCTCACAAATGAACCTATAACACACAATCATTTTCCAATTTCAGATGTGCAGAACCAATAACAGTCTCTCATAGGGCTATGCAGTAGGCATTTGTGCACTCAAACACCCATTTTAGATATCCAAATGTAAACATTAGCACTCCATATTCTGTACTACATCTCAGTTTGTATAGAGTATTTAATCAATAAGAGTCATATTGTGCCTGATTCTTCTCTCAGTGGTTGGTGAACACACTATTATAAAGCTATGGAGGGAGTTTCTTGGCTGAATTACTTAAGAATGTCAAGTCAGAAGTTGAATCCATATGTTTATACAGCTGAATATCCCCCATCTGATCACACAGCTAGGAGAGCTATTGACTAGTACTCCTATCTAAAATGTGTATTTTTAAGATCCACTTGTGGATCTGCTAAGACATACTCCCTTGCATTATTCTTAGTCATGTGTGTAGTGTTACAAACTGTTTAGGGAGGAGAATATTGGCAACCAATCTGAATTTGAAGTTTGGCTCCATTATTTATTGATTGTGATCTTGCACAAATCACTGTACCTTCCTAAAACCAAGTGTTCATGTGTGTATTTGTGGAGAAAGAGTGAGTGTGGGTATGTGCATGGTCCTGTGCTTATGCTTATTTATGTGGGGGTGGGGCATGTATGTGAGGAAGTGCATGTACGTGTCTGCTTATGCATGTGAAGGCCAGAATCATTGTCACATGTTGTTCCACAGGAGCCTTGTTTTTGAGACAGAAACTCTTCATGAAATCTGGAGCTGGAGCTCAAAGATTTGGCTAGGCTGACGAACTAAAGAACCACAGGAATCCATTAGGCTTTGCCTTCCCAGTGCTATGAGTACATGTGCTTACCACCATTCCTAGCTTTCTGAATGAGATTTCTAGGGCTTGAGCTCAGGTCCTTGTACTTATAAGGCCAGGATATTATGGCAAAGCTGTCTTCTTAGCCTCCAGTTTCTTCCTCTTTAGACATAGTAAAGACATCTACTTCATAAGATCACCTGTCCTTCAAATGAAGCAGAGTTGTGTGGAGTACTTATGCAATATTTGACATATGGAAATTATTGATGAATGCTTCTTAACAGGTACCGTGTAGCTCCGCAATTGTACAGAAGTGTTTCTGAGTGGGGCTGAAAGGGGTTGTGATAGGGCAAGAATAAATTTTAACTTCACAGAAATTATTGGGGAGCTTTCAAAGGAAACAAAAACTGAAGCCACTGTCCTTGCAAACATGGTCCAGTCCCATTCTAGTTAATGTCAGAATAGAAAAGCCCACAAGTTTTTTGGCAATTAGAAGTAAAAAACAGAGGAGGAAATTATAAAAGTGAGCACGCATAACAAAATGCTCTTAATTTTCCTTGTAATGAAACAGAATAAAAGTGGATCATTAAAATCTTTCATTGGGAAATCAAGTAGCTCTCATATTAACACATGCAAAACAATATAAACTTTGGCATGATTTGAGAATGAAAATGTGGCAAAATGCAAATGCCAGGGGAGAAATCAGTTGCCTTATTTTTCCATTATTAATGCTTTTTTTTAAATTTTGTCTGCTGAATACTGGAGTTATTTTATTTAAATTCAATGTTTGTATGTAATCTTCCCTGTGCTTGGCATTCTTCAATAAAAATGATTCAGCAGAACAAAAACGAAATCTAGTAATTACGGCTGTAGCTACAGTGTTTGTTAAAACTCAAAAGCAGACAATAGAAACGGTTGTTTAATCACTGAAATTCAAAGAACAAAAAGCATCTCCCTCTTACCCTTTTGTTGAACCTGGCCTAGTGAAAAAGAATTATAGCTGAATGAACCAATGCTGATGTGTGTCTTCCCTTAAAATATTTTTAAAGGTGCAAAACAGATTTTCCAAATCAAATTTGATGCCAAGGAGTTTTCTTCATTGGTGAGCACTGCCTAGGAGCCTCTGGTTGCCAACACACAAGACAGGTGAAAATATGATTGTAAGAGGTGTGATGACAGCTCCCTCACCATACTTTATTAATTCCAGGATGCACTTCTATAGGTGTTAAGTACTTTTTGTGCCTCTTACTAAAAGAATTCATGATATTTTGAACAGATGTGCCCAAGAGGTGATAAAGAAACTAGCTAAGTTTTACTGGAGCAAAATGCAATGGTACTCTTGTACCAGTACATGTAGTGGTCACATGTTAACTCACTTGGTGAATAAGTATTCAGTGCCTGCATTTTAGGGAGTCAAGAGTGAACTTCAGTGATGTGATCCACACAGTTTAGCAGAGCTAACGGTGTCATCAATAAGAGCAGTAAACAAGTAAACAAATAAATGTTTAATTCTAGTGTGCAAACAGAGGATAAAGAAAATGTGGCAATATCCCTCTAGTGCAAATTCCAAAGGGAGGAGAAATGTTTCTGGAAAGGCATGAATCCACTGGGGAAATGTCCCAGTTTAACCACTTCAACAATGAATTGACCACCTTGAAGCATGAAGATTAATGGCCTTGGTAAGTTTTGCCCTGATATTGTACCCGCTCAGAACATTTAATTTACCTAACAAAAATTTACCGACGGGAAAAAAATGTGTTGACATGCCCGGTAACATAAAAGCCCTCATTTATTTCATGTGACACATGGGAAAAGATCAGCTTTGAGCTTTTTTTTTTTTTTCCTTTCATGAGGGTTGCTATTTAATTTCAAAAAACATTCTCTTAGTCCCACAACATAGGAAAGTGTAACTAAAAGTACTGCTCTGCCATCTCTCAGCTGTTAATCATGTTCTAAAATCCTCCCTATCTCCCTCCTTGCCTTTTAAAAAGTAAACAGTATACAGCGTTTCCTGTGTTTCTTGTTTCATTAATCATTTCTGTTTCTGGATTTTAGGTTTTTTATTTCTTTTCTTTAAATTTCAAAGGGATATTGACCATAACTATGAAATAAAGCATCCAAAAGTTGCTTTTCCTCAGCAGAAATGTGTCTTTATCATATTTTGATGGGATCCCACAAAAATGTTAAAGTGGAACCACTCCTGTTATTTATCAGACCCAGGTCTGATCAGAACACCGTGGAAAAGCAGAGTCTTGGTCAGATGATGCATCTGTTTGGCTGCTGTAATGAATGAAGCTACCTAAAGGCCTTGCCTTTGTTGCACCTGTTCATGTTGCTGAGCACATCCTTGCTAACAGAAATAGGCAATTTGCTGTGGTAGTGGTTGCTTTGATTCTTGGAGCAGTAAAATGATCAAATTCTGACAAACCCATGCTGTTATATAAAATCATGATAATTCATCATCTTGGGAAACATTTCCTGGCATTCACAAAGGGTCACTGCCCCAGATCACGCTCTTCTCTTATTTCCTCTGAACTCTTTCAAAAACAGTGATCATATTGTTTATTACCGGCACTCCAAAAAGAGACAGCTTTCCTTCGGTCTCCTCCTCTCAACCCTATTCAGCACTACTTTGCTGTTTCTATTCTTTGTACCATAGCCAATCAATAGCTTCTTATTAGAGAAAGCCACAGTGACCTACAAGGAGGGCGGGGGATCTCTGGTATAAGAAAGTGCAGAAGTACGTCTTATGTGTTGTTTGTGGAGTTTTTTGTTTGGTTGGTTGTTTGGTTGAGTATTTTAAAAGTAATTTAAAACAAATAGGTATTCTTCCTGACATCAGATCTAGACCAAGAAGTGCTATGATAAGTTAAAAAAAAGAAATTATTTAGTAAGATTAAACAAAAACTAAAAGTAAGTTATGTGAGTTCAGGAAGTAGGTATCAAGCTCCAACTGTGTGCTCAATAAGTTCATCTTCTAATAATGTGTTCTTAATAACCTTCCTTAATCTTTGTTCTTTCATCTACATAAGACAGTGAGGAAAGCCCCAGAACCATTACTTATCTGTATACCAAATTTCTGTGCTATAATTTCACACTGAAGACAAGTTGAAACCATAATTCTCACATAAGTCATGCATTGGATTTATGTATCATAAAGATACAAGAAGTGGAAATTCTGTAACTCTTATTTAGCAATATTATTGGCTATACAGAGAGTGATGCTTTCTATATAGTGGGAAATGGTATTGTGTATATTGGTATTCCAAATAAATTTAAGCATTTGCCCTAGGTAACAAGCCAATTGGACAGCCATTCTCCTTAGGTAATTGGCCTCTGTTGAATGTGTCCTTAAAAAAACTCAATGAAAGAAAGACATGCCTCTCATTTCAATTCACACAATAGTCATCAAATCCTGGAGTTAGTGATGTAAGGAACGCCTGCACATGGACCAGGAAGAAGCTCCTTTATGGGCTTTCTGAAAACTGTGTGCTTTTATGAAAAGCTTAACAGCGAGCCAGCCTAAGAACACAAGAAACAGGGAGACTCTGAATAGTCTTTTGAAAGCTATTCCTTTCAACCAAAAAACCTAAACTGATGAAAAAAGGAGACCGAGGGGATGCATGCCTCGTAGGGTGTTAACACAATCACTCAACAAACAGCAGCAGCAGCAGCAGCGGGTTTCACATGAGGCAGAAATCAAGGGATTAACAACCTTGTCCATCCACACATGAATTTGTAATGTACCACAGCTTCTGGCAAACTAATCACAGTTTGAGGTTGATCATGAGGTCACTAAAAATGTAGCTTGGGAAATCTCTTTCCAAGACACTCCAAATTAGAATAGATAATAAGATTTTTTTCTTATTGTTGGAATTAAAATGTCTTTGGAATATTGGAAAAATTGATGTGTAACATACAACTTAAGTACATAAATCAGTATCCTGCTAAAGTTTTAAGGTAAGTCTTTCAGACCCAAATATTTACCCCTTACTTTGTCCTGTATGAGAGCTAGAAGAAAAAGTGAGTTTAGAAATAAGCTTTTAATAAACTTTCTAAAGTTTGTAAATCTGCTATTTGTAAAGTTAGAGGTATAATAACCAGAAAAGAAGTCTAAATGGCCCTTGACTGACTCTAATATAATTAATCTTGCTGCTCGAAAACTTAATTTATAGTGGTAGCATGTGGAGGATAGACACTTCTTCAAATTCATCATTCATTTTACTGTGGTCTGAGTGTGACATCACACACTCATTCATATGTTCAAATCCTAACAACAGAAGTTATTGTATTAGGAGGTAGCAACCTTTGAAAGGTCATTAGGTCAGAGCCCCATGGGTGAGATTGTTGCCCTTGTAAAAGAAGTTCCAGAGAGCTCATGCCCCTTCAAATATGTTAGGATTGCCTTGGAGCCAGAAAGAGGGCCTTCCCCAGACTAAGAACCTGCCAGTGCTTTAATATTGTATCTTAGAGCTGTTGGTTATAAGCTACACAGTTCGTAGTATTTTGTTATAGAGACCAGACTAATAGGCATCCCTAATTAACTTCACTATTCAATTAATTTCAATTGTGCATTTAAAATATAAAAGCATTCCCAGGTCCAGTGAAGGTGTGGCCAGCACAGCATTGCCCTCTAATTTCATCTCACATGGTTCCTAAGGCATCCTAAGGTGACACAGTCCACAGACATCCACACAGACCCCAGCTGTAGCTGGACCACGGAGCCAAACATGTCCCTCGGCAGCAGCTTGGGCCCAATCAGCATCCTGGCTCTGGGTAGAAGGACTGGCCACTCAGGTGGGAATGGTTGCAGCCCTAACCTTGGGCTTCGATGAGACTTTTGACGACAATGCAGGACACAGACCTCAGTACAGACCCCAGCCACAGTAGAACCGTGAACCCTGACCTGGCCCTCAACAGTGGCTAGGTCTAAATATCACCACTGCCCAGCAGCATATGGCCCTGACACACCAACACAGCCCTTGAACTTGGGTGTCTACACATCCTACAATGGGAACAGGTGCATTAGACATCAGCAGAGACCCTGGCTGCAGTAAGGCCAAAGACCCCGATGGACACTACAACAAGAGAGCTGGCCCCTGCATGGTGGAGAGATGGGCCCACCCCTCACCACAGGCCAGGGTAAACTAACCCTGAGGGCATGCATATAGGGGAGCTGACTCCACCTTCTCACCTGGGGTGAGTCGCCCCAGGGGTCCAGACCAATCAGCTTGGCTACCATCCAGGCCCACAGGTGGGCCTTGGGTTGACCCACCCTAGCATCTACCCTATCTAGGACCTGCTGGAGCTAGTGAAGGGACTGGTCTTGTGGACCAGATAGATCTCCAGGACTCATGGCAGCCACAGATTATCCTAGATGAGTTCTGGAAAGGATCCAGTGATGATGGTGTTCCAGAAACCAGAGGCCTTGAACCAGACCAGTGACTCATTGTAATAAACATTTGCCAGTAAAACTGATGGGACAAAGAGGTGTACTATATGGCACACTTATGCCTCCAGAGCCACCAGGACAAATGAAAAGGTGTTGGAGAAGCAGGAAAGAAGCAAAGTGGATTGTTGAAGTGGTTAGGTTTGGTTTTTGTTTTTGCTTTTGCTCTTGTTCGCTTGCATATGTTGATTTGTTTCCATATGTGGGGGGGCATGGCAAGGATGAGGGAAGGAAATGGGGGGACTGGGAGGTGAACAGAATTGGGGTGCATGATATGAAACTCCCAAAAGAGTCAATAAAGAAGTAAAAAAAAACATAAAATAAAATATAAAAGCATTTTATATAACATAAAAAATACTCCTTGAAATACTGGAGAAGTATAATATAAAGCACAGTCTTAACATCACAACTTTTGTGTAACGTTGTCATGAAGATAGCATTAAGGCACATATCCACACAATTTTACTTTGAGAGTCATAATAAGAACCTGAAAACTGACCTTTATATGTCACCCTTAATAAAAGAAATAAAATTTAAAAAATAAGTGTGGTTGTCCATTCAAAACATGGTAACCTACCACTCTCATCCTCGAACACAAGAGAAAGTCTCAGGGAGCTCCAGATACAGACAGAGTGAGAGACAAGGCTCTGCAGAATGCTGGTGTTTAATTATGGAACTTCCATTAGACTAAAGAAGCTGTTCAAAGAAGATGCTATACAGTTGCACTGTTAGTGACTTTAGTGACGACTGAGTACTAAATTGGGACTCAAATGAGATTTTTAATACAAAAGTCATCTTTGTGAGTTACAGTCAAGCTAGCCAAGGGTCGTTACTCTTAAAGACTCATTTAGCATTTTCTTTTTCTAATATGTCCAATGTGCTCAATTCATGAGTACCCTTGTTGACATGCAGCACATGGAGTTTATGTATATAAAATTAATCATTCCTTCGCACTTAGGCATCTTCATAAACATTTTGCATGAAGGGAAATTCTGAAACTGATTAGAAATATAGCAATACTGGAAGCCACTGTTTGAAATTACTACAACTAATGAACTCAATTTATAGATTCCCTTATGCTTCTTCATATAGCAGCTTATCCTCAGTCATATTAAAATCAAACCTGTGAATCATCAATTAACATGATTTGTCAAATCAAGCCAAATACAGTAATATTTAAGGTAAGCACTATATTCCTAATTAACCAGGCTGACAAAATAAGAAAACTATTGCCTCCAAAGTTCTTAGTTTGAATTCCATAGTAGCGTATCCTGAGGGAAAAAATCAAGTGGCTCCCAGGAAAACACTCATTTAAAAAGCAAAAGGGTGATGAAAGGAATGAAATACAGAAACAGCTAACACAAGATGATAAGGGAAACTCAATATTGTTGTGGAACTCTAGAGAAATTCATACCAACTGAGAGGTGAAAGGAACTGAAATGTGTATGCACAAAATGCCTTTCAGATATTAGCTGAAGGATGTTTCAAGGAGCATTATTGCTTGGACACTTTGGGCTTGCATTGCATCAAAAGCAAGTATTCCCACAAGCACACACCTATTGAAATCTGAGTTGTAACTTTGGTTCTCAATTCGGTACATTTTATTTGCATTGAAGTCTGCTGTTCTTCTATGAGGATCTATAAAATAATAACAAATGACATCTAACAATATAGAATACTTACATAGCACACATGTTCTTACATGCTTTCAGCCTTTTCAATGTCTACCCCTTCCCTTGGCAAAAAGTACTTCAGATAGATAGGAAAGGGTTTAGTAGAAAGCATCATTTTATGTAGAAAGTAGAAGGTCAAGAAATATGGACGGGTCACCACCATAATCTGTTATACACTGACACCCCAATCTAACAAACTGCAGTGTCAGAATAACCTGGTATTTTTCAGAAATGCAGAGCATAAAACGCAAACTCTGACATATGCACACTAAGATTTGAGAGGCACTCTGCTGCAAAATTATATACATGAGATAGGCAGATATAAGATAGATAGACAGACACTGATAGATAAATGATAAAGAGAGAGAGAGAGAGAGAGAGAGAGAGAGAGAGAGAGAGAGAGAGAGACAGTGCAAATAGAATAAAAATAATTCAGGGCCTAATTTTGACCTAAAGAAGGAAAAGAGTTTCATTCACTGGGAACACACCAGGGAAACAGGTAAGCTAACTGAAGACTCTTGCCACTCACTGCTTCCTTCCAAATCCAATCCCCCAGTCTCATCCCTAGTGCTGCAACAGAACACCTCTTGCCCACACTTCTGTGCATCTCACAGACCATCCCCTCCTAACCTCCCCACCTTGGTCACTTTATCCCAGCCCCCAACTACAGCAGGTAGCCCCTGCTCAACCACAGGCCACACCTACTAGAAAACCAGGTAAGCTGCCCTCAGACCTTCTCCTCCCTCTCTGTTCCCCAAGATCCAGTCCCCAAGCCTCACCCCAGCTCTGCAACAGAACAGCCCTAGCAGCCTTCCCTGCCCCACCCACTCTCATCTGAATCTCATATATGGATTCCACATATATTCCCCTTGTAACTTCCTCCCCCAGTTTGTTGCTTTATCCCAGATTGCAACCCTAGCAGGTAACCCTGCTAACCCAAGGGCTTCTCCTCCCAGGGCAACAAATGGGCTGAACACAGACCCACACCTCTCCTACTACTCCTAAGTTACAATCCCCCAATCTCATCCCCAGCAACATAGCAGGAAAACTGATGTAGTCTCCCTTTCCTCTCTGACCCTATCTCTAAAGACCACAAAGACCTCCTCCAACGTTCCTTCCCCAAATCATGCCAGTATCCTAAACTCCAACACCAGCCGGTTTTCCCTGTGAACACATCAGCTGAGCAGGCTAGGAAAACAGGCAACACACAGCCATCACACTTGCTGAAAATCCAGACAGGAAACAGAAGACAAGGAACAAAAGACCTGCCTAGAAAACACAAATCCAGAAATCAGCACCTAGACATATAATCATCCCAAATCCATGCCGAGACACCAGCATAAAAACAAAATCAGCAACAGCCAGGGCAATATGTCTCCACTAGAGCCCAGCTGTCCTAATGCAGAAATGAATAGTCCAACATAACTGCAGCACAAGAAAAAGACCTTAAAACAAGCTACATGAAAATGAAAGAGGTCCTTAAAGATGAAATTAATAGATCCCTCAAAGAAAAACAGGAAAGCACAAACAATTGGGGGAAATGAATAAACCCCTTAAAGAAAGCCAAGAAAACACAAACAGTTGAAGGAAACAAATAAAATTTTTCAGGACCTGAGAATGGAAATAGAAGCAATAAAGAAAACATAAACAGGAATTTCTGGAAATGGAAAATTTAGAAATTTGAACAGAAACTACTGAGGCAAGCTTCACCAACAGAATACAAGAGATGCAAGTGAGAATCTTAGGCGTTGAAGATACAATAGAAGAAATGAATACATTGGCCAAAAATGTTAAATCTAAGAAAATTCCTGAAACAAAATATCCAGGATATCTGGGACACTGTGAAAAGACCAAATATAATAGGAATACAGGAAGGAGTATCTATTTAAAGACCCAGAAAATATTTTCAACAAAATCACAAAAGAAAATTTTTCTAACCTGAAGAAAGAGATGCTTATGAAGGTACAAGAAGCATATAGAACACCAAATAGATTGGACCAGAAAAGAAAGTCATCTCACCACATAATAATCAAAACACTAAACATACAGAACAAGGAAATAATATTGAAACCTGCAAGGGAGAAAAAGAATAAGTAACATATAAAAGCAAACCTATTAGAATTACATCTGGTCCAGATGGAAGCTCTGGGCCGGATGAGAGCTCTGGTCCAGATGAGAGTGCTGGCCGGATAGGAGCTGGGGGGCCCTGGAGGAGATGGGAATAGAGGAGAGGGGATGGGGGGAAGGTGGGGGCAGGGGTGGGAGAGAGAGGACAGGGGAACCCATGGCTGATGTGTAAAATTAAAACACAAGTATAATTTTAAAAAGTTTAAAAAAAAGAATTACATCTGACTTCTCAATGGAGACTCTAAAAGACAACAGATGCCAGCTCAGACTACTATATCTAGTAAAACTTTTGATCAGCATAGATGAAGAAAATAAGATAGTCCATGGTTAAGTAAAATTTAAACAATATCTACCTACAAATTCAACCCTACAGAGGTACTAAAAAAAAAAAAACCCTCCAACTTAAGTAGGTTAACTACAGCGATAAAAACACAGGCAATAGATAATCTCACATCAGAAAAACCAAAAGAAGGGAAGTACACACACAAACACTACCAAAGCCAACAACAACAAAATAACAGGAATTAGCAATCATTGGTCATTGATATCTCTCAATATCAATGGTCTCAATCCCCCAATAAAAAGGCACAGGCTAACAGAATGGATGTAAAAACAGGATTTGTCTTTCTGCTGCATCTGAGAAACATACTTCAACATCAGGAATAGACATTACCTCAGGATAAAGGGTTAGAAAAAGATATCCCAAGCAAATGTAACTAAGAAGCAAGCTGGTGTGGCCATTTTAATATCTAATGATATAGACTTCAAACCAGTCAGGGCCCATATAAGCTCAAAGAGATTGAAACAGCAAGCACAGGGCAAACATGGTTCTGCACCAGGTCCTCTGTGTATATATTATAGCTATTAGCTTAGCATTTTATGGGGCTCCCCACTGTAAGAACAAGTGGGTCTTTGACTCTTGTGTCTGCTTTTGGGACTATTTTCCTCCTGTTGGGTTGCCATATCCAACTTTTATATGAGAGTGTTTGCTTCATCTTATTATGTTTTTTTTTTTCATGTTTGATTTTTATCTCTTGGAAGCCTGTTTTCTCATGAGAGACAGAAAGGGAGCAGATCTAGAAGAGAAGGGAGGTAGGGAAGAAATGGAAGGAGTAGGGGCACTATAACCAGGATATATTGTATGAGGAAAGAATCTATATGTAATAAAGAGAAAAATGTGAGGAAATGAAGGTAAGGAGTCATCTGGAAGTTTAGCGGGGGGAAAAAATCCTTCTGAGTTGCTCACTAACATTCTTTGTCAGAACCAATTAAAGTTCCACAGATAAATATCAAAGACATGAGATAACACCTGTGTGATTGAAAATACTTATGAGAGACTTCTGTGGCCTGAAAGGTGTAGGGCTATTATCTAGAGGCTGCCTAAAGCTTTATCAGTTTATCACTAAGCAGAAAACTAGTCATTGGCATCACAGTAGATGCTTCTTAATGAAGTATCATCCATGGTAATGATTATTCTAATCAAAAGCTGATCCACCTTTTTAAAAACAATATTAGAAAATATAGTATTGTGAGGAAATGTTAATGAGGTCACAAAGTCAGAAACAATAATTCATAATATTTAACTCTTTGATCGCCCTAAAACAATTCCTCAAATGATGCTACCTATCATCCAGAAATGATTGCCTTAGTTTCTTGCCCCGCCTCCCCGATAGATACAACTTAAGGAAATGAGGGCTTATTTTGACTGACAATTCCAAAGATACAGTCCATCTTGGTGGTGAACTCAAGGTGGCAGGAGCTTGAAGCAACTGGTCACATTACATCCACAGTGAAGAGGATGAATCATGGTACTCAGTTAGCTTTCTCTTTTTTATGCAGTCTAGGACTCCAGCCCAAAGAATGCTATCCACTTTTAGAATGGGTCTTCCCCACCTCAATTAACCTAATCAAGACAATTCAAGGTAGGCACACTCAAAGACCTATCTCCCAAGTGATTATCAAACTAGTTGAAAATCAAGATTAACAGTAACAATTGTCCATGACAGGTGTGTAATACACATACCAAGAGGAGGTGGAAAAAAAGGGTTCTGTTCACCTACAGAAAGAGAATGATATCTACAAGAGATTGTAGATTGGGAAAAAAACATAATAAACTAATGAGGTCTAAATCACAGATAGCAGGTGCAACTAGCCACATAGCTGAAAAACTTTATCCTGCCACAAAAGCACATATGTACTAAAATCTGAGTTGTAGCTTTCTTTACCAACTTCAGTACAGTTTTTATTTGCATTGCAATCTACTATTCCTCTATAATAATTTATAAAAATCATTACAGATATGATATCTAACAATACAGAGTATTTATTTGCCATAAGGGCACTTACATACACTCATAATTTCAAATATCAACCCAATGAAGTGAAACACTATTATTAATTCCCATTTTACAGATAAGGTAACTGACAGTAACAGAAGATAGGTAATTAATTTGCCTGAGGTCACTTAATTAGACATTGGAGTTAGAATTAGAGCATAGATGGTAACTATGATACTTATACTCTTTTTTTAGTTTTCTGAGGAGAGGAGAAGAGAAGAGAGGAAAGGAGAGAAGAGGGATGGGGAGGGGAGGAGAGGGGAGAAAGATAGAGCAGCAGTACAATCAAGATCATATTATGGGAAAGGGGTCAAAATTTGATGACACCCAAAAAATGCCAATGGAAAAGAATAGACAATTAGAAAGATTTTTAGATAAAATAACATTAACATAAGAATTTGAATAAAATAGATGCATTTGTATTCTGCTTCACAAAAGACAATTTTGCTAACTTGGAGCCTGGTCAACCAAGTTAAAGAAACAGGAAAAGTATGGATCATAAAAATGTGAGAGAAAGGCGTAAGGTGGTATCTAAGAGACGTTTTGATTTGCATTTCCCAGATAATTAGGGATGTTGAGCAATTCCTTAAATGTCTTTCAGCCATTTGAACTTCCTCTGTGGAGAATTCTGTTTAGTTCTATAGCCCATTTCTTAATTGGACTGTTGGGCATTTTGATGTCTAATTTCTTGAGTTCTTTATATATTCTGGATATCAGCCCTCTGTCAGATGTGGGGTTGGTGAAGACCTTTTCCCATTCTGTAGGCTGTCACTTTGTCTTGTTGACCTTGTCCTTTGCTCTACAAAAGCTTCTCAGTTTCAACATGCCCCATTGATTAATTGTTTCTCTCAGTGTCTGTGCTACTGGTGTTATATTTAGAAAGTGATCTCCGGTGCCAATGCATTCAAGAGTACGTCCTACTTTCTCTTCTATCAGGTTCAGAGTAACTGGATTTATGTTGAGGTCTTTGATCCACTTGGACTTAAGTTTTGTGCATGGTGACAGATATGGATCTATTTGCAGCCTTCTACACATTGACATCCAGTTATGCCAGCACCATTTGTTGAAGATGCTTTCTCTTTTCCATTGTACATTTTTGGCTTCTTTGTCAAAAATTATATGTTCATAGGTGTGTGGGTTAATGTCAAGGTCTTCAATTCTATTCCATTGGTCCACATGTCGGTTTTTATGCCAGTACCAAGCTGTTTTTATTATGGTAGCTCTATAGTCGGGGATTGTGATGCCTCCAGAGGTTGTTTAATTGTACAGGATTGTTTTGGCTATCCTGGGTTTTTTGTTTTTCCATATGAAGTTGAGTATTATTCTTTCCAGTTCTGTGAAGAATTGTGCTGGTAATTTGATGGGAATTGCGTTGAATCTGTAGATTGCTTTTGGTAGGATCGCCACAATGGATAAGATCTACATGAACAACCTGGACAACAGTGGGAGTAATAAAGGGCAAGATTTGAGGGAAAGAAAGCTTAGGGGAGCAGGAGATCCCAGCTGGATCAAGAACAGAAAGGGAGAATGTGGAATAACAGACCATGATAAATGAAGACCACATGTGAACAGGAATAGGCAGAGTGCTCAAGGGATCCCCAGAAATGCACAATGATATATCTTCTGGAGACTGCTGACAATGGTAGAGAGAAAGCCTGATCTGTCTGACCTAGTCTGGTGATCAGATGACTAAGCACCCTAACAGTCTTCTTGGAACTCTCATCCAATAACTGATGGAAGTGGATGCAGAGATCCTCAGCTAGGCCCCAGGTGGAGCTCCAGGTGTCCAACTGTCAAGAAAGAGGAGGGACTGCAAGAGCATGAATTGTTGAATCCAAGATTGCAAAAAGCACAGGGACAAATAGCCAAACGAAAGAAAGCACATGAATTATGAACCAACGGCTGTGGAGCCCCCAGCTGGAGCAGGCCCTCTGGATAAGTGAGACAATTGAATAGGTTGAACTGCTTGGGAGGCATCTAGGCTGTGGGACCCGGATCTGTCCTTAGTGCATGAGCTGGCTGTTTGGAACCTTGGGCTTACACAGGGACACATGCTCAGCCTGGAAGGAGGGGACTGGACCTGCCTGTACTGAATCCACCAGGTTTAAATGAATCCCCAGGGGTGTCTTGGTCCTGGAGGAGATGGGAATGGAGGAGAGGGACTGGGGGGAAGGTGGGAGTGGGGGCGGGATGAGAGAGGACAGGGGAATCCATGGCTGATGTATAAAATTAAAACACATAATGATAATAAAAAAGGTGAGAGAAAAAACATGGTACAGGACAAGCATGGTGAATACATGCTAATGACAATGAGGAGTTACAACAAGAAAATGAGTCAGGCGGCGGTGGCACATGCCATTAATCCCAGCACTGGGGAGGCAGAGCCAGACGGATCTTTGTGAGTTCAAGGCCAGCCTGGTCTACAGAGCGAGATCCAGGAAAGTCGCAAAGCTCCACAGAGAAACCCTGTCTCGAAAACCAAACAAACAAACAAAAACAAGAAAATGAGAAGATAAAAAAGCACATATTCAATTTAGGAGCTTTTAGTAAAGCGGTACAAGTAGCTCTAATGTTGTGTGGTTTAGGAAAATGCCAATTTATCAAAGAAAGTAATGGTGTTGAGACTATTATTATATTTAAAATATTCTTTATTCTTTTTAGAAATTCAAATAAAATAAATCCAGGAGATAATTTTAAGATAAAAGTGAAACTCCCCTGGGACCTATGGACATGAGAACATTCATGAGGAATCAAGACAGGAAAAAATAATCAATAACTATCATTGAAGGTTCAAAAGACACAGGAAATGATACTTTAGAAACCTTACTTAGAAGTACAGTTTGATTTGAACAGATAATTAATGGTCAAATTCAGCATTTATGTGAGTTCTGAAAAAGGATCCAAATTGTAGAGAGCTGCCTGCAGCCGCACCTTAAAGATGGCGCTGGCTTCTGCCCTCCGCCCTCCCAACAGCGAGTGCTCGAAGTGGTAAACAAATTCTTATTTGGCTGTGGCTGGAATCGAGTGTTGCTTGCGTTTGCATGGACCAATGGACAGCGCCCACATGGCTGCTCAGGGTTGGCAGCCCATGCCTACTTAAGGGCTGGGAGAGGCTCGCCCGGGGAGAGACATCGCTTGTAACAAGGTCCTGAATAAACTGCTTAAAGAAGAGCTCCGGTGTTGTGTCATGCTTGCTGGTCGAGGTGGGCGCGACACCAAATTACAAATGGAAAGGCCTCAGGATCCATTAATCTCTGTGGTCATTGAAGTACATATTCTGACTCAACCCATTAGCCTTAGGGACCCCACCATACTCGACAGCTCAAGATACCTCTTATTAACAATGTCTCAGGCCCATCAAATACACTCTAGGGTTTACCTTGATACTTCTTTATGTGAACAACACAAGAGTTTTCATTACTCTTTTCCATCCAATGCATGTGCCATCCTCTGAAAGCAATGACTATACTACGGTTACTAAATTACTGAATCCATTGCCAAGATGGAATTCCACAGGAAACAATATTTATGTTATGTTTCTACTGCTCATATAATGTACCTGAGAAAGAAAAGTCAGCAATTTTAAACTGGTTTCCCACAAAGAAAATGTAAAAGAAACATACTATTAATAATACTGTTTTATGGGGCTGGTGGAAGAACAGATGGGCTGCGCGTGTTCAAGGAAGCATCCCTGAGCAAGTGAGAAACTACAGAGAGGTGTGAAAAGGCACCTCATCTTCGCCTATCTGGGGGCTTCTGTGGGCATCTGTCACAGGCACATCTGAGACTTTCTTGAGGGAAGTGGGGAATAGAACCCTCAAAGCACACCTGAGGGAGTCTTGCCCAATTATTGAAGAGAACAAATTAAGAATAAAAACTACCATCCCACAAACTTCCAGGACATTAGCTGCCAGAAAATGGGGAGAAGGACCAAATAAGAGGTTACTTGATGGATTTTATTGTCTTCCTTCAACTATGAAGTCCTCCAAAATGATGCATCTGTCAAATGGGATTCCTTACAGTGCCTGAATGCAGACCAAGCCTAAGTTTGAGCAATTTATAGCAACAAAACCACTGCAGTGGAGAGCAGCCACATCCTCATTGGCCTTGTTTCATTTGTCCAGATCAGCCATGCAAGATAGCACCTACTCTATGATGAGACCATACCAGAAGCAAAATCCCACTCTTGTAGCATGCTTAGAGTCTTAACAATACTCATTCCTAGTAGCCTTAAATCATCTGACTACAAAGTGTGCTGTGAGGTTTGTTTTTTCATCAAGGTAAAAGAGAAACGAAAACAAGATATTTTGAGAAATGGACCAAAACCATAGTTTCTCTGGGACAAGAAGATTAACAACAACAACAATAATAATAATAACTATTATTATTATTATTATTCATTGCCAGTCACAGATAAGTTTCTAAAGGAAATACTGTATCCCAACATTCTTCTTATGTATGTCAGTATCATAAGTACACATGTCTTGTTTACTATTGTTCCAAACTAGTTCAATCCTATCAGTGTTCAAACCTTTGATTGGTTATCAAGTCAGCAGTGAAATGTCGGAACAGAAAAGTCTCCCTAGACACATCGGGGAATATTGACAAATTTAAAAATGATGAAACGTATTGTTGAAGGTGTAAAAAATAAGCAGAATGGAAAACACTATCATATACAAATCAGATATAAATGAACATCATTCAAGAACCTGCATTCACAGTATATGTGGTTAAAATGAGTTAAAATTAAATGTAAATTATATTTCAGTGTGTTCTAATTATCAAAATCATTAATGTTGCAAATATCAAAAATTTCTTACCTGGAACTAATATGAAAAGGCCATTTAGATCTATAAAGTTGACCAGTGACTGCCCTTAGCAGAGAAGCAAGGTTACTTAAGTTATCATTTATCACTACTGTGCAGTCTCTATTCCTGGGAATCCCCTTGGGAGAGTATAGCAGCTTGTACATCATCATCCAATTAGAAAGTGATAGCCAATTAAAAAGAATAAAATCAATAAGTTTGGGTTAAATCTGACCTCAGAACCATTGTCTGTTCCCTTCTTTGCAAATTGTAGTGAGTGAATTTCCTTATCCCACAGAAAAGCATGCAAAGCCATTGCAAAATTCCCTCTGCTCTTACATTCTACATCAATGACTGCAATGATAATGTTTGTATTAGTTTATAGAATGAACCTGGAACTAGTGTTTTTCCAAAGAGGCTCTCACAAACCATGAAATCACTTCCCTATGTCACATTGGCTTCATATGGAAGTCTCTGTATGGGGCTTTAATGTAGGTAAACTATTTTAAAATTAGTAACCCCAACGTTTGCAGTCCTGCTTCAAACACTTATAGATGACTCTCCTCTCTTAGGGATGGCAATAGTTTTCTATTATTATTCATCACTGTCTTCTCTCAGACTCTATATCACTTGCCCATATCTTTGCTCTTTGGAATCACACTCTGTCTGGGTCTCTCACACCCAGTATGACTCTGGTTGATCACATTTTATCCTCACATAGACAGCAGAGAAAAAGAATAGGACCTGGGCTAAGACTATAAGACCTCAAAGCTCATCCTCAGTGATGTACTTCCTTCAAAAGGCCACAATTTCTAAAATTTCCATAGTAGCCTCAAATAGCACCACTAACTAGGGGCCAAGTGTTCAGACACATGAGCCTATGTGAGAAATTTCACATTCAAACCACAGCCGTCAATCAATTGATCCAATTCTGGTTTTATTTTCCTTCCTCCCCAGTCTCAAGTCCATGATCCATTATTTAAACACTCTTTTACATTCAAATATGTTGCTTGCTTATTTTACCAGAATGATCTTGTAGTTCCTTAGTCTTTATTATAATTTAATATATTTGTGTTTTACACATCAGCCATGGGTTCCCCTGTCCTCCTCCCTCCCGCCCCCATCCCCACCATCCCCCTAGCCCCTCCCCTCAATTCCCATCTCCTCCAGGACCAAAACTGCCCTGGGGATTCATTTAAACCTGGTGGATTCAGTACAGGCAGGTCCTGTCCCCTCCTTCCAGACTGAGCAAAGTGTCCCTGTGTAAGCCCAAGGTTCCAAACAGCCAGCTCATGCACTAAGGACATGTCCGGGTCCCACTGCCTGGGTGCCTCCCAAAGAGTTCATGCCATTCAATTGTCTCACTTATCCAGAGGGCCTGCTCCATCTGGGGGCTCCAAAGCCCCTGGCTCATAATTCATGTTTCGTTTGGCTATTTGTCCCTGTGCTCTTCCAATCTTGGTCTCAACAATTCACACTCTTACAGTCCCTCCTCTTTCTCGACAGTTGGACTTCTGGAGCTCCACCTGGGGCCCGGCAGAGGATCTCTGCATCCACTTCCATCAGTTATTGGATGAGAGTTCCACAACAACCGTTAGGGTGTTTGGCCATCTTATCACCAGACTAGGTCAGATGAGGCATTCTCTCGACCATTGCCAGCAGTCTACAGAGGATGTATCATTGTGGATTTCAGGGGACCTCTCCAGCACTCTGCCTATTCCTGTTCTCATGTGGTCTTCATTTATCATGGTCTGTTATTCCTTGTTCTCCCTTTCTGTTCTTGATCCAGCTGGGATCTCCTGCTCCCCTAAGCTTTCTTTCCCTCAAATCTTGCCCTTCATTATGCCCACTGTTGTCCAGGTTGTTCATGTCGATCTCATCCACTTCTCTGGCACTTCCTTAGAAAATTGGGAATCCATCTCTCCCAAGACCCAGCTGTAGCACTCTTGGGCATCTACCCAAGGAATGCTCAATCATACCACAAGGGCATTTGCTCAGCTATGTTGATATCAGCATTGTTTGTAATAGCCAGAACCTGAAAACAACCTAGATGCCCTTCAACTGAATAATGGATAAAGAAAATATGGTACATATACACAATGGAGTACTATTCAGCAGAGAAAAACAATGACATTATGAGGTTTGCAGGCAAATGGATGGATCTAGAAAAAAATCATCCTGAGTGAGGTAACCCAGACTCAGAAGGACGAACATGGTATGTACTCACTCATAGTAGGATACTAGATGTAAAACAAAGATGATGAGACTGCTACACAACTCCATGGAGGCTACCTAGAAAATGGTCTTTATTCATTCTAACCTCCTACTTTCTATATTCCTACATTCAGAACACTGACCAAGACTAGATGTGAAAATCATACAAATGTGTCTGGTGCTATGAGAAATCATGGTCTCCAAATTAAGTTACCCCCATAGACACCCAGTAATTGCTCTAATGTCCTTACTTCACAATTAAGTTTACTTAAAAAGTAGACAATGGTTGGGGATTTTTGCACATCCCCATTTAATCCTTCTACCTGATTTAATATGAGTACTGCCAATTAACAAGCATTTTGCTGAGCTGCCAATGGAAACCAAAAGAAAGGAGATGGCTAAACCAGAGTATATAAACATTTGACATTTCTGCATATATGTCAATGAAACAAATGTAAAGATTATAAAGCCAAGAATATAAAGCATTTGGTTCATGTTGTCAGAACAGAGATTGACTAGGGCCATATTAAAAGAAAGCAAGCAGACCATAAATATTAATCCCTAATGAATCAGTGCAGTCCTTTCCTGCTTGGAAATCAATTTTATCTCATTTTTCCATATTACCAAGATCCAAATTAGGCACTTTACCTGGTTTCTCCTGATCTTTTCATTACAATTGAATGACCCCTCTTTATCCATTCACTGACAAGAAATCATGGGAAAATATTCTGACATATATACATGAAGATCTGTGTTGCCTCTTGCCATATGTGCATAGAGAATCCTAAAGTTAGCAGCAACCTTTCCCATACATAAATGATACAGTAGCACACAGCTAATGAATCATGCCTTGAGAAGCCAGTATAAATAAGTGTCATCTCTTAATTTATGTCAAAACAGCTCCCAACTGCATCTCACAAATGCAAGAAAGCATTTCCTTTGCCAAGCCAACTCTGAATTTCCTCCTTTGGTTCTCAGGGAATTCTTTCTGTATCTCATTGCTTTAGCTCAGCATACCACCCATTTAAGAGTTAACAGGCACAGGTACACTTACTTTAGGCAGGGTAAATTAAGTCCATTTATAAGCTCTTGCACCAATGAGTTTTCTCAGTGGGTTCTCCCAAAGTCATTTAGCGCAAGAATGTGTGTAATTGTGATACATGGAGACAATTCTCTACAGGAACACTGGGATTCAGTACAAAGTGCATGTAGTGCAGGTGCTGATGTGAGACTTGAAGGACTGGACCCAGCCTAAAGGAAATTCCTCCCTGGGAAAAACGCTTCTCTAAAATCTGAGTCATCTGAAGTTGGGAGAGTTTCAAAGGAAGCTCTGAGCAGGAAGGGTAAAGAATAACAGAGTTAATTAGGAGGGCTATTACCACTGGAAGCTTCAGGCAGGCAGGCAGAAACCCCAGTTAAACAGACTCCCAGGCATAAATCAGCAACGCTTACCAGCCACATAGGCAAATTGGCAGGCTTTACAAAAAGACATGGTTGGCTTCCCAAGTCACACCGCTGGAGACTCAGGAATGGAGGAAAATGAGAAGTTGCAGTAGCAGCTGAGATAGCCAAACTGCTGAAACAATGGCCCCTTGGAGACTCCACTGTTCAGGGAAGAAAGCTGGTGGCAGCTAGATCATTCTTGGGTTGGGGGAGCACTGTGCTTCACAATGTAATGGACTTATAATTGCACATATTTTTATAAATTTTCAATTAAGCTACTGGATTCATTTCTTCCTAATTTGGTGCTTCAAGTAAGTGCCAGTTTGTCTCCTGGAAATCTCCTTGTCTGTTAGGTGTGTGACCAGAGGAACTACTCAGAAGCAGCCCAGACCTGCTTGCTGGCAGCCAGGCTTTCAGATTCCAGGCACTTTTCTCCAGGAGATTACTTTCACGTTCATTTGCAGCTTTCCTCAGGCTTCCTCTTCTGGGGAAGGTGAAGGCTGCCTCCTGCCCTCAAGGCCTCTGTCGTGGCTCCAAAAAGCCAGTTCCTTTGAACAGGCCTGCACTTGCTTTTATGTCACTAATGGAGAGCTAGATTTCCCCACACCCTCAGATTCTTCTGAAAGGAGAGATGTCTGAGTCTCCCTCCGCCTCTCAACACACTCCCTCCTTCTTTATCCATGCTTCTTACACATATTCTCCTTCACATTTTTCCTTTCATGATGTCCTCCGAAAAAAAAAATTAAAACCTTCTCCAATCACCTCACCTCAGCTGACACAGAGCTTTCCCTTTCCTGAGCAACTGTCACATGTAGGCAAGCAAAGTGAACAATAAGGAAAAAGAACCAAGTTAGAAGGCAGGCAAGCCTGAACTTGAATGCCAGCTCTTGAATTTACAATCTGGGTAACTTTACAGAAATTTCATCTCTCGAAGGCTCCACTCATTGGTAAAGTTAATATACCTACCTATATTTCCTTCCTTCATAGGGATTTATAAGGATTAAAAACTAAAATAAATAGCAAGTGCATGTATTTGCAGTTCTGTAAGTTAACTGTATAGAATCATTGAGTTGTTTTGGAGAAACAGAGAGGTTAGTGGATTTGCAAAGCAGAACCAGCTAGTGGAGAGGGACAAAATGAACTTCAGAAATCTAATAACCACAGTCCTTAACCGTAATCTCTATACTATAATATTATTTTGTATGTAAAAATGTAACAAGAAACACAGCAAATCATGAATGATGCAGAAGGATGAAGGGGTTCTCCCAATGTTTGTCCATAAAACAGAGTATAGTGTATGCCATAAGAATATAGACTTTGGAACAAAGAGAAAAATTCTCGACTCTGTATCTCGAACAAAGTCACTCTTCATCAGTAGTTTCCCCATCTGTAAAATGGGGATAGTTTTAGTTGCTATAAGGCATAAATAGCATGCATACATACTGAGCAATGACAGTTAGCTTATTTCCTCATTGATTATGATCCTTGTTTGACATTTCCCTATTTTTTTTTTTAATATTGCAGCTTCTTTCTTCATTAGTGGGTCTCATGTCCACCAGTGCATGAAAAGCTTTAAGGGCCAAAATCTTTCCCTAAGCTTCTAAATAAGCCCTTGGCATTATATTATTTCTATAAAAATAATCTCATTAATGGAATTCCTAACCTCATTGAGCATATACTTGGTCCAGTTCTAGGGGAGGTGCTCAAAGTTGAGTTGCTCAAATGCATTATCTCTTTCAAGCCTTACAACTAAACTGCGTTCTATGTTAGATAATAGATTTCGTGTTTTCAGGAATGAATTCCTGACTGAGAAATGAGACACATAGCTTATTAGGGACCAATTTTGACAGGGAAATATAATTTCACATTGTTCCTATCCCCTCTATTGGCTAGTAGGAATGTAAGTTTCCTCACCCTCTTTTTCAGATACCCTTGACTCAGTGACATTTTTTCGCAAATGATTCTGAATGTTTGTGCATGTGGGAGCCAGATTCTTCTTCCAGGGCTCAGCTGCAGGAATCACCTTGAGATTCTTTCCTCTGGAACCTTTACCCTTGGCTCTTTCTCTCTCTCTCTTTTGTTTTATTCATCATATCCAAACCTCAGAGGACATGTGAGGCATGTGATGCGGGACTGTGTGACAACAGTTGTTCTCTGTGTAAGTAGGGCCAAAGAGGGAAAATGCAAATTGTGAATAAAGAAATTAACCCTGAAGCATTATTTGAATGGCAGACAACTCAGAATGTGGACATGTTGAACCACGTATCTGTTCTCATTATTTTCGTGATTGTGGCTTTATAATTGCTTCTGAGGAAAAGCAAGGAGATGAAAATTCAACACTGAAACACAACCAACAAACCCTGTAACAAAGAATTTACTTTCCCAAACAATGGATGAGAATAAGTCAGTTTGCTGCTATTGAATTGGAAGAAATTGAACTTGGCTTCTCTCTGTAGTTGAACTTTCTGGCAAATAATCTACAATGTAAATGTAGCAGTTTCTTTTACTGAACAAATAGTGGTGTGTTGTGAATAGGATATAAATTAAGGATACACTTTTCTCTCTGAGCCTATACGTAAGCAACTTCTCCTAACTCCCTGTGCACTACAGCTCCATTTTCATGTGTGGAGTGATATGCTTTGAAAGAAAGCCATGGAAACTGTCATCTGCTCCAACAGTGTTCAAACACTATGGGGGGAGGCAGTAATACTATGTGGCACTTTAATTGAGTTTAGGTTGATACCACAATTCAGGAATATCAATTTCTATTACCTCCAGTAAGGCTAAGCTATTGGATGTAGCAGTCTGAGGTAGAAAAGGTTGCAAGCCACACACTGTGTTAGGCCTGTTTAGAGAGTCACCTGCAGTTGTTTTAATCCTATCCCCAGAACAATTGACAACTCAATAATCTAATTGAACCATTTCTAATTACCAAAACAGGCACCATTATTCAGTCCATGTGATCTGCTGGGCTCTCCTCTAGTAGACATTTTGTTTAGCTTGCTGCATTTAATCCTCACAAGAACCTTGCAAAGTACACAACATGACCTTAATTTTATAGATTTGTCAACTGGCAGTCAGGGGCATTAAGGAATTTACCCCCAGGTCACAAGCCTTCTAAATTACCCATCAAAGACCAGACATGGTCTGTTTGAATGTAAAGTCTATGCCCTTTCAAATGTGACATGCTGTGAAGAAAGGAAATGATCACTTTCAACAGGATTTCCTTGTTTCTTGACAGGTTTTTACACTTTCCCCATAACCTATTCTGCTGGCATGATTACCGATAGTAGATTTAATATAAAAGAGGGAGGGATGGAAAATCCCTAGCTTTACCACTTCTTAGTTGTAGAATCCTGGATAAGATGGTCATTTGTCAGTCTTAATTCTTTCACCTCTGTTAATCATGGTAGATAGTCTCAAATTCATGTATAGTTTTCATGATATCACAGATGCATCTGCCATATACTAAGCACTTGATAAACCTTAGCTGTGATTATTAGTGTACTCTATAACAGCTTATCATGTAAATTAAAGGAATTCTCTAACTTCTCCTTGACCTATATGGCTTATAAATCTAGTGCAAATACAAGTGTAATATCTACCCTCTAGCCTCCCTGCAAACTCAGTTCTAGCTACAATGCTTACCATCTTTAATAGGGCTTCAGATCCTCAAAGATCTACTACATCAGAGGAGAAAAGACACCTTAGAGAAAGAAAGATCTCAGAATTTTAAACTGAACATTAAGAGTTTTCTCCCCAAATATCCCAATTCACAGAATGAATCCTTCAATGTATCTGCCTTAGGCATCTATTCACATTTCAGAATCTTTCCTTGTAGTCATGTTCCTTGAGAACCTAGTCATTAGGTCATATCGCACACAGATGTTTCAAGTCTCCTTAGCAATACTCTGTCTCATTGGTACTACAAAGATTTGCACTCTTTCAAATCCTTTGCAAAGAGCCAAATTCTAAAGTTAACATATTTCATTCACTATAAAAGCCAGATCCTTAGTCATAACACTAAAATATTTAGTGTGCATGCACAGCACAGCTATACCTGTCATATATTTTTAATTACAATACTATTGTTTTTGCTATAAAGCAATTGTACAGGTTTTATTTCAACAAGGTGAGCAGAATCAAGGTTTAGAGAAAATGAGCCTCATTCCTAGGGTCAAACAGCTTAGAAACAAAACTGTGTTTTAAAAAAATATCCCAGAACAAACAAAAAATTTTTGATTTTGATTTTGTTTTTGTTTTAGAGAGTGAGAAAGAGAACATGAAGTTGGGTAGTAGGGAGGTGGGGAGGATCTGGGAGAAGTTGGTGGAAAGGAAGAATATGATCAAAATATATTGTCTGCCCTAAAGGCAATAGCACAGTGTACAAGCAGCAATGTCTCTCCTAAAGCAGCTTCCTAGGGGAAAAAAGAATATGATGAAAACTTGGTACTCCAAACACAAAAGAAATACCAAATTGACATATCAAGCAATTCTCAGACTCTCAATTCTCTGCTTTAACCTAAGAAATTACTTCTAGTCGTTCCAATATACCATCTTTTGTCTTTCCTTCAGGCCTTCACATGAACTAGTAATTATTCCTAAACTGTTCCAACTCTGCCACTTTACCTGTATTAGTCTCATTTATCCTTCTTATCTCTCTAAAATGTCACTCTACCCAAGAGCTTTCCCTGGTCACCCCCTTCCACAGTGTGAAGTAGTAGATATTGCTATCAGTAAGCAAAAGGGATATAATTCAGAGTCCATAACATGTCACACTCTAGTATAATTGTCCACTTGCTTATCCAATCATCCACAGGAAACAGGAAACTTACTATAGAAGAGAGAACATATTTTTCTTCTATCTTTCTTCCTTCCTTCCTTCCTTCCTTCCTTCCTTCCTTCCTTATTCCTTCCCTCCTTTCTTTCTTTCTTTCCTTCTCTTTTTTGTTTTGGTTTGGGGGACAGGGTTTCTCTGTGTAGCTCTGGCTGTCCTAGGACTCACTTTGTAGATAATGCTGGCCTTGAACTCACAGAGATCCACTCATTTCTGCCTCCCGAATCCTAGGGTTAACAGTGTGACCCACCACCATCCAGCTGACAACCTATTTCTTTTACATAATCATGTCTCAGTGTCCAATGCAGTGCTTAGTAAGCAAATACTTGCTCAGTTGAACACAACTGCCTTGAAGTATGAGGGATAATAAAGTAAACTTATGATTAGGAAATAAACTTTCTTTGCAACTTACATAGTATGAAGTACTTTTTAAAATTAGCCATCCAAAGTGTAATTTTCATAGTACAGTTATCATAATGTTTAGGGTTACTATTATGTCTCTAACATATTTAACTATGTAGAGGTTATGATAGGAAGCCAATCAATATTCATTGAACTCATCAATAAATGAAGCCAACTGTAATGATACACACTTGTAACCCCACCGCTTGGGAGACTGAGGCAAGAGAAAGACTATCAGTTTAAAGCCAGCTAGATCTATACAACAAAACACTATCTCAAATAAACAAAGTTTAATTAATTAACAAGTGCAAATCTATCATTGTAGATAGTTTCTTCAGGCAAAGTTCATGTTCATAGAGGAAAATGTTATTTCCATCAAAACACATGGCAAAATTTACCTCTTCCATGATGCTATCTCTAATTGCAGTTACCTTTTTTTCCACAAGCAAGAAGTTGTACATTATTCTGAATGAATAAAGAGGGCAAATCTATAAAATGTGACTATTTTACAAAATTGAGAATAAATAGTCAATAGGGTGGATGGCCAAATCAAGATGAACAGTGATTTCAATAAGCCAAGATAAAAGGCTTAAACTAAAATGATTCAGCTCAACAGAAATATGCACTAACTCCAGCACTCAGCTTCAAAATATCAATTTCACAAGTACAGCATAGGGAGAGACCAGATTTGATGACCATTTGTGTGAAATGGACCTGGGGATTTTAGTTGGCCTCAAGATCAATATGAGCCAGCAGTGAGATGCCACTGTTAAAGATGCCAGTACAGTCGAAGTTTGCCCATTTCACAAAAAAGCAATCATCTGAAAATACCCCATTTCAGTCCAACTACATCGCTGATGTAGTTTCCAATGTTTTAAGAAAAACATGTACAAAATATAATAGGTTCAGAAAAGATCAACTAAAATTGTAAGGAAATATAGAAAACACAGTTTATGTTAGGTAACTGAAAGACCTAGAGGTCTTTTATGCTAAAAAAAAATTGTTTGATTAGATTATGTAACACTATTTCTGGAAAAGGAAAAGGAAACAGAAAGTACAGTGAAAGATAGGGAAATTCTGAGAAGTACCATATGCAGCAATACATGGCTGAGTTCTTAAGGATGTACAATTGAACTAGCCAGAGAAATACCACATGAGGGTGATTCTAGGAATATTTTTAATCTTGAAGTGCTCTAACAATTAAAGAGACTGCCTTATAAAGCAGAAAGGCCCTTTGTCCACTGGTAATATTTAAACAAAAACTGCCTCCTTCTAGGACTATCAAAAAGTAAATGGATTGTATAGTCAGATGTTAGAGAAGACAGCTTGTTACAGAGATGTGATTCTATGTCTTTCTATACCCTTGAATCATAAATCAGCCAAGGAATAATATTCTTCTGGCAATTAACCTCAATATATTCATATAGTATTTAAGAACTCCATGACAGCAGAATCTGGCTAGTCTAGAGTAGAGATTATGTGCCCATTTTAATGCAGAGGAGGACCACAGAAGGCTATGAATAAATGAGCCCTTGATTTATTTTTTAAATTAAGAAGCTCCAGAAAACTGGGTGTCTGTAGGTATAGAAAAGATACCTGATTTTAATTCAGAAAACCTAAGTTCTAGATTCAGTTTAACCACTTATAGTCTTTGTACCTAGGACAACTATTTTAAAACTAATTAATCTCCAAATTTTAGCTGTAAGAATATCTGTCTTGGCTATCTCATGGGATACTATTAAATGGAGAGGCTTACTACATGTTTTAAGACTGTTTTGGTCTTAGTTATTGTTCTGTTGCTGATAGAAGGTACCATGACCAAGACAACTTTTATTTAAGAAAAACATTTGATTTGGGCCTTGCTTACAATTTTAGAAGGTTTGTCCATGATCATCATGATGGAAAGCAGAGAGGCATGGGTACTGGATCAGTATTAGAGCTTTATTGACATCAAGATCTGCAGGTAGCAGACAGAGAGACAGGGTAAGTCATGTGCTTTTGAAAGCTCAATGCCCAACACCCAGTGACACACCTCCTCCAACAAAGTCAAGCCTTCTAATCCTTTCCAAACAGTTCCACTGACTGGGGACCAAAGTATTCAAGAATGAACCTATGGGGGCCATTCTCATTCAAACCACCAGAGTTTCATAAACTGTAAATCACTGGAGAGTACTCAACTCATTGGCCTATGACTAAATGGCAGACTACCTCTGTGGAAGATTTCTGCTTTCATCTGTGTTAGCAATGCCCCACTGCACCCATCTCCACAGCACTCAAACAATATTTACTCCTCCAGGAGCTCAAGACATGTAACACCTTATCCTCTCCTTGCTTATAAATGTGAGTAAAAGGAATTTCTTAACAGTGCATTGAAAGAAAGGAAATCATTTGGTGGTATAAAATTTGGGCTCCCTGTACAGCTTAATAGCCTGTCTGCCATCCTCAGAAGTACTAGCAAGGGTCCAAATTCCTTCCTACTATCATCATGCTGATCAAGAGAGCCATCACAACATTAGAGAGTCTTCTTTTCCTCCAAAAATCTCTTGGGGTCTCCATTTCTTTCCTCTGGAGTTTAATAACTGAATTACTTTGGTTTTCTCCTGAAAATTATTTCTTGGAAATACTGAGAAAAAAATTTCACAGGCTAAACTAGTTGCTAAACATTAATATATGCCTTAATTCTTTTATTTTTTAGGAGTTATCCAATTATAAGGAACAAATGCTTTCTTATCTCAAAGGAATGTGGTTGTAAAGGACAGGCTTACCATTATTTGGGATATAGCTCTTTCTGGAATCCTTCAGACAGTATCATAAAAGCAACATTGACATAGACTGACAATTCTGAAAGTAAAATTCTCCCTATTCCACTCTTTGAACTCAGCCCTCTTCTAGTCTTATCTAAGTATGCATGGTTAGCTACATAAGCTAGTCTTGGATTTGAAAAATTTAATAACTGAGAATACTAAGATACCAGCCATCTGTAGATTGTGGTCTGAATACTGATAACAAAGAGAGGAAATGTGCCCCTTTGATTCTTCTTCCTTAAGATTTTCTAAGCTAAATATGGCACATGTAGTTATTTGTTATGCAATTAAAATTTATACATTTGAAGCAATGTGACTCACTAATTCTAAAGCAACACAAATGTTTAAACCAATATAAAAAGGCAGTCTCTCCAAAATATTGTAGATTAAAAACACGTGCTAAAGTCCCTGACAAAATTTCATATTTAGACAGTAATAATATAATTTAGACCTTTTTTGCAACCTTTTGACTTAAAAATTCATTCTTTATATTTAAGTTCTTCCTATACTTGCTCTTGTAAAAGACAAGTGGAAAATAGAAGAATAAATCAAATCAATGTAACCAATCAGCTATGTATCACAAATCATCTCCTTATACAGGTAGACACAGCCCTAAACTTGCATAGATTGCTCAACATAAATTTATTAAAATGGTGTTTATAGTGGCATCTGCTCTGTTCAAAGAAAAGAATCATGTTTTGTATTAAATTTGCCATAATATATGGACTCCGAATAGAAAAAAATAGATTCCTTCTTGCATCATAGTCTATTCTAGCATGACAGAGAATCATCTTCCAGGTTCCTAAGACCAATTTTCTAGCTTCATCTCTGTTTCTACCAAGTTGTGGATTCCTTGGAAACCACTTTCCCTCTCTAGGCTTCTCCTGATTCAACTGAAAATGAATGAAGCTTTACTAAGCCAATTGCTCCTATACTATGATCCATAGACATTAGTCTATGACAAAAAGTCAATACTATCGAAACACAAACAAGATGAAGAAAATATAACAAAATTTTCATTGAGCTCAAATATTCAGGTGCTTTTTAAAAAAATTCCCAATGTCTAGCATTTTTATATTGGACAAAATTTTTATTTTTTATATAGTGGTGATAGAAATATTAAATATTTAATAATTTTATTAATGGCAAAAGAAAAAACATATTATTTCTCACATATTGATTTTTATTACAATTAAAAAGGTAATTAATATGGAGAATGGTGACTATGATGGCTGTGGCAAATTGTCAAATGGAAGTCTGGAGTAGTGTGGGTGATGAGGCACATGCCTGAGGAACACTGTGGGATTGTCTTAGTTGCCCTAATTGAGGTACAAGAAAGTGCCCACTGTGGATGGCACCTTTCTCTGACTGGGCCCTGGATAGTATTAAGTGAAGAAGGGCATCTTATCAGAATATATATGCATTTGTTCATTGTTTGCTATTTTTTCACTGTGGACATAATGTGACTAGCCACCTGAAACTCATGCCACAGATTTCTGAAATATGGACTGTAACCTTAAACTGGGAACTGAAATAAACCTTCACCCCTTTAGTTATTATGTCAGGGTATTTTACTACATCAACAGGAAAAAAAAGTAAGACTGTGGTTCAGCATTTAAGAAGCAGAGGCAAGATAATTGTTACAAGTTCCAAGCAAGTTTGGCCTACATAGCAATATTCTGTCTAATAAATAAATAATATGAATTTAACTTAGATGTTTTCTAAGATCTCTTTTAGCTCTCAAATTCCCAGGATTAGGCATCTTATAACTATTTATTACCCAGATTTCCACATTTTTGAATCAACATTCAAATATTTTATCTTAAGAATTGAACTTCTCACTGAGCACTTATTCTAGAAGCCCTACAAAAAGATATGTACAATTAATGTGAAATAGAAAGTGGTAGGGATGGGGAAGTTCGAGGAAAAGGAATGGGGTGGATTTTACCAAAAACATATTATGTTTATGCATACAATTCTCAAGCAAATTGAAAAATATTCTAAAGTATTTAATGAGTTTTCTTTAACCAAATCAATCCAAATTTTAATAAACTCTAGACACCTGCCTGAATGGATGGTTACCTGTCAAATTGAAAGATTCAACTATGAGTCATGACTCATCTCTCTCTTTCTTTCTCTCTCTCTCTCTCTCTCTCTCTCTCTCTCTCTCTCTCTCTCTCCCTCTTCCCCCCTCTCTCTCACACACACACACAAACACACACACACACACACGCACACACACATACACACACATACACGTGAAGGGACACAGACAGATGAAGATTCTTTATTCCATATACCCCAAAATTTTAGGCATTCAATAGTATATTATATATAATAATATACAATTAAACAATTCTGTCCCCAACAAGTCTCCCTTTCTCAGGGCTAAACATTATCCAATTTTTTTAAATATACTCACCTCATCTTCATTACAGTAGGAAAATCCCCTTTTTAATATATAATGGTTTTACCATCTCATATAAATACAGTGGTTTATGGTTCTTAGAAATATTTTCAGCATTTTTCTTTTTTTGCTTTCTTTATAGTGTTTTTTTAAAATATTTCTTTTGCATCCTGACCACAGTTTCTTATCCCTACTCTGCCCCCAGTCCCTCCCCTTAACCTCCCCCCACCTCACCTTCACTCCTCCTCTATTTCTATTCAGGAAAGGGCAGGTCTCCCATGGATAGCAACAAAACATGGCATATCAAGTTGCAGTAAGACTATGTAACCTGCTTGTATTAAGGCTGGGCAAGGCAACCCAGTATGAGGAATAGGGTCCCAAAAGCCAGAAAAAGAGTCAGAGACAGCTCCTGCTCCAACTGTTAGGAGTCCTGCAAGAAGACCAAGCTACACAACTGTCACATATATGCAGAGGACCTAGGTCAGCCCCATGCAGGCTCCCTGGTTCTTGATTCAGTATCTGTGAGTCCCTATGAGCCCAGGTTAGTTGATTCTGTGGATTTTCTAATGACATCCTTAACCCTTTGGCTCCTACAACCCTTTTTCATCCTTCAGCAGGATTCCCTGAGCTCCACCAAATGCTTGGCTGTGGATCTGTATCTGTTTCCCTCAGTTACTGGATGAAACTTCTCTGATGACTACTGGGCTATTCACCAATATTTGAGTATAGCAGAGTATCATTAAGTATTGTTCCACTGACATTTTTTTTTCCTCCAGTCATGTTTGGTTCTATCTATCCTAGGTCTCTGGGCCATCCAGCCTAAGGCAGAGACAAGGGTGGGATTACTCTAAATGCATGGGTCTCAGGTTGGAACAGTCATTGGTTGGTATAGTTGGTTTTTTTTAAAACTCTTTGTCTCTTTGCAGGGGGGGGGGAGGAGGTGCCAAATAAATACATGGAGGCTTATTCCTTTTTATAAATGCCTGGCCTTAATTTGGTTTGTTTCTTGCCAGATTTTCTTAAATTATCTATCTTTTGCCTCTGGGCTTTTACCTTTCTCTGTTTTGCATACTTTTCTTTACTTCTTATTCCATGGCTCGCTGTGTAGCTAAATGGCTGGCTCCTGGCATCCTCTCTCCTTCTCCTTTTCTCATTTTCTATCTTCTCTTCCCAGATTTCTCCTCCTATTTATTGTCTCTACCTGCCAGCCCTGCCTATCCTTTATTCTGCCTGGTTATTGACCGTTCAGCTCTTTATTAGATTAATCAGGTGTTTTAGACAGGCAAAGTAACACAGCTTCACAGAGCTAAACAAATGCAACACAAAAAATGCAACACATCTTTGAAACATTAAACAAATGTTCCACAGCATAAACAAATGTAACACATCTTAAAATAATATTCCATGACAGATTGGCCACTCCCACAATCTCTGTGCTAACCTCACCCCAGCACATCCCATTTGCAGGACAAACTGTAGGTTGAAGCTTATGTGACTAGGTTGGTGTCCCAATCCCTCCACTGGAAGTCTTGCCTAGTCACAGAAGATGGCCAGTTCAGGCTACATAATATTCACCATTGGTAGGAGTCTTAGTAGTGGTCATCCTTGTAAATTCCTGGGAGTTTCCTGTGCCCCAATTTCTACCTGACCCTGAAATGACTCCCTTTCCAGTGGTCTCTCTCTCAGTAATCTCCTCCTCCATCCCATCCCCAGTTGATCTCTCTTTGTCCTATCCCCACCTGCCCTCAGGCCACTCATAAAAATCTCTTCTGTTTCCTCTTCCCAAATGTCATCCCTGCTCCTTGAACCCTGCTTATTACTTAGCATCTCAGGGTCTGTGGATTGTAGCATGGTTATCCCTTATTTTACATCTAAAATTCACTTGCAAATGAGTACATACCATGTTTGTCTTCCTGGGTCTGGGTTACCTCAATTACCATGTTGTTATTTTTTTAACAGCTGAGTAATACTCCATTGTGTAAACATACCACATTTTCTCTCTCCATTCTTTGGTTGAGGGACATCTAGGTTGTTTCCACTTTCTGGATATTACAAACAAAGCTGTTATGAACACAGTTAAGCAAGTGTTCTTTTGATAGGATGGAGAGTCCTTTGGGCATATGCCCAGGAGTGGTATAGCTGGGCCTTAAGGTAGATCAATTCCCAATTTTCTGAGAAACCACTACATTGATTTCCAAAGTGGGTGTACAAGTTTACACTCCCTCCAGCAATGGAAGAGTGTTCCCCTTCCTCCACATCCTTGTCAGCATGAGCTGTCACTAGTGTTTTTGATCTTAGACATTCTGACATGTGTAAGGTAGCTATTTTGATTTGCATTTCCCTTGTAGCTAAGGATATTGAACATTTCTTTAAGTGTTTCACTGCCATTTGAGATTCTTCTGTTGAGAATTCTCTGTTTAAATCTTTACCCCATTTTTAATTGGATTATTTGGGTTTTTGGTGTCTAGTTTCTTGATTCCTTATATATTTTGGGAATCAGCCCTCTGTCCGATGTGGAAATGGTAAAGATCTTTTCCCATCCTGTATGCTATCACTTTGTCTTGTTGATGGTGTCCTTTGCCTTACAGTAGTTTTTCAGTTTCATGATCTTAGTGTCTTTGCTACTGGTGTGTTATATTCAGGAAGTGGTCTCCTGTGCCAATGTATTCAAGGTTATTTCCCTCTTTCTCTTCTGTCAGGTTCAGTTTATCTCAATTTGTGTTGAGGTTTTCTATCCATTTGGACTTGAGTTTTGTACAGGATATATAATTCTATGCAAACCCCATGCTATTTTTATCTCTATAGCTCTGGAGTAGGGCTTGAAATCAGGGATGATGATACCTTTGGTAGTCCTTTTATTGTACAGGATTGTTTTAACTATCCTGGGTTTTTTATTTTTCCACATGAAATTGAGTGTTGTTCTTTCATTGTAAAGAATTGAGTTGGGGGCTGGAGAGATGGCTCAGCCGTTAAAGGCTAGGCTCACAACCAAAAATATGAGAATTGAGTTGGGATTGTAATGGGGATTGCATTGAATCTGTAGATTATTTTTAATTAAATGGCCATTTTTCTGTTAATTATATCAATCCATATGCATGTGAGATCTTTCTATCTTCTGATATCTTCATCAAGTTCTTTCTTCAAAGACTTTAAGTTCTTATCATACAGGTCTTCCACTTGGTTAGAATTACCCTAAGATATTTTATGTTATAGTTTTCTCCATCTATGGCAATTGAAAGTTTTACTGGGTATAGTAGTATGGGCTGGCATCTGTGGTCTCATAGAATCTCTAGAACATCTGTCCAGGCCATTCTGGCTTTTAGAGTCTCCACTGAGAAGTCAGATGTCATTCTAATAGGTCTGCCTTTATATGTCATTTAGCCTTTTTCTCTTGCAGATTTTAATATTCTTTGTTTTGTGTATTTAGTATTTTGATTATTACTTGGCAAGGGGTCTTTCTTTTCTGGTACAATCTATTTGGTGTTCTATAAGCTTCTTGTGCCTTTAGAGGCATGTTCCTCTTTAGGTTAGGAAATTTTACTTCTATGATTTTCTTGAATATATTTTCTGAGCCTTTGAACTGGGAATCTTCTCCTTCTTCTATTATTATTCTTGGGTTTGGTCTTTTCATAGTGTCAGAGATTTCCTGAATGTTTTGTGTCAGGGAAGTTTTTAGATTTAACATTTTCTTTGACAAATGTATCTATTTATTCTATTGTGTCTTCAACATCTAGGATTCTCTCTTCTATCCCTTGTATTCTGTTGGTGAAGCTTGCTTCTGTAGTTCTTGTTTGCTTCCCTAGATTTTCCATTTCCAGAATTTCCTCAGTTTGTGCTTTCTTTATTACTTCTATTTCCTCTTTTTGGTCTTGAATTGTTTTATTCATTTCTGACAACTGTTTGTTTTTTCTTGGTTTTCTTGATAGTCTTTTAGAGATTTATTGATTTCCACTAATTTTCTATTGTCTTTTCCTTGATTCCTTTAGTTATTTATCCATTTCCTCTTTAAGGACCTCTATCATCATCATAAAAGTTGGTTTTAAAATGGTTTCTTGTGATTCAGCTGTGTTGGACTATTCAGGGCTTGCTTTAGTGGGATAGCTGGGCTCTGGTGGTGACATATTGATCTGGATATTGTTATTTGTGTTCTTACACTTATATTTAAGCTCTAGGTGCCAATTTATGGATTTGTCTTTGTTGGATGGGTGTTTTATTCCTTACTTTCTATTTCCTCTCTGGTCTTCTGGATCCCATGGCCTATAGATGAGTAGAGGGTCTCTCCCCACATTGGAAGCTGGACTTTTGGTGGCTTGGATGGCCTGTGGCCAAGTTTGGGGCTGGAGTTCTAGCTATGTATGTATGTGTCCTCTGATCTGGCCAAGGTTCATTCCTTTGGGGTTCAGATGCTGGCCTGGCTTCTGATGGGATAGAAAGTTTCTGCATGATTTTCAGGGAGTTGGCCTGATCTCTGTGGTTCAGGATGCTGGTCTGGCTTCTGATGGGATGGAAGGCTTCCGCTATAAGTATGGGACTAGTCAAGGTGATGAGGAGTCCAGGGGAAGTTGGAGTTATGCTGGGCAAGCAGGGATGGGTAGGGGTCAGTATGACCTGGGGTTCATGATGCTAGCCTGGCCTCTGGGGAGTCAGAGGCTTCTAACAGAGATGTGGCTATATTTCTCCTATAGCACATATAAGTATAAGTCAGAGGAGGCACTGTCCTAAAAATAGGCTATATTATTCAGATTTTAAATATCTTTGTTTTTTAAAAATCTAGCCAGTTTACTCTTAGAAGCATCCCCCCAAAAGAATCTTTCATAGTTTTTGTTTGAGGGTGTATACACATGCTTATGAATACACACATTTATGTGCACACATATATTTTTAAAATATATTACTCAATGCTCAGCCATAAATGGGAAATCTCTCTCTCTCTCTCTCTCTCTCTCTCTCTCTCTCTCTCTCTCTCCTTAAAGCTCAGAGACCATCATGGAAAAAGGGATGGTAATATTGTAAGAGCTGGAGGTCAGGAAAGATTTAGGTGCAAATGTATCGTCTAGAAATGACAGGACCACTGCAATCAAGAGTTCACAGCACCTGTAATTGTCTACACAAGACTCACACAAGATCAAGTCAGTCAGTGAGAGGCCCATGAGCACAGACTCCAGGCTGAGGAGTTGTCAGTTAATGGATACTATGAAGAGAGTCAGTTTTTTTAAGAGTGTGGCTCCTGGCAGGTCAAGACCATGTTCCAGTGGATGGACCCACACCCAGGAGTATGGGCAATTGGCCATATTGGATAACCACATTGGACTGAATGGCTTGTTAAAAACAGTCAATGACATGAAGTTAGGAGTGTTGTTGGGAGGGCAAAGGGTAGATCTTGGAAGAGTTAGGCAGAGGAGTAGAGTAATGAATATGATCAAAGCACATTGTATGTATGTAGTATTTATGTATGTATGTATGTATGAAATTATAAAAGAATTAATACAAATACTGCATTTAAATCTACTCCAAGTCAAACATTGTTTGACTACACTAAAGACAATTCAAGTGTGATTATGATGTGTTTAACAAACACTTCCTTTATAGATAATTTCTATAAGTTATATGTGATTTGCCTCATAGCTGGAGGCAATGAGTTTTTCAAGTGAAAGGGAGTGTCAAAAATCTAAATTGGGGCCTGAAGATATGGCATAGTGGTTAAGAACACTTGTTGCTCTCACAGGGGACTTGTATTAAATATAGCACCCACATGATGGCTTACAACCATCCATAACTGCACTTCTTGGGGATCCAATGCCCTTTTCTGACCTCTGCAAGCCCCAGTCATGCACATGGTGCACACACATACTTATAGACAAAACACTCATACACATAAAATAAAATAATAAAATTTTAAAACATTTAATCTATATAGGTATTTTAGATAATAAAATCTATGTAAGAAAGAGGTTCTTTGCTATCCTGATTTAAAGACATTTGAAATAATGAGTGTTTTCTTCTGAATGAAAGTCTTTAAACCCAATATTGCACTTCAGCATGGAAGCACTATTAGAAGAATGGCTTTTATTAATTACTCACTTTCAGGACAGTGGATAGCATTGGAATACTCAGTGAGTTGTAAGTCTCCTTTCAACTGATTGTTGCCTAGTTCTTTTCATCTCCCTACTACACAGACAAGGAAAGGATCTCCAGAACCTATGATAAGGTAGTCCCCACAGAGCAACAGAGTGCATGATGTTCAAAGTTTGACTGCTTAGTCACTGCCAGAGTATAGAAATATACTGTAGAATTCAGATTTGTACATTTGGGGTACAGAAATGGCAGCTTCTAGTAATTATGCTAAGATAGAAGATATAAACTGCACCTATCTTCAGGCAAGCCAGCATGTCTGACCTTTTTAGTCATGAAGAAGAGTATTTGGGTAGTTAATTTAATCACAGGCATTGTTCACCAGAAAGAGGCTTTGGTAGTCTGTCTGAAGACAAAAGAGAGTCTAAGTTGATGGCTTCTGACTGACTTGGGAAGAGGTCAGGTGATTGTTTAAGGATAGCCAGGTGTTCTCCAAGGAGAAGCCAAGGATGTCTGAATTTGTCTCTAATTTTAGGTTTATAATGTGTTTTAATTATGTAAAACCACTGATTAAGAAAGACAACTGTCACAGCACTGAATAAAAAGTATGTAAACAATTCAACAGCATTATTATATTACATAGTGTATGTAGCAGACAAAAACTTTCCACTGAAGATTCAGTGATCTCAAGATAAGAAAGCACTTGTTTCTACCCCTCCCCAGGAACCCTCTCAAACAACTCACTACACTATTGGTAAGGTAACCTATAGCAAAATACAAACAGCCCCTGTTGGTTGCTCAAGAACCATATCTATGAGTACAACTTAAATGCTAAAGTTGGAAGCTCAGCCCTTCCTAAGCACCTTGTAAGAAACCAAAAGATGCAGTGAATCCACAATGTGGGATCTGCAATGTCTCACCCTCTCTCATGATATTTCCAAAAGAAATCTTTCTGAAAAAGGAGCCATCCTTACTACCTGGTGATGCAGTACCCACTTTCCTAGTAATCTCAGTGTGCTCAGAAAAGAAGCATGTCAGTAGATTGCATCAGGATATCTACTCTGCCAGAAAAGGGCACTTGACTAACCAGTGACCACTTGGAATCATTTCAAAGTTGGGTACCAAACAGTTGGACTCTGTTTGAATAGCTCCAGTGGTTATCCCAGATTCCTCTAGGAGAGAGCAGTTTCTTTGTTTGGTAACATCAAATAATTATGTTGCTCAAAGCCAACACAACTTGAGAATATAGAAAACTGCACCTAGATCTGAAAGCCCAGTAAAAATCCCCAGTTCTGTGCTATGAAGAGGATTATTGGCAAAGAGAATCCTTAAATTACCCTCATAGCATGTGTCTCCTCGGCAAAGTACCAAATGGCCCTTTCTTCACTAGCCAAACTAATGGAGAAAGAATACATCCACAGATGGCAACAAGACCTGTATTGAGCCAACCATTATAATCTTCTCACCCACCAACGCTTTTACCATACATCAAGCAGCTATCAAAATACCAGAAAAATACCCAGAAGGCACACAACAGAAGGGAGGTGTGGTCTGGCTAGTCAAAATCTGGATGGTTATTCCTGAGTAATTAAAAGCTGGCTTAAATATCAGTCATTCATAACCTTACATATAAGGCCAATTCCTGAATGCTGCTTACTAATACTCCCCCTAACTACTATAATTATTGAGTAATCTTATGCTATACTAAAATGATAAAATTTCTGATAAATGCAACATTAATATGTTATTGCTCTGTATTTTCAAAGAGGATTTCAGCCAATAACATTCCTTCTAAGATGTCAGAAAGGAGGTAACCTGGTCAGGATTAAGATTTAAAATCTCCTGAACAGACATTAAAATTCTACATTTTTCAGTATTTCTCCTTCTTTCCTTGAGAAATTTCCTTTATTGCCATATTTTCTTTCCACTGCAGTGAACGACTGGACCTAAATGACTGTACTTCAGGTACTAACAGTCTAAGGCAATTTTGATCAGAAGAATTCTATCTATGTGGCTATCCCTGTTCACAAGTACATAGTGCCTGACACAGACACATCTTAAATGAAGCCAAGAAGAGCAGCATCTCATAGTAGATTAAGAGCAGGAGATTATGTGTTAGATGGTAACCAGTTTGGATGCTACTGTTATTTCTTTTAATCATATAATGTTGTAAAAGGCAATTCACCTTTCTGTTCATCTGATTGTTTTATCTGTAAAAATGGGTATATATATATATATATATATATATATATATATATATATATATATATATAATGTTTGTGATATTTTCCATTTATGGTGCCTATTATTGGAATGTAATCCCATTGTAAACTGGTGTATGTGGGTATATGGATGTGGATGTGCAAAGTATTAGGCAGAATAATGATCCCTGGAAAAATTTCTCTAAACTCTGAAACTTAAGAATATATTACCTAATGTGATGAGAATAATTTAGCAGATATTATTTAAGCTAAATAATTTAACATGTGGAGATTACTCCATGTTTTCTAGGTAGAATTCAATATAATCATGGGAGTCTCTGGAGGTGGAAGACCAAGGCAAAATAAAAATGAATACAAAAGAATAGCCAGATAAATGCATTATTCCAGGTTTTCTGTTGGAGAAAGGAGGTCATAAATCAAGAAAAAAAAATCTTCTTGAATCTAAGAGGTTTAAAAAGATTATAATTTGATTCTCCCCCTAAATCATTAACATAGGAACACAATCCTGCCAGCACCTTACTCTTGGCCCAAAGAGATACATTTCACATAAACAGATATACAAATACTGGATGATGTTCACAAAAATTTAGTGAGAACAAATTTGTCTCTAGTTGGTGTGATTATAGACATGTATTTAGTGGTTTTAGTTGTTTGTTGTCTTTCAATTAGTAAATATTTCAGTGACACATAACAGTATAGGTATAAAAAAACTATATATATATATATATATATATATATATATATATATATATATATATACACATACATACACACACACACACACACATTAGTCAACAATTCCTATATATAGTTCCTGAATCCCCTTGCCAACCTTCTTCCAATTCTCTTAACCCTGACCTATCTGGTGTCTTTATTTTAGACTTTAATAGTACATGTATTGTTTTAAAAATTCATTACATAGGTATTCAGTATTATCCAAAAAGGATATTTAGTATTCCTTATGCTTTTATTTTGATATAGATAACATTATATTCTATATACTACCTTAACATCTGCTTTGTTATTCATATTTTAAATAAGTATTTGTTTTTTCCATATTCATTTCTAGTGACATTTCAATTTCAGTTTTTCTTATTAAGAAAATTTTTATTCATTTTACATACCAATCAAAGATTCCCCTCTTCCCTTCTCCTGCCCCTCCAGCCTCTCCCTCTCAACCTATCTCCCATTCCCTCCAACAAGGTAAGATCTCCCATGCAGAGGTACAATTGGTAGAGGCATATCCAAGCTCCTCACCCTGCCCCAAGGCTGTGCAAGGTGTTCCATCATAGGTAGTGGGCTCGAAAAAGCCTGCTCATGCACCAGGTGTGGATTCTGATCCTACTGCCAGGGGGCCCCTTAAACAGATCAAGATACACAACTGTCTCATTATGCAGAAGGTCTAGTCCAGTCCCATGCATGCTCCACAGCTGTTGATCTAAATTTCATGAGTTCCCACTAGTTTAGTTTGTTTGTCTCTGTAGGTTTCCCCATTATGATCTTGATGCCCTTCCTCATAGAATCCCTCTTCTGTCTTCAACGGGACTCCTGGAGCTCAGCCTGGTGTTTGGCTGTGGATCTCTACATTTGCTTCCATCAGTTACTGGAGAAAGGCTCTATGATGACAGTTAGTGTATTCACCCATCTGATTACTGGGGTAAGCCAGTTCAGACACCCTCTCCACTGTTGCTAGTAGTCTAAGCTGGGTTCATCCTTAGGAATGCCTAGGAACTTCCCTAGCACCAGGTTTCTCCTTATCCCCATGATGTCTCCCTCTATCATGGTATCTCTTTCATTGTTCTCTCACTCCATCCCTCTTCCAGCTGGACCATCCCATTCCCCTATGTTCTCATCCCCTATTCCCTATCCTCCCTTGTCTACCCCTCATCCCCAGTTTACTCATGGATAGCTCATCTATTTCCCTTTCCCAGGACCATCCATGAGTCCCTCTTTGGATCCTCCTTGGTAGCTAGCTTCTCTGGAGCTGTGGATTGTTGTCTGGTTATCCTTTGTTTACATCTAGTATCCACTTATGAGTGAGTACATACCACATTTTTGTTTCTGAATCTGGGTTACCTCACTCAGGATGATATTTTCTAGTTATAGTACAGTGACCACACTACAGCATTATAGAACTATATCAGGATTGATTTGACTATTTTTTTCTTTACAAGTGCATTCAGAATAGTTCTGCTATTTTGAGGTAAAAGAATGTTTCAGTGAACAACTTACAAAGATAGATACCTAATGCTTCTGAAGAAGTTTCTTTTAGATTTAGAATAAAATATAAATTTCTTAAATCACAGAGCCTATGAATCATTACTAGGTGTATCAGTTCTCTATCATCACTATGATAAAGTATCATGATCAAGGTAACTTAAAGAAGTAAGAGTTTATTTGGGCTTATAGTTTCAGAGCAATAGTCTTCAATGGCAGAGGAGGCATGGCAGCAGATGACCAGAGCAGAAAGATAACACATGTCCATTCAGACATAACAAGAAGACAATGCAAAGTGAAAGTTAGGCATGGCTATAAACTGTCAAAGCCTGCTCCCATGACATAGTTCCTCCTGCAAGGCCCTATCTCTTAAAAGTTCCATAACCTTCTAACAAATAGTACCACCCGCCTGGACCAAATATTCAAATACATGAGCCTATGGGGAACATTTCTCATTCAAAACACCACACTGTGTTCTGTCAAATTATATTGTGCTGTTGTTTTAGTTTGAGAATAGGATCTTGCTATGTTACCCAGGCTTGATATTTCTATACACTCCCAGGCTATCCTGTATTTAATCACCATAATAATTAGGTGTATCTACTTAGTATATTTTTGCTAAGTATCATTAAACTAGGACAAACGCATAGGTGATTTCTATTTTAAATTTTTGATTTTTATAAATGAATTACTGATGTAAAAACTGGAATTTTTCTAACATAAAAACAATGATAAAACTGTGCTTACCCCAGAAATATCCATTGAACAATCTCAAATTGTTAATGATGTCTCTGTAATCAACTTCATAATTCAATATCCTTCTGAAAGATACATGGAAACTACTTCTTATTATACTATATGTATAGAAAATGTATGCACATTTACTCAAACTGTATGATATAATTTAGATTCTTAAGATGGAAAATTCAGTGTTTTTGGATTACAAGAACGTTTGTAGATGGGCTCCAGGGGCTACTACAGAGTAAGTAGCTAACCATGGAAGAGAATTCCAGACTTCTTGTGTCTCTTCAATGGTGAGACCAAAGTACAAAGTCACTAGAGATAGGTGCCGTACACCAGCAGGAATGAGAGAATCAGGATGTCATTAACACTGCTGCCCTTTGGAGCTAGAATAGACACCTCAGCAGCCATTACCACGCACAAGTTCAGAATCTGCCTCCTTCAGACACTTGCTATAACCCCAATCACTCAGTAAAGAGCTGCCCAAAGTGAAATAGAACCCAGCAATCACCATGCTTTATGGAGTAAATATTTTCCAGATACCACAGATTCTACCTATATCTAGAATACCTAAATAATGTAATGTGTGCTCCAACTTCCAGTTTTCCCTTTGTTTCTCAAATATATAAACATCTTTTGGACTTTTAAGAGTTACAGCATACATTTAGTAGGCTGTTTCTTATAATTTACTTAACACATATTCAACCTTTCTAGTGAACACTCACAACATCTAGTTCATATGAAGTCCTTCAATATTTCTTTTTAAATGAAAACTTAAAATTTGTTTTAAAAGAAGTACCAAATGAAAGCATGAGTAAATTTTAAAAATTATACTGGAGTGGAAGAGGCTGTTAAAATGGGAATATAAAACTCAGAATCTATGAATAAATATTTGATAAATTTGGCTACATAAAAATTTAAACCCTTTATATGGCAAAAAAATTACTACTAAAATGCAGAAGACAAATGACAGAGTAAAAATTTGTTTTACATTTAAGAGAAAAATGAATTCTTTCATATTTAAAGAGCTATTAAAATTCAGTGAGAAAATGAAGTAAATAGTAAATGAGTAGAAGACAGAAATTGAAATCACCAATAAACACACATGCATGTTCTTAAATCCAAAATGAAACAATAAGATACCATTTCTACTTATCAGATTGATAAAGATTATGACAGCATTAAAACTTTAAAATCAAGTATTAGTATATGTGTGTGCGTAAATATTATATGTTCATAGAAAGTTTCTAAAACTTTGATACATAGGAACCTTAACAGTGAATCCTTACTAGAGTAGGTAATGAAGGAATAAACTAGTTCCTATTGCTGTGATAAGAAACAATGACCAAAAACAACTTCGGAAAGTATTACTTGGCTTACACTTTCAGGTCATAGTCCATCATTGACGAAATTCAGGGCTGGAACTCAAGAAGAACTTTGAAGCACAAACCATAGAGGAACACTGTTTGCCAGTTCGCTCACAGGATCAGGTTTAGCTTACTTTCCATTTTTGGCGGGGAGGGGGAGTTGAGACAGGGTTTCTCTGTGTAGCTTTGCACCTTTCCTGGAACTTGCTTTGTAGACCAGGCTGGCCTGGAACTCACAGAGATCCACCTGCCTCTGCCTCCTGAGTGCTGGGATTAAAGGCGTGTGCCACCACCACCTGGTTTAGCTTACTTTCTTATAGAGCCTAGTGTGGAGATATACTTTGTACCCTGATAAACTTGCCTGAGAATCAGAAGACAGAGCCAGTCACTAGATTAGATAAAGAGGTCAGGCAGTGGTGGCACACACACTTAATCCTATCACTCAGGAGACAGAGATCCAGATGGATTTCTGTGAGTTCAAGGCCACACTGGAAACAGAGCCAGGCAGTGGTGGTACACACCTTTAATCCCCAAACTGGGAAGCACACATGCCTTTAATCCCAGGAAGTTATGTCTAGGAAGAGAAAGGTATGTAAGGCATGAGGGAATAGGAATTCACTCTCCTTAGAGTGAGGATATCATAGAGGCAAGAACTAGTGGCTGACTGTTCTGCTTCTCTGATCTTTCACCCTGATATCTGGCTCTGTTTTTGTTGTTGTTGTTGTTGTTTGTTTGTTTTCTAAGACCTTCTAAGATTCAAACAACAGCCTATGACCACCTAAGGATGATGATGCCCACAGCAGGCTGGCTCTTTCTGCATCAATTAATAAACAAGACAATTTCCCACAGACATGTCCACAGGCCAATCTGATCTAGTCAAGTTCTCAATTGAGATTCTCCTATCAAACTGCTGTAAACAGTGTCAATCTCACAATACTGAAACATCACCATTTGCCTTTTTTTTTAACAATTCAATTTTTAAACATAAGTGAAAATTAAATTTTAAATGCAAAAAGATAGTTGATAATAAGAACAAAAATAGTAAGAAAAATGGCAGGGAAAGAAGAGTCTGTAAGGGTAGGTGTAAGAGCAATAGAACACATGATATATGAAAGTATAAAGGGAAATGTTGGAGACAGAAGTATGGGAGGCCTGTTCCCACTTTTCCCCCCATGAGAAGGGGGGAGGGAGGAGGGAGAAATATTTAGATAGAAAGATAGAGGGGAGAGAAACAGAAAGACAGGATAGCCTCGGGAGGACCTGGATCAATATCCACCAGCCCCTTCTGTCTCATCTAAAGGACTATTTATAGGAATGGCAAGGGGTGGAGCAAAAGACTTTCCCCAGAACAGCCAAGTGTAGGCCTTTCCAATCAGCTGGTAACCACACACGTGGTCAAGCAATCCTCTAATGCAGCCCTTCTGGGTAAAGCAACTTCAGCTCTCTCTAGAAAATCTTTGTGGGCCTCCACACAGAAGGGCGCACCAGGGGTGGAGAAGGGAGTAGAGAAATGGGGATGTTCAGAGAGCCAACCAAACATGATCATTATGAAAGTGTCATAAGGAAACTTGTTATTTTGTAAGATAACTAAAATAATTGAATAAAATTTTATGGGACAAAAACAAACTTTCTTCCTTTCTACTATATGTGATAATATTATAGTTTATTTGAAATACTGAAAAATAGTATTGACAAATCCTGATATAAGGTGCTTTTACTTTTGTTCAATTAAAACATTTTTAAATTTCTAAAAATTAAAAAGGAATAAATGCCTGAAGAAATGGGACTATCCTACACGAATTTGGTGAGTGTTAAGCAGAAAAGAAAGGAAAGGGAAATGATAAGATCCAGGGCCATTTCAAGCCGTAGTTTTTTTCACTGCCCACAGAGACACTGTCCATCTAGAGATGAGGAACACAGTGGCTGTGAGGCCATAGGCTCCTCAGTGTGGAGCCATGGTACCTGATTATCCATTTTTAGTTTTAGGCTGAAACAGTTGCCACATTACATTCTGCACTCTAATACCCTGGGTTAATTTGGCAATTTTCATTTTCAAACCCATTAATTGTAATTGCACTTTAACTTTTTATCCTTTTTTGAGGACTACAAGTGGAAAGCATTATCATTAACTGGTTACCAGGTAAACAAACATTTAGAAAAGGTTTATTAATATAAAATGAAAGAAAATAGACATCTGCTAGAAAAAAAATACGTTTTAAGAAACTCTGACAGGATTAACACTCTTTTTCTTCCAACTCCACCTGTAAATTCTTAATCTCCATCCAAATGCTGAGATATTACCACTAAGACACTGCCTACTTGTTTCAATAAGGTTTATAGTATACAGGTTGAGAACAAAGAGGAAAGTTGTGTCATTATGCTGCTCCATACCCCCAGCTCTATGACTTTGTGGCAATTTGCACTTCAGAATAATGCTTAATTTCCCTGAATTCCAACCTCCCTTTCATTATGTATAAAATGGAAACCAGCACTTGAGAGTCCAAGGCAGAAAGAATTCCAGTGAAAGCCACAATAAATAATCAAATAAATAAATAAATAAATAAATAAATAAATAAATAAATAAATAAATAAAGGAAAACATGAAAAGGTCAACAGACTCTGTTAGAAAAATCAAACAAGGTGATTAATATACAAAATACTTAATGCAGTATCTGGAACACAGTAAAAAAAATCTATAAGTGTGAATTATCAATTCTATTTCAAAGGCCTAGAACTATATTAATATCATGTGAGTGAAAATCTCCCCTCTTATAAGGCAGCTGAGTAGAAGAGCATGCAATTTCCTAGCTCCAGTTATTAAAATCCTATATTGTTTTTTAGCAAGTATTCATCTAGCTTCACCATCAAATAAAAATTGTTTAAAGGTGCAGCAGCTAAGCACCAAGCTACAAAACATTTCTTGCCAACAGTCCATCCAGTAAGGGAACAGTTTTTCACAGCATAAAATTTGTATTTGTTATTTGAGAATTTTTCATGATACACCCTGATCACATTCACTACTCACTTTGGAGCCCTCTCCCCACAAAAAAAGAAAGGAAAAAAATGCATCAAGTCCAAAATGTGTTGCTCATGTACTGATTGGAGCATGATCAACCTTCCAGTGATCAGCCCCTTAAGAAGACTGAGTCTTTCCTCCGACCCCCTTAAAAGGTGATAGCAGGCAGGGAAAGAAACATAAATTCATTGGGGAAAAAAACAAGTCTTTAGTGAGGTTGAATAGTCCCAAAGCAACAACACTGATTATTTTCATAATATGCATTCTCACAACAAGCTGCTAATTACATTTTTATACTTTTATGAAATGAAAACTGGAACTACTTTATTTTGTTGATTTTTTATGGACTAGGAAGACAGCCAGGCAGTCCCTGTAGCAGAGGAGAAGGTCTGTCTTTCCACAGGTGTTCTCAAGAAGAACAACAACCAAGCAGCTTAAAAAGAGAAGACAACTGTATCTGCTCATGCCGGAGGTGACAAAGGAGAAGCCAGTAATAGCTACACTACTGATAATCCAACTCAGAAGTACTTTTAGCAATTATAAACAGCAAAATGAGGAAAAGTCAAAAATCTCATAGAAGAATAGTGTTAGGTTCTTGAAAGTGCAGCCAGGTACTTCATGTGAGTCAGACATAGTCCTAACCCACCATGTTCTGTACTCCTTTGGCGTTTTTCCTTCAAGATGCCTGAGGAAGAGCCCCCATGAAGAAAAGGTAGGGCTTTTCTTTGCCATTCTAGGAGAAATCATCCTTTCAGGCAGAAACATCTCAATTTGTGTTCCTCTTCATCAATACTTTCTATTTGAACAAGGAATTTTTCCTACAGGGGTTTATCTCTAATCCTTCCAGAGCCTTGATCAAGATTCACTATGACAGCATGACAGATACTTTCAAGTTGGGCAGTGGTAGAGATCTGGACATTGACAATATCCACAGCCCTCAGGAGCACATTCTGACTTCGGTGGACATTGGCATTGGCATGACCAAGGCTGATCTCATAAATAACTTAGGAACCATTGCCAAGTGTGGCACAAAAATGTTCATGGTGAATCTCCAGGATGGTGCAGATATGTCCATGATTTGGATTACATACTCTTCTACCTATCTGGTGATACAGAAAGTGGTTGTGAAATTTTAAAAAAAAATGAGCAATGTTTGTGGAAGTATCTTCTGCTGGTAGATACTTCCCTGCATATGCAGACTACAGTGAGCCTATTGGCCAGAGTACAAAAATTATCCATCATGTCAAATAATACCAGACAGAATTTCTAGATGATATGAGGGTCAAGGGAGTGGTGAAGAAGCACTCATAGTTCATAGGCTTTCCCACCATTCCTTATTTGGAGAAGGAAAGAGAGAAGGAGACCAGGGTTGATAAGGCAGATGAAGAGAAAGGTGGGAAAGAGCAGAAAGACAAAAATTGGAGGAAGTCTATTATTGAAAATATGAGAACACGAGGAAGTTGGAAAATATGTATATATAAGAAAAAAGAAAACCAAGAGTATTAAGAAGTAGTACTTTGATTAAGAATTGGATAAAACCAAGCAAATCCTGATGACTTCATTCAAAATTAATATGGTGAATTCCATAAGAGCATCACCAACAAACAGGAAGACCACTTGGAAGATAATTTTCCCATGGCTTCCACAGAAGCCTTGCCTAACCCTGACCCACCTTGCTCTCTGCATATTGTTTTTCTTCTATCCTGTCCTTGATGTATTATTGCAGGAATAGCTTCTCCCTCACAGAACAGAAGGTTTGAGTGTTGTGTATTGGGGGAGTTGCTTTGTTCTAAAATTAAAATTATACAAAATAGAAGAGATGCACATTTTTTAAGTGCAGTAAGTATTACTTGAGGGTATATTTTTATTAAAATGTAACTTCTTGGGCCTTTCTATATTCACATATCTTCATTTCTATCAAGCCTCTTGTGTTATTCTCTGAAGCCTAAGATATGGGGGCTGAGCCTTTAAACGTGTATTTCATTTTATAAAATAATCTTCAGCTAAATGAGAATTTCCAGTCACAGGATAACTAAGAAGCAGTGCACATCTGAAAGTATTGTGGTGAATAAGCATGAGTCTGAAATAAAGCAAACCTGTGTAGAAAATACTAACTACATCTAAACATATATTGTCCAATAAAGTTCAATTAGAACATCAAAACAGCACAAGGAGAAAAGAACCCTCTCTTCAAAAAGTGCTGCTGAGAAAACTGGATTCCACATGTCAAAGAATGGAAATGGATACAAACCTTACACCAAAGTGAACTCCAAACAGATAAAAGAAGCAAATGTAAAACAGTAGAGCATAGAGTGCCTAGAAGAGAACAAAGGAAGATCCTTGACATTGGTCCTGACCATGATATTCTGATTTTCACAAAAAAGTACTGGTAATAAAATAAAATGGGAAATAAATGGGACTACATCAAACAAAGATTCTGCATAACAAATGAGAAATTGACCAAAATGACACATCAACCTATGGATCAGAAAATTGCTTACAAACCCTATAACTTAGAAGATTTTTAGTTTCAAAATACATAGTGTTCATATAACTCGAGAGTAGAAAAGTTGTCCAATTCAAAAACCAGCCAGACACCCAAATAGCTAAAGAAGACAGAGAAAAAGACAAGAACAAAGGGTTCAACATCTCTAATCACAAAGGAAATGCAAGTCAAGACCACAATGAGGTATTACCTAACTTTGGTAAGAATAACTATTATTAAAAAGGGAAAAGATAACAAGTACTGGGAGGAAAGGAAATCATTGTACACTGCTGGTAAGAGTGTAAATTAGTTCAGACATTATGGAAAACAAGATCAAAGTCCTCAAAAACTTAAAAAATAGATTTATTATATAACCCTACTGTTGAATATATATGTTTGTGTATATAATGAAATGTATATATATATATATGTGTGTGTGTGTATATATACATATATATATATATCTAAATTGAAAACAGTCTGTCAAAGACACATCTGTATCCTCATATTTACTGCATTATTCACAGTAACTAAGAAATGTGAACAAACTGTCCATCAATTGATGAATGCAGAAAATTATGGAATGGATATAGAGACATAGAGACATTATCTAAACTTTAAAAAAAGAGAGAAACAAATCCCGTCATTCATCCTAACATGAATGAACCTGAAAAACCTTATTCTAAGTGGCATACAAGACACACACACAAAAAAAAATCCTTATATACGTATAAGTACCACATTTTCTTTATGAATTCATCAGTTGATACTGACTTAGCTTCCCTTGATTATAAATACAGAAGTGGATATATAAATGTTAGATCATAAAATGATTCATTTCTTAACTACTTTATCTTTTATTGAAAATAGATTCTTCTTTCATACAATACATCCCAACTACAGTTTTTTCTCCTTCCACTATTCCCAGCTCCCTCTGCTCCCCCTCTCCTGTATCAGGCTTTCTTAGACCACCAGCCACCAAATCATGACATAGAGACTTATTATTCATTACAAATGCAAGGCCTCACCTTATGCTTGCCCCAATAGCTCTTATAACACAATGTAATCCATTTCTCTTCATCTACCTTTTGCCTCAGGGCTTTTACCTTTCTTTCATTCTTTATGTCCTACTTTCCTGCTTCTTCCATGTCTGGCTGGCAGCTGCCTGCCTGACTGGCCCTAGGTGTCTCCTCTTTCTCCCTCATTCTCTTCTCTTCTTGAAACTAAATTTCTGCTACTACTTATTCTCTCTGCCCACTAGCCCTGCCTATCCCTCTACTGCCTGCCTATTCACCATTCAGGTTTTTTATTAGACCAATAAGAAGCCTTAGACATGTAGATCTCTTCCATTTCTCTGTCATTGGGTGATCCCTGTGTCTTTCTTAGGGTCCTCTTTACTAGGTAGCCTCCCTGGAGTTGTGTAGCAGTCTAGTCATCTTTGTTTTACATCTAGTATCCTCCTATGAGTGAATACATACCATGTTTGTCATTCTGAGTCTGGGTTACCTCACTCAGGATGATTTTTTCTAGATCCATTCATTTGCCTACAAACCTCATGATGTCATTGTTTTTCTCTGCTGAGTAATACTTCATTGTGATGTACCACATTTTCTTTATCCATTCTTCAGTTGAAGGGCATCTAGGTTGTTTCCAGGTTCTGGCTATTACAAACATAGCTGAGCAAATGCCCTTGTGGTATGATTGAGCATTCCTTGGGTATATGTTCAAGAGTGCTATAGCTGGGTCGCTGGGGAGATGGATTCCCAATTTTCTAAGGAAGCACCATATTGATTTCCAAAGTGGCTGTACAAGCTTGCATTCCCACCAGCAGTGGAGGAGAGTTCCCATTGCTCCACATCCTCTCTAGCATAAGCTGTCTTCTGTGTTTTTGATCTTAGCCATTCTGACAGGTGTAAGGTGATATCTCAGAGTCATTTTGATTTGCATTTCCCAGATAATTAGAGATGTTGAGCAATTCCTTAAATGTCTTTCAGCCATTTGAGCTTCCTCCCTTGAGAATTCTCTCTTTAGTTCTATAGCCCATTTCTTAATTAGACTGTTGGACATTTTGATGTCTAATTTCTGGAGTTCTTTATATATTCTGGATATCAGCCCTCTGTCAGATGTGGGGTTGGTGAAGACCTTTTCCTTTCTGTAGGCTGTCGCCTTGTCTTGTTGACTGTGTCCTTTGCTCTACAAAAGCCTCTCAGTTTCAAGAGGTCCCATTGATTGTTTCTTTCAGTGTCTGTGCTACGTGTTATATTTAGGAAGTGATCTCCTATGCCAATGTGTTCAAGACTACTTCCTACTTTCTCCTCTATCAGGTTCAGAGTAACTATATTTATGTTGAGGTCTTTGATCCACTTGGACTTATACATGAACAACCTGGATGTGAGTAGGGGTAATAAAGGGCAAGGTTCAAGAGAAAGAGAGCTTAGGGGAGCAGGAGATCCCAGCTGGGTCAAGAACAGAGAGGGAGAACAAGGAACAATGGTAAATGAAGACCCCCATGGGAATAGAAAGAAGAAAAGTACTAGATAGGTGCCCAGAAATCCACAATGATATATCCGCTGTAGACTACTGGCAATGGTCGAGAGAAAGCCCAAACTGACCTACTATGGCCAAACACCCTAAGTGTCGTGCCAGAACTCTCATCCAATAACTTATGGAAATGGATGCAGAGATCTTCAGCCAGGCCCCAGGTGGAGCTCCAGGAGTCCAATTGGTGAGAAAGTGGAGGGACTGTATGAGCAATAATTGTTGAGACCAAGATTGGAAAAAGCACAGGGACAAATAGCAAACTAATGGAAACACATGAACTATGAACCAAAAGCTGAGGAGCCCCCAACTGGATCAGGCCCTCGGGATAAGTTAGACAGTTGAATAGTTGAACTGTTTAGGAGGCACCTAGACAATGGGACCTGGACCTTTCCTAGGTGCATCAGCTGGCTGTTTGGAAACTCGGGCTTAAGGAGGGACAATTTGCTCATCCTGGGAGGAAGCGACTGGACCTGTCTGGACTGAATCTACCAGGTTGAGCTGAAGCCCAAGGGGAGTCTTTGCCCTGGAGGAGATGGGAATGGAGGGGAGGGGATGGGGGGAAGGCGGGGGGGGGGGTGGGATGAGGGAGGACAGGGGAACCCATGGCTGATATGTAAAAGTAAATTAAATTATATAAAAAAATAAAGTGTCCTACATGCCTTGCCTGCTTCTTCTGGAGGCATTTTCTCAACTGAAGTTCCCTCCTCTTAGATGACTATAGCTTGTGTCAAGTTGGCACAAAACTACCTAGAACTAATGTTACTCACACACATTAACATCATCTACACACATACATAAATACTTTGTACACAAAAAGATCAAAAGAAAACAGGGGCAGGAGAGACAGCCCATTGAGTGAAGAGTGCTTGCTGCTTTTGCACAGGACTGAAGTTCTGTTCTCAGCACTCACATGCAATTGTAGTTCCAGCTCCAGGGGCTCTGGTGCTCTGCCTCTATGGCACCTGCACTCATGTGCTTATATCTACACACACACACACACACACACACACACACACACACACACACACACACACACTTTAAGAGCAAATCTTTAAAAATGTCTACAAATGAAACTACCATATGATCCAGCTATACCACTCTTTGGCATCTGTCTGAAGGATTCTTAAGTCAATAGACCACAGGGATATTGCACATCCATTCTTATTTTTTTACTGTTCACAATATCTAGAAATTGGAATCATTCTAATGTCCATCAACAGATGAATAGACAAACAGTGTAGTATATGAGTACAATAGACTTTTTGCAGTGGTTAAAAAAGTGAAATCATGACATTTTAGGAAAATGGATAGAACTACTAGAAATCATTGTTAAGTGAAATAAAACAGACTCAGAATGCTAAAAAAAAAAAGATGCCTTAGACAGGCAAGGTAAAACAGAACACATCTTTATCTAGTTAAACAAATGCAGCGTTGACAAAAGTAACACATCTATATATAGTTAAACAATTATTATTCAACACAAACAAATGTAACACATCTTTACTTGGTTAAACAAATATTCTATTCCACAATTCTCTCCCCTCTCCACTCCCCTTCCATTTCCCTTCAAAAAAGAACAGGTCTCTAAAAGGCAAAAACCAAACACAACAAAACAAGATACATAAGACAAGGCAAACACTCTCAGGTTGAGGCTGGACTCTATTTTTAGGTTTTCAAGGAAAGTCCATGCTCATTTCATAGTTATTGAATTCATTTACATCCCTACCTGCATAGACTCACTAGTATTTGTGATCATGGGATGGCCAATTGTCATGGATGTGATAGAGCAAATTTATGCATTGTGTAGGAGGGTAAATTAATTTCAAAGATCTCTTTCCAATCTCTGTGAATCTGCAAATGATACAGCCTTGCTGTCTTATTCTTTCAATGTTTTAAAAGCTATCTCTGATCTCATTCTCTGCACAAGACCTTCCCTGGTTACTGAAATTGTTTGTTCTCCACAGTTAAAACTAATTATTTATGGCTTTACATTTTTAGTCCAAGGTGTCAACATAGCTATGCCAAGATACATAGGAGACATGCATGCACATGTGTACTTGCATGTGTGTTGTATAAGCGCACACACACACACACACACACACACACACACACACACACTTAATGATAATAATACATTTTAAATGCAACATTAATGGAACACCCAGTGTGTTTTGTGTACTTTGAGATATCACTCAATCCTGAAACAAACCTAGGAAGTAGATTTTTTCTCATCTTCACTTTTGTAACAGAAAAACCAAGGATAGTAAAACTAATTTCCAAGGAACAGTAATTAGAAGATTATACTAAATTGAGCATTTAAGGTATACATCATGTTATAGGATATATACAGATAATTTAAAAGTTACTACAGTGAAGCAAATTAACATATCCATAATCTAACATGGCTACTCATATTTTCATGTTTCTGTGAAAAGAAACTAAAATGTACTCATTTAGTAGGAATCCTGAAAATAGTATATTTTTCCACCCAGACCCTGAGCATCTTCTTATCCAAAATAAGCCAGACACAGAAAGTCCAGTGTTGCATATTTCTCTCGTTTGTGTATCCTAGCTTTTATATTATCTATATAAAATTATCTATATATGTAACATGAAAGTATATGAGATATTTTGGGGGAAGAGGAAGATTAGTAAGAGTTAAGAAAGAACAGGATAGGTTGATGGAGAATGAATATGGCCAAAGTAAATAATACACTTAAATGAATATATAATTTTGAAAACTATCACTTTGTACAATAAATACATGTGAATAAAAATTAATTGAAAAAAGAAAAACTTCCAGGAGTGAAAAGGACATTGCCTGATTTGGAAGCTCCTGCTCTCTCAGTAGTTCTTGTTATAATATAACTCTTCTGCTACAACCAAGCCTGCTTCATCACAGCTGTAGATAAATCCTAGCTCTGCCCTCAGGAACTCTAGAAAACACCTGTTTACTTTCCCCCATATGATGAGCTTCCACATTCTAGGACACAGCTCTCTAGTCTTCCTGAATCAGGCTGTAATTAAAATGGCATTCCTCTACTGGACTCACAGAAAACACGTGTTGGCTCAGTACTACAGGAACATTGCCATCTCAGTGAAGCACACCCAAAGGGAAAGCATGTCTGCAAAAAGAAGAGAGATACAAATGGATCTGGTGAAATAGTCACTACAAAAAGCATAAACTTGCTGGGTGGCCCCCAATTCACAGAAGGGAGCAGCTAACACATGCTTTCAAGGAAGGCACTGGGAACATGGATCCACTGAGTGTTCTGCAATTGTTCTTCCTGAAATGGAACAATAATTCACAATATTCTTCAACACAAACTAATTATGTCCTGATGCTGAGTCCCAAGGAAAACGAGAGTCCCTTCCTTTCATCACCTTATTTCTACTACCTTGGGGATGAATTTGTCCTTCATATCTAGGGGCAAAGTGGAATGTCCACAGAGTGGGTGACCCTCACACATGTGTGTCCGTAAGATGACAAGGGAAGTAATTGCACTTATAAAATTTCACAGTAAATTCAAGTGGATGGTGAGGATGTGAAGAATTTTAACAAGAAATATTAACAATGTTAAACATAGCACGTTTCTATGAAATTCTCTAAAATTAAGCCACACTCATCTCACAGGGAAACTGTTCATAACCTAATGGAACAGATTTTAATTTCATACTCTGTCTATGCAGTTCTCATTTACGGTTTAACACTTTTAGTGAAGAGTTCATAGTGAATGCTTTTACCAAGCAGCTTCATATTTCCCAGATGAATTTAAGGAACTTTTTCTCTCCACAAACTGCCAGTAGCCTATTTTTCCATGTGTGGCTCCAATTCTACCCCTCCTCAAATTGGTCTACTGGCCATGTTCCCAAAGTCCCCAGTGCTTTCCTAGCTCTACAATTTCCCTCAGTCATTTTTTCCAGCAGAAGATTCTCATTCCTTTGTTTCTACCTCTCCTATTAAAAAATTGTTCTTCCTCCACGAATCTCCTATATTCCCCCATCTTATTCCCTTCCTCTAAATCCTTACAATAATCTATCAGTACTATCCCAGGACCAAAGCTTACAAGAAACAAGAGGGGGGAAAATAATACTAGAAATGAGGAGTAAAACACTTTAATGCCCAAAGCCACATAAAACTTTAAAAGGCCAGGATTGATATTAATTAGTATAACATACTATTCAATAGATATCTAATAAGCCTCACTGTGTGCTGGATATCCTAAAGTAGCAGTATAGAAAAAAAATTAAATAGAAATGATGACCACATAATAATTCAAATAGAGATCACACAAAGACCTTTTGCTTAAGAAGATAAATAGGTGGTGGTAATATTTTAGACGAGAAAAAGTGGAAGAAGTGAATCCTGACTAGAACAACAGGGACTTGATAGTTCAGTTTTGGCCACTTAACTGTGGAAAATGCTACGCAATCCTCCAGTGAAAATGTCAAGCAGACAATTTTATATACAAGCCATCGACTCAGAAGACAGAAATGAAAGGAAGAGGGAAAGTCACCAACCAGAAATTCAAGAAATAGTTGAAAGTAAGTGAAAGTCAGCCTGAAAGCAATGGAAGTGAATTTTAAAAGAGCCAATCCATCTTATGGAATTTATCATATTCACCTTTCCTGAACATTTTATATGAACTTGTACCATACTTCTTAGTAGAATGGTAATGATAAGGAGTCTGAATAAAAATCTCTCCTCTGAATTCTGAGTCAGGTGCCTAATAGATGCTGTTACCAGTGTATCTTAATTAACTAGTTATTGTTGAAATCTAGGGTCAGAGACATAGCTTAGGTAAGTTACCTAATTTTTAAACCCAGTTCTTGATAAGATGGTACTGAAAGGTAGTAGGCCTCCCCCATGTGGGTATTTACACCTTCCAAGAAGACTTAGGCATGCAGGAACAGACCAGAATGTATGTTTTTCCTGCAAAACAGCCAACTAGATTTCAAATGGAAGCTAGAAAGCATAGCTGAACATCACCTGTTACATTGAAAAGTCTACACTATTTATACTTTGGGTTTTGCATGAATGAGTTTATTAAGTATATAGCAAACAAAAGTAAAAACATAAATACCAAATGGCAGGCAGACATAAGCAGCAAATGAATGGGAAAACATCAAATCTACAGTTTCTGATATTTAGCAAAGACCACTAGAGCAGCCTAAATAAGAGAACAAACAAAAGAAAGGTCATCAAATTGGGATCTTGCAAACATTCAGTCGAAATTGACCAGGGAAGTTGAGATAGTCATCTGGAGTTCCCAATTAGGTGTTCTTCATGGATGAGCTTCTTCCTATGCTTTTTAGCCCATGGAATAAACAACAGTAGCCCCTGTTGAATATGATTTTTTAATCTAGCTCCTTTCAGAGGCACAATGTTTTTAATATTCTTAGCTGTTTGTTCTTTTCCCCTTTCCCCATTGTGGAACCAGGAAGTCAGCCTGATGCAAAATAGGAGGTTTTAGAGATGACAAAGGAAGGCCTCTGCCCAGAGGCTATTTTCAGGAAGCTTAAACAGCACATAACAGTATATACCAATATTTGTATTATACCTGCCTAGTACCTGCTCAGGAATGGAGAGTGAGTGAACCTCCTCAGAAGACCTGAAGTTCATGGGGAATAGAGGCACAGCTAGAGTTTTGCGCCTTCCTGCATCCTCAATGCACCCTGCACAGTGCTATACTACAGCAGATGGTAGACAAAATACTTAACTGAATAAGGAAATGGCACTAGCAGCAATGTGTAAATGTGTTGTGAACATTCATCATTCAAAATTTAGCTTCAAATCTGTATCTTTTGGAAAGGCTTATCTTATTAACACTGCTTCACTGTGATCAGATCTTAAATTTGGAGAAACCAGTGAAACATACAAGTGAGATGTCAACCAGAACATTGCATCCTGGGCTTCCTCAGCCTTTCTCTACTCTAGTTGCGCCACATGAATTTGCACTCACTTGTATGCTATTTTGCAAATGATATTGAAAGTCATTTGTCAACCTCTAAAATATTCCTTTTGTAAAGGACATAGCAAACTTCTTCTAACCAAGTGTTTTATCCTTCCTTCTTAGCTTGTATGCCTAAAACTGATAGATACAGAGTGTAGCAGAGGCTTTACTACTGTCATTGCTAATTTCTGAGGTTGTTAAGACTTATGTGAGATAAGGAGTATGGTATTTTCCAAGATAATAGACCCTCCACCAGGATTTCAACTTCTGTACTTGATGCATTTCTCAGTGAGGCTCTTGGAACAGGATTCTTTGCCTACTGCCATTTTTTATCTATCACAAAGGAAGACATAAAGAATGACAGGCTCTAAAGAGACTGGGCTTCATCCTACCCTTTTGCACTGTGGTAACACTCCTCAGTGACAGAATTTTGAAGGAATTGACAAAGACTAGCCCCGAAATGAAAGCTGACAAGTTGGAGATTTCTCTGCAGTTGGTCTCACTCTGTGAGCTGAGTGAGGGAGCAATCTCAGGTCACACAAATTGATAATGCATTTGATAGGGCATTAAAAATGAAGATAGGAAAAATGCTAGAAATAAGACTTCACCTTAATGGAATTCATAGAATAAGGAAAAATTCCATCTGTTATTTAGTGAAATGCCAATTCTAAAACTATAAACTTTTTGATTCCCAGTCCCATCTTGATTCCTATTTCCATCATAGTCCACTGAAGAATGACTCAGCACATACAAGGGGTAAACTAAAATTTAACTTAGTAAGGAAGGCAGAACTTCAACACAAGTTTGAGATGAAAATATTAAGCTGGGTCAAATGTTGTTGTTCTTGTTGTTGTTTTTCCAAGACAGGGTTTCTCTGTGTAGTTTTGGTGCCTGGCCTGGATCGCTTTCTCTGTAGACCAGGCTAGCCTCAAACTCAAAGAGATCCACCTAGCTCTGCCTCCCAAGTGCTGGGATTAAAGGCGTGCACCGCCGCCGCCGCCGCCGCCGCCGCCGCTGCCACCACCACCACCACCCAGCATGGGTCAAAGTTTTTGTCTTAGTCTTTCTATATATCATATTACCAGTATGTTGTATACATGTGTGTTAAAGGGGAGAAGGAAGAAGTGATCAAGGCAAGATCCTTTATTTACAAGTGGAGCTAACTATTATGGCTAGTGATATATCAGAGCTAGAAGCCCCTTTAATCAAACATCAAGTTCAAAATTCTCTAGAAATGAGGAAAATTCATTGTGAAGGAGTGCATCAGTTCTTTTCCCCCCTTTTTATATAGACTTTGTTTATTAAAAGAAACATACTTTACATATAGCAGTACATCTTACATATTAAAACACTTTAACAGAATAATATGACATAGTTTTAAGCATGATTAGAAAAAGTCACTTTTTCAAAGTGAGTCAATGAGACAAATGTATGCAGTGACTAGTTACATCAACTTCCTACTGCTCTTGTGTTCAATGGAATTGAAAAAGAAAAGCCAACTTTGACCATCATGGCCTCAAAGGAATAGCACATGTTGGATACTTTTCAAATAAAAAAAACTGTTATTAGTTCATCAGTTCTTAAACAGATGCCTCTGACTTTTTGCATGTGTCTCTCATCTCCTTGTAGTATAGGTAGCTACTTGAGAGAGTATATATTTATATATATAATTTATATAATTTATATACCATGACACTGTAAATTAAACAGCACATCTTATTTTGACATGCAGCATGGGGTATCATTGTAAGACATTGATGAAAAGTTTTTTTTTCCAAATGCACAGAATGTATTACAAATTTCAGTATTGTATCTTTGTTGTATGAGCTATTAGAATATTAGACACTATGGAAATATTCAGGACCTCACACATGTTAATCTCATAATATGATATCTTGAAATGTATTATTCTTTTGCCCAGGATATCTTCCTACCAGCCAAGCCATCCCCACTGCCATCTAACAGAATTCTGACTTTCATGGCATAAGTCATGTCTAATACCAAGCACTCAAATAAAATGATGCTTTCTCTTAAGCTAAGAGTCTTCAGCTGATATTGTACTCAAGTAAATGTCAACTTCTCCCTGTTATGATGGCACTTGCTGTGACAAGCCTTGTTGGTCACCAATTTTCTGCACTTGCTAGCTCGAAATCCATGGTTACAAAGATGGCCCTGGTTAAACTCAGCAAGTCACAAAACAATATTAAAAGACATGAATGGGGTACTTATAAGGAAAAAGGTGGGGTAACAGGGCTAGGGGTTTCAAAAAGGATTAGAGTGACAGTAATCTGAATGTATTATATACATGAATGAAATTGTCAAAGAAGAAATTTATAAAAAAGAATAGCTAATAAATAAACCTCAACTGAAGGATCAGCACAATCTTATATTGCAATATGTTATATGTCAAGCAAATATTCCATTTTTCTTTGCTCTACAATCTATATGCCACCCTCCTTTATAGACAGGAGTGGTTATATTTGATCAATGAAGCTAAAGGATTGTGAAGGATCTTGGATTTTATCCTATTAACAAACTAATGAATTAGTATGCCATCATGTTATGAATGTTAGCAGAAGACATAACACTTCGGACAGAAACAAAGGATATAATTGGTCATAATAACAGCAATAATCAAAGTATCAACATTTTCTTGAACCTGTTATCCAGGTTCAAAAGTTGATACAAAGACATATGGCATGTGGAGTACAGTGGGTTGTAGCACAGGAGAGGAACCCTGAGGACAGGAAACCCAAATCCTTCATAAGGAACAGCAACCATGCCTGACCTTTGCACTGGAAGAAATTAGTTCTACTTTCCAATCTATTTAATTAAACAAAAAATATTGAAAATATTCCATAATAAGAACAGCAGCATCTTTGTTCATAAGGCATGTTGAAATGCAGGAGGTCACTGGAACATTGCTTGCTAAGAGAGACATAAGAAGAAATGTGTAATAGAGACTTTTGTGAAAGATTTTTAACCATAATGAGAAGAAAATGCTGCACAGTATGACCTCCTGACTATCTTCCTATATAGAGCATTTGCAAGCAAGACAACAATGCTTAATTTATTTTTAGCCACCATGAAACTGTGGAATAGCTGAAAGAATCTCAGGTATTGCTACCCAGTTCCCAGACATCATAAAATGAAAATTATCTACCTCCATGTTTAGCACCATCAAGCAAAAGTATCCAATCTGAAATGTTTTCCATAAGCCTCATTACTCACCTACTTACTGAAAGCAAGAATCATATTAAATTTGCAATAATTAAGGTTAGACATTGGCTTGAATTTTCAGTCTACTGCTGACTGGCCATATGTTTGAGATTGCTGTCTAACTTCTCTATGACTCAGTTTTCAAGTCAATAGAATGATCATAATAGCACAAACTCTCTTAAAGCATTGTGGGGATTAAATAAAATAATGAATCTCAAGTACATAGCCTAATTCTGAGCACTCAATAAATACTAAATAGAAGGCAATGAACAGTGGATATTTTTTCATTTCTCATATATATCCTAAGGAAGAGCTAGCTATACACAGAGTTGGGAAAAGTCTTTAGAATGTGTTGACAGGGTCATATTGCCAGAAACTCAAATATAATTACTTTTCAACTCCTGGGATAAAAGAAATAGGAAGAACATAGTTAAATAAAACCACAATAATCTACCAAATTTGTGTTTCTTCAATATTTTCAATTTTTAACTATTCTTTCCTGTATATATGTAATGAAATTTTTTTCCAAATGTAGCAGTTGTGTGGAGCTGAGGATGGAGCTCAGTTGGTAGAATACTTGCCTACAATGAACGAAGCCTTGGCCTTAATCTTGAGTACTTCATAAACTGGACGTGATAGCAAATGCCTACAACCCAGGACTGGATAGGTGGAGGCAGAGGACCAGAAGTTTAACATACAAAATAAGTTCAAGAACAGAATATGATAACTGAGATTCTGTCTCAAAAAAAAAAATACTGATCCTTATTCTGTGTAAAAAAAAAAAATAGGGCTTAAGTTTTGTGCACAGTGACAGATATGGATCTATTTGCATCCTTCTACATGTTGACACCCAGTTATGCCAGCATCATTTGTTGAAGATGCTTTCTTTTCTTGATTGTTCACTTTTGGCTTCTTTGTCAAAAATTATATGTTCATAGGTGTGCAGATTAATGTCAGGGTCTTCAATTCGATTCAATTGGTCCACATGTTGGTTTTTATGCCAATACCAAGCTGTTTTTATTACTGCAGCTCTATAGTAGATCTTGAAGTCAGGGATTGTGATGCCTCCAGAGGTTGTTTTATTGTACAGGATTCTTTTGGCTATTCTGGGTTTTTTGTTTTACCATATGAAGTTGAGTATTATTCTTTCCAGGTCTGTGAAGAATTGTGTTGGTATTTTGATGGAGATTGCATTGAATCTGTAGATTGTTTTTGGTAAGACTGCCATTTTTACTATGTTAATCCTGCCTATCCATGAGCATAGGAGATCTTTCCATTTTCTGACATCTTCTTCAATTTCTTTTTTTCAGGGACTTAAAGTTCTTGTCATACAGGTCCTTCACTTGCTTAGTTAGAGTTACCCCAAAGTATTTTATATCATTTGTGGCTATTGTACAGGGTGATGTATCTCTGATTTCCTTCTCAGCCTGTTTGTCAATTGTATATAGGAGGGCTACTTATTTTTTTTTAGTTAATCTTGTATCCTGGTATGTTGTTGAAGGTGTTTATAAGCTGTATGAGTTCCTTGGTCGAATTTTGGGGGTCAACATAAATCCAGGTACTCTCAACCTGATAGAAGAGAAAGTCTTGAATGCATTGGCACGTGAGATCACTTCCTAAATATAACACCAGTAGCAGAGACACTGAGAGAAACAATTAATCAATAGGACCTCTTGATACTGAGAAGCTTTTGTAGAGTAAAGGACACAGTCAACTGGATAAAGTGACAGCCAACAGAATGGGAAAAGATCTTCACAAACCGTATATCTGACAGAGGGCTGATATCCAGAATATATAAAAAATTCAAGAAATTAGACATCAAAATAACCAATAGTCCAATTAAGAAATGGGTTATAGAGCTAAACAGAGAATTCTCAACAGAGGAAGCTCAAATGGCTGAAAGACATTTAAGGAATTGCTCAACATCCCTAATAATCAGGGAAATGCAAATCAAAATGACTCTGAGATACCACCTTACATATGTCAGAATGGCTAAGATCAAAAACACAGAAGACAGCTTATGCTGGAGAGGATGTGGAGCAATGGGAACTCTCCCCCACTCTTGGTGGGAATGAAAGCTTGTACAGCCACTTTGGAAATCAATATGGCACTTTCTTAGAAAAGTGGGAATCAATCTCCCCCAAGACCCAGCTATAGCACTCTTGGACATATACCCAAGGAATGCTCAATCATACCACAAGGGCATTTGCTCAGCTATGTTCATATCAGCATTGTTTGTAATAGCCAGAACCTGGAAACAACCTAGATGCCCTTCAACTGAGGAATGGATAAAGAAAATGTGGTACATATACACAATGGAGTACTACTCAGCAGAGAAAAAATATGACATCATGAGGTTTGCAGGCAAATGGATGGATCTAGAAAAAAATCATCCTGACTGAGATAACCCAGACTCAGGAAGACAAACATGGTATGTACTCACTTGGATCCTAGATGCAAAACAAAAATGACTAGACTGCTACACAACGCCAGGGAGGCTACCTAGTAAAGAGAACCCTAAGAAAGACACTGGGATTTCCCAATGACAGAGAAATGGGCAAACTGGATGTGGGGGGGGGCGTAATGAAGGGGAAGGGTCAGGAGAAAGAGAGCTTAGGGGAGCGGGAGATCCCAGCTGGATCAAGAACAGAGAGGGAGAACAAGGAAAAAGAGACCATAATAAATGAAGACCCCATGGGAATAGGAAGAAGAAAAGTGCTAGAGAGGTCCCCAGAAATTTACAAAGATACTTCCACAATAGACTACTAGCAATGGTCAAGAGAAAGCCTGATCTGACCTACACTGGTGATCAGATGGCCAAACATCCTAACTGTCAAGATAGAAGTCTCATCCAATGACTGATGGAAGTGGATGCAGGGATCCATGGCCAGGTCCAAGGTGGAGCTCCAGGAGTCCAATCAGAGAGAAAGAGGAGGGATTGTATGAGCTAGAATTATTGAGACCATGATTGGAAAAATCACAGAGACAAATAGCCAAAATTGTGGAATCACATGAACTATGAACCAATAGTTGAAGAGCCCCCAACTAGATCAGGCCCTCTGGATAAGTGAGACAGTTGATTAGCTTGAACTGTTTGGGAGGCCCCCAGGCAGTGGGACTGGGACCTGTCCTTAGTACATGCTTTTTGGAGCCTGGGACCTATGCTGGGACACTTTGCTCAGCCTGGGGGAAGGGAGGGGATTGAATCTGCCTTGACTGAATCTACCAGGCTGAGCTGAATCCCCAGGGAAGTCCTTGCCCTGGAGGAGGTGGGAATGGGAAGTGGATTGGGGGGAGTGTGGGGAGGGTGGCAGGAGGAGGGAGGACAGGAGAATTTGTGGCTGATATGTAAAATTGAATTAAATTATAAAATTTTTAAAAATTTAAAACAAAAAATAGGGGGAAATACTCCAAAATGTACAGCTAATCATAATGCTATCATCCAAACCCAAACAATGAACCCACAGAATCACTCTGATGTTCTTCAATCTGTTTTGCTATATATGTATCTTTCAGATTAATTGTGTTCACCCTGTATTTAGAGACTTGTGCTCTTTATTTTCTCCATTTAAAGCTGCAACGTAAGTATTTTCTCATGTTATTAAAATTTCTTTGTAAACACATTTTTAATGACTGCTTTGTAGCAAATAATGTGTATAAACCATAATGTACTTAAATATATTCCCACACTAATGTAATTTGGTTTTGTCTGATATTTAGCTAAAGTAAACAAGTCACAAACAGTATATATATTCTGAAAAATTTATGGAGTTAATACAATCCTCTAGGGATATACAGAAGTTAAATTATTACATCAAAAGTTATGAACACCTATAATTTTTTTCCAACTTATAGTCCCACCCACAACATGTAAACATACCTACTTCATCATGCTTTCACCAGCACTACAAATTTTCACTTTCTTGCTGTGGATATTGCTTGTATGTTGTAAATGTGTTGCTCTGATTGATTAATAATTAAAGTGCTGATTGGCCAGTAGCCAAGCAGGAAGTATAGGTGGGACAAAGAGAAAGGAGAATTCGGGGAAGTGGGAGGCTGAGTCAGGAGTCACCAACCAGACACAGAGGAAGCAAGATGTAAAGATATCATTAAGCCACAAGCCACATGACAAGGTACAGATTAATAGAAATGGGTTAATTTAAGATATAAGAACTAGATAGCAAGAAGCCTGCCATGGCCATACAGTTTATAAGTAATATAAGTCTCTGAGTGTTTACTTGGGTCTGAGCAGGTGCGGGCCCAGGCAGAACTGGAGAAAACTCCAGGTATGTTTTCTCCTCTCTGCTGCTGTGGTTTGGTGTCTTGAGATTCTAATACTCTAGTTTTCATTCTTTTGGTCATCAAAGAAGCTAATTTTTTCCATGTGTTCCCACTGAATCTTTTGATCAGAGACACTGACATGTTGTAGATCTTAAGAATTCACACTCTAGTTGCTTCTATTCAGAAAGAAGCCAAAACAATACCCAAGAAAAGCTTCAGAGGCCTAAGTTGGCACCTAAATAATCTAACTATGCAAACAATTGGCCAGAGGTTTTTATCACAGTGTTTCCAAGTCCGTGTTCTATAAACACTTCAGTTACTGAGAGAGAAGAGAATGAAGTACCGTCCCACTGCCTCTGGGTTTCATAAACACAACCTGGAAGCAGCTGATTAAAGAACAACCAAGAAATGTCTGCTTTCGAAACCTCAACTTAGAAGATCGTGTTTAACAGGCACTTAAATCAGTCATCATGCTTGCTTTCAACTTTCCTTACCACTAAGAAGCTTCATGATTTACAAGGAGTGCAAGACATACCATAAATCTTGGTGCATTGAGGTGACATTTCTCACACCTGCCTCTCACCTCATCTCCCTCACCCCCACATAGTTGTCAATGCCATGTCCAGGAGTGTGATTTAGGCTGACCTCACTGCCTTACCACTCCATCACACCTGGGGAAAGGGAGATGTGTAGCTTCTCCTGAGTGAATGTCTCTGCTTTAAAAACCAGAAAAGAGAACTGGGCAGTTGCTCTATCAGTTCCATGTGTGTAGTCTGAGACATACCTAACCATTCCCTAGGAGATTTTGTGATTTCAACTAGTCAGGTTTATCACAGTGACGACAGGTCAGGACTATCCACACATGTTTATGAATGAAGGAGATAACTTTGCCACAATTATTGCTAATTTTAAAGGTGTGTGACTTCTGAGAATAAGCCTGGGAGAGGATTGAGGATGTTGGGCAAATGACATGGAAATTCACTTCTGCTTGATCCAGATACTTCTCACTTACTTTTCAAAGTTAAGTTGGATCCAAGAGCCAGCTAGCATCATTTTCTGAAGCCAGGCTACTTTTGTGTTAGCCAGGCAACACAATAGATCAACATGACAGGAAAAGCCACCAAAGGTGTTTTAAGATTCCAGCTCATTTGCACTTACCCAGCTTGACACAGATTCGGCACAAGCTTGCATCTCTTTTAAAACATAATGGGCATTCTATTATACAGCTCAATGGGACCAAGAGTATGAGGCTTATAATGGAGGCATCACCCCACAGCCATCCTCAGGAATAAATCCCTCTAATAGATGCTTACTCTGAAGCTGAGTGTACAATTATCTTACTATCTTAGTCTGACTATCATGTTTCAACCCACTCTTTCTCTCTGTAGCCCCACAGCTGACATATCAGAAAAGGAAAAGCCAGGAAATTATGGTCTTGCCATCAAGAGAACATGTAGAATTTTGATGCAAAAAGATGTGTTTCACTCAGAAATCTTCTTTTCATCCTCATTTAATCATTTTCCTGCCTTTTTTCTTTATTTTGAAAACTCAGCTTCCTGGCCTGGTATGAATAAAGTAACTAACTCAGAAGCCAACACCATATCACAGAAGCGATTCTGTTCTGTCTTAACACACACACTCAGCACCAGAGCTCAGAGTCTAGCATTTGCTTAACTGGCAATAAATGGTGGATTCAATTGAATTGAACTAAGCCACATGTAATAAAATGGAAACGAATAGAATTCAATTCTTTTGGATTTATTAAATAGGGTCTTTCCTTTTATACACATGGCAGCTTTCCAAGTGTCCTCTTTCAAAATCCTCAGACAAACTGAGAATAAATAAATGATCAATATAATTCAGCACATATGAAAAACAATGAGTATGTCTTTATAATTATAACCATGTTAAAAAAAACATATAATTGTACCATTGGTACAAAACAGAAAAAAAAAAAAAAACAAGAAACTCTACTAAAGTGAAGTTTCCATTAAAAAGCACTGTAAACAAGACAAAGTTTGTTCCCAGCACTATTGATCTCTGCATTCTAAGCCATCCTTTGGCCCTCTCGAGCTTTCGGTGCCTTGTATCTTCATGATCTCTCTCTCTCTCTTTCCTTTTGTTAAAAAATAATAATCTCTACAACTGATAACACATACATATGTATCCACAAATATAAACCATCAAAAAATCTTGGAAGTATTAGCCCTCCAAGAGATGCCTGCATGGAATAAGGATTTAAGCAATTTACACTTAAGGTTAGTGATTGAGGAAAAACATTAGGGACTATATTGGCCTTTCAGTACTCCCTAAATTCTGCTATACCAACAAGAAGTAATTGTTCCTTTGATTTTTCACGAGACCCTGTTAGAAAGGTAATGGTGTCATTACTGAGGGGGGGGGTAACAATTTCATTTTTTTAATTAGGCCTGTAACTTGACCCCTGTAGTCTTTAGTTTCCAGTTGATGAGTTTTAAAATAGGTAAAAAAAAAAAAAAAACCCACAGCTCTTCTTGGGGACTCTTCTCAATAGCAATCAGAGGGAGGACTATCCAAACTGGGTATCTTTTGGTTTGTTAAATTGCTTGTGGCTCTAGGCTGAGGTGTTTGGGAATATATTCTGAAGAGTTATAAGTAAAATAATCCATATACCTTCCATTTATCTCATTCTCTTCCCGAAGGAAAATTTAAGTTGTGCAATTCCCAACATCAAATCATCTCTTCTTTCCAGTCTTGAAAAGTACTCTTCTCACTCATGGGAGAGGGAATGAACTCTCAGTCAGAGCCAGACTACCAGTAAGAAAATTGCTGATGAGTGTACTCTTGATTAGAGTGAGAGAAGAGTGAAAAATAGAATTTTTTCTTAAAAATATTGAGAGGAAAAAAAATCACTCTTCCTGCTGTTGAGGCTTAGCACATCAATAAAGTAATCAAAACAAAGAGGAATTCACAGACATATACAGAGAATCCCGAAATAAATCCCACAAATATGCTCAACTGATTTATCACAAAAATGCAAAAGTAAGTCAATAGATGAAAGACTGTCTTCTTAACAAATGGTCTTATGGTAATAGGACAATTAGACAACCATGTGTAAAGTAATAGCAACAAAATGAAATCCTGTCTTCTGGGATATGACACAGCTGGGACATATAAGAATTCATTGTTGTAGTGATTTTTTTTGCATAAGACAAAGCCATTTAAAATTCCAGAATGGAAAAAGTAGAGTCTACTGAGACCCTACAGCTAGCAAGGAGCTATTGTCACTTGATGGCTGATGGAGGATGGAAAGTTACTTTTCTTTGGGGTCATGGTCGCAAGTATATTGCCTTTGCTCCAATAGATGCTCCCAACAACATGTGCATGTGGGTAGCATTAATTATACTCAGATTATTTTTCTTTAAAGTATAAGAAGTTGAGAGGGGAGATATGGTACAGAATCTAAGAGTAATCTGTTCTTACACAGGACTGGGTTTGATTCCTAGCACCTATATGGTTGCTCACAATTATCTGAAATCTAGTCCAGAAGGACCCTACAACCTCTTCTGAACTTTACAGGCACTACATGTATATTGCATGCATATGATGTACAAACACGCATGCAGGCAAAACATCCATACACATAAATAAATAAATAGATAGATAGATAAATAAATAAATAAATAAATAAATAAATAATGGATGGATAGATAGATAAAGTTCCATGACAATAGTTCAAATCCATTTTTATAAAGTTGGCACCATTCCCAGCTTCCATGTAAAATCTTAAAGATTTATTTATTTTATATTATGTATATGGATGTTATTGTCTGTACGTATATATGTGTACCATGTGTGTGCTTGGTACTGGGAGAAGTCAGTGGGGAACATTACATCCCCTGGTACTGGCATTGCAGTTGCTTATGAGCCACTATGTGAGTGTTAGGAATCCAATCCAGATCCTCTGCAAGAGCAATGGATGCTCTCAATCTGTCAGCCATCTCCAGCCTCAAAATGTATTTTAAATTAATTGAATAATTATAATAAACATCCAAGATTGAAAATTACTACATTATAACTTTAAAAGCCTTAGAAAGTTTCATTTCTGGGGGCTAGGATCAGTGGTTTTGGAGCCCTGGTTGTTCTTCCAGAGAACCAGAGTTCAGTTCCAGGCACCTATATAGCAGCTCACAACTATTTGTAGCTCTGGTCCTGGGGACACGCTCTTCTGGACTCTATGGACAATGTGCTTATGGTACATAGACATAAATGCAGGCAAAACATGCATACACATAAAATAAAACAATGAATAAAAATATTGAAAATTGGGAAGGAGACATGTTAAAGAGGTTGGGATTAGTAGGAGGGTGAAATAAGGTTTGAACATGATTGGTGAGCTCCAGGTTAGATGATAGTCCCTACCTTAAACAATAGGACAGAGATTGGTTGAGGACACTATCCAACATTGATCTCTGGTCTCCATATGCATCCACAAACATATGCACATGCACTCCCAGGCACACATGCACACAATCATGTATCCAGACACACCACCCTACATATATACATATCTATCAAATTATATATAAGTTGTATAAATTTGTACAAAATGTATAAAGTTAAAAATGCTAACAACACCAAATGCTAGGAATGACTTCACCCACACATTGCTGATGAGAATGTAAATTGATATATTCATTTTGAAATAAAAGAATTTGTAAGCTTCTTATAAACATGAATATTCAACTACCATATGAATGACCACTATTTGTGTAGTAACTTTATACAAAGTTTATTTATAATAGCCCCAAACTGGGAACATCTAAGTTGCCCTTCAGTACATAAAGGTTAAAAAGTCTGTGATATATACATATTGTAAAATATTACTAGGCAATGAAAAGGAAGCAATTATTGATACCTGAAACATCTTAGGTGAATCTCAAATGAATTATGCTGAATAAAATAGTTTATATACTCTTTTAATCTATTTTTACAATGTTATTGATATGTAATATGTAAATAGAAAAAAATCAATGATTGACAGAGCTCTAGGTGAAGGGTGGTAACAAAAGGGCAACATGAGGTTAATGTGTGGTAACAAAACAGCTCTCTGTATTGAGTATGATGACAGTTTGTGAAGCTATATATGTGATAGAGTTTCATAGAGCTATCTACATACATTAAAATATTATCCTATAGGATGCAATATTGTAGAAGTGGGGTTGGATGGTGAATGTACATTTTACACAGTTTCTTGAAAATCTATGACATTTCAAAATACAAAAATATAGTCGATGTGAAAGCCCATTTTGATTTGGTGTGCTGCTGTCTTTTACCATGACATCCAGCTTATGAGGCTACAGGAAGAAGGATGCCCATGGTAAGCTTAAGCATACATTCCGTTTTTAGAGACCTAACCTTGAACTCTCACTAGGAACAGACACTAGAAGTCACTACACCAGGATTTAGATGTCATTTTTGTTTCTGCTAATGCTTTCGAACACGGCCAGATGCAATCAAATACAAGTGCTGCAGCCCTTGAAGCAGGGAGCCTAGCAGAGAGTCAGAAATAACAGATCTTCCAGGATACAGTGAAGGCTAAGAGAGTGGAATGGAAATGGGTCTTGAGGGCAGGCAGGAGGGCAACTCACTGAAGAAAACCTTCAAACGAGTATTGCCTTTTTACTGAGATGAACCAAGATAAGGAAAGGCACAGAAGCATCCAGTCTTACTCAGTTACTTTCAAATTGTAAAATGCTGCTTGACTGTTCTACTTGCTGGTTTTCTCTTCTGTGATAGGAAGGAATGAGTTTTTGCTTCACTGAAGATTCTACTTCTAAGTTGTGTCCTTAAGGTATTACATGTTAACAAAATGTTGACAGATCAGACAGCATTTTTAAATGTTGCTTCTTTTTTTATTTTGACTGCTTTTTTTCCTTAAGCAGAAGGACCGCTAGCAGCACCTTCAGTGTTCATTTCATCAAAGGACTCTCTAAACATACCGTATATTTATTGCATCTTTGGGAGTGATAATTTTCTTCCCAGCTTTCAAATTACTACATATTTGTTACTGCACCACTGAGGGAGGAGATCATTTGTTATTAGTTCCTTGTCTGACATGAAACATTTAATTTGAACTGAAACCACTGCACAAGGAAAAAAAACAGTGCATTTCATACTCAAAGTGTCTGCTTCCCTCACTGGGAGGCGGTGGGAATCATTTTGACCATATGGTGAGTGTTTATCATCAGACGCCTCATGAGTATCTCTGCTGTCTGCTTCACTCTTCTCCTTAGACCTGTGCGCTGGCACTTGTTCAAAGAATCCAGGTCAGCCTGCTTTCCGATGGAGCATGTAACCTCCAGAAGCTCATCAGAGTTCCCCCTGGGAGATTGTTTTCAATGCCTATGACCAGGCCACAGCTCTCCAGAGGTGGAGCAGTTAAGTCAAGGGGTTGTTATCTTGGATCCCAAAAACACTGGGCCATGCACACAGCTTAGCCACTTACGACCATGAGTTAGTAGGCAAGACATTTAGTATATATGGACCTCAGCTCTCTTGAATACAAGGTACAGGTAATAATATTACCTAAATTCTCAGGAGTACTGGGAGGAGCAAATGAACAAAATCCTATAACTCAATTAAAGCAAAAAAAAAAAAAAAAAAAAAAGCCTGGGAGTAGGAAATACATGATATTCTCAGCTGTTACTTTTTTCTAATCAACTATTCCATTCTTGACTTCTAGTAAAATTTGGATCAGTGCCATGCTGCTATTCATGAAAATAAGATGACACAGCATCCTTCCTCTAAGAACAGACTTTTTAAAAAATATGAAAGATCACAGTTAGGCAACTGTGGTGGTGGAAGATCATGGGTGTAGCTTCTCTGACATTTCTAGGAGGAGGCACAGTCTCAGCAAACTTCTTGTTCCTCTGGCTCTTAGAATCTTTCTATCTCCTCTTCTTGATGGTCCCTGAATATTAGGTGAGGGAGTTGTACTGTGGATGTACCAATAAACACCGAGCAGATTGTATTTCTGTGTTTAGAAATAAATGTGTGCATATGTGTGTGTACACACATATTATTTATGTATATTTACATATGTAACAATAATTGAAGAAGAGGTCATGGGTTTGAGAGAGAGCAAGAGGGTTTGGAAAGAGGGAAGGGAAGGAGTAAAATTATATAATATTTTAATTTAAAAAAATAAAGATAAAGTATAAAAGAAAGAAGTCTAAGCATTTCCTTCCTTAAAACTATTTTTACCACGCTGAGGTTTCCATAGTTATAGTTGACTGAATCCTAAACACTTTCCAGGGGTAAAGTTCTGCAAAACAGAATGGAAACTGAAAGCCAGCTTCAAAGTAGACCAAAGACAAAGCTAGCTGTGTGTGTGTGTGTGTGTGTGTGTGTGTGTGTGTGTGTGTGTGTGTGTCTGCCTGCCTGTCTTGTTTATTTTTCTTACAAACAGAAGCATAAATCATGAGTAAAAGAAACCTATTGGAGAAATCTGTTTTTTTAATTCATATACATGCATATGTACAATGCCAAAACATAACAATATTCTAACCATTATGTCTAACTGTTAATTTGATCATCAATATATTACTACAATATCATATGCAAAGGGAGACGATCTATCATCCAAATGATTACAGCATTAATATATGTGACTATAGCTATGAAACAAATACAACAGAAATGTGTAGCTAGAGTTTTTCTGGTCTTGCCTGGCCCACAGTCAGGACAAATCTCTCTTACCTGCCAGTCCCACAGCTACTCAGACCCAACCAAGTAAACACACAGAGACTTATATTGCTTACAAACTTTATGGCAACAGCAGGCTTCTTGTTATATAGTTCTATATTAAATTAACCCATTTCTATAAATCTATACTTTGCCACGTGGCTCGTGGCTTACCTGTACCTTACATCTCCCTTGTCATGGCGGCAGCTGGCAGTGTCTCTCTGCCTCAGCCTTCCACTTCTCAGAATATTCTTCTCTGCTTCCTGCCTGGCTACTGGCCAATCAGTGTTTTATTTTATAACCAATCAGAGCAACACATTTGACATACAGAACATCCCACAGCAGAATGACTATATTTATCCTTTTACCCAAATCCACATCTGATGCCCCTAGTTATTATGCATCTGTAAACACACATGTTGCACTTCAGACTTCTGTGTTCCTGAGGCTGACTAGATGAGTTAATTCATGGGAGTACTATTACCTTGAAACATAGTCCACCATTGCTTTGCTCTTTGGGCTGAAATCTTGTTGCTATAAACCTGACCCTTTAGTCTTTTGTAGAGTTGCAGATTGGTACAGATTGATGAACTTTCAAAAATATAAAGTATAAAAGGGCTCAGGAGAAGCACACTGTATAAAGTTCTGAGTTACCCCCCATCCTGCACATGCCTTTCTAATGACAATACATGAAAAAGAGAAACTGATACCAATTTTCTTGTTTATTCTTCTAAGGGCACCTAGCATAGTATGTAATCAGGATTTTGTAACTATCAAATATTATAATGTCTCTGTATCTCTGGGACACTATATATATATATATATATATATATATATATATATATATATATATATATATATATATAAAACACAGAGTATTTACTGCCATGGCCTTTGCTGTAACTTCCATTGCTTAAAAAGAGACACAAAGGAGACACAAATGAAAAGTTTTTAGCTTACAGTAATTTTTGGGTCTCTTCTGGTTATTGCTTTTTTTTTTTTTACCACTTATTCATCTTATTTTATTGATGCTTGACTACAAATCAACTCTGAATGAAACACTATTTGATAAGCAGGCATGAATCACTAGCCTCTCTTATCTAAATCTAACCCACTACATATTTCTAGTGTCCATTAGCCCATCAGCCATACATATTAAGCCAAATATATTCAATATATTGTCCTTTCCTGCTAGAGATAAGAAAAACACTTCAGCATAAAGTTTAAGAGGCCTCAAATCACATTTTGATTGTCATTTTCAATACATGAATGTGCTGTGTCATATATAACCCTCAAAATACACTTCTAGTACAGCACTTCAAGAAACTGCCTTGATTATTAAAAGGCTCTATATTTTATAATTTTGACCACAATATAATGGAAGCTTACTAATAGACAGAGTTATTTCAGCAAGGCACTATCATATTATAATAAGATTATAGCAAGAATCTTAGACGGTCTTATTAATACAAACAAACCCAGGGCCTGGTATTGGGGTGAATGCTGGAAGATCAGAGAGACAGAACCAGTCACAGCTTCCTCACCTTGGAAGCCTCTGAGTTCTCACCCAAATGGATCTCAGCTGAACTGCTTCTCAAAAGCCTCAAAACTTAACCAGCTCTAGTTCCTGGTCCTCATGGCTTATATACCTTTCTGCCATCACTTCCTGGGATTAAAGGCTCTTGTTACCACAACTGGCTGTTTCTTGTGGGGCCTTGAATTCACAGAGATCCAGGCAAATCTCTGCTTCTGGAATGCTAGGATTAAAGGTGTGTGTGTGTGTGTGTGTGTGTGTGTGTGTGTGTGTGTGTGTGTGTGTATTGGTGAAATTATTAAGGCCACTCCATGTAGTTAAAAGGAAGGTTTATTTTGTGGGGTAACTTACAAATGAAGGGGTAGGTTGCAGGGTCTGGCAAAGGTATGGCGCAGTCTGGCCGTGTTCTCTGGAGAACTCTGCTCGGTCTACCTCCAGCGTCCAGAGTCCGGGAATCAAGAGAGAGCCCTCTTCCCGATCCTTGGTCTTCCGCTTCCTCCTCCGCCCTGCCTTGTGGGCGTGACCATTACCGAAGCCTCAATGGGGGTTGGAACTTCCAGGCCAATGCTGGGATGGCTATCCACTACATGTGTGTGTGTGTGTGCCACCATTTTCTGGCCTCTGTATCTAGTGGCTATTCTGTTCTCTGATACCAGATAAGTTTATTAGGGTACACAATATTTTGGGGAACACAATATTACCACATAAGATTTTGCTCTTAGATCCTTGAACACTTTAACACAATAGAGATTTCATTAATATTAAGAGAATTATTGACTGAGAAAAGTCTAGGAGAAGACCTTCTCTGCATTTTCCAACATTCTTCAGTTGCCTATAGCTCTTTGTCTTCAGTGAGAGCTCTGCAGCCCCATTGCTCATTCCCCACTCCCCGCCAAGCTAGCATGTCTCTGTTCAACTTATGTTTGGGAAGTCATATTAGTGAGACTTTATGGGTATAGCTCCTGATGTTACTAGGAGACATAATCTCACACAAAAAACTCACTGATCTCCTGGCACTTAAGATCTTTCTGGCCCCTCTTCCATGATGTTCCCTGAGCTTTAGGTGTGGGAGTGTTTTGTAGGAAGAAGGGTAAAAGATATAGTATAGTTAGGAGGATAATGATATTATGTGAAAGGGAACTTTACATATGTTTTGCCTTTAAAATTGACATGAATAGAACTAGAAAAAAATCATCTGAGTGAGGTAACCCAGATCCAGGAAGACAAATATGGTAGGAATTCACTTATAAGTGGATATTAGCCATTAAGTAAATGATAACCAAGTTATAATCTATAGAACCAAAGATGTTAAGTAAAGATAAGGGATCTGACAGTGGGAAATGGATCTCCCTAGGAAGGGGAAATAGAAGAGATTTTACTGGTGGACTTGGGGCAGGGTAGGTTGGGAGCAGAAGTGATCAAGTATAATGGGAGATGTGATGGAGGGAGAGAGTGTGGACAGAGATGTCTAGAATTGGGTGACATTTTGGGGGGCGGGGTGTAGAAGCCTAGTGCAGTGGAAACTTCCTGGAATCTATGAATGTGATCCTAATGAGGACTCCTAGTAATGGAGGATATGAAGCCTCAACTGGTCATCTCTTATAGCCAGAACAGGCTTCCAGTGGCAGGACTGCATTTCATTCAATTTAGTTGTTGACTAAGGGGGTCTCATGGAAATCCTCAAGCAACTCAAGCTGATGCTAAGACAAAATGTTGCTCTCCACAAACTGACAGCAAGGCCCCATTGCCAAGGACAACACCTATACAACTGATTGAACATAGAGAAGTCCAGCTTGTGCTTTTGTGGAGCCTTCCTCCTCCATTCTAGTCTCTTTGGTGCAAGAAGATACAACTGCAAGATGCACTAGGATGATGGTGGTACAGAACTTGTGGGAATAGCCAGTCAATGATGTAACCTAAGGACCACTCTATGAGAAGAAAGCCATATCAGACACTGCTTGGCTGACCAAGAACCAGAGACTAGAAAGCCCAAAGACCTAGGGTAAAACCAAACATGACTGGTAATTAATTAATGCATTCATTCATTAAATTCCCAATTATATCCTGCTATACTCACACATTAGCACTTTATCAGAGAGGCTTCTTCCCACAGCAGATGGGAATAGATGCAGAGACCCACAGCTAGACAGTGGAGAGAGAGTCTAAATTGCAGGTCTCCATCAGATCCCTCCATTCAGAATTCAAGGAATCCCTCAGAAGAGGATACAGAAGTATTGCAAGATCCAAAGTAGATGGAAGACACCAGGAGTACAAGGCCCTCTCAATCAACTAAGCAAGATACATACAAGCTCACAGAGACTGAAGCAGCAAGCACAGGACCTAAATGGGTCTACACCAGATCCTCTATGTATATATTATAAATATTAGCTAAGTATTTTTATGGGAGTATTGACTGTGAGAAGAAGTAGGTCACTGGCTCTTTTGCCTACTCTTGGGACTCTTTTCCTCCTGTTGGGTCACCATGTCCAACTTCAATATGACAGTTGTTGCTAGATATGATAGCACAAAAGGGTAGATTATTGTTTTACGCTGAAAAGAAAAAAGGAAGTATATAAATATAAAATAAAAGGGCATATTATTGAATATACTTTTAAAAAGAAACTACTTGTCTTAAATATTTTACATTGATATATATCTTTGTATATTGATACAAAGTTGAGATTGTTTCAGTTAGAACATACTGTACATACATTTCTAATCTTCTTTAAGGTATTATACCTATACAACTCATTTAACAATGCAATGAAAATTTCTAGTCCTTGAAAGTTATTATTACCAACCAGTTAGGATAATAAAGAAATGAAGGTTAGTAGTTATTCACCTATTACAATTAAACTTGTCATATTAGGTATGTTTTCAAGGTCAAATGGAGATATACTTTAGATAGACAGGTCATCTTCAAACACTTCAGAGATCTACATTTAAGATATTGTAATAACATATGGTTCTTTTTTATGACAATGAGACGTATCTGCTCCTGTCAGCACCAATCTACTTCAGAGAAGATGATGGGCATTGAAGAAACTCCATATGGAGTTACTTCCTTTGTGGCAAAAGTTAGACACTTGGCAAGAAAATTCCCTTGCCTCAACTGCTGACAGTATGCTGTCCAAAATGGACAAGCTGGACAAAAAAATGAAAGATGACAGAACTTTGTCAAGACAAGGTAGGAAAGTCCTTCAGAAAATCCTGCTTCACAGAAAATTCTGTTAGATATGCTAGGCCTGTAGGCTGATGAGGGATGCCCCAACATTGCAGAGGAACCTTGGGTGACTGTCCAGGCAGCCACCTGTTTCTGTCATTTCTCACATTTTTTTGGAAATTGCTTGCTTGCACTTCCTGCTTACTCAGTATTATTTCCTTCTTGGGTCCCTGAAGTTGAAGACCAGACAGTTATAGTTTTCCTTGTTAACAAGTTCAGAAATGAAACTCACTAAATAGGTGTAAAGTGTATAAGTTTTAGAAATATCAAAAGATAGCTTTTAGTTGGTAACACAAGTTAGGATAGAAAGTGAATTAGGCACAGCACTTCAGACTCACCAAAATAAGATAAAGGAGTATTTTTCTGAATTTTTCAAATGTTGATGGACTAGACATTATTGATGTAATTATTGTCTGTATATATTATATATAGTTATTGTACTTATTGCATGTAGTTTTTCTTATATTAGTTATAGCCTTCTTTTTATTTTGGACAAAAATGGGAATTGTAGTGATATTTTGTGTATGCTCTAATAAATAAAGCATGCCTAAAGATCAGAGGGCAAAGCCAGCCACTAGTTAGTCATAGAGGCCAGGCAATGGTGGCACACACCTTTAATCCCAGCACTTTGGATCTCATGCCTTTGCTCCCAGTACTTAGGAGGCACACATGCCTTTAATCCCAGCACTAGAGATGTTGAGATAGGAAGTAATATGGCCAGGCTGAGAGAGGAATATAAGGGGGAGGAGACAGGAGCTCAGTCTTTTGGCTGAAGAGTTGGTGAGGTGAGAGGTGGCTGCAGTTTGTTCCTTTATCTCTCTGATCTTTTATCATTTGCCCAGATATCTGGCTCCAGGTTTTTATTAAGACCAATTAAGATTCATGATACATTTGCTTCATTTTATTATATTTTGTTTTGTCGTGTTAGGTTGTTATCTTTTTTTTGGGGGGGGTGGCTGTTATCTCTTAGAAGCTTCTTCTTTTCTCATGAGAGACAGAAAGGGAGTGGATATGGAAGGGAGGGGAGATTGGAAGGGACTAGGAGTAGAGGGAAGGAAACCTATAATCATAATCAGGATATATTGTATGAAGAAAGGAATCATTTTTTGTTTTTTGAAACAGGGTTTCTCTGTGTAGCTTTGGAGCCTATCCTGGAACTTGCTATGTAGACCAGGCTGACCTCAAACTCATAGAGATCTTCCTGCATCTGACTCCCAAGTGCTGGAATTAAAGGCATGTGTCACCATGGCCCAGCTATTTATTTATTCACTTATTTTATATGCATTGATAGTTTTACTATATGTGAGGGTGTCAAACCCCCTGAAACTGGTGTTACAGACAGTTGTGAGTTGTCATATAAGGGCTGGGAATTGAACCCAGAACCTCTGGAAGAGCAGCCAATGCTTTTACTACTGAGACTTCTCTCTATTTTCAATTTACAAAAAGGAAATTGACAAAGGCCAGACTGATTGTTGAAAGAAAATGCTACCATGGTTAGGAGGAAGTGGGTTAATTGACCTAATAGATTTCTCATTCTAGAGCCTTAAGTTTGACAATTAATTCATACTAATATATCCAGACAAATTGACTCTGATATTTCTGTCCACAAAATACAGGGAAACATGTAGTAGTTATCTGAGTCCCAGTCTCTTGTGAACAGATGAATGTTGAAATTGACACATGGGCGGGTCCTTACTCAGATGACAATGTGTATTCACTCTACATTAGCAGGTTTAAAGCTGCCAGACAAGGAACTATCCAGGAAGCAATCTGGCGAGGTGACAAACTTGAGTCTCTAACATTCTGTGAATTTCTAGTCCACACCACTTCCATCTGCTAAAACTATAGCAGCCCCAACTACAGCCCCACACTCTCCATTGGGAGCAGATGTTCTCTCTGGAAATAAGTTTCCCTTTTAAAGATGAACCATCAGACTCCATTTTAATCTGCTTTCCTGTCATTTACTTTGTTACACTTTCTGTGCCAACAGATTGTGAGACACCAAACATTTTAAGTGGGGCTCTGTAAAATTGCAACGTCTAGCAATAAATATTAATGTTCAATTGTCATATGTTAACTAGAGGTGAATGTAAAGTTGGCTAACATTTGACAATAAATAGCAAATTATCTCTGCAATTAACAGTTGAATTAATCTTAGCAAAAGTGATCAAGAGTGAACTTTTATTACTAGTATATATATGAGATACAGCCTTATATGGAATTCTATTACATAGCACCTTCTGAAGAGAAAAATGTAAATAATGAATGGCAAGGATCCTTTCTAATATTGTAGTCCATTTATACGGCAATATTGGAAACAGTGAGAGCATCTACCTTTTCACACCCACAGAAGCATGCATACATGTGCACATATGAGCAGACACAGTCACACACATACACACAGCATAGAAAAAAATTAAAAAATAAACAGTTCTAAACTTTTTCAATTCTAATTTTTCATTGCTAGTAGACCCTGTAGGTTTTATATATAACATATATACATATATGTTTTATGTATTTATATAATGTTAAGAAATTAAGTTTGACAAAGACTAAAAAACTAGCCCAGGGGCACACAGTTAGAAGGCAGGAGTAAACTGGATTTGAATTCTGAGCCACATAAGTAAAGATAAAGCATTCAGCCCCTAAGCCAGCTTCATCAAAACATTACAAAAGCAGCCTGTACCACCAGCACAGTGCTTCTGGAAACATCAAGTTTATAATCTTTCAGAAACAAAGCAGCCTGATTAGCCTTTCAAAGCCTTTATGGCAAAGTACATAGCTCCTATTGTGTGTACATAGTACCATAGATCAAGAAATTATATTAGTGGCTTGAAAGTAAATTAAAACAATGGGTAGGGATGGGAACATTACAAGTTGATTCTTCTCTCAGATCAAGTGTGCATTTGTGTAGTGGGGTATATATTCCAAATACTTACTTAGAATGTATAACTTCATAGTGCAGAAGGACATGGGACTCATCTCAGCTGTAAAGTGGAGACCATAATGCAACCAGTCCTTTAGGGCTTCAAGGAAGATGAAATGAATGAACAAAAAAATGTCAAAATCTTTTTAAATTTTGTATTATTTTTTATCCATTTACTTTGTGTGCATGTTTGGATGTGCATATGAAGGTCAGGAGATAACTTCAGGAGTTGATTTTCTCTACTTCCACAACCAGGTGTGTCATGAGGATCAAAATTAGGCTGTCAGACTTGGCATTGGTCACCTTGATGCTCTGTGGCATCTAGTCCACCCAAGATCAAACAATTAACACAAGGACTGTAACACATTAGATACTCAGAAGGGGTCAACTACTGCTCATTTTATTGTGTTATAATACTTAGTTTTCTTGTCAGTATCTTCAAATAACTCATGTATCCCTTAAGCCTGAGTCCCAAGGACTGGTGCTAAAGATGAAACTCAAGGTCTTGCACGTGTTATGCAAATGATCTACCACAGAATTATGTCCCCAGCCCTCTTATTGTCTTTGAAAGGCAACAGAGTACAATAAGTAAAAGCAGTCTCTGGAACTATACTACATAGCTCTGTTGTTTAGTCTCAATGAGATATGTATCTTTCTTCTTCATTTCCTGATCTATACAATGGTGCTAATAATGTAGTCAAATTCATAAATGTGTTTGTAAGACTTTAGAGGATCCATTCTATGAAGAAATTATTTTCTCTGTTTTGCTTAACAATGCAATCCCAGTGCTGAGAACACAATAAGTGTTCAACACAAATGTGCTGAGTGGCTATACATAAAGCACATTCACCAGACCCTGCAAATTCAAATTAGCTAATTTGAAAAGATGAGCTATTATTATTTGTTCCATCAGAAGATGGAACTTAGTACAGCTTATGCACTCATGAAATTTTTTCACATAGACTGAATAAAAATCATCCCCTTAGTCTAAGCAAGTCCTTCCTCATGATATAATGTTAGTAAGGTCTGATTGTACACGACCCCCCTTACTTATGACATATATTATGCAAATGTAAAAATTCTGAGGATCAAATCAGCAGCAGACATGTAAGAAATCTTATAGATCCATAATTAAAGTCCCTTATTTCATTCTTTTATTGTATATTTATTCAACAATAAGTATTGTGGTGATTTGAAAGGCAATATGTGGCTTTGTTGGAGTAGGCATGGCCTTGTTGGAGAAAGTGTGTCACTGTCAGGGGGGACTGGCTTTGAGATATCCTATACTCAAGCTACGCCCAGTGTGGCACACAGTTCACTTGCTGTTGCCTGCAGATCAAATGTAGAACTCTCAACTCTTTCTCCAGAACCATGTCTGTCTAATGTCACAGTGTCCTGCCATGATGATTATGGACGAAACCTCTGGAACTGTAAGCCATCCCAATTAAATGTTTTCCTTTATCAGAGTTTCTGTGGTCATAGTGTCTCTTCACAGCAATAAAAATGCCAACCAAGACAAGTGTCTACCAATAGTTTGACCCTGTGATAGTAATGGTGTCCACAATAATAAACAAAATAGTTCTGATCCTTGCCATCATAGAGATATGGGTCATTTCTGTTCAGTTCATTTTTCTCATTTGTGAAATTGAAACATTAAGTTTATTTAAAATAGAATTAAACAGGGTGATTAAAAATCATGGAGTTTGAAAATAGCCTACTTATTTTAGAACTACATTTGTAGTACCTGCAAGATGTTGAAGACTGATAAGGTCCAAGTCTTTATACCTTAGTTTCCTCTGTCACAAAAGAATGATGACTGTGTGAGGGTGTATAAGTATAAATATATATGCATATGATTTTATATATATATACACACATATATATAAACTTCAAAGGTGCTAAGCACATAGTAAATGCTCAACAAATAGTCATTAATATTATAATACTGTCACTCTGTCCTGCACAATCTATAAATCCCAATGTGAAAATGTATTCCCTGTAAGTCCAAGCCCTGGATATCAAGCAAGGGCAATCTGTATATCAACCCTATTTTTAAGTGTATTTGGATTTCACTGTAGCCATAAGTTTCCCAGGTCCCACCTGGCCCCACAGCCTGGTCCTGCAGCCACTTGTAAAATAATCACTCAGAAGCTTAATATTAATTGAAAATTATATGGCCTATGGCTCAGGCTTCTTACTAACTGGCCATTATAACTTAACTAAACCACATGTTCCGTGACTTTACCTGCATCTCATTACCAGTTGCTCCTTGGAAGGCAGTTTGGCGTCTCCCCTTCCTCTCCTTTCTCCTCTCACTCTCTCTCTTGGATTTTCCCCCCTGGCTCCATCCTGCCCTGTCATAGGCCAATGCAGTTTTATTTATTAGCCAATGTGAGTAACACATATTCACAGCATACAGAAAGACACCCCATAGCCTTTCACCTCCTTTTAATTATGTCAGATTTCAAATGAAATATGAAAGACCTTTGTCTTCAAAAAGAACATTTTTGCTTACCCATGGCATATTTTTAGGAATCCTTTCCAATACTGACCACCATTAAATAGCACCCCAGGAGTGTGTAGATGATTTCCAATGGATTCCAAATTTCTTCTTCTCATCTGGAAAGATAGAATTTCCCATGTTTACTGACTTCTAAACAATGCACAAAATTTTAATTATATTACTCTTTGTCAAAGCCAGGTGCAACTACTTCACAACATGTGGGAAGGATTTAAAGTATGATCAGCTGCCATGGAGACCTCTGCAAGGATCAATCCAGGTCAAATATTCAGATAATAGTCTGAAAATAAGAAAATGAAAAATTACTATATGTTCAACTCAAGTTCAACCTAGGTATAGGCTCTAGATCCTTCTATATCACCTCCCCAAGGTCCAAATATACATGCCCCCTCTTGAAGTAGCCTCACTAGAGTTTTTTGAGGTACACTATTTTCTATGCAAATTTCTGGGGCCACTTAATAACAATTTATTAGTAGGGCCACTTAATAACAATTACTAGCCAATTTTTTTTCTCAAAAGGAAACACACACACACACACACACACACACACACAACCATATAAACAACATATGTACACATACCTCTTTTATTCCAACACAGTTACAATCCAGGGATAAGAATAATGAAAATGCCACAGATTTAAGTGTGACATTTATTTTATGAGGGAACACCATAGAAAACTTCAAACATATTACATCATTTAAAAATAATAGAACTTGAACTTTTAAAAGTCAATGAATTGGAAAAGAGAGAGAGAGAGAGAATGAAAGTAACCATTGGCAAAGTAGATGATTTTCCCCATGGATTCTATGATGAGCTATATAATACTTAGTATTTTTTTCAGGTGGAGAGAATAAAAGTTCTTAAAAGAATGAGTAAACTAAGCTGAAATATTAGAGGAAAAGTAATTAACCACATTGTGCCAACTCTATAACCTCAGGATGGGAGTGTATCAGAAGCCTTGTACTATGTGGTTTTCCTTGGTAGAATTTCCTAAATTCTAAAATTTATCATTCTTCCTTTCCCTACTCTTGGATGTTCTTAAGTCAGCAAAACTTGGAGTTGTCTCTCATTTCTTTCTATTCTGACTACAAGATGTTCTAGTTTTTCTTTCTCTTCCTGTGATAAACACAATGGCCAAGTGCAATTTGGGGAGGAAACAATTTATTTCAGCTTACAGCTTATAGTCCGTCATGAAGGGAAATCAGGGTAATAACTCAAGATAGGGACCTAGAGGCAGGAACTGAAGTACAGTCCATGGAGGAACACTCCTTAATGGATTGCCCCTTCATGATGTATTTTTCTTTTAAATACAACCCAAGAACGGCTGCTCAGGGTTGGCACCTCCTACAGTGAACTTGACTCTTCCACATCAATCATTAATTAAGAAAATGCCTCCACAGGCTTTTCTTACAGGCCAATCTGATGGAGGTGTTTTCTCAATTAAGAAACTTTTCTCCCTTCACCCAGATGATTCTATCTTGAGTCAAGTTGAAAATAAATAAATAAATAACCAGCATATGAGGTGATCAAAATGGCAAAACCTCAAAAGGCAGTCTTACCCAAAGAGTCCTCTTTGTTCTTAGTCTTTATGAAGTTCAAGGCCCCTTGTGTACTCAAAAATAGTAAATCTGTGTCTGTACCCATCACTTTATTATACTAATCTTTAAAATATTTTATTTATTGCACATACTTTTGTTTTGTGATATTTTTGTCACATTCTGATGCTCCTGAGACTGACAATAAAGTTTGTTTTGAATCAGAGGGAAGAGTTAGCTATTAGCTGACCAAAATTAATTGTAAAGGTTTTGGAGTACTGAGGACAGATAGACACAGGAAGTAGTAGGGCAGGACTTTGATAGGGTCTCTGCCTTTTGGATGGAGAAATGAGAGAGAGACAGAGACAGACAGAGAGAGGTGGTCACTGTTTACTTCTCTGCCACTTCTCTGATCATTCAGGTTCTTACCCCAATATCTAATGCCTGAGTTTTTTGTTAATAAAAAATAATTAGATAAATGTTTCATCTGACTCCCCACACTGGGTACCATGTGTAAATGAATTTTTGGGGGAGGAGGCTGCCAGTTCACAAAAAATGACATGTAGACTTATTATTAAGTATGAAAGTTCGGCCTTAGCTTAGGCTTGTTTCTAACTAGCTCTTATAACTTAAATTAACAAATATTTTGAAAATGTATGTTCTTTATGCACTCATTACCTCATTATCCATCTCCATTATCCCCATCCTGGTTATTCTGTGTCTGGCTGACAGCTCTGCCATTCTTCTTCCCAGAGCTCTCTCTCTGTCCAGAAGTCCCACTTATCTCTCCTGCCTCACTATTGCCCATTTAGCTTTTTATTAAAATAATGAGTTATACAACTTCATAGTGTATAAAAAGATTATTCCACAACATTTCTCTTTTTGTCTAAATAAAAAGGAAAGGTTTTAACTCTAATATAGTAAAACTATAATGTGCAGAGATAACCAGCCACACTAGTAGAAGCCCATGAACTGTGGACTGGTGGCTGTGGAGCCCCCATGGGACTGGACTAGGCCCTCTGGACATGGAAGATGGTTGTTTGGCTCGAACTGTTTGGGGGCCACCCAGGCAGGGTGATCAGGATCCATCCCTGGTGCATGGGCAGGCTTCTGGAATCTGGTGCCTGTGGTGTGACACCTTGCACAGCCTTGGTGCAGTGGGAAGGGCCTTGGACCTGCCTAGACTCAGTGTGCTGGGCTCTGCTGACTCCCCATGTGAGACCTCGATTTGGGGGATATGGGGATGCAGGGTGGCTTGGGAAAGAGGGCTGGGGGTTGGGAGGAGGGAGGAGGGGGGAATCTATGCATAGTATGTGGAGTGAGTAGAAAATTTCTTAATAAAGAAAAATGAAAAAAAGAACAATTATTATCTTAATAGAAAGGAAAGATATTAACTTTAATAAATGAAAATATATACAATACAAATAATTATCAACTAATAATTACATTTACAATGTAAAGTCCATTTATATTTGACATATTCAGAGAAAATACTCTATTGTCTAGTTTATCTTGATAAATTTAAAATTTCATGCCTAAACAATTTTTATTACCATTTTAAAACTATCTTTTTAGACCTCAAAATATTTACTTATATAAACAATTTAAGCTTTTATGTCTCTCAACTTTATATACATTTCACCTCTTTTGTGAATTTCTTTTCCAAATTTGTTAACAAGGAAAATGGTAACTATAACTATCTAGTCTTCAACTATATCAGAGACCCAAGAAGGATATATAATATTCCCTGAGTAAACAGAAAGTGCAGAGCAATATATATATATATATATATATATATATATATATATATATACACTTTATGTGATATTAATGGTCATATTGAGTACTAACTAATTCTATAAAAAGGCTTCATCTATCTTCTTATACATGATTTCAGGCTTGAGTCTGAATCGGGTAACTAGGAATTAAGTTTGTTCATCCTGAATGTACTTAACAAACTGTGGTCCTTTAACCTTTCTGAGATCTGTTGCATATGACATTTCAAATGTTTATGTTTTCTGCAATAAACCATGACCATTTCTAAAAGTGACCTTTGATGTCTCCAAAAGGATGATGTGGCCCCATAACAATTCTACCTATATTGTGGTAATGCCACTACACTGACAAACACCACACAAAGATCAGCTTTGGACTCCAAACTGCTCAGGATAATTTCAAGGTGGCTAGCTGAAATGGTCCAGCTTCATGCACTACTCCAGCCAAGACTTCAGATAAGCCCTACACTTTCCCATTACACAGAGATTGGCAATAAATGATACAGCTAGCTCTTCCAGGACTTGATCATTATCTAACTTTTCTCTAGGTCTTCCAGGACTTGACCATTATCTCAATTTTCTCAGAGTCCCCTAGAGATACTGAGAGAGAGAGAGAGAGAGAGAGAGAGAGAGAGAGAGAGAGAGAGAGACCAGGAAGCAGTCTAGAAAACTTGACACCCACACACATTCCCAAGAGATGAGGTGGGTGGTTTAGGGTCATTCAGCAAGTTATGGATGCTTGTCATCGTTTAGGGGGGTTGGTTACAAGTTGTTATTAGCAATGGCCAAAAAAAGAAAATAAAAAGTAACCAAAGGAGATTAGATCCAGGGATCTTGTTCGGAAAAGAAATGATGGGATAAAAGGGTGGATTGCGGAGTCTACATTTGAACAACCACTAGTTTCAAATATTGTAAACTGGCATGGAATTGTGTATGTTGATACAAATGTAAGGTTATTTTTGTTATACAGTATATATATTTCTACTCTAGTTAAGGTATTTTTGTATATTGATACAAATTTGAGATTATTTTTGTTAGAACATACTGTACATATGTTTCTACTCTTGTTTGGGGTATGTGCTTATGCAGCTCATTTAGAAACACAATATATAATTAAGAAATCCCAGTTAGTAGTTGGTCATCTGTAATAATCAAACTTTTAGTCATATTAGGTATGTTTTCAAAGTTAGATATATTTTAGATAGATGATCTTCAAATACTTCAAAGACCCAATGTAGCACTTAAAACATTTTGTTAACATAGGGCTTTTCATAACAGTGAGACATATCTGCTCCTAGCAGCACAAATCAACTTCAGAGAAAATGATGGGTGAAAGGACCACATAGATGCCATAACAGACTGCTCAGTCTTTTCTCAGAGATCAGGCCTCAATTTCAGTTTCCTGAGACTTGAGCAAGCAATTTCTGGAAGGGCTATGGCATAGTCCGTGCAATAGCTCCCTTTCTGCATGTACTCTGACGCTCAAGGTTCAGCCAGGTGTTTACTGTGTGGGACTCCTCACCAACTTAAAGCTATGTTCATGGGTCAATGTGAACGTGTGAGGCCAGTCAGACTCCACAGCAGCTCAAGGACAAAGCCTGGGACTTGTTTAGGCCTGCCCCCAAAATGATAACTGTAACCCCCAACCAGTAAATTCAAATGTTACGCACCCTCACCCAATCATATGATGCTTGTACTACACTGCTTGTGGTTTTTCTCTTTAAAAAACCCTCACCCTGAGAGCTCCAGGCCGGCCTCCTTCACCTGGATAGCCAGTATTTTGGACACGGACCAAACTTGGGCTTGTAATAACCCCCTTTTTGTGCATTGTATATCAGCTCTGTGGTGATCTTGTTGGGAGGGGGTGTCTCGTGATGCAGCCACAAAAATGGCCATCAAAAAAACTCCATATGGAGTTTGCTTTCATTGGTGGCAAGGTTAGCCACTGGGCCAAGAAACTGCTCTTACCTAAACTGCTGACAGAATACTGTCCAAATTGGACAAAAAGGACACAAAAGAAGACAATTGCCAAACTTTATCAAGATGAGGTAGGGCAGTCCTTCAAAATCCCTGCTTCATAGAAAAGTATGCCAGACCTTCTAGGCCCATAGGCCAAAGATGGGTGCTCCAACATTACAGAGGAACCTTGGGGTGACTCTCCAGTCAGCCAGATGTCTCTGTCATTTCTTAGTTTTGGAAGTTGTTTTCTCTGTATTTCCTGTTTACTCAGGTAATATTATGTCCATTAAGGTCTTTGATGGGGTTGAAGATGAGATATAGGTTTACAGTTTTCCATGTTACTAAATTCAGAAAAGTAACTTACATAAGAGATATAAAGTTTTTAAGGTTGAGAAACATAAAAGTTTGAATTGTTTATTAAGAAAATGTTTTCAGGTCTAAAAACATAGTTTTAAGATGGTAATGTAAGTTATGATAGAGCTCTTTCCATATTTTCTCTGTACTTCCTGCCTTAAAAGGTAAAAAAGAATAGTTATGATAGAAAATGGTTTAGTATAAAACTTTGGACTCATTAAGAGAGGATAGATAATGAGATATTTTCTCTAAATTTGCCAAATGCTAATGGATTGGACATTGTAAATGTAATTCTTACCTGATAATTGTTCTTATTGTATATAGTTTTACTATGTTAGAGTTAAAGCCCTTTTCCTTTTTATTTAGACAAAAAGCAGTAAATGTTGAGAGCTATTTGATTACACTGTGTAAAGATATGTCCTGTGATTGATTTAATAAAAAGCTAAATGGACCAATTGCTATGCAGGAGGTATAGCATGGACTTCTGGAGAGACCACTCTGTGAAGAAGAAAGGCAGAGTCACTAGCCAGATGCAGAGTGAGAGCACGACATGCAAGAGTAGAGGTAAAAGCCACAAGTCACATGGCAACACATAGATGATTAGAAATTGGTTAATTTTAGTTATAAGTGTTAGTGAGACAAGTCTAAGCTATAGTATGAGCTTTCATAATTAATATAAATCTCCATGTCATTTTTTTGTGAACTAGAAGCTCAAAGAAAAGCCTGCCTATATATTTTTCATAAAATACTTCAAAAGCTTAAAGCCCAGTTTCCAGAAATTCCTTGATAGCTATTAGCCTTCTAATAATGGGAAGAAATTCTAGGCTGCCATCTACCAGCAGATGGTATTTAGCCTCACTGGCGGCTATCACACACTTAGTAATTAGAAAGGAGACCAGAGAGGAGACTTGCCTATATTCCATTCAAGTAGGTAACACTACTCCACATATGGATAGGGCTGTACTAAGCAATTAATTACTTTTTCAAAAACCAATTAGAATTTCCCTTTGCCTCATTTAGCTTGGAGAAGAACAAGTATCTCCCTACTCTATAAATATAAAAGAGAACAATATCGTTACTTCAAAATGCTGCAAATCAAGTTATCTTACATGGCTTCAGATAAAGAAAAAGGCACAGGGATGGTCTGGTCTATGTAATCAGAAGCACTTGACACTGAAAATGAATTAAAAACACATTGTAATTCCCAGCCTTTACCATATAGACCTCTCACCATTTCTCACACTGTCTTTCCTCACCTCCCCATTTCCTATTGTACTTTACACACCAGAACATTGAGCCTCCTTAGCTTTTTACTATTGCTCCATTACTCCCCACCCCTCTACTTCTCTGTCTCTCCCTCTCTTTCTCCATTAGTTTCTGTCTCTCTAAAGCAGAGGTCTCACATGCTACTCAAGCTAGCCTGAAACTCCTAGCTTCAAGAGATCCTCCTGCCTCAGAGGCCTGATAAATTGAAGTGTAATGGCAAGCCATATACAACATTCTATTTTTATTTCTACAGATATCAGGTACCAATATCAGCATTTGTGGTTACAAAGAAGTGGTGAAAAATATAGCCACCTTGGGTCACTTCCCATCATCTCCACAACTGTCACGCCCGCCTCGACCAGCAAGGAAGACGCGACACCGGGATCCTTCTCATTACAGTTTAATCAGACCTTTGATTAGTTACATTGTGTCTCTCTCGCTGGGGCAAGCCTCTCCCAGCACCTAAGTAGGGCTGGGCAACCAACCCCAGGCAGCCACGTGGGCACTGTCCACAGGTTCACGCATATGCCAGCAACACACGAATCCAGCCATAGCCAAATAAGGAGCTGTTTACCCTAAAGAGTGTTTGCCATCGGGAAGGCAGTGGGTAGAGGCCAGAGCCATCTTTAGGGTGCGGCTACACGCGGCTCTCTACAGTTTCCCCCTTTTTGTTTTACAAAGCAACAGGCAAGAGTAGAGGTCTGATCTCTGCTAAAATGGAACATGTACTAATGTTTGTCCAGGCGTCGTCCACCCAGAGAACACTAGACCCGTCCGATACCCTTTTCACAGAGGTGGGAGTTAGGGTACCAACCCACATGCAATCAGACTTGCTCTTCTTGAGGTCAGCGTATCATAACCTCAAGTGCAGTGCGCAGGCCTCACATCCTGTGCCTAAATATCTTTTAAAGTAGCCAACCAGGCTTGGGGAGACTGTCCTGCATCAATGGCCATAAAGGCTTGGACAATCATGGCTGCATGGCGACGCTGTGAGATCCTAATGCGACAAATGCACCACAAGCATACTAGGGAGGTGAGCACCAGTAAACCTACTAGGGCTCCTATTCCCGCCCACTCCTTCATGTGGCCCATGGCTGTAGCAATCCAGGAAGACAATCCCTCCACCAGTCCGGTATCCACTCGAGTCGAATTCACCGTGACAATAGCCACTCTCAGCTGGTCCATCAGGTTATCGAACTCTCCAGTCCAATTACCTAAAAGATAACTAGACAACTTTTTAGATAAATCTGCAGCATGACAATTGGAAGAATCCAAATTCAAAAAATTCAGAGTAAATAATGCAAGAGAAAGTCTGTCCTTAGGGGTACGGCCATAGCCTATCCCCCCTTTTTGTTTTTGAAGCAACTCCTTCAAGGAGCGATGAGCATGCTTCACAATGCCTTGACCTTGTGGATTATATGGTAGGCCATGTACAAGTTGCACATTCATCTGTTGACAGAAGGAAGTGAACTTCTGTCCAGTATATGCAGGACCATTGTCTGTCTTTAGCTGTTGAGGCTTACCCCATGCTGCCCAAGCTTCTAAGCAATGAGCAATGACATGAGAGGCTTTTTCTCCTGCCATTGGGGTGGCATGAATGATTCCAGAACAGGTATCAACAGATACATGTACATATTTGACACGTCCAAATTCAGAGATGTGTGTAACATCCATTTGCCATATTTTTAGGGGGAGCAAACCACGAGGGTTAACTCCTAAGCTAGAAGGATGATGAAAAATGACACATTGGGAACAATCTAGTACCACCTTTCGTGCCTCTGCACGTGAGATAGAAAACTTTTGTTGTAATGTCCTTGCATTAACATGAAATTCTTTGTGGAAAGCATGTGCTCGTTGTATGGCAGAAGCCACAAACATCCATTCCTGTCTAGTACACTGATCTACTATATCATTGCCTTTAGCCAATGGACCTGGCAGACTAGTATGTGCACGGATGCGTTGCACAAAAAAGGGATTTTTATGTTGCCAGATCAGTTTCTGTAATTGTCCAAACAATGAGCTAACCGGGATAGAAGATTTGATGGGCCCTGCACATTCAAGGCTTTTTAAAGCATTAACAACATAACTAGAATCTGACACTAAATTAAATGCAAATGGACAAGCCTTGAAAACTTCAAGAACTATTGAAAGCTCCACCTGTTGAGGTGCACCTGGCAAGAATTGATGCTTTACAGGTTCATTAGAATCCACCATATAAGCACCATAGCCTGTCTTAGAACCATCTGTAAATATAACACTTGCTCCTGGAATGGGCTTTGAAGCAGTTACTTTAGGGAAAACTACAGGATGTTCTTTAAAGAAAGTTAATAGTGGATGTTTAGGATAATGGCAATCTATGTGTCCTGGATAGGTACAACGCAGTATTGCCCAATCATCTATGGCAGCACATAATACCTTGACTTGAGTAGAATCATAAGGAACAACTAGCGTTTGTGGTGATGTCCCAAAATATTGTAAACATTGTTGAATACCCTGTTGCGCAAGTAATGCTACAGCAGTAGGATAATACTCAATTGATTTTGCAGGTGATATTTTAGTATAAATCCATAACAAGGGTCCTTTCTGCCATAAAATTCCCGTAGGTTGTAACTGGGTAGGCAGAATGCACAGGGTAATATCCTCATTATTTTGCACTCTTTGAAGAAAAGCTCTTTGTAGTCTATCTTCTAATTTTGTTAAGGCTTCTCGGGCTGCACTGGTTAATTGCCTCGGTGAATCCAAGGCTGCATCTCCAATTAAAATATCATATAATGGTTTTAACTCATAATTGGCCATTCCTAAACTTCCTCTTATCCAATTTATATCTCCTAATAATTTTTGAAAATCATTCAATGTGCAAAGATGATCCTTCCTTAACTCTACCTTTTGTGGCATGATATGATGATTAGTTATTTTAGAGCCAAGATAATTAATAACTTTGCTCTGTTGCACCTTCTCAGGGGCAATACAGAGTCCCTTTTGCTTTAGCAGTTCTACAAGTGAGCTATATGCTTCTTGCAGAATGCTCTCTTCTTTAGCTGCTAACAGTATATCATCCATATAATGGAGGCATCTCAAGCCTGGAAAACGTACTCTCAAAGGTTCTAAAGCAGTTGCTACAAATAATTGACACATTGTAGGACTGTTGGCCATGCCTTGTGGCAATACAACCCACTGATATCTTTTATCAGGTTCCTCATGATTAGTGGACGGTAAAGTGAAAGCGAATCTCTCACTGTCCTTGCTATTCAGTGGAATGGAAAAGAAGCAGTCCTTAATATCTACCACAATAATAGGCCAATTTTCAGGCAAGGCTGACAGCAATGGAAGACCACGCTGTACAGGTCCCATAATTCTCATTTGTTCATTTATAGCTCTAAGATCATGTAACAATCTCCATTTTCCTGATTTCTTTTTTATGACAAATATGGGTATATTCCAGGGAGAAAGAGAGGGTTTAATGTGCCCTTTCTCCAATTGCTCTTTCACTAATTGATATGCAGCATGTAATTTCTCAGAGGAGAGTGGCCACTGAGGAACCCAAACTGGCTCCTCCGTTACCCAGGTTATGGGAATGCCCTCCTCAGCGGCCCCTAGGAAAAACCCAACCCTTGTTTGGGTTTCCTAGGTACTGTTTGTATTGGCTCCTTTTTGCCTTGTAAAAATTTTCCCAGGCCAAAATCAGGATGACACCCCATGTTTTTCATAATATTTTTAGATTCTTTGGAGTATTCATTACTTAACTGAAAGCCCATGGATTTCATAAGATCCCTCCCCCAGAGAGACACTGGAAGCTCAAGGACGTAGGGTTGCATAACGCCAGAGTGACCTTCGGAATCTTGCCAATTTAACAAATTTGCACTAACATTTGGAACACTGGCATAACCCAGTCCCTGCAATGTTTGTGAGGAAGCCTGTATAGGCCAACCTCAAGGCCAATCTTTGCTAGCTATGATACTGCAATCTGCACCTGCGTTCTGCTCCAGTATCCAAATCTAGGTCTCTTCCCAATTTCTCCCAGGAAGGCACTGTGAGGCTTCGAGAAATTGCAAACCAAGGAGCAATTACATCACACTGTTGTAAAAATCGTTCTAAGGTGCGTTTTTTAATTTTCAGTTTCTTAGAGAGAAGCAGCTCGTTAAGAGCCAAAAAAATTGGGTGCGAGGAGGAGGCGCCCATGTTAGTATACTTTTTTTTTTTCTTTTCTCAATTTGAAAAGTTTCTCGGAGGTTTCTCAGAGCCTTTGCAGAATTGCTCCAGCCCTCCGGGCTCCTGCTTGTTTTATCTAATTATCCGTCCGCTCTTGTCGCGGCCCAATTGAATTATCCGTCCGCTCTTGTCGCGGCTCTGCTCTCCCGCTCTCCCTTCTACAGGTGAGCGTTACCCGCTTTTGTCGCGGGATCCCCAGTTTTTTCTGAGGACTTACCGGTATACCGCCTGACTGTAAATGAGTTCTGAATCCGGAGAGAGCCGTGGTAATTGTCCCCGTAGGAGGCCACCACTTGTCACGCCCGCCTCAACCAGCAAGGAAGACGCGACACCGGGATCCTTCTCATTACAGTTTAATCAGACCTTTGATTAGTTACATTGTGTCTCTCTCGCTGGGGCAAGCCTCTCCCAGCACCTAAGTAGGGCTGGGCAACCAACCCCAGGCAGCCACGTGGGCACTGTCCACAGGTTCACGCATATGCCAGCAACACACGAATCCAGCCATAGCCAAATAAGGAGCTGTTTACCCTAAAGAGTGTTTGCCATCGGGAAGGCAGAGGGTAGAAGCCAGAGCCATCTTTAGGGTGCGGCTACACGCGGCTCTCTACACACAACCACCATCTTGGTTCAGCTTCCTGTTGTATTTAGCTTAGATTACCACAGTGCTTTCTGATTTTTCTACCATCTTTTATTTTAAGTTATATTGGCACTTTGACACTGTTAAAATCTGAGTCAATTCAATGCCTTGCTGAAAACCTGAATATTCCTCCTTTTTCTTGACCTCATACTCTCACGGCTATTTGATTCTTTAGGATCGTACACAGAAATTATCTTTTCAAGTTATACCATCTCTAACAGTGCTTCTGTGACTCTTATGGGAATAAGCAATAGCTTTCTGACTAGTTTTGTGATCTACTCCCCAAGAGAAAATAGATGCCTGATCCTGAAAAACCTAGTTAAGAGCCCATAGTTGGAGAAATCATAGGCCTATGAGGGAGCACACTATCATTTTGCTAGATGGTCTTGTTGTCAAACTGCCTTCTAAACATCTATGTTTATACCTATAGTATTCATTTCAGAAGATTCATATTGCAGCAGACAGTAGTCAATGCAGACACTGAAAATGAGTAAAATGGCCAAGCATACGTGACAATGGATTACTTGGCCACAACATTTATGTCATGCACTCTAAGGCTTAGGGAATATCATGGAAGAAGGTGTATAAAGAATGGAAGCACCAAAGAAACAGCAAAAATGTCTCTTCTGAATATGACATAGCCTTTGCACTCACATATTTGCTACAGCTGTGGTTATCTGTAAGATTTGTATAAGTGGGGCCCACCAACATTTTCTCTTGGAGAGGGGAGAGGCTCATGAGACCTTAATCCTTTCTGAGGAATCTTGGCAGTTGATAGCTGCTTAGGGAGAGAGGGCCTCATTTTGTTCAGTGGTGTAGCCATTGAGTAGGTGATATTGCTTTGATAAACAATCTCCCATTTATGCTTAGACAAAAAAACATATGAAAGTAGACAAGAGATTTATGGGAAGAAAGGTTTCACCTAGAGACAAAGAGATATAATAGATGGTAATAAGGGTGTTGAAAAGGATTAAAATTCATTATATAAATGTATAAAGGTATTAAATAATTTTAAAATTTAAATTAAGAAAAGAAATTATCTTGTCAATAAGCTTTACCATGAAAAACCCAGCTGAAGTTTGAGTAACCCTACAGACATTTAATATTCCTATTTTCTGCTTGTTTATTCTCCTTTCCTTGGCATTTCTCACAATATGACATAATGTATTCCATCCATTTATCTTATTTATTATTTGTCTTTCCTCACTAAGATGTAAATTCTGTGAGGATAAAGAATTTTGTGTCTTATTGTATTCGTAACACCTCTCACAGTTCTATGTTTTAGTAAGTGCTCATTAGCTCTCTAATGAACCAATGAATTAAAAACCACAATAAGTGTGCATATTGAGTTTCATGCACAGCTCCACGTGTGTGTGTGTATGTGTGTGTGTGTGTGTGTGTGTGTGTGTGTGTGTGTGCGCGCGCGTACGCATGTGTGCATGTGTGCTGGTTTTGTTAAACTATCAGTAGAAAAATTGGAAAGGAAATAAGATTATACCATCAACTTTATAAACTCCCCCACTCACAAAACCTTTTGTCACAGCCATATCTGAATGGAATGGCAAAAGTTATAAAGCCAGCACAGCTGTTTGACAAAGATCCAGCAAAGCTGAGCCACATTATGGCTGCCATGCCACCTTTGGTTTTCATCTCCACCTGTTACATACTTGGGGCATTTTTAATATTTGTACAATTTGGGGATGTTGGATTGATGGAAAATTTCTTATGAATCATTTATGCCTTCTCCCAGGAATGCTGCTTCTAAGCTTCCCCAGCAAAGTCCTGAACATACTGTTCCCCCCACACTCTACTTTGAGGGAGATATCCTTATCGACTTGAAGGTCTTCCTTATGCCTTGGAGGTTGTGACACATAAAGAAGCCAGAGGTCTCTTCATGAGGCTATGAGACATTCTTGAAACATTTGTCCCTGTACTTACACAGGAACGAGATATTCAAAAAAAAGTAAAATTTAAAAGGTCAACAAGATTTGGTGGAGTAGAGGAATTTTCCACAGTTCAGATTACAATCCTCTTCCCACTGTACACTCAGACAATTACATGGCATACAACTCTACCCTACCTAGAGACATATTGATAATCAATGTATGGAGTGGAAAGATGATGAAAGAATGAGATATTAGAACCTCCCTCTCTTAGAAGTTAGCTCATGTACAGCCACTACAATGTCATATGACCAAGTAACAACTGAATGCCAAGATTAGACATATAGACAAATTCTATAAGGATGTAAATGTGAACATTGATTGTATTATATCAGAATTTGAATAATAACTGCAGAAGCTTTAGCTTGAGGATATTTCCTGGGCACTCTGACCACTAAGAGTTAATAATACACTGCTTGCGACATTGCAAAATGCCCAGGGTGTTTGAAGATCTTGCTTTAGTCTAGTGTCCTTGAAGCAACCAAAGAAACCAGCCTGAGCACAGGCTTTCGCATGCCTCTAGATTCTCAAAAATTGAGTTATGGGTTTAATGAATAAGAATGATAGCTCTGTTTATTAGTGATGTCAAAACTTGAGGGAAAATGATTGGAAATAATAACTCTGTTCTGTCATAGTTTATTAATGATGACTAAAAGATGAGCAAAAGGAAGTGAAACACATGTCCAAAACCAAAAATAATATGATCTATGTTTTGAAACATCATGAATGTATCCCTGATAACTAAATTCTGTATAAATAAACACTCTGGCTGCTAGTCAGTCAGGCTGCAAGATTCTCCCATCTACCATGGCCTGGCTCACTTCCTTCTCCCACCTACTCCTTATACCCTCTGCAGGACCCATCCACAGCTGGGGATAGCTCCCGGCAACCTTTTTTTTCCCCACATCCTTCCATCTTCTATTCAAATCAGGTAACAAAATATGCAAAGTTTTTTGTTTTAAGGTTTTTTTATGGGTATAAGTGGTTTGCCTGCATGACCCTATGTGCACAGTGTGTATGTGATCCTGGAGTAGGCCAGAAAAGGGTGTGAAATCCCCTGTGTGAGCCACCATGTGGGTGCTGGGGACAGAATTCAGGACCTCTTCAAGAGTAGCAAGTGATCTTAACCACTAAGCATCTATCCATCCCTCTGTTTTGTTTTGTTTTTTAAATACCACTATTACTGTCCTACTTCACTACTTCACTTTTTATATATAAATCATAACAAATCTTACACACTTCTCCCAAGCATCCACCCTATGTACAAATCCATTCTTCACAGAGTCTGGCATGCAGACACGCCACTTTCCTCCATGTACTTAAAGTTTGCAATAGTTACAATGAGTCTATGCTTAAGGAGGTCACATTAGGGCATTTGAGATCAGAGCAGAATGACACTGGGTATAGCTTGTGAAGGTTAAAGGAAGAATAGTGCTTACAGATGGAAAAAAGGCAATGTCAGGTGAAGAGGGAAGTAATTGGCTTGACATCTCAGATGAAAAAATGATTTTCTGAAAAAAAGCAAAACAGAAAGATTCAAACTGCAACATTCTCTTTCAAGATGTATAAGTTGTAGATAACATGATCTAAAAATGTCAAGCTAATGTGCTATGAAATATAAGTATTTTTTTCTCCTTCTGGGTTGTGTTGTTAGAAAAGGATAGTCTTGAAAAGTGAGGATAGAGATTGTGCTTTGTGTTAAATTATACTCTACCCAGTGTACTTATTTATATACATTCATGTAAATGTTATCTATATTAAGAAAGAAAAAGAGCAACACAGTTTGTTATGTGACTCATTGATTTTCTTCCCTTTTTGTGATGGGAAACATTCTTTCATAGCTCATGGCTCACTAATCAATGTTAAATGCTTCATTTGTATTTCAAGGGGAAAGTGTTAAAATAATAATATATCTATATAAAAGGAATGTTGATGTGAAACAATCCACTATTAGGACTTTGGAATAAGGCATTGAGTGACACCAACATGTCTCTGGAACATTTGCTACCCAGGGTAGAGGATGGGATACTCTGCACTGTGAGAAGGGGGTGTTTCTCTGGGGGATTCACAGAGTCCCTGGAGTTACAACAATATGATAAAGCACAGTACCAGCAACAGAGACCATATTCCTAGATAGCCTAATAGATTTACTATCTGGCCCTTTATAGGAAAAACTGACACTTTGTGTTCAGAGTTGAATAAAAATCTGAGAACATAGGTAACAAAGATAAGTATTGTTTATGAAATGTTCATTTCAGCTATAAATATGTGATGTAAAAATGGATTTCTTCCTATATGCAGCAGACAAAAAAATTGAAAATAACTCTTGTAATCTGTGTTAAGGAAATTATATTTCATCTTAGTAAAACCATTGACAGATCTTAGGCAGAGGTGTGATTTAATGGGTGCTGTATTTTAGCAAAATCTCTCTTGGTGCAGTGTGAACATGTGACAGAGAGGACAAGAGGAATGAGAAGAGACACGTTAGAAAATGATTTCAGTTACCCAGATGAGGGATGTCTGGACCACAGTGGTTACAGTGGGGAATAAAGGAAGTTGACCAGCTACTTTGAGGACAGTTCCTGAATATTGATTTGGAGGCAAAATTACCTTTCTCTTAGTCCCTGATCTAGCCATATTTTTCTGCTATATGTAAAAAGGGAAGAAAGGAAGGAAGGAAAGAATAAAAAAGGAAAGAAAGAAAGAAAGGAAGAAAGGAAGGAAGGAAGGAAGAAAGAAAGAAAGAAAGAAAGAAAGAAAGAAAGAAAGAAAGAAAGAAAGAAAGAAAAAGAGAAAGGAAGAAAGAGAGAAGGAAGGAAGAGAGAAGGAAGGAAGGAGAGAGAGGAAGAAAGTTATTATTATAGCATGTACAAAGCATCTCAGTGCTTAGTATTTTGGGTAACTCAGCTCTGACAGGCCTAGAGCTATATTCAGTACTAAGGAAGTGGTAGGCCACTGAGTCGTGCTAGATATGGACACTTCAATAACAGGAACTATTAAATGAGGGGTGCATTTTTTAACTCTTTATATGGGAGCCCCTTTAGGAAGCTGCTCTATTCATTACCAAAGGCTTGTATATTTCTCTTTCCTTCCCACTTACCTTTGTCTGAACTCACTTCCTAGTTTAGGTACATATCAGGATGCCAGCTGATTTGTGGGAACCAGACAAAAGGATCTTGGGGACTCATCAGTACCTCTTCAATTCCACATGAACTGTGAAGCATGTGTGGAAACAACTCATGTTTCTGGTGACCCAGTGCTGAAAATTGAATTACCCATTTTTTTTCATTGAGTTTTTCTATTTTATGATGTATTTCCTTATAATGCTCTGTGGTTTCAATTTTTTTTCAAACATGCCTTCCATGCCCATCAACACTAGTACCCTACTTTTTAGCCTTTAACTTCTCTCATCTTCTGCCAACTTTCTGCATCTAAAAAACTAATCTAGCCCTGTTGTGAACATATATTGCGACTGACTCCAGCTGTGTTGACCTGTAACACACATGAATACATCCTTGACAGATTGCTTGAAATCCAGAGGGACAGAAGAATATAGGGTTACCAGACCTTCATTTCAAGGGCTGTTGACTAGCTAGAGTGCACAGGCTCTAAAAGGAGTCACAGTCCTGCCATGCATGACTAATGCAATTTGAAAGGGAGGCACTGAGTAGAGGAGTAGGGAGATGCCTGGGAGGCTGATCAAAAGCACCCTGTCCTGAAATTCCCACTGTGACAATCATTTTTCAGAGACATGACATTGCAATCCTGAAGATTGTTCAAATTTTCTGCGTTTTTCTAGGATAAATAAATAAATGCCTTAAGTTATTAGCACCCAGTATTAAAACCCTGTCCAGGAAGAACTTATCAGGATGCTTGTTGGTTCCTCAAGCGCAGTTGAAGAGAGTAATACTTTCTTAGTAAACAGTCATGGCTTTGAATGTTAGCACTTCTATTTAGTAATCATGTCTCCTTGAAAAGTCTCCCATAAGCACGCCGAGCCTCAATTTGTTTGTATGTACAATAGAGATATCATCATTTCCCACACGAGGTTGCCTTGAGGACAAGATACTGAACTGAGAAAGGAAAATGGCTCAGTAGATAAAGGTGTTTACCACCAAGCCTGAAGACCTGAATTTAGTCCCCAAGACACACGTAGTGATAGGAAAAATACTGACTCCCGCAATTTTTCCTCTGATATTTACATGCCAGCAGCAGTATGTGCTCCTGCACTCACACACATATGCACATACCCTCTCACACAAAATAAACAAAAAAATAAATAAATAAATGCTTAAACAAAAAGTTGCTATGAGGATATTGCTTATAAAGTGTTTGGCACACAGTAGTTCTCTACTAGTCCCTAATGCTCTAGAACATCCAGAGAAAGCTAAACTGTAGAAAGTAAAAAGGGAAACAGTGGAAATACTTATAAGAAAGGAACGTCCTGGTTTGAGACAAAGATCCATACTAGAGGACCTGGAAAACTAAAGTGAAGTCAAGGCTTTGGGCATCTGGAGGAAGTTAAGATTGTAAAACACAAGTTACATCCAGTACACCAAGAACTACAGGTAACAGAGATTCTTGTCTAACCATTTCCCATCGATCTTCCTTCTCCACACTAAAAATGGTCCAGTCACTGTGGAAATCAGCATTGAGTTTACTCAGAAAAAAATTTTAAAGAATAGTCATAACACTTCTGGATGTGTGTGTGTGTGTGTGTGTGTGTGTGTGTGTGTGTGTGTGTGTGTGTGTGTATGAGTACAAGAGAACATGTGTATACTCTGAGGAATCCAAGTCAGCATACAAAAGAAATATCTGCTATTGATGGCTAATCATTGCGGGGGGGGGGGGGGGGGGGCACATTTTCCCCCAGGGTACTCGAGCAGGGAGAAGTGAGAAATATTTAGATAGAAATATAGAGGAGCCCACCAGCCCCTTATATCTCTTCTAAAGGGCTTTTAAAGGAATGCCAAGGGGGTGGAGCAAAAGACCTCCCCCTTGTCCAGCCAATTGCAGATCCTTCCAAACACCTGGTAAACATGCACATGGTCAAGCCATACCCTAATGAAGCCCTGCTGGGTAAAGCAAGCTCAGATCTCACTAGGAAACCTCTGTGGGTCCCAACAAATCATCAACTTGATGTCATTTAGAATGACCATGAAAATAAATCCCTGGGCATATCTATGTTTATCTAAATTAAGTTAATTAACATAGGAAGACTTGGCCCAAATATGCATTAACATCGCATGGGCTGGAGTCTTAGACTAAATAAAAAAGGGAAAGTGAGCTGAGAGCAAGTGTTCATCACTCTACTCCCTCACTTTGACCAGGAGCCATTTGTTCCTGCTGCCATGTTTTTCCTGCCAGAATGAATTGTATCCCCTTGAACTGTAAGCCAAAACACACCTTTTTCTTCTTAATTTGCTTCTTGTTAGGTATTTTGTCACAACGGTGAGAAAAGTAACTAATACATTTGCATTCCCATATTTATCATGGCACAATAGCAAATTATGGCTCACCAAAAAATGAATGGATGAGCAAAATGTGGTACATATGCATTATAAAGTTTTATTCAGCCAAAAGAAGAAAGCAATATGTGATCCTTCGAGGAAATAGGTGGACCTATATACATTACATTAAGTGAAATAAACCACTCCCATAAAACAAGTATTACTTGGTTTTTTTCATTCGTAGAAGTTGTGGATAGGGAAACAAAGTATGTGAAACTAAAAAGGATCCAAGATTTGGAAGAGAAAGGGGAAAAGTTGGGAGAAAAAATAATAATATATGAGGTGAATATGCTCAAAGTACCTTATATGCATATATAGAAATGTTATAATGAAGTGTGTTGTTTTGTATAATAAATATACATTGATAAAAATACAAAGAAAAAAGTAGAGAATTAAAGTGTCAAGCAAGTGTAAGAGCCACTTTCCAAGATTTAGGAGGATTATAACTATAATGGCAACATTCGTATGCTCTTATGCTAAAGAATTTTGTTTTGAAGTCCTGTCACCTTCCAAGTGGTGGAAGTGGAATCCAGGACATCTTTAATCATGTCTACACCCTCAAACCAAAATAATGAAAGTGGTTAGGCCCATTTTTGTCTCCAGTATGGATTCCATACGCTAGAAGAGAATACCCCAAAAGCCATCAACTCTCATGGACGCCACACACAGCATGCCAATATTGCACATATAGCTCCTTACAGGTACTTTGTTCCCACTAAAAAGCAGATAATTTAGTGTTTTTGTTTTTAAACTTGAATGTATTTGAGTTTATGCTTATATAATACTGTTAGTTTCCCATACTTAGGCAGTGATCATTGTTATGTCCTAGGGTATGTCTTGTTATACAAGTGAAGGTTCTTCATCATTTAATTTCTCTTCTTTGTTCCTAAGAATGAATTGACTTTTTTGCTCTGTCTCTCCTTCTCCACTCAAAAAAAAAAAAATAGTAGATGGAAAACACTCCAAGAACTTTGTTTTCTTTGTGCTTTTGGTGCAGACTAACCCAGAAGCATTCCTTTGACATCCTGTGCCTTAATTGTTTCCAGGCCAGTGACACACCAGTCTCTTTTCAATATGTCTTTCCATCTGTGAGATCATGTGAACATCTGTACATATACCAGTGTATGTTATTCCAGTGCTCCGGCATGTCTGTTTGCATTCTGATGAAACATCTATTAAAATGCAGTGCCAAATCTCTGTCTATTGCTTTGACTCCAGGGCTAATTCTGGGGAATAAGATACAATCTCAATTTAATACAGGTGAGCAGAGATAACAGAAAGATGGAGATCCAGGAAGACAGTGGATTTCCTTGAGATCACTTTTAATTGTCTGGAAAGAATAGGTCATGCTGAAGCAATTTAGCCTTTAACCACTAAAGGCACTATTTGTAATGGTCTGATGTGCCCCCTTTTCTCTAGACACCCCCTCCAGTTGTAGCCAGAATGAATACTTGCAGCTCAAATGTTAAGTCCTACAGAATAATTGTTTGAATAAAGAGAGCTTGTTGGAACTTTCTCTGCAGCCTTGTTATGTACAAAGTCAGAGCTTCTCCTGATGCTTCATTTTCAAACCTGGAGGCATCAAGGGGCAGCCAGGTCATCTTTGTTTTACACTTCCTTTTCCCCAAATGACAGCTTCAACTAAAGCTTGCCCTTTTAAAAAATTAATTCTGCAGAGAAGTCCCACTGTGCAGTTGCCCCGAAATGATTTATTCTAAAGGATAATTTTAGTGTGCTTGTTTTAAGTGGCTCCTGGGAAAATCTTCAGCATCCCAGATGTGAAATGGGTTTCCCTCCCTCCATAACAGTATTGATAGAGCTGGCAACAGGAGGGGTTACAATGTAAATAAGAGGGGACTGACTCCAGAAAGAAGCCCCTTAGTTAGGAAGTTGAAAGTTGTTTGAAATGGGAAAGGCAAATGAAAGTCTTTGCCTGAACATCAGTGCCCCTACAAAGAGCTAGTTAATTCTAAGTTCTGAGACGTTTCCACCCACAATCAAAGGGAAAAAACCACTCTCCAAGACACATTTCACCAAAAACTCATTACTTTTTCCATAATAGCCTTTAATACTAAAATGCATTAAATTTTTGAAGCAGAGAAAACACATTTAAGAGGGAAACAGAGAACCACCAGATAAAAGGAAACAATGTGGCAGGTAACACCATTTAAAACAGAACTGTAATAATTTAATAAAGCTGCTTTATCATCTTCATAAAATAGACAGAGTGGTGATTCTTTTTTGTCTTTTTTGTTTTTACAATGATTCAATCACTGTGAAAATGTACATAACATACAGATCAGCATATACAACCATTTCATCTTCATATAATCAGCAACAGAGACTGCTTAATGAGACGTACTGTACTTGCATCCTTCTAAATTGCCACCCTGGTTTGACAGGTAAACAGTAATAGTGTCATCAGGCTCATTCCCCTCACTAGAGGAGCGAAGGCATAAGCCTTTTGCAACTAATACCTTAGCATTCAAATAGCACAAGGAGGTATTTGTTGCTGAATTTCTAGCTAGACCTAGTCTGGCTCTTGGTCATTAGCCTGTATCTTAGCCTTCCTCAGCTGAATGCCAGACAGTGCCAGTAAACATCTACTTAACTGATGCTGTGAAGGTGTTAGCTGGTTTGTTTGCTAAGGTTGACAGCAACATTCAGTTAGTAACAAAGTCATCTTTAATTGCCAACATAGCTGGAGCAACAGTCAGCATCATCAAATTTCCCTAATGACCTACAATGCTTTCCAATCAAGGTCAGGTGTTTCTAGGTTGTTCTTTACCAAGAGCGCCTTACAATGTATACTTCAGACAAGGTGGTTGATTTTCTTTGTCTTACAAAAGCAATGTGATTCCTATTTGAAATTAATTCACTTTTGCACAACAAGTGACCCACAGGCCAATTCCAGCTTCACAAGAAAACAAAGAGAGCTGCAACAACTTCATTAGGACAATGTGTTTTGCTCTGGAATATTTCATTATCATTATAAAGCCACCCAGTCCCAGTCCCACCCCCATACATCCCCTTTGAATATTACTTTGATACATACTTAAACTAAAGAACAACATCTCAATACACTTTAGTGTCAGCAGATACAATTTGACTCATGAAATGACATCCTTAAAATGTAATTTTACCAAGAAGGCAAACACTAGGACTGTATACAATGGACTTCTTCAGCTCATTTATGCCAGTTTTTCAAAGTCAGAAGGGTCTTATTACCCTGTGAAAAGAGCCAAGTGGACCAGACTTGTCGAGAGTGCCTTGGGGGAACATTTGGCATCAAAATGATCCCCATAAAATGGATTATGTACAGTAATAATCCTTTCTCCACCTTGGATGCCCAGAAGAACTATCCCTTCCACCCCTGCCTCTCCTCAAACCACTCCTTGTTTTTCTACTTCGAGTGGACCACTTGTATTTGGTTTTTAGTGGTATGGTAGGTATAGAGGAAAAAATCATCTGAATTCCCGTCTAATAGACATATGCTGAGACAACAGGATCTGGAAGGTACTCTGTGTAGTCTCAATTTCCAAAGTTCAGAGTTACATCTTTCATTAGTGATCAGTTGGTCACCATATCAACAAATTTGTATAAATGGCCATCTTAGATACATTTAGTCCTATGAAGCAAGTTGCCTCTGGAGCATTGTCTCATGTAGGCATCTGTAGATAGGAAAATAAATCCTACCCCAAAGTAACTAACTAAGAAACTCTAAGGATTAGGCTCTACAAACCTGTGCTTTAACAAGCCCTCAAATTTGAGTGGGCAACTGACTCATGGATTTCTGTGCCAAATCCTCCAGATTTCTTATACAGCCATTCTAGGAAGGGATAGAGAATTATCATGTCTAAGAAGTTCCCAAGTGATGTTGCTTTGAGACGATACTTTGAGAACTGCTGTTCTGCAGCAACTCCTGGATTCCATAGTCCACTATCTATTCAGTACCATGATAGACCCTCACTTTTTCTAGTGGCTTCAGAGGATCGATGAAATACTAAGTTTCATTCTGAACTAGTTGGTTTACTAGTCTGCATAGGGAAAAGAAAAAGTTTCCACAGGGCATTGTGGATCACTTCTCCCCATTTCTTACTGAACAGCATGTTTCTGTGTTTGGGAGAAAGCAATCAATCAATGCAAACTAGATTCCATATACCAAATAAAGAAGTTTACCTGGCCAGAAAATTTTTAAGCATGCCACACTTCATGACCAAGGGACATCAGAATAAGAACTCCCTAGGACTTGGGACCTAAAATTGTTCCCAAGTTTAAGTGTGTAACATGTTTGCAGAAAGAAAGGGCAAAAAATATTTGCTCCACTGGCCTCGGTAGTTTTTCTTCATGTGTTAAAAAGGGAGGGGGAGAATCCCGATTCCATGGGAAGTTTCAGATCCTTGCACAAAAGTCCTGTATGCAAGCACAGTCTGCCTGTAGAACCTGCCTACAAAGCCCTCCTAGGATGTGCTTGCACTTCCATCAGACAATTGGAGGGGGAAAGATACTTCCTTAATGAGAATTCTCTGAACAAACAAACAAACAAAAAATCTGACTGCCCACTGAGAACAATGATTTTAGATAGCTTGGAACTAAAACTAAATTCTGGGGACAAAATTTAAGAATCATAGTTACTTTAAAAGAAAAAGGTTTTAAAAAAATGCCACTGCTCCACTGTTTTTAATTGGCTGGTAAGACCCATGGCAGGCAGTGGCCTTTCTACATTCCAATATTCCATTTCCACTTTCCACAATCTTTCAAACACCCTAGTTTTCACTGAGCAGAGTAAGAAATCCACCTGCAGAAAGCTATCCAATCTAACTACAAAGTGGCCTTGAGGTGCTAGCTACCAAGATAATATCAAATGGATCATGGCGAAGATCAGTCTAAATTCTATAGGCAGTCATGCTAACTTAAAGGGCACTTTTAAAAAAAGTTGAATATGTTAATCAAATAGTCACTTGGAAGGAAAAATAAATACCAAATTCATAATCTACTACACCAAAATGAAATAAACCAGAATAAGAGAACATATATGAGAGAAAATTAAATGAAGCAAAAGGAGACATAAAGGTCTCTAACTGTGTCAGTGTCTGGGAGAAATTTGCAGCCAACCCAATGTTTTGCATGAGGTAGTATTCAGCACTGAATAGGAAATAAGAATGGATTTGCAGCTTCATTATAGGTTCCTTTTATTTTTCCAGAAATCTTCTCCTCTACCTAACCCCATGCCCAGTGCCTTACCCACCCCCTCCCTTACAACCCTCCCACCACCCACAAAAGAAAGTATTCCTAGTAATGTATAAAGCTAGGAACTCAGGTAAAAATAATGAAAACATTTCAAAGAGCTGACTGTATCTACCTAAACTTAAGAAAATAAATTCTTTTTTGAATTCTAGTGCTCTAACTTCTAGTTTTCTTTCTAAGTGTTCTTGAATTATAAAAAAAAATTAGAGAGAGAGAGAGAGAGAGAGAGAGAAACCAAAAAACCTGTTTCTTCAGAAGCAATTCTTTTAAGACAAAGGTAGAGCAAAGATGACATGTTTCTTTAGTTTATTTTAAATAATGAACTCTTAGGCTGCAAGAATACTATGTTGGCTAGTGAATATTAACTGACAGATGATAAAAAGGGGCATTTGTGCAGTGTTAAAAACAACTAAAAGAATGGGTGGTCTGTTAGTTTAAAAAGGCATATTCCTAGCCTACAGCAAAAAAAAAAAAGAGTCAGCTAAATCTAAAGGATTTTGTTTTAATAATTTCTTGTTCACATTTTTAATCAAAAAAGTATTAGTCATAAAAAGACGTGTTCAAGTGTCTGAGTGTCTCCGTTTAGAAGGCACAGTAATTAGATTAGTGATGTTAGTACCTGTCTTTTCTTAAATGTACACTTTATACTGCTTACTCTATCATTATTTATAAGCCTAAGGTAAAGAGCAACATGGAGCCCTTAATTCCAGCCCATGATGTGCTTTACCATCTAATTCCAATCATGATTGGGAAAACACTGAATCAGGAAGTGTGTGTCTAAAGAGATGTTAATTTAGATCTCAAAATAGACTCAGTCATGTTGCATGAGTTTTAGATGATTGGAGACAAGGAATTTCTCAGGCTGAAAACTGATAATTTCAGGGGTAACTTTCCTGTTCAGGGTCTGAATATTAGAAAAAAAATAATGCATCTCATAAAATTTTCAGCACAGTATTTCTGACAACTGCAAAGTAGATAGCAGCATATCCAAAAATGACTTTCTACAATGATCTAACACAGACCGGGGCAGAAGACTGTGAAAGGCAGGAGAAATCCTCTGCAAGGTGGTGAGCAATCACTACACGGATTAAAAAACTCGAGTATCCAACAAGCACTCAACCTCTAGGTGTGGTGTTGCTCGTTCATTTGCTGTCTCAGTTTTCTGCATTTTGTTTTTGTCTGTATTTTTATTTTTTTTAAGAAAAGAAAACATCAACCTTTAAAAGCCTTTTGCCATCACCACACACATAGCAATTTGCAATATCAAATACAACAACAGCACAGCTAGCAAAAGGGTTCTTAAAGCAGGGGCGTCCACAGCAAAGTATCGGCATTGGGAAGGACTCGAGCTTCAGAAACAACCTTTTGGGGGCTCGATTTCACATCACTGCATCAATGAACAGTACACAATAAATGACCAATAACTTGTCTACACTACAAAAAACAGTGGCGAGCTTATTAAAGGTGTCCAGAGTTATTTTTTTTCTTTTTTTTCTTTTTGCTTTTTTAAATGTAATTCTTCACAAACAATGGTGATTTATATTATCATTTTGACATATAAAAATATATAAATTCAAACACTTAATACATAATACTTTTCACAACTGAATTTGCCTCTGTTTCCCCAACATCAAGGCCCCATGAACAACTCAAGCCAAAGCTAATTTGCTCCAACTGAACACCCCTGCTGCCTGTTGAAACGAGAGGGATTGTCACGGAATGATAGTCACTTATACACAATACATTTAGGGAAAGCTCTACAATGCAGCCACTCGAGAACCAACCATTGGTGAACAATTAAAATGAGCAGCTGCTGAATCTTCACTAGCCAGTGTGATTTCTTTCTCTTTTCTGCCCCAGATGGGTTTACAGAACGATATCCTTCAGACGCTTCACAACAGGAGATTCCTTGTCACGGCCTTCCTTCAGAATAGGATTGACCTCACGCATGACTTTCTCACAGTCGGCTCCACGGGGCTCAGCTTCAGAAGGACGAGAGGCGCCATTGTTGGCATGGTGCTCCAGATCATGAGCTGGAGGAGCCAGGGCGACCGTGTAAGACATAGAAGGCTTGGTGGGCAGAGGGCTCTTGAGATGGAGTGGGGAGGTGACAGGGCTAATAGCCTCACAGCCATTGCCTGCCTCCCGGATAGCGCTGTTGACTTTGGGGCTGCAGATGGTCACATCGACAGTCCTCTTGCCTTTCAGGATGGGCCGCTCCTCAGCCGGGTGGGTGCTGACATCTTTTCCAAAGGTTGCGAAAGTCCGCTTGGTGGGGGCGCAGTCGTCATAAGCCTCAACATCAGCAGCAGTAGCTTCAATGGACAGAGCGATGATGTTTCTCACATGCTCAGGAGACTTGGAACGGGTAGGCATTGGATTCCGAGGCATCCAGCATCTATCAGAGTGGCCAAGAATCCGACATTCTTCCCTGCAATGAAATCCTTCATTCTGGTCTATAAGAAAAAAAAAGGAAGATGTCAATTTCATCAGCTTTTCCGGGGAATTATTTCAACCCCCTCTGCTCTCTCTGGTATCCACAGGCCCTCTTGGGAAATGGCACTTTGAATAGTCTTTTATTGCCTTTAGGGACTAGTGTGAAAAAAAAATGGATTTTTAAAAAGCTATAGATCTCCCTCTAAACACTACTCTTTTTTAAATGATCCTTGCTGTTCCCACTGCTGACAAAACAAAAATCCTAAAAGAAACAAGTTATAATGAAAAAGTATTTTGTAAAGTTTATCCTCAGTGCTAAGGTGTGGAGAGTCAGCAATTTTATCAACACCTACTGCTCAAAATCACCTATGTTTGAAACTGCATTCAGCAGAAGAGGAAGGGGAAGCAACACTCGTGTTATCCAAGAAACTGGCCCATAATTTTGATGAACACAACCCCTTTCCACCTTCCCAGTGAAATACTGTGCTTCCATTTAAATTACTGTGCACTCTTTTTGAAAACCTAATACATAGTTTCTTTTTGACCACCACTTCCCCCAAGAAATCACTTCACTATGACATCAGTATGACTAGATTTCCCATAAGAAGGAATACACTGTGACTCCTTCCTTCTGGAGAACTCACAAGCTTCAATTAGACACACACACACACACACACACACACACACACACACACACACACACACCTCTTACATATTGGGTGTTATTTAGTTAGCCACAAACTAGCTATTTATCTTTTTTAATCTTCACTTTTATTAAGGACCTACTTCCTAACATTATATAAATAGCTAGTAGGAATGCAAATTACAACAGCTATTAGGGAGAACAAAATAGAAGGTTCCTAAAAAAAAAAATTAAAAACAGAAAAACTAATCTACCTCTCATTTCTGGACATATATTCAAAAAGCAAAATCAAAAAGATCCCTGCAAAACCAAGTATATCATTATACTATTAATATGAGTCACGATACAGAAGCACCTTAACTGCCCATCAGCAGAGGAATGGATAAAGAAAGCATGGTATGGATGCTTACTGGAAATTTTATAGCCATAAATAAAAATGAAATCCTATCCTTTGAGATAAAGTAGATGAAACTGAAGGACATTACATTGAGCAAAATAAGCAAAGACTGGAAAAACAAGTACCACATATTGTCCTTCATGTATGAAAGCTACAAAAATAGAACTGTAGCCATTAGAAACTAGGAAAGGCAGAATTGGGGGGGGTGTGATAGAAGTAGGCACAAAAGCACAAGTTCTAGTGTTCTAACACACAGCAGTAGCACTACAATGTACAATAACCTATTGTATATTTGAGACGATCTAGAAGAAACAGAGGACTTGAAGTCTCTCTTAAGAACAAGAAGATCAAAATGTTTATTACATTAGTTAGTACATGCTATATATGTGCATTAACATATCACAGTGTGCCCCTGTGGTGGTTTGAATAAGTATAGCCCCAATAAACCCATGTGTTTGAATACTTGGACCATACGGAGTAGCACTATTAGGAGGTGCAGCCTTATTGGAGTAAGTGTGGTCTTGTTGGAGGAAGTGTGTCACTGTGGAGCCAGGAATCGAGGTCTCATTTATGTTCAAGCTACACACAGTGTGGCACACAGTCTCTTTCTGCTGCCTGTGGATCAAGATGTAGACCTCCTTCTCCAGCACCATGTCTGGCTGCATGCTTCCATGATTCCTGCCATGACTGTAATGGACTAAACCTCTGAAACTGTAAGCCAGCCCCAATTAAATGTTTTCCTTCCTTTATAACAATTCCATGGTCATGGTGTCTCTTCACAGGAAAAAAAAAACTTAACTAAAAGACAACTCTAAAAATATGTACAGTCCATCCCATGCCACTAAAACATAAAGGTTTTGTTGATTGCTTTAGTCCTACCATAGATCTCAATAGTAGTTAGAATTCACAGTTATTAAAGTAACATACTTCTATCTTTCCAGCTGAGGTTCACTCAGGGCTAAATATTTTATTTGGCTCTCAGAGGAGCTTTCAGCGAAGACTACTTTACCACAGCATGAATGAAGGGTTAACAACTGCCTGATCAATGAATAAATATGCATTAAAATGGTTTGTGTATAGCCCTAGTTTTCCAGCTTAATTGATGTTTATGACATTCTTGTATAAGGATGACCTAATGAAATTTTTCATCATATTGTACAATGCTTCACAATATGAAACATTAATATTTATAAAAATAAAACCCTGAGGTAGGACTGGAGGAGGTAGGAAGGCTAGAAGAAACACAAAGGCAAAGGAATTCATATGTGAATGAATATAAATTAAGTATATGTATGTCTACCATACAAACACAAAGAGAGAGAGAGACAGATAGAGCATAAAAATTGGAACTGTATACTGTGACCCCATTTTTGTAAGAGTATGAAGCTAGCATATAATGGGCTTGCCTGAAATGAGTCTATATATAACACACCTGCCTTGCACACATGTGTGTGTGTGTGTGTTTCTTTAATTTAAAAAATAAATAAATAAATGGCATGGGAGAGAAAAGCCACTGGAAGTAGATAGCCAAGATTTTTATCCATATTGTGTACAAATGTGAAGACAATTGTGGACATGGCATTTTATCTCATTTAAGATATTTAAAATCTGACTAAAGAAAAAACTCTGTGTATCTGGGTGAAAACATTACCAACATGTTTAACATGAGTATTTCCCAGACCATTTCAGTGCTGAAGAATGAAGCACTCGAAATTTTGCATATTTGAAAACAAATAACAAATTAGCATCATCACCAACAAGAATACTGCCTGCTAAAAAAAAAGTAGGACAATTCTTCAGACGCCAGCACAGGTTTACATCATGACTGCATGAATAGCCATGCATGTGAAAAAATGAAGGGTTTGCAAACTCCAAGGGATGCCATCTACTACTTTATCACAATTCAACATGTGTATGTTCCTGGGGAGGCATAAAATATGAAAATAATAAAAATATGCTGGCACATACAAAGAAGGCACTTTATATAAGCTCCAAACACAGGAATGGTAAAGCTGATACACGTCCTGTCGGTTTTCTCTAAATCCTGTGCTTTCTTCAGGAGGCTCCAGGATTGTTACAGGACAACAAAATGCACAGCTTTGAAGTTTTCTAAATAAGAATACCTTATCTTTTAACATATTTCCCTTAATTTTTCAAGTAACACCTATAAAATAAGTATCAGTTTTTGGGGTGATGGGATAGATGGTGAAGAAGGGAAAATAAACACGGTTCAATATTTGACTTCCTGTGGGAGCCAGCTGGGAGACTGGCTCCCACATTTCATGATGGGGAATTCTTAAGAAGAGAGGGATAAGAGATATTAGATAGAAGGACAGAGGGAAGAGAAACAGATCGAAACACAGGCTACCCTCGGGAGGGCCTGGATCATTATCCACTGGCCCATCCTGTCTCTTCTAAAGGGCTATTTATAAGAAGGTCAAGGGGTGGCGCAAAAGACCTCCCCCTAGCACAGCCAAGTGTAGACTCTTCCAATCACCTGGTAACCATGTCAAGCAACCCCCTAATGCAGCCCTGCTGGGTAAAGCAGGCTCAGATCTCACTAGGAAACCTTTGAGGGCCTCCACGACTCCCATTTCTATAAGTCAAATCAAGTATCCCTAGAACCCAGGAGAAAAAAAATTCCAGCAATGGAAATGCTGTTCCTTTGGTTCTTAAATCAGGGCACAAAGGTAGAGAGGCTTGGCCTCTAAGCCAAAGAGCCATGATCATGTAAGCAGATAAAAAAAAAGGAGATTGTAAACTGGGCGGTGGTGGCACATGCCTGTAAACCCAGCACTCAGGAGACAGAGCCAGGTGGATCTCTGAGTTCGAAGCCAGCCTGGGCTACCAAGTGAGTTCCAGGAAAGGCGCAAAGTTACACAGAGAAACCCTGTCTCAAAAAAAAAAATAAATAAAATAAAAATAAAAAATTTAAAAAATAAAAAGGAGATTATAGCCTATCATTAAACTGTTACTACAGGCTACTCACAATTCTAGAGTATAACAGTGGTGACCCACTGTAAAGTAGACTCTGCCCAATGCAATCAACCTTTTATTTCTTACAGTTTTGTTTTGTTTACTATGAGGGAGCTCTCTTTAAATTTTGAGATAAAGTTGTTTTCACCACCATGCAACAGCAGAATCCCATCCATGTGTTACCCCCAAATCCAAGTATGTTGTTTCCTCCCCATTCTAGGTTGCTTCAAATGAACACCATAAGGAAACATGGATCTCTACCGTGCATTGACAAGAAATAAAAATGCTTCCTAGATGTTATGAATCAAAGAAAAGAGAAGTAGTAAATCAGACTTCTCAGAAGAATCTTTGCAAAAACCAGGGTAGCCTTCTGCTTATCAACTACATAAATGAAAAGGAATCACTGTCTGGGAAGAGAAAAACATGAACTTGTAGAATATTTTAATGTGTGATACCTTTGTTTATGTTTTATCTGTTTAACTCTGTAAAGCTGTGTTACTTTACCTGTCTAAAACACCTGATGGTCTAATAAAGAGGTGAATGGACAACAAAGAGTTGAATGGCCGGAGAAAGTATAGGTGGGACTGGCAGGCAGAAAGAACTGATAGAAGGAGAAATCTGGGAGGAGTGGGAGGAGAGGGAAAAAGGAGCAAGAGAAGGAGGAGGAACAAGAGAACACGGAAAGGAGGATGCTAGGGGCCAGCCATTCAGCCAGCCACAGAGTAAGAGTGAAAAAAGATTTACAGAAGTAAGAGAAAGGTAAAAGCCCAGAGGTAAAAGGCAGATGGGATAATTTAAGAAAAGCTGGCTAGGAACAAGCCAAGCTAAGGTCAGACATTTATAAGTAACAATGAGCCTCTGTGTGTGATTTATTTGGGAGCTGGGTGGCAGGCCTCCTGAAAAGAGTAAAGAGCAAAAACAAAAACAAAAACAAAATAACATGAACTAACACAGCCCCCTCAAAATGATGCAATAATTCTAAGCATACTAACCAAGCTTGCTAAGTCCATCTCAGTTGTACATGAGACAGAATGATACACTATTTTCTTAGATTAATTATGTGAACTTATATTCACTGTTCTCACTTATTCAAGTAACTATATGAATCTAAAAGATCAATTTATTAATAATTTCTCACTTGAGATTTAAATCAGATATTTATGTCTCCTTAAGCATGTACCACAGATAGTGAATTTCAATTTATCAATGTTGGCTTCAAATAGCATGATATTTGTGTCAATATGATTAAAATAAATCTAACCTAGCTTAAATTATTTATACCCATTTTCAATATATGAGAAGTCATAGTTAATACTGACAGAATAAATGTACTTCAAATCATAATTTAAGTTTAGTAAAAGAAATTCACTATAATATTAAATGTGAGAACAACACAATAAAAATACCCACCTATGGCTATCAATAAAGATAGACTGCAAAAGAAAAAGATGAGTATTGGTAAAGATTATGTGCCTACAACTACAACAGCTGGGTGTTGGATACAGGTGTGAAACTAGAGAGGAGCCATTTTGTATCACCCATCACAAATAATCAGGATGCTGGCTCTTGCTTAAAAAGGCTAATGATTTACCAATTCTCTGCTAAGGTTCCCCTAAAAGTATATATGTGACTTGATATTTACTTACATCTTTATCTAGGCAAAGTGTAAGATTCTAAAATCCACAAATAGTTGTGATGATTCAAACTCACTGCCATGCACAAATGTGTGAAGGCAGGTGGGTTTTTTTTTAAGATATATTTCTTTTTTATTTTATGTGTTTTAGTGATTTGCTTCTGTGTATGTAAGTGAATTGTATGCATGCCTGGTACCCGAAGAGACCAAAATATGGTGGGAGATCCCCTGGACCTGGGGTTACAGATGATTTTAAGGTGCCATGTGGGTGGTGGGAATTGAACATGAGTTCAGTGCTCATATGCAAGTGCAGCAATTTCTCTCAACCACTGAGCTCTCTCTCCAGTCCCAAGTCATGTGGTTTTAATTCAAACATACACATGACTAAGGTTGACCAATGAATTTGTCAACTTGTCCCCACTAGTTCAAAAGTTATCCCCAGGTCTTACAAATCAGAAAAAAAAATGCAAAATGGGTACATAAATCACAGTGTAATAGAAGTCTTAACTTAAAGACAAAAAGAAGAAGCAGAGAAAAAGCTCCTGAAATCTACATAGTAATCAATAATTCTGTTATTATTTGTTATCAGGACTCTAATGAGAGAATTGCCAAGCATCTGGCAACAAATAAATAAATCCTCAAAACATCATTCTTGCAAACTTGTGAGAAGTATAACAGACATTAACAATTATGTCATGATGGATAAAGAAGTAATTCAGACAGAAAAAAAAACCAGAATATGTTATTTATACAAACAGCAAAAATGTGTACAGCAATTGCTACTGTCTTTGAGACATGAAACATCTGTCTTTTCAGATAAAGACAAACAATGTGCTGCAACAATAGTGTCTATCCACGGTCCCATCCAAAGAAATAAAAGCCAACTCAGACTTTGCTAAGATTTCAGAGTCCTGGAAGAATAGAGGAGCTAAGAGGCACTGGTGGATTTTTATTGGTGTCCAGTCTCAATGAATGTGGTCAACGACACTACTAGTTCTTTATTCTAATTCAAAGTTTTAGTCATTGTCTCAAAGACCTTAATGATCATATACAGAAATCCAGCACTATAATATTTCAGGGCTACAGTTGCAAGAGCACTGTTACCTCTTTAGAAGTGATTTGTAGATAAGAAAATGTAAAGTGAGTTCCAACTACTGCAGGTTCTAAGTAGTGACAGTAATCCAACATATAAACAAGTGATATATTAATCAGAAAAGCTTCCTGGATTGTACCATTACTCACCTAGATAACTTATTCTGCAAAAAGCCCATGGGCAAGACAATCTACAACCAAGACTGGGTCAGTTTACTTAAAATGTAAAATATAAGGAAAAGCATTGTTGCAAAGATTATGAAGAAGGTAAGTGCCATTAAAATTGGTCACCTTTGCCTAATCAAGAAAGCACAATTTGGGGTAAACAGGAGAGATTGTTTAGTGGTGAAGAACATTTGCTAATCTTCCAGAGGATTCAACTTTGGATCCAAGTACTCAAATCATGTGGTTCACAAGTGACTGTAACTCCAGCACCAAGGAATCCAATGCCCTCTTCTGGTCTCCATGAGCACCTACACACACATAACATATACTCACTCACATTTACACAAAAGTACCTTCAAATGAAACACAATTTTTGATAGGTATCTTACTTGAGTAACTTCTACTTATCTGAATCAGAGATTTTAAAAAACTAACTAGAAATAACTATGTATTTTTTATCATAGAGCCCCACTTCCATAGGGATGATAATGTGCTTCATTTTTTTTTCAAAAATTCATTGGACTTCCTTCAAGACAGGTGTGATCATATAACTAAGACCAAACCAACCTTATGAAGGCAGGATGTTATGAAAATTTGAAAGAGAACTAGTTTATCTGTGAGATTATTGGTCTTTATTTTTCCCATTTTGTCCTATCTGGAACAGAATCATAGTGACTACAGCTATATATGTAATTTTTATTTTTGTTTTTTGAGACAGTGTTTCTCTGTGTACCCTTGGCTGTCCTGGAACTCACTCTGTAGACCAGGTTGGGCATTGAACTCGCAGAGATCTGCCTGCCTCTGCCTCTCAAGGTCTGGGATTAAAGGCGTTACAGTATCTGTCTTAATAGAAATGCAGTAACTCTATGAAAATCATGAGCCTTATGAGTGGAAAATAGAAAGATACAAGGACCTTGGGATACTGAAAATCTATAGTTACCTCATCAGATCTGAACTCCTCTTATATAAGAGGCAAAATAAACTCCCCTTTATTTAGGCTACTTATTTTCTTTAGTGGAGTCTTCATTTCCAATACATGAACACAATTCATGGCGGATAACAATATTCCTGAAGTCCCAACTAGAATTTCACTTTCTCAACATTCTACGGAATCACTCAACCATGCTTTAGACTAAAATAGGGTTCAAAGGACCTCCCTTTCATAGCACTCATCCCACTTGAAATTACTTGTTTAAGTTATGCATGTTTTGCTTACTTTTTAAAGCTCTAAATGAGCAAACACTATGCCAGTCTGATTTTCCCTACCCAATAAAAGTAGCAAAAAGACCATTACAGAGTAATAGTGAGTAACAGTTTAAATTAATGGAATGATAAAAAGTACAGAAAAAAAAATAAACAAAAAAAACAAAAAGAAATCTAGATTGATCCTCAAGATACTATAGCATTGATGCAACTCTTGAAATTGGAAATAAATGTTCTAGTTAATAGTAACAGTTTAGAAACCTAAAAAGTAATCTGTGTCACTTTGTCAAGGGCAATAAAAGTGGAACTTGAGAAACATTATTCAAGTGACAAGTGGTTTGGGGTGGTTCTAAAGAGATCTAGTACACATTTTACAACCAATTGAAAATATAATTGTTTCAACCTGGAAGTTTTCTATACTAGTAATAGTTAGCAGGTACTGTACTGTGATAACTTATGAACTTTTAACTAAGTTTGAAAGTGTAGATTATAAACTGAATGTTTTGTTCAATATCAAACAGTGTTTCTTAACATCTAAAAATTGTCATTGATTTCCATAAAAATATAAGACTAATATGACCTAACATAAGTCTTTCAGATCTAGAGGAGAGTCTGGTATACTCTGGCAAAATTATTACTAAAAAATACTACAAGACTTCACAACAAAGTTCATGTATCAATCTATTATGCAGGGGAATTACCAAAAGGAAGAATTATTCTAGAAAGAGTTCCTAAAGGCGCTTTCAAATCCTTCAGACTCTGAAGAAAGAACATCTATTCTGTTTCTATAACTCGACACAGCACTCAAAGTGCTAATGGGCTCAGTGAAAAGGGGGTAAGCAGGAATGTTGATGAACTGCTAAGAGCAGGAAACACTGTGGAACTCAGACATTCTGTGTTTGCTTGGATCTGATTGATATTTTGAGAACTGGCTTTGCTTGGATGTTCAGATACAAGGAGAAAAGTACCTTCTAATTATCTCACAAAATTCAATAAAGACTTAAGGACAACTTCTCAAAGCCATAGGGGAGTGGAGTTACACTCACTTCATAAAGTAAAAAATTAACCATAAAAGACAGTATTCCATCTGCAAAACATGTAAAGGGACATCCATGAGGGCTGGCACAGTTTTACAAACTTAGGAGCCAATAGTACTAAGCCATCCTGTGGCCAGTCTAATTCTGATGAAACTTGAATTACAGATTTTACTACAAATAGCTACTTGTATCTTACTACCCTCTGCCTTGATTCCTTCCCAAATCATTCATTTTGTTCTCCACTTCCCTAGCCCCCTACTTCTTAGCATCCCTTAGTCCTATAGCACTATGCCCTGATATACAGCAGGCAAAAATCAGTGAAGTGGCAGAATTGTGATTGACATTTGAAATACTGATGTCAAATTATTTGACAGATGTCAAAAAGTGTTTGTTCTCTGCAAACCAGTCCTTATCACATGGAGGAAATTCCTTATATTTTTCATTTATTCAGGTATACACACTAAGAAATGCCAGTGGTAACAAAAGGGCCCTTTATTAAATTAAGACAATCTTTTTCCTTTGGTAATTTAAAAGTACACTCAGTAAATGGGAACCAAATGTTATGGAGTGAGTAAGAATAAAAACAGCTACTGGTGGAGAAAGGTGAGGGTGGGAATGGGATGTCAAAACAAAGTTACTGAGAATGGCAAAGGGATGCTGCCAAAAACAGAGGCCAGAAGAGGGAGAAAAAGCCAGGCCTAATAGCCTATCATGGCATTTGCAGAATGGATGATAAACACTGGGAATTCTATAAAGGTTACTTTGGGCTCGACACAGGGAAGACAGCTGAAAAGACAGATGAATTCCAACCTTGTCCCAGACAATTTGACAGATCAGCATTAGTTATCAAATGTCACCCAATAGCCAGCCTCTGATGCCAAGTGGTACATAGCCCTTTCTCCTTATTCATGGTTTGTTCACCTGCAATTCACTTAGCACCAATAAAACATGGAAATGGATTTAAAAGATGGCTCTTTCAGAATTCAAAGAAATCGAATTATCTTCAGAGGAATCTTTAGTGCTGAGCTGGTTGAAGAGACAAAGTTAAAACATATTGAAGTATAAGTGCTTGAGAATTTAATAGTTAGGGTAGATGACAGTGTGGCATGTGCAGTTCACATGATCTAAGTTGCAATTTTGGCAATCACAATAGTTCCTGGCATTTTCATTTTTGTACTGGTGCTCAATTCAATTCAGTCCACAAAGAACAGATATCGAGATGTGTATAAGTATAAACCATTTGTGCTGATACATGGGGAGCAAGGAAATGAAGCAAAAGGCTACCCAGAAAATTGAGGCAGAGGAATAAGAAATGGGGACAGTGACTGAGATAAGCAGAGATTATGTAGACTAAGATCTTTGTATTTGTCTTCTGTGATGGAAAAAAAATATGTGACAAAGTGCTAGGTTTCATCTAAGTGCTTAGAAACCATTTGAAAATGCACCTTTATAGATAAAATATGAGATGACACAGGTCCTGAATTATTTCCTACAATGTGGAGCACTGAGATACTGTATTTCTGAATGACATGAGACTGCTTTCAAGAGTCTCACTGTAAGATTCTCACAAAATTAAGCCCCTTAGCCCATACAAGTAGGAATCTTACAAAACCTAGTCGGGTCTCTGAAGAATTCAATCCATTTGTTTGATTTTGCATAGATTAAACACAATCAGATCATGTCGCATGTTCAGAAAGTATTTATGCTGCTTGCAAAATGGAGTCTTTACAATGTGCTTACCAGGAGCTCTGAATATAAACTTAGCTGTAATTTGGTTTCCCCAGAAAAATAGACAAACTACTAATACATTATGGAATTGCACAAAAGCCATTTTGTGGTAGATTTGAGCTTTTGGGTACCTGAGACAAGAACATGCAGTAAGGATAGCATAAGTAATGTTGGCAGATAAAGCAAGAAAAGACAGCGCAGGTTAACCAGGAGAAAAAAAATCCCTTGCAGCAGAGTTGGAACACAGCTTAATAATAAGAATGATTGCCTAGCATATGGGAGATTCTGAGTTTGATACCCAGCACTGAAAACAAAACGCTTCCATTTTTAAAATGAAAATTTAATTTTGGAGGTGTGAGGAACATCCAGCAACAGGGTTCTCCTTAACATTTCCTTCAGTTAAGTCCCAAGACAATTGGTTTTGTGAAAAGGACAATACTGGCCATGAGTCAATAAACATATTGCAATTGTAACTTTCAAATTCCTTAGAGTTTTTTTTTTTTTAATTCCCTACAGTTTGTAGGACTGACAGGGCAAATTAAAGGACTATGTTGGTAATTCTCCAATCACTCATTGGGCTTTGAAAAGAAAATGTTCAGAAACCAATCACGTCATTTACAGTGATTCAAAGGGCTAGTGTGCTGTGTCTTTAGCAGAATAGTAATCACTGGAAATGATCACTGGTAGTAAGCAGGAATATTGGGGCATTAGTGTCTGTTAGTTACCTAAGGTAAGCTATCTGTTACCAACAGAAGCCTTGCAGAAACTTTGAGCATTATCTCGATGGTTCAGTGTAACTCAGCAACCATCTGGAATGCTGCAGTGTGATGACACTGCTCCTGGGTACGGCAAACAGCACAATCATTAAAAAATTCATTTCACATATCTTTCTGCAAGCAAATACATTTTATAGCAGTTTCAATCCTTCTTTCTTGAAACAAAGAAAAGCTTAGTTCCAGAAAAATTAAAAGTAAATTGATTGCCTTAGGGAAATATATTCAAATATCACTTTTCTGTGTTAGAAATTTTGGGGGGTGGAATATTGGGTGGAATAGTGAAATAGATGGTGGAGATAATAATGTAAAACATATAGAAGTAAGTATATGAAAATGATAAGCAACATAGGAAGAGCACTCAACTCATGAAATCTTTATTTGCACAACTAGGTAGAAATCAACTTAATAAAATGCAAATGTGTCACTGGGGTGCAGACCTAACATTTGTGCTGGAATTTATGAATAATAACTATGAATAATGAATACCAAAATTGAAGGGATCAAACGTCACCTTCTGTTTATTTGTCATTATCCGTCTCTTATGGACAGTACTCAATTTTGTTCTTTTGCTCTTTTCTTTAAAAACTACAAAAGTTATTCTTTTTGAGTTGTCCACTTAATCACTCAACTTAGAGGAAAGCAGGCTGTATGTTATTAGGTGCTGCTTCACAATCAATTTTACAGATTCAGAAGAAAGATCAATTAATCTGTTCTTTGAGGAAGTCAGAAAACGTGAGGATATCCTACATTTGCCCTATGATCTTATCCAGAAGGAAGTGGTCCTTTTACCTTCAACACATGCGTGATTCACTGTGACCCTCCTTGCCATCAGCTTTCCCTAACTCCTCACTGATGCAGAGCATGGCAGCTCCATAGAGCATTGAAGAAGCCTTGCTATCTATTTGGGCCACAGCTGTGGGGGCCTTCCCAGAGTTGACTCAAAACTATGCCCACAGGAGTAGCAGAAAACTCTTGGGCTAAAATAACCTGAATTAAAACACTGACACAGTTCTAGAAAAAATATCTTGTAGTAACTGATACATAGTAAGCCCAGACCATAAGAACCATTCCCCACTCCACACCACCACCTATGCCACTACTAGTTCTTAACAGTAATTTCCATTCGCAAATTAAGACAAGAAAACAAATCAAAATAGTGCTGAAAATTAGACTCATAAATTTAAATTCTGTGCCCATTGGCAGATACCCTTGGCATAATCTGTTTTTTCCAAAAGACTGCATCTCCTAAACTCCGATCTTACTGCATTTTCCCCTTGTTGGTTAATGTGTATCTTTCATGACTGAATCTGTGAAACATAGGGCTAATGAGCAAATTCCATGCAGTGGTGAGAAAAGCCTTGAGCAATCTGGGCAGAAAACAAGATAACACTGGGAGTAGAGAATTGGAAGCTTCATTCAAACCTACATGATTTCCATTCTCTGATATTCCAATTTGGCAGACAGAAGACAGAAGGTGCAGAAGTGTTTAACACGAAATGTTGGACTTTAGCATGAAAATACTCTGAGTAAATTGAAATTATTAATTACAGAAAAAGCTTCTTTGGCCCTAGAGTTTTCTTACCCCCTTAATTCAACTTTGATTTTTTTTTTATTTGTTTCAATCAGTTGTGGACAGAAACTAATCTATGTTATCACTAAAGATGCAGATGAAATAACTAGTTTTGGAAAAATGTAAATGATGGTGAGTTAAAGAACTAAAGATCATCATTTCTCATATATTAAGATGTGACACAGTTCTTTAATCTAATATCCATGAACCAATGGGTTGGGCTGGGAATGGCTGGGAGTGGAAAGCTTTGAAAAGAAAGAAGAGAAAGGGACATATAAAAATTGTATTTAGAAGACTTCAGGAAGCATTCAAAGAACACTCTGAATACATACACACACACACACACACATACACACACACACACACACACACACACACACACACACACACACGGGAGGGGAGTTATACACAGAGTTGTAATGCTCACATAACTTCCTGGATAAGATGTTTATAGGACACTACCAAGGGCACTGACAAATGATTTTCTTCTCTTGGGAAATCTTTGCACTCTTCAGAGTTCAAAGTTTTGTACAGAGTTTATGCAAACTGAAAAGTTTATATTTTTAACACCCTGTTGTCTGTCCCAATACAGGAGATCCATGGTAGTTCAATAGACTACACATGAGTAATCATTTTACCAAGACAAAAGTGGGCAAACTGTTTGGAATGAATCTAATTCCTTGTGTAACCACCATTAAAAAGACACATGTGATGACGATTAGGGTAGTCATTGATCTGATTACAGGGGAAGGCCAGTTCAGGGACCTTCTCCACTATTGCTTGGAGTCTTGGCTGGGGTCTTCCTTGTGGGTTCCTGGGAATTTCACTACCACCAGGTTTCTCCCTAACCCCATAATGGCCCCCTCTATCACAATATCTCTTTCCTTGCTCTCCCATTCTGTCCTTCCCCCAACTAGACCAGCCTACCCTAATTGTCATTATAAAACCTTCATCCAGTAACTGATGGAAGCAGATGCAGAGATCCACAGCTAAGCACTAGGTGGAGCTCCTGGAATCCAGTCGAAGAAAGGGAGGAGGGATTATATGAGCAAAAGGGTCAAGATCATGATGGGAACCCCACAGAGACAGCTGACACAAGCTAGTGGGAGCTCATGGACTCTGGACTGACTGATGGAGAACTAGGTATAGGACCAAACTAGGTCCTCTGAATGTGGATGACAGTTGTGAGGCTTGGGCAGTTTTTGAAGTCACTGGCAGTGGGATCAGGATTTATCCCTAGTGCATAAACTGGCTTTTTGGAGCCCATTTCCTATGGAAGGATACCTTGCTCAGCCTCAATACAGTGAGGAGGAGCTTGGTCTTGCCTCAACTTGATATGCCAGACTTTATTGACTCCCCATGGAAAGCCTTACCCTCTCTGAGAAGTAGATGGGTGGTGGGGTTGGGGAAGGTGGGGGGTGAGTTGAAGGAGGGGAGGGAGGGGGAAATGTGGTTGGTATGCAAATGGAAAAAAAATCTTTTAAATAAAAAAAGACACATGTGAACCCAGTGCTTGAGAAGAATTGTTATGCTGTTTAACAGACTAAAACAAAAATGTCTTTTCTTGTGTGCATGACCATTAAAAACAACCTTTCTTTCTGGCCATGTCTGTTTACTAAGGGCATGAAGACTGAGCTTACCTTCCTTCTGTACCTTCCAACTAGACACAGGAAGTCCAGAAAAAAACCATTAACACTAACCAATATTTAAAATTAAAACTAATCATAGTACCTAAATGTTTCAGAGGTTACTCAGGTACTTTGAAGAAGCCAGAAAAATCTGAAGAGAGCTATCAAATAGATTGTCCAGTAAGTAGATGTGACTAGTTATGGTTTTACAACTCCTATCATCCACCACTTAAGAGGTAGAGGCAGGAAGGTCAGCATTTCCAGGCCATCCTCTACTACATAGAAAGTAAATGTTGCTGGCTATGAAAGTCCACACCTATAATGACATCACCAGAGTGAGAGAAGGCTGGAGGCTCACAAGTTCAAAGCCAGCCAGGCTACATAGCAAGACTCTATCAAAACAAAACAAAACAAAAACTAACAGACGAGGTTAAAGAAGATGCTCACATCTCCCCTTTCTTTAAGAAAGCTCTTGAACTCACCTCAGAGTAAATCATCCATCTGAACTATTTACTTTCTTTTGACCACACCCCACATATTATTCAGAACAGGGGAATAGTAGATGGATTATGCACTAAACTGAACAATTCCGTGAACTGCACACTGACAGCTCCCACAGTGTATTTAAGACTGAACTGTCTTTACAAAATTTCATCATATTCATAGATACTGCATGAAAGAAGCTTCCACTGCTCAATGAAACTTTTATTCCAACTTCTAAAAATTAAGTACTTTTGTGGATTAATTCCCATTCTCATCTTCTGTATCTGTCTGATCTCATCTTCCTTGTCTCCATTCCATAGTGTTCAGCTCCTTTCTGCTGTGACCAAAATATCCACTCATCTTACAATCTCTATTCAGACCTCGTTTCTCTTCCTTCAGCTTTGTGGCCTTTCCTTGTCATAGCAGATTTATCTGCTAAAAACTCATACCTCCGTGAGCTACAGGGAGTCAATGAAAGACAACAGTAATGGGCAAGTGTCTGCCAGGATAACCACTGATAATGGAAACAGTCCATTTTCTGGAGACATTTCCTCCTTTCCACCAAAGACCATTCAGAATATGCCTGATATTTCTGTGGGGACCCTCCTATTATTAGAAACAGCTGTGTCTGGAATGTCCTTAGTAGGGAGGGTATGTTACCAACACTGCTTACAAGATAAAAACCTTAAGGACAGGAATATTAACTATACAGTTAGTCTGCATACCCTATGAAAGAGCTCACATTTTAACATTTGCCATAAAACACAAACTTTAAATCTTAGCAATGTCTTCAATATCTAAAATGGTGCCATAAATTTTATATTTTTTCCAGAAGGAAAAAAACAGGCTATTCAGTAAACTACTCAACTATTTGCTCAGTGGAAACTCATGGCTTAATGTAACACTGGCCTTCTCTTGCCCTTGATGTCAAGATCATTGGGCCATCAGCCAAAGCCTAAAGAAGTTAGTTTCATCTTGGTGAATTGGAATCTTTAGTGTCAGACATAGTCAGCCTGACTAATGGGAGCCACAGCTTGCCAAAACCTACAGCCTCCCTGTCTGTTCCACCCATCAAATATGTTTAGAAGTCTATGGCACAAACCCAGCGTGCTACAGATCCCAATCAACTATCAATAGCTTAAGTGTAAGTGATTGTGGATTAAGTACAAGCCAAATGTGTTTCCCTTTTAGTTGCAGGAATTCCAGTGCTGTTATGGCACACATAATGCTCACAATGATTCAGACAGGCATCCACCAGCTAAGTGTTATAGAATGCTCTGCACATGCAACAATTACAGCATTCAGCACAGTTAATAGGTATCTCAGTTTGAAGCTCCAGAGGCAACACATGGACAATATTGACAAGACTTCCCACATGTCAGTTGAATATGATGGAAGATGGAGATGTCCCTAGATTTCCTGCTGGGTACTCTGCAGGCATGTTTCCATCTCTTAGGAATCCCACAGCTATTGAACAAAAGAATGCCTGTTATGTGTGAATTTTTCTAGTGAATCTCTGACTTCACTGACCTTCCAATATTGATCATCAACAGTAATTTACTGAACTTTTTACCTTTCTACTTTTTAATTCTTGTGGTAGGACTCAAATTCAGAGTTCTATCAACACAACATTCTTTTTTCAATTCTTAGCTTCCCATCCTATGAATATTTTCAGAGACAATGATTTAAAATGAATGGCTCAGGAAAATGATCTTGCTTTTTTTTAATTTATGACAATCCCAAATGTGTATACAATGGATTGTGGTCATATTCATCTCCATTACTACCTTATTTCCCTCCCACTTTGGTTGACTCCCTTCTTCCCAACCAGCACTTTCCTACTTTCATGCATTATTTGTATGTGAAGGCCTTGTGCACAGTTACTGTGTGTTCATGACTGCAACAGCCTTGTTATATTCTGAGACAACATGTCATGCCACTGTTCCCCATCTTCTGCCTTTTATAATCTCTTCTTCCCTTTTTCTTTGATGCTCCCTGGGCCTTGGAGGGGTTGATACAGATACCCCATTTAGGGTTGAGTATTCAGTGTGGCTCATTCTCAATGTTGTGTCCAGTAATGAATCTCTGCATTAACTATCACCTACTGCAAAAAGAAGCTTCCCAGACTAAGGTTGAGAGGATCACTAATCGCTGAGTATAAATAGAAGTACTTGGAAGAGAATTTGTTCATTTAGCAAAGCATCAGTAGTATGTAAACCTACCAACCCTGGACCTGTGGCTTCCTCAACCAGAGGCTCTTCACCAAGTGTGTAGTGCCAACCAAGAATTTCCTCTCATGGAGCAGGCTCAAATCCAATCAGAAGGAAGTCTTTCAATAACAAGTTGTGTCAAGAATGAATATCATCAACTGGCTTACACCTAAATACAATGCCACTTCAGTGTACTGAGAAAGTAATGTTTCTTTTTCTTTCTTCCCTGATCACAAATATGTCCTAAAATCCATACCCATTAGGAATCCAACTATCACTGTTTTAACCGGTGATTATCTCTCCCAAGAATAAGATGGAAAATCTACATCATGAAAGCCTACTGTCTCCTCAGAAAGTTCATATTTTGGAGCTCAGGCCTATGTATGTTTATTTGCCTTTTAATCACTAGAGCTTAGACTACTGAATTGAGCAGATCCAACTTCCTGTACAATTGTGGAGAGAGGCATGGTGGAAGGATTGGATGGTCAATAATACTTGCATTTATTTTGAAGAAATCATACTTATTCCATAATAATAATGCTCAGATTTTCGAGGTCTATAAAATTATATATTAATTCAAAACTTAAACAAATCTAAAGAACAAAGCTGATTCCAGTTACTGGTTACAACATTAAATTTTTCCAATCAAACTCTCATCCAATAACTGATGGAAGTGGATGCAGAGATCCTCAGCTAGGCCCCAGGTGGAGCTCCAGGTGTCCAACTGTCAAGAAGGAGGAGGGACTGCAAGAGCGTGAATTGTTGAATCCAAGATTGCAAAAAGCACAGGGACAAATAGCCAATCGAATGGAAGCACATGAATTATGAACCAATGGCTGTGGAGCCCCCAGCTGGATCAGGCCCTCTGGATAAGTGAGATAATTGAATAGCTTGATCTGTTTGGGAGGCACCCAGGCTGTGGGACCAGGACCTGTCCTTAGTGCATGAGCTGGCTGTTTGGACCCTTGGGCTTACACAGGGACACATGCTCAGCCTGGAAGGAGGGGACAGGACTTGCCTGTACTGAATCCACCAGGTTTAAATGAGTCCCCAGGGGTGTCTTGGTCCTGGAGGACATGGGAATGGAGGGGAGGGACTGGGGGGAAGGTGGGGGTGGGGGAGGGAGGGGGAGGACAGGGGAACCCATGGCTAATATATAAAATTAAAACACATAATAATAATAAAAAAATTTCTCCAATCAACTAAATATTACTCACCCTTCATTCCTGTGACCACAAGGAAGAACAAATGGAATGTAAATTGAGCTGCAGTTTTAACAGGCATTTTTAGATTTTTTTGGAATATTTAATATTTTACATTTCCATACTTTGTCCAATACCTGCCATTTCTTTGTTTCCTACTGTTGTAAGTGCAGTATCATGAGGATATGATTTTTCCTAACCCTTGCCTAGTTCTCATCCCTCACAGACATGAAGCTATAACAGTGTAATTAACTCCAGATGCCCCATCTTCACTTCTGACTCTAGGAGCTGAGCAAGCCGACCCTGCAGGGTGTGGACTAAAGTGGGTGGAAGAATGTCTGGCTCCATCCCAGCCATGGTGGCCTCACCCAAATTGCAATCCTCCCCCACTAGACAATACCTAAGGTCTGCAATCATGTTTACACAGCTGGAACTGCACAGCCCCTGAAGATCATGCAAAGAAGACTAAGACTGCTCCCTGCTCCAATATGAATTTAATCCTATTTCTTGAAAGAAGAATAAATGAATGTATTAAATTCCCAGTGTCATGATAAGGGTGACTGGGAAAGAGTCTGAATGCTCCCCTTCTGAACAGAATGTTCATTATCATGATTGTGGCAGCCCAAAGGCATGAGGCTTTCTATCTGCTACTAAATAAGCAGCAGCCAATGATAACTTCCTCCAGATGGAACAGCAGTACTACCAAAAAACACGACCACCCACTTCAGAATTCATTTTATCATTATCTTAAAAATGACAGAGTAAATTACTTTAGTGAAGCAGGGTTTCATGCCAGTCTGTTCTCCCCTTCATGGAACCCCTACCTGAAAGCTGTCATATTCCTGCTCAACAATGCCAAGGAGCCCTCCCCACAGCCCCATTAAGGCCTAAAGTAAAGAAAAGATAAGGTGTAAGTTTGATCCCAGCTTGACACTGTGTGTGCTGAGAGCCTAAAGCCACAGGAAGTGCTGAAGACTGCAAACTGCTGGGGGTTTAAAAAAAAAGGCAAACACTTCTGCTCCAATCATTTACCCAAAGGCAAAATTCTCTCAAGAAAAAATGGGGCATGACCCATATTTACTACAGGCACTCAAGACTTAACCTGTTTCACATCAAAGGGAAAGTTTACACCTCCACAGAACAGAAGAAGCCAGCCTTTCTCAGTGAAGTTGAGTTGTGTGAAAGGGAACCTTCCTTCAAAGGGCAGTCTAGCAAAGAGTCTTAGACTGTGGACTGCGGAGCAAAACTGCCTCGCAATCCAAGCTCTGAGACTTCCTGGCACTGTCATGGAAGTTACTTAAAATAACCATGACTTCTTGGATGTTTTTCCAATCTGGGAGAAAGACTAACAAGACTGACCTTGAGGTTGATGGAATGATTAAAAGAAAAAAGAAGAAAACAGTGAGCTTTAAAAAAAAGTCTAGAAATGTAGAAGAATTCAATACACCTTAGGTGCAATTACAGACACATAGAGAAAACTCTAACTCATTAGGAGCTATGAGTCCAAACTGGTCTCATCCTTCACTATTTTTCCAACTACCAGTGGAATACAAAGAAAAGGATGCTAAGAAATACTTTCTTTTAAAGACATCATCACATTAGACTACACCAATGACCCAAATGCCACCAAGGTCATTCTTTTGTATTGGATTTACATTAAGATGCAAGTACTATTTGAAAAGGAGAGAGCAATTTGTTTAAGAAGTCCCTGGAAATGGTTAGGACCTTGAAGAAACTGAGCACTGAACAAGTAAATTTTTATGTGGATAGTAAGAAAGAAGCAAATAAAGGATGTGAACACAGGGCTCTGAGCAGAAGCATTAGTGGTAGGAGAAACTATGAAAACCTAAACAGTACAAACAGTATTTGGTGCTTGGGCTCTCAAGTAGAGGCAAGATGCAGGCACACAGATATAGTTACATGATCCATCCAATTGTGTCAAAGACTGGACCTTGCATACACCAGAAAATGTGAGAAATGCTATTTCATTCATGCTTGCTTTTCTTCCTAGGCACTGTCTTTGTTACAGATCTCGTCATTTAATGGAAGGAAACACATATGCAGAATATATTCAAATTCAAAAAATAGACTTCAGACAGGAAATATTGACAAGATGCCTAATATGCTATTTACAAAGAATTAAATTGAATGAGGCACCTGGATCAGGCAAACCAAAGAGGTTGTACCACTCACATTTGGAAAGGCAGCACTGTGGTGATATTTTATTTGTGCTCTAACAAATAAAGCTTGCCTGGAGAATATATGAATAGAACAAGCCAAGCCACAAGTTCTTACCACTAGGAAATCCTCAGCCCAAGAGAGCTACTTTCTGTATACTCATGCCTTATATGACTTTCAGTGCTCTGCCATCCTACTTCTTTTCTCTGCCCAGCTTCATCACTTCCTCTTTCCACCCAGCTCTATCACTTTCTATCTGTCTGTCCAGCCCTCCAGACCTCTATGGTTAACTAGCACTGGGATTAAAGGCATGTGCCACCACTTTCGGCTCTGGTCCCAGTGTGGCCTTGAACTCATAGAGATCTGAATGGATCTCTGCCTCCTGAATGCTGGAATTAAAGGTGTGTGCTATGTTTAATACAGTGACTGGCTTCTTCCTCTGATCCCCAGATAAGCTTTATTGGGGTGCAAAAATAAAATATCATTACACAGCAGTAAGCTGACAGTACAGAAAGTTTTACCATTGATTAGCAGGGGGCATAATGTGAGAAAGGAAGTGAGGAGGAATACAGAAGTTGACTTTCATTGTGAAAGCAAGAGAAAGTCACGATAAGAGGAAATTCCAACAAAGTGAAATCATAAAATTAAAGGCCAGGGGCATAGGTTAAAAAACAACATCTAGAGAAAGCAGCAATCACTTTCTAAAATGGAGGTACATAAAACTAAAACAGAAAGATAGGCAAGAGGGCTCTTTAAAATCAAAGTAGAGAGGCCTATTTAATTCGAATATATATATATATATAATAGTTCCTTCTATTTCTCCACTCAAACCAAACCATGGATGCAAGGCTAAGTTTTCCTCATAGATCAGTATCTCCAAAGGCTAAGCAGTGGAATTACTAAGAATAGTAAGGTAAATGCAGTTCTGAAGGATTGATAAAGCCCCACATACCATATGGATTAAGTCCCAGAAAGATTTAAAGGCCCTCAAGGTAAGTTGGAGCAACTCTGGCCATAGGATTTGGGTAGGTCTAAGATACAGGAAATGGGCTAGTAGTCCTGAACTAATGGCCAGTTAAGAAATCAAAGGAAAGAGCTAATCATTCCATTTTGAGAAAGTTAGAGGCAGCTGCCAAAGCATCAGAGAGGAAACAGCTGTGTTCTTCACTTAGGGGAAAGACCTAATTAAGTTGAAAATTGCCAACTATTCAGAAATGGCGAAGGAAGATGAGAACATGAATTGGATGTACACAGAAAAGAGGACCACTTGCACCAATATACACACTTTGAAAGCTAAACACATGCAAATGAAAGCCAAAAGGAGGAAGACTCTCACAATGTCTAACACAACCTACATTTTTTTATCTCCATATCCTTCATAATAATGGAAGGGTTTTAGACCCCAAAGACTCATAACTAAGAGTCAGATTTTCTGACCTGCCTTGTCCTTTAGAAACAGAGAAAAGTTCAAACTTAGAGTCCCCCAATAGCCTTTTCATGCTAAATAAATTCTAGTATGCTAAATAGGACATTAGCAACAGTGAGCCCCTCTAAATTACCAACCCTACAATACAGATAAAGGAATGAGGGGCTCAGAGACAAAAAGGTCCTGGAGATCATTCAGGGAGTTAGTGCAGATCCAGAACTTCAATCCACATGCTTAAACAGGACTTTCCCCTCCCCCATCTAAACAACAACAACAACAACAACAACAAACAAAAAAGGGAGGGGAAATACAATAATGGCTATTTAGAAATCCAGGGTGACCATGGTATATTTTAACAAGGTGAAAAATATGTTTGCATCATCATTGAGAAATAGTCATTTGCAAGTTACCAGTATATATACTATCACACACAAAAAAGCATGGCATGGCAGTCCATGCCTGTATTCTTAAAGCTCTAGAGAGGCTGTGGCAGAGGATCTCAAATAAAAAAAAAAAAAAAAAAAACATCCTGAGCTACAGAATGAGATCTTTTCTCAACAAAACAAAAGCAAATCTAGAATGACTGTGCCTCAGGAAAGCTGTACTCCAATAGGCCAAAAAAGAATAGAGCAGTCTGATCCAAAAGAGCCCAAGTCAGAGGAAATGACAAGGAATAGAAACTAAAGACTGATTTTAGTAGGCATTTGATGTGGCGTGGGAATGGGATAGACACCAATGGGAGTAAGAAACCAGCAAGCATAGAGTAGGAAAGCAAGAAGAGTTAAGCTGTGATTCAACTGGCATATTATGCTGTGGAACATGGGATTGCCAGTGACACAGATAACAAAGCAGGCAAGTGCCACATAAAATGTAAGAAAGTGAAAGACCAGGAACTATAAGGATGCCAATGCAGTAGATACACCTGGTACTATCAAACATGCCCCTTGGGATATTTAAAGCAAGCCCATTATTTCCCTCATTTTATAGCAATGCTTCTTACTCCTTGATCTTTTTGGCATCATGCTAGGTGCTGCTGCATTTTCCTGAAGCAACATGTCTTCCAAACTGGAGGAGGCAGCCCTTTTATACCAATGATGAAAACTTCCTGCCAATCCAGTAGCCTTTGAGACTTCAAGTAGAAAAATAATACCCTGGAGTCACATATGTAGGAAGCAGAAACTTTCTTCTGATCTATGTTCTGTGTCACGGTCAATCATTTCACAACTAGAATGTGTAGAATGACATGATGAGAACTTCCCTGGGGAAGAAATATTGCTAGATGGCTTAAATGTTTGGTAGTATTTAGAATGAATTGGTGAACACGTGCACATTTGAGATCCCCTGTGACCTGTGTGGGAAACTGGAAGAAGTACGAAGGGAATTAACTCAACCATATGAAAGAAGTCACAAAAAATGTTTAATAAAGGATAACTGACTTGGGAAAAATTAGCAAAAATTTTCTGTGCCATTGATTGTTTCTCCATTTCCTACAAAAGTGAAGTATAAGAAGTTGTCCGCCAACACAAAAAGCATAGCAAGGCTAACCTGAAGACAGGAGGCATAGAGAAAGACCTAGACAAGAAATATCAAGGTAAAAGTATATAGAGGGAAGGGAAGGAGGAGACTATAGTTAAAACAGCAGTACAGAGAAACCCTGTCTCGACCGAAAAAAAAAAAAAAAAGCAGTGGACCATAGAAGAAAGGGATTGAAGTATTAGTTTCAGAAGAATAGATGAACTATAAGAGGTATGACCTTTTAGCCAAGCAGGGGGATTCATCAATCTTTAAGGAAAACAGAGACATTTAACAACTAGGAAAGGGAATGAACTGAGAATTAAGTCCATTGTACCCTTAAGACTTATTTGCTCCCTAATACCAGGGTTAAAAGCCTCTTCTCTGGTAGACCTTCACCAGATTTTAGCTTAACTATTTTTTGATAGACAAGTGACCTGCCATTTCAATTTGATTTTTTACCCCAAGCTTTATGACATTGCCATTGAGCTGATTCCAACAAATGAATGCCAAAGGGAGGAAATTAAGATGAAAGAACAATTACCCCTCAAAGCAAGCACACCATACCATCTGTTAGCTTGAATATGGCACTCATTACAGACCCACTGGCAAATGGCTATGTGCTCAGGAATCTGAAAAGGTTGTGCCCTGAACCCAAAATCAGATAAAAGAAAGCTCACCAGTGGAAGGCCTTTAACAATTGTCAAGCCCCTCTCTCTTCCTGCATTTAAAAAACAGGCAAGCTGTGAATTAGCATGGCAAAAATCATGGACATAGATATAGAAGCAGAGCGTCATGGAAAGAAGAGATCAGCACAGACCAAGCAAGGCTACTCACAGGACTATTTTGATTGTACTATAAAGTGGGAAAGACACATGGATGATATAGGGGAGATGAAATCAAGAATGATTCACTTTTGGCAATTCCATTTTGAGTACCTACTAATAAAAAGGCATCGTGCTAAATGTTTGTCATACATTACTATCTCATTCAATTCTCACCACCTATCTCCCTGGAAAATTCTACCAATAGCCTTCATTACACAGATGTGAAATCTGAGCAGGCATATAACATGTTTATAGTCACACAGCTATTAATCTGTGAAGTGTAATGAGAACCTGATGTCCCTGACTCTTAGGTCAGTGCCCTTGTTGGTAAATGTGATCACACTGAGATGAAAGCACCCAGGTCAACAGGACATGAAAGGGAAGAGAACAGGGGAGGGGGCAATCTAGCAATCTGATTCACAATTACAGTGTCCTAAGAAGAAGTGTGATGCATATAAACATCACCATAGTTATTGATCTTAGCCATACTGTTCATCATTATACCTCATAAACATATAAGCTGAAATTTTGAGAGGTTAGTGACTTATCCAAGGCAGCATAATAAACAAATAATATAGAAATTGCAAGCCCTTGTTCCTACTGAGCTACGTGCTATAAAAATATTTTAGGTACCTATAATTATCTTTAATATTTTGCTTATAGCACATGGATTTAGATTTTTAGGTCTACAGAAGTTATGTACTTTCAGCTACATTTGTCATGGAATGTCAAACAATGAAAGGAAAATTATTTTCACAATGAATCTGCCTTTTAAAAACCATGGTGGTGATCCCTGTGTTCTAAGTTCTTTGTGCATAGCCTTAATTGCACACAGTTCTCTTTTGTCCCTCCTTTCAACATTTGCATATTGACAAATGTAAATACATCATAAGGTCCTTCATAATCCAAAACACTTTATGCTGCAAAATTGCAGCCTGTTAGCTAGACTCAATAGCATAGAACCAGTAAGGCTAAGCCATATAACTTAAAGTAATACAAGACAAACAACTATAAGGAATGCAAGGGTAGAATTATTTTTTCATTTATCATTTTATTTAATGAATGGCTGTCTCCTAAGATTTTAAAACTTTGTAAGAGCCTGAGGTTGAAAGGTTTTTGGTTTTATTTTTTTTCAATCATTAACAAATTCACTTTTCCCACTATAAAAAAGACAGAAATCCAAAGGTACATAAATTCCCATCATTTCTCAGATTACAGTGTCCCCATGGATCTGCTGTAAGCTCATTCATATGGCAAGGAGATATGACCTTTCAGGTAGGAGCTCGGCATTTTTCGGTGCATTGTTAGAAGAGGAAAAAGAACAGAAGGGATTTTTTATATTCTTTATTTGACTTTTTAGAAGAAAACTAGAAATGAAAGATGTGTTCTCTTTTCTTTTTTCTTTTTTTTTTTTTTTTTTTTTTTTTTGTCAAAGTCTGACCATGATGTAGGAACAGCAATAACAAAAGAATCACAATGGTATCTGCTACTTACCAGCTGCTTAATAGCAATGAAGCAAGAGGAGAGCAGACAAGACCAATATGGATGATCTTAGCTGTACATTTTTTGACCTAGAAAAGGCTAAGTAGAGGTACCACTACCAGAGATTTGCTTATGTCACCAGGATGCCAGAATATATGAAATTCTTATTTAAATTAGGCCAGACTTCACTTCAAATCTTTCATGGACATCCTATAATCTTTCAAGAAGCTGCTTCACAGAAATGACTGGACAGGGAATGGAGCTTTCTAACATCTACACATTTCACTGTGAGTAAACCAAGTAACAACTATCAAATGTTCTTTTGGACATCAATAGCTCTGGGTAAACTGGTGAGGTTATCTGGCTTCTCTTTTCTATGCATTTCTCTCCTCTAAGACTATTCAATGTCTATAAATCATCCTCCTTACATCTCTACCTAACCCCCAGTTTGGAACAATATCTAATAGAAATCATTTACACCTTAAAATGAATCTGAAAACATGAATTTACTCTCCTCCTGTGGGATGCCTGAAATTTGAAATATAGTCATAAAATGCAATGTGCCAAGCTCTGTTCAAAGGATTCCAGACATCAGCAAGCAGATAAGGAGTTTTGAAGGACAGAGATGCTGATGTCAAACAAAATGGAGAGGCTAATTCACGACTCAATCTACTGTTTATGCTTTGGACACTTACTATTTGGCAGAAAATAGACAAAGTGTTTTACCTGAATCATCTCACAACTACCCTGATAGGTAATTTCTGTCATTCTCCCATATTGCAAATGAGTAACTAAATTGAGGCCCACAGACACCAATTGTCAAAGGTTAACCTGGAACTTAGATTTGTCATATTCCAAAGTCTGTATTCATTTTCACTATGCTATGTGGCACTGCTGGCAATGTTGATCTTGAATATTGTGGAGTTTTATTATTATTGTTTTTTGTTTTGTTGTTGTTGTTTTGAGACAGGGTTTCTCTGTGTAAAAGCCCTGGTTGTCTTGGAACTCTTACTTTGTAGACCATGCTGGGCTCAAACTCACAGAGATTCACCTACCTTTGCTTCCTGAGTTCTGGGATTAAAGGCATGTGCCTTTAATCACTACTTCCCAGCATGGAGTAGTATTAAAGTATTTGTATTCACTCATTAGAGCAGGTCACAACAGGTAAAACCCATATTTATAGGTCACTGTCTATCTAGAAGACTCCAATGAAAAGCAGTTACATCACATATATTAAAGGAAATCTTGATTATATCTCATTATATCCCTATCAATCTTAGTTTCAACCACAGATATGTGTGCCTTAATTCATTTCTCTCTCATCATTTCATTCTAACATTCTGTACATTTCTCAGTCTACTAAGGGTCTGACTTTACTCCTCACTTTAAATGGCTCTCATTCTTTGGATTTTTTTTAATTCTATGCTTCTCTACCACTTATAGTTGCTGTAAAGGATAAATAATACATTTCTGGTATAAGAATTTTAAGCTCTAAAGGGTCCTGTGTGATGATTAATATTGTTCTCCTCGAAGATGTCCTCCTTTTCTAAATCAAGTAAGACATTGTCTAGCTTTATAAATCTCATTTAGGAGATTTTACTCATCTAGATATTCAGTCCCACAGAATCTGTAAATCATTTATTTTAGAAGCTTTTTATTTAGAATACAAAAGAAAGAAACCAGTTAGAGGTGCTGGAGATGGATAAGCAAAAACAGAGGGTCCAACATGATTCAAATGTTCACACTGTTATTTCATTAATGATATATTTATTTTCAAGTGTTGGAAATACCAAATGGAGTGGAATTATGGAACTAGATGGGATAAATAATACTATCTTCCATCTTCTATGTGCAAATACAGTATTTTGAATGGTGGACGAGACCATCTGAAAACCTATCACTTTTGAGTTAAGGAGCATTTCAACTTTAAAGATGTTTACTCTTTCCAAAACTACAACATGCATTCATTGGCTCATTGTCCCACAGGAAGCAAAACACAACTTGAGCTTCACTCAAGCAATCAAGAGAAATTCAGTCCAAAAGACAAGACAGAAAAATATAATCACTCAAGCTTTACTTAAATGGTCATTTTCCTTCACAATGAAAAACACTATACTAACACAATCCTTAATGTAACCTGTGTTTCTTTGAAAAAGACTGAGCAGATAGTTTAAAGGTCACTAATTGGCATCACAAAGTAAACACCAAAAGATAAATAGGAGATGATGAGTTTGAAATGTTGGTTTCTTGGTGCCTGCTCTTGTAGTTCAGTCTGTTTACAGACTCATTAGCTGAGTAGATTGATTAGCAGCTGAATTCAGGAAGTGTTCACTTGCTGTGTTAGCAGAAGACTAGTGTGATTTGATGTACCTACACTCAAGTTAACTGGGGCCCAATATTAATGTTTTCTACATCAAAGAAGGAAGGATTCCCTTACGTCCAATTTCAGTTTAAATCAATTATAAATCTGAAAGTGTTTGGTGAAGCTCAGAGAGGTATAATGAAACATTCTACATTGACAGTCTACACACAGATATGCCTATAGTTCTTTGAAATTCACTTGGTGCTTAGGCATTGTATTTCTGAGTTTTCATTTTGCCACTAAGCAAAATCACCCAGTATACAAAAACTCAGGCTTAAAAGAGAACTCACAGATAATCACTCAACTTTTCTGAAATGTACAAACAGTTTGATGAGCATTGAGTCCAGAAAAATAATTTGTACTTTGAATTGCACTCTGGACTTTGTCATCAATTTGTATTCTGACATTAATACAGCTGTTCGACTGTTTTGTACATCAGTTTGTCTCCCAGAAAGAAAAATGGAACAGATATTTATATGCAGTGTGTCTGTGGGATGTAATAAATGCTTGAATTAAGGGGGCTAAATTTTCACTAGTCATGGCAATAACAAAAGTTTCCCAAGTTTAAAATTATTTACTTTTGCATATCAATGATAGTTCAGTTTCTATCTCTAACTTGTCTTGCTTTATCAGAAGGGTACAACCTGACTCTTAGAAGCTGGAGGCATTTTTTGTTTCAATAAGCTCATTTTTCAATTAAATTAAAATCAAAACCATTCTTTTGGTTCATCTCCCAGATTAAAGCTAACTGACAGCCTCATTAATGATTAAAAACAGCAGGTGGTGATGGCTTGGAACAGTTTGACCAGTCTAAATATCTTGGAACCTACATCATTCCGCTTCTCCCTCTTTTCAATGTATTAAAATGGAAATATCTGTTGTTCACACAGGTTGGTAATTTTACAGACCGAAGAGCAGAGAGGAAAGCAAGTCATCTATTAGAAGTGGAGAAAAATATAGAGATAGAAAGAATGGCAGCAGAGAAGTTGGAAAATAGATCTCTGGCATGGAATTTGAATTTGCAAACTAACTCCTGGGAAGTTGCCTTGCTATAATGAATCAGGGCTACAAAGTTTTCCCAGGTAATTAGAGCAACATAACCTTATGGAGTTTCTCTTAAAAGGAACAGCATTATAAATTATCCTTTTATTCAAACCAGATTTCAATTATACTCCCACAAGACTTACAGACTAGATTCTAGGCTACTGTTTAGAAAGCCCCTATGGCTTAACCAGTTGGACTAGGAGCCCATAAACTTGTGCATAGGGCTCCAATATCAGCTATATTGAAATTTTTCCTGTTAAATTGAGACAGAATTCCAAGTACTTTCATTTGCAACTGAAGTAGGTATTACTAAGATTAAAAGCAACAAAATTTACAATTAAACAAGGTCTATTATTTTTTGTTTAGCAGTCTTACTGTTGCCAAAACTTGTGAAGGATAACAGAGTTTAACTATTATTTCTGATTACAGGGACCCTTAAAAGACAAAGTGTCTCTCAAAAAGCCTCTTCAGTATGGCAGTGTGAATTCAGAGTTCATTTTCTGATAAACTCCTTTAGCACCTCCTAGATCCAGTGCCCTTCAAGTCACCTCTGCTATATGCCAGCTTGTACACACCTAGAGGCTCAAAGTAAATCTCTGACCTGCTTACTTCTCAGTAATGTCCAGAGTTCATCAGAAAACCTTAAATCTCCCACAATACCATTTTGAATTTGCCACCTACCCATAGTCTACCCTAGAGACCATTGGCATTCTTTTTATTTTATTTAGTTAACTGATTATATAGTATATATATGTGTGTGTGTATATATATATATCGGGGTAGGTGTGCACACATGTGTAAGAAGGATAGTATGCACACCTGTGCACAAACATAGAGACAAGAAAAAGGTGTTAGGTGTTCTGTGCCTTATTCCCTTGAGACTGGGTCTCCAGATAAACCTGGAATTTGGCTGCTAGCCAGCAAGCCCCAGCAATCTTTGTGTCTCTGCCCCTGCCACACTGACTGGGCTATAGGTTTGGGAAACTATACCCAAATTGTTACATGGGTTCTGGAGATTTAAACTCAGGCCATCATGCTTGAACACAAAGTCATCTCCACAGCCCCTCATTGACACTTTTTCTCAAGTAACTTTGAAGAACAATTTTATGTTCTCTACACTTAGCAGATAATTGGTTGTTTTTTTTTAGATATTATTCTTCCCAGTTACAAAAAAAAAAATCTGTCATTTCCACCCACCTCAAGTATTAGAAAGTCATGTATGACCAAAGTCTAGAGTATTTAAGACCTCCAAAACCTTCTACAAGAGCCTGTGTATAGAACTCTAATGAGCAATGCTTCTAATAGCCCTAAAGGCAAACTTAACCCTTGTCTGACCCGGCACTTGGTGTTTGTTTTTTGTTTTGTTTTGTTTTATTTTTTTCCAAACTGGAGTTTTATTGTGTAGAAAGTCTTACAGGAAAAAAAAAAAGTAAAAACATTTCCTTGCAGAAAATTTACCTTTTTAATGTGGATGTATCAAGTAAGCAGTAAGCATTCCCTGGCTCAAAGTGAAGACAGAGATTATAAACACCAGGGGAAAACGTAATTCTTGATGAAAGAAATATATGTATGGCAAAAGAAAAGCCATTTCATAAGTGTCCACATAATAAAAAGATGATATATAATTCTGATATACTTTAAATTGCTTCTAAAATTGTTACCATACTTAATTCCCCATATTTATTTCATAGTAAATGTAGTAAAGGGGAAAGAACCAGAAAAATACAAATATTGAAATACCATGTTTAGACTCATGCTTCTCTATCATGGTAGATTATTATGGTTCTTAGTCATGTTGTTGTAGACAGAAATAAGTTTACACAACAAGAAAGTTTCAAAAAGGATAATGATCTTCTTATTTTAGTGCATCTTTTGAGCATGTAAAGCAATCAATATTATAGTATCTTATACTATGGGTCACAATCCTATATAGGTTCATGTAACTGAATGTGGAGATTATTAAAAAAATGACAATAATAAAATGTTTCTGGACACACAACAACAACCAAAAATCAATTTGAGTCAAACACATGTTGATTCCAAGGTGTCTCAGGCAGTGCTAGCTCACATTAAATCCTGCAATAGCATTGCAGCTCTGGTTCCTAAAAGACAACATGCACACTTCGTACTGTGCATACCATGATATCACTCAACACCAACTAACACTACCTGAAGCACCTTGGTCATAATATCAAATGGTATGAAATTCTATGTTTTTATTACACTGTTCTAGAAACTTCATGACTTAATCATATAAAACAAAGCTAATTAACAATTTTCTACCATCATTCCTCAGAGTATATCAAATTAGTATATTTTTAATTATATTGCCTTAGAATATTTCATTTTGAAAGTTGATGGTAGAGTTGCTGACTTGAATTTCATTTTTTTAAAAATTATTAAATGAATTTTGACTTGGGATTAGGGCATAATACTGAAGAATTCTGAAATGGGCATAAACATACTTCTGCCATTTTGTACCATGTATTTATGCAAAGTAGTGTTCTCTTTATTGATGATTATAAAATCAAAGTCTTTGTCAACTCTGAAAGGGATACATTTTCTGTATACTGCAGTATAAAATATTCATCCAATATTTAACTCTTTAAGTAAAAATAAATAATTACATTCATATTATTCATATGCAAATTTCCTTTCATTTTTAATAAATGGTAAGATATGCTTTTAAAACAAAATTCTCTGTGATTTAGTAACAGGAACTGTTTTATTTGTATAATTACTTGGTTTACACATATACTTCAAGTCCTTTAAACATTTTTAGAAGTGAAATAAGGTAGTGAGTGGGAAAATTTTAAGAAGCCGACATTATTACTTTGCTCTTGTCTGTTACCCTATTGGCAGTATATCTATTCTTCCTGGCCTACAGATCTTACTTTTGCATGAAACATCTGGAAAAGACTCACCTAGCAAATCACCCAAATAGAGCATAATTTTATCTATCATACAATCTTGGGGTCTGGCTTCTTGCTATTTCTCCAATGTGATCCCACTATACCAAAGTATCTTTTAAAATGCATGTTGCTTTCCAGTTCAAATAATTGATTTCTTCACTGATCATATGGCAGTCTATTCCACATTGGACCATTTGTGCTATTGGTCTATAAACTCCTACAGAATCAAACTCTGAGTAGTTCATTTTGTATAGCCTCTATTCTCTAGTGCTTAGTAACACTGAAATTCATAATGTAAGGTAACCAAGATAGCACATGACATTCTTTAGATGAATAATGAATCTTTTATCATAAGTTGTATAAATAGTAAATTTTCAAATGATCTTGAGTATGAAACAACTAAAAACTCCAGACGTTAAAAACATTTGTGTGTGTGTTTATGTGCATGTATATAGACTCATGAACGCACATGTGCACACACATGCAATTCATTTTCCTATCTGAAAGAAGATAAACAGCAGGTTTTATTCCTAAGTCTTGTATAGAAAAACTGATGAAAATGTGTAAAAATAAATTCTTTCATCAAAAGGCTTATTCCAAAATAATGTTATTGAACAAGTGCTAACATCATGGATGTTTCCACTAGTTAAGACCAACTTTTCATTGCAATGACTGTATTGTCAATAAAATATAAATAATGCTTTTGTAAGGATCTGATTATCTAATACAAAAAAATGTGGTTGAAATAAATAAAAGCTCCACCTCTCAACTCTCTTCCCAACTTCAATGTTATCTTTGACACTGGAAACAAGGCATTGAATACCCACAAGCCAGCAAGGCAATAAATCTATCAGAAAATTCAACCTCAGAGCAAGTATATTTTTAAAATGTTTCTAATATTATTGTGTAAAATTAGAATATCAAGAAATATGTTTCATGATGTTTTCATAAAATAAGATTCCTTGGTCTTTTGTATTGGCATAATATTAACAATTTTATCATTGAGGTAATCTCAAGAGACCCTAAATAAGGCAAAGTAAAAATATGGTATTTTGGTAGTCAATAACAGCAGAGTAACATTGCCATACACCTCAAAAATATTGTTTAGTGACAAATGGCAAGATAGGTCAATAGGTATAGATTTTTACCTATCCTAATGGATCAATACCAAGCCTAATGGATCAAGTTCAATCCCTAGGACCCATATGGTGGAAGAATAGAATCAACTTCCCCAAGTTGTCCTGTCCTCTGACCTGAACATGTAACATGTTTGTCACTACATGCTTGAAATGCTTGAACTCTCTCTCTCTCTCTCTCTCTCTCTCTCTCTCTCTCTCTCTCTCTCTCACACACACACACACACACACACACACACACACACACATTCAAATACATAATAAATAAATATAGTGTGATTTTTTTTATTTTGAATGAAGTATTAAAGTGTTTTGTTATGTATTATTCCTTCTTAATATCAAAATTCTATTCTACCTGGGGCAGAATGAATGAAGCTGAAAGATACATATGTAGCAACATTGTAAACATGATCCTATGTCCAAGTAATTAAACATTTCAATGGGTGCATTTGCAAGAAGATGAAGATACTTCTAAAAGTTTCTATAGGAACAAAACTAGGGAAGAAATAACCACATGAATTGCAAAACAGTATATCTAGCCTCAAAGATGCTAATTCAGATCCAGGGGGATCTAATCAACCTCTTTGTTGAAGTAAAGATAAAACTTTTTGACAGCAAATGCTATTCTGAAAAAATGGAATTTTCAATTACTCTATGAACATCTGGTCCATGCTACAATTTCTGGAGCCCAGTATCACATTGCTTTGCAATGTCACAAATTATTCTCCATTGAGAACTCCTTGTTTTGCCAAGAGATTAATTGAAATGAGTGTTTGGAAATTTAGTGAGGTGAGAGGTAAGTCAGGGGATAGATAAAGAGATAAAGAAAGATGTTCAGTCACTGAATTATAATTTCATTAAAAGGCTAAGAAAATGAAATTCTACATTGGTGATAGAGTGTTGAGGGTGCAAACACCTTAATATACTTGTGGTTGACACTAGTCTGTGCATGGAATGAATAATGTGGGACATTTTTATCAAGATTTTGTAGCAGGGGTCATATTAGATGCACATCAAGTTCTTCTGATCCATGTTTTACACAGAAAATATGTTGAGTGATATTTAAGTGATAAGCTTCATAAATAAGCTAAGTAAAATACAGAAGAATGTAACACTTTCCAAAATAAGGCAATGATTATCTTGCATTTGGGTGTGTTTGGAGGTAAAACACAGATAAACATCACTGTGAATTTCTGTGCATTGCTTCTATTTGATACCAATTAGAATGGGAAGGAAACTAACTCAGTCTTATAGCAAACTCCAAATTAGGTGCATAATAAAGCAATTGCAGTCATCTTTTCAGTAGATGAATTTATAATCAATAACTAAAATCACAAGGAATGAAATTGAGTGTGATTTGAAACAAATTACTTGGGATTGGAACTAGTGTGTGATTCTAAGCTATGATCCCCATAAACTTCAGTTTCATGTCCATATTACACATTTAAGCACAATGCAATATCCACATCACCATACATGACCTTGCAAAAAAGGTGGGAGGGAAGCAAGAGGTCTACTAACCCCAGCACTACTCATGTCAAAGAAACATTGGCTAAGGAGAGATTCAATCTGGCAATGCTCTTAATTATGCAGCAAAACCATGAGCCAATGCCATCTTTCTCCACCCTACTTGTCAATTTCAGGCATTAAAGGGGTCAATATTCTTATCTTCTCACAAAGGCTATAAATTTACTGAATAAAATCAGATAGGGAAAGCATTGGTTAAGAGATGTGATTGTGATTCCCAAGCTCAGCATCAAATCACCTCAGAAGCCAAGTCAGAAGATAAGCCTGCCAAATGTGACAACACTTCCTTGTTCTCAAGGTACTTTGAGAGCAATTGAGAGATAATATTCTAAACAGCACAGTGTGTCAAGAGAAAGCACATGTTAAAAATGTTCCATTATCTTCCTTTCTGGGAAGCCACAAGATGCACAGGACTAGGGACAAACCTACATAAGCCATGTTAATTCTTGGGATGCCAGGAAATCTGGAATTCTGTAGCAACCAGGTAATTAAGCTCAGCATGTTCACCCACCTCCTGACCTGGTTTCAAACTTGTTAAGAGAGATGCCAGGGTTGAATGTAATGTAGAAAGCAGAGGCTCTTACCATCCCTTTGTTACCATTCTGACCCAGCTCAAAAACGTTTATGTGAAATAATCAAAATGCAATCCACACTTGCCAGTGACTAGGGTTTTGACCTTTGAATTTGAAATTCCTTTAGTCTCCTTCCTTCATTGAACATAGGGATCTGGGGTTCCTATGCCTAGGAAAAGTTACATAGAAAAGCTACTGAAAACTAAGACATTTGGGCCTTTACTGAAGACAGAAAAAAATCACCTTGTCATTCACACTGAGCATTCTTATACTGTAGCAAAGTTATAAAAATACTGAAGAACCTTGGGGCAGTACAATGAAGCCTAGGGCTCCAGTGTATCTCAAAAAGAGTGGACCAAATATAATTTGTACCTCTTAAAATATTGACAATACAATATGAGACCATATAAAAAGCCATTCCTGCCTGCTCAAGGAGAAAATAATGGTTGCATAAAATCATTTTTTGATAATCCTGGGATTTCCCATCAAACACATTTCCCCACATGTACAGAAAAGGGGGCAATACTAATGTTAAAAGTAGAAATGTTGTAAGGAAGACCCACAGTTATGACATCCAAGGTGAACCAAACTTGTCAATACAGTGGTGTGATGTTGCACTGGTTCTCACAAACTAAAAGATTCAGAATTTTGCCTGAGGAGTTCAAGATCAGGAATGTGTAGCAAATTCACCCAGTGAGTGTCTTTCAACTACTGAGCCTGAGGATAAAATAGGATGCACTTACATGAATGCACGTTTGAGACAACAAATGCTATAAAATGTTAAATGGTTGGAATAGCTGTTATTTTTTTGGAGTGATACAATCAACCCAAGTTAGCTGGTGACACAGTTCCTGTGGCAAGCCTAAAGTCGATTTGGAATACACAGTTACACATCATTAACAGAATCACCAGAAGTTGTGGGGTATCACAGGTAAAGACTGAGATATAAACAAGAGTTCAATTCCTTTTGTCACTCAAACTAGAAAGGACCAGGTCAAGGATTGGCTCAAAATGTAGCCATCACTGGAACAATAAAAAAAAAAAATGAAAATAAAAACATGTAAATAAAATAATAAAAAATGTGAAGGTATTGTCAAAATGGTATATACCAAGAAAAAATATGTCTACATGCATGAGTGTGTGTGAAATCATCATTTTTGTATGTAAGAGAGTCTTCGGATATTGTTACATATTTTTTTCTAATATTCTTGATGTTATTCAATCTACACAGTACATAATGCAACCCATTTGTAAGAAACACTCGGAACATCTAGCTGCAGCACACTGATATTGTTTTCCTCCAGAAATGTGACAAAAAATTAAAACAGATGTTGGTCTAGCCAGGCATAAAGTGAGAATCAATTACAACTATTTTCTTTCCTGGAGTCATTTCATTTTAGAGAGCATCTAACAGAAAACCTTTCTGATCTAAATGAAGAACGCATTTATTTGAGATACACATGAGTAGGAAATGATACATATCTGTCTGCATCCTCTGAGAATTAAATTGCCTCTGTTTCAGCTATATAAATGTTTAATTTTTCATCCTCAGTCATATAGTGAGGTTTCCCAGAAAGTATATTATCTCTGCAGATGTCACCACTCTCCAATTAAGGAAAGAAGCAGGGTACAATTGGTAGTGACCTCTCTATATTATAGACTTTGACACTTAAGTCTCCTGAGGAGAGAATGGATCTGACAATTTAATAGAATCTACAGTGGCTAATTTTTTCCATGAAAAACATTTTGTTTTGTGAATCATGCATTTTTTGGATTCATTTAGAAAACCAAAACAAAAGAGTTTAATGATGTTTACAGTGAAATGAGACAGCTGAAGACCAGCACGCAATCACCATATTTTGTTTTCTCATCTTTAAGACTTTTAACAGTGGGGCTTCCAGCTGAGCATGAGGCTAGCTGTTCTCAAGACATAGCCAAGCATTCTGAAGCTTCACTGAGCCTAAACACCAAATTGAATTCATACTTCTTAATTAGAAAAGACAGGCTGTTTGCATACTATGTTTACATCAGTAAAATATTGAAAATGACATTTGTGCCCAAGTCCATATGAACAATCTGCCTTCGCTGAACTCTGCCTAGTGTTTTCATACTCTGGTTTCTGCCTATCACAGTTTTAAAGAGCATCTCTTCCTAAAAGTACTTGTGCCTGGATTCATACTTATAAGTTCTCTGCATACATGATGATGTGGCTCCTGACATGTGCTTTGCGACTCACTCATTTCATAATACCAGAAGGCTTTGTATTGACTCTGTCATATTCTCTTAGCCTATCTCCCCTATATCCAATGACATGGATTTCTGCAGTAGCTTTATGGCCTTGGAATAGCAGTCCTATAGGTGAAATGGAAAGTCTAGCAATTTCTATCCTCAGGAAAGACTACATAATCTATGGGCAAAGAACAGGGTCTCTGGGGAAAGTTTGCCAGACTAGTAGAGAAATAAATCCCACCCCTCTGGTCTCATTAGAGCTGTGTTCTATGCAATTTAATTGATTAGCTGAATACATGGACTGTGGCATAAAAGCCATTTATTCCTGATGAGAAAGCATCTGCTTACTTCCTATGTGCTCAATGCAGTTATTATTTTTTTTAAAAAAAGAATGTGAATCCAGTCACCTTAATCACCTTATAAAATGCCCATGCCCCAACATTACATAAGGAGGTAGACTTATCCTGATAGATGTTATAATGCCTCAAAACTCCCTAGATGCTGCTAACATGTGAGCTAAGTGAATACCTCCATAATGTGCACTGCAGTAAAGTAGTGCCATATGTCTAGAAAAATTCTGGGTTCTTTGGAACATACAGTTTCGATTTAACATTGTCCATCCCTTACCATGGTCAGGCATCTGAGATCCCATGGAGGTCACGCTGGTGTTCAGCACATCGTTCACAGCAGTATCGCAGTACAGGCTCCTCTGGACATCATGTTCACTGTCAGTCTGGTCACTCTCCTCATGTCCACTATCCTTCAGGCTGTTGCCCTCCAGGTCCTTGAAGGTGGAGCTGCTGGGTTGAAGAAAGTACGTTAATTTACAACTGTGATAGATCTGATTTTTAAAATCTTTCCAAGCCAGGATGATGTCAGCTCTGTCAGGAGGCCAGCAATGGCTAGATAGTCCAAAACAGTAAAATATGGAGAAGAGACATTTCTGTTTGAAGATAATGGAACATAACAACACAGAGAGGTTATCAATATTGGATGCTGATCCAGCTAATACTTTCATTTGCTTCTTTTTAGTGCTTCACTACAGGTGAGGTGGAAGAAGATAGAAATCTCAAACCACTTCTAAAGAATGTCACCATTGCAGTTTTTCTATTCTGATACAGTTAAAGTCAAATGGAAATAGTCAATTTTTTCTGAGAAATTACTGTTCATGAGTTATTGTTTTAAGAGGTCAACATTAACTTTTAAGCCATTCAGGCTGTATAAGAAAAAGGTGTTAATAATATTATTATTTGTAGATGAGAAAACAGAGATAAATAGAAGTTAAATAACTTGCCCAAGGTCACACCACTGGAAAAAAAAGTGTAGTACATCTAAGATCAATCCCAGCTTGTCAAGTTTCAGTGCTTAAAATCTTAACTAGTATGTAAATTGCTTCTCTAGAGATAGCTACTAATCGTCAACTATAAAAAGCAAGAATGGCAGAAATTGAGGTAGTGTAATTAAAATTAAAAGGATGATCAGAGTTGGAGAAACCAGGTCAGTTTCCTGGTTGCTTGATTGCTTGTTTTGTTTTTAAGACAGGCTCTCATTCTGTGGCCCAGGCTGGCCTGGAACTTGATACATAGCCCATACTGGCCTTTGAACTTCATCAGTTTCCTCCTGCATCCTGGGATTACAAACCTAAACTGCCATGCCCCATGGCTCCCTTGTCAGTTTTGAGGGACCAATTCAAAGAAAAGCAGGACTGGCAGCAGCTGAGGAAACTGTTGGTGCTTGGAACGTGTTTGGAGTAATTTTATGAGTCTATTTGACTGGACCAAGGGTGATCCAGGTAGCTACGTAAGCCTTATTTTGGAATGTGTCTTTGAGCAGGTTAGCTGAAGAGATTAGCATTTAGATTGAAGAACTGAGTAAAGCATGTATCTTTTCCCAGTGTTGGTGGGACTCATCCAATCCATTGAAGACCTGAAAAGAACAATAGGCAAAAGGTTGAATATCCTTTCTGCTTGAACTGAGACATCAATATTTTCTCATATTCAGTGCCCCTCATTTTCAGGTTTTCAGGCTCAAACTAGAATCTCTACAACTGGGTCTCTAACTCAGGCTTTCAAATTATACTGTCTTCTTCTCTGGCCTTCTAGCTTATTGGTAACAGAGCACAGAATTCCTGAAGATTTCCACAACTACATGAATCAAAGTCTTAAAACTTAAACATTCACAGATGTCTCTTTCAGAGACATAAGAACATTCACTACATATGGTAAAAAGCTATGCCGTGGACACAAGGATACACTGTCACTCTGCACATTTGTCCTAAATGAAGCACACAGAAAATTAACACATGACCAACCTGGATGTTGAATGCTTGTTGACACAATAAACAAGTAAAAGATCAAGAGGGTAGTAACTGGAAAGCCATGATTTTAACAAAATGCAGAGTTTGATTATGCAAAGCACTGTCCTATTAGTTAATTATTTCAGAAAATACATCTTAGCATCAAAGTCACTAAAATCCAATAACTCAACAGGCCAGTTAATTCAACTCTGCCAATTATGTCACAGAGATAACTCAGTCCAGTTAAGCTATCAGAACGCAGGTCTATTTAAGAAAATCCTACAGTTCTTTCATGGACAAAAAGACCAATTGGAAACTCATGATTTAAAAGTGGTTCACTATTTCTAGCTTCATGGCACAGACTCTATGGCTTCCTGTATATACTAATCCAAAGTTTAAGTAGATTCAAAGTTTATATTTTAGAAACAAAAATTGGCCCTGCTTACAAGCACTCATATACCTCAAGAGAGAGAAAAAATGACCTGCCTAGATGATATTACAGGCTATTCCATTTTTATAACAAATATTAGCTTTTTAACCTATATCATCTAGTTCTGAAACATAATGAAAAGTTCTTTAAATCCTCAGCACAAAAACTGCCGTGTTAAGCCAAAGAACTCAAGTCTAAATTAAATGCATTTCAGCAGTTGCCAAAATTTGCTTGAGATATATGATGGTGAATGAAATAGTCTAAAGACAAATGTAATTGGCCATCCCTTATAATAGGGCTTCTTAATCTTGGCACTATTGAGTTTTTAGGTCACACAATTCTTTGTTGTGTACATCCTGTACATTATGAGATGTTTAATGGGCCTAATGACCTTTACCCATTAGATGCTAGTGATGACCCCCACCAAGTTTGATAATGAAAATTTTCTTCAGGGAGACACTGCCAAATCACCCTCAGTTAAAACAACTGTTCTACATTTTTTCACCAGTATTCTTGTAACATAGTGTGCAAGAGAAAGCACTGAACTTGGAGTCATTAAGGCAAGTGATAACCAGCAATCTGCCACTTTGTTTATATGGCTCTGGGCTCCATATCTAATCATCAATTTCCTTGCCTTGATAAAGTCTCCCTCACATGACCATTTTGAGGACTCAGTGAGATACTTTGCATGAAGAGCCAGATAGACATAGGTGTCCAATGAAATTAACATTATTTAATATGATCATTATTCTGTATTATAATGCCTCATTCACATCACAGTTAAATAGTATGTATGGCTATGGTATTTTATGAGATTGGTATAAAAATTTTATATTTATTTAATGAATGTTCCTATCTTCTGTAAACTACTGTCAGCCATTGTCCATCATTCTTTTTCTTCTAAAATCTGGGAACAGAAAAATGTCTTTCCTGTCAAATATGTGTCCTTGCTTTATTGAAGGATAAAAACTATATGACCTGATGCACTTTTCATTTTGTCTTGGCTTCTCAAAATCTTCAAGCTAAGCATAATGTTTAATTGCACCAAGTTATCTTATCTCCCTGGAAGCTGGTGATCTCTATCTCGCTTCTCCTAATTGGTTTTAGATCTGCTTTTTAAAAATTTGGTCATCTATTTTATATGCATCATAATGCTACAATCTACCTCAGGGCTTCTGGGGTTGTTTGTTTGTTTCAGGTTTAAAAAATAACATAAAATATTAAAACTGTGAATGATTAGCTACTAGGATCTAAGGAATTGCTGGTGTGAGCAAGAGAAGAAAAATCAAAGGTAGAGCCACTACCCTCTCAAACCTCAGGACATTTAACTCATTTAAAGATCAGTTTGCCCATCTGACAAACTAAGTACCACTTACTGTGATCTTGTAAGGACATTTAGTGGCTTAATGAATGGATTTGTGTAAGGCAGTTTAAGAACCAGGGAGCAAGATGCTGCAAACAGTAAAACAGCCTGGTAAATGGCTACTCACCCAAAACAAATAACAATTTATGTCAGGCATAAAAATTGCTGATTTCACTTGCTTTATTACCTGTGTACCTCTTGGGAGATGAGAGACTTGTAAAACAACTTTTGTGGGACAATAAATTAGGGGCACCTGTTTCCAATGGTATTGTAAATGCAAATGTTTCTATTACGGCTCTGGTGCCCAGCAGAGGAACAAGTTCAGTTTAAAACACCTAGAATAGGGTTCTTTACACAAGAGTGAGTCTACATGCTTGATGAAAGAACATTACACTAATACTAACCTGTATGTGCCCTTGAAAATATGACTTTTGCAAAAGATAGAAGAACCTGAAAGGATACCAGTCATATCTCCAATAGATGATCCCACATACATAGAGAATGCCATTTGCAATGGAGAAGAGAAAGTCAAAAGAGTATTGTAACTGGCTATAGGAATGTGTAATCTAGAGTGTTTTCTGGACCATCTTTGCCATTAATCACCTTGGAACCTGTTAAAATGGAAGCTTCTCTAAGGATGGAGTTAAAGACAGCTTTTGCCAATGCACAGGATTGTTTAGAAATTGCTGTTTTAAAAGAAAGCTTTACTGCTGTTTTATTTTAATGGGAAAATGATGATGTTTCCTTCCACTCCTTTCTCTTATTTATCTGAAAAACATATACCAAATACTTACTATATACATGGCACCATACCAGATGCTATAGAACTCTGGGACAGTTTTGGTAGTAAAGAAAACCACCATGCAGCTTAGAAGCCAGGGTTCATTTTCCTTTCTAAAGTGCTTCTGATGTGTTGCTCAGTTACTGTTGGATTTTCTTTGGGCTACAGCCTCATGTTCTGCTTGATATGGATCCAATAGCACTACAGGAGCAGATATTTGCCACCAGCACAGAGAGCAGGCTTGAGGAAAGAAAGGTGCAGCTGCGGCAAAGTAGCACTGCTGGCATTCCTTACTTTGAGAAGATAGCAAGGATACAAACATAGTGGGAAGGAAATCCCACTCAGAAAAATTCCCAACTCACTTAGTTTGATAATATGAGCTTCTCTCAGAAAACACCTCCTGTATATCTTCAGATTGCATATAATGTTATGGAAAAATATTAAACTTCAGAGATATAATGTTGGAATTCCTCCATACAGAAAATTATGGGGAATATGCCATAGACCTTCTTTATTCCTTCCAGATGACTCCTCATGCTTTTCCATTTTGATTAATGTCTGTGAAACCTTGTTCCCCTTTAGATTTCTATTGATACTACCCACATGGATGCCAATACAGAAAATGAGAAAATAGAAGATAGATGTCAAGGTACTGACTGTCCTATCAAATCACTTAATCATGACCATAACCCTAAACTGACCAGAAATAATTATTATTCCTCCCATGTTTCTCTTGATGAGTCTTTTCAGTAGTATTTTTAACTCCTTTGTTCTTATACCAGAAATATGAAATGCATCTTGTCCCATCCAAATTATTATTTCATGTAGAAATCCTGACTGCTACAAAAAAGGACCAGGGATGACACTCAGTACTCAGCTATCAAATGTAGACAAGTGTGAAAGAAAAAAAGTGTCTGTGTGTAAGATTCTGGCCAAGATGCTGGCTATTATGAATAATGCTGCTATGAACATAGTTGACCAAGTGTCCTTGTGGTATGATTGAGAATTCCTTGGGTATATGCTCAAGAGTGGTATCATTGTGTCTTGAGGTAGACTGATTTCCAATTTTCTGAGAAACCACCATACTGATTTCCAAAGTGGCTGTACAAGTTTTCACTCCCATCAACGGTGGAGGAGTGCTTCCCTTGCTCCACATCCTCTCCAACATAAGCTGTCATCAGTGGTTTTGATCTTAGCCATGTTCATAGCAGCATTATTTGTAATGCCAGTTTCTAGCCAGAACCTGGAAACAAGCTAGATGCCCCTCAACCAAAGAATGGATTTTTAAAATGGTACATATACACCATATACACTCAGCAGTAAAAAAAAAAAAAAAGCAATGACATCATAAAATTTGCAGGCAAATGAATGGAACTAGAAAATATCATCCTGAGTGAAGTAACCCAGACTCAGAAAGACAAACATGGTATGTACTCACTCATAAGTGGATACTAGATGTAAAACAAATGATAACCAGACTACAACCCACAGCTCCAGAAAAGCTAGCTAACAAGGAAGACCCTAAAAGAGACACATGGATCACCCAGGAGAGGGGAAATAGATGAGATCTCCTGAGTAAACTGGGGGATGTGGGGCAACAGAGGGTAGGAAATGGGGAATGAGAACATAAGGGAATGGGATGGTCCAGCTGGAAGAGGGATGCAGTGGAAGAGCAATGGAAGAGATATCTTGATAGAGGGAGACATCATGGGGATAGGAAGAAACCTGATGCTAGGGAAGTTCCCAGGAATCCACAAGGATGAAGCCAGCTTAGACTACTATTAAGTCTACTACTAAGTGGAGAGGGTGCCTGAGCTGGTCTACCCCAGTAATCAGATTGGTGAATACACTGTCAGCATAGAGCTTTCATCCAGTAACTGATGGAAGCAGATGCAGATTCCACAGCCAAGCACCAGGCCAACCTCCGGGAGTCCAGTCAAAGAGAAAGAAGAGGGATTATATGAGCAAGGGGCATCAAAAGGTCATGATGGGGAAACCTAAAGAGACAATGGAACCAAACTAGTGGGAACTCATGAAATTTAGATCAACAGCTATGGAGCCTGCATGGGACTGGACTAGGCCCTCTGCACAAGCGAGACAACTATGTAACTCAGTCTGCTTAAGGGGCCCCTGGCAGTAGGATCAGGATCTAGCCCTGTATATGAGCTGGCTTTCTGGAGCTTACTACTTATGGTGAAACACCTTGTACAGCCTTGATGCAGGGGGAGGAGCTTGGACCTACTTCAACTGAATGTGCCAGCCTTTGCTGACTCCCCATGGGAGGCCTTACCTTTTTGGAGGAGGGAATGAGGGGGTGGTTGGGAGGTGTGGAGGCCCAAATTACTCAAGGTCAGAGAATCTGAGCTTGCTTTACCCAGCAGGGTTGCATAAGGGGATAATTTGACCACGGGCATGGTTACCAGGTGTTTGGAAGGGTCTGCAGCTGGCTGAATCTAGCAAGGGAGAGGTCTTTTGCCTTGCCCCTTGGCATTGTTATAAAAATATCTTTTAAATAAAGTTCTCGGCCGATGGGTATTGACCCAAGGTCCTCCCAAAACTATCCTGTATTTCTGTCTTTCTTCTTGTTGGCTAGGCCTATCATCCTACTGATATATTCTTATCTCTCTCTCCTCAAGAGTACCCAGGGTAAAGTGGGGGCAGTTCTCCCACAGGCGGGGAAGGCTTGAGGGGAGCAGGAGGAGGAAAGAGAGGGGTATCTGTGGCTGGTATGTAAAATGAATAAAAAAAATCTTAATAAAGAAAATTTTAAAAAAGAGCCTGGCCAAGAAATCCCAAAACAGCATTCCAAGAAGTGTCCTTGGATAGCTAGAGATTAAATATAAGATGAGAAAAAAATGTATAGTAAACAAATTCTAAGAGTTAGGCTGAACTTTGCCAGACATTTCAAAAATTCAGAGATTTGCTAATAAAATTAAGACTGATGACAAGATCAGAATTTCCTGTCCAGGAGCTTTTTTTCAAACTTGGGTCTTCAGGAAAACATACACATCTCTTAAACGTCTTGGCTGATCACTTCCCACGGCTTGAACCCTTGGGATCAGTGTTAATATTAGTCACCACTATCATTTCCTACCAATTTTACACTTGTAATGGTTATTCTCCTGAAAAAGATAGCACACAAAATATCCTGTATCTTTTTAGGGATTGTCATTTCTCTAAATGCAACTGGCCCCATACACTCTAAGACCTTCATGGGTTCCCAAAACTGTCACAGTTCCATAAAAAGAAACTGATAAAATTGTGTGTGTTCCCTAGCTTTCAGATGTTTCCTCTTAATCAGGTGGTCTCTGCTAAATGAACTACTATCTTTGATTTCAGACCACATCTGGAGATATTTCCTCCAAGAACTCATTCAGTCCAGGATATAGCTTTTGTGCGCATGGGTGTATAAAAAATACAAGTAAAGTGATTAATCAAAATCAGATGTTCCAGTGAGTCTCAAAGCTGTTGTGGAAATACATGTATCCCCAAAGCTAAATGCTTTAATATAAGACTTTATCTCATAAGTCTGCCTTGTAAGTTGGATATTTGGAGCTGATCTAAGATGTGCGGGTCCCCAGGAGTCTGAGCCTTCTACTAGGCTATGAAAATCAGTCTCATGCTATCAGTTTAACCTAGTCAGAGAATTTCCAGGTACCCAGAATGAGCTAGCTCCAGAGACCTGCAAGGATCAAGCAAGCCACTGTTTTTACCAGTTCAAAAAGAAGCTTTGAAAATAACAGTCCTGTAGCAGAAAACAAAGCAGTATTTTCCTGCAAAGCCCCTCTAATCAGTACATACAAAGAGGCTTTTTGTTTCTTCCTAAAATAAATTTCTTAGATAATTTTCAATTCCTTACCTTTTGTCCAGAGAATTCTTCCCAGCAACTCCAAAATTTTCTGAGTTATACTATGACTGGTAATATAAGGATAGCCATTTCACGATGACTAATGAACATCATTTAAGGTCACAAGCTATCCTAAGCCAATATAGATAAATCTACCATAGTTTTGGGGGTTACTGCAGCATCATAAATTAAATCAGATGTGAATTCAAGTTTCTTGTACAACAAGCAAGGATTTTGTTTTTTGCTTGGAATCCCACTCTTACAGCGATATAAATATATGGGATTACAGTCAGCAAAATAGTAGAATTTTCAGATCTTTCCCACTACAGCTCTATTATACCTTGTTTTTTCCTCTGCTTTATTGCTATTATTTTAACAAACAAAACTCAGTGTTCAATTTTAACTACAGAATAACTACTGGACCACTCAAGGGGCTATTTACATGAAACAGCAATAAAGGCATCATCTGAATGGTCAACTTCTGGGTTACTTTTGCACAACAAGTTCTCTCCTTTGCTTAGTTCTGCCTTGATAGAAGGTTTCCTAATCTCATCTTCCTCCCAATTGCAATAATTTAGGACCCACCATACCAGGTGGAATCTTGTCAATATTCACCTCTGCTTTGTACTCAAAATATAGCTAAGCTATAACCAATTAATCATACAAATTTCAGATTTCAACCAAAACATTTCAAAATGCCTTGACAAGTATTAAGTTGGAAATTTTTCTTTCCCTCTTTCATCTAGAAAGTATTATAAAAGATATTTCATCTGTCGTTTAGATATCTTTAAATTTTAAAAACTGTCAAAATAATAACAATCTTAGAACATACTACAAGCCCCACAAGAGAACAAAAGTTGAGGCCTCCTATTATTTAACTAAATAGCAACAAAAATTTGGACATCAGTATGATTTTGAAAGTTTTGTAATTTTTCTGATCTTTCTAACATTGATTCAAAAATCACCAATAAATATTTTATGTTATCCCAATTTCATTTTCAATTTTGCGTATGTTTTGATGGAAATAAATATGATAAAATACCAACAGTGATTCGCTTTGTGTAAGGGAATTAACAGTGATCCTTACTTTCTATATTTTCTCTAAATTTCCCACACTTCCTAGCATAAGCACGTAGGCATTCATCATAACATCCAAAGGAGCAGAGTTCTTAAAAATTAATGTTTTGGGTATTTTTATATTAAATCAAGCTAAGCAGTAGGAAGGTGAAAGCAAACCAACATACCTTTTGATTAAATGGGCACGGCTATTCACGTAGTTAGAGTCAAAGGAATAGTTTTCAGTCTGCAATGAGAAAGAAAAAGATTAAAAGATGATTCATAATAAGAGTCCAAATGTTCTACTTAAAAGGACTGTTTTACTGTGCAAAGCAGTAATGGGGCAACAGTTTGATGAATGCCTTCTTTGGGGCCCCCAAGGGCCCTCCAAAAGCAGCATTTTATTTCTGCAGACAAGGGTGGACTTGATACAAACATTCTCTAGAATATGGCTGGCTACTGACCATGTAACCACTTAGATACAAGAGACAGTATGACTCACAATCGTTACAGAAACTAATTGCTTCCCATTCCCCAGTGGAGACCATTTTATGCGCATCAAATTGACTATAAGTTCAAAGGTATTTTTATTATAAGTAGATAATTAACATGTTAAAATATTTATTCCAAAGATATGGAAATGCGGCAAGGTAATCCCCTACTGTGGATTTAAACGCTGCACTTCCCTTTGTTTTAAGACATTTGCTCAGCATCAGTTACACAGGATAGCTTTCATTTTATCCCAGATACAAAGGCAAGCAAGTACTATGCCCAAAACAGGGTAAAGGGCAGTCCACAGGGGGTACCAAAGTCTTTCATGTGAAACATGAAGTTTGCAAGCAAAGCCCTGTCTCAGTTCCTATCATTAAAACTCTACTGTAATCTGGTCACAGTGGCTGGTTGGAGCAAGGGTTTTACAAAAGCAAGTGCAGGGCACCTGAAAGATGAAAGAGATGGGAAACCAGCTTTTGAGCACCAGGAGTCTGGACAGATTGGGGGGGGGGGGAGCTTTAGAATGGGTAGAAACCAAGGAAACATCTATACTAAAGTCACTGTCCTAGAAAACTTGATCTTACACCCAATGTTAAAAGCACAGCTCTTGTTGAACCTTTGTATGAACTCCAAATGCCCAAACACATCTCGTCCCTCATCCTGCCATTCAGCAATTCCCACCATTCTTTAGAGGCCTTCTGCAATTCCTTCAACTGGAAGCACCTGGAAATGGAAATACAATAGCTGTCTAGAGAACAAAATAGCAGATTCTTTTCGGATGACTACCTGTCAGACACTGACTGCACTAGATTGTTAGATGCAGTCCTTACATTCAAAGATTCACAGTTTGATAGAGAAGAAAATGAGGCAGGTACTAGCAGATCCAGCTACCACATGGACACTAACGAGCCAACCGTCCTGGTAAGGGCCCCAGATATCTAGAGAATAGGTAGGAAGCTGGCACTAAACAGTTGGGAGGATCAAAGGAGAGAGAACCGGGAAGGAAACAAAAACCCACCAGTGTCCACACATGGCCATGTTCCCTACATGGACCTCACTTGAAGACAGACTGTATACTATCTATTTACACTGTTTCTGTCTAAATGTTTAGATACATTTAGTGTAAACTTTAGTGTAAACACAAGTAACTTCTGATGATATCAGAAGAAATAGTTCAAATGAATAAAAATAAAAATGGCCAGTCCATTTCTAATTCCCTGATTAGTAAGTGAATGCTGAGATTGTGACAAAAGTGACTGCTGGAGAAGACTGTGTTGGAAATATAACCTCAGCATTTGCTTTAATAAGTTATTCAGAAGTCACTTAACTAAGAAACACTCGATTTAATTCATTTTAGCAACACAACGGGCAAAATGGTGTTACATGTGGGTTGTTTTATTATAGTCATTGCAATACTCAATTTAACAAGAAGTTAAACAAGCCACATGTTTGAGCAGAGAGTACTAACCATGCAAATGTTAGCTCTGATGACTGTATTATTTTTGACTCCTAAGGGAATAATCTATCTCACCATGAGGTATCCCACTCACTGTCAATGAATTAGTAGAAGAGAAAACTCTAAAAGTCTTGGTTATAATGATCTTAAGAATTCTCCTCACTCATCAAGGTTCACAAATTGGCTAACCACTGACAGATGCAGCAGGTATGATATGACATTCAAGGTAGAAAAATATCATTGAACTTGATCGTCTTCCTCTACCTTTCCTCTTCTTTAAACTTAAGGAGTAAACTTCCCAGTCTTGTGAATCCTGAACTCCAAATGTGAATGTTCCGTTATCCAAAGCAGCAGATGGACCATGTTGCATCCTAGTAAAACAGATTCTTGAACCAACTTTCTCAGAATGAATGGAGCTATTCCACCTCATCCGTTGTCTTTTGCCTTTACAGTCAGTTTCAGTCCCTAAAGAAGTAGCTTGGTTGCAATTACAGGAACAATTTACACAACAGAATCATTTACATGAGAACAGAATCCACTACTGGCTTCAGTACTGCATTCAGAACAACTGAGTTAACTGGCCATGAAGGCCTATTATATTATGGATCTATATTTATTAGCATCAAAAATTCTAGCTGAGACTGAGGAGATGTCTTAGCAGGTAAAGCATTTATTGTGCAAGCATGAAGACTAGACTCTGTATGCCCTGGGACCACATAGAAGCCAAGTGGGCCTGGCGGCCTACCTGTAATCCTTTGGGAAGCAGAAACAGAGAATACCCAGATCATGCTAACTAGTTGAAACCCTGAGTTCCAAGTACAGTGAGGAGCATGCCTCAATGTATAAGGCCTGTACACACATGCAAGCCTGCCACACATACACATATATGTACAAAAGACATTCTGTCTCACACGGGGTCCAGATGTGTACTCAAATCTAATTCTTGTACACTAAAAGAATCAATTTTTCCTCATCTGGTGGAGTAAAGAGTGATACTTAGAGCACCCTGAGAAAGAAACCATCTTGTCTTAATGAACTGGAACAGCTTGCACATCTTAAATGAGTATTTCTTGGCCCTAAGTGCATATCAGAATCATCTCAGGAACTTTTTTCAAAAGTACCATCTATGAAAGATGCTGCGATAATTGTTGTGGAATTCATTTTAAAGTTTCCCTGATGAATCAAATGCATCTCCATATTGAAGTTCAAATGTCATAAACAAAGAACTAGCTACAGCCTTTGGCAAAATGTCCCATGTTTGTTCATACAAGCCAGTTATCATATTGTGCTACCAATTGATTATATGATAGCACTACTGTAAGTTTATCTGCCAAGGTGATCTCAATGTTGGACAAAGAACCACAGAAGGAACAGACTTTTCAAGAAATAATAAGAGTTTTACTTTTGTGTGTGAATATATTAGCTCCTGGTTAGCCTTATTTAATCAAAATTTGCTTGACATTATTCCAATTCCATCTCTAAGTATTCTAAATGGCAAATAACATGAAATACTTGAGAGAGAGATTTTTCTCTAAATGTCACATTAATTTCACTAGGAAATGTCCCCATCTCTAATGAGATAGCCAGGTTAACACAGAAACACAGCAAAGAGACAAGAACAACATTTGTTTCTGAAAATGTAATTTTGACATTAAAAATGGGTCAAAAGCAAACTTTAATTTCTAGTCTTGATGGGAAATATGTCACTTTTAAAATCACCCAACACACTCACAAATTCTTTCTCTAACTAGAAGCCTTTTTCCCTTAGAAATTCAATGAGAGCAGACTTCTTGGTCCTGAGTTAGTAAAACCTTGGTTTTTCTACAGCTATTAAAGAATGAATATTTCTGGATAGCTGAGATATCCAGAGGTTAGGGATTTTCCCCTTTAAGAACTGAAACTACATTATTAATTTAACTTTTCCTATTCGTTTCTGAAATGTATCACCAAATTCCCCTGCATAGTATAAAAAGCATGATTTTACCTTTTCTTGGTTATCTGGGAGTACCCATCTAAACATAAAATACCGTGATGTGCAGGATTAAACTCTACCCTCAAAGACCCCAAAACACTATTTTGGGTAGCTCACAGCTTTAACTTGAAGGGGAACCCTAAGTGTTGCTGCTTTTCAGGACTCATTTGCCATTGTTCCTTGGATGTTTTTACTCTGCCATGTTCTTGGAAACAAATGTCTGAGCATAGTCTAAAAAATGAGCTAACAAGTTCTGAATAGAGAGCATGGAGATGTACAGGTTCTAAAATAGAAATTACATGGCCTTCAATAGATGGACTTTTGTGCAGCGTTTTGGGTTTTGTGATTGCTGTGTGTTTCGCCTGCCTGGGCACCTTCTTTGTTTGCTACTTCTTCCTCAGTATCCTTCTGGATATAGGAAATTTGGAGTGAGACTTTGGGGGTGGGTGATATGTTTCTATGTTAATAAGTCTGGCACATCAGAAGTCAAATACTTCCACTTTGTCAGGCCCTCAAGGTAGCAGAGAATGCCCTACTTTAATTGTCATTTTGGATTACTTTTACAGTTCACTGAGTTGTGCCCTAGTCTCTGGAAGAGTGACTGCGGCTCTCTCAGCACCACATTTATCACTAGAAGAGACCTAAACCCTAAGGAGAAAGAAGCCCAATAAATGCAAATATCCAGGACTAGACTCTTTGCCCAGTGGCACAAATCCCCAGGCCACTACAACAAGCTATAAAAAGGTTTCAGATGCTTGGGTTAAAACAGAGATTTTCAGACCTAAAGGTTTGTATTTCAAAAATAAATAGTCTTTTATGTTGCACCTTACAATTCCCACCAAACTGAAAAGCATAGCAACTGTAATTCACTCTTATGAAATGGTTAACTCCTAAGTCATCTTAGTGACACAAACTTTGAAACTAAAACCCCAAATCAGATGCACAGCAAAATGATTTTAAATTGCTGCCTATTTTCTTAACAGCTAACTTCCAATAATGATAATTGTGTCCACTGATCAATGATGAAAAGACCCATAACCTTTTACAAAACTGAATACTGTTTTAGATATTTAAATGACCGTCCTTTTACATGTTTTTTAATGAATTGAAAAATGACTTTTTCCTGCTTCCTATGCCTAACACATAAAAATGAAAAAATGTAAGTTCTGCATAGCGATAAAGCCAACATGCCTCCAGCTAGAACGTGTATTCAAAGACTCATTCATCCACACAGCAACAGTTAAAATAGGAATTACTGGAAGCAGAATAAAAGACAGCATCCCAGAGTTCCTATCACTAGGAAAGACAACTACTAACCACAGTAAATCTCATGTTTTATATATACCCAAGGTCCAGTTCTGACACACAAATGCCCGTATTTGCAAGCAGGTGTGCAAGCAGGCAAACACACACACACACACACACACACACACACACACACACACACACAATTTGACTATAAAGAACAGTGTGTTTTCAAGAGGGAACCTAAATTTCTACCCATGGTTGTCATTCACTCACAGATGACCTTGGATCAATCATTATGTTCCTAAAGAATTTAACCTATCCACCTTCAAAGTGAGAATAACCAAAACGATCTTAGTGTTCCCTTCCAAGCTCAAAATGTCTAGGCTTCTAAACAAAGTGATTCCTATGAATTAACTCATTAATTCATCCATTCAATAATTATTTTCCAAACACTAAGGGTAAGAAACAGCCCGTGTCTTCCAGGAGCTCACAAGCTAACAGACCTTTCCAGGGATCATCAGACTGATAAAATACACACAGTGAGACTGGCACATAGCTACCTGCACATACATGTCTATAACTGTATACACAGCACTGTACATGCAATCTAAGGAATTACATCAGTATTTTATAGAACTAAATAGCATCTTAACAACTTGATCATGGTGGGTGACTCACATAGAAAAAAATGGCCATTGCAGTTGTTACGTGTGCATAACACACATCATAAATGTAAGAAACATCTCTCTCCTACCAATCATAAATTTTTTAAGATTTTAGGGCCAGATCATGATTAGTACTATTAGATTCTTTTAGTACCATCTCCACAGTCTGCATCACCTGCCACTGCTGCTTCATTTCCAGTTGTTTTATGCTTCAACCCATTTTGCAAAATGCTGTTTGGATAATCATTCTTGCCCACTACTGTCATCACAACACTTCTGTTTTCCAGTCCTGCAGTGATTCCTTGTTATTATTAGCATTAAATCAGAACAAATCCACCCTTAGTTAAACAGTCATCCAATAAAAGGCCTTCACTTCCTCATTTCTACCTTCCTCATTCCTACCTTCTCTCAAGTCTAATGTATGTCCATTACTTATCATCTCATATGCTTGTCATGGTCTCACACGCTGATTACATATTGAACATGCAATTATACATTTTCTCAATGTCTGTGACTATTTCACATGTAGCATGTTAGTTTTCTACAGTAATCTGTGCAATTCTAATGCAAAAGTCCTGCTGAAAGACTGGGTTGAATGTAGTACCATCAGACAAGCAAATACAGGCTTCTGCATAAGGTTCTTGAAACTATCACTAAGTCTTTGATGAGACATAATACACTCTGATACAGGATCTGCCTATAGAATGCTCTCTGGAGCCATTTAATGCCTACTGTACATAAAAGTACAAAATCAATAAGGCCACAGTATGAGTAGACACAGGTTTAAGAGTAAACAAAATGAAGTCATGGAAGGCAAACTACATCATCCCACATAAACAAAACTCAACTCAAGGATTAGGTAGCTATCAACCAACCACATGTGAGAAAGTCCTGGAGTTGAAGCACCATCCCAAATATGGAGTTACAACACATTAAAGCTATTTTGCAGGCAAGTACTAGCACAGAATGCTTTCATCTACAAATATCAAAGTCCTTTACAAGCAGGTGCCAACTGTTACCCTTCATCCCTCTAAAAGCCAAGAAAACAAACACACAGGATAAGAACTACAATCAGTTTAAATACCGACTCAGCTGGAACATGCCTTAACAACGAGGATGACAAGAACACCACCAGGAACACTGTTCCTGCTGTTACCTAATCCTGAAACGAAAAACAAATGTAAGACTCATAACATCATCAGTGAAGTAACCTGCCTGTTTCACACTTGCTTTTACTCAGAGTGACATTGCTTGGCTGCTTCTAACGAAGATGTGAGTAGAGTGTAGTCTATCAGTTAGACAAAGGAAAAAATTTGACACTTGGCACACTAACTAAGATGGTTCCCCAGACCCAGATGGAGGACCCAGTCATGTGTGTTAAGGGATCAAGGAATGAGTAACTTCCTTCCTTGGAAACTCTGTAAGCATTTCAATTGTCACTTGAAGGCAATGACAACCATCTTGAGAATGTAAACTAAAATAACTTGCTATAATTTATACAGTAGTTTCAATTTCAAAAGCTATGATAAAAACTGGATACAGCTTATAATAAATCCATTTGATCCTCAATACTGCAAAAACCACAAAGAAAACGAAATCCATATAAGACCTCCCACCAGCAATGACAATTAGGGATCCACAGTATGAGTTACATTGGATCCTGAATTCCTCTGGCTCAGAGAAGGCCCAGCACTCTCAGAACCTGAGGTGGTCCATTCTTTTCCATTAAGTTCTCCTTTACCAGCTCCTCAATTCCCTGCTACTTAGCAACTATGGAACCCTGGCTGCCTACAGAGTACAATTTCTATGGAGTGAGCCTTGTCAGCTGAAAAGACTTTCAAAATATTTGGAAGGTAAGTGGCAGGTGGCCCTGTCTCTGTGAGCCAAAACAACACCCCCAAATTCAGTTCCAACCCCAATCCCATTATTTATATTATACATCACTTAAAGCCCAGTTGCCTCCACAAGCTTATTTAAAAGTGAAAGAGGATCAGCCTTTGGCACAGCACTCACTCTAAACTCATTTCCCTTGTACCAGCTTGTCGCTCAAGTCTGTGATATGTGACCATGCTGGCACAAAACAATGGAGCAATCTCCCATCTTAGAAAGAGCGAGTACATTAGTTTCTAATATTGATATTTTCTAATTAGATACAATAGATCATTTTCTTGTTTGGGGTCAATGAGACCCTCCACGGCTCTCTTCTGCTGCAGATATTCTAATTACTGCTATGGAAAACCAAGTAGACTCTCATCATACCAGGATGAATGGAGAGAAGCATGTACACATAGAGCATTCACATGTATTTTCTGCCACAAGCATATACATAGATTATTTCTGAATTTTCAAGTACTAATTTCAAATTTAATGAGGCACAATAAACATTTCTCAAAATTGGGGCTGCACGGTTGCTTAACATTGGCAGCCTCCTAATTATGACTGTAGTTTAAATAAAAGGCACGTCATTCTATATAAATTATTAGGTATTGAATGAAACCCACAGTAGCCTCCAGTTTTCAGCATGGAAAGAAAGCATTGCAGGAAATCGATATTAGGGGGAGAAACTTTATGAGCTGTAAATGAGAAGTAATAAGCACATTCAAAAGTTGTGGTGGAAATGTTAACTCATTCTCAAAAACCCCCTACCTGTCCTCCCAAATTTAACAGACCTTCTCATTTTCTGTATGGTAGAGGGGTGAGAAGGAGGAGGGCACATAGAATTTGACACATGTTGAATTGAAGACAGAGATTCAGCAAAAGGCTACCATCTGATGTGGAGTTCTGCCAGCCATGCATGCAGAAGGCCATTATTGCATCTCACAAAATGGCTAATTTTATCAGCAGCTTGAAATTGTCAAAGTATTAGCAATCTGTAATGTAGTTATGGAAAGAACCAAAAGCACAACAATTACTAAAGCACCTTGTATTTATATGGAACCTTTTATCAGATGATTTCCAGAGGGTTTAACAGGCTCTCATGGAAAGGGATCATTTCCCCCCACAGCTGAGACACAATAGTCATTCTGCACTAGTAATGGTAAATATAAAGGGTTGCTGGAGAGAGGGGAATTACTAAGCCTTACAGAAACCATGAAGGAGAGAAATTATTTTTAGACAGGCAAAAAACACATACCCACATTGGAAACTAGGGCTGACAGTAGCTACATTTTTTACAGAGTTCACGGCACAAGACTGAAGAATTTTGCTTCTCATTCTGCCAGCAAGCCTTCTGTGAGGTGCTTAGTGACTGCAATAGAGCAGGTGCCTCCTATTAATAAGAATTAGCATTTGAAAATGAACACAATGCATAAAACTTACCATTCTTTTCCTGAAAGTCTTTTTGCTAACATGAACTAGCTAATCCTCCTGTTACCATTATGAGCTAAATAAATATTATTAACTCTACTAATGGCATGACATAGGAAGTGAAGAGATTCCCCCTCTACTAGAAAGAGGCGCTGAGCATCTGCAACTACAACTTGAGACTGTTCACACCAGGTCCCATGCTCACACCACCAGACCACACCTCATTAAAATCCTGGAAAATGCAATGAAATGGAAGTAGTTAGGACTGGCTGACTGAGTACACTCCTTAGAAGAAAAAAAAATATCCCCAGCCTGCTTAAATATGACAAGTCCAAGGGCAGTGAACACAACTACGTCAATTTCCTCCCGAAGGAAGATTAAGAAATAATGAGAGAGCCTCCTCACTCTCCCTCTATCATCAGATTCCCAGCAGCAAAAACCAGGAAGCATTCCAAACTCAACTGCCAAAAGAAAAAACAAAACAAAACAAAAAAAAAAAAAAAAAAAAAAAAAAAAAAACCACTGTCAGAAACATAAAACTGTGCTGTGTCAGAACTTCGCATCAGCCCAGGTCCCTTATGTCTCCTTTCTTTTGTCTGCATTGTCTAGCCACCTCCCTCCCCAGCTCTTCCTAGATCTGTTTTCCAAGGAGACTTAGATCTCCTTGGCTTTACTCATTCTTAACTAGTACACCCACTCCTCATTCTGGATAGCTTGATATTTGTGTCTATTTCTATTTTGTTGATTTGCAGCATGGTCTCATGTAATCACAGCCAACTTTGAACTCATTTCCCCCTGTCTCCCGAGTGCTAAGGTGACATGTATGTTATACTGTGCCCAGATCTTGTGTCCACTTAGTAAAAGACATTTGGTCTGGGCTTCACTCAGTACAAATAGATGTGGCAGTTATTTCTTAACACACACACACACACACACACACACACACACACACACACACACACACTTTTTCTTTTTCATGAGGGAAATAATAGTATATGTTGTGTTTAGATGTTTAAATTATTTTTCCCTGGTATAACCAGCTACATTTAAGGCAAAAGTCACCCTGGAGACAGTTTACACAGATGGTTCTAAGCTTAGAAAAGATCATAGAACATTTTTTTAACTAACAGAAAGCTTTTGAAATAAAGGCAAAGATGGTTCTTACTAGATGTTAGGCTTGTTAACATCATGGACTCTCTCTAATTCTCAGTTTCCTAAATTACAAATCTACTATAAACTGGAAAAAGAAAGTGCCTGTCCCACCCAGCTTGATAAAGTTGTTATTAGGGTCGAATGGAATAATGCATGTGCAAATGCTCTCTAAAGCTGTGATTCCACAGACATGTGTCACGTCTTCTTATTAGCTCATAAACTTGTTTTCTCTTGAATATTTATTTCTACTTCTAACTAAATTCTCATTGAGAATGTGAATACATTTTTTTACATTTTCCTGCTGGGATATATTATCTTATTCTTGTACTATTTCTTCTATCGATAAAAAATACGGTGAACAATCTTTCAATCTCTCTTGTCATAGAGGACTGTGGTATATGGTGTGGTGTGGTGTGTGTGTGTGTGTGTGTGTGTGTGTGTGTGTGTGTGTGTGTAGAGAGAGAGAGAGAAGGGGGGAGAGAAAGAATGAGAACTAGTTTAAAGAGAGCAGAAATGACCTAACACTATGAAAAATCATGTGAAAGGCAAGTTTTGAGACATTTTAAAAGCTGTTATATACTAGTTTTCTTTTGCCCCATTTCCTTCCTTTGTTATGATTTAACTGTCACAGAATATCTTTTCTTTAAAAAAAAAACCTCATCCCAGGGTTAAGTAAAGCACATTAGCATGCATAATTCAGAGCTGTCAGCTGGAAATGAGCCATTGCAAGGCTAGTATAGTCTGTGGGTAGGAAACCAGGATTAAAGGACTGGACAGCTGCACCAGAGACCACTCAGGACCAACTATGAGCCCACTCCTTCAGAGCTGCACTATATAATAGCATAGATGCCTGCAGCAATTTGAATTTAAATGAACAAAAATGCAATTAAGTTTATGTTTTCTTTCTTTGGTCATAGTAACCGGTATCAAGAGCTCAATAGTCACATGCAGCTAGTGGCTATGATTCTGTTTGTAGACCATTTATATCACCAAAGGAAGTTCTAGTGGCAGCAAGAATATAGAGGAAAGCTGTCAGCTTGTGACTCAGCATTCTCCAGTATTGAAATGTGACACACTTAGTGACCTATAGACCATACTCACCTCTCTCAGATCACACAATACCTTGTGTTGTTCATTTACATACTACCCACACTGGGCAAGATAATTTTCAAGGGTAGGACTATGTCTTCGGGGCTTGTCAGAGTTACTTGCACAGAGAAGGCACTCACAGACTGGTGTCAGCTGACTAACCACCATCTGGAATAGGAATATCTCTCACCTGTCTCTTCCTGGGATTGAATTGGGAATGTTAAGTTTTGTATGCTCTTTCCAGATTGATTGTTTCATTTCTGAGACAGGTATATGTTTGAACATTTCACAAGAATTTAAACAGGGGGGAGGAACGGCTTAAGTCAAAACCTGAAGTTTATGTTTCCTTATCCCTGTTTTTCCATCATATTCATTTGTTCAAAGTATCATTTATAAGCCTAACAAACAAACTAGTGACCTCCATTTGTTACTAACAAACGAGGAGTACACCCTCTAAAGTTATAGTGACGGGTTGGGGATTTAGCTCAGTGGTAGAGTGCTTGCCTAGCAAGTGCAAGGCCCTGGGTTCGGTCCTCAGCTCTGGAAAAAAAAAAAAAAAAGAACTGCAGGCTATACCTCAGCCAAGCCATGGGTTCCCATCCTAAAGTGATAGTGAATGGGAAATAGAAGCCCAGTTGGTGGATTTGCTGCTTTTGCTTTCAATCTATAGTCCCTTTTGAAATCTACCTTTCATAAGTTAAAGAAATATATTCTTTATGCAATATTAATTATTTGTTCAGCTCATGATGGAGCCTTCAGTTGCTTGGTTGCCAAATGCAGTCATTTGGAAAGGTTTTAAAATCATCACTGCATCCTGACAATGATATGCTGTCTACTGTGGACTTTGAAGAATTCCTTTTCCATCTCAGGACCAAGACAAAAATCATATATTCAAAGGTCACTAGAATTCAATATAACTTTAGCAATTATCTAATATCTTATCTCTCTTCTTCCCTCTCTTTTCTCCCTCTCTATACCCCTCGATTTATCCCCCGCCCTCAGCATTCTGAACACAAGATAACAAGCCTATGAGGATCTTCCAACCACCCAAATGCAGCACAACTAGTTACTAGAAACCTAGGCCTGAGTACTGAACTCATCTCTTCCAACACTGACATCATAGCTCATCTCTTTCCACTTGCCCAGCTCTCTCCTGTTATTTCTCCAGTGGAGCCCCAGAAGAATAAAACCTAGTGCTCAAAGTCCTCTCAGCTAAATTTCCTGTGGGGAAAAAAAGTAAAATTTAGTGCAAATGATATTTATAAGTCACTTTTTGTCAATTTTCTGTCATTTAAGAAAACTAATTGTGCCTAGAGAAACTGTAGAAAGAGAATATATGATCCACCCAAGGAAACAAACTGTCTTTAGCTTAGTGATTGGGAGATGTGGAATGATAAAGCTCTCTGAAATACACCCTCATTCTAGAAAACAACTTGCTTGGTTGCCACTTAAATTGCTCATCTATAATTGCTGGAGATAAACTGCAATCAAAATATAGTATATTCTATTAGTTTTGCCCACTGGGGGTTGTTTGATCATAGGGAGATTATCAAAAAGGTAAATTTTCTCATTTTAACTGCCTCAGTGGAAACTGTCCGGCATTAGCTAGCTGCAGTGGCTGGACTGATGCTAAATATTGCATCCAGGAAGCCCTTTTCCTTTCAGAATAGGACTGGGCAGGTAACTGTGGGTAACTAACAACTAGGTAGGAAAGGAAGAGTCTGTTCTGCCCACTTCCTAATAGCATCCACCACAGGCTTACGTGACTCACCATATGAGAGTCACACCTTTGTGGTTGGGTCTTCACTCATTCATATTTGATGATCATTCAGATAGAAACAGACTGCCTTACACAATTTTTAGAAGGTTTACTAGGCAAATTGTGATGTAAACAAGTTTACAGGGGAAGTGTTTAAACTACTTAAGAGAATAAATTAAAGTACTTTAGAAGCAATTTACAAATAATAAATATGTTAATTGCACATCGCTCTTATTTATTCATTAAAACAGGTCCAAGGACTTCTACTTGGCAAAACATCCTGGCAAGGACTTTGTTAATCTACTTCTTATTACTCTATGAACTTGAAAGAAATAAGATTGCATTTATTTTCTATCTATACTTCCGACTGGCCTTCCTCCAAGTTAGTCTCGATTAATCAGATTTGACTGTACTATATAATACTAAGTATGATGACAAAGCCACCAGCCCAAGTCAAAAGACATTAAAGTCACAGGAGTTCCTACACTGTGTTTAAGATCTGCATTTGTACAAACTATAGGCATCCACTGGTACAAAGGGGAAGATGGAAGCAATCAGTGGGTGGAAGAGAAAGCAAAAAGAGATAAATCATTCCAAGATTTCACAACCAAAAAGCTTTGCTTCTTGCTTTCTGGATGTCCTTGATGACTGCAGAACAAATGGTAGCTAGGACAGCTTGAAGCTGAAAAAGTCTATGCAATTTAACAGATCCTGTTAAGAGTAGGTGCAGACTCCTTGGTCAGTGCTAAGGATATGGACTGCCCTTAAGGAGCACACTTAATGTCATGTAGCTGAGAGTAAATGAAGAGGCAATTACAATGCAATGCTGTGGGTGCTTCTGTGGGTGGTATCTGAGTATGTTTACACTGCTCTAACAAAAGGCTTAAGATCAAACAATCCACAAAGAGCAGAAACTTGTTTTCCACAGTTTTGGAGGCCAGGAAATCCAACATGAAGGTGCCAGAAAACTGCATGTCTGATGAGAGCTATTCTCTACTTCCCAAATGGTACCTTGTTGCTGTACCCCCACCAAAGAAGATAAATACTGTGTCCTCACATCATAGAAAGCAGAAAGGCAGAAAAGACTAGATAATCCTTTAAGCCTTTTTATAAGGACACTAATCCTATTCATAAAGGCAGATCTCTCATAACTTTACCTACTAAAAGCCCCACCTGTTAATAATATTGTATTAGGTCTTAGGTGCAAATATGTGAGTTGGGAGCAGGGGCAAAACAAACATAAAATCCACAATTACAGTACATATAGAGAAAAAGAAAGCAACAGAGAAGAAGTCCTTGTCCCTAGAAAGCATGCACCATGGAAACTTCCTTCAGATATGTGCAACCTATGCAAGAACTGAACTGGGAATGACCTTTGGTTTGAAAGAAGAGTGCTTTGCTCTAGGTCTAATTCTTGATTTTGTGACTTAGATAACTATGGAGGAGGGAGAAAGCATAAGCCATGCTTAACAAAATCAAGGACCTCTCTAGAGCCACAAATCCAGCTGGATTTGGGCTGACTCTTCTTTAATCTTTGGAGGACAAGTTAAATTCCATACTAGGGCAAAAAAAATCAATGTCCAAAGGGTTGGCTAATTAAACCTTAGAGATTTATTTTTGATCCAGTAGAGGTTTTCTCTAATGGTCAAATGTTCTTGACTTTCAAATTCTTTTTGCAGCCTTTGCATAAGGATGAGTCGTGAGACAAGTAGACCCTAGCTTGAATAATCTCTTTTAAAACTTACTCTAGCCCCCAAGATTGAAGAGGGGAATGGAGCCCTTTCTGGCAGAATCCTGTAGGTGCAGGCCTTCACTTTCCCAGTGGGTCAGATGGGCTCTTATCCCTACCAGTAAAGACAGCTATGACATTCATAAAAGTAGATCTCTCATAACTTTACCTACTATAAGCCCCACCTGTTAATAATATTGTATTAGGTTGGGAAAGAGACAGCAGTTTCTTCTCTTTTTATATATGGTTTAGGCTTTTATAGTTTTTTTCCCCCCTTCGGTTCTTCTCTTGGTTGGCTAGCTCTGTGTCTTTACTCCAAAAAGAAACTTAAGTGCTATTGGGGCCCCCTCGTGCATTCCATTTTTGATGGAGTCCTAATCACTCTGTCACTGTCCAATGAACTGTGTGTCACATCTACAAACCTCATCCTATACAATGCCCTAAACAAGGCAAAGTCACAAGATGCAAGAGAAATTGTGTCTCACTGACAAACACAATGTCTAGACAGAAGGGTGTCCCTGAGCCTTCTCTGTATGAATAGCAGAGTCTGGAAGATTCTGAAGACAGAATCTTTATGTCCATTACAGGCCTTTGGTCAAAAATGTACATAGTGTGTTGCTGTGCAAACATGGATTACTTTTGTTTCTTCTTTCTCCCAAGTTTTACTGCTGTGCCTAAAAAGACATGAAAAGATAGAGAATGAATAAATAAAAGTATGAGTGACTGCTCACTGTTCTATGTTTTCTAAAAAGAATAAGGACTCTGTCGCAATTAATTATTTAATAAGATTTGCCTTTTGAAATGTTATTTTCATGAATTAATGTTTCTTCTATAATTCAGGTTTATTGCCATTATTACTACATGTGCCTTTTTAAAAGGAAAATATGACACTAAGAAACCTTGAATTTTTCTCCCATGTAGCTACTAGAGAGATGGGAAAAGGGGCAGGGAAAATAAGAGCATTAATTAAGTAGGTGAACATGATCAAACACTATTATACACATGTATGAAATGACATCTTTTATGTTGTACAGTTCTCAGTATCTCTAAAGGAAAAACAAGTCAACATCTAAGGTTTTCCTAAGTCATTACTTCCTTCCTAGCCCCTAAACCATGCCACTGTAAGTCTGCAGATGGTGTTGTCTTACTCTGTTTTGTACAACAGAATACCTAAGACTGGGAAATTGTATAAAAAACAGAAATTTATTTCTTTACAATTCTGGAGGCGGAAACATCTAAGAACAGAATGGCAGTGCCTGATTGAGGTTTTCTTGCCATATCATAATGGAAGGTATCACATGATGACAGAGCAACAGCAGGACAAGTTTGTCCTTCTATAAGAAAAGAATCCTTGTAGTATTGAACACACTCCCACAATAAAGGTATGCATCCACTTACAAGAGCTTCACCTTTGTGATTTGAGGACTTCTCAGATGTACCCCTTCATGGGAGTGCAATGAGGATTAAGCTTCTGGCACATTAATGTTGAGGAGTACATTCAACCTGCAGCAGGTGTCAAGAAGATGGACAACAGCACAACAGCAACCAGTCCTACCCTCCTAGAACACCTCTATCTTCAGTAGTGAGCACTCACATTTTAATAAAGAAATGTGATATAGAGCACTTCACAAGAGAAGAGTAAGTCCCCCAATCACACAGTGGACAAAAGACCCTTTCCCCATTTCTTGACCTTGTTTAACATTCTTTATAGTCCATGAGTGTTCCACTTAAAAGAAAGCATCCAGAAATGAACATCATTGTCCAGATGCATTCTGATCAGGAAAGACTTCAGAGGGGCTGATGGCCCCCATAAACATAAACATATATATTTCATTAATGAGACCTAAGGTTGCATTTGTTTTAGCTGTCCCTTCCATTACAGCATATCTACATTTCCAAAGACTCCTTACCAACTCCACTCTAAATTGGCATCAGAGACTAATTCCAAAAATGATCACCAGACAGGCAAGTAGAGACACTGAAGGAAAGGGAGACCAAAAGGCAAAGTAACCAATCTGTCAAACAAAAGAAATTCTGCAGAAAAGGAAAGTGAACAGGCCAGTATATATGTCATCAATAAGCCCAAATGTAGACTTTCAGATCTTCACTTATAAACAATTAATTAATCCTGCTCACCAAAACAACTCCATATCACAGTAAAAACAGAAAGCAGCAAAACTAATCTATTGCCTACTTAATAAACTGAAAGGAAAAAATAGCAGGTGAACTACATTCCATAGACACCCATTTTGTTGGCCTTTATTGAAAGTCAAACTTCTATATATATGCAGGTCCTTTGGACAAGTCTTTTGTTCTTCTGTCTCGCCCACTCACCTCTCTGCACTATTAAGAATTCAGTAAATATAGTCAATTATTCTAAAGGTGCCAAAATTCTCATTTCAACTGGTTTCCCAGTTAATGTACCATAACAGAGAATGAATTGCTATTACAAGGAACTAAAAATAAAAATGTTTCAGAGTCCATAATTGGCTTGTCTTGTTGGACTTTTTAGGGAGCCAAAGTACCAGTTCCAGACTATTAGCCCTTGTTTTGTAGGAGAATAATATATTTCCTCATTAAAATACTTTGCTCTCCACAGCTTAAAAATAAAAAAGTTGTGTTCTGTGCTGTAATTTTTTTCATTTTTAAAAGGTTTTGAAGCTTTGGAGGCACAACGAAAGAACAAGAAAAAACAAATAGTAACTCTACTGTGAAACTCAGCCATTACCTTCATTAATGCTTACCCTCCTCCTAAGTCTGTTTTCTAGCAGCTCCAAAATTCACCACATCCAAAGGACTCTCATTTGCTTCAAAAACAGGCTATGTGTTTATGTGTTTGTGTAAAGAAGCACATGTTTAAAATAAAATGCCAGTGATTAGCTAGTTTAAAGGTCTATGGTATCTCTGTGCAATTATGGCAACCATACAACTGAAATCACAAATTGCTGGATCTCCCTTCACAGCCTAATCTGGCTAGAGCTTGCCTCTTTGCAGTCATATCCTGCAACAGTCCTCCCCCTGCAGCTCAGTGAGCCTGACTGTCGGGTGGTCTACCTATGGCCTTTTGCTATGGCTTTTTATCACACTTAGAATGATTGCAAGCAATTATCTGTGTGATCATTTTGATCGTTTCCTGAATTGTGCTTTGTATTTCTAAAGGTAACATCTCTTTTGTCCTTAAAAGGGCTTAGTAGGACACTAGAGTATATAAGAGTGGCACTAATAAGTGAGGGAAACATCAGACTAACCAGAAGAGAGAGTGTGTGCAAAGTGATAAGAAACAAAATTAAGACTTACTGAAGACTTCCCTAACTGTCCATTTAAATTGTTCTCTACTCCTCACTATCACCTTTTTGGGGGGTTGTATTTTTCCTTTTGGGGGTAGTGTATTTTTCTCCAAAATCGCATTGTTTTTCCCTTACTGATTATAATGTCCCTGTCTTTCTACTAGAATGTTTGTGTGATGTTAGAAATCTATGTTGATTTATTTCTTGCATTTACAGGCCTGAAAACAGATCCTCACACAAATTAAGCATTCCATAAATATTTGTCAAAAGAATGAATGTTCTTTATGTATTAGGCAAATGGTCGTGTTAAATTTTTAAATGTTAAATGCAAAATACAATCACCTATTTTTAATTTGGTGAAAATACATCATAGAAACGGTCCTAGAAATCCCTCCCCTTTCTTTCCTATTTTCAGCTTTCAAACATGTAAGCACATGGACATGATAAGTGACTTACTAGGACATGGATACTCAGAGAGAACCTAACCACCCCCACCTGTGCACTCTGTGAGTACTGCCAAGACACTCTTAGCAACACTTTACCTTGTCTTTTCTAACAGGGCACCTATATATAAAACAGAAAGATCGACTGCCTCTTCCTGCTCATGAGACTCTAGCATGGCACTGGAAGAAAGACTTCTGTTCATGAACAAGTCACCTGGAATTTGCAAAATCTTAGAAACTCAGGGTGAGTTGTGTTCAAGCTGGTATAGACAAAGTACTCTGGACCAAAGACTTGGTTTGACTCAAGTCCTGATTATGTGAGACATCAGAAAAATTACACAGCTTACACATGCTTTAGTTTCTTCAAATATCAAACCAGGATACTAGCCGTCTCCAGGCTCTTAGGGTTGTTGTAAAGATTAATTCAGTTAATACATGAAAAATAAGTGACACAGGCTACGTATTGAAATAATGTCTTCAGTTCTCTTCACTTCTCATGTCCCTTCTTATTTTACGAAAGACATAAGAAATAAATTTGCTATTTAAAACCATTACCAGAAGTCTCCAATCCCTTTTATGAACAATAGTATCCTCTGAAAGAATGACCTCATTAAAGGAAACTGATTTCCTTTTTAATCTCTCTTTCCTCTGTCTTTGCACTAACAGCAGGAAAACAACTTAACATTCAGAGATGCAGAGAAGAAACTTGGACTTTTGAGTCTATCTACTTGGGAAGGGAGAACAAAGGGAGGAAGATCTTCACAGCTACATCCTGTTTGCTTCTTTAAAAAAAAAAAAAAAAAAAAGAGCAAACCCACTGTCAAGCAACATCAGATGATCCCCAAGGCATTACATACAAAAGGCCTCCAACAAAATTAAAACTTGGAAAGCCTCAGAGGGGCAGAAACCCAGGTGAGAAAACCTCACAACTTCCTTGTGAGGGAAAAAAATGAGGAAAGAAAACGGATACTGTGGCCAGACTGCAGAGTAAGGCAAGACAGCTCTAGACGAGACAAGAACAAAGCGGGGCTATGATAAAAGTGGAAGCCAGAGGGATGGTCCCTTGAGAGCTCTCACTGGTGACTGAGTGAAAGGAAAGCAGTGGCCTCAGGGAACTGACTGGTTACCTCCTCTTCATCCCTTTTCACTGTGGCTTGTGCTTGCTGACTCCGAAACATCCAGGAGTAGGAAGAGATCCAACAAAAATAAGGCTTTCTCTAGGGGAGCCACCTCTGAAGGGTGGGCAGCTTTCATTCATTTCAAAAGTAGCTTCCATAGAAGGATTCAAACTTTTGTTCAAACTTTACCTCCCCCATTTTGATAACACTTAGACAATACCTTGGGAAAAGGGGGACAAATAACAGATATTAATTACCCTAATTAACCCAATTCAAAAGACATATTTGTATGGCTGTCATGACAACTGCTTTGACTAACTTGCCAAGAATAGCTTAGCTGTCCATTCAAATAAATCCCTGATAATTACCAGTCTAGTTTACTGGGCTTCTGTGATAATAATAATTAGTGCTACTGTGCAAAAGGTCGCACTAAACAATTTATGAATGATGCATTTTGCATGGTGATTATGTGAGTCACAGGCAATGTACAGAATGTTCACTATTATGCTATTAATGTGAAGGGGGTGGCTGGATTTGAGACACTGACTGACTCTATGGTCTTTATAGATAAAAAAGGAACAGAAGGAGAAAAGTGGGAAATTCTGCTGTTAAAGAAGGCATATCCAAGAAATAGTGAGGGTATTTTGCAACTACATATTTCTCTGAATTTATACTCCATATATTAGGGTCACAAGTCTTGGATTCAAAAGAGAATCAAATATGAAATATTTTGAGTTATGAAAGTGTGCATCATGGTTGTAGTATTTGTTAGATTAGGAAGATACAGCATTGCACAAAAGGAGCTCAGAGACGGTTTGGGAACAACATTCAGAAAAGGGGAAGGTTTATATTGAGATGTGCATGTGAAGCCTACATAATAAAGTAAGTTTCCAAAAAGAAAATCTCCCTATCTTACTGGTGATGTCTATGGTCAAACAAAATGACATTTTATTTGAGGATGAACATGTTATTCTAATGAAACAATGATATGGTCCAAATGCTCTAAATAGAAGCAGACCTTTGGAAAATGAATTCTGAATGTTGGTGTCATGTTTCATCCTAGTAAAATCTCTTTACACTAAACAAGTTAGATTAGGAAATATGGATATTATACTCTGTGTTTTGGACATGCACTATATCTGAGTAGATATAAAAGCTGCATATATTGAAGAAGTGGTTGCTTTCCATTCTGACTAATTTTCTGGTTCCTTTCTTTCCAGGGATTTTAAAAGATGGCGCAAGAGACTGGGAAGGAGTGCTTTGGAGAACTGTCTTATGGACTGATGTGACCATCGCACTCATGGACACACAACAATTGTGGTTACCTGCACAAGAACAGACCAGCCAAAATTCTGGCATAAACAGGGGACATGTTCCCCAGGCCACAGCCATTGATGAGGAGCTATGGTGGTTTAGAACTGTCAGAAGAGGAAGACTCATTCTCTTCTGAGGATGTAGCCTCTGATAGGTTGCCCATACTCCAGTGGGTGGCCCCACATACATGTACATATGGGCAGCACTGAATAAACTCAGGAAATTATCAAAACAGACAAAGACATGAACTTGGGAGGGGTCTCCTTGGGGATAACACAGAAGTGTTGGAGGAGAGAACTGAGGTGTGGATATGATTACTTTCCACTCTATACATGTATAAAATTCTCTAGAATAAAGAAAAATCAGGAAAAAAATATTTTAAAAAAATAATAGTAAACTGGGTGGTCTTGCATGCCTCGAATCTCAGCACTTAAATCTCAGCAGAGGTAGACAAGTCTCTGAGTTCAAAGTGAGCCTGGTCTATTTAGTAAGTTCCAGACCAACCAGGGTTACATAATGAGACCCTGTCTCAAAAAAAAAATATATAAAAACATAAAGTAGGAGCTAGAGAGATGGCTCAGAGGTTAAGAACACCCAAAGGAACTGGGTTCAATTCCTAGCATCCACACGGCAGTTCACAACTGTCTATAACTACAGTTCCAGGGAATCTGGCACCCTCACACAGACATGCATGCAGACAAAACACCAATGCACATAAAATAATAAATCATTAATAAATAAATAAATGCAGTAAATAATCAACCAACATCTATGTTTTTATTTAATGCCTACGTCAAATAACGTTAATTACTGCTACGTTTCTTTCTAAATCATTATTTGTTATTTCAAACTTCAGACTAGGCTATGAGTACAGTGCACATGAAATTAGAAATTTGGCATTAATGAAGCACTCCAGTTGAGCTGGCAGAAAGAGACACAAAACACATCCCTTTGTTGCCAGTAAACTTGTTTGTTTGTTTGTTTGTTTGTTTTAACTACAGCAAATACAGCAAAGGAAGGTTCATTGGTGGTAATTACTGGAATGCCCCAGTAAGGAACCCAGACCAAGGCCTGACACAGAGGTCAAGGAATGGGAAGCAACATGAGGAAGGAATCAGACAACAGTCACACTGCTATGAAAGGTGAGATTGTGAGCTTACCCCCAAGTTGAGACTCTTGAGAGCTAAAATTACAACTGCTAACACTTCTTCCACTTCTGGGTGCCTGTGGGAAACCATGACTCACTCCACTTTGTATTAGTTCTTTATCCTTAACTTCCAGGGATGAATAAAATTGCACAATATTTTATGTCAAAGCATGTCGAGGCATGTTAGAGAACAGTGCACACATGAATTATTTCTCTTTGCCTGATAACTATCTTTTAGAGCGCTCACGCTGTGTTAAGTCCCTAAGAAAATAAGACTGTTAAGAAAGTATTTTTAAATACTCAACAGTTTTACCCCAACTCCATCAGTAACTTCAGTGGATTCTCCTAGATGTTTTTTACTCAACTGTACTACTTAATTCTTTTCATTATGAGACACGGGGTTGTCATTATAATGAACAAGCTGCCTTTTAAAAGGCTTTATGCCAAATACCAAATGGTTTCTAGAAAGTAAATAAAGACAACACTTACCCTTCATATAGGAGTTCTTCATCTTATGAACTGCTCTGCCCTGCCTCACTCCAGGAGATTACATTCCTTGAGAACATAGGATATTCTGCATTCCTTTATAAATGCTGCATCACTCAGCATAGACCCTGATGCACAGATGCATGATTCCACACAGCTGTAGTAAACTGAATCTGTGAGCAGGCATAACTGCCTGAGGTACTAAAGTGTGAGGTCAGAGCTTGTGTAGAGCTGCACATCAGAGAATGTGCAACAGAAGTGAATATGCAAGTGTGTAATTAGCAACCTGGGGACTGTTGATGAGATAAAGAATTTGATACTACACAACACCAAACACAACTGAAGAAGCAGGAACCCATGTAAGGGAACCTAATACTCTATACATTATGGAGAGAAAAATCCTGCTAGGCAGTGAGGTGTAAGGGAATCTAATCTACTATGAATGGAAGACAGCCTAATAGGGGTTGATGTGATTGGAAATGCAATGTACTGGAGTAGAAGGAAACCCAATACAGACTAGTAGTGAAGAGGGAATAAGCTTTGGTGATTAACCAGACTGGTCACTGGAAGTTTCCTTTGTTCTAAAAACACATAATCCAGCAGGATGAGTATTTAGCATAGGATGGCAGGTCTTTTGAAAAGGCCAAAATGACCCTGACTATACAAACACTTTTCTGAAGTTGTTCATTTAGACCAAGAAGCAGCCTGGGCCCAACTCCCAATACTGCTTGAATTGTGCAAAAGCCATCCAAAAATGAGCAAGCTGGCAGCAAGTACTCCATCACAAACAGTTACTTGGTAAATGCCCTTTGTGTTTATTAGTGTTCTGCTGGCACACAAAGCAATAGTGCTTCTTTTAGGTGCAGAATCTAGCATGTGGTCTGCCCAAGTAGACCTCTGAGAAAGAGCAGATACCTTAGAGCCCCAAAGGGAAAAGTTGAGAAACATAGTGGAAAATAGTTCCGATTTTTTTTTTAATAATCTGTTCTCCAATACAGTTCTTTGCCGAGCTCAGTCATGGTAAGAAATTTTATATGAAAAAAAAATTGACTTTAGATGACATGACCATTATTCATGAGCAGCCATAACAATTCTTGATTCTATATGTAAGCAGAATATGATAAACTAAATCATACCTGTTCCTCATATGTAACTATCATTATGAGACTAATTGGTTACAAAGCATCCTGGACTTGTATTGACGTGCAAGACAGTGTAACAGCCACCAGCTAGGCAGTTCTTTGTGGCATCAGAACCATTTGAGCAGACAAGAACAAAAGTCAGGTTAAGACATCAGAAGGAGAGTGTTGCTTGGGGCAGTTGGATGTGAAGTGTGGGGGCTGTTGTCAGAGGACTGCATTGAGCTGCATGCCTCCCTACTCCCTGAAGCTGAGCTCTGGCTGTCTTCTCTGATTGTGTCGTTGACACAAACAAGTCTCCATTTTCATCACTACTGCCATGCAAAGACACCCTTGTAGGGACTTACACTACCTCTCTCCTGCCTCTCACATATCATCCATAGACTTGGCAAAGACATATGCAGATCTTTCTCTGTGGCCCGTGATGTTGGACACAGACAGACCACAGCTGGATACTCTGACCTTGGGCAAAGTGAAGAGGGCACACTGTTAAGAGGAGACAATCCTCTGTGGAGTGCAGCAAGGGGCAGATTCAATGAGGAAGTCATACTGGGAAAAAGCTGAATCTCCCCCTGGCCACATCAACCTCATTATTAGGATATGTCAGGAAGCGGGGCAGCTGCTAGCAGGACAACAGCTGGGGGGGAAGCAAAGAGGAGCCCAGACTGTCCTCCGCTTTGCTACTAGCAAAACAAGTCCTTTCCAAACCAGTCATGTAGGGTACTAGTAACTCCCAAGATCTTTCTCTCCCTCTCCCTCCCCCCTCTCTGTGTCTCTCTGTCTCTGTCTCTGTCTCTGTCTCTGTCTCTCTCTCTCTCTCTCACACACACACACACACACACACACACACACACACACACACACACACACACACACACACACACACACACACCATACACACAAGGAGGGTGAGGGAGGCATGCACATGCATAGAGTTCATCCCAGATCTCAGGAACAGTTTTTTTCCCCCTCTGGTTATCTAGACAGTACCCTTGACCCACCCTTACAAAACAAAGGGAAACTGCTTGTCCTTGATGGAAATATTACAAAGAAAAAGAAAGAAAGAATGCATTCCTATCTCTGAGGAATGTAAAGATGAGATAAAGACAATAAAATTACTGTGGCCAAGGGAATAAAGGCTGGGTTTTGGTGCATTTGTGCGCCCTCTGCTGACTTTCAAGCAGAACTTCACAGAAAAAAAAAAAGTTAAGGGATACAAGAAACTGAGACTGGAAGCAGAAAATAGGGAAGAAAAGAAGCCTTTCTTCTTCGGAGTCTGCAGTTTGTGTGTCTGGTTGGAAGGTGAGGGGTTGAAAACTAGTTTCTTGGATTAGTATCAAGAGCAGTCAAGGAAATAATCATAAATGCTTTGTTGCCCCTTTCTGATCCCACATCACTAATGTGACTAGCTAAGCCTTGCATGTATCACATATGCCTATTCACTGAGCTGCATCTGTATGCCACCCACCAACATGGGGTGAGGCATAGGAGTGTCAATACCAAAGACCACCAAGCGGAGAGTGGAAGATTTGTCGCTACAAATCAGCCATCTGAAGCTGGCTGCAGGCTGCTTCTTTCTTTGTCTTGAAATAGATTTCTTTGCACGGCTGCTTTTCAGGAATAAATTTGCTTTTTGCAGAATTCATGGTAGACTCTGGCATTGGAACCACAACCTTCCTGCCTCAGCTCCTTTCCACTTTCATAACCAATGTGTTTGATTCAGGGCATTTTACAGGAGGAGAGAATCACTTCATGGGGCGAGGCCAAAGATTTCATTCCAGATCCACACTTGAGCAACCACAATGCCATTCTATCACAGCTCGCAAGCCTAAAACCTCTGGCCTCACCTTTGAAGGCTGAGCTCCGACATGACATCCCCAATTCCCTGGACTGAGTGGGATCAGCCTACTCTTCTCTCTCATAAGAATGTATACATTTTTCTCATGATATTGAACGTTTTTATTGGTGGAGTTTTATCTTCCCACTCCACAAAGTCAGAGTCGTATCAGTTTTGCTTACCACTGTTTAACTAGTATCTAGATTCTAAAAGAAGAAAAGCATTAAATTAAAAAATAAATATACCCATGCTAAACCAACATAACTCAATCAGCATAAAAAACTTAGTGGGGTTGATTCAACCCTTAAGAAAGCTTTGTGAAACATCTCCCCTAAAGTCTCTGTTTTCCGGGTAGCCTTCCTCTCCAACACCCAGATATATTTCAGCACTTTAAGACATGCTGGCAGAAATTTTATGCCACAGCCTACTTTCTGCTTCAATCACCTCTAATTTTGTTTTCAAATTCCAAATTGAAACATTTCTCTCTGCAACAACTTATCACTGCAAGTGTTTATGCTATGTTTATTAATTTTGCAAACCAAGGAATTGATAAAACATTATCTTGGTAATACAATTTCATTGTATCCTGCAAACAGGCTACCAGCTGATACCAAACCAATTAATATTGAGTTCTAGGTACTCTCCTTTGGTCTAATGATCACATACAGTATTCATAAAGTTTATTTTGCAGCAACAAAAAAGGGTTAAGAATTATATGATCTATATCTGATCTTTCAAATTTTGCCTGTTTTGAGTCCTTATCTCTAAGACAATTGCCTTACACGGGGCTCTCTGTGCAATTTCTAAAGTTCGAGGCCAAAGATACACTATTGTAAAATTCATTTTCTATCTAGTAGGTGAGTAATTACATGATATTACCCAGCCTGCAAATGTTTACCAATCTTACGGCAAAGCCAGAATATCTGAACTTACTGGAACTTCACATGCCTGACTTAGAAATGGACTACCACATTGCACCAAAGGAAACATTTAAAACCTTCTGTATGGCATGCACCCATCATAGTAAAAGACAACAAACTCTGGCAAACTGAAACCTCAGGGAGACCAAAATTCTTCTGGTCCCTGAAGATAGATTTTTATTTCCCCCTCCGGTACTCAAGACAGCAATATTAAACTTCATTTGAGTTTATGTTGACTTGATTTACTATAAAAGGAGTTTCTCTCCCCGTGGCTCTTTGCTTTCACTAAGAGAAAACACGGTCTATGGAACATTTCAGGTAGACTGTCAGTGTTACAGGGCACAATGTATACAATCCACTTCTCTCTTGGTACATTGTTATCAATCTCTAAATTACCTTTGGCCTGAACAAGAAAACAAGAATCAAGTGGAGTGATCTGTTTATTGTAAGGAACTGATTTGAAAAGGACATGCAAAAAGAGCTCTCCACCTGGTGTGAATCATTAGATAAGCTTTGCATTTTGTACATTTCACAATAGTTAGGATGATGTAATATGGGCAATTACACACAAGCAACTAGAAAGTTGTCGTCGAAAATAGCTACAGCACAGCTGAGGTTTACTCTGAGCAAAGCAACAACCTAGCCAGTACACAAAGCCAGCACAAATTCAAAGGAAACCTAGAGCTGCATTTGGATAGCATTTTAATCATATGTGCACGGATTACAACACTGTAAGCTGGAGAAGAGGGAAAAGGCAGCCTGCACTTAAATGAACAGAAAGTGGTTGGTACTCACAGCTGCATCTGGTGGGAAAATAACCATTTAAAAAAAAACTGCTGTATTAGGACTATAGAGTACCCAGGTAGGAAATAGTTACAACAAACTACCTATTTTTAAGGTATTTTTAAACAATTTTTTTTGAGCTGAGGATGGAACCCAGGGCCTTGAGCTTGCTAGGCTTAAACAATTTTGATTATTTATATTGCTTAAAAAAATACTTGAAGCAGACTAATTCACCTAAAACTCCATTTGCTCACTATTCATTTTAGATAACTACTAATGTTTCATGAATCATTTTCAAATCTATCTCCCCCTTAATTCTTTTTTGGCTAGAATATTTTAAAACAATCCAAAATATATTTTCCCTGAAAACACTTGTATCTCTGATACATGAAGCTTCTTTCTTTTTTCCTGGAACACATTTAGATTTATAGGAAAATTAAGAAGATAATACAGAGAGTCTCCATGTATATAGTGCCTGGTATTATTAACATCTTCCATTAGTATGGTGAATGTGTTGCAGCTGATGAATGATCTTGAAAAATTATTATTCGGCTACCTGTTATTTCATTGGCAACAATTTACTTGTAGTAAGAGTGTTTTTTTTTTTTTCAAGACTCACACACTTCATCCAGTTTAAACATTGTAGAAGAGAATCAAGCTTTGGCTCTCCTCCCTCCACCAAAGCTCCTGGCCTTTCCCTAAAGTATAAATTGGTCCCCAAGTGGCCAAAGTGAAATTCGAGTACCTGCTCTTGGCCACTGCCATATTTTATCCTGGAACTAAGAACATGGTATGAAGTATTTCTAGTAGAATATCATGTCCTGGGGTGAAGAAAGATGTGTCTGGGACAGAGCATTTTCCTGGGAACACAAGCTCTTCACCATGAACTAGCTTTTTAAAATTCATTTGCAAGTCACTTGCATGAAAGCAAGAAGAAAAGGCAGTGGCCCTGAAACAGAACCCAGGTCTGCAGAACCAGCAGGTCACAGGAGAAGAAAGGTTTTGAGGCAGTATTCATTAAAGTGCAGGTCACAACCCCAAGCCAGTGGTCCATGAAATTGCCATCTCCAGAGCTTCCTAGCTAATGGAGATGCCCAGCACAGAGTCACATAGGAGAAAGGTTGGAAAATGCCATATTAAGGCCTAAATTGATATCCACTGATTCTGGAAAGAAAATACAAGGGGGATAACATCAGAGAAGGGCCTTTGGCTTTCTCACCAGCCCATCTAGCTAACTTTAATTCATGTAGGACCTTCTCCAACTTTAAACTGAACTATCAAAAAGCGTTACAGTAAAGAACAATGAGAAACCCTGAAGGAGCCACTATAAATGCTGTTATTTAAAAAGAAATTTTTCTACCTCATACAAAAAGGTGTGCTGGGTTGGAATTTATTTGCATTACTAAAATAAATGGAAATTTCCTTATTTTCATAAGTGGATGATGTTGTCCCACTAACGTGCATTGCTGATTTACCTCATTTAAGACGAGAGTAAAAAACTGAATACCTTCCTAGGGAAAAATGAAATGTTGCCAAATATAGGTACTAAACAGTTATTGAAGGCTTACTAGGTGCACGCCACTTCAACACTCACATTGAACGCTCACACACACAAAAATAATAATCTGTGAGCCTATGAGGTAGTCACTATTGTTCTTATTTTATAAATGAGGAAGCTGAAGCAAAGGGAATATAGTTTCTGTACAGTCACTCAGCTACTGATTTTAACTTCTAAAAACAGACATTCAATAAACAAAAATAACTATTGCATGAACACCTAAAATGGCAAGCCATGTCTAAAATCAAGAAGTACTTAAGACAAAATGTTGATACATAAATCAGGACTGTTCCTCCAGACTCTGACACCTCTGTTAACAAAAAAGTAATGAGAATTATGTAAATGTATTGATGCCATTAGAAGAAAACATGACTAAATAAAAGATGTGATACTCCCAATTATTTGTTTTGTCGGGCATTTTAAAGTCAAAACCTTAATACAATATTTCTTAATATTTAACATGATTTCAAATTTCACCTGAGAGAATTAAAACAGAAAAACTAAAATGTATTTTTAAAAGACCAAGAATGAGAAGAAATTTTCCACATGATCTATTAAAAATTTGTGATAAGGTATTAATAATTAAAACAGTATGGTGGCAGTTCAAGACTACAACAAGAGATCCATTCAAAACATATGGATAGCTTTAAAATGTCCCTAGACTATAGAAAAACTTAAGGAATAATTTTTTTAGAAGCATCAGAAAATGGAGGGTAAAGAGTAATAAATATCAGTGAATCAACTAATTGATCATTCACAAACAGCTCTAATTGTTAATTCTGTACATATGCACAATAAATTTTATAAAAGTACTTGAAGAAATGCTGCATATGAATTGAGAATAAGGTAAAAGCAACGGAAGAAATCACAGACTCGAGGATAAAATGTTGTCTATGTGTACGTTCTAAAAAAGTGTAGTTAGGTGATAGAGCTTAGCATGGTGCTCTGGGTTCATCTCACAGTAAAAAGTCCCACAACAAACTGAATAAAATGTTTTATATTTAACAAGACAAAGGATTTACCTTAAATAGATGTATATGTGTATGTATATATATATATATATATATATACATATATATAAATTATTCCTCATTGATATGTTATTAGAAATAGAAAACAACAAAGCAATTTTTAAACAAAAATAAAAATCAAAACTAAATGAAATACACATTTTCTCATTTTCCTCTTATTGAAAATAGAGGAAAAATTCTTTTTCCATATAATATATCCTGATCATAGTTTCCCCTCCCTCTACTCCTCTCCCCAATCACCCCTCCCCTCCAGATATACTCCCTTTCTGTCTCTCATTAGGAAAGAATGGGCTTCTAAGAGACAATAACCAAATATGACAAAATAAAATATAAGGTGAAGCAAAAACCCTCATATCACAGTTGGACATGGAAACTCAACACAAGGAAAAAGCTCTCAAGAACAGGCAAAAGAGTCAAAGATCCACTTGTTCTCACAGTCAGTGGTCCCATAAGAATACTGAGCTAATTCATGTAACATATATGCAGAGGACATCGTGGAGACCCATGTAGGCCCTGTGCTTGTTGTTTCAGTATCTGTGAGCTCATACACATCTTGTTTAGTTGACTGAGAAGGCCTTTCACAATTTCTCTGCCTCCTCTTCCATAGGATTCCCTCAGCTCTAGGGTGATAGATTTGATGAAGACCTCCAATTTAGGCTTTCTTTCTGCATAATGTCTAGCTGTGGTTCTCTGCACCTGTTCTCATCTGCTGGTAGTAGATACATATTTTCATCTATGAATGTAATCATTCTTCCTCCCACTCTATCTCCTATTCTCTCTGTTTTTATTCTTCCAATAGGTACCTACTCTAATTAATTACCCATTTGTTCTTACATACATTTTCATAGATATGAAAACCAGCAAAATCTATCTTCTTTTTCCCCTATTTTTAAAAATGAATTTATACTATGCTGTACATTTCCTAAATCTTTATTATATTCATTATATTTAAAGAGATTTGTGTATCAATATATAAAACACTGTTTTTTATTTTTTACCACTAAACACAGTTTCCTATTTTTCTATCTCAAATTGTATATATTATAAATAATGATATAATATTTATATATTATGTATATATCATGATGCACATGGTCAAGCATGTCTGTATAATGAATTCCCTAAACCTGAAATTGCTAAGTTAAAGGGTATGTGTATTTGCAATTTTGAGTGAGATTGACAAATTGTCTTTCACTGGGACTTGTACCAATTTAACTCCAAACAAGAATATGTAAGACTGCCTGTTTCCCCCAGTTTCCCAATCTCAACAGTGATAGTTAAAATATAATTATATGACTAGGGGGATTATATGTGGTTGTGGTAGAATTCTTGCTTAGCATGATCTATGCTCTGGGTTTGATCCCCAACAGTGAAAAATAAAGATGATAATAATGCTTTATGACTAAGATAAAATCAGATCATATACATTTCTGGGGGGAAACCAAAACTCTTTAAACTTTTAGATCAAAACAACTTCACTTCTATGGAATTTATTCTAAGGAAACACAGTGCACAACATGATTTCGGTATAAGGATTTTGTCACGGTTTTATCCATATAATATAAATTTTTAAAAAGTTAAATAGCTTCAAGGTTAAATGTTAAAGAGTGAATAAAAGCAAGCCCTACCTGTGTAACATAAGAATATAATTCAATGACTATAAAATTTACTTAGAGATATTTTCTACTTAAATACAAAAGTTCCTACAGTGTGCACTACAAAACTCATACTTTTGCCTTGTCCTTTGGAAATGATGAATAATAACTCTTGGATTCCATATCTTAGCAAAGCAGCTTTCCCCCATTCTAATAATCTGCATTTTTTTATAAAATGCACATGTGTATTTTTAAAAGATTTTACAGCTCTGTGTAAAGTGATTTCTTAATAAATAAAAACAGTTGTTCAATGGTTTTACTCAGAAATTCAGTGAATAAATATGATCTAGCCTCCAAAAATGTTCACAATATAAGATAATGATAAAAAGAAAAAACCTCAACATTAAAACCATTGAATTTTTCTCAATAATTAAACAACATTTGTATTTGCTGGACATTTGTATTGTCTCAGGAATTGAGCAGAATGTCAATGTGTCTACTTTGGAATAGAATTATGGGTAACTTAACGTCTTCAAATATTACTAAAATTTTCATTTATTTCACAATCGACATGAATTGATTTCATATTGAGTAACCAATAAAAACAATCATGAAAGATAGTAGGATCCAACCCACTTCCTCCCAGAGAGCAACATATTCCTTAATAATTGTCAAATAAAAACAAAATACTATAATGTATTCATACTCCCTCATGTTATTAACAGATGTGTCTTCAAAGATGTCAACACATTAAAAATCACCATTTGTTGAAAGGGGCTCTTGTGTATCCATAATTTCCTATATGTGTTCATCTCCCTTATGTTAGCACTAGTATACAAAATTTCTCAGGTACAACATGTCTGTTCTTGGGCAACAGCAGCCATGGAGGGTGAAGGATAGGTGGTACAGCAAGGCCTTTAGATCTATCCAGGATCCATAAACAAGTTTAGAACTGGGCCTTCGTATCTATCATGTAGATATCAACATGTAAGTGACAAGCGTAAATAGAATCAGAAGAAGAGAATAAAGAAATTCCCTTATGTTTATGTCATCATATTACAGAGTTTTATATTTACTTTACTGGTGATGTGAATTTACATAATATTACAGCTTTTATCCTTTGCTTTACTAGAGTAACTTCTTCCAAAACCAGGCTTAAAAGCAATCAAATATTTTAATTTCCTGGAATTCTCTTCTAATCCAAAATCTTTCATCATCTCATCACAAAGAAAAATATTAAACTTTTCTTTACATCACTTCATAATGTTTAACATTCTCAATATTTCTTCCAGTGAAGATAATTTTACTTTAAGAGACTTTCAAATGGGGGGAGGGGTGCTCCTAAATTTATAGTCCCTTCTGTGCCATCACACATGAAAAGTGAAATGAATCACTATTTCAATAAAATGCATCTTGTCATAACAAGAACAAACTTACAATTCAAATCTAGAGTCATTTAGTTAAATGGCTGCACATAAAAGAAGTACAGTTCTAAGGAAGACTATTGGATAGTCTACATCTTTAGGCTGCAAGTGTTTTCCAGAAAAAAAAAAATGTCAAACACTTCATTCAGAATCTGGGTGGTGCCTTGCAGGTTTCTCTTCTGTCAGCTTTGGGGTAATGGGTGTAGCATCTGTATGTGGTTTCTTTGTTCCATGAGAATTTTTCTCATAATATCTCTATAGTTTTGAAGTCCATCTATAGAGATCCACCAAAGTAAACATTTTACATTTAGGTGTATGGTTTTCCATATGAGGGGGAAAAACTGTTCACAAGGAAGCCGTGTTTTGAATTTCTGGCCTTCAAAACTGCAGTTAGTTAGGGAAGCAATCAAATGATTTTGTCTTTCTTAAAATGGTTGAACCCATTCTACCTTACGGAAAATTGTTCAGATTCTTAAATTTCAGCATCTTAATGACCACCAATTCATTAATTCCCTCTCTTTTGTATGAAATTGTTGACCTATCATTTTAGAATAGTCTGTATGTCTCAGAATTAAGGAGCAGGAACATGAAATCAAACAACACAGAATACTAAAAAGAACACACCCACAAATTATCCATTGGGTACTCATTGAGTGGCGACAAAGTCTTTGCCTAAAGTGGTCCTTATAATGCTGTAGGCTGTAGTTAACAGCTATTATTTTAAAGCTAAAACTTAAAACATTTAAACCAAATGCCTAAAGCTTCCTAGAGCAATCTAGTTTTACAAGAATATACATATGGGTATGAAAAAAGTGGAAAATATTTTTCCTAACACTATTTTCCCACATTTTAAAGGTGACTGTTAAAGAAAATCATTAGTTGTAAATGTAGTCCTTTATATCAGTTATTATTTGAGAAAAACCTCCAAAAGAAGAAATGTAAGAGGAAAAACTGCCAAAATTTGATTGAAAATGAAAATAAGAAACATATTTGTTCTAGGCCTCCTCAAAATAACTTATACAATCTGTCTATGTCATCTCATTGGTCTTAATACTGTACAGTCTATTTTTTTTAACTAATTGGCTTTTCCCTAAAAAAATTGCATGTTCAATTGAATGTAGAAAATTTTGAAAATTAGCATAGTATAAATATTATAACCTGATTTCCAGCATCCTACAATAGACCTGTGTATGTTCAGTTCAGATAAATTAATGCTTGGTAACATCTCTCTCTGCTTCAAAACAATTGGAGCCAATGTGTGTGCATTGTTCTCTTTTCTGTTCTGTTTCCTTCCAGTTAATGTAGATCATGAGAATTTTTCTCTATCATTCAATAGAAATCATTTTATGCCCTTCACATTATTCTAATGTATGTGTATATATTGAGTCATTCACACAAGATGATAACTTGAATATTTCCAATGTCCAATTTCTGTAAATTATACTGAGATTAACACCTTGTAACACCATAAATTCCTATGCAAATCTAAATTTTTTCTTTAAGATAAATTACAAAATTAGAAATAGATATCTTAAGACTATTAATATGCACTGCCAAATTGCCCTCAAGAAAGACATGAATTTCACTGATTATACTTTATATAGCAGCAGTATATCCTAATCATGTCCTTGGCACCCATGAGTATTGTTTTGTTTTAATCTTTGTTCATTTGATAAGTAAAATTTGAAATACTGCTTATTAAATTATTGTCTGTGATTGGTTTAAGTAATAAATTGTTGAGGATAAAGTTGTGGAGACTTTAACTTAATACTTCATATACTTCTTTATTACTTGATCTTTTAAGTAATATGCATGCATCATTTTTGCAATTAAAAATTAATAATGCCATTTCATTTCTATTGTCTGATTAACATAATTGAAATATTTTCAAATGACATGGCTATTATCTGATTGCAAAAACTGAAATATTTTCACATCTATTGCCATCTTATAGCATCTCTAATGAAAAATATCTTAATGTTTGCCTTTTTATTGATTGTAGCAGCTCTTTTGATATAAGGGTATATTGTTTGTGTCTCTTTATCTGAGATGTGTCCCCCCTGAACTTCCTAAAACTGTCATAAAATCCTAAAACAGTCCTTATGCTTTCTTATTTTTTCATGTCACCATCTAAATTTATTTATTTATTTGCTTCTACTCATAAAAATGTAAACTCTGTGGGAGCCAAAAATTTCATTTGCTCACTTTTATAGTTCCAGTGCTTTGAGTAGTGACTAGCATGTAGTATGCACTCTACAAATATTTGAAGAATTAATGAATGTAGTTTTTAATCATAGAAGCAGAATAGAATGATAGTTACTTGAGGTTGTGAGTGGGGAAAATAGGAAGAGACTGACCACACAGTATGAAGTTTTGACTATAAAAATGAATTCTTAGTGTCTGATGTGCTGAAGAGCCATTATAGTTGACAACACTGCATCCTATATTAACATTGCCAGGAGGGTAAGACTTAAGTGTTCTCACTATTTTAAAGGTGACAACTATATGAGATGGCAGATACATTAATTAGATTGGTTATGGAAATCATTTCACAGTGTATATAGACATCAAAATATCAAGTTATTTACCTTAAATGTATAAGACTTCAATTTACCAAGTAACTCCAATAAAGCTATAAAACAAAAATGGAATACACTTTCTTGATTGCTGTATAAACTTAAAATATTTTCTCAGCTTATGTGTTTTTAATTTAACTTATGAATTGCTGAGACATAGACTTTACTAAATTCTAGATAGTGAGTCAGAGCTATAGGTGTTTTGGGTTTGTGTCTATTTCCACTTCATTTTCATTTTCAAAATGAGATATTTGGCTTCTAATAATTTTATTATTTTCATTTTAACTCTTTAAACTGTGCAAAAATTTATGTTGTGATATAATGGATAATATTTTTTTGATTGTCAACTAACTACATAGCACCATTGAGTAACATCTCTTTTTGTATCACCCCTAATCATCTAAGCTATGAGGGAAAGTACTTCCTATTCTTTCTATTTCTCAGAGCTGAGTACAAGAATGGTAAAGGAAGATGATTACAAATATTGAGTGGCTGCTGAATGGATAGATGTTTTCAAGCCAAAATATTTTTTTGAAAAGAGCCTAACTACTAAACAGTACTTCTATTCACTAGACTCTAGAAGCAAATCATCACAGCGGGCCAGGTTTTATCTAGAACAAGTGAATACCCTGTAAGAGCAGGGCTCTTTAACCACTAAAGTCTAAATTCATCAGTAGCAAAAGATAGTCAATAAACAGCAGACACTGTACACAGGGAATGGCACACAATTGACCTGCCTCCCAAGAAACACCACTTCCCAGTTTGATATTCACTGACTTCCCCTACCCCTGAAGTAGCCACTGACTAAGAAAAAGATTGTCTTAATGAAAACAATGCCACAAATCCTGCTGAATGCAATCTACCAGCCTCCAACATAAATTGGATTTAATAATTCTGGAATCAAATCCAGTTTGCAAGAAAATCTACCTCGTTTTTTTGGCTCTCAAGTAAAACCCCAAGTGCCCCATATTGATTCTGTGAGGCTAAGTTAGCCTCCTCCTATGAACTGAAATTAAAAATAACAACAACAAAAATACATTTTTATTGAATCCTGGCTCTTTGCTGATAATCTATAGCAAACAACAAAATGAGCAAAGCCAAGCTGAACTGCCTGTCATGCCAACAAATCCCACAAAGAATGAAAATCGGTGAAACATATTGTTAAACATGAATTGTAGCTGAAATATTTATCTCAGCTGCAAGGTATTAAAATGTGAAAACTTTCCAAGTGGAAGCTTCCAACAATTGTATTAGAAGTTACATAATTTGGTTAGATTGACCTCAGAACAGAATAAAAAGCTGCTTATTCTATCATGTTGGCCTTCATTAGTATAAACGATTAGATAATTTATCAAGATACACACAATCTTTCTCAAGAACACCTAACTTTGAAAGGAGAGCCCGCTGACTTCCAGCTTATGAATGTTTAGGTAGGGTGATAACCATAGCAGAATTTATATGTGCACGAATTTATCTTCTCTGCAAAATCTTAGTTGGTCAGGCAAGAAGAGTCCATCTCTTATTTATCCTTAGAACAAGTGCATGCGAACTGAAAGAAGATGAGGACATTCGTTGCTGCCTTTATGAAAGAAATGGCATTGGACTGAAAGACATACTTGAATGATGAAAGTTTTGTGCTTGATACTCAACACCGATTGCACAGAGAACATGCTATCCTCATTGAAAAGCTACAGAGTCATGCCTACAGTGTCACTAGCCATAGCTAAGCTCCTTACCCTCAATACAACCAACAAACTGGGCATTAATATCAATAAACTCAAACCTTAATGCAGTTTATGAAGCTTTATGAAGCCCTAAAACCAATACTGTACAAGTCCATACAATTGTCCTCAGAGATGAGATGAATGAGAAACTGGAGATACATTGACTCGGTCCCTTTACATGTTATTTCAGGTTTAGTATAATTTACTATTTGTTTGGCTTCTTCAAAATTCTTGATGTCTTTGATTCTGAATTCCTTACTAATAATGTTTCAAGAAAGCAAAACTTCTTTGTGAGGTTCTGAATTTTGTTTTACTAGTGTACTTCTCCCTTATCACAGGACTGCAGATTGCTACATTATCTTTGGGGATACAGTGATTCCGGGTCAGCCACACTCTAGAAAGAACAGTACCGATAAAGTTTTCCAGGCTCAGAGAGTTAAGAGGACAAAATGTTGCAAGTTTCCAATATATTTTTGATCAGGTGCCCCTAACTATGAGAATATGTATAGTCACAAACCTTTGCAGTTCCGGATTTTTCTCCACTTGCCATGATCTCTTCTTGAGGATGTCTGATAATCAGATGTAGATCATGCAATAATACGCAGTGTCACAGCCTTGATAGCGCACCAGCTTTTAACAACTTTTCTCTGGCAAGTCACCACACAATGCACAGTTTGTGAAAAAGCAATTTCTTTTTCTTTCCACTTCAAGTATACCCATACCACACTACTAATGCAATGAAGCACACCGCCCTTTTCTCATTTCTGAAGAATTACCAGTAGAGGCAAAATTAAAAAGAGTGACCTAGAGGTCTAAGAACACATTCCCCAATAGTAGTCTCACAAGCCATGAAGAAAATTGGTGTTTCTTCTGTAGAATTTGACATTTGTTTCTAAAAAGATATAACTACTTTAAATTGTTTTGCAACTTTAAAACCCCACTATGAAAAGAAAAAAATCATTATTTAATACTGATGTCAACATGTTCTCTCTCCTAAGCTCTTAGGAATGAATGTGACCATCAACATACTCTGTCACTTAAAAATCTGTACTTGAGAAATTGGAAAAGCACTAATTGAGGAAGTGATCAGTCCAGCAACATCACAGTTGATGCCAGTGCTAGTCATATGAGTACAGTGTGCCCATGTCTTCACCATTGTCTTCCAGTAAGTCAATAAACATTACTTGTAGTCAAATGCAAACACCCCTCACAGGTGTCAAATTCCAAATACTGCTGCTATAACACAGAGATTTTAGTTATTCAAAAATTGCTCAAGGGTTAAACCAATGCCTGTGACTACAGGCAGTCTGCCTACTCATGCATCCTCATCAGAAATGGTTTTATAGCAAATTGCCTATACATTTTGGCAGTCTAAACCAGTCAGACTTCTCCAAACCAAACCATGAGAACTAATGAGAAAGAGGAGGGTCTAAAACAAAGACAAACTCATAAGAGACAACAACAACAAAAAAAAAAAAAAAAAAAAAAAAAAAAAAAACAGTCCTCAGGAAATAATTTCCAAAGAATTAAGCATATTCACTCTAGGATATACATAAGCTGAGCTTTATGTGCAGCAGTGATTATTTGACAGTGTCTAACTCAGAATTCTGAATTAAAAGTCATTCCAGAAAGGTATACCCTTGGCCTCACATTTGAGTGAGCTGTAGCGTTGTCTTTATCGCACAGGCAGCTAGCAAAGGGTAAGTGAGTGGAGAAGATGGCTCTGATGATCTAAAAATCATAGATGCGTTTATGATCAGCCTAGCCCACAAAAATTACCATAAAGGCAGATAGAAGCAAAATTTGTTCTCTGCAGAGAGAGAGAGAGAGAGAGAGAGAGAGAGAGAGAGAGAGAAGGATCTAATTTTTCTATTAAACTTTTCCCCTTGCCATCTTAACGCAGGGAATCCATTTTGTTCAGAAGAACAAACTACAATCTGAGAAGAGGTGCCCTTCATGCTCTGGAAATCAAATTTAGGCTCAAACAATCTAGAAAGCTGAGCCCGCCAAAGCCAGTTACTGGTGGTACTGAAGGAGAGCAGCTTGCCACACAGCAACAGCCAGATGGGGCCCAGTGGGAGAAGCTGAAAACTGGCCACCCTGGCACTCAGAGGCTTAATGGAGCATCAGAAGACTATGCACATGAAGACAGTGCTTAAGCATCTGACATTAAGAAACGCTGGTGCTGGGCTACTAATGCTGAGCTCAAGGAGCGCACAGACTCGACACCAAACTTCTTGTCTGTTAAAATCCCAAAAGTGCACAGGTCTCAAGGTAGCTGCTCCTAACACTTGTTTGTCAGTCTAGCGGTCTCATTTCTTTTGAAAATCCATTCTCTCCCTTCCCAAATTCTCAATTTAAACAAAAGTTATAAAGGAATCCTTTCATATTTCAAAGTAATTTCTAGGTTCTACCTAATCCAGGAAATCCTCATTAACCTGAGGAGCGTTTACATCATAGAGGGAAAAGGAATAAACTTAAGAAGAGAAGGTCAAAAGAACTAAAAACATTCCAGGCAGGTTTGTGCCATAGGCTTAGGAAGAGTGTAGCTGGACTAAACTGGGGAAGCTCTACATTTTTATTTCAATTTTTTAAATCTGTAGTAAATAAGTATAAACATTTATTAAATCTACATGACATGTATCTGTCTGGTCTTCACTTTATATATTTTAACTATTATATTATTGCATTTTTAATTAAGTGAAATCCAACTAGGAATTAACCCATGAGAATTCAGGGGTCGCTGTTACCTTCCAAGGGAATAAGGAATTTGGCCTGGCTTTCAACATTTATGTCAATCTTGCCACCTAATGAGCCTGTTTTAAGCAAACAAAATATGTAAAACTCCAGACTTACAAAGGAAATCAGTTCAAAGCTGATTGTTCATATTATATTAGGGCCCTTTCCCTAAGAAGGAATCCACCATGGGTTTCTTTAAATACAGAAGGCCACCCTGGTTAGATAACAAAGGATCTAATTTGCAAAACAAACACTGACTGTCAGCTTTTCAGGAACACACCTACCAACAGAGGTTTATCTCTAGATGCTCCTAAGAGGACTGTTGATTTTCTGTCCTGACAGAGAAGGCACTTGGAAGCTGAAGAACTACATTCAAGCTACCTGCTGTCTGGTTTGGCCACAAATATATGCGCCTGGGCAAGTCATTTGCTTTGGGGAGGGAGGTACTGGGTACTGAAGCTAGGGTCTCATGTTTGCACCTGAAATATATTCTTAGCCTTTGTTTTACTTTTTATTTTGAGATGAGGATTCAGTGAGCTGCTTAGGGTGGTCTCGAATTTACTCTGTAGGCCAGGCTTGGCTTGAACTTGGGACTTTCCTGTCTCAGGCTCCCTGGAGCTGTGATGACACAGCTGTGCCACCAAGCCCAGGCCATTTGCCTTTTCGGCAACCGCGTTTTCTTGACCGCAGTTGTCCCTTCTGACAACTATTCCAGGAATTCTATGGAGCTGGGGGATGGGGGGGCAGCCAAAATTTTAAAGCAAAACACTAAATGAGAGCCAAAAGGGCTTCTCCATGGGAACCCAAGCTTCTGGAGCTGACAAAACCCATCTCACCAGTGACGAGACTGTTGCTCATAGTCCCTCTGGGGGACCCAAGGAGGCAGGAACACACTGGAAGCTGCTGACCCCACTAAGCAGTCCGCACAAAAAAAAATCACTCCTCATACTCAACAGGAAATGAAACTTGAAGAGCATTTCCCTCTGCAAACAACTGACCCTCTGGGACTTTCACTTCAACCCTCTCAATTGTTTGAAGTAAATGAAGCAAGCACACATTAAAGGCCGGCCAGTCACATGTCAAGATACCCAGCCTCTTCTCCGTGGGGGAAATGGCCGCTCCAGCACCAGCCTCCCACCTCTCAGACACAGAACTCTTACACAGATGCCTGTATTTATCCACATCTGAGACTCTATCCAACCAAGTCTGGCCTCCCCTAAGCCATGGAAGCTAAGACTCATAAGCAAAGGGGTCAACATCTGAAAGTCCAAGCAGGTACCTCAGATCTAGGGCAGCGCCAAAAATGAAAGACTCTATCTAGTCTTGCTAGGAGGTAACTCCATCTTTTTTCATTCCTCTAAGTCCTGGTATGCCTAATTTCAACACCACCTACCGTATATGGACTCAGCCGTTGATGGGACAAGCTTAGGAAGGAAATGGGACAGGACTTTCACTTTGCAAGTCTGACTAACAGAAGAAAAGCAGGTTGGACCACAATGGTCCTGTGATAAGAGGAATTCCAAAGCCCCAGAGCTTTCTCTGGAAAATGTCCTGCCTCCAGACCCCTGGGGAGAAAAATCTCAGGATCATTAGCAAGCGCTCTGGCTAAGCTCAACTTCAGTGAAGGTGTACAGGGAGAGAGATGATCTCTCAGGTAACCAGTTAATTGCCAATAAGGAATGATAATAATAAATTAGCAAATACTAATGTAAACTAACTCAGTTCTGCAGCAGTTGCGTGGAGACGACAGAGGAACAGTTTATTCTGGAACACATCTTGCTAGCTGCTGCCCGCTGGGAAACGCACTGCCTCAGCTAGATGTGAACTGGGCCAGTAAACATACAGTAGGCAATGGGTGGCCCAAGAATATCCTCTGGTAGAAGCAGAGCCCTGGAGTTTTGAAGAAAGCCAAAGGCTTTGTGGGGATGCATTGTTTCCCACTGCTTCATCCTGTAGCCTCGGGAACTCTGTTGACCTTTGACTTCAATGAATCCAAGATCCCATAACCAGGAAATGTTTTTGAAAAACTAAAGCTCACTGGAGGAAAGGTTTCTTGGTTTGCTTTAACTGCAAGTAAAACTGTGTGGTATCCAGACTATCCAAACTAGCTTCATCGTAGTTACTAGGTTGGTTATCACTTTTCTGGATCTGCTGTCTGTCTAAATGGCTTGTGGTTATCCATAGCCCCAAATTTTTCTCAACTCGTTGCAAATCCCTAACTTTATTTTGTTTTAAGGAACAAAGCATGCTGAGCTATTTCTTTCATTATTTTCCCCAATGTTTCTTCAAGGCCTAAATGATGTTTTATTTTCTGTATTTTCCATAACATGGCCATGCATTCAAACATTTTTGCAGAGTAACTGGAAGCATTCATTCCCGCCTGTCACACAGATCCTTGTTCTGCAGATTCTTCCTCTGCTACGTTACTGCACACACACACACACACACAAACACACACACACACACACACACACACACACATTTGGATGCTTCACATCAAAGATGCTACATTTTGCCAGCAAAAAGTTTCAACCTAAAACACAAGGAGAAAAAATCAAGATTGAGAGTAAATCAAAACAGAATTCTTCTGCATCTATGCGGAAGCTTTGGCAGTTTCTGCCTACTATCCACCAGGCAGAATTGTCTTCTCCAAATCATCCAGTATCAGAAACTCAAATTTTAACAAGTCTCACAAAGGTTAAATGTGTTTGGACCACTTCACCCATGCTGAAAGTCAAGAGACAGACTCTACCCAAATCTCCATTCTTCACAGGAAAACCATGAGTTCTATTTGCTCCCTCTAATGACTAGAACCCCTACTGACCAAAACAGCAATACAACAATGCTAATGTGCAAAGGAAAAATATTTTCTAGAAGCCAGCACTCACTATTCATGCTTCCATTCACAAAACATCAGAAGAAAAAACATGGCACACTAAGGTATTCACAGAACAAATTCAGATATTTTCAAAAAAATATTAGCAAACTAACAAACCTAATATCTTTCTTCTTCAACCTCCTTTCTTTTTCTTCTGTCTTACACACACACACACACACACACACACACACCTCATTTTCACATTAAGTCTATAAACTAAATAAACTAGAATGCCAAGGAATGAGAATCTCACCTTCCAAGTTAAAATATTTAAAAGGTGCACAGCATCACTAATTCTAAAAAAAGGCCTTCTGCAAACAGCAAAGACACCTTCCACTTTACCCCCTTGTATGTGTACACAAAACCATAAAATTGCCACAGCTGGCATCCCAAGCAACAGCAGAGGACAGGAAACTGTTCATATCCAGTTCCATAGGAGGCTATCTATGCACCACTAGAAGCTAAGTTCCAATTCTCTAGACCAGTGTGCCATTCCCTTTACCTAAACTACTGAAGCACATTCAAGGTCCTGTTTCTATGTTCTTAGATCTGACAGTGTTCAAAGGCAGCTAGGTTTATGGATGAAAAAGTCACCCTCAGGGCTAAGGGTCATTAGGAGAGCATCTGGCTAACATGTACATAGCTCTTGGTTTGAACCCCATCACCCAAACAAAAGCCATCTTCAATTTAGCACCAAGCCTATATAGTGCAGCAGCAAATTTGCATAAAAATACTATCATCAGGCTTGCCTTGGAAGAAGTACTAAGTAGCATACAAGAGAACAGGTGGTCAAAAGCTATCTTTCTGTTGCCTGCTTGGCAGTTAAACCCTTTGAGTGATCTTGGCTCCCCAGCTGAACTGAACATTCTGAGGGCAGAAGTTTCTTTCCTCTTACATGTGTTTGGAATATCCAAGCTACCTGTTACATAGCTGGGGACACTGAGCATTAGTAAAACACTTAGTGATTTGGTTTAATGCAATGGCGATCCATTTCAAAGTTCAGTGGAGTGGAAGAAGCAAGGGGTAGGTAAGCACAGTAGTTCTGAATCTACTCACTTGTCTAATTACTATTTCCAGTAAGCCCTATGACCATACAAATAGTAAAGGGAGTGTGTGCCATAAAAGGTAACACAACAGAAGAATCGAATATGCAGTCACCTTTCATCCCAATTTGAAAAGTAAGAATGTCACATGTGCTTAGGAAAGGCACATTATCCAGAAATGAAACTGTATTATTTGTCTGTTTCTCTTAAGCTGTCTGATGTCAAAGATCAAGTGTTTTATCTTTGCATCACTAGCAAACAGCAGATACAATATTTGGCACAGTCTAACCATGCAATAAATGATAGTTGTTTGAGTTAATGAGCAAACAAAATATGGTTTCATGAAATAATATAAAGGATAATTTTAATGTAATGACTTAAGAATCATCTACTTACTACATCATAGCACTTATCATTCAGTACTATAATTGCTTCATAAATGAATTGTGTCTTGGATGGATTAGTTAATTAATGAGGAGAGTATAAAGGTAGGACATACATCAGAACATTATTATTCTAGGAATCCCACTGCACAATATAGTAACATTTAACATCCCATATTGCAAACTACCTGTTTATACGTTGGCCTCACTAGAAAGTTCATTCATTGTTGTTTTTTGGTTTGGTTTGGTTTGGTTTTTTTGTCTTTGAAACTACAGACCCTACAGCAGTACCTTACAAGGAACGTACACTCAACAATTACCAGCTGAATAAATGCACTGATCATTCCTGTTCTTCCAGTCAATGTTCAGCAGCTTCTAGTTTGAAAGAAAAGGACAAGTGTCGTTTTCCCTATTCAAAACTTCATGCTGGATACAGGTTAAATATCGTGGTGGATGCTTATCTATGAACTCTCCAGGACTATGTACTGGGAATGTGCATGTAACCTCAACCTAAACCTGCATACCAATTTTGTTGGACAAAGAGGATATCAGTGAAAGAATCAGAACTGAGACTTTAGCCTTCTGAACTTCTTTGTTTTATCCTAACCTTAGGATAAACTCAAAAAGACACCAAGATATTAGATGAATCAAGAAATTATAGTTGCTAACTCCTGCTTCTTCCACATATTCAATAGACATCATGGCTCCCTTTTCTCAGGAACTTGAATTGATTGTAAAATGATCACTAAATCTTCAGGATTCAATACGTTTTTGTCCATTTCCCCAAGCAATAGCAAACCAGCAATGAAATACACAATAGTAGCACTTTTCATCTTCATTGTTCAATGATCACTACAAATCAATGGTCTGCTTACACCACCTTATAGGTATTATCTACACAGAGCCAGCCTAAATTCCTATTTGGTTATAAGAGCCTGGAGAGACATACTCAAGTGAATAGCTTGTTGCCAATGGTGATTCTCTAATTTTCAAGTAAAAAAGAAATTCTACATTTTTAGAGACACCTATGAATCATACACACTCTTTACAATTCATGTTTTATTTCTCCTTAGAAAAACTTTCAACAACAGATGTGCCCACTTTTTTAGATGAGGAAACAGAGACTCAGAGAGGTTCCATAGTAAAAGGTGACTCCAGGATTCAAAATCATACTCTATTTGATTCCACTACAAACCCTTACCTGTCAATCTCTGACTGAATTATTAGTGGTCCACAGTATCTCTCCAAGCAGTCTATGGTTAAGGCCCTAGCAGTATTAAGGGTCATTAATACTTAGAAGTAAGTTTATGTGAAATAATACTAGACTTTCAATAACTCTTTGTTTCTGGAGTTAGGTACTTTAAATGCTGGTGCTTTTGTTAACAGTGGAATATTATGAGTTGCTCGTTAAAAATACTGCTTTTCCATGCTATTAATTCTGTTAGGAATTATTTTCGAGGAACTAGAAGACACAATGTAACAGTGTAAATGGTCCTAAGCATCCTTTGCCCTACAAAACTGATTAAAAGAAAAAACATTAAGTCCATTTTATGTCCACATAATTGCCTAGGTATGTGGGTATGAATCATTTCTCAAGGCAGAAAGTACCACTCAAACACTAAGAAGTACAAAGCAAGGTGATGTACTCCTCCCATTCTGTGTGATCTTCTCTCTGAGTCTGAACAAGTTTCTCAGCATCTCTGAACCTTTGTTTCATCTTCCATCAAAGAGAAATATATCAAGATATCTGATTGTGGTTTTCTAATAAGATGATGTTTGTAAAGATACACTGAAAATCTGTTGAAGTGTACTTGAAATCTACAAAATAGCTTTTGTAGTGACTAGAAAGAGAGCATGTCTCCCAGTGTGTCAAATTTCTAACCAAAGAGGGATTTAAGCAATTCACAGAAAATGAACCCAGTTTAAGGACTTGATTTTAGCCCTCTACTCGTTCCCCCTCCTGCTGCCCCTTCCACCATCACTGGTTTATCACCCTACTCTCCCAAAGTATTTCCATAACCAACAAACATTTGACCATATTGTGTTTTTAAAAACTCCTCCATGAAAACACCCCAACTGAAGAGAAAGAGTTAATTCAAATACATGGTTACGTCATACAATATTCATATTAGTGACAGTTTCCACATCCTCAACTGTCAAACATTATTACTAGAACTGCTAAGAAACAGCAATCTGACTTTTTAAATTTGATTGCTTGTATCCTTTTAACCATAGTTCAGCAAGATGGTAGAGCACAGGAGTATGAGAAGAAAACAGCAAAGTTGGGAGTGGCTTTAGGATTATGAACCACGAGAGGAAACTGGAACTGAAGCATTACTGGGTTTCCCTCATTTTCAACACTGCTTGGCAACCGGAAACTGCCTATCTGCAACAGGTGGGGCACTCTTTTGCTATACTGGGACATTATGAAGGCATGTCAAGGCTCAGATTATTTGAGTTCAGACTCCCAACACCACCCCTTAACAAAAGCCCTCTGTGTTAAATCACTCTTTGTCCCAAAAGGCGCTATTAGCAAATGCTGAGTATGGAAATGGGCTTAGACAGGTAGTATGCCTCCAGAATGGCCCATGGTAGAGCAACCAGCTTCAGAAGGAGTTCTTGGAAGACCTCACAAAACTACTTAGCCGCACTCACCTCAGGCAGGGGCACACCATTGATGATCAGATCTGGCTGCTGAGGGCCCTGGCTGTTGAAGGAGTGATGGTAGATGTGGTTGGCAGTGGTGTTGCGTGTATTCTGGTTCTCCACATTCAGGAAAGTGCTCTCAGAGCGTCGGCAGCCTAGGGGCAGTGTCTGCTGGTGGTAGTCGAAATAGTTGAGGGACGAAGTAAGGGAGGAGCAACTGACAACATTCATCTTGTCTGTCTCCTCCACATCCCGAGGTACAAGGCGGATGTCATTCTTACTAATTTTTTTCTTCTTACTTGATTTCTTTTGATGCCCATAGGAGTATTCAGCGATTCTATGTGACAGAAAAGGCAGCACGAATAGATAACACCTTCTCAGACCATATACTGATGAATAAACATTAAGCACCCCAGAGGGTTGCACCCCATCTCTGCTCCAGCTCCTTATTCTGGCGCATTACATCATCGGGTTTCTCCCTGTGCTTTTTGCATGCGAAAACAAGCTGAGGGCCATGAAGTCTTCATATAATGCACTAACCTCCCACCACCCCTCCTAAAGAAATTTTCATACTTTAGATTTGGAATTTTTCACTGTGAGTGGCCAGTGAGCAGGGGTGGGGGATGGGGAAAGTTGAGCCTATGGGAGAGAGCATGAAAATGCTCAAATCTGAAGCTTCCCTGGAACCCAAAGGACATAGTGGGTGAAGTAAAAAGTAAGTGCCAATTTCACATAAAAGGAGATAGACAGAGGGAAGTAAGAAAAGCCCTCGCCACTGCCTCCAGGAATTTGTAGTGTGGCAAACACCATGGATCAGCTTCCTCTTCGATTAAAGTGATCACTTTTAGACTAGGGTAGATGTTCAGACCTCCAACAGCTCCTAGCTCTGCTCATCCACACCCTCCTCCCTGCCTTAGCCCAGCTCCCTTCCACTTTCCGCCCTTCCCCCTCCTCTCCTAGAGAAATCTGATAGCCAAACCCATTTGAATGAGGGGAAATGCCTTTTTACCTCTTTCCCCTTAGGCTCACTTTCTCCTCTGCCTTTTTGTCTTGCTCCTCGCTAATGGGAGAAACCGAGATGCAATGCAGACACTTGCTGTTTTGTCCTTTTATAAAACAGCCGAGGAGACAAGTGATGGTTAAACAATTACTGCAAAGGAATTTAAAGGTTAGTGCATTCAGCATCCTTCTCCATTCAGGTGTACCTACAAGCAGCTGTGCTGCAACTGGAACATAAAAAGCTCAATTTAATTAACACTGACACAGATCCAGGAACGTGCACCAAAGACACCAACCATTAAGAGACTTGTCAAAAGAAATACATTAAAATGTAGCCAGATTCTCAATGTCATGTATTACTTTGCACATAATGAATTCAGCTTATTGTTTGAGAATTCAATCTCTAAGCAATAATCAGCAAAACAATAAGGTTAATAAATAATACAGGTTGAACTTTACAAGGGAAAGAGTGTGTCTGTATTCTCACTCCACAAAGCTCGTTGTCAGAATACAAAAGGGGGGGGAGCCCAATTCAAGCAGCAATTGCAGATCATCTCACAAGGCCCTGCAGGAGCAAAGAACTAGACACCTCCGCCTAATCACATGTATAGAAAGGTGGGCTCCTGAACTTTAGGATTCTAAGAAGTCTGAGCAGATAGGGAGTTTGTGTATCTACCCATATCTACCAAGGCAAATTATTACTCTGTCCCTGGTATCTACCTAGAGCTAAGCAATTTATTTCATCTCACCCTTTTGCTCTCTGCCCAGTCTGACTTGAAATGATGGCAAATTGATGATACAGAGGCTGAGGAACAGATAAAATCCCCCAAACCTCCGGACTAGGGTTACATTTCTTTTCTAATCTGTTTACTGAATCAATGGGAAGTTCTAATCATTTTGTTTACCCACGATGGGTAAGTTTGGCAATGCCCCATCCAATTATTCAGCCGAGGCATTCATTGCACAGCCCATTCTGTATTGACCAATTATTTAATTAAACTGTACTTCATTAATTGCAAGCCATAGCAGTGAGGAGTGCTTAACAAAATCCACATTTGGATGAAGTTGGAGAGCACTGAGATTTGCACTTTTTCCCCCAATTCAAATGCTTTCTTCCTTGTTTAATGATCTCCCTGGCAAGCTCTCAGAAAGAGCTCTTACTTCTAGTCATATATCACCAAGAAGTGGCAAAGCCTTCAATATCTTTATTTCAAGCTGATTTCTTTTTCATCGTAGGAAGGGTCTTATGCATCTACTTTATTCTGAGAAAATGGCTTAAAAAGAGTCCCCTCTATCATTATCTCCATAGAAATAACATTTTATTGACCCTGCATTTTTCTCCTATTAAGATCGCCATTGGCAGTCACAGGTTTCAAAGGTAACAGCAATATTAATTTCCATTTCTCCCATCTGAAGTGACTTGGTACTGAAGGAAAGACAAGTCACGGCCATCTCACTAGTAACAGGATTAAAGCATTTATGAGGCATTGCAGCTGCTCTTTTATGGCACCTGATTGATATGCATGTGTGGTTAGCATTTGTCTACTAACTTGTGTAATGCAGAGAATAGTAAAAGGGAAACAAGAATTGCACGGCTCTTCCATATTCAGGGAGCTCTGATGCACAGAAGTGTGTGTTTCAGATGGTGTCAGATACAAATCGGACCTACAGGAACATATTTTGACCGATTAACATGCAAGCACAGATGGCACAAGATACAGTGGATGTGTAGGTGTGTTGAAAGCACACACAAGCACACACACCTTGGCTGGAAATAGCAGCACCATTCATTTTCAGCAAAGTAAAGAAAATAAAAATAACTTTTTTCAACTGTTTCGATGAGACACTGCTGGAAAAAAATTATATGCATTATCCTAAGTAGGATTCTAGAAATTCTTAGACTTATTTCTTCTATCAAATTGCAAGTTTTCAACAAGAACCTCTAATGTGTTAATCAAGACTTTAAAAAAAATATTACATTACATGCCATTCAAGTGTCTACATTTCTCTCCTCTCTTCTTTTTCCTCTGCTCTTGTTTTCCTACCCACACACACATCCCACTCACACTTCAGAGAAACTGTAACACAATAGCCCATAGTGACATCCACTGGTAGCAACCAGATCTTAATGCCACAGCACAGTACCACATTAGAGGAAAGCATAGCCAAGTCCAGAAATTGCTATTTTACAGAAACATCTGGATGCAAACTCTTGTCTCACATTGGGATGTTTGGTCTTCACACACCAACCAAGCAGATATTTGAAAATATACAGATGCCTGACCGAATTTCACTTTGTATAGCCAGATGTCTGGGGACTAGATACAAAACAAGCCAAGAATACACTAAAAACCACTAATGACCTGCTTCCCCACACACTGCTTTCTCTCTTCCTCCTACTCTCTGTTTCCCATCATAAACTCTCACTCCCCAGCTCTCTCTTGAGTATAACCCTACAGCAGGACAAGGCAGCTGTCAGTACTCCATCTCCTTTCAGCCATTGTCTGCAAAACATTGTGCTCCAGGAAAATCAAGCCCTCAAATCGTGATACATAGAACTTTGGCTAAAAATACAAAAATCTGTCTCTCTGTAGCTCTCCCTCCCTCTTTTCCCTCCCTCTCCCCCCTCTCCCCCTCCCCCTCTCTCACTCTCTGGTTCTCCCTCCCTCCACCTCTCTCATTTTTTTCCACCTCAACTTCATTGGAGACAGCTGTGCAAATTTTAAAATGATAATTGCTTTTCTGCTCATCATCATTATGTGACAGAATCCATTCAAACAGTAAATGATTGTCTTCCAGCAAATTGTCAGATCAAAAGAATTGATCAACTTGGACTGTCACAAACTTTTCACCCTCCACAAAGAAGCACTGTGAGTATGCTGCATGCATTTAAGTAGGAAACAAACGCACTGAGGGTTTTACACAGACACAAATACACACACCTTACTCATTCAAAACACAGAAGAAAGAAAAGAAAAGTTGGCTCTACCTGCAGTTGTAGGTCCGGATCTCTTTGTTGTCACGCTTGCACTTGATGGCCACGAATATCATAGTGACAAAGAGGATGCCAGCAATGGAGCCCAGAGCAATAATGAAAATCAGGGATAAGTTCACAGAGCCCATTGACTCTTGGGCATCAAGAGCTGGGGACAGGTAGATTAGGACAAGGGCAGAGGCAGAAAGGGACGTCTTGCCATGGTCATGGGCCACCACTATCAGCTCATAGGAAGCCTTGGAGTTCTCATTAAAGGTGCGAGTGGTTCTGATTTCTCCGTTGACCTGGTCTATTTCGAAGAAACCGCGGTCACCTTCTGTCATGTCATAGGTGACTCGGCCATTTTCGCCCTCATCATAATCGTCTGCCTTAACTACAGTCACCAAGTAGCCTATGCCAGAGTTTCGAGGAATATAGACCTCAGCAGTGCCATTGATCAGGGGTGGGGCAGTGATGACTGGGGTATTGTCGTTGACGTCGAGGATGATGACCCTCACTGTGGCGTTGCTTTGCAGCGAGGGCAAGCCGCCATCCTTGGCCAGCACCTTGAATTCGAATGCCTTGGTCTGTTCATGGTTGAAGGATCGTAGCGCATAGATATCACCAGAGTTGGGATTGATTGAGACATAGGTGAAGACGGGCATGTCTCGCACCTGTGATGGCACAATTTGGTAGGAGACACTACCATTGAGACCCAAGTCGGGGTCGCGGGCAGAGACAGAGAGCAGATAGGCGCCAGGAGTGTTGTTCTCCTGTACAATGACTTGATAGTAAGGCTTGGAGAAGTGTGGGTGGTTGTCATTCTCATCAGTGATGCGCACAATAAAGGACTTGGCACTTTGCAGCATAGGCACACCGCTGTCTCGAGCCTGAATCGTAAGATTGTACTGGTCGTGCTGCTCACGATCTAGCCGTCCATCAACAAGGATAGTGGAGAAGCTCTCATACTCCTGCAGCCGAAAGGGGACATTGCCCAGCAAGCGGCACTGCACACGTCCATTGAGACCTGAGTCGCGATCAGACACCCGAACCAGGGCAATCACATAGCCCGGGGGGGCGCTCTCGCTCACCTCCACAAGCTCGCTATTGACTGATAGTAGGTTAATAATTGGCGGATTGTCATTAGTGTCTAGTACGCTGACGGTGACTTTGCAGTGTGCAGGGATAGAGTTGGGCCCCAGGTCCTTGGCTTGCACATCCAGCTCGTACACGTGTCCCTCTTCGTAGTCTAGCGCACCGGTGACAGTGACTAGGCCGCTGTGTGGGTCAATTTGGAAGAGTTCACGTGTGCGGTCATTGACATAGCCGTAGAAGGAGTAGACCACCTGGCCATTGGTGCCTTCATCTGGGTCGCTGGCATTCAGGCGGATGACGGGTGTATTGGGAGGTGAGTTCTCAGGCACGCTCACTGAGTAGGTGGACTCTCCAAACACCGGGTTGTTGTCGTTAGAGTCAGTCACCTTGATGCTGAGGCCAACTGTGCCCAAGTGTGGTGGGTCACCTCCGTCCAGTGCTGTGATGCGAAAGCTGTAGTGCGACTGTGTCTCGCGGTCCAGGCTCTTCTCCACCACGAGTTCAGCAAAGCGCGAACCGTCACCCCGCGTCTTTATCTCCAGGCCAAACAGCTCGTTGGGTGTGAGCTCATAGGTCTGCACTCCAAAGCTGCCTGAGTCCGGATCATAAGCGCTGTCCAGTGGGATGCGCGTACCCGGACTGGCTGCCTCAGAGATTTCTAGCTCTATCTGTGCGGCCGGGAAACTGGGAGCATTGTCGTTCAGGTCCTTGATCTCCACCTTAATCACACAGATCTCCATTGAGCTGGACATGACCTCTAGCGAGATGATGCACTTGGGGCTCTGGCGGCACAGCAGGTCTCGGTCGATCTTCTGCTTGGTGACCAACAGACCAGAGCTGGGGTTGATGTCCACCAGGTGCGGAGCTGAGTTTGACACCACTCGGAACGCAGAAGCCTGCCGCGGATCCATCGCGAAGCCCGCCTCCCGCGCGTCCTTGGCCACGTTAGCGATCACTGTCCCGGCGCGCTGCTCCTCTTCTACCGAGTATTTAAGGTTAATCAGGGCAGCCGCCTGTGTCCACAGTACCGCCAGCAGCAGTAGCACCGGCAGCAGGAGAGACTCCATGGCTGCGCGGGGCTCTGCCTGGCCTCGCCTCTCCACACCCCTCCGAGACCGACGCCGCCGGCGCTCCAGCTTCCCGCCGGCTCGGGCCGCCTGTTGCGCGCGCCCCGTGGCCCCGGAGGCCGCGGGAGGAGTCCCGCCCAGGGCGGCCCGGCGGCGCGCGGGATGAACCCGCGCGGGCTCCAATGCTGAGGTTGCAGTGGACTCGGTGGGGGCTTTCTGGGGGTCCGGGGGCTCCGTGGGGCCGAGGGAGCGCCGCGCGGCCCCGAGCCCCCTCCCTCCAGCCCGGCTACTCAGTTTTCCCCCTTTAAAGTTAGCCAGGAGCGACTGGCCGCAGCGGCGCAGGGCTGCGGATCGAGTGGCGCTTGCACGCCCCAGACGGCCACAAGCTGCAGAGTCGAGACTGTACTTGGGGCGCGGACGCCTAAAGCTGTGGGAGCTCAGCCTTTCAGGCACTGGCCGACCAGCCGCAGCGCACCGGCACTGGGGCAGGCGAGCGCGTAGTCTGTGCACCTGGCATGCGCAAGGACCTCCCCCCAGCGCGCCCAGCTCACTGCGGAGGGAGCTCCCGCCCGGTACGCGCCCTCCGGGCTCCGGGGGGGCCACTCTGGCCTCTTCGAGGCCTGTTGGGGAGAGAAGGAGGGGATTGTAGGCAGAAGTCTGAGTTGCTGACAAGATCCTTGGGAGCCCAGGGATCTGGCTGAGCTGGAGGGCTGTCCCGGGGCGGGCAGAGGAAGGGGGAAGGGAGAGATGCTAGAGCACTGTCCCTGGCGCTGAGGTTGGAGTCCGAGGGCGTGGGGGGCGCGTCTGCCCGGGATCCGAGGTGGGCACAGGGCTCCTCCCACAGAGCGGTTGAGGGGCTGCGTTTATATCACGGAAATCAAAGTTACCGACGCAGCCCAGGCCTCCGCCTCAAGTTTATGAAAATGGGAAGATGGCAATTTGTCCAAAAAAAAAAAAAATCAAAGTCCTGCTCTTTCCAATTGCCCTGGGGGGAGGGTACAGGGAATGGGAAGGTGAGGAAAGGAAGCTACTACGATACCGGCCAGGAGAGGCGGGACTGCAGCTGCGGGCACTCGGGGTTTCTTCGGCTCCCCGGGTTTGGGCTGGGGTGTCGCTCCAAGGACCGCCGCCGCCGCCGCCAAAGGAAGCCCTCCTTAGTTCAGTTGCATGTCGCTGGGGTCCGCCTCGGCAGCTGCCAGGGTCGACGGTTTCTGTCGTCTCCAAAGTTTACTTGCGAGAGCGTCTGGATCCCATTCCTCCAGGAGAAGCACCGTCCCTCTGCCCTGCTTAGGGCTTCCTCCCTCCCTGGCGCTAGCGCACTAGGGAGGTCTGTCTCTCTGAGTCGGGATGTGCGTGGATGTGCCAAAAGGAGGAAGAGTGAGTGTGTGGATGGGAAGTGTGAGTGTGGAGTATGAGAGAGCAGGAAGAAATAGGACTGGGGTGGGAGGTTTCGGATCTCAGATGAATCGGCTCAGCTCGAATGCCAGAGAGGACAGCGCACCGCGGGCCCGCGAGGGGCTAAGGGAGAGGATGCCAGGGCCCCCCGGGCAAGCCAGGCATGGTGAACGGTAGCTGGTGCTGCCGTCTGCGCCGGCTTGTCCGTCTCCCCTCTGAGCCAGCCGCCGCTGCTACTGCTGCTGTTGCTGCTCCTCCTCCCGCTGCCGCAAACTACTGGCCACGGAGTCTGGAGAGAGCAAGAGAGAGCCGGAGCAGCCGAGCGGGGCTACGCCAGGCACTAGCCAATCAGCGCGCCGCCCAGCGGGCTCCGGTCTTGGGGCGGGACCAAGGCGCGACGGGGGGAGGCGGGGAGGCGGGGCCATCCGGAAACTTACACACCGGCCGGATCGAGTAGAGTACCCTGCCCTGCAGAACCCTTGTGGGAGTCGGGGGACGCCTGACTAGCATGGGACAAGCAGTTAGGAAGGGAGGGGGTCCAGACTTGAGGTGTGCTGCCTTTGAAGCTGAGTCCACCTAGGAACTGAGCGTCTCTTGATCTCTTGTTTGCAGAGATTACAGAAAAAAGCTGAGGGTTTGAATTTCTTGCTGTTTATCTCCCTCACGTATCTTTCTGTCTTAAATGCAACATTCTCTGTCCTCTGTCGCTCTTTCTCTCTCCTTTGTCTCACCGTTCTGCATTTCTGTTTCTGTTTTCTCTTATTCTCTGGTAGTGGAAAAAAGAGGAGCAAGCGCCCCCGCGATGGTCATTCATCAAGCTTTTGGACAGTGTGTCTTCACTTTTGCCAAGAGCAAGGCCGCCATCCACCTAAACCATTATCCCTATCCCTCCTCACTGGGAAGATGCTGCACTCTCCGGAACACCCCAACACACACACACACACACACACACACACACACACACACACACACACACACACACGGCGAAGGGAGAGAGAGAGAGAGAGAGAGAGAGAGAGAGAGAGAGAGAGAGAGAGAGAGAGAGAGAGAGAGACTGGGGACTCGGTTGTTGGTCCGGTCTGACTCACTCAGGTCTCTACTTAATCAAATGGGATCGGTGGCTCAAAGAATGAGCCTCCAAGGGTTCTGGATACATTTTCTCACCCCTCACCCAACCCTGTCGGATAATTTAGCTCCCTATAAATAAACTACGTTTAAGAAATCCAGCGGAGCGGACGCCACCGCGCCGCGCGGCGCCGCGCCGAGCCGCACCGCGCCAGGAGAGCCTGGATCCGGATAGAAGCTGTGGAGTGGGCGCGACGTCAGCCAAGCTCCCTGGCAGCTGTGAGCCCGCGCTGGTGTGGTGGGCGCTCAGCCTTCCCTGGGGGCCTGGTCTCTCCCGGGGTTGCCAGTTCCCCTTGGGCGGCGGTGGCAGCTGCGGTGTGTGCCAATGCTGGGAAACGGGAGGTCCGTGTGGCCGGCCGGGGTTGACATCAAGCTTAGGCTGCCTTCTGAACCAAAGGCACACTAGAGACAGAAGGGGACTCCTCCCCTCCCAAATCCAAGACTCTTAATTAAGATCGCGAGCTGAAAAAAGCGTCTTCGACGAACAATTTTTCCTGGTTTTTTTTTTTTTTTTTTTTTTTTGAATTACAGTTTGAGGATGGGGAACAGCTTCTGAATTCACAATTCTTGGAAAAGCAAACCTTCCTTCTGAGTTAGTAGTCTCTATTATTTGAGAGTCTCGGTTGAACAAACTCATAATTAGCTCAGCTACTTTGGCCCGAACCTATGGGCTCAAAATGAGACTCGCTTTTGCCCTTTAAAAATCATTAAACAAGAAAAGGAAAAACGCATTTAGACACATAATGGATTTTTTTTTTTCAAAACTGCCATCTTCTTTCCGAGAGCAACCCAGCTGCTTAAAAGAATGTATCATCCAAAAGGAGCTAGTTTAGCAGCCTTTACCTTGGAGTGGGGAGGGGGAGGACAGCTTCCTCCCACAAAAAAAGAATTATATTGCCAGTGAGGTTGAAACCGGACCCTCTGAAAGTGTAGCCAGGGCCAAGGGGGAAGAGCCCGATCGCTTGCCTCGTGGGGATTTGCTTCACATTACAATGTAATTCAGCCCAGAACATCAGAGAGAAAATCGAGGCATCTGCAGTGAGAATCATTTCATGTTGATCATTTAGAGCTGCGGGTAGACAGCAGAGAGGGTGGCTTCAGGGAGTCGGGTGGCTTCAGGGAGTCCCGTGGCCCGCCTGGTTTTCTGCAGACACCGTTAGGGAAATAAATGGGCAAGTAGTGGAAGAGAATGACAACATGGCAGGCAGCGCGGGCACACCTCGTGGGCTGCTAAAGGGAGGGTTCCATTTTATTTATCATAGTTATTTACCTTTGATGTCAGCGAGTGGGAATGAAGTACAGCTTGGTCTAATTAAAAAGGTCTAAAAAGGAATTTAAAATGGGTTTGCTATATGATCATGGGATGTGAGTTCTGTGTTTGGCAGCTTTCTAAAACATTGCTGGGACTATTTAAACAGAACAATTAGCAGCATGCTAAAATGTTTTCATGCTATTGCTTAGAAGCTCTTAGCTGTAAACTTTAAGGCGATCTGTTCCCCTTTAAGTTAAAAAAGGATGATGCTGCTTCCTTGTGGCGAAGGCTGTCAGGAACCCACTGATCAATAAAAGTAAACTGGCGCCTCCACAGCTTGATTGAGCGGGAGCAAAGAGTCTGAGAAGTAGTCTCGGCCATTAACAATCCCCCAGGTAATGAGAAATGGAAGAATTACTCAGGTAAAATGATTAACATTGCCGTGGCATCTGAAAAGATGCACACACCAAGCTAAGAAGACTGCGGACCTCTTACCTTAGGGAGTGCTAATAGAATGTCTATATTCTGCTGTCTTTTTAAAGATAAATAGGAGAATTCAATTCATGTAGACTGTCATTACCTTTGTAATTGCAATCACATTGTAAAGACATGTTCTGCCTTTGCAAAGACAAACCTCTTCCTTCACTAACGCAATGGCACCATTTCCCCGGCTTCCTGCTCACTGCTCACATTCCAGGCACCCCTCTTATTCCAAGCAGAGCACCAAAGCACTTTCAGTTACCAAACTGCTTTTACAGAAGGCCAAATGCTGAGAGAGGCAGGGGGCGTATGTATCTGCTTCCCTTCTTTCCCATCACCTCCTCCACCCTCAAGCTCACAGTGATAGTTACAACCCCCACCCCCCACACACACAATAGTTCTTCCATCCCCCACTCTATGTCTATAGATAATCCTAACACCCTTTGCTTTCTGACTCGTTTTTTTCCTAATATGTGCCAGAGATTATTGCATTCCAACAATGCTATTAACTAAATGAGGGACCCCAAACCACCTTCATTATCAGGAATTTATTAGCTAGCTGAATAAAAGCATCTGCATGTAGATAATAAAAACAGAAAGAAAGTTCTGTTCATTTTAGCTTCCGTTTACTTCAACCCTGAAGGGAGCCCTGCCTCCTCAGCCTTTTTAGAGACACAAGAGCGCCATCTAGTGACTATTCCTGGCATTTTTTCATCTAACTGCTGTTCACAGGAGGCTCTGGGTACTAGCTGCACAGCCTGCCACAGCTTTCTAGGCCAAGTCAGTTCCTTAGGCTACTGGAGCCAGAATCAAAATTGGTAAAGGAATTGTGGTTTTGTCCTTAGAATTTCATGCACGCCACTAAAATAGTCAATAATGGTAATAGAAGAAACAAAAATGGGGAGATCCTTACCTTTAAATCAAGCTGATGTGTGAGTGTAACCTTTGCTGCCCCAAGACCCAGAAGGATAAGTTTGGTTCAGAAAAGTTTAAATTGATGGTAGAAACTAAGATACCAGAATATGAGGGACTGAATACCTGGAGAATTCTGAGATACGTTTACAAAATTTTTTGTAACACTTCCCCTCCAAATTTTTTTTCACTTCCCCCAAAATAGCATTCAAACGACTCCAGTTTCCCTTGCTCACCGCCTCTCTACCTCTTCCTTCTTTTCATCACTGACCTTGCTGCAGAAAACTGGATGTCTTCTGGCTTGATTTTTTTGTTTCATCTCATGAGCATCCCATTCCCCAAATAATTTGACCGGCTTCCTGGCAGCATTCTCTTAGGGGGAAAAAGGCTCAACTTAAAAGCTAGCCAAAGTCAATCTCACTTTTCCTGACTACATATCTTCTCTTCTAACTTGACATACACTGTCTAGAATACATAAAATAAAAGAATGAAAGGGGAGTAAGCGGGGGGGGGGGGGGGGGGGGGACTGGAAAATGTCCTCACTAAAGTCATCCTCTCTTGAAGCTTTACAGTAACCCTGGGAGGTAAAAACTCTTTGCAGATGTGGAAGCAGAGTTGCAGAACAATCCAGTGATTTGCCAAGATGACCTCATTACACAAAACTCAACCACTTTCCTTGTAAGATCAACAAGTGCTGGCTGTGTGCCCAGCATTGTGTTAGAGACTAGGGAGTTTTCTAAAGATGGACCTTGTCCCTGTGAAGATTAAAATTCAGTGCATTAATTGAATAACAGCATGGAGTTCTATACACTATAAATATTCCTTGAGAAAGAACTAAACTGGGCTTCATTATGTTGACAGCTTCCTGAAATTCTAATCCCTTCTACCCCAAATGATTGCCCAATTTGTAGTGACTTCCCCTCCTTCTCCCTCACTGACTCAGGCAGTTGAAGCAAAGGCAACAGGAGCAGTAGTCAGGGATGTGGGCCTGTGGAGCAGGAATGAGGTGTGGTTTCCACTATGATGCATGCTGTTTCTGACCCTTTTGGAACACCAGAAAAACTAGAGATGGGGGCGGGGGGGGGGGCAAGAAAAGACGTTGAGGTCTGTTGTACTTTTTCCTTTCTCTTGTTGCCAAGCCCCAACCAACCCTTGCCCTGTTACAAAGGAAAACAATAACAGCAGGAGTTGCAGCACATAAACAAAATACAGAAAGCGTTCTTAAGTGCTAAAATGGCTCACTGTGGTCCTGATGCCTGCCTTTTCCAAGAAACACAGAAAAGGTCACGGACAATGGAGACTAAAAGGCTGTTAATCACTCCAAGTCTTCCCATTTTGACAAGGCCAGCATCCTTGGAGAAGCTGAGTCAACCCTGACCTCAAGCCTTATGCACTCTCTCTTTAGGAATTCTGTTTCCCAAAGGACCAAACTCCTGCTGCTGCCAGACTCATAACTGTCCCTAAATAAACACACATCACGGGGACCATTTAATTAGCAAAGGCTAAATCAGCATATACATTTCAATAAATGACACTGCTCCCTAACACCTTCTGCACTACCCTGCAGTGATCACCTGTGAAGTTCTGACAGCACCATTTGGGCTCTCAGCATTATAGCCTTTGTCTTTTCATGTGAATTCTCTCCAAGTGGATCCCAAATGCCAGTTTCCTAGGTGCAATCTCATGCCAACTGTTATTGTTCCCACCAGCACCATCACATTTCAAAACAGATAGCTTTCCCTTCAAAGGCAGATTGCTCACTGCTGCCTCTCTCATCCCTACTAAGAAGGAGGGTAAGAGTGACATTCCACAGCCTCTCAGAGGAAAGGCTTTTGGCACCTTGAAAGCGAGGGTCCTCAAATTAGAGACCAAAAAAAATTGACAACGGGATCAGCATGTTTACAAGAAGAGGGGGTTAAAAACCAGGGATGTTTTCTTTTAAGATAAACGCATTTTTCTTCTATTTAACAATTTTCATCACTGCTCCAAATCCATGATGCCACAACCTACTTCGAGGATCCCAGAGACCCTGTGTCTGTGTAACACACTTAGATTAGTGCTCCTTATGGGAGCAGAGCTTTTGGTTCTCAACCTACACTTCTCTATCTTTAAGCCAGTTCTAGTTCTACTAGGGCGATTGAAGTAAAGTAGAACTGCAGCAGAGATACTACAGAAAGGAATTGTTTAGTGTGCTGAAAGAGGGCTGATCAAAATATCAGCTCTACAAAGTACGCCCTGAAGATCAGCTTTCCAAATGTATATATATTTGGAAAACCATATATGCACATATGTCCGTTCTTTCAGTTTGTTTTCAAAGTGCTAACATAACTGGAGAAAACAGATCTTTTAAAGACTTGAGATAGGGCGTGGGAGCTGAAAGAATGTGGATCATACATGATAGCACCAGGTCACATTTCGTTCAAATGAGTGATAAGAACAAAAACAACTTAGAAGAGGAATAAAAGATCAAACTGATGAGTCAACCTCCTGAGCTTCTTTACGTATCTTGGGCAAAAGATGATTTCAGCAAGGCACTCAGGTTATTGTATACTCTTTAATTCTAGATAGCCAGGTTGGATCTAAATTTTCCCTTGACCCTTCCAAAGCTTCTCCTACAACTTAGAAGTAGTCTCCTGTAGCCTGTAGCTTCCCAGGAGTTCCAGATGCTCCACCAACTGATTTTCCATTAAACTCAGAAACTTAGTAGTTGACTAATGCTAACATAAGAAGGAAAGAAAGAAAAATAATAATATACCATATACCGGAAGAACTGTCAGTTTGACAGCTGCAGTTACATTACCCAGGCTAGCAATGTAAGTACCAAAGGCATGTCACAGATGCCACTAACAGCACCAAGCACAGTATCTGTTCAGGTTGACAAGCCCTGGGGCAGTGGCAAGTAAACTGAAAGAGGGAGATCTCAGAAGAAGGCAGAGGGAGCACCATAAAGGGGACAAACAGAGCAGAAGTGACAGAAAAAGCATTCCAGCAATAGGGAATTTATGCACCTTTTTTGTGTGTGAGAAGAAAACAGTGCCCTGCCAGCTGGGAAAGCATTCCAATTTGGGGTCCAAGAGTTTGCATCCTGGCACACTGGGATTGGGGGAAAGGCATATTAATTTGTATCTGCTTCCTGCAGCTGGAGTCAGATTGGCCATAGAAGGCCAAAGACCTTTCTTCTAAAAGCTGGGAGTTAGGAGGGAAAGGGAGAGTGTCCTATACCACTGCCTTGAGCTTCACTGGTTTCTTTCAGCAAAGATCACAAAATGTAGCAACATCAGTACCAAACAGTAACTACCCTGCAATGGCAGCCTAGGCAGCAGTGAACAAATTAAGTCTTCTGCCTAATGATGGGTTGGTGAGAGAACTAATGATCTTAGTGGGGAGTGGGCCCAGCTTGAGGCCTGTGTAGCTCCCCATGTTCTCTGCCTTGGGAAATCGTGGAACTTCAGAAATCCTTGCTGTCTGGCTGTGCAGTTTCATTTGGGGGAACAGGCAATCAGTTCTGGAAGGCTGACCGAATAGAGTGGACAGAATGATAGCTCAAAATGAGATCCATCAATGACTTCGTTGCAGCCCCAGCCAAACAATCCAAAGCAAATAGTCAGCTTCTGAAATCAATGTTTCGTGAGCTGATGAGCCAACCAGTGGTGTTCACATGGGGTGGGATGGGAAGGAGAATTGAGAGGGAAAGCAGAAAAAATTTTTTCAAGCTACCCACCAAAGCAAGCAGTTGCATTTCCTTGAAAAGGCAAATTCGGTTCTTAGCAAAATCAGAGCTGCAGTCTCCTAGCAGAACAAAACAAAGGAGCAGGGGGGCGAGACATTTTTGAAAACAGGAAGGCGTTTTGGCAACAATCACAGGAGGGCTGGTAAGCCATTGTGCTCTTGGGATCCATCTGCTAAGCTCCAGAACATCCTCTTCTTTCTCCACCCCCATCTAGCTCTCAGATTGCAAACACAGGGTCAAGAGCAGGGTCACTTGTGAAGAAACAGTAAAGTGGAAAAGACGGACTCAGCCCAAAGTTGAGGAGAAAAACCGGATCCAATTTGTTTCACTCATGTAGGATGTGGTGGGAGAGACGGGCAAGCCCTTATTCTGGTGCCAGTGTAGGGGAACAAGAGTGGACTTAATTAAATTGATAGAAAATGTGTTTAAAAAATTAAAACTAGTGTGCAACTTCTAATCAACCTAGAATCTACTAAAGTGAAGGACCATAGATAAGAAGATAGTGACTGCATCTTTAAGGACCTGAATAATTTTATAGCTATTAATAATTTTGTTAGTCATGCAATAAAAGCAAAGACTAGCAAGGTAATCAAATCGCATGCTCCATAGCAGAGATCAGGACAATCTCTGAGGGGAAAAAGGAGCTTTTCTTCAATGATCTTCTCCAGACTTTTCTTCCTAATATAGAAAGAATATAACTTACTTCATTAAACATTATATAGATACATAGATTCATAATATATAACAGTTTTTTTTCAGTGATAAAGCATACTTAATCTAATAGTCTGAGACCACCGGAGTAAGACCCTAGCAGTGGCAATTACCATCAAGACTCAAGAGAATTCATAACACCAAATTTAACATCTGTTTAACATCTTTTTTTCTTTTATTTTTTATTATGATTTTTTTTTTCTACAGGAACTCCATACATAGTCAAGGCCGGCCTTAAATTTGGCATTTTCATGCCTCAAGTTCCCTAGCACTGGGATTACATGTGTCACTGTGCCTGGCTTTCAAATCTTTCCTTGTTCATTCCAGGCAACACATAGAAACATGCAAGCCCCACTTCCATTACAATTCAGGGTTCTGAATATTATATAGTGGACCACTAACCTGTTCCAATATGAAGTTAGATTTTCCTAGCTAAGGAGAGTAAAATTAAGATACTTAATTTAGTTTTCTTTGCCCCAAGAAATAAATAGCTGTCAACATCCAGGACAGACGGGTTTGTGGACAGCTTTGGAACTTGGAGATCAATGAAATCTGATCCTCTCATGAGAAATAGAGCTCAACTTAAAGTTTTAACCAAAGATTTCCTACCAGAGGCAGCCTGTCCTTGGCAGGAAGCCTTTGAAGGCCCTCCCAGGTTTCCTGTTCAGTATTGTTTGATTTCCAGTGGACATTAGATTGTTGTAAAGCCACTTTATAAATGAAAATTACTCTGTAAATGCAAAATAAATTTGTTCAGCGTGGGCAAGTAGTTCTTGATTTCTTCAAGTTCCCATGATGTGGTCTAAGATAGATAGTAGACAAGGAAAGATAATTCATTCTCTGAAACAGATTGCTTTGTAAGGATGATGGTTATGATGGTGACTAACTACAAATTCTTTCCTGTTCTTTCAAATGTTCATTCCAATACTAATACACTAAGGGGTTTTCATGTTCTGATACATCTGTGTGTGATGTAGATAGTCAGTCAATTGTAATTATTTATAAATTTAAACTCAATGGTCAATCTCAATTTTAAGCCAGAATTAATATTCAATTAATATTAGAAAATATTAATTGATCTGCCTACACTTGATACCATGTGCTGGCAAGATATATTAGTTGGAGACATGGATCCTGCCTTCCACATGCTTCAAGTCTGCCTGCCAATATTAAAAAAGAAGAACCACAAACACGATGATATATTTATCTGAGCAGAAATGTTCAGTATTGATGCACAGGGGCGGTTAGTAACAGAGAAGCTGTGGGAATGCCTTTCCAATGAGTTAAAGGGTATTTATGAAGGCATATATGCTACAATAAGTCATGTGTTGAAGAAACAATGAAGAATATAATTTGGCTCAAGCACTTACTCTACTAACATTATTGAAGTGTTGTGGTGCAGTCATAAGGATACAAGCTCTGTGGATACACAGATCAGGATTCGTGTATTGGTTCTACCCTTTCTCTGGTTAACTGGCATTAGGCAAATTAATATATCACATATTTCATAAAATTGTGGGATTACATGAGGTAATGCCTATAAAATGATTGCCATAAAGTACTACATATTGTACATGCTTAGCATAAAACATAAAGTTATTGAGCTCTAGCAGTCCTGTTCATAGAACACCATGATGCAATTTGACAGATACAAATCTCAAAATATCAGGTTACTAGTAAAGAAGAAGAAACCTCTGCCCTCAAGGATCTCATTAAAGGTTTATACAACAGATAAGAAAAGCTGAGGTTGTAAGAGCAGGTGCAGGCTATTATACAGAAGTGATTGCTGTAATGAAGAATTAGGAACTTATTCTGGAAGGCAGTGGTGTCATCAAAGACTTTGGTGCGGTGAAACAACTGAGTATCATTTCTGTGATTTGTGATTAATGTCAAAGTATTAATGTTGGCTTCTTCAGCCTCTGTCTGCTTTATCTACAAATTAGAGTAGCTCACTTCTTTCACAAGTCAAATTCCAGTACACTGTACACCAATGCAGCATAATGAACAATGACTACTGAGATTCAGTAGCCACACTGACACCCAGATATTTTAAGACCTAGCTTCTTAAACTGGGTTGTGACGCTATAAGGGGTTCTGTGACTGAATGTCACTGGTGTGAAACATTTAGCAAGATATTTGAACAAAATTGTGCAAGATATTTGAATGTATACAAACCTAAAATTAATTGAAAATAAAATGTATAGTGAATTTGAGGTGTTTCAGGCAGCACATGCCTGCTGTATCCCAAGATTTGACTATAGCTTCCACATTTAATACACATCATGTACACTTTATACATGCACTAGTATGCAGTGGACCACAAAAGAATGCTTCCTGAGACACATCAGCTCACATTCAGAACAACAGTGCTTATGAGTTGCATTGATTTAACCATACATACATTTTTTTCAGATTTTAGAAATGTAATGGTATATTTGTAGAAAACAAAAGGTTTTTAATATTTTCTTACCATAATTCCTCAGCATAAATGAAAGTAGTATCTCTTTGAATTGGATTCTATTATTATGATAGAATGTTTGATTTTGAAACAAGGTCTCACTGTGCAGCCTCAGCTAGCCTTCAACTAACTATATAGCCTAGGTTAACCTCAAAATGAAGCCTCAGCTTCCCAAGTACTGGGATTACAGATGTGTGCTACCATGATTGCCTAGAATGTTTGATTCTAATAGTTATTTCCTGAGTTCCTGACTTGAATGCCATAAAATCATTAAACTAATTTTGGTTTATGATCAGAACAGAATTTTCAACAATTTTGAACTGTCCCTAGGTTTATTTCTGCTATTCTGTACTTTGTATGTGTGTGCAATATTATTCTCAGTATTGACCCTAATAAAATAAAAATATCAATAAATTCTGAAAAATGTTAAATAAACATAAATTCAAAAGCTATAAATGCATAAAGATATATCCTTCAGTATCAAATATCTAGTCAAGTTTAATTCATTTTGTTTACTTGTTTGGTCGGTGTTTGTATGTTTTGAGAAAGGACCTCATGAAGCCCAGCCTGGCCTTTAACAGTTTATTTAAGGATGGCTTTGAACTGACCTTCATGGTTCTATCAAGATTTAATTCTTTTTTTTTCTTTTTCTTTTTCTTTTTTTTTTTTTTTTTGAGCTGGGGATCGAACCCAGGGCTTTGTGCTTGCTAGGCAAGCGCTCTACCACTGAGCTAAATCCCCAACCCAAGCACCTCAGTACACAAACATTCTTCATCTTTAAGAAATGGTAAAATTATGTATCAATGTACCAAATTGTTTTGAAATAAATATCTTTGTAATTTATTATCACTAACTGATTCATATGCCTAGCTATACCTATATACCCAAAGTTACATAGAAATTTCTTGGGCTAAAAAGGAATTATGAACAGAAAAATTTAAGATGTGTAGCTGGAGTTTTCTCCAGTCCTGCCTGGGCCCGCAGCCACTCAGCAAACACACAGAGACTTCCATTACTTATAAACTGTATGACCATGACAGGCTTCTTGTCATCTAGTTCTTATTTCTTAAATTAACCCATTTCTATTAATCTGTAAGTTGCCATGTGGCTTGTGGCTTACTGGTACTTTATATCTTACTTCTCATGGTGGCGCCTGGCAGCATCTCCTGACTCAGCCTCCTACTTCCCAGAATTCTCCTCTCTCCTTATCCTGCCTACACTATACTTCCTTTATCAAGCAATCAGAGAAACACATTCACAGCAAACAGAAAGATATCCCCAGCAAAGATGCTCAGATGCAAGGTAGCAGGAGCAGATAGCAATAATGGCATTTGTAAGTCTAAGGCATTGTATCCAAGGAATTAAGTCTCAAAATATTTCATGGAAGCGGAGGATAGGACAAGTCAACAGAACAGTGCATATAACATGATTCTTACAGATTTGGCTACCTGTGACAAAAGGAAAAGAAGTAATATCTAGTAATTGGAGGTTAGAATAACACGAGGGTTTAATCTACTATAAAATTCACACTAAGATAAAGGGACTAAGATAAAGGGACTTTTCAGTATATTAAATTAGTTAATATGTCTGGAACTTCATAGTTTTGAACTCTAGACTAAGTCTTAGACATGGCTTAGATGATTGACTGCTGCTCTCAGCCTGAGCCTAGAAGTGAGTCACATTAGTAGACTTAGCTGAAAATAGCTGGAGCAGGCAGATACCGTAGTAAAAAAGGATAGGCTGACACAGACACTCACAAGTGTTGCCCTGGCATTTTGTTTATAACAAATCTTCCTTGAAGTAAAATGCTCAATTGGTTGAGATCTATGAGGTTTTTTTTTTATTTAAGGAAACTCTATGGTACTAGGAGCTGAAGGAACAAGGTTTATAATATTTAAATTGTTTAGGCAAACTGCCTTAAGTAATCATTCTTTCATTTGGTAAATGTTCATTGAGTTCTTTTTTTTTTCTTTCTTTTTAAAATTTATTTTACTTTTTTTTTGTTTTGTTTTGTTTGTTTTTTGAGACAGGGTTTCTCTGTGTAGTTTTGTGCCTTTCCTGGAACTCACTCTGTAGTCCAGGCTGGCCTCGAACTCACAGAGATCCACCTGCCTCTGCCTCCCGAGTGCTGGGATTAAAGGCGTATGCCACCACCGATTGGTTTATTTTACTTTTTTTAAAAAATTTAATTTTACAAATCAACCACAGATTCCCCTTTCCTCCCTCCTCCTGCCACTCCCCCCACCTGACCCCAATCCACCCCCCATTCCCACCTTCTCTGGGACAAGGTCTCCCCTGGGGATTCAGCTCAGCCTGGTAGATTCAGTCGAGGCAGGTCCAGTCCCCTTCTCCCTTCACCCAGGCTGAGCAAAGTGTCCCTGCATAGGCCCCAGGCTCCAAAAAGCCACTAATGGATTAAGGACAGGTCCCAGTCCCACTGCCTGGGGGCCTCCCAAAGCGTTTAAGCTAATCGACTGTCTCACTTATCCAAAGGGCCTGATACAGTTCCAAGTTCTTATTGTGTGATAATCACTGTGGAAAGAATGACGAAAGCAACTACGACTTCTTTTCTAATGTAACATTCAGAATAGTAAAGGAAATACTCAAACCAACTTAGAGAAAATTCAAGTATTAACAAGTGCTATGAAAGTCACAGACTAGACACAAATGATGATGATGATGATGATGATGATGATGATGATGATGATGGAGGAGGAGGAAAGGAGAAGGGAGAGGATGAAGATACCAGTCAGCTACTATCCTGATGCTTTCTGCATTGTATTCCTCAGGATTATACTCTGAAAAGCATACTAATATGTATATTAAACAAGTAAGGAAATTGAGATGTAGAGGGGCCAAGCAACTTGTTTTGCATAGCATAGCTTAATGATAGCCAAAGCCAGAAAATTGATACGTGGTTCTAGAGCATGTTTTCTCATCTGTTATACAAAAAATGAAGTAGTAAAAATGAATTATATGGCACCATGTTCAGGAAAGGCCTCACTGATGAAATAACATTTAATGGTGGATCTACAGTTCATACAAGGCAGGCTGCATTGACAGGAATTCATAAATGCCAAGAGATGACCTGTCAAACAAACATTATTTTCTTCAGAATGTTTGCTGGAGATTAGACTAGGAAGATTTTAGAAAAATGAACACAATAAGACCATTAGCCAAATGTTATGCAGAATAAGGAAAAATCAGGAGACAGGGATTAATATAAAGCTTAGTGGTAACAATGAAAAATTATTAACTCTGGGAAATCCAACAGTATATCTATAAAAAACGTGTGTCACAAGGACTTACATAGTATTGGGAACTGAAGATCCTGGGATAGAATTCTCCTGTGGACTTCTACAATTTCCACTTGTGTCAGATTTTATGACTCTACCAAATATATGTTGTTTTCCAAGCCTGGCTTATCTCATTTTAGGCCTTGCCTTGGCATAATGAAAATTAAATACATATCTAAGAGAAACCAAATGGCCAACTCTGACAACCAGTCTTCCATGTGAACTCAAAGAATGCTTGACTTGAAGAATTGGCCTAGAAAATCATGCCATGTTGGTGCTATCCACATGCTTGTTTAGAGTTTACTGGTGGGATAGCTTCAAAGTTCAGAGGATCACTCCTTTCTATAATACTGCCATTGTCTGAATATGTATGTCCCTCAAAATTCATGTCAGAAGAAGTAGGTGAACCTTAGGGAAATAATTGTCTGACAAGAGCAAAATTATCACAAATGTGATCAAATTTATTTAAAAAAAAACAGGCCTTTTAAAAATTAATTTTGCCTATCCATCCTTTCTGCTATATGATTACACAACCTTTGTCTCCACTGAAGGACAAACAGCATAGCATTATAGAAGAAGCAGAGAATAGCCTTCAGCAGATAGTGAACCTGTAGCACCTTGGTCTTGAACTTCCCAGTGGGCAGACTAGGAGATATATTTCTATTTCTGCTATTTATAAATTGCCAAGGCCCAGGTATTTTGTCATAGTTGCACAAATGGCCTAAAATAAATTGCCTGCCCGTCTTGCACTAGGAGTCATTTATCTATAAAAGGGAATCATTACACTTTTCCTAATCACAAAGAGTGTAGTAAACTAAGCAACTAAATGCGGTTTTTTGGTTTTTTTTGGTTTGTTTTGTTTTTGTTTTTGTTTTTTTTATCTTCTGCCATGACCCACAACTAAATTTTGCCAAAAAGAAAAACTACAGTTTCCCTAAACCAGTTGCTAGGAGTATAGACAGAACATAAGAAGGCAAGTAGCAAGATCGCAGCACAGGAAGATAACAGGAAGCTGAAGGTCAGTTGACTTCCCCATACAACCTAGGTCTTACAAAGTTCACCGACTCTGGATTCTAGAAGTAATTCCCCCAGAGGTTCACAAAAAGAGATGCCCTGCCATTCAACCACTAGATTTTCCATGTCCTAGTGTTCAGACCTAGGTTACTAACACACAGCTTTATTAAGCTTTATGACTGGTAAAGGGTACAAAAGGCCTGCTTAAGGATTCATTACTGTCACCTTGGTATATTGTATTAGTACCTGAGAAATCAAACCCCATTCCATAAAAAGAGTATTCCTCCCACAAATCCACAGGCTTTTAAATAAAAAAAAAAAGAATTTTTTTCAGACAAGAGAATAAACCCAGCTCCATGATAACTAGAAATATGAGACTTGAAATATGCCTTACTGTCATGTCCAACCTGCAGCCCATGAGCCATACACACATATGCATTCCAAGATAACTATAAATGTGGCCCAGTACAAAACCATAAACTTAAAAAAAACCACAAACATAAAAAAATCTGCAGGATTTTTGCAATTTTTTAGTAATTCTACTTCATGGTTCTCAAATAACAATGTCATGTCACAATGTTAAAAAAAATTGGACATACCTGATAGTATTCTAGACTCATAAAATGAAAGAAATAAATCTCCATTGTTTAAGACACCCACTTCAAATTCAGATACTAATGATCACCAATCTTCATGAATATACGGACATTTTTCCTAATCAAAATACTTCAGACTCCCACAAAAGAATGTTTGTTCATTGTAGAAGCCACTGATTTAATACAATGAATCATTATCATCTACTCATAACTGAATAATATTTTTAATGATTTATATTTGTTTAATCAAACAACACTATTATTCATTTAATAATGCTAGTTATGTACATGTTAAGATAATATTTGTTAGTATATATAAAAATTTATAGCTCCTAACTGTGGTTCAAGAACACTGAACCACCAAGACAGAAAAACCTGATTCATTATAACAATATAATATAATTAAGCCCAGGATTGGAAATAAGACCCTGAGGATTGACAGTATACATTGAGGTAGAAATACTTGCTTTAGGTGATTGAAAACAATCCTACCTGTCTTTCTTTCTCTCTCCATTCTTTCTTGTCTAAAACAGGATAATACTATCTACTTCATAAGGATATCACAGAAATTAAATTAGGCTATACATATAAAATATCTAACATAATGTCAGTCATAAATTACTAAAATTATGGATTTTTAAAAATTTTCTTCATCTTTCAAATTTTTTTGTATTTTTGAGGTTTAATACATATATACAATGAAATAAATAAAAGATAATTTTAAAATTATCTTCTACTAATCTGTCTTAGCTATTTTTTTCTATTGTTGTGAAATAACACCATGACCAAGGCAACTTATAGTTTCAGAGAGTAAGTCCATGGCAGCAGGCAGGCCCAACATGCCATTGGAGAAGTAGCTGAGATCTTACATTGCATCCACAAGTACAAGACAAACAGAGAGGGGGGAGACTAGGAAAGCTTGGACTTTTGAGACCTCAAAGCCCATCCCCAGTAACACACCTCCTCTAACAAGGCCACATCTCTTAATCCTTCCCAAACAGTTCCACTAACTGTTGACCGAGCATTTAAATACATGAATGTATGGGTGTCATTCTCATTCAAACCACCATGTAACCAAATGTATTTATTATATTCCAGTGATTTTGTTTGTTTTGTTTTTGTTTTGGCTTTTTAAAGAGACAGTGAATCTGGCCTGGAATTCACTATGTACTAGAGATGATCTTGAATGCCTCATCCTTCTGCCTCCACTTCCTGAGTGTTGTAGATTAGAAGTTACTCCTGTTTTGAGGCAATGTCTGCCCATGTAGCCCAGAGGTAGAGTGGCCTCAAATGCATGATACTTCTGCTTCAGCTTCCTAAGAAGCTAGGATTACAGACATGTGCCACTGTTCCTAGCTGATATATGGTCCTAGGACTATCAATGGCATTTTAAACATCAAGGCTGCTACTAGCTTCAAGGAATCAGTACAGAAAAACTTGCAACTGCAATAATTCAGAACAACAAATATGGTAGGATATTTCTAAATTAGATTGTATTTGAACACTCCTTATTTCCAGTAAGATCAAATTTGCAGGTTCTGGGTGGACATAAACAGAAGAGGGTCACTGTTCAACCCCTACACTGAGAATGTAATCTTCCTCTGCTTCAGCTTCCTGATTAGTAAAATACTATGTGCTCAACATATTATGGAGCATCTGAATAGTTGAATCCATATTTTTTTACAGTTTCCAATCAAAGTATAATCATGATATCCTGGCACAAAATAGTTCCCAGAATAAAATCAGAAGTATCTAGGTTTGTTGTTCAAGCAGATTAGTTAAAAAACATTAACAGGCCATAAACTGTCAATTCCCATTCTGTGCCAGCACTAGGATAAATACTATGACAGTGGGGATTGAGAGTTCCATGTATTCTGAGTAAGTAATTCCTTGCACCATGGGTGCTTAATAAGTGTTTGTCATCATCATTATCATAATTATATCATAGGTTGCCAACAGAGATAGCTAGTGTTTATTACTGCTCTGTTTAGAGGCAGTCTCAGTGGGGAAAATGAAAGGAGAAGAATGTGTATACCACTTACCGTAGATTGCCTGATACAGCAAATTTTGCCTCTGGACAGCATCTATGAAAGATTTACACTGCTGACTTCTTAACATTCCAACCTGTCACCTACAACCATACAATTGCCATAACCTAAAAACACAAAATACTGAAAATACCAATAATAATGATAATTTTTTTTCACTTAGGAGAATGAGTAAATATGAAGGAAAGCATTCATAGAGCAGCATCAAAGTATCTTGGAGGACAAAGACTGCACTAAGGCTTTAAAAATGACAATCAGGCTGGGTGGTGGTGGCACACATCTTTCATCCCATCAGTGGAGAGGCAGAGGCAGGCAGATCTCTGTGAGTTCAAGGCCAGCCTGATCTACCAAGTGAGTTCCAGGAAAAGGCACAAAGTTACACAGAGAAACCCTGTCTCAATAAAAAGAAAAAAAAGAAAAGAAATGACAATCTTAATTCATGGAGATACTATGTGTGAAGTCTTGAACTCGTTTCATAGGGCATACAAATTATTATAGACTGAATAGTTTAAAACAACAAAATCTTCTTGCAAATTTGTAATAGAAGTCTCAAATCAAATTGTCATAAGATCCATGCTTCCTCTGAAAATTCTAGAGGAGTGTTGGCTTCATGCTTCTCTCCTAAGCTCTGGCACTTCCCATCAGTCCTTGGTGGCATTCTTGTAGCTGGATCTCTGTCTCAGATATCACATGGACTTCTTTCCATCACAGGGTCTCTTTGTGTCTCTATACCTCCTTTTCTTTACAATAATGCTTTTCATTGCTTTTAGGGTCTATCTTAATCTAATATTTGATTTTAATTACCTTAATTACATTTGCAAAGACAGTCTTTCCAGATAATGCTTAATTCACAGGTTCTGAGTAGGCATGAATTTTGGAGCAGAAGGTATTATTCAACCGATTCTACCAAGGAAAGCCATTTAATCTGATTCCGTTTCCTTATCAGTAAATTGGCAGCCTTGTCTTCGTCCTTGCCTGTTACACAAGTAGAAGTTGTACCTTTGGGGAAAATAAAAACCGGGATGTACTTGTGAAATTGTGCACCCACATTTATAATCCTAGAAGCTGTTTGAGAAATATTTTATTTCCGACCTCTAGAATGTAAGTCAAAGGGAGAGCTGTCCCTGAGGTCATAAGAGCTGAACAGCTGTCCCTGCTCCACCCACCCCCAACCTGGCCCGCTGCAACGCTCGGGAGTGCAGGCCATGCACCTCACCTAGCAGCACAATAGAGCCGACACTGTTGGCAGAGATGTGGGTGAGCCAGCCCAGAAGTTGTGAGCATATGAGATCTGTGCGCATTTCTCCTCTGTCTTGTGGTGGCTTGGGCTGGGGAGAGATGCCTCCCCTGCCCCATCAACGCCTGAGGGGAAGAGCTGTTCTTGCCCCTCATCAGCTGGAGCATTCAGAAGAGCAATCCCTACACCTTACCTGGGCGACGCAGTAGAGCTGGCCCTGAAGGTGTAGGTGTAGGAGAATCGCCCCAGAGGATGTGAAAGCAAAGGGGGAGACATGGCCCCTCCGCTTACTCATTGGTATAAGGGGTGAACAAGCCAGGACAATGCTGAAGAGTTCACCCTGGTAGTAAAGACAAAGTAGCAAAGAGAGCTGGTCGACTAACTAGCCCTGCAACTACCCAGGCCCAGAACCAGGGTTATGTGTTAGCCCACACCAACATCCACCCCATGTGTGATCTCCTGGAGCACTGGGGGAGGGGTCAGTCCTGAGGACCCAGGTCTGCGCTGCAAGATCTCCATGACACAGAGCATAATCGGATGTTCAGGAAGTCCCAATTAGGGGCCGACATCAATCAATAGTATAGCAGAGTCCAGACCTCCAACCAAACCAATGATTCTTCAGTATGAATGCCTGCATGTGAAAATCTATGGATAAAAGAGTTTACTATGTAACTCATTGTGTTACACTGCAGCTTCCATGATGAGATTCTCTCTTTCTTCCTTTTCCCCCTTTCTTCTTTTAAATTTTTTTGGGGGGCAGGGAGTGAGGGAAATGGGTGAGATTGGGAGACATGATGTGGAGATATTATGTGAAAGACACAAAGAATAGATTGAAAGTTAAAAAAGAATATAAGTCACCAGGGCTGGAGAGATAGCTCAGTTTTTAAGAGCACTTACTGCTCTTGCAGAGGACCCTTGCTAGGTTCCCCATATCCACATGGCTGCTCACATCTGTTTTGTTACTCCAGTTTTAGAGGATCTGATGCCCTCTTCTGGTTTCCATGAGTTCTCTCTCTCTCTCTCTCTCTCTCTCTCTCTCTCTCTCTCTCTCTCTCTCACACACACACACACACACACACACACACACACACTCACACACACACACAACGAGTAAACATGCATATGTAAGCAAACATTCATACTCATAAAATAAAATAATAAATCTTTAAAAAAATACAAGTCAAATTCTTAAATAGTATTTGTGGTTGGTTGCTTGCCATACGAGGGGCAGTTGAAAGGAAACAGAAACAAGCCATGCTACAAAAGTACAGATAGGTTTCCATAAAACAAACTGGCATATTCTATATTATTTAATATAAACATGTTTTGGAAAAAATCCCTTGTGAAAAATAAAATATACTATCCTAGAAATGACCTTACCAAGCCACAATAATGAAGCATAGACTTTGAGGTATTTCCCACAACACAAATCATCCAAGCACCCTCCTCTTAGCAGTCTCCATAGAATAGAAATAAACCCAAGGCTACTGTAAGATCAGTCTCTGGCCATTTCAAGTGGCTGCCTGTACATTCCAGACTCATTTAAAAACTGAACAGTGTACTGTTTAATTTCCCTGACTCACCAATAAGTTTATCATTATTTAGAGCTAATCAACAATGACTTTTAAGGTTAAGTTGAATAAATGGAATGTTCTCAGCTATAGTTTCCTTCTGCTGGAGGCATTCTTTCTACTTGGTTCAGTGAAACAGGTTGTCGGTGTTCCATGTGTTCATGTGGGAAGATATGTACATCACATTAGTGATACTTTCCCCTCCACTAAAATGAAAAGGAATGCATCACACACACACACACACACACACACACACACACACACACACACACACACAATCAAGAAATACACCTTTGGGCTATTCCTTGAATAGTTTCCCCTGTTCCCCCCATGTCCTTAATGATGGATTGATCTAACATACCACAAGACTGAGAAAATCCATCCTTTCTTTCAGCTCCAAACACCTACTACTCTTTAGTAATGGCTTCACTCAAATTAGGAGAACTGTTTCCTACAAAAATTAGGAAAATTAGGCAGCCAAGCAAAAATTGTAGAAGAAGTTTAACCAAACAACAGATGGGCATCAATTCTCACTTCAGTTTTTTCAATTTTTCTTTATTTTTGAAGATTTAATACATGTATACAATGAAATATATTCACATCAACCCCTCACTTTGGCCCTTCACCTACCACTGTATTTTCCTCAATATATCCCCTCCCATCTCCATGTGCTTTTTAGATAACCAGCTATGTCAAATTAGTACTGTCCATATGTGCGTGGGTGTGAGACCATTCCATGGAGCATACAATGTAGATGGTGACCATATCTTCAATAAAGAACTAACTAATCTACCTCCCGTAGTAACTATCTACTGACAATTGCTCCTTAGAGTGAGATGGGACCTAGGGACTATCTACTTCATCTCTGTCAGGATTTTGGCTGATGAAGCCATACTTTCAAGGAACTATAAGAACTCTGTAAATCTGATCACTTGGGGATGTCAAAACAGTCCATTTCTTTGATTAATCAGACTGACTTCACTACTTAAGCACTGAAAGGGAACCAGGTCACTCGGCTTGATTTGGGTCAGTATTTGCAGTTGGGATCACCTTAGTTCTTCCCAGAAGAGATACAGCTATCTTGAATGATGGCATAGACTTACTAGGGCCAGACTGTAACATTCATATAGGGGATATTTATTTGACATAGTCTCCTCTAAAATATGTTGGAGAAAGTAGTTATGAGCTCTGGAACACAGAATCTCTGCATATGTAATTCAGATAGCCTCTGTGGGGCATCCCTGCTATAGTTAGGGCCAAGCTGGAACCATGTATAAATTATATGAATATTCCAAACAATGTTAATTTCATATTTGGTTTTTTAAAAGCAAATTCAAAGTTTTTGAGTTTTCTACTCTCATTTTACAGTTTAATATACCTTTTATTTTGGAGTTAGACTTAGTGCTTAGAACCTCTAAATGCCAGCTTGACCATGATGGGAGCACATGGTACACACACAGCTGGAAACATTGTTAAAAAGATGTTGGAGGGCTGGGCTCTGCTGACTCCCCATGGGCCTCAATTTGGGGGATGTGGGGATGCAGGGTGGCTTGGGAAAGAGGGCTGGAGGGTGGAAGGAGGCATGTGTGTGTGTGTGTGTGTGTGTGTGTGTGTGTGTGTGTGTGTGTGTGTATAGCATTGGAGTGAATAGAAAATTTCTTAAAAAGAAAAATGAAAAAAAAGATTTGGAGGAAGAAGGTATACAATTTGGAGGTTTAGAGTTGAATAATTTTCTCTATAATCAAAGACCTATTCCCACCGATCCTATCAGAAGCTGAGTGCCTATTTGCAGCAGGTTAGTTGGACTGAGATAAGACTCTCAGACTAGTTTCCAGAGAGCAGATGCTAGCTGGTGAACCCTGTTTACCAGGCCATGGCAGGTCTGCCAAGCAGGAAGATCCTGTGGAGAGGCCGTGGGCTAGAGGATCATGACTTAGCTGTTATGAGATGGTCCAAGGCCTCAGAACTGCCAGACAGGCACCTGCTCCCAGCATTCAGATTAGCAGAGAAACCAAGCAAACATTCCCATCAACCAGTATTTAACCTCCTGGTGCTCAGAGTTGAGCTTTCTTGATTCACTGGGGCTGATGGGAAAAGTAAAGAATCAGTAGGGCGTGAGTCCTACACAGGCTAATGCCAAACAGGTTAAAGTTCACTCCCTGAGGGCGATTATGATCAGCACAAATCGTATTCCACTTCACAGTGTGATTCGGGGGTCACACTTGGACTTCTCAATCAAGAAAATGAAGTTCATTCAAATTCAGCGTGTCTCCTTAAACAAGCAGAGGCTTCAGTTTTTACTCCAGGCTCTTGCCTGTCTCTATATTAAACAAATATGGGAACCCAGTTCAGGATTTTACTTCTACTGTCATGGACTGAAGTATTAACTCCAAGAGTTGGCCTAGCCAGACAATTCATCCAGACTTGAGTTAAGGCATTCACTTGAAATAACTTAGTAGCAGGGGCTTTCACCTCCAGCAAGGTCCAGGTAAATCCTGGATTAGCGGTCCTTGTCATTCTTTAATGGACTGCACATCTCCTGCTGCTGGGCCTTCATTAACAAATCTCTGAAGAAAAAACAGAGGGAAATAAACAAGCCACTTGCTGAGCACACATGTGCTCACAAAACTCCTCCTCCTCGGTTTCTCTTGTCTACTGGGATTCTCACTTCATGCTGGGTTCTTTGAGCAGTATTTTCCTTGGTGCCTTTTTACACTAACAGCAAGTCCCCCCCCCTTTTTCAGCTCTCCTCCCTTCAACTTCTCTTTCTTTGCCTTCCAGCCTCACAGTGCCATCATCTCCCACAGATTTCTTTTTGTATGCTCTGTCTACAGTTACAATTCATGCTTAAAAAAAAAAAAGCTCTTCCATTCCATCCCTACCTTTTGCCCTTCCCTCCCTCCCTGAACAACCCTAAATAACCATTCATGCCATTATAGGCATGGTGATCAAGGCATGTGTGTTTCACAATGCCATAATCAGACTCGAAGGACTAGCCAGCTCCATTTCAAAAAGGGTCCTGAAGAAGGAATTGACAGAAGCAGGTGTACAAGGACTTCTGAGCTTGGTACCGGCTGTGTGACTTTGAAAATTCTGTGATAGTTCACTACACTTCTCTGTTCCCATCTGTTAAAAAAAAATACACAGGCATATTGAAATGCCAGCTACCTACACATTTTACAGGACACTTAGAAATCAGTTTAGCCAACAGAAAACTTCTACAAAAAGTGTAATGGACCTTGTGAATCTATCTTTGGGAAAACAGGAAGAGTCTTGATCATAAAAGAAGGCTAATTGTGCCTCCATAACTGACTTTGACTGTCTTCCCCCTCCATTCTTTCTCCACAAGTACTATGCTCTGGCTGTTTGTAGTTCCCTCAAAATTAGTATGCTAAAACATAACCTCAAATGAGACAGAATTAAATAGTGAGGGTTTTAGGAGGTGAGTAAGGAACAGGGATACAGCATTAATGAATGAGATTAGTGTTGCTATAAAGGAATCCAAGGAAACCCGGACATTCCATTTAAGGACATAGTGATGAGGAACAGGTTCTCAGCAGAAATCAAATGTGCTAGCACCCCCAGAACCATGAGAAATAAATTTCTGCTGTTTAGAATTTAGCAAGACTAAAGTATTTTGTTATAGTAGCCTTAGCAGAGTAAGATATCTAACAGTCTAAATTTCAATCATTATAGTGATGCCTCTAAAGTCTTTATCTCTAGGCCTGATTGTCTGCTAAGCTCTGTTTTCATATATCCAATTGTGTGTTTGTTATGTATCACACTTAAATGTTCCACAGATATTTCACATGTAATTTATTCCAAATCACCTCCTCTTGCTCCTTAATTCATGAGCAGCACCATTAGCTACTGGATTGTCTTAGTAAGAAACATGATTAAAATTTTCCTTATGCTCATCTCTATCTAGCAACATCATCTCTTGTGCTGTAACATAACCCTTTGTCCCTTCCTCTCCATGCCCACTTTGTTCCTGAATGCCATCATTTTTCACTTCTATTACTGCACAGTCTCCTAATGGCTAATGAATCTTCACTGTTGTTAATCATCCTTTGTACACTTGTCATTGGCTTTCCTGGACCAGCACTATGCCAGCCTTTATTACTCTAAGTACTGACTAGTGTCAGGCACTGAGCTAGGATCTCAATCTGTACAATCTTATTTCATTCAAACAATAACTCATTAACTTACAAGCTATTAATATCATTGTTTACAGAAGAAGAAAATACATTTAATAATTAATTTTAATTTAATTGCAGGCCCACCAACTTCATAGACTATATAGCTTCCCTTTATATGTCAGTACAACTAGAATTCTTCATTGGAATTATTTGGTCTTTCCATCCATTTTAAACTACATTTTTCAGTTTGATTTTGTTTTTGGTTTTGTTTTTTATTTTTGGGTTTTGAGACAGAGTGCTAATATATATCTCTGGCTAGTGTATAACTCAATATATAGATCAGGCTGGCTTCCAACTAATAGATCCACCTGCCTCTGCCTCCCAAGTACTGGAATTAAAGGAGTAACCACCACATCCAGCTCTACATTATGTTTTGAACACAGGCAACATATATGCTGCAATTCATTCCTGCATCTCTAGGGCAAAGCATGGTGTCTGTTGTCTGTTGAGTCAATACATAAGCACTAAATAAAAATATTGACTGACTTCAAGCCATCAGAGAATGCTTTTCAGGAGTCCATAGATCTCTTTTTCTCACTTCACGTTCTTACTAGGGTACTAGTTCGCATAACTTGGCCAATATGAGGTGCATTTTGTCTCTAGAACCTGGGGAGAAAGTGTCAGACTTGTTTTGCTGATTCTTCCTCCATTCCTCCTGCGATAGCCCAAGATCAGTTTAAGCAGCTAGATTTCCTTGCCCAGTGAAAGTTTTCCTCAGTCCCAGCATAACCAGGAAGGTGACCGAGATGACTTGGCTCTCAGTTACCAACCACTAAGAGGAAGGAATAAAGAGTGGCTTATGTCAGTCCTCTCCAGTTTAAGAGGGAATAACACTATGCCTTCCTGAGCTAGTCAGAAAAAATCAGTCTCACCAAATATTACACATTTTAACCAATAGAATTTGGCCACAAGCCACCATTTTGTTTAATGATGCAAGACATGCTCTTGGCACTTGAACTCTAATAAGGACTATATGGGCACTTGGCAGCACACATTCTATCAAGGGGTTTTGACAGCTAGAAAGCAAACAAAAGGACAATTTAAATGTAACATCATATCTACTCAGGCTGTCACTCAAGTACCTACTAGCAATCTGACACCAAATCAATAGTATTATGGTTCATTGAAGTTGGATCAATGGCTTCACGAAGTTTCAGAGCAGCAGCAGCAGCGCAATAGCAAACGTCATGTCTCCTGTCTATTATTACCAAGGACATAATCACTGTCTGGCTTCTTGGAGTACCAAAGCCTTGGCACAAGCCTGCCTGAGGATTCTAGGACCCTAATTGAGATCGGGGCATACATTAGGTTATATTCTCCCCACCTCTTCCTTCGATTCTGTCTCCTCCTCCTACAGGAAATAACTTAGAAAGTATTTCACCTATCTCTACATTAAAGGTAGGGATATCCCTTCTTCCAGGAGCTCTGTGAGAAACCATGACCAGAGTGCAAGATCCCAGAGAAAACACTATTTTTCTTCATTTTTTGAAGCAAGGTCTCACTTCATAGCCTTGGCTTGCCTGGAACTCCCTACTATGACCAGGCTGCCGAGAACTCCTAAGAGATCTGCCACCATTGGTTCTAGTTTGGGGACTCTTAGGTGTTTCTCAGTCCCATAAATACTTACGTATTCATTTTCTTGACCCTGTGACCAACCAAAAGACTTATGTTTTCAGCGGGTGGAGGATATTCCTGAAGTAGCCACTTTCCAGGGTTTCCCCCCAATTCCTCATGCCTCCCCCAAAGTTGACACACTTGAGTATCACTTTTCCAGACATTTCTATAGAGAAATTTAATCATTTGTACAACTTCATAAGGCCTGTGCAAATGTAACCTCCCAAGAAAGCTACATGAAGAGAAAATACGATTTTCAAATGTCCCCCAGTCCACTGGAAAGAAGTGCCCAGGAGTCTAATAAAGTTGAAAAGCATCTAGTCACAGGCTAGAGCAGCATTAGACAGGTGGCTCAGACAAGGCATACATTGATTTCAGGGCTCAAATGAATTTCTCCCCCGTGCCAGAGCACCTATTGCACTTGCCAACCTAGCCAAAGGCCTGCACATCAATGAGATGAGGATGAATTATTGAATAGCTTCTGTATAAAATGCTGCACTCTGCCATTTCCTACAAATCAAATTATCGAAGGAGATATTTGATTGTAAACATATTTAGAAAATGATTTCATTGTCGTTAGGTTGGTTTTGCTTGCACCCCCTCCCTTAAATTTCATTTGCATTAAAGTGCTACAAAGTTAAAAAGGTCACACACACACACACACACACACACACACACACACACACACACACCCCACTCCCAAACAGGCACTCGCACATCAGCTACAAAAGCAAATAAATTCAATCAGCAAAAAATGAAAACCTATTATAAGCAATAGAAAACCCTTTAAATCATGCTTACCATCCTTAAAACAGAATTGCCTCTGCCTTGCCCAGGCCACTAACACATAGTTATCCTGAAAACAAATGTTTTTGCCTTGTTTTTGTTTTTAATAGACCTAAATTCTATTTCTAGGTCTCAAACTGCAAAACCTAATAGTGTTAAACAGGTTCCCTCCCACCCACTCCACCCTACCCCCATTAGTGCAAGAAAGTTCTCAATTTCAGTCATAGCTCATCTTCAGAGACTGCTATCTCCAGAGATGGAAGTGTGGCTCCTCCCTGCTGTAGGCTCTACCCAGAGGCACAAAAGCCCACTCAGCTAAGACTGAGCAGCTTCTGTTTCTTGCTGCCTTGGGCAGAACAGTCATCAGAAAAAAACGAGGCATCAGATGACCCAAAGGCCAAATTGCTTCTGTTGAGAGACTTGCTTAATGGCATTCAACTAGGATGCCTTTGCCTAAAGGAGCCTCTCAGCAATGCCTTTGGCTCGAAGCACTTAAAAAACCAAGAAAGGATGTGGACTTCCCTGCTGAGAAACTGGTGCCAAAGAGAAGAATCTAGTAAGAAGGGTGAAGGACACATTAATTCAATAGTCATTCTTTATTTTCAATTAAATTTTGAGTGCTTGCCATATATCAGGTACTGAACCTGTCACGGAGCTGTGAAACCCCACCATCAGATTTCCATAGCCCTCAGACTCAGTGTCCCCTTTATAGAATAATAGTAATGTGTGTTTGAGTTATTGAGGTATCCTGGAATTTGATCTATTGGCAATGAGCCTCTAGGGAATGGAGAGAAGGTTCAGTGAGTAAAGTGCCCATCAGGCAAGCAAGGGGACCTGAGATCAGATCCCCAGCACCAATGTCAAACCCTGTGCATGACAGTGCATTTCTATAGCCCCAGCACTGGGCACTGCAGAGACAAGCAGACCCCATGGTGTTTCTGGCCTGCTACTCCAGCTGACACAGCAAACAATAGGTCCAGGAACAGACTCTGTCTCACAAAGATAGAGAGCTATGGAGAAGGACACCCGGAGTTGACCTGTGGTGGGCCTATACACATGAATACATACATGTGTATGCCACATGCACAAACATGCCCACACAGAGAAATAAAGAAAAAAATAAATAACTAAAAATGTAAAAGAAATGAACCTTTATACAAACAAATTGCTAACTGTTTAGCTATGTACTTATCGAACGTTCCCTTTGTCCAAAGAGTTGAAGCAAGCACAATGACCAATTAGAATAGGGATAGGGCAGGAAACAAAAGCAAGTCATGTGACTAAGATGCCAGTGGGGACATCAGAGGAATAAAATATATACGAAGGTGTTTTCACTACAATTAAATATGGCTAATTTGTATATTAAGTGTATTTATGAAATCTCCTTTTACAAATAGTTGACTATCTGTGTACTTAGTGCAGTATTTAGCACTTTTGGAAAGTAGAAATAACGACTTATTTGATACCATTCATTAGTTGAGAAGCTAATATATATCAGATTCTGTGCTAAGTAAGTATTTTTATAGCTTTTCAATTGAACTCTCACAAGAATACTGTGTTTCAAATGATCTAGTATGTGATAATTTACAGAGGTCATTTTACCTACAGGAAGTGCTATCATCCAGTAGCTAATGATGCCTTATATGTAACTTAAATTAAATGAATAACTTGCAGATAAGTACAACCTTAGGAAACATTACTATTTTATATTGTTTATCCTAATTGTTTTCACATTCTTGGTAATTGTAACAAGTGCCAGTACCTATTAAAGTTCCACACAAGGTCTGGAGAGATACTTAGGTAGTTAAGAAACTTTGCTGCTCTGGCATATCAGGGCTCAGTTCCCAGCATTCACATGGCAGTTTATAACCTCTTAAAACTCCAGTTCCGGGATATCTGGCACCCCTTTCTGGTCTCCAGGGACACCAGACATGCACACAGTGCACACATGCATGCAGGCAAACCATTCATACGCATAAAATAAAAATAAATCCAATATTTAGGGCTGGAGAGATGGCTCAGCAGTTAAGAGTAATTGCTGTTTTGTCAGAGGACTTGAGTTCACTTCTTAGCACCCAGGTGGCAGCACACAAGTCCATAACTTCAGTGCCAGGGGATCAAATGCCCTCTTCTGGCCTCCATGGACACTGCACGCACATGATGCACATACATACACACATGCAGGCAAACACATGCACAAACAACACACATATAAAACAAAAATTAAATCAAAATTTAAAAAATTAAAAAGTACAAATGGTGTGATCCTATTTTCCAAAGAAATGTGAGGCATAAGAAATTAATTAACTTGCCCCAAATACCATAGGAAGTGAAAGGCAAAGTCGGTACTCAGAATCATCTGACTAGTTCTAGAGAGTTCTTTCCAGCACCTATTCACCACTGTACTCTCAGTTTCTTGAGCAGGTCTTGGGACATAGAAGATATTTAGTAAATGCCTCTGTGACAACTGTAATACCAACACATACAAGAGGTATTACACGGCTTCAGAATACTAGTGAGTATAATTGTAAGAACTCAGCATTCAGAGGAGGAAGCAGTTAATCTAGGGGACTATCAGATGGCCATGACTATCACACTCCTCCTTGAACAGTGTGAGCAGTTGAATGAGTAAAGAACAGCCAGCAAGGTGGACACTTGGCATCAGAAAAGGGGAACTATAGGAGTGAATATTCCTTGGCCCAGTAACAGTGGACATCCCAGTCTTCTGGAGACTGATGAAGTAAAACATAAACATAAGAAAAAGAAAAAGAAAAAAAAAAACATGAAGTGCCAGGCGGCGGTGGCACATACCTTTAATCCCAGTACTGGGGAGGCAGAACCAGGCGGATCTCTGTGAGTTTGAGCCCAGTCTGGTCTACAGAGCGAGATCCAGGACAGGCACCAAAACTACGCAGAAAGACCCTGTCTCAAAAAAACAAGAAACAACAACAAAAAACAAACAAACAAAACAACCCACCAAATATAAAGCTATAGGAAGATCATAGAGATCTCTGAATAGTAAGCTAAGAAGCTTGGCATTTAAGGAGAAATATCTCAGAGAAATAAATGCTTTTTAAATAAGTGAAATAGGAGTTTGTGCTAGCTGGTCTTACATCAACTTGAGCTAGTTGAGGGAAACTCAACTGAAAAAAATGCCTCCAAAGACTCAGCTGTAAGGCATTTCTTTAATTAGTGATTAATGTGGTAGGGCCAGCCCATTGTGTGTGGTACCGTCCCTGAGCTGTTGGTCCTGGGTTCTATAAAAAAGCAGGCTAAGCAAACCATGAGAAGAAAGCCAGTAAGCAGCATCCCTCCATGACCTCTGCATCAGCTCCTGCCTCCAGGTTCCTGCCCTGTTTGAGTTCCTGTCCTGACTTCCTTCAGTGATGAACAGCAATGCAGAAGTATAAGCCAAATAAACCCTTTCCTCTCCAACTTGATTTTTAGGTCATGATGTTTCACCACAGCAGTAGAAACCCCAACTAAGACAGAGTTGTGAGGTAAACATACCATCATTTTATTTTCTTTACGATCATTATCATTGGTGTAGGAAATTCTAGAAAAAGCATATTAGGCAAAGAGAAGAGCAAATATTTGGAACCCAGGTCTTTATTTGGTAACAATATGGAATCTTACAATTAAGTGATCTCTCCCTCTCACTTTCCTATGTATTGTATGCTATCAAATATACTACACATCAAATCCAGTCTCTAATTCCTCCACTATATCACAAACTCATTTGTAAGTAGTCCTAAAAACAACTCTACATGCAACAATCTCTTCTCTCCCTTCCTTCTTTCCTTCCTTCCTTTCTTTTTCATTTTGTTTAGCTAACACATTGCTGAATGTGTCTTTGGATAGCCCTGTCTTAGTGGTATTTTTAATAGCCTCTAACCTTATCTGGTGCAGTCTGGGGGCTGTAATTCATCACAGAAACTTAAAGCAGGTTTTTGTTTGTGCACAGCATGAGTTAGTTATATATGAGAGTGGTCTTTTTTTTCATCTTCAGTTGTCTCAGACACAGCTTATATGAAAATAATTATTGTTATATTAACTGAACACCACTCTGTAATTGCAAAAATGCAACTGTTTTGTTGGCATTCTGAATTCTTCTATGCAAATACATGTTTTTATTAAACAAACAAGCAAACAAAAACCTCTACATGAGAAGTATTATCTTCACTACATAGATGAGGAAACTGAACTTAAGAGGTAACTTGCCTAATTCTACACAATCAGGAATGGTTCATCCAGAGAAAGTAATTATTAGACTGGAAATCCTTCTCTCCTGCATCACTTTTTTTTCTCCAGTTTAACTTCATGCAGATTCAGTAACCAAAAGTTGTGTTGCCCGCTGATCAACCCCCCTTATCAGGTAGACTAGACACAGAGAATATTTTGCCACTGTTAATTTTTCAAACTCACAATCTCACCTAGAGCAGTTTTTCTATTTTCATTTAAATTGGTCATGTCCCCCATCGAAACAAGCTCACAAAACAATGGCTGATCCAACTTCAGAACTCTTAAAATATGCCATTAACAAACCACTCCCAAGCACATGCTCCCTTTGCACCTCCTATGAAACAGCCAGTTCGCATTGCATTTCTGCAGACTATCAAGTCCTTTCCCAGAAGAACGTGCAAGTTAGCAACATTGCCAAGTGTGGAAGTATCAGTGGCATCCTTCCCTATGGATGCTGCTAAATGTGCTCAGCTGAAAACTGCAGGGAACTGTACAGGTGTCACCAGCAAAGTCAAAAATGAGGACTTTAAATCTGAGGGATATAAAAGATACCAGAAATAACAATAGAATCTCTTTGAATAAATTGCTAAAAGTGCAAATGAGATGTGAGTCTAGGAAGGAACAGCATGTGTGTTAAAGTCTTAGGGATAGGTACTCCTCCAGCAGGGACAGTGTATGAAGCAAACGAGGGGAGGTTCTTGGAAGCCCCTCTTTTTTATAATTATCTCTACCAGTTGGTTATTGTTTACACAACAAGACCAATTTATGTCCAGGTGGTAGAAACATTAACACATTGCACTTGAAACATTAACATGATATGAGGTGAAGGAGTCATTCAAGCATAGGTTTGCTTAATTGTTGAAGTGCTAAGAACACTGAATCATAGCCGACCAATGATGGCTTAACTTCCATAACACAGGTAAGGTCAATGCATTTCATTCAGAGCACACAGACTTCATTTGTGTGCTTTCTACAAGAAGTCAATGGAACATAGCATTCCTGTCATAACACTTTATTTTTAGATAGAAAACACCGGGGAAACATAGCTATTCTGGGGTATGGTTGATTTCAGGGTTCATGATAAACCCAGAGGCAGATGAATGAGGCTTACAGTGTAGTAGAACATGCTTCAGCTCTGCATTGGACCATTCCCAGGTGACTTCTCCAGTTTCTAGAAAATGAATTAGGCCACTTAATTAGTGCTCCAGTTGCCTCTTAAGCCTCTAAAAGATCAGCAAAAATATAACTTGTAATGTGCAAGATATGCACTGAATTAAAAAGGGAAAACTTAAAGTTGCTGTACATAGCCACAAAACTAGATCTCCTAAGTTAGGAGCCTCATGCCATTTATAATTGCATCTACCACAGGGGTGGACATAGTGCCTGGCACTCAAAAGGTATTTGATTAAGTTTCTTATAAGTGAATTAAAAGGAACTGATAGAAACAATCAATTGTACAAATATTTTAACTGAGCAATTTACATCCTGACTATACCTAGGGCACCAAGCCGTTGATCTCATGCAGCTCTTAATTTGAAAAGTAAAGCCATCCAAGTTGTCCTAGTACAAGAATGGGTAACTGAACTGCCCATCACACTGACTATCTTTTTATCATCACAGTTCATATGACAATGTTACTAGAAACTTTGGGAAGCCCCACTTTAGATGCCACATGTTACTGGGGAAATTCGAATCCTCTTAGGGTTCTTAGTCTACTTATTAAAAAAAAATTAAGAACAGACTAAGGAGGAAGTTTGAGAAATTTCATTAGCATTTAAAAGAAAAACCACAGGTCAGCAAACTGTAAACCTTAGCTGTTGCTTGGAGGAGAAAGATGGAGAAGAGAAACCCATTCCTTTTAAGTTCACAATGGAGAGTAGAAAGAGTGAAAATGCCCAAAGTAACAGAGAAATCATACTTAGGCTATGACCAGTATCCAAAAGAGAAACAGAAAAGAAGGAAAAGTTAGGTTTTTCTGAGCAGACCTAACCAACCCTCAAGGCAGCTCCAGAGCAACTGCAGAGAACTGGATTCTGTGAAGGAAAAGTACATTATCTCATTAAGTAGATAATTATTCCTCCCATCTATTTAGCATGGCATTAGATGATTCTACCTTCCTAGGGAGTAGTCCCTTGGCTGGGTGACTGACATGCTCAACTGGATTAACTCTTTTATGTTTTGGGTAGCTTGCAATTCTAAGTCTCTACCTAGGTCCAAGGTAGATTCTATTTTCTTAACCAGAAGGAAATAGCTTTCCCTTAATGGCTCTTAACAGGAACTTGATGAAGGTTACTGTAACAACAGGGGTTTTAAATACAAATCCCTTTAAAAAGAAGCAATCTGCTCATCTTTTGGTCAATAACTGACTCATTTTAAATTATAAAACCATAACCCTATATAGCTTCATGTGGTCCCTGACATTGCTCAAGTACATTTTCTAACTTTGAAGTAGTTTTATGATCTTGTTTATACTAGCAAATTATTCTGATTTAGAAAATGCAAATAGGGTTAGAGAAATGACTCAGAGGTTAAGAGCACTGGCTGATCTTCCAAAGGACCCAGGTTCAATTCTCAGCAACCACATGGTGACTCAGAACAATCTATGACAGGATCTGGTGCCCTCTTCTGGCCTGCAAACAGACATGCAGACAGAGCACTCATATACATGAAATACATAAATAAATAAATCACTTTTAAAAAGAAGAAAAGAAAATACAAATAATAAAAGCTGATTGCCCACAAATATATTCTGTGCCTTCTCAATCTTTACTGATTTAATGTTTGAGGAAATGCTTTCAGTGAAATATTTGCTAGCCATAAACCTTCCCTTTAATTTTATATTTTATTTTATGTGTATGATGTTTTGTCTGCATGTATGTCTATATGCCACCTTCATGCCTGGTGCCCATGGAGGCCAGAATAGAGCATCAGATCTTCTGGAACTGGAGTTAGCCACAATATGGGTGCTAAGAATCAAATCCAGGCCACCTGGAAGAACAGTAAGTGCTCTCTTTTCATATATATATATATATATATATATATATATATATATATATATATCTTTAACTGTATTTTTTATTTTTATGATAGTTTTTTTCCTTTTGTTGAAAATAGAGTGTTTTTTCTCATATAATACATCTTTATTACCATTTTCTCTTTCTACTCCTCCCAGCTCCTCTACCTCCCTTATCACATGAATCTACCCACTCCCTTTCTGTCTCTCATTAGAAATCAAACAGGTTTCTAAAGGATAATAATAAAATAAAATAAATACTAGCACACTGGAATTGGCAAAAACAAACAGGAGGAAAAAAGCCCAAAAGAAGGCACAAGAGTCAGAGACATACTTAAATTCACACACTCAGGAATCCCTTAAAAACACTAAACTGAAAGCCATGATATACATACAAAGAACCTGGTACAGACCCATGCATGCCGCATGCATGCTGTCTTGGTTTCTGTGAGTTCATATGTACTTTGGTCATGTTGATTTTAGAGGACTTTGTTTTCTTGGTGTCCTACATTCTCTTTGGCTCCTACACTCTTCTGAGTCCTCTTCCACAGGGTTCCCTGAGCCCTGAGGGGAGGGATTTGATGGAGAGAGACAACCTGTTTAGGACTAAGTGTTCCAAGGTCTCTCAGTCTCTGCATAACACTTGTCTGTATGTCTCTGTATTTGACACCATCTGCTGCAGGAAGAAGCTTCTCTGATGATGGCTGAGCAAGGCACTGATCTATGAGTACAGCAGAATATCATTAGGAGTTCTTTTATTGCTCTTTTCTATTTTTAGATCAACAGTATTTGGTTTTCCCCTAAGTCCCTGGCCTATCTAAGAAGTATAAGGTTCTTGCCCACCTGAACAGTGGGTGTCAGGGATGGGTTCCATCTCATGGAGTAGGCCTTAAATCAAATCAGATATTGGTTGGTTACTTCCAGAAGTGTTGAGCCACTATTGCACCAGTGTATTGAAGGGCTTGTAGCTGGGTTGGTGTTTACCTTTCCTTTGGTAGCATGCAGAGTACCTTCCAGTACTATAAACAATAGTTTTGCAGGGGAGCAGGCTCAAGGTAGGCTGTAGCTAGTTTTTCTCTCCAGGTCCCGCCAAGCCCCAGCAGTCTTGTAGCCCATTTATAAAATAAACATGCAGACGCTCATATTATTTAAACTGCTCAGCCATTAGCCCAGGCCTACCATTGTCTAGCTCTTACTTTTATACTCAGCCCGTTTCTGTTAATCTATATGTTGCCACATGTTCTGTGGCTTTGCCTTTACATGATGTTTCCTGGCTGGCATCTCCTCCCCTCCTCCACCTTCCTGTTCTCCCAATTCTCCTGTCTACTAGTCCCACCTATACTTCCTGCCTGGCTACTGGCCAATCAGTGTTTTATTGTCAATCAATCATCCACAGCAGTAGACACCAGCTTGACTTCTCTTTGTTCAATGAGTTGTATGTGTGTTCTCTTCAGCAGTGGGCCTGGTAGCAAGTGCTCTTAACCACTGAGCCATCTCTCCAGCCCAGAAACACATTTCTTAATCAAATAAATTTACATATCTAGGTCCAATAGAAAAATCACAAGATACTTGTGCTTTAACGTGGGCCCAATGTTTTATGAAGGAAGAATTCCATGTGTCATTTGTACATGGCTTGAGCATGTCCCCCTAAACATTTGTGTTTTAGAAGCTTAGCACCCAATATGGTGAAGTGACAGGTGAAACTTGAAAAGGCAGAACCTACTGAGACATGGCTGACTCCTTGGGAGTACACTTAGGATGTTGTTAAGATCAGTCTCTCAGGGCTTTGATTCAGTTCTCAAAAGAGCAAATTATTTTAAAAGAGCCTTCCCTGCTCTTTGACCCCTTGTCTGGCCTTGTGATCTCTCTCTCTTCCCCATATGCTGCCACCACTGCAGTGCCAACTGCCAGGAACCCTCCCCATAGCTAACATGAGTCTAGGTCCAGGTTCTTAGTTATATACAATCATGAGCTCAATAAACCTCTTTTGTTCACAAGTTACTCAGCCTTTGGTATTCTGCTATAGTAAGAATAATTTGAGTAATGGACATAAGAAAATTGTGCATGGCTTCCTAGCCTGGGCAGCACAATAGAGCCAACCCTGTTGCTCTGAAGCTGTGAGCATGGAAGAGCTGTTCCCATTACTCATCTGTCTTGTGGCATTATGGACAAGGGGAATATGCCCTCCCCCTCACCCCACCAATGCCTGAGGCAAGGGGGAGAACTGGCTCTGAGTTCTTAAGAGGAGAAGAGCTGTCCCTGCACCCCAACCAGCTGTAACACTCAGAAAACAGGCCCTGCACCTCCCCTGGACAACACAATAGAGCCAAATCTGTTGGTGGAGGTGTGGGTGAGCCAGTCCCTAAGTTGTGAGCAAGGGAGAGCTATCCCCATTACTCATCTGACATGGGGCAGCATGGGCAGAGGAGAGATGACCTCTCCCCAGCTCCTACCCATCAATGCCTAAGACAGGTGGAGAAGCTGCCATGGGGTCAAAAGAGCGGGAGGGCTGTCCCTGGCCCTCACCAGCTCCAGCACTAAGGAGAGTGGCCCCTGTACCTTGCTGGGGCAACACAGTAGAACTGGCCCTGATGGTGTAGGTGTGGGAGAACCGACCTTGAGAGCACAAAAGCACGAAAACTGGCCCTATCCCTTGCTCATTGCAGAAAGAGGTGAGTTAGCAGAGACAATTCTAGAGAGCTCACCCTCATGGTGAGGACAATGGGAGAAGTGGCAGGCAGACCAACCCTGTAGCTGCCCAGGTCCAGAACCAGGGTTATGACTTAGCCAGTCCTGCAGACCCAAAGCTGCAGGATCTCCACAGCCCAGGGCAACAACAGGATATCCAAGAGGAGGCCCAGTGAGGGCCCTGCATCAATAGTGTAGCAGACCAATGACTCTTTGCAATGAACACTGGTAAGTAAAGATACATGGACAAAGAGGTTTACTGTGTGACTCACTGTGTCACACTGCAGCTTCCATGACAACATTTTATTTTTTTTCCTTTTTCTCTTAAATTTTGTTTTATTTTGGGAGTGTGTGCAGGGGCAGAGGGCAGATTCGAAGGGGCAAGGAATCTGAATGGGATCAAGATACATGATATAAAAACCACATAGAATAAATAAAAAGAAAGTAAAAATAAATAAAAGAAGACTGTGCACTGTAATTGGATGTTGTTGAGACTGTTAACTATGAACTTCCTTCACACTGCACTTGTAGGAGTAGTGAAAATTGAATAGCCTACAGCAAAGACAAAGTTAAGTTTACTAATTCAGACTTTCTTATGAAATTCTCTTAGTGTAAAATAAATATAGCACCTGAAAAATTAATACATGGGCGTCTTTAAGTTGGAAAGCAACTTTTCTCCATGGATTATACTTTAGAGTACAACCAATATGCAGCAGGCCTAACCCTCCTATAGTAGCCAGTACTAATAATTTCTTTGATAGTCTTCCAGAAATTTTCTATAAATATACATACAGATGTATAATAATTATATTTGATTCCAGTAAATAATATCAACTTCACTGATAACAGCTTGGATCTCCAACTTAGTATTTCTTAGAAACTTTCTTCCTGAGATGGAGATAGATATAGAGTCATTGTTGATAGTAGCTGCACAGTAGTCCATAATCTAGTACCTGGTATTCTATGCATGAGTATTTGACTGTTCTAGTTCTCGCTATTACAAATAATCATCTTTCTATCCATCTTTTCACATGTATGTTAGAATTCTTACATGAAAGATAATATGTGGGAATGTAAAATGATGCAACCACTTTAAAAACAGTTTGGCATTTCCTCTAAAGGTTTTTCATAGTTACCAAATGATCTAATAATTCCAAGTACATATTGTAAAAGTAAAAACATTATTTTCAGGTAATAACCTGCATGTAAACGCTCATGCCAGCATTATTCATGAAAGCCAGAAAGTAGGAGCAACTGAAATGCCTATCAACTAATAATGGATTAGCAAACTATGAGTTACACATAGACTCAGATTCATTATGCATACTGTAAAATATTCCTCAGCCATGAAGATTAATGGCTGAGAGCTGTTCTACATATTAGTATTGATGAAGCTTGAACACGGCTTAGTGAAAGCTCTCACATTGTGTAATCCTATTTATAATAAATATCCACAACATAAATATATATGCACACAAAATTGATTTGGTTATTAGAATCCAGAGGGAGTAGGATCAGGCTGTATCTTTAGGATTTCAAAAATGACATAAGCCTGTCAATGTACCAAAAAATAACCCACTTGAATGCCTTAAATGAGTGAATTTTATGGAATGTGAATTATATCTAAATAAAACAGTTTTTTAAAAATTGGTAATATGAAGTCTTTCAAAGAAGGACCAGTGTAGAATACATACTTTCCAATGGAACAATTTTATATTAGGATATTTCCCCCATATACCCCAGAAAAAAATCCTTTATCTAATTTCTCCCACCAGACAGTTAAAATGCTTCTGCTCATTTTCCAAAGGAAATGACTGTGTTTAAATTTGAAGAGGAAAAAAATTAAATCAAAGATTAGCTTTCAGAAACAAGCTTGAATGTCTTTTTTAATAGTTTCTGTGCTGCTGTTGTTGTTTTTCTAATTACAAAAGCAGCACATACCCAGTGTATGAAATTTGGAAAATTTGGAAAAGACATAAAAGCCCAGAGAGAAGCAAGTAAAGATTATCTGTTACCCTGCCACGCAGGCGTACACACAGCTTTATGTGTGACTTTCTTATTTTAAGATTATGATATCATGAATGCTTTCTTCTATCAAATTCCTGACATTTTTTTTTTTTTTGCCAGAGCTGAGGACTGAACCCAGGGTCTTGTCTTGCTAGGCAAGCGCTCTACTGCTGAGCTAAACCCCCAACCCCCAAAATCCTGATTTTTAATGGAGGCATAGTTTTCTAATACAGGCCCATATCATCATTATTTGACCACTTTCCAAATGAAGGTAGTTCCAATTTGGAAGTGCTTCCAAATTTTCACCTCCACAGTTGTTTATGTAAACAAATCTTTTTGTGCATCCTCGATTATTTCCTTAAGATAAAGAGCTAAAGGTTAAAATACTGGGCTAAAATAAATATCCTCAAAATATCCTTCAAAAATATTATGACAATTTATAACTCCACAAAAAAGCAAGTTTTGTATCTATTTCAACCTGGTCAAAAGTGGCGTTGGTAGCTTGTTATGAATTTAGTAAGCCATGTTAATGTGTTGAACATGAATTAAACACATGAATTCACTATTATTTTAAATGATGTCTGTTGGCCAGTTTGATTCAGTTCTTGGTCTTTTGTTGTGTGTAATGGTCTGCTTATCTCTTTTATTGTTTTGTTAATCTGTGAGAACTATTTATATACTATTAAATGACAATATTAGAATTTTTCTATTCTATATGATCACATTGTACATGCCATCTCCACATATACAGCACCACTGTGCTTCTCTGGAGTCTTTATGTCTTCCTCAGGGCAAAAATTCTCCAAAATCCAAAGGTAGGGTGAGGACAGAAATATTTCTTTTCCTTTCTTTCCACCACATACTAGAAGATATAAGGAACCCACAAATGATCTTAAAAATAAATGGACCATGTTATTAGAGAAATAATTCAATCTCCCCTGTGGACTCATTAATGGCTCCTATAAACACCTTTTCTCCCGTGTCTCTCTGGGCACCTAATGCTTCTTCTAAATCAATAGCCCTGGAAGTTAAGGAACTGCTCAAATCCCCTCTTTCCACCAACAACTCAAACTGAAGCATTCCCCATTGTTCAAGGCTCCTTAGCACTTGATGGTACTTTCAGAGCAAACTCCTGAGCATCTAATCACCACATCTAATTGCATGGAAGAGAATATTTTCACTACAATGCTAATAAATTACTAAGTTAACTGAGATGTCATGCTCCTGACAACCAGATGATGTGGAATAGACTGTTTCTGGAAACAATTTCCTGAATCGTAACTGTAAAGGGAAAATTTTCTTCTTTTTACTACACAATGTATTTAGGAATTCCATTGACAATATCCATGCTGAAGCATGCACTAGCATGGGTCACAAACAACATGGTTTAGGGCTACTTGAGGGTCTTGGGTTTCATGTATTTATGTATGACTTACTATCACATGAATTTTGTCCCCTCCTCATTCATGCATTGAAATTCCCATACACTAACAATTCCTATACTACCCCTCCCCTCTGTGTGATGTATTTGGAGGTAATGAGATTGGAACTCTCATGGTCATATTCCTGCCCTTACCAGAAAATGTAAGAGACAGACACTAGGACTACCTCTCTTCACTTTGTGAATATGTTATGATGAAGAGGTCACACACAAGCCAAGGAGAGGTCTCTTTGCATGAATCACATAGGAGAGCATTTTAGCTTGCCCTTTCCAGTTTCTACAACAGTGGTAGCATATCAGATATTTACATTACAACTCACAATAGTAGCAAAATTATAGTTATGAAATAGCAGTGAAATAATTTTGTGGTTGGGGGGTCACCACAACTTGAGGAACTGTATTAAAGGGTCACAACATTAGGAAGATTAAAAACCAGTGTTCTAGAAATATGACAAAATAAATTTCACTTGTACAAGTCAATCTGTCCTCATTATTTTATTGTGGTAACTTGAGCTTACAACACACAGCCAGCAATTAATGCTAGAAATTCATTCCTTATGAGTTTATACTGAATGCCCAGTGCTCAATTCATATGCAAGCAGCCCCATGGAGGAAGATTTATCTGTTAATGAATCACAAGAGTGAAGATACCTGGTTCCTTTCACAGGGACAGCAGTGGATAATGCATAGGAGAAAAAGAGAACAACTTTACAGAGTGCTTGAGGTGTCTACGTGAAGTGGATCTGGACACACACACACACACACACACACACACACACACCAAAAACAAAAAACAAAAAACAAAAAAACCTCGACTCGTTCATAAACCAACCTCTCCACGGTCAGCAATGAAAAGGAACAGCTGCCAATACACTCACCATGATGGTTCAACAATCCTGGTGAGTAGTAGTTCTTTTCTGTAGCCAATGGTGGTGGTGTTTTGTGTTCTTTTGACCTAAATAAGACTCATCTTTACTCAGTGACTCAAAGACAGAACCAAATACCTAGATTTCTTCCATATCTTCATTAATAGAGCTTTAAAAATAATTCTATCGACCAAGAAGATTCTGAACACTTTCAGGTATGTCCAGTCTGTGTCCTGTAGAGGGCATGAATCCCTGAGTAGCTATGAATATTGCTCAATATGTTTTTAGACCACAACATTATATTGCAGTGTCAAAAGGTTGGACACCTCTGCAAGTTACATGTCTAAGCTAGCTAATATTTCACAATCACCTGTTAGGGTAGATAGACATTAGTATCTTTGATTTACATATAAGGAATAGAGAAGAGGTAAAGCTAAGATTTGGACTCGGATTTGAGAAACTCAAAACATAACGTTCCAATTCATACTTGGAAGACATTTGTCCATTTTTAAAGGCAATTGTTGCTCGTGTATTTCTGCTTTTCTGTTAAGTTGTGTATGTTCTTGCAATGACTAATCTTCATTATCAACTTGACTAGAGTTAGAAGCACCTAGGAGATGTTGAGGTATACCTCTGGATATGACAATGAGGATGTGTCTGGAAAGAATTATCTAAGGGGGAAAGACCTATTTCAAATGTAGTTAATACCAAAATGCAGGCTAGGGGCCCCACAGAATAATAAAGGAAAAAGAAACATGCTAACAAGGGACAGGTAAACTTTTCCGTTGCTTCCTGCTCTGCTGTGACATGAACTATTTGGTTCTACCATATCTTCCCTGCCAGGATGGAACAACACCTCTACAAACATAAGCCAAAACAGATCCTTCCCCTTAAGTTGTCTATATTAGGGATTGGGGCCAGGGTGAGAAAACGTTAATAAAGTTCTTTTAGGAATCTTTGAAATGTGTGTGTGAGAAACTTCTCAAGAGACTTAAAATGCTCAGGAAAATGAGTTTTGAAATCAGATGAACTTGGATTCAGTTACTAACTCTGCTATGCATAATCTTTGTGCATTTCAGCAAGTCACTTAAGAGCCCTGAGCTTCAGTTTCTTCAGCTCTAAAATCTGTTGGAAATAATGATCCCTACTTCTTTGGGCTGGCGATTATGCGAATTTTGTAAAGGGCTAATTACAGTGTTCAGCCCCTCCCCGGCACTCAACAAATAACACATACTGTGAAATTGGGAGAGGAGGGCTTGATGGTCACTCTAAGGTTAAATTCCGGTCACATTGTGAGTACCAAGAAAAACCCAGAGGCTGCAGGCCAGCAAGTGCACTACCAGCAAACAAGGAAAGCCTCCTCTTGAGAAAAGGAGCCAGGCAGCAATCACCCACAGGGACAGACAGCTACAGCACCATGCTGGCCAACTGCTTAGTCTATTTACTGATGGAATTGGACTAAAGAGGGAATAGTGTTGCTTGCTACTAGACTCAGTCTTCACTGTCATACCCAAGGAGTCTCCTCTTTAAAACCAGAGAACAAAGCTGGCCTCATCTTCAGTTTGTTTATCTTATTCACCAGAAGTTTGTTTATAAAAAGCCTTAGGGAACTCAAAATGCAAGACTTAGTTTCCTCATCTTCAGAGAATAAGGAAAATATGTTTATATTCAGAGGCAAAAATTCTAATTAATTCATTAAGCCAAGGTTCAGTTTATTTGGAGGCATTAACTGAACTTTTCTGAATACAATTTTCTGTGAAATCAGGGACAGTAGAGGTTGCTATAAGGAACAAGTAACATGTTGCATATGAAAGGGCTTTGCAAACTATAAAGGATATACAAATTGTGAGTGTGCTAACACAGCCAAACATATGCAAAGGAAAGCACTAAGACTCAAAACTGCAGCAGGAGTGGTTAAAAACACTAACTAATATTGAATTGTCAACTGTGAATCATTCACATGTTGTTGTTGTTGTTGTTGTTTTGACTTCCAAGATTTTAGAAAAGGCAAGGATAATTTGATATAAGTGAAGAAGTCAATAGAGTCCTTTGGGAAATTTTTAGAGAAAGCTTGAGGGCAGTTTTTAGGTCTGTAGATGGCAGTAGTTCTTCAGAATATTTCATTCCTTCTGTAAATTGCAGAGCATTCTGTTTTCTTCACTTGAGTTGTGGGAGAGAATGAAGATCTACACAAATGATGTGCTCTCCAAGACCCTAAAGAAGAGCAAAGTGTGTACAGGTATATTTTAAGACTAAAAGCATGAACTTCACCTCCAAACCCCACCCCTGAACAAATCTCCCCTTGCCTTCCCTGGATCCCCAGCTGAGCCCAGGCAGCCAGGGCTGCATTGACATCATGTGGCCACTAGGGGCCATCTTAGTGACCCCCCCTAAAATCATGTAAACATGTAGAAGCAAAGCTACTTTTCTCCCTTGCTTTTCTGAAATAGGCTAAAAATATTTCAAAAGTGACCTCATGGATAAGCAAAGGAAAAACAACCTCGGAATAAGCAAAAATGAGTTGAGAGCAGAAACCGCAATGAGTTCTGACAGCATTAATAGTCTTTCTCTACTTTCATTAACTCTAATTATATAACTTGGCAGTCACCTACTGAAATTTACATGAGCATGTTCTCCAGCCAAGAAATTCTACTTTCAAGTTTCTACCCAGAGCAATTCTTGCTCATGAGCAGAACGAGGCATTTGTAAGAATTCTCACTACACTACTCTTTGTAACCTCAGAAGAAGGGAAGTTGGAGACACAAAAAGGGGCAGGGGAGAAAACATAAAAACTAGAACATTTATATCATCTGGTTTATCCAAACAATAGAATATGGTGCAAGTGCGTAAAATGAGATAGATCTGTCTATCATAACAACAGAAAGTGCTATGACACATATTGTTCAATGTATAAAACAAACTGTAAAACGATGCATAGAGTAGGATGTTATTTATGTAAAAAAACACAACACCCAACAATATATTTCTGTTTATGTGTGTATATATAGTAAAATTCATATAAAATTTTGAAAAGCTGCACATCAAACTGATGGTGGACGGTATATTAAAGAGCATGTTTGCTTTTTCTTTACTGTATGACTTGAAATGAGAATGTATTTCAAAGACTAACGCTTTCACTTTCAGTTTCACAACATATTTGTAAACTCCAGGCATAGACCAGAAGCAAGGTATTTGGGGGCTGGCACTCTAACAGCTCAAGGCTATATTCAGTGCAGCTCTAATTGATGTAGGCTATCCTCTCTGGTACTTTAGACTGTGGCTTTCCTAGGTTCTTCAGTAGTCTGGCTGAAATTTCTCTCTGTAGAATCATTTCATGTATTCAAATCCATCAGCAACTGTTTACCCCTCACTGTACTACAACACTTTATTTTCTTTGTATAATGACACACTGCTGAGACCTACTGCTCTTATTTAATAGTAGAAAAACAAAAATTTTACACAATCACTTAAAGAATTGAGTACAAAATACCTTGTATAAATTAAAAGGATGAATACATTTACATGTGTAAATGAAAACATGCTTAACTCAAGGCAAGCAGCAACTCATGTTGGGCAGGAAGGAAGATACCAGAATGGGCTCTGGGTCCTAAGGCTTGAACTTCACCACCCAGATTTGCAAAACAGAAGTGACAGCTAGTTCAGAAACTCTTTCCAGCCTGAAGAAATCCTGGAATAGTTAGCTCTGATATCAACACCCTGCACAGATCACCACACTGGCTCACACAGACCCTCCAGGCTGAGGGTTTCTTTTCCATACTGGTTTTTCTCAGCCACCAAGTCACCAAGTCATACTGATGAAGGGCTTAAACCAAGATAAATATGGACAGGGTATTAAACATGTACCAATGAAACAGTTAACAGTAATTCAAGGCCAAAAATCAACAACAAATTTTACAACCTATACCTGATATCAGTTGCAAGCTTCAAGGACAATTTTCTATTCAAAGACCTATTTCAGTTTCATGATACTAGCATGAGGTACATAAATGTGCTAGGGCAAATTGATACTACAGAATCAGGTCATGCAGTAGATGTCTGGTACCTCCTCCTTCCATCTAGAAGTACTTGCAGTGGATGATTCAGGGGTCCAGCTCATCAAAATCCTGTTTGCTGATCTGGAAGGTGGATATCAACACCAGCAGGGACCAACCTACTGAATACTTGTGCTCAGGGTAACTATGATCATTGGCTTCACCATGCTGTGTGCCAGAGTTGCAATGTCTTCTGGCATGCTGGCAGCAATACCTAGGTGCATAATAGTGGCACCTACCCATCAAGCAACTTGTAGCTCTTCACCAGGTTTGTCAAGGAAGAAGCTATGGTTATTCCTTACTACTCCAAGTCTATGGCAACATGGAACATCTTTTCCTTGATGTCAGCATAATTCTCTACTCAGCAGTGTTGGTGAAGGTATACTTGCTCTGTCAGGATCTTCATGAGGTTGCTTGTTAACTCCCGGATAGCCAAGTCTAGACACAAGACGGAGTAAATAAGGAAGGGCACAACCCTGGTAAATCAGCACTCTCTGTGTGATTCTATTGCCAAAGTTCATGACAGTGCTAGTGGTGCACCCAGAGGCATATGGCAACAGCCTGGCCTGAATATCCTGGGCACTGGAGATCTCAAACATAATCTGCATCACCTTCTTACTCTTAGCCTTTGGGTTCTGGTACAGGAGCAGGGTTGCTCATTCAGCACTAGATGTTCCTTGGAGGGAATGTGCACCTCACTGTAGAAGACAAATAACCCCATCTCCTCCATGCCATCTTAATAAGTGACTGTGTTTTACGGGATACTTCAGAGACAGGATACCTCACCTGCCCTGAGCTCCATTGTCCGTATAGGAGTCCTTCTGACCCATGATGCTGTGTGTCAGAAGTTACCAACCAAGGAGAGGAATACAGGAAACTTGGCACATGCCAGAGCCATTGTTAATGACAGTCACCACAGGTTCTTCTTCCATTGTGATCCATGGAGAATGGTGCAACCAAGCAGCAAAGGGGCACAGAGTGCAGGCCAACAGTGTGAGTGACAACCATCAGTTACATAGTGGGTTGCCCACTATTTGCTAGGGAATGAAAATACAATTACTAGATTAAAAACACACAGTCCTTCCTATGATCTGGAGGCTAACATTAGTATTCTCAAGTGGAAAGAGCTTAAATTCAAGACTGGATGGGAATAAACACCCTAGTATCCTTGTCTGTAGAATGGGCTAACAATGCTGCCAATTTGATAAGGCTGTACTAAGGGTTCAAGCAAGCAGAATAAGCAACTCTTTGAGCAAAGCCCACAAAATTTAAACAATGGTTTATACATTGTTGCACTAATCTCTCTATAAAAATAATAATTGTTAGCTGGGCGATGGTGGCACATGCCTTTAATCCCAGCACTTAGGAGGAAGAGCCAGGCAGATCTCTATGAGTTCAAGGCCAGCCTGGTCTACAGAGTGAGATCCAGGACAGGCACCAAAGCTACACAGAGAAACCCTGTCTCAAAAAAATGTTTTGAATAAGCAAACACATTTTTTTTTTACTGTGTTATGTACTATTCTGTCTTATACCTATCAACTAATTCAATCCTATGTACAACACAAAAAGCCAGACCTGGTGGCAAGACCCGTAATCCCTGACACTTGGGAAGCTGAGGCAAGAGGACTGCAAGTTCAAGGCCTGCCTATGTTGTACTCTAAATTTAAGGACAGTGTGAGTAACTTAAAGCAATCCTGTATCAAAATATAAAGTAAAAAGAGAGCTGGACTATAGCTCAATGGTACGGCATCCATCAAGAATGTGCAAAGCCTAGGATTCCACCCTCAGTCCTAAAAAGTAAGAGCAAAATTATACCCACTTCCATGCTCAGATAAGGAAATTGAGGCCCAATTTAACTACCTTTCCCAGAGGTTCTCAGGATTTGAAGCCAGTCAATTCAGCACCAGAATCCGATTTGGTTGTTTTGTTTGTAAGTTTCTGTTCTGTTTTATTTTGGGTTTTATCATAGTAAGAGTTGGACGCAGGGTCTCATTCATGTTAGGCCAGTGTTTGTTTTGAGAAACTGGTGTTTTTTGTTTAAGTCCTGTAAGTATTTCCATAGTATCTCTCTGTCTCTTCCATGTCCTGTGATCCATTTTCCTTTGTCTTTAGCCACCAGACATTTATTGAAAACCTATAGTATACCATGTACTGTCTTAGGCAGAGTGTCATAGTAGTGAAAAGATAAAGTCCCTGCCACCATGAAGAGTGACAAAAGTCAGCCCAAATAAATCATCATGTAGCAATCTGTGTTTTGGAAAAAAATAATACAGAGATGAGTCCTGTTTGTTTTGTTCAACAGTCCCTGGCTATATTTATTTTAGGAGAAAGTTAGATCTGCTGTCTTTTCTGAGCTGACAAGGAGGCATGACAGCTTCTTCTTCATTTCATGCCCTCTTGCCTGCTGGGAAAACTACACAAGCTCCCTTTCACAAGCTCAAATACCTAAAAGGTCTGCCCACGTTGTTCTTATTTGAATAAGAGCCAATCCCTACTTAGTTCATTTACAGGACCAAGATTGCAGATTGCTCAGCCCTCTCTTAGGTCATCTACACTAAAGAACCTCTTTTTGGCACGCCCTTCTCAAATGTACGATCTCACAACATTCCAGCCAAGCCAGTATGCTATGATTAAAATATTTCCAACATTTCAGACCCATCCATTCCATGTCTGTCTGTCCCTTTAAGCCTGGGCATTCTGCTATGTACTGTTCAATGTATCTATAAAAGTAAGTAAGCCAGTCAGTGGTGGTGCACGCCTCCAACACTTGGGAGCCAGAGGCAGGCAGATCTCTGTGAGTTCAAGGCCAGCCTGGCTTACAGAGTGAGTTCTAGGACAGCCAGGGCTACATAGAGAAATCTTATCTCAAATAACAACAGCAACATCAAAAACAAGTCAAATGGATGCATGCAGCAAACCCAATGCATCAAAAACATCCCATAAATTTAACAAATGTCTCTGTTGTGGGCCCATTCCAACTCCCCTTTTGCAGCTGCTTGATCCAGCAAACTGTTTTCAATCATTCATCTCATTTTACCCTAGGCATACTTCCTCTAAGAAAAAACTGATGATAAGTGCCTCGGGGCCCCTCCTTTGCAGCAGCTAGTATAGATACTAACAAGTGGATGCTGGGGTCAGAGACTTTGGTTTACATTCTTAGCTCTGCCGCCCATTGTCTGTGTAACAATGAATCTTGGTTTCCACATCATTATTCCTACATCTTAGGGATATTGTGAAGATGGAGTGACTTAATGTATATAAGTTTATGACTAGTGCACAAATGTTTAATACATTTATAAGCATAAAACTCTTAAATATAAAAATGTTGGCTATTCTTCAGAGTCCTGCCACTGGCTGTCTCCTCACTCTTTGTATGTACTCCAGGAAATCCTTTCTACTCCAAAGCTTCAAACCTTGGACATATGTCAGTGACTTCAAGATCTTCAGTCTAGCCCAGAGCTATCTGTGCAGAAATTCTAAGTAATGGTCCAACTATGAACTAAGGAGATTATTCAGAATGACATAAATTAATGGTATCCTTTCTTTAAAAGAAGGAAGATCTGAGTTCAAATCATCAGCATCCATGCAGAAGCAGGGCATGGCAGAGTGTGAACCCACATGCTTGTAATCCTAGTGTTGAGAGGCAAAGCCAGGCAGATCCTGGGAATTCCCTGGACATCCAGCTTTGCCTTGATATGCAATAAGAGTCTCTGTCTCAAAAAATAGTGTGGAGAACAATAGGGGAAGAAACCCAGCTTACTCCTCTGGCCATGACAGGCCTGAACACTAGCATGCAAGCACAACCACACACATACATGACATGCACACTATTTCACTTTACTTAGGATGATGATTTAGATCATGAAAATAGAAAGGGGACTGTGGTGATATTCTATTTGTGCTCTAACAAAGCTTGCTTGGAGATCGGAGGATAAAGCCAGTCACTGTATTAAATATAGAAATCGTGTAGTGGTAGTTCATGCCTTTAATCCTAACATTCGGGAGGCAGAGATTCATCTGGACCTCTGTGAGTTCAAGGCCACACTGGGAACAGAGCCTGACACACCTTTAATCCCAGTGCTAGTTAACCATAGAGGTCTGGAGGTCTTTATAGACACAGAGAAAGTGATAGAGCTGGGCAGAAAGAGGAAGCGATGTAGCTGGGCTGAGAGAGGAAACAAGATGGCAGGGCACAGAAAGGTATATAGGCATGAATATACAGGAAGTAGCTCTCTCTTGGGCTGAGGATTTTCTAGTGGTAAGAACTTGTCACTTGGCTTGTTATATTCCTCTGATCTCTCAGTTTTCACCCCAATATCTGGCTTCATTTTTTTTTATTAATAAGACTGTTTAGCAATTTGTATTACAGGGGACCATGAAGGAAGGTGGATGTGGTAATGTTAAGGTGGAATTGGCACTAATTGGAAGGAAGGAAGGGAGGGAGGGAGGGAGGGAGGGAAGGAGGGAGGGAGGGAGGGAGAGAAGAAGGAAGGGAAGGAGGGAGGGAGGGAGGGGACAAACAAGAATGGCACAGGAGGACAGGAGAGAGGGTAGTCACAGAGAAAGACAAATAATAAAGCATGTATGTTAATTTTAAAAACCAATAAACAAAAGTCTATTTCAGTGATTCTCAATCTGTGAGTAATGACCCCACAGGGTCACATATCAGATATCCTACCTACCAGATATTTACATTGAGATTCATAACAGTAGCAAAATTAATCTTATGAAGTATCCACAAAATAACTTTATGATTGCCACAACATGAGGAACTGTGTCAAAGGATCACAGAATTAGGAAGGTTGAGAACCACTGGTCTATTTCTTTTTAAATTATCCAAGCTGGTCAGACATGATGGTGTACACTCCCAGCACTCAGGAAGCAGAGACAGAAGAGGGATTGAAAATTAAGCCAACCGGGATTATGTAAATTCCTGTCACACAAAAAAAAGTCCGCTGAAACAAGTAGTTTGCACACTAAAATAGCTAATTTGGGATTTTGATCCCATTCCTTACCTTGTCACACATTGGCAGCTAGGAGTGTGTAGACATAAAATAGCAAAACCTTCTCTAACTAGATGTTCCTCAAACATCGACTTCTGTCCAATGAATAAAAATCAGCTACTGGTGTTTGTCCTTCGAGAGCAGTGTCAGAGAGAGACTAGTGTCACAGACATGCCCACCGCCACTCCTGGCAACCTCAGCTGTGATTTCTCTGATGTCTACTATTACACCATAGATTCCAGGTTCCCCTGTGTTATGTCTTGAGGCCTTTGGTGAGTCTCATGACTCTCCTCCTAGCTTTGGAAAGTTGGCTTTACTGCACAAATTTTAGCTTTGTTCACATTTTAAAAAGGGAATTCCACTCAAATCTTGATTCCACAAATCCCAATCCATCCTTCATCAGAAACTGAGTTTGACAGCATCTTATCCAAAGCCCTTGGTATCAGTCACACTTTGTCTCTCAGTCAGGATTAATAGTCTACATATTTTTTGCTGGTTAGAGATATAGTTGGGAATTTTGGTCCCTCTGCCTTCTAAAGCCTCCTCAACTTAATACTGGAAAAGAAACTATGTTATCATGTGCTTTGTACATGTTCTAACATATAAGCACTTATCCACCACATTTGCTGCCACAGAACTCTCTTTCTTGATAAAGTACACCTTGTTGGGCTTTGACCTATGTTCCAATTCCCAATCACAGGAAAGAGAGACATTCTGAGCTCCCATCTAACAATATGTAGGAGGCTCTCACTCTCAGCCAACTCTTGGTCAAAAATCCTAATTGCCAACCCAACCAAAGCAAGCTGTCAAGCTAATGAATATATCCTCATCTAGGTAACCAAGTAACCCTTGAATACAGCCTGCAATTACCAGCCATTACAAACTCCCAGTTTCTCCTAATTTTTCACCACTGTTAAATGAAGATCCCTGCTTTTTCTTTGGCATGGAAAATTATATCCTGAACATTTCTTCCCATTATAACTACCAGCATTGCCTGTCACCAACCTAGTTCAGTCCTATTTATCTTTCCACTGGGGCTGAAAGTGATTCCTGACTTCTCAAATTTCATCCACATCAGACAGTTATTCTTACCAGAAATACAACTTTTACATTTTCCCGTAAATGTATGCTTCCTGTTGGTGATTCAGCCATAAGAATGAGAACTATAAAGGGCAGAGACTTTGGTTTTACTTAATCTGTATCCATGCATTAGGTTAGCTCCATTCATATAGTCAGTACTCCATTAAAAATTTGCTGATAAATGGCATGAATGAATTATCATTATGGATCATTTCTTGTGAATCCTTGAACTCTGGAAATGAGTCTGTATCCCAGACAGTCCTGAAGCTAAACCAAGATATTTAGGACCTGGCTCAGATTAAAGGCTACAGAATGGAGAGTTCTTTCCAATCTGACCTCAACATGAGAACAGTCTTCCCTTTTAATAGGCAGTGCCATTACTGCTCATTAGTAATTACTGAAGAGGTTCTGTACTTGTTTGTTCTTTTTGTCAACTTGAATATGTTGTGAATTACATTTCCCAACAATCCTCTCCTCTATATGGAACTTACTTAGAGTAAAACAGAAGACCACACACACACACACACACACACACACACACACACACAGAGAGAGAGAGAGAGAGAGAGAGAGAGAGAGAGAGAGAGAGAGAGAGAGAGAGAGAGAGATCTTTGGTAAGAGACAGCATGAATGCATGGACGTTCTCCATGTTGTATTCATTTCTTCCTGTTCCTCTTCTATCTCTTCTTTTCTATTATTGAACCTGCTGACCAGGAACAACTTGGGGACCACCAGATGCTTGACTGCATTCTCACAGAAACAGAGGAACCATACAAAGCCAACAACTTTCCATAGTCTACTGTATCATCAATGTTCAACAGTCCAATTCCAGTAGCCTAACATTACCACCTTTCAAGTTTTCCTGTAAGCTCCGGCTGTTCCACATGGTCCACAGTGGATTGATGATCTTTCTGGTGTTTTTTACACTGCTGTCTTTTACACCACTGTAACTCTCCCATGTAGCATGACTCTTAAAAGGTCTTATTAATAAAAACAAACTCAGAGCCAGGTATGGGGTGAATGCTGAAAGATCAGAGAAGCAGAACAAGCCACAGCTACCTCACCTTGCTAATTCCTCAGCTGATCCTGTTTCCTCAGACTGGATGGCTCTCAGCTGAACTGAGCTGCTCAAAAGCCTAAAAGCTTAACCAGCTCTAGTTCCTTGTCCTTCAGCCTTAAATCACTGCTTCCTGCCATCACTTCCTGGGATTAAAGGCTCTTGTTAACTTGCCTGGCTATTTCCAGTGTGGCCTTGAACTCACAGAGATCCAGGCAGATCTCTGCCTCTGGAATGCTAGGATTAAAGGCATGTGTGCCACCAATTTCTGGTCTCTATATCTAGTGGCTGTTCTGTTTTCTGACCCCAGATAAGCTTATTAGGGTGCACAATATTTGGGGAACGTAATATCAACACACTCCCACATTTACCAATTGTAATTGTCAGAGATATAATTATATATGTGTGTGTGTATGCATGTATGTATATGTATATATAAATACATATGTATACAATTTCTTCCCATATATAGATATACAATTTCTTGTACTATGCCCCCCCAATGACACAAGAGCCTGCACAAATTTCTGCATGGATGTATTATTGGTTATTTTAAACGGTACCTATAGTGCCAAGATGTGCTATTTAGTTTCAATTGTCAACTTGACACAACCTAGAATCACCTGGGAACAGAGCGTCAGTAAAGAATTATCTAGATGAGGTTGGCCTGTGGAGATGTGTGAAGAGGATTAGCTTGATTGTCAGGTGAGGTGGGAATCTCTTAAATGAGAGTGGCATCATTTTATGGGCTGGGCCCTAGAGTAAACAAGAGTGGAGAAAGCTAGCTGAGCATAAGCAGCAAGAAATCAAAGATGTGCTTATTCTTCCCACCTCTCTTGGCTATAGATGTGATACTTTTAAGTTCCTGCCTTTACTGCTTTGCAACAATGGACTGTAATTTGGGATTGGAAACTAAATAACCCTGTATCTTCTCAAAGATGCTTTGTCCACAGCATCCATCATAGCAACAGGAATGAAATTAGAACACAAGGTATCAAAGTAATCTCAACTTGCCTTTATTTTCTGGTACTTTTGTCTCTTTTACCTACCATTTCTCATTTCCCAAATGAAAGCTCCCAAACCATTACCTTACATTTACTTCAAATGTTTCAAATTACTCAAATAGCAAACAAATACAATCTCATTAATGCCAACCACAGAGAAGTATCTGAAGGGAAATGAAAACTTTTTTTTTACTCAGTGCTTTCTACCACCACCCCAGAGGCAACTTCAAGGCCAACAGCACTGTGGATCATTCCAGAATTTTTCCCATGCATGTGCATACCCATGCATAATGTTCGAGGCATTTTCTTAAATTAAAATGAGGTCATAGCCTATATTTTATGCTACTTAGATATTTCATCTAAAATATGACAAGGAAATTTCTCTATGGAAGTACATTTTATTTTCAGTGGTAAAGTAGTATTTCACAGCCAAAAGATAATAGTCTATATAATCTTTCTACTACAGATGGACCATTAGGTTATTTATAATCTTCTAAAACTATAAACATCCTTGTACAGATGTGCAAGCATTTTTGTAAGGCAAATTACTGTACCAAAGTTAATTTGCATTTTAAAATTAGATATAATGGTTCCAAATTATCCAACAGAATGATTATATGTATTTAAATTCCCACCAATAATGTATAGTAAGTTTCCCACACTCTAGTCAACATTGCATGTTATCAGTAATTTTTATCAACACATTGGGCATATATATGATTTCTATTTCGTTTTGCATTCTCCTGATTACTATTAAGAAATAGCATCATTTAATATGTTCATTGACCATTAGTATATCTCTAATGGATTGTATCTTCATAGCTTTGCTCATTTATCTAATATGCTATTTGTCACTTTCTTATTGATTTGTAGAAGTACTTAGTATATTATGGATATAGCTTTTATTCAATGCAGTGCTCAAAGCCTTAGCTACAGCAATTAGATGAGAGAAAGACAAAAAAATATTTAAAAAAAGAAGTCAAACTAGCCTTCTTTGCAATTAACATGACTCTTTACTTAAAAGACCCTACTGAGTTTACTGGAAAACTCTTTGACCTAATAAACACAGTGAAGTTGCAGGGGTACAAAATCAATATAAAAAATCATTGTGAATTTCTGGGGACCTCTCTAGCACTTTGCTTCTTCCTATTCTCATGTGGTCTTCATTTATCATGGTCTCTTATTCCTTGTTCTCCCTCTCTGTTCTTGATCCAGCTGGGATCTCCCACTCCCCTAAGCTCTCCCCCCACCCCCACTGAATCTACCAGGCTGAGCTGAATCCCCAGGGGAGTCCTTACCCTGGAGGAGATAGGATTGGGGGGAGGAGACGGGAGGACAGGGGAATCCATGGCTGATATGTAAGATTAAATTAATTATAAAATTAAAAAAAAAATCAGTGACCCTCATTTATACTAATGGTCTACTTTCCACAGAAGAAATTAGGAAAAATATGTTATTCAAAATAACTCTTCCCAAAATTATGTAGAAATATATCAAAGGAAGTGAAAGACTTCTACAAGCAAACAATCAAGATACTGAAAAAGGAACTCACACAAGATACTATACAATAAAAAAAATTTCATGCTCCTGGATGAGCAGGATTAAAACTGTGAAAAATGTCTATAATAGCAAAATTACTGTGCAAAATTAATGCAATACCTATCAAAATACCTATGACATATTTCACAGGTTTAGAAAAAATAATAAAAGAAGCCATATGGAACCACAAAGATCATGAACAGACAAGTAAGAACAATGTTGGAGGTATCATAAGACCCAACCTCAAATTATGCCATAGATTAATAGCAATAAAGAAAGCCAGGTGCTGGCACAAAAACATTCAGGTAGATCAATGGATAGAACAAAGGACCTGAAAATAAAACAGTAAAGCTATGCTCACCTAATTTTAGACAAAAGAAGTGTACTTTGGAAAAATATAGCCATCTCAACAAATGATGCTGGTAAGACTGGATTTCTAACTGCAGAAGAATGAAATTATATTTACACCTTTTATCTAATACAAAAATCAATTAAAATTTGATCAAAGACCTTAATTTAAAGCCTGAAACACTAAAAACTTTGAAAGAAAATGCAGATGATACTCTTTTAAGATGTTGGGGTAGGCAAGAACTTTTTAAATAGAATACCAACACCACAGAAACTAGTCCCAAATATCAACAAATGAAACTATATGAAAATAGTTTCTGTACATCAAAGGAAAGATTCAGCAGTTAACAGTCAACAGAATTAGAGAAAATCTTTACCAGCTAAACTTCAGACAAAGGATTAATATCCAGAATTTATAAAGAATTACAGAAATTAAATACCAAAGAAGTAAAACTACCAATCAACAAATGAGCAAATTAACTGAACAAGTTTTTTTTTACAAAAAATAAATAGACAATAATCATTTTTGAAAGTGTTCAGTGTCTCAGATCATCAGAGGAATGCAAATTAAAAGTACTTAGTGATATCACCTTACTCCAGTCAGGATGGGTATCATCAACAAATCTTAAAAATTTTGAGGAGGTTGTGGAGAGAAAGTAATCTTTATTCACTGTTGGTGGGGTGCAATTTACTCAAATACAGCCACTGTAGAAATCAGTTTGGAGATTTCTTTGCACACCAGTATTTATTGCTGCTTCATTCTCTATAGTAAAGAATTGAAATCAACTTAGTTGTCCATCCACTGAGGAATAGATAATGAAAATTTAGAATATATGTAAAATGGAGTAATACTCCACTCTAAAGAAAAACAAAGTTAAAATTTTGCAGGAAGATGGATGGGATTCTCAGAAAGATGCATAATTTCCCATATGCATAGTCTAGCCAATATTATATACACATGTATGTGTGTGGGTACATTATATCATGAAGAAAAGAGAACAAGAAGGGCTAAGTATAAAGGGATGAGGAAGAACCGAATAGGAGAAATGAACATGAGTTATGAAAGAAGATATATAAAACTAATCATTTTTCTAGTTCTAATTCTGTAGCATATCTTTTTGGTTTTGGTGGTGGATGTGCTTAAAATATAGTTGATAGCAAAAGTGTAAAATTTAATGTGAAGCACCACAGCTTCCGTTCTGAATGCCTGTTCAAACTGAACAGAAGTTTTTGAGTTGTGTAGAGTTTGAGTCTGGTTAATTTTGTTGTGTGATGTTTTTAATTATTTGCAAGTTTTTTTAAAATAAAGCTTATTAAAATATGTTGTTTATCTTTTTACATACATTGTAAATATTGCTTCCAATATGTTTCTTGTCTTTTCATTTTGTTTCATGGGTCACATACTCAAGTAATTGCAAGGACCAGAAAGGTAAAAATTTTGTGATTCTAATAGGGTATAAGACAATAAAGAAATTTGCAATAATGTCCACCTGGTGGTTTAAACATAAATGTTAAAAGCTCTCTGCATGTATATACAGTCGTCCATCAGTTTGAGACCTAGATTTTAGTAAGTTTTTGTTATTATTATTCAGATGTCTTTTGTTGCTTCTATTCTTTCACATATGTAGAATTTGCAAGTGTTTTGTGTTTTTACTTCTATATTTTCTTCAGTGTCTTGCTTATGATGGCATTGTGCATGTGTATACATACATATCACACACACATATATATATGTGTGTATACATATATGTGTATACATATATGTGTATATATATATATATATAAATATCCTCATATCCTCAGTTAGCTTTCAAATAGGTGCCAAGAACAGATAATACATAGGCTGTATCTTCATCAATTGTTGACTTTGCTGCGTGGAAGCTTTTAAACTTGATGCAATCTACAGAGTGAAAGACCTTAGAACACTCTACCCTAAATGGGGTGTCTCCATCAAATCCCTCCCCTCAGAGCTCAGGAAACCCTGTGGAAGAGGAAGCAGGAAGAGTTGTGAGAGTCATAGGGCATGGAAGACACCAATAAAACAAGGCCCTCTAAATCAACATGAGCAAAGCTCATAGAACACACAGAGACTGAAACAGTATGCACAGGACCTGCACCTGTCTGCACCAGGTCCCCTGTTATATATCATGGCTTCTAGTTTAGTGTTTATATGGGATTCCTGAGCATGAGAATGAGTGGATCTCTGATTCTTATGCCTGCTCTTGGGTTCTTTTCCTTCTGTTTGTCTTGTCTAACTTAGATGTAATAGTTTGTGTTTTATCTTATTATATTTTATTTTGTTATATTTTTAAAAAATAAACGAAAACCTAGCTACTAGAATAAAAGTTAACAATTGAACTGTTGTCCCTTGCACTTGCTGGGAGAGGGAAAAATTAGTTTTTTCCAATGGAGTGAAAAAACCACTCCAGGGCAGGCTTCATGTTCAGAAGTAGTTGGCCAACATATAATGAACTCCATAGGTTTTGTTTGCTTGCTTGCTTGCTTGCTTGCTATTATTTGGTTATAATTTGCTAGTTTTGTTTTACTTTCTTAAGGGGTCTTGTTTTATTTTGCTTTTTGGAGTTGGGGTTTTTGCTGTTATACTCAATTTTTGTTTGGGTTTTTTTGTGAAAGAACTTTAAGTTGGGTGGACTGAGAAGGGGAGAGGATCTACAACACCTTGAGGAGGGGAAGAATATAGTCAATATTATTTAAATTTAAAAATTGTTTAAATAATACAAATTATAATACTCTGATGAAGTCCCACATATATTTGCCTTTGTTTCTTGTATTTTTGGAGTTATATCAGAGAAATCATTGCCCAGATAAATATGTTATTCTTGTTATTTTACAGTTATGTCTTATGTTTAAGTTTTTAATCTATCTGAGTTTATTTTTGTATGTAGTATGAAATAAGGATCCAATTGCATTTTTCTGTTTACAGATACCCAGTTTACTCAATAACATTTATTAAGGGGATTGTCTTTCCTCATGTGTATTCACACCATCTATTAAACTCATTGTTTTTATAGCTGAATAAAATTCAACTGTGTAGATGTATCACATTTTCATTATCCATTCAATAGTTATTGGCTATCTAGGCTGGTTCCATTTCCTAGCCATTGTGAAGGGGGACGAAATGAACCAGGAAATGTAGGAGTCTCTACCATATGGTATAGAATCCCTTGGGTATATGCCAGAAGTAGTATAGTGCTCATAGTACTACAAGATGCTATTCAAGATGTTATAGAGGAAAGTCTACACTTAACTGTAGACTCTGTATGCTATGACACTCAAATGCCTGGCAGAATATGCTCACTGGTGAAAGAGTGGCATGGGGGTTATGAGCAGACAACCAGTGGCTTCTGGAATAAAACTGAGGCCTAACTCCTAAGAAGGAATAAATAGCTACTGTCCTAGTTATATCTTTTTTGTTAATGTGACATGAGCCAGAATCATTTGGGAAGTGGGGACTTCAGCGGAAAAAGTTTCTGCAACAGATTGGCCTATAGGACTTACCTAAGTGTGTGGACTATTTTCTTGATTCATAATTTATGTCATCCTGATCAGGTTATCTTGAATTGTATAAGAAAGCATGCTGAGCAAGCCATAGGAAACAAGGCAATAAGCAACATTCACAATGGCCACTGCTTCAGTTCCTGACTCCAGGTGCCTGCCTTGAGTTCTTTCCCTGACTTCAGTGGGTAATGGACTGACAATGGCAATCTGAAGTAAACACTTTCCTCCCCACATTCTTTTTGGTCATGGTGTTTATCACAGTAACAGAGAAGCAAACCAGGACACCTACCCTTGTAGAACTGACCAAAATTTCATGGCTAGGAATATCATAGGCCATATGGGGAAACCAACAACTGATATTGTGCCAAATGGACATATAGTTAAATTGTACTGTGAAAAGTTAGGCTTTTATTCACAGACCAGTGCCACTCTCAACTTAGATCAGAGAAACTTATTTCCACTGGGAGAAAACTGTTCAAGAGAGGGTTGAGAATAAGTAACTGCTGCGTGTTTGGCCTCAAATGAGACCTCTATGATAGCATCTTTTCTAAGGCTTGGGGAACACTGCAGAAAAGAAGATGGAAGGACTGTGGGAGCTGAAGGGTGGAAAGTAGTGAGGGAAATGTTACCTGCATTTGACATGACCACTGCAACAATGCACACAGCAATTTGAACTGTCTGCACGGGCTGGGAAGAAGATAAGAAAAGGCAAAGAGGGAGATGAAGATAGGTAGAGCACTAGCTGGGAAAGAAGAGGGTCAGTGGAAGCAAAAAGAGGAAGAAAGAGGGTGGTAAGGGATGAATGCAATCATAGTGCATTATATACAGGTATGTTACTATCAAAAATTAAATAATCCTAAAAGGAAAATTGCCATATCATCCAGTAATTTCATCCCTGGCTATATTTGCAAAGGAATTTAAATTAGTATTAGAGATAGCTGCACTAATTGTGTTGATTTCAATGTTATTCTCGATAGCCAAGATATGGAATCCATCTAAATATCTATCAATGGATAAATGAATAAGGAAAATGTGTTATATATGCAAAATAAAATAAATTCTTAAACATAAAAATGAATGAAATCTTGTCGTTTGTAACATGGATAAACCTGAAGGACATTATGCTATGTGAAATAAGCCAGGCACAAAATGAAAAGTACTGCATGTTTTCAATTATATTTGGAATCTTATGTGGGTGCATATATGCATGTGCACATATACATGTTTGTGTGTATATAAACATGTGCAGGACATGCTTGCACGGTATATACATGTGTGTAGGCTAAAGGTTGACAATAGGTGTCTTCTTCAGTTTTTCTCCACCTTTTTTTTTTTTGACACAGTATCTCTCACTGAACCTGGAGCTCACTTATAGGCTAAACTTGTTAGCCAGAAAGACCCAGGGGTCCTCCTGTCTCTGTCTTCCCAGTGATGAGATTATAAGTGTGAGCTGTTACACATAGTTACTCATGGTACTGTTACACATGGGTACTGGCTATCAGAACGTGGATTCTTATGCTTATACAGCAAGCACTTTGTCAAACCAGCTTCCCAGCACCTGTATGTGGACTCTTCAAAGAGTCGCACTCACAGAGCTAGAGAATAGAAGGAGATTCCTAAGGTCTAGGTGAGTAGCACCTATTTGTCAGACTGTCTTCTATAGTAGTAGGCTTCCTTGGGTTCTAGCAACCATTTATGCTCTGCTTTGGAGGCCTCCTAGTAATAACAGCTATTCACCATTGATACACATAGATGCTTTATTATTCTATGGGTTCTTTAACCCTGTCTCTAACAATCTCATTTAAACTGTCCTTAGTTGAACCATGTGATTATGTCACTTCTTTCCTTCCTGGAACTTTACATGATCATATAAAAGAATAGAACCTAATCATTTTAATGATAAAATTAGAACTGTGCTGTCTGGATTGAGCTGCATTTCTAGAGGGCTGCAACTATTGTCAAATATGGGACAGGGGAAGTAAAAAAAGAGGAGATAAGAAATATTCTAGCTTTTTCTTCCTGAATTAAAATCTCTTCTAGAAGTTAGCCATCAAGGGAGACCAGGAAAGTCAGTCTTTAGGAATTAGCTAAACAGCAGACTAAGAACAGCTTAGTGTTGGGGGACAGAGAATATTCAACATCGTCTGCTAGTGAAGGGTTTCTGTTCTTTTCCAATCTCAAAAAGGAAGGATTTATTTTGGCTCACAGTTTCAGATGTTCCATTCTTTCATCCCCAGCTCCATTGATCCTGGGCCTGTGGTACAGCAAAATATGGCGGCAAAAGCATGGAGCAGAGATTGTTTACCCTGCTATGGAAACAAGAAGATAGACAGAAGACAATCTGGAATGAGTCACCACTCCCAAGAACTTGTCTCCAGTAATCTACTTTCCCCTCTTTTCCTCATATTCTGAAGTTTCCAGCGCCTCACAAAATATCACTGTCAACTGGAGTACCTTTGTGGGACATTTCCTATTAAAAGCGTAACACACACACACACACACACACACACACACACACACACACACTCCTTAGTTATACATGAACTCTGGAAATAAATTACTCTGAGTTTTTCCTCTAAAGAAACTATTTAGAACTTTTGGGTTATCCAGGGGGTAAATTAAAAACAAGGTGAAAAGCGTGAGCCAGTTATGCCTCAAAAGGAGTAATATTTAATGTCTCGTTCCAAAAACATATCCTAAAAAAATTACTGAAATGTCAACAAATATTTGTGCACTAAAATTTATATGGCAGAAACTGCTGTCTGTCTGTCTCACCAAAATCTCTTTTCTCCTTCTTCCATAGCAATTGAAGTATCATACATGTAGATGATCAACTGCACTAGATTTTAAGGTTCACTTGCTGTCCATGGCTGTGTGATTAAGAAACACACAGTATAAGCCATTCCTGTCCCAGAGCATATCCCAACTCTGCATCACTTTATTTTCCTGTGAATCTGAGTGTAGATGTTCTAATGGATAGAATTTTCAACAAGATTTGTAGAAAAAACACCCACATCTGTATTCTTCTATGACTTCGTTAAGTAAAACTGTGACCTGACTTGAGAGAAAAACAAATTTCTCTCTTTTCACATTTAGGCAGCCTTTTAAAAAAATAGAAATTGGCATTGTCCCAACTAATGCACTGCACTGCAGCGTCATCAGTATTAGGAAACTATCAAAACAATCCTAGCATTAGGGAACTTCCAAAAATGGAAAGTGCTGTAGTCCTCATAAAGGATGCTTATAATAATTCACAGGGTTTGTTATATAAGGTGAAATGAGAGAGCAGGACACACACACACACACACACACACACACACACACACACACACACACACGTACAGTGTATTCTTTTGTCCTTGGGTGAATAAATCATGAGTGAGCTTTTCTCAACTGATTCTTTTCTGTAATTTCCAAATGTTCTACAAAATTATAGTTATAATAGTAAGATTCATGATTATACTCATGAAATTTTCATAAGTAATCACATGAAAACTTGAAAGGGAATGGAAAGATTACCTAAAGATACTGAGCATGTAACACAGTTAGGCTACAATGCTACTGGATAAAGCACAGAATTAAAAACTGTTCCTGCCTTTGAATGCAGACCAGAAAAGGAAATGGCAAAGGACCATAGCTGCTGTGAAATGGCAAAGGACCATAGCTGCTGTGTCGGAGGCTTCAGGATGCCCCCTTGTTAGAAAGCTTTCTTTCCCTATAATTCAATAAAACCATGGCCATTTAACCTAGTTATCTCCAAATGTTCATACTTCTTAGTGTTTATTTAACTAACCACTGAGATTTTATTCTCAGGGGTATGTAAGACTTTTCAAGATCAGGTAACTCCCTTGCTTTTATCTAAGATGTTTTGTTTTGAGTTCTTGCCTCAACTAAATTGATCCTGGACCAATCACTTCTTCAGATTCCAGAGAGGTTAATCTGAAGGACAGAAAGAAGCCTAGCTGGTGGCAAGTTTATTTAACCTAACACCGTGCTGGCTATTTGCCTTCATCTCCTTTTTTTTTTTTCAGATACTACAATTCAGCTAACCGTTCAGAGCTGTTTACAGGCTAATAAAAGTGATGATGCAGGCATGCCTTGTATCCTCTGGGAGCTGGTGATGGGCTTTTGGCAATGGCACGCCTCCTGCAACATTGGCTGCTTACAGCCTATTAGTGGGATGCCACATAGACTGAGAGTGTTTTACTTGGAAAAGAACACATGAGCCTTACTGCTTTGAGCATATGTTCCTCCAAACACTTCACACAATGCTAAAATGCTGCAAACACACCCTGATTTCCCCTGCACCCATTTGAACTCTATGAGCAGCCATCTGCTACTTCTCTCTTCCCAGTTGTTGATTCATCCCAGCACAGTTGAAATAAAAATTGACAAATCTTTTTTGGCCAAACAAGCTGAAAAGTAATGGTGGAGGTGTTTGTGGTGTCTACCTAAGCAAGAAGGAGGAAATACAGCCATTCCTTTAGTTAGCAACTTGTTTGTGTGACTGCTCTTGTGCTGCAGAGGAAAGCCACTGCCTAGCTACAACAGATCACCCATGGAAAATTTAGGAGGAAGTCTGTTGGATAATACCTCATGAGATTGAGCACACACTAGACCCTGAAAATGGAAATTTCATCTTCTTTGCTGCAATCCTTAAAAAAACTCTTTAAATAGAAAGTGGTTGTGTGTACAGTGCTCTAGCAATATGTGCAATGTGCACAAGAGAACTTACATAGAGTAGATTAATTTTTAAAAATAATGTTTAGATTATTGGCTGTAACCCAGTAATCTGAGAAGAAAAGTATTATCAAACCAAGCTAACCTGAACTTGTCCTTTGTCTTAAAGGAAGAAAAAAGCTCTAAATTCATTAAGGTGAGTTCTGCTAAGTCAGAAATGCTATCTATAACTTGGTACAAATATGGGCAATCCTTCAAGTACTTGATACATCACATTGTTGAGAGTATCGGAAGCTATAAGAATAATCTTGCTATAACTTTGAGGTAAATTTGCCTTAAATTCTTACTTAAGTAAGGTTAGTGTTCCCTAGCAAAATTAGGAAGTCAGTGAGTGACTTGACTTCTATATATTCCATCTCTTCTTTTTCATCCTCCCGGGGCTTAGACTTCCACTGCACTCCACTGCTGTAGCCTCTCTTTCTGCAAAGAAAAGATGCTCTCTGTAGGGTCTGGCACCTCCATGCAGCTTTGGCCATGTCAGAAAAGTGAGGGGAATCAACAATTACAGAAAGAAAATATCTATCTATCTTTGTCTAAAATAACTTCAGTCCCCTGTCAGTAGATGGGAGAAGTGATGGACTTTTCAGAATTTGACACTGAAATCTTACCCTTTAGTCCTTCACTGACTTGAGTGGATTTTGAGGCTACAGATAATCCTCTAGGCATACTCCTGCGGTCCAGAGAAATTATTCCAACAGGATTTCATCACCCCCTTTCTTTCTGGTGAGTCTCAAGTGCTGATGGAATTCTGGAAAACTGTGGTCAGTTTTCCTGTGTGTTCATCATTTTGAACCCAGTACATTGGTTTATCCGTTGATTATGACTTATATCTAATGTTGGCCAAAAAACTGTCCTCATTATAAAGAATCCAACTCTGAACTTAAATTCCAGGCAGAAATCCATAGAAACTGATTGCTTGGCATTAAAAATACATTCTCCCTGGAAACTCGATAGAAGGTAAAGTCATCACTGACAGGGTGGGACTTGTTGAGGTGAACAGAAGACCTCGAGACAGATTTCACTGTGATCACAAGTTTCCAGGCTGTCTGAGGGAGTTTACAAAGAGAGAGAGAGAGAGAGAGAGAGAGAGAGAGAGAGAGAGAGAGAGAGAGAGAGAGAGAGAGAAAAGAAAAAGAATATTCCATCCTCAACTTCACATAACAAAGGAACTTTTCATGGTCACGGTTCTCTCCTGGGAGTGCAAGCTCTTTCAAGCACACCACGCCCTTGAACTATGCAGGCCAACAAGAGTTAAACTGAGATTCTTTTAAGGTCCCACGAGGGACTAATCCTGCCAAGTTTTTCCAGTGGAAACTTTCAGATGTTTCTATTTCTGGTCTAATGGCAAGGGCCCTCCACTTTCCTGCCTGTTCCCCTAGCATGCTTTTTTGCTGTTAGTTCAGGTTGAAATAAAAGTATAGCCCTTAAATATGTAGGAAGGATAGTGGTAAAATTCAAGGGTCTTATTTGTTCATGCTTACGTAGATTTTTATCACCTAATACACTGTTATCCCTCTGTCTCATCTCTTTTCCTACATCGGAATTTGGCCTCCCAATTCCTTCCACTGTTCTCATGTCTCTTTCCCTGGTTGCTTTATAGTCTCCCCACCTCCCAACCCATTTATCCTGCCACCAGTCTGTAGGTCCACTATAGCACTCGATGGTCAAAGGCTGTCCTCGGGCAGAGTCCTTTTCACTGGGATCTTCAATGATGAGTCCTTTTCCTAGTTTGTGTTACTGGACTCCAGGATTCTACATGTTCAAAAAAGGTCCAGAGAAAATGAAATACTTTGTTAGAATAGCCCGAAACATTTCTACAGAAGGAAGATTTTTGTGAGGCAAGCTCAAAGGCTTTAACTTCTTGGCCCCTAACAGTTCCAAATTCTATATGGAGTGGCAAATACAAGTGAGGAACTCAGTTCCCTGAGGAACCTGGCACAGTGAGTTTTGTGAATTCTTCATGAAGTCGGTTCTCTTTAAAGCAATGCCTTGACTAGGATATCCAGGGAAGCCACTGTTGATATGTTGTGAGAAACAGTGCTAAGCATTTGTCTATCTCTTGCTGTGCTTGTTCCATCTGCTTTCCTGAGCTTGAGAGAGACTCTGCAGGCTGATGACATCCTGCAAAGGACATTGGTTTTCCTCATCAGAGGGCAAGGAGAAGTTACCTCTGAAAGTGTCTTGTCCTATTGAGGCTGAGGTGTGCCATTGTCCACCTTTCCAAGGCAACGCTGTTCAAGAGGACTTTGTCTAGAAATGAGCTTCATTTTGATATATTCAGATATGTTCTAACACATTGGCAAAGTTGAATCACACCTTTCCTAGATACAACTGTGCCCTAAATAAGGAATCTAGATGAGAGCTTGCACAGAGCTAATTAGAGATACTAGTCTTGTGACCTGGCCTTACACTATACTGCCTAGTAGGAATCATTAACCTTGCTGGAGGGAGACTTTGCCTTCAGATGTTGTTGATCAATTACTCAAGCATAGGAACAGGAAGAAAGGACGACTCAATACATCAAAATTGCCAGGTACATAGCTCTTAGGTTTGCCACTCAGAAGAGCCAGGCATCCTTTTTCACTTTTCCACTGTCAAGAGACAGCCAAGGAAAGAGAAGCTGTGCATCTGATGAAAGAGACTCTCAGGTAACCCCTTTGGTGAATGCGATAATAGCTCTAAAAGAAAAGATTTACCTCAAGGAGACCGAACAGTGGCATATCAAAATAAGACAATGAGATAAAAGTCCAAATATAAAACTCCATTAGGAATAAATACCAAAGGAAACGGACATGATCTAATTGTGCATGCTGAATGGCCTAAGAGGCCAGTTATAGTATTAAAGGGGTCACCAAAGTTAACAAAGGAAGGAACTAACTGAAGGAAGGAATCTCCTGGAAAATAGTCAGCATGAATAAGAATGGAAACTGTTCTTAAGAAGACTTCAGCCACCTCCATATTGATGCTACATTCAGGGGAAACTTCCTCATCTCCTTACTTTATAACTCAAGTGTATTTAGCAGGCCTGAACACTTTCTTCTTTTTGATAGTCCTTACTGGCCTGACCGGAAGGCCACCACACTTGGCTATTTATTACTCCTTCTGGTCTTCATTGTTGAGGCCTGCCTTCCATTACCCCCCAACTATGATTCTGAGCCCTCTTTTCTTGCAATATGATAGACTAGTAGTTGAGGAATTGACCCAGAAGCCTAACTACCTAGTTTTGAATATTATCTGCTGCTTACATAATATGAAATTGGACAATATGTCTAAACTGGTCAACACTTCAAGCTCTTTATTTACAAAGTAGAAATTATCATATAATGCTACCATATAACATCATTTTAAAGATTAAAAGTGTTAATGTAGCTATAAAATACTTTGAACAGTACTTTCTTTAAAAATACTTTTGAATAGAACCTGGAACTTTTACAGGTTCATTATTGCTTTTTTTTTTTTCCCGAGACAGGGTTTCTCTGTGTAGCTCTGTGCCTTTCCTGGATCTCACTCTGTAGACCAGGCTGGCCTCAAACTCACAAACATCCACCTGTCTCTCTGCCTCCTGAGTGCTGGGATTAAAGGCGTGAGCCACCAACGCCTGGCCCATTATTTGCTTTTATCATTATCTTAGTAGTCAGTATTCTCATCACCATGATTATTATTCTTATCTCCACACTCTTACTTAGATAATCTCACTCATTCCCATAATCTTAAGTGGCATTTATCAGTAAATTAACCTTAAATCTGATCCCTCCAATGACCTTTGTATTAGTCAAGACTCCAAAAAACAGGGAAAAAAATAGGAGACAGATTAAGAAAGAGAATTCATTATGGGATTTGTCTTATATGGTTGTGGGGGCCTTAAAGTGTCACCACATGCTACTCAGGCTGACCAGCAGAGAAAGCAAGTCTGAGTCAGAAGACAAGAGAACCAGGAAGCCAGTGGGAAAGGTCCCAGCTGGGGCTGAAGGCCTAAGAACTAGGGATTGTTGCTGAGTCTGAAGGCTCAAGAACCAAGAGCTCAAACTTCTGCCAGCAAAAGGAATACTCGAGTTCAGAAGAGCAAGTAAGTTCATTCATTCTTTGCCTTGTTTTTCTTTCCAAGCTTTCAATAGGTTGAATGCTGTATGTTTATAATGAGTGAGGGTGGATCCTCTGTATTCATCTACTGGTTCAGCTGTTAGCCTCTTCCAGAAACATGCTCCCCTCCCCACGACACACTCAGGAATAATGGTCTATCAGCTGACCAAGCATGGCTTAACACAAACAAGTTGACATAAAATAAACTCTTCCAACCTCTGAACTTAGGTGTTCAACTATCTGATTAGGCACATAAAACTTAATATTTCATAAATATAATTTTAATTTTAGTTCTATAATCCCACACAATAGCCCAAGTGGCTTCCAAAATTACAAAGAATATAAATGTTATTCCTGAACTTTAAATATACCTATAGCCTCTGACCACACTCATATTAGTCAAAAATCTTTAGCAGGAACACGAAGTGTCTCATACATCAAGCACCAACTGTTATTCCCAACTTTATTTTCTATCTCTTTCCTCTTAAATGTCAACCATCTTGGCCTTCTCCATCTTCTTTAACACTTGGATTTCCTTCTAAACTCAAGGGCCTTCTTTTGACTGGTGTCTGGCTCATTTTTTAGAATGATTACCTCCTGCCTTTTCATGTAGCCGTCTCCTGTTTAACCTTGATGCATCAATATCAACATCATTTCTCTAAAGGCCCTCTTTTGGTTCTTCTATCTAAATGAAGTAAATAGCCTTCTAGTCACTGATTAATGTCATATGTTTCTTGTAGTAGAAATTTGCTCTGCCCTGACCTTGGGCTAAAAAGTATCCGGCTAGTTTCTTAACTTGTTTTCTCATTTTTTTTCCTTCTTCCCACATTAGAATGCAATTTGACAAAGAAGAAACTCTATTCAGTATATAGCTAAAACTAATAGACAAGTGAGTAAATGAATAAATAAGTGGGTGAGTTAATAAATAAAAGCATGTGATGAACACCTTTATTATGTTATATGCTTTAGAAAAATGTCATCTTAAGTAATTGTCAGGATGGGACTATATCGTTTCTCTTATTTCCATTTTGGAAAAGAAGAAACTATGATTCAATAATTGTACCACTTAACCAAGACCACACAGTCAGCATAAATATTCAGATCTTTCAATTTTAAAAGCCTTATATTTTCTACTTCAACAAAATCATTCTTTTATTCATTCAACTATTATTTAGTGTGTATTTTGCACGAAAAACCTATACCACATCCTGCATAGTTTTCAGTGAAGTTGTAAATACAGACAGGTAACTGGATAACACAACTCGTGGCAAGTAATGCCATCTTACCTTGGTTTGGGAAGAGGGAGGCAGAGGAACATGGCTTTCAGGATTTCATTTCCAACTTTGCCCTTTCTTTTGTATATAATTTGAGACAAATTGCTTAAAGTATCAGTGCTTCTGTTTCTTTGTCTGTAAAATGGGAATGCTAACTCATTGTATATCTTACAGAGTGATTGTAATGATCAAATGTGTTTATCCACCCAGAACGTGTGTCACCTGAGTACTCAGTAAATGTTTGCTGCTGTCATAAGAAAGGGAACAATGCCCAAAATCAGCGTCCAGTTTGTATTTAAAGTTTCACAGAGAAAGTGCAACACAATCTGTGTTGTATTTTTCAGACATAGTAGCTATCATGGTCAATGAGGACTAGGCTAGAAGCCTAGAAGGCTGGGGAAGGCCATTTTCCTCCCATGTTATTTCAGGCTCATCAACCTAATCAGAATTTATTCAGAAGCCTGACCCTGTGAACTTTGTTCTTTCTTGAAGCTGAAATGTTTCCACATACATCGTGTGCTTCCATTGATGTTCCCAGAATATCAAAGACATATTAAATGAGGCTGAAGGGAGAATCAGAGGCAGCAGAGGAGCTGTGGGAAAGCTGGCAGGCATGGAGAAACAGCAGGGCATGAAGAAGAATGTCCTATATGCACCAAGTCTCTTCAACTGACTTATGGCTGGCTGGGGAAGACAGGGAGAAAGCCAAAGAGAAAACCAGAGTCTCAGGAGAGAGGAACTGCCACTGATGTAAGACAGGAGCTTCAGAAAAGAAGAAGAAAACTGGAAGATGAACAGATAGAAAGCAAATTTAAAACTCTACAAAATAGTACTCCCAATTAAACCAGCATAGTGCAAGTTCAAAAAAGCCTAGAAATTATTTTTTGAGTTCTTTTAAGTTATACTTGTCACGCAAACAGCCTATTTAGAAGAATGTTAGCATTCTTACGTTTTGTAGATGCATTTCAGGAGTCCAGTGAAAGGGCCACATGAAAGACTGCTAGTAGGCCAAGGAAACCCACCCATAACCATAAATCACATCAAAGAGTTGAAGAGAGAAAGGAAGGGACCAGCCAGAAGCCAGTTTGTAACTCTAGAGAGAGAGGCAGGCCTGATGTTTGGCTCTGTAAGCTTGCAAAGAGAATTTTTAATGTCTCATGACACCTCTTGCTTGACAACATCTGCGGGAAGTGGCCAACACAATGTGACATTTTTGGTATCTAGAATCAGAACATAATTCCTTCCTGGAGTCCTTGCTCTGTTTCCTTGGGATGTGGCAGGGTTTGATGATGATGATAACTGGTGTTTAGGGACTGCCTTGCTTTTTATGCATTCATGATTCCAGTCTGTATGCAAACTTTATAGCAGTTTACTGCTTCCTGAAAGCAACCAGCAGAGTTGAGAGCCACGGTAGGGAGGAAGGAGGAGGCACACAAGCTAACTGAGTTCCAAAAATTCACAAATCCAAAGCAGGACCTTAGAGAGCCACTGCCATCTAGAGAATAAAGGCACAGAGACCTGGTTTCCTAAAGCTACACACGTGAGAGATCCCTGTGTTTTGTTCCAAAGAAAACGAATGACCTGAAATGTTTCTTCAGTGCAGCTAAACAAACACAGATTAAACAAAAAATCTATATGATTCATGCTAATTTTCTTCATTTTGTTGTGATACATTACTACTGTATCAAGAGGGTACAGAGAAAGGAATGTGTTTTTTTTTAATGCCAGCAGGCTACTAATCTGCATAATTTCTGTGTGGCACAGACATTTCCAAAATAGATTAAAGTGAAAATAAAGATTTTAAAAATAACATTCTTTGCTGCCACTAGGGGCCATGCTGATCTGAGTGGCCTGTGCTGCCATCTGAGGCCATGGTGATGTCCAGGCCCATATGTCCTTGGAGGTCCACAATGTCTGGGTCATGGGTCCTACTGTAGCTGGGTGCTATGTTCATGGCCTGTGCTGTCTCTAGAAAACATGGGGGAGCCCATGATCCACGCTCCTGCTGTCTGTGAAGAGCAGGGAAGCTACTTTTGCAGTGATAGCCATGATTACAGACACACAGTTGAGAGACAGGGACATGGAAGACTTCTGTGACAACCCCTATTCCTGCTACAGCCCCAAAGGAAAAGTAATGGCCTAGACAGGAAGCCATCAACAGGAACTCTTAAAAGGTATGATAAGGAAGCTGAAGTTGAGGGTGCAGGACAGGAATCACTTTTGAGTTTGAGGGGCAGGCTATGGAGAGTTTGACCATGCTCCAGTGAGTATATGGAGTATATGGATCACACAGATGAGACTCTTTTTTTGCTTTTTTTTTGTTTATTTAAATTTCCATTTTTGGTTTTGGTTTTTTTTTGGGGGGGGAGGGGTCACAAGAGTGGAATGGTAGCAGACATGGAAGGACTGGGAAATGAGTGTGATCATGGTGCATGATGTGAAATTCCAAAGAACTTATATATATATATATAAAATTCTTAACGGAAGAACCCGCCAATTCAGGCCTTTCCATGTAAGGATGCTAAGAGCCTCTGAGTGAACCAGCCAAACTGACTTGCACTAGCTTCTCCTCTCCTCTCTTCTCCTCCCCTTTACACCATGTCCCTAATCATTCAATGCCTGTACCTTCCTCCAGACATCTCTCCTTCAGCAGTACCCCATGGTCCCAGTTTTTCCAGACACTTCTACCTCAATTCGATGTTTTTGTTGTTGTTAAGTACTGTGCCAGCTACTTTACACATGGTATATTACTTAATCCCTGGAGTTCTCTCGAAGCTTCCTGCCCTTGCACTCAGCATACAGGCAAAACTTTCCTATGTGGTATCCCATATTGTCAGGGCCTTTCTTGAACTGCCAAGGTAGCAGCAAGTCATCTGTCAAATTCATCTGTGCTAAGATGTTAAATGACACCCCTCAAATCATACTGTATAGACATCTGTAAACTCCTGCATTAGCCTATTGGAAACCTATGGTTTGCCCAAGGGTCTAATTCAGCACTTTTCATAATAATAATACCCTCTATTTCTATAACTGGTAAAAACCCTTTCACGTAATTACCCACTATTATCCCTTCTCTGTGTTGAGGTGTTAATAAGGACTTGATCCTCTGTCATATAAATAAAAAGGCATGTTTTAAGGCACCCTTTAGCTGCTCCAAATTGGAGCCCTGACCTGCTGTTCCTTCTCAGGTTCCTGCCCTGCTCTAACAAATCTGGCTGACATCAGAAGTCAGAATAGCCAGGCAATGTAGGGACTGAGGTCAGGAACAGATACAGTATAATGAAAAGGAGGAAAGCCAGAAGAGCTGTGAAAGCAACCTCTTTCCTGTCCTCTACCCTAACGCTGTAGGGACCTGAACCTCAGAGCAAACCTCCAGCCCAGCCATTCCCGGCATCTGCTGCAATTTCTGCCCAGGCTGAGAGGCTCTGCTTCCACTTCCTTCACCCACCACCAGCACAATCTGCAGCTTGGAAGTTGACTCAGCTAAAGCTATAACCCCGAGTTTTCCCAGGAGATCAAAACACAATGGTTTCTTCACCAGAAAGAATGTTCCTTGAGGTGCCACTGTACCCCCCCCCAACACCACCAGCCTGACAGTAGGTGCTTGCAAAGGAAAGAATAGGGGTAAATGTGTCTATTCTAGGTGTGGATAGCTGCTAAAAAGAGCAATTAGCTAGAAATAGAGGTTAAAGCTCAGGAGAGCAGAATTCAGAGAAAAGTTTGAGGTTATCTGTATATTAAACTTCAGCATATTCTTCGGAGGAATCAACAAAATGCAAATTAGTGGGCTCTACCCCAGAGTTCCTGATTCAGAAGAATTCTCTTGAACAAGTTCTCTGGTGATGCTGATGCTCTTTTCTGGTCCAGGGATTATGTATGCTTTGAGAACCACTGTTCTATCCTATTCCATTACATTACATGGATTTGAAAATTGAGTCTAGGACTCCTAACAATAGTGAAGAGGGGGCCTGAACTGACCTTCTCTTGTGACGTTGGTGACTACCCTAATTGTCATCATAGAGCCTTCATCCAGTAACTGGTGGAAGCAGATGCAGAGACCCACAGCCAAGCACTAAGCCAAGCTCTGGGAGTCCTGTTGAAGACAGGTTGAAGGGATTGTATGAGCCAAGACAGTCAAGATCGTGACAGAGGATCCCACAGAGACAGCTGATCTGACCGACAGCTAGGGAGCCTGCGTGGAACTGACCTAGGCCCTCTTTATGTGGTGACAGTTGTGTAGCTTGGTCTGTTTGTGGGGCCCTAGCAGTGAGATCAGGATCTGTCCCTGGCTTTTGGGAACTTATTCCCCATGCTGGGATGCCTCACCCAGCCTTGATACAGTGGGGAGGAGCTTGGTCCTGCCTCAACTTGATATGCCATGCTTTGTTGACTCCCATGGAGGCCTGGCCCTTTCAGAACGGAGGAGAAGTGGATGGTGGGGTGGGCTGGGCAAATGAGAGGCAAAGAGAAGAGAGGAGGGAGAGGGAGCTGTGGTTGGTATGTAAAATACATGAAAAAATTAAGGAGGAGGAAAAGGGAGGAGAAGGAAAAGAGGAGGAAGGGAAAGAGGAGGAGGAGGAAGAAGAGGAGGAGGAAGAGGAGGAAGGACAATTCCACTTTCCTGATGTAGAGACTAACAAACAGTAGTTTATCTCAGACCACACAACTAGTAAGTGACATTGACTTTGGAACTCACCATCCAAATCCCATCTTATTCCTCACTGGACTACAGCCATCACTAAAGGTATAGACTTTAGACTTGACATTTGTGTCTTAGCATCACCACTTATTTCCTAGGTGTGTGATCTGCAGTGGGTCACTCTATCAAGGAAATGGAAATAATAATGCTAACCTCTTGCTTGGTGTTATTATGAGACAACAGTTGGATAATGTATGTAAAAGCACACACAAGAAAACACCTAGCCCTGTACCTCACATAGTAACTGCTCAGGAAATGAAAAACACTATCATCACAGCCAAACTTGTTTTCTTGTTAGTTGAGGAAAGCTGAAGGAAACATTTCCTTTTGGCTTCCCAAGTGTCCCCAACTTGGAAAATGTCAATGACTGTAACTCTGTAGATTTCTCTTTATCCTCTCTTTTCCTCCTACTCAAGAGGAATCAATTCTGCCCTTTGTATTAGGAAGCAAAAATTGGCCCTTGTGGGACCTATCTACCTCAAGAAGAAACAAGCTTTCTACTCACTGCTATAAAACCCCTCTTGTGGCCTAGACCTGCAGTATTCGTACATTTCTCCTATCTTAGAGGGAGTTTCTGCCTAATTTAAGGTCAGAATTAAGAAGTCCTCTTGGCAAGTACAATTATACCATTTTCTCCATCACTTCCATCGGAAGTAGTGCCCTCTTGATCTCTGCATCCATTACTTCTTTGTCTCCCTTTGTTAGTTCCCAACTAGAAGATGAGAAAAAGGGACAGTAACACCTCTACACTGTTACTGTTTGTTCCTGAGTGATAGGGGGAAAACTTACTCATTCTCAGTCCACTTTCTTGGCCTTATTATGTTGAAAATGTCTTCAGGGTAAATTTTATTTCCTTCATTTTTTTGTTGGTTGTTCCAACTATATTATTTATGTACATGGAAGAGATCAGCCATAATACAATTCAAAAATTTTAAAGTACAAAAGATACACAGAAAAACACTGGTTCCTCTCCACATCCTTTCATTTCAGCCTCCTAGCTTCCCTGCCAGAAGCATCCTTGGATATCACTTTCTTATGTACTCCTCAAGATACCTATACATTCTCTCTCTCTCTCTCTCTCTCTCTCTCTCTCTCTCTCTCTCTCTCTCTCTCTCTCTCTCTCTGCTTTTCAGGAACACACATACAAATGGTAACTTGTTTAGTGTTACCAGAACCCAAATTAATAGAACTATAAGAAGAGCCCTTCCATGAGGAAGGATTGAAGGAGCCAGAGGGTCAAGATATCACAAGAAAATGCCCCACAGAATCAACTAACCAGAGCCCATAGGGCCTCACAGATACAGACAGTCAAGGAGCCTGTATGGGTTTGACCTAGGTCACCTGCATATATGTTATGGCTGAGTGGCTTGGTGATCCTGTTGGACTCCTAACAGTGGCAGCAAAGGCTGTCTCTGACTCTTTTGTGTGCTTTTGGGACCCTATTCCTAATACTGGGTTGCCTTGCCCAGCCTTAATATGAGAAGATGTGCCTAGTTTCATTATAACTTGATATGCCATGTTTGGTTGATACGCCTAGGAGGTCTGTCCTTTTCTGAAGGAAAAGGAGGAGGAGTGGATCTGGGGGAGGGGGTGTGTGGGGAGGAACTGGATGGAGAAGAGGGAGGGGAAACTGCAGTTCAGATGCAATATATGAGAGAAGAATAAATAAATAAGTATGAAATTTGGAAAGAAAAAGAAGAGCCCTTCTTCCACTACTTTTTTCCATGTATTTTCACTACAAGGAGAGAGCCTTTTACATTGAGTCAGTTATTTACATACCCTGTGCTCACAGCCTTGGGTTGACTTAGAGAATCAAATTGGCATTCTCAGTTTTCATTTGAGAAAACAATCTCTTATTCATGAGCTGTGTGACTCGAACATCGTGTAAATGCTTTCCAGCATCATGTAAATATGTCTTGTGCATTCACTGGAATTACCTAGGCAAGAGTCAAAGCCATGCAAACCTCTTCCTTTCATCTTCATTGCAAGCTGCAGTTCCTTCTAGAGTAACACCAGCAGCTGGACAACAGTTTTCTCAACACCAAGGAAAAGTAACTAAGGGTTCCTAAACAGGAGATTATGGGATAGAAGTTTGCTAAAGTTGGCTAGTAGTATTCTTACTCACTTTCCTGATCTTCCTCATCTTGCCATCATGCATATCACCCCAACTATACCATAACATCCAAACACACACACACACACACACACACACACACACACACACACACACATCTGCTCACACACTCATTCACTCACTCACACACATTCACACTCACTCTCACACATATACATGCACATTCACACACTCTTACACACTCATACTCACATAATCACACACATACACTCTCACACTCTCGCTCACACTCTTACACTCACACACTCACATACACACTACTTTCTCACACACATACACATTCATACTCTTACACACTCACACTCATTCTCACACATACTCTCACACACACTCATTCATACACACACTTACCCACTCTCTCACACACATACACATTTATAAATGCAAACTACTGAGACCATTTAGTATTGCTCATATGTCTTGTAGGGCTCACATCTTAGTATTTTCTAACCTGTCAAGGCACTCATCCCAGGAGAAGACTGATTCTTCCACTCTCAGCAACCACCTGTAGTTCTTCCTCTTGGGGTGAAGCCTTGTGAGATATTCCTTGTCCATGTTGGCATATCAATTAGTGATATTACTTTTTAAGATCTTGTTAAGGCAATGATATTGTAGAGATTTCCTGGGTGCAGCTTCCCTGTCATATATAGAAGCATTATCTTGCAACAGACATCCAATCCTGGTCCTCTGGTCCTTATAATATTTGTGCCCCTTCTCCTCACTGTTCCCCAAGCCTTCAGTGTAAGGGTTGTGCTGTAGATGTATCTACTGAAACTGGGCACTGCAAGATCAGTTCTCTACATTATGACTAATTGTAACTTTCTTTAGTGGTCTCTATCTGCTGCAAAATAATTCTTTGATGAGGGGTGAGAACAATGCTTATCTGTGTGTATAATGTTGGGTGTTTAGAATGCATTATATATTATACTGGCTAACTGAAGTGGCAGTAGTAACTTCACCTCTGAGTTCCATGGCCCCATCAGCTATGAGTACTGGACTAGCCATAAACTTTCTCCCATTGCGCAGGACTTGAATCCAACTAGATGTCTGTTGGTTACTTCCAATATACAAGTGCTACTCATGCACCCTTGGAGAAATCTCGCCATCCATGTCATTGTTGTTGTTCAAAGGCATTACAGATGGGTAGAAATATTAATTGCTTGTCTCCATTGGAAATCTGAATAGCTACTTCTGGGACTATGAGAACTAGTCCTCAGAGAGGAGGATTCCAGGTCAGTTCCAACTTAATTACTCTGAATTGTGTGTCCAAATTGCATGGTGTTTTAAGCAGTCAAAACACACCTTTATCCTCTAAGAAGAAACCAAGGGCAATGGCAATACCCTATAGTGTGTGTGTGTGTGTGTGTGTGTGTGTGTGTGTGTGTGTGTGTGTCACAGGGGCGCATCTCTTGGACTTCCATGACCAACTGTTCAAAAGAAGGTTTCTTATTTATAGTGCTGGGATTTTTGTTAGCTCGCCTACCTTATGTTTTGTACCTCTTCATCCTTCCATATTGAAGGAAGCAAAGAAAAGGTGTTGTTTTGGCCATCCCCTTAAACCTCTATTATTATCCCTCATTCATGTTTTCTAGAGATTGTTAAGGAGTGATGACATAAATTTATTGAGATATAGAGAAAAAAGCACAAATTATAAACACACAGCTCAGTGAAGTTTTACTCTTCCCCCTCCCTTCCCTGTAGTTACATTGGCTTCCTTTCTATTCTTTATACCTGTTTGAAATGTCCTTTCTTCTTAATAGTGTATGCCACCTCCTGAGACATTCTAGGCTTATGTTAGATGTTACTTTCCCAGAGATGCATTTGCAGTCAATTCTTCTTTTTTGTAATCTTCTTCAAAGCGCTTTATTAACAAATTAGACTTCATTACTTTTGTCTTGACCACTCTAGTAGGAAGTCAGCTCAGTGACAGCAGTGATTCATCTCATTTGTTCACCACTGTATTCCAGCACATAGAACATTGCTTATCTTATAGCAAATACAATTGTCCCGCTGCAGGAGAATACCTATGGACACAATCTGTGGATGTTCAAGTCCCCTATATAAAATGGCACAGAGATTTTTTTGTCACCAAACTACAACCTCTCAGATGTTCAGGAAGAAAATACCTAGGTCCTTATCTGTGTAAAGTTCACTGCACATTGGACTAGAACGAAGTAGACTTAAATCCATAGCTTACCTCCTTACTTCCAAGCTGTCCTCTTACATTTCTCTTGATGGTTCTCCTTTTAATCCACATATGTCTAGGTATTCCCTTCCCTGTCTATTTTTCCAACTCTCGTGAACTATCCAAACAAAACCAATTACAACAACAAAACAGCCACACTCCTTACATGGCATATGGGAAAATTTAATCTTCCATTTCTTCAGCAACTGGTCTGTTGCTCCCTGCCTATCATCTGTCTCCTTCCATTGCCTCCTGCTGTTGTGAAGAAATCAAGCCGAAGTGCTGTAAGTATGGACTTTAAGTCATAATAAATCATTCAGATGTCAAGAACCTTAATCTGCCAATCTGAGGGCAGAGAGATTGATTGGAAGGTTGTAAAAGCTTCACTTGTCATTTCTAATGGTTTCTGCTCTAGATCTCTCTCCCCCACTGCTCTCTCTCTCTCTCTCTGTCTCTGTCTCTGTCTCTCTCTCTCTCTCTCTCTCTCTCTCTCTCTCTCTCTCTCTCTCTCCTTGCTTAAGAAAGGTTGGGAGATGTATCAGTGTATTTTCCTGCATGGAAAGCTAAGTGAGTTAACATCAAAGGAATGTCTGCTTCAACTCTTCTAGGGAAAATTTTAGTCATTATGGAGTAAGCACTAAACAGTACCTTGGAAGTCATTTAACTATATTTTTTTCATCTTAAAGAACTGAGACCTACAGAGAAGCCATGTCACTTGTCCAATCTCATAGTTTGCAGCAGAAACACAGAAAAATCCAAGTCTAGTGCCCTTTACCATAGTCTTCTTTTCAGTAGATCAAACTGACCCCTCATTGGATCTATATTACAAAGTAAAAAACTGTGCAGTTAATACAAGTCTTCAAAAATAGAATAAGTCAAGCCACATGCCTTTAATCCCAGTACTTGGGAGGCAGAAGCAGGCAGGTATGAGTTCAAGACCAGCCTGGTCTACTGAGAAAGTTCCAGGACAGCCAGGGCTACACAGAGAAATCCTGTTTATAATTAATTAACAGAACAAGTCCAAAGACTCTAGATGACAATTTTCCCTCAGAAGTTTGCAGAGCACCTTGCAGTACTGTAAGGGCTACCCAGCAGGAAGGAAGCTTCCAGCTCATTTCCAACTTTGTCTTGAAACTATGGAGCATATGGTGCCTCCAACAATAAGATCTCATGCACCACCAACAGCAGTGGCAACTGCTTGTATTGTTCTGGAGCTTCAGGGGCCTTCCTGAGCAACAAGGTGTGAGAAGATAGCTTATTTCTGACACTTAAATTTCCATTTAATAACCTAGGGCTCTGTGAATAGCTTTACCTCCTATGCAGAATACCTATATTCAATCTTTAACTTTTAAAACTATGTTTATCAAGAATCATATTCTTTGGGCTTTTTCATACACCCACTTTTCTTCCCATCTCTCTGCCCTCTCTCCCCACTTAAACTCTTCCATCTCCATCATCCCCCTTCTATTTCCATATCACATGTCTTCTATTAGTCTCCACCCTCAATAAAGCCTCTTTATCCCACTCTCACAAGTTCCTTTCTTATTTTCTGGCCTCTACAAACACTGATTTCCATGTAAATGTGCATATATAAAAATTGAAGCTAGGACCCACATAAGAGACTACATGTGGTGTCTTTCTGAGTTTGGGTGACTTCACTTAATATATTTTCCAATTCCATTAATTTTCTTGCAAATTTTGTAATTCCATTTTTCCTTATAGTTGAATAAAATTCCTCTATATATAATATTTAAACATATATATTATATATCATATTTCCATCATGTATTTATCAGTTAATCCACATCTAAGTAGTTTCCATTCCCTTGTTATTGTGAATAGAGTAATAATAAACTAGGCAAAATGTGCTCACTGGCACAATAATATAAGTCTGTTATTGGGGTAACTAACCACTTTATGATTAAAATTAAGGTCAACTCTGCAGAGGAAACTGATGTCTAGTACTATAACCCCAGTGCCTTAGTTACTTTTCCAGTGGCTGTGATAAAATGTCCCAGATGAAAGCAACTTAAGGGAGGAAGACTTTATTTTGGCTCACACTTCTAGGATACAGCCCATCATAGACTATAAGTCATTGGAACAGGAGCTTGAGGCAGCTGATCACATTATATCCACAGTCAGGAAGCAGAAGGAATTAAAGGCTCATGCTCAGCTAGTTTTCTCCTTTCTATTCCATCTAGAACCCGAACTCAGGGAAGGGTGCTGCTCACATTTAGGGTAGTTCCTCCCACCTCAATTATACCAATCAAAATAATTCCTCACAGGTGCGGCTAGAGGCTAACTTAACCTAGACTATCCCTCATATGTGTTCCTGGAGGCTTGTCTCCTAGGTGATTCTAGTTTTCATCACAATTTGCCAATCAATATTAGTCATCACACCCAACCAAAACCCCATGGTTGGGTAGGTTGGATAGGCTTTAGTTAGGGAAACTGCAACTCTATTTGGCTGAATGAACACAACATGCCCATCAAACAACATTCTAAATAATTGTGTTTATGCTCTTAGATTAGTCTTATTATTGGTTTTGGTCAGACAACCTTTTTGTTTGTTTGTTTGTTTTGCAGTAGACAGTGGCAACTGTACAGTCTCATAATTGAACAAATTGCTGAGAATAGGTGATTGTTGAATGTCCATAAATGGAATATCTATATCACCCATGAAGAGGCTCATAGAACATGGGAAAGTGAGTGAAACTGATGTGAGACCTTAATATAAGAACTGGAGGAAGCGGTGGAATGATGTGCAACACCGTTTTGCACTCTTGAAGTCATGGGAGCTGTGATTACTTAAACAATTCCTTCACAAGATTTGGACCTGACAGCATTCTATTGCGAGGCTTCATCTTTTCCTGAGGAACTGTTGAAGGTTGTTGATTGTTACCAGGTAAAAAAAAACATTTTCTTCAGTGGTGTAGACACTGGTAAGTTGCCCACAATACAGTAAATAATCTCCTACCAATGTTTATGCATGCAACCCTAGTCAAGCTCATTAAGCCAACAAAAAAGGGCATGAAAGGAGAATGGTGAATAGATGAAGGTTGGTGGGAGTGGAAAGGGGACATGAAGGGGTAATGGAGGAGTGAATATTTTCAAAATACAATGTATGAATGTCACAATGAAACCTATCTCACATATGATTAATATATGTATACACAAATGGAATAAACATAATAAGTGCAAGTAGGGATAAAGGTATAGAAGCAACAGAAAACTTACCTTTTCAATCCAGAGTAGTGGAAAGTCAAGCAAACAAAACCAAAACACACGGGTATCTTCTTCAGATTTCTCACAGATACCTAGAAAAGCCAAGAGAATTTTATAGCATTCAGGGTCCCACAAAGAAACTAGGCCAGCATACTCAATTTAAGTACTTTGAGAGAAGTTGAATGGACTTTACAAAAGTGAGATAGTGGGCTGAGCACTAGCATTCATCTCTTGCTGTTTCCAGACTACTGATGCAATGTGGTTCACTATTACATCAGGCCTGAAAAGAAAGATGGTGGAAAAGAGCTGTGTCTAGGCGTATTACATGCCTTCCAGGGGGAGGCACCTTTTCACTTGGGGATAATATTAGACAATGACATCCTGAAGGGAGGACGGTAGAGAAATAAAGACATGAAATTCTCCCTCCTGATATCTGAATAGGGCACCCCATTTCTCTAATACGCTAGGACACAGGAAAGTAAGGAAGCCCAGGAATGTATTCTACATAGGTTGTACTTGTTAATCTTCTTGTTGATGTGGCAAAATACATGACAAAATCAGCTTAAGGAAGGCTGTGTTTGTTTTGGCTTGATTTGAGGGTACAGCATACAGTCCATCATGGCAGGAAAGCATGTCACCAACAACAGTTCTAGCTATGGTGGTAGAAACATGCACCAACTGGTCGTATTACATCAACAGTCAGGAAGCAGCAAGAGATAAATGCTAGTGCTCAGCCCGCTGTCTCCTTTTTTTCCTTTTGATTCACTCCTGGATCTGAGCACAGAAGATGGTTCTGATTACACTTGTGGTTAATCTTCCTTTTCAGTTAAACTTCAGCTGTGGGTTCTCTCCACATATAGCCGGAGGTGTACTAGTGATTGTAAATCCAGTACATTGTGAATCATCATCAACTGCCACAGATCAGTCTTTGAGCATATAGAGTAATATAAAAACTCATAGAGAAGACAAAGGGGAGATGCCTAGTGTTATTTGACTAGAGAAAGAAAATAAGCATATACTGCCAACTTCCACAATTTAGACATTGTCCTTGGAAGTTTTCACATTGGGTTTATTCCTCACAATATATCTTTGAGGTACATAGTATTTTCCCCATGAAAATGCTTGAGGCCAAAATCTCCGAGCATCTAGTAAGGTCACATAGCTAGTATTTTCAACCTAGATAGCAGTAGTTATATTTGTGCATAGGCCCATTTGACTCCAAAGAGGATACTCTCAATTACTTCAAGTCATTGCCTCAATAGTAGTGAAAAAATGTAGAGCAATTCTCTCCTGTATCCCAGAGGTTGACAATGGGTTAGAACCATGAGATTGTGTTTGAGCAGCTCCAGATAATGTAAAAGGTCAACCCACTATTTAATTCCTCCTTATGAAACACAGCCAATATATCTAGCCTTTCTCATTTTCCTATAAACACTCCTTCTGAGGTGTTAACAGATGGCTAATTAGTTAACCAACAATTTAGTACTAACTAATACTACTTTAAGGCATTAACTGCTTACAAATAAATTCGCATTGCATAATTTGTCTCTTGTTGTTTTACTCCCATTCTCACTTTTCTCCAAATAAATTTATAAGAAGACTTGGAAAGGCTCCTGTAGCCCTATGTTGCTCTTTAAAGTATTTGAGGCTGCATTTGTTGTAATGAATACAAATTTATAAACTCTGACTTAGTTACAAAGAAGCAACTTGATTTTCTGTTTACTATTTTGCTATGCTTAGGAGACTCAATACCCCTAATATTGTTCAAGCTAAGTTCTAGTCACCTTAAAGTCAAAACTTTTTATTAGGGCTGACTCTACCTTCTTAAAATGTCTTCCCTTCTCCTCTCTCAGATGGCCAAATGTGCAGCCTCGATATACCTGTGAGAGGGAGATTTTGCTGCATGTTCCTCTCTGATTCCTAAATGTCCATACTATGGATGGTCATTGTAGGTCTTACAGGGGTGTAAGCAGATTGTTTCAGGAGCATCTGACATTCAGGGAGTCTTCCTGAGATTCTTTGCTAATAACCATGAAATTTGACATTATTCTCTTAGCACATAGCTCTCCATCCCCTTGCTAATCCCAGACTTCTTAGTACTCTTTCCTTTCTTACTGTTATATCCCTACCAGAACATGTAGGAACTTAACGCCTTCCTTATAGCTCTCCAGGACCCAGTAAATGGCCCCTATCCCTCTCAGTTTTATTACATCACTATGACCATATCTACTCTACTACAGCTAGTCTTGGTTGATATGGAATCCCACACAGATTTCCCCTCCAATATTTATGAACAGGAAAGTTAATCAGACACCTTAAGGGTATGGAGTGCAAAGTTGCCATCTTTATGTTATGGAAGCCTTTGTTTAGGCTTATTGTTTCAGAAAGATAAGAGTTCATCATGGATGAGAGAGACATGTCAACAACTATGAGGCAATGCAGCAAGAGCAGGGATTTGAGCGCTCACATCTTCAAATGAAATCACATGTCAGAGAATGAAAAGGAAGTGGGGTGATACCACAAACACTCAAATCCTGTTTTCTAGTGACATGCTTCCTCTAGCAAGTCTCCATCTCCCAAAAGTTTCACAGCTACAGTCACCCACCACCATAAGCATAGACATCTTCCTCCCCAAACATTGCAAGCTCCTCTGAGCATCAAAATAGCATTTGATTTCCTGTGTCAGTGCCTTCTTCTAAGTTAGTAGCTCCCCACTCTCTACACAATGACTGACTGGCAGGGAAGCAGTGTGCTCACACTATTATATATACATACACACACACACACACACACACACACACACACACACACACACACACACACATATATATATATATATATATATATATATATATATATATATATACATACATACATACACACACACACATATATATAATCATATAAAGAGAGCTTTCAACTTCACCAAAGCCTGGCTTTTGAAATGTTAATCCATTGTAAACTCAAAGAATTACAATTTGAAACTCAGAGGTGAAAATGAAGTCCTAGAACATACAAGTCTTCCACTGAAACAAATGATTCACTAAATAGAAGGGACACAAACAGAAATTATCAGTAAGAATTAGCAAAACAAAAAAGCGAATACAGCAAAAGTGTACAGGGGATATTTTCTTTTCACTCAAATTCAAACAATATGTATTGAAAGCATTTATCATGTGTAAGACACTTTTCTGGGTGTGACGGTAGGATCATGAGACTGAGCTACATAATGAGACTATCTAAAAAAATGGATAATGTGACTCAGTGCAGTAGCTGATATCACAAATTTGCCATAAAATAAAACTATTTCCATTTCCATCTCCCAGGAGGACGCATGGTCCTGCCCAGGGCCATGACAGACTGAGTGGGACAAAAGAGACCCACATGCTGGTCCCAGGAGGTCTGCCCCAGGCTCCAAGGAGAAAATACAGTGCCAGGCAGACAGGCACTATTATGGTGAGCAAATGTATGGTGTGGTATGGGAGAGAGAGAGAGAGAGAGAGAGAGAGAGAGAGAGAGAGAGAGAGAGAGAGAGAATAGTTCATTTCCTTTATACAGAGGCACATGTCAAGAGGTGAAAGCAGAGTGAGGAGTGGGCTGGGGTGGGTGGCTTCATTGCCACCCGGGGCCATGGTGATGTCTGGGCCTGGGCTGCTGCCAGGGCCCATGTCTGGGTTCATGGCTCTGATGCAGCCTCAGTCTGTGTTGATGTCCATGGATCCTGATACCACTGAAGGCCAAGAGGACAGGACTGTACAGAGTTGGCCCCACCCCTCACTGACTGCAACTCTAAGGAGAACTGGTCCTGACCCTCACTGGCTGAAGCACTCAGGAAGAAAGGTCCGACACCTCACCTGGACAGCACAATAGAGCTGACCCTGTTTGCAGGGGCACAGGTGAGCTGGCCCTGAGGGCGTGAAAACAAAACAGGAGGGCAGGTCATGCCCCTCTCATCTGTCACTGTGGTAGCACGGTGAGGGAAAGATGCCCTCCTCCTCTTGCCCCTTGCCACCCACAGCAGGTGAGGAATCTACCCCAACCCCTCAATGACTGTAGCACTTGAGAGAATAGGACCTACACAGTAGAACTGACCCTGTATACAGGGGTGCAGATGAGCCAGCCCTGAGGGCACGAGAAGGACAGAGCTGGTACCGCCTCCCTTATCTGCAGTGTAGTGATGGGGGCAAGGGAAAGATTCCCTCCTCCCTCACCCCTACCAACTCCAGCTGGTAAGGGAGCTGACCCTCCCCTTTTCCAACTGCAACACTCAGGAAAGTGAGCCCTGCCCGTCTTCTGGGAAGCACAGCAGAGTTGACCTTGTTGACAGGGCACAGGTGAGCCAGTCCCAAGAACTTGAGCATGAGAGATATGGCCCTGCCCCTCATCTGCCATATAGCAGCATGGGTGGGAGAATGACACTCTCCCCTCAACTTCACCTCCCACCCCTCTACACCTGAGGCGGGTGTGAGAGCCGGCCCTGAGGTCATAAGAGCAGGAGAGCTGTTCCTGCCCCTCACCAGCTGTAACACTCAGGGGAGAGGGTCCTGCTCCTCGCCTGGGCAGCCCAGTAAGGCTGACCCTATTGATGGAGTACAGGGTGAACCAGGCAGAAAACATGGCCCTAGCCCTCATCTGCCATATGACTGCATGGTAGGAAGAGAGAGATGCCCTCCCCACTACCCCACCTCATGTCCCTTGCTGCCTGTGTCAGGTGAGGGAGCTGGCCCTGGGGTCATAAGAGCTGGAGAGCTGTCCCTGCTCCTCACCAGCTGCAGCACTCAGGAAAGTGGGTCCTGTTCCTCGCCTGGGCAACACAGTAGAGCTGGTCCTGAAGGTGTAGGTGTGGGAGAGCAGACCCTGAGGGTGTGAAAGCATGAGAACTAGCCCCACCCCTTTGGTCGTTTCTGCAAGGGGTGAATTAGCCAGGGAAGTGCTGGAGAGCTCACCCTGGTGGTGAAGGGGGGCCGGGGCGGGCAGTGAGCTGGCAGGTTGACTAACCCTGCACTACCCAGGCCCAGAAGCAGGGCTATGAGTTGGCCCACCCCAACATCCACCCCATCTATGGTCTGCTGAAGCATGTGAAGGAGCCAGACCTGCAGATCCAAAGCTGCAGTGTCTCCATGACACAGGGCAACAACAGAATACCCAAAAGAAGTCCTAGTGATGGCCAAGCATCTATAGTGTAGCAGAAACCAGAGGCCTCTAACCAGACCAAGACTCTTTGCAATGAACACTTGCAAGTAAAGATATATGGACATAAGTGTTTAGTTCATGTCTCACTGTGTCACACTACGGCTTCCTTCATGAGATTTTTCCTTTTTTTCTCTTAAATTTTATTTTATTTTATTTTGTGGGGAAGTAACAAGGGCAGAGGGTTGATACAAAGGGACAGGAAATGATTGGGATTGAGATGCATGATATAAAAGACACAAAGAATAAATAAAAGTTAAAAAAAACTATTTCCAAAATACAGAAAATATTTTTTAACTAGATTCAATACAATTGCACACCAGCATGGTCCATCTTCATTTAGTCTAAGAATAAAGTACAATGTCTACCTATTTTTGTCTAGATAGCTAGGAGTTAACCTGAAAAATCCTATTATTTTTCAAAATTTATTACTCAAAATCCTGTGAGTCCAATTTCCTGCCTTAGTGAGTACAGTATAGTAAGTTACATTAGTGAACAAAATTCAATATTTGAAGATTACAGATATTGTCGGGGCTTGAAGTCATCTTTCCAACCATCAATGGCATCAGTCCAGACTAGTAATGTAGTTGTAAAAGGCTTAAAGGATTGTATCTAATCTATATGAACACACAGTATACTAGAAATGCTACAAAAATAAAACAATAGAAGATGCTTATCTTTTTATATACCCTATCCTGCAAAAAATACAATTTCTTGAAAGTTTTAGCTAAAAAGTCCTTGTTTAAGAGAAAACTGTATTATTCATTTGGATACTTGTTTGAGGTCTCTAGTAATGGGATTTTGAACGTTTCCATATGAAATTTTACTTCAAATAATGCTGCAAACTTCTTGGCCATACCAGTAATCATTATTGAAAGATCTTTAAGACTATTCACCACTACCACTTTGCTTTATTGAGTCTTGAATGCAATGAGTTTTTATCTTTCCAAATGTACCTTTAAAAAGCTGTTTATAAGCCTTTTAGAGCCCCAAATAACGTGTCACAGCAATGTTATTCTTAAATTCCCCTGATTTTATTGTCCTACCCCATACTGTTCATAAACGGCATTTTTTTTTTCTAATTTGAAGGAAGCTGTTATTAGGCAAAGGGATTTTTAGACAGGCCATTGGGAGTGTTTTGTCCTTCCTCTCTAAGAGAATAATTACATATTCTACTTAATTAAAAGCTTGGTGTTTTAAAAGAATCTCAAATTACAGCCAGGCAAAAACATGAAAGGTAAAGTCACTTACACGTTTATGTGAGATCTCATATCTCTTTCATTTTAATTGCAGAGTTGAAAAGGGCTAGTTTGACAGCCGTGGAGTGAAAGTGATTGCTTATTAGCCATTATAGTCTTAACCAATTGCAAAACATTTGAAGACTAAAAGGGGGAGCAACTATAGCCTTTCTGAGGAATAGAAGTGGAAGTGGGGGGAAGCTGCCTAGCAATTAAGACAAAACCTTTTACTAAAAAAGAGAAGAGAGGTGCCCCTCTTTTACTTATCATTAGCTCCCATAAAAAAGTTGGAGTTGACCTTATATCAGTAAGAACCTTATATTAGGGTACTGGTATCTATTTCTGAGCTCAACCATAAGTCCTTCCTCCCAGGAGTTCTTGGGGGTGGGAAATCAAACTATTGATTTCTATGCACCATGACCAGGATACTCCCAAATGTAAATGAGGAAGGGCTCAAGAACGTGACAGAAAATGTGTCCACAGTAGCTGGGATGTTTCTAGTAGTAGCAGCAGAAGCCGAGGAATCCGAGTTGGGGTATGATGAATGCCAGCCAGCAGAAGCTAAGGAGCACAGGACTTAATGCTAATCACATTCAAACCTACACCTTGCCAGAATGCTCTATCCCAAATTCCCCAAGGAAGGCTCAATTTGGGGGTCAGTTTTTCCAAGAGCATTCTGTGAAAGGATTTTTTTAGTGGAAATATAAGCTTCATAGAGCAATAAGGGGAAAATATAAATCTCTTCTCCATCTTGTACTCACTTTTCCTGCTGTGTTTTAAGCAAAAGAAAAACACATTAGAAATGACTCTGGTGCCAGACTCTGGCCTCCTCAGCTCCTGCTCACTCTAATCAGGCCACAGTTGACTGACAGTCAGGAAATAAGCCCTTCTTTGAAGGGGCAGCCAGAGCAGGGTTACAGCAAATGACTAATATGATCTAATCTTTCAGCAATTTCGACAGTTTTCAATTCTGGAAGATTCATATATGTCTATTTAACTTTCTGATTCTGTCCTGAGCCTGTTCATTGAATTATCCTTCAAGATCCAATCTTCTCAAATATTGCAACCCTTTTCATTATCAAACTCCAGTGTGGTACCAGATTTCACAATGTGTCCAACCCAACAATATCCACCTGAGGCACATTGAAATGCCAAGGAAAACATTTAAAGGCCAAAGATTTATTGGTAGAAGTAGAAAACCACTTAATCAATTAACGAACCCTCACTGAACTGCCATTAGGTGCAGTTGCCACTGGAGTAAGTATTGTGAGTGGTACCATCATTTATCAATATCTAAGATATAACTAAGGTCTACATGTTCAAAAATCTGTACACACCCATACACATACACACACACACACACACACACACACACACACACACACACACAAACACACACATATACACCACATTCTCACTGATCTCCAAAATTACTTTGTAAGGGGGAAAATCTTGAATTCCATAATTAGAGATAAAGGAAAGGTTAATTTAAATCCATACTGAATCCTAACTGACGACATTACAACTATTCGTCAGGAAAGTTCTGATAGGAAGAAAGATTAAAAAGAGTCTAGATTTTCCTGGAAAGTTTAAAGGACAGGAAGTAAAGATTGGTGACAGTGGCAGGAGCCATGAGACCATGAAGTGAAAAAGAGGCATCATCTCCCCAAAGGCAATTCAGTCTGCAACTCCACTGCTAGCCAGGCTCTGCAAGAATTTTACATTTTCTTTGGAATCTAGTGGTTAAACATATATCCAAAGGCATCTTATTTTTTAAAAAAAGCCACTGCTTCAAGTATAAAGTAGAATTACTAATCTTAGAATTGTCAGGGTCTTAGGATATAAATGAGTTATTAATGACAGAGCTTTCAAACTCATTGGTACATACAGTTTCTTTTCTCTGGCCAACTCAAAGGACCTTGTTTTACATTAAGAACCCCATTTTACTCTTCACTATCAGATCAAGTCTCAAAGGGGTTTTATTTACAGGATGATGCATGTAGTTTTGAAATTTGCCAACATACAATTAAGGCTCCATCTACACTTATTTCTATCTTAAGATTCGGGAGGCTAGGTGACATCTTGTGCTTACAAGGTGTGTACATTCTGCTGAGGAGAGTGAAGTGGGTAACAGAACGCATGTCTTCCCTGAAGGCACAAATGAATAGTCAGAAAGCTGAAGGCTGCCTTTTACATCAGAGTGCCTTCTCTGTACCTCTTCTCCTTGCCATAGAGAAAAGTGTCCTCTCATGGACCCTTTCCCCTGTTCTGTCAACCTTTGGACTGCAGCATTTGACCAGTTCAGCAGAAGTGCTACGTGCCTTTTGTTCCATTGCTGTGTCTTTTAAAAGCTTCATATAGTTGCTAAAGAGAACACTCATGTGCACCTGACAACATGAAGGGTCGTTATGAACTCCACAGGAAAAAGACGCTTCCTATTTAGAGAAGCAAAAATTAGAGGAGGAGTTTGTGCCTATCTTTCATTCCTATGACAGACAGTAATCTCTCCCGCTGCTAGATTTCAGGGCAACAAGGTCTGTGCGGGTTGCTATGAAATTCATTATCATACATTTGTGCTATAAAAGTGCAACTGAGCTACCCTTCATGTGCACTATATTTACAATAATTATCCCAATAAAACCATATTCATATAAATGACTAAGAACTCCAAGAGAGAAAAGAATTTTTTTCCATTATTGGATTATATCTCAGAAGTGAGGACAATAACCGTGCATAAACTAAGTACAGCAGAACACAGCCTTCTCAGGGGTGGCATAGTTAGCATTTGACTTCAGCATACCCACCCCCAAGTCAAAAGATCTTTCACAGTAATGTAGCATCTGACAAATCAGGTCACAGTCCAGCCAGCACAACTGAGTTTTCAAGCTGCTTCACTACTTTGAAGATAAAGCAGCAATGGAACAATAAGGAACATAGTAGACAAGATCTGGCTCTAGCCAACAGTATGGCCTTAACAGGTAGTGTGCACTTTCTGCATAATAGGAAACGTTCCACTTGAACACAAGGGCACCTGGTCTTTCTGTCCAGCTGGAAATATGACAATTAATTCTTAAACCAATTTGAATGTATAAAGCAAAAGATGAATGCAAAGTGGAATTATTTTTTCTGACTCTGTAGGAAAATGATGCTCATTGGGGAAAAAATAATATAATGCCTAATCTTCTGCCAAAGAGTATATCTACAAGACCATGGAACTGATCATGAGGCTTTGGACAATTGTCAATTCAGTCCTTCCCTCAATTTGTCTTCCCTTGTAAGCTCTTTCTCTATGAATTTCTTATTCATTGCCCCCAAAGATTATCTATTTTTTCCTTTGTGTCCAGTGATGCTATCGAGACATTGGAGATCAACATAATTCTTGTCTGCCTGTAGACATACTATTTGTTCTTCCAGGATGCTATTAGGATTTTCTCTTTTTAATGTTTATTTTGAGTATCTCATATGGGATTTGCTCCTGTTTAACAATCCATGACTGTCTTCAACTTGTTTTTTTTTTTTTTTTAGTTTCAGACAGTTCATCTCTACTATTCCTTAAAACAGTAATTTCTCTCTATTTTTTATTTTTCTCAATTTTCAGATCCCTTTTATTTGAAATTGGAATATTTAATTCTGCCTTCTCTTTTATAATTTCTATCTCTTTTTTCTCCCCGATGCATTTTTGTGAAGTCCCTCAATTTTAACCTTTATGTATTTTTGTTAGTTAGCTGCATTCATCCTACTACTGATTCCATCAATTGTATTTTCATTTAAATTATTGTAGCTTTGTGTTAGTCTCCACTTTTATCCAGAATGTAACAACTAGCACGTGACTTGCCTTTCTACTATAAGTAACATAAAAACTGGACAACAATACAAGAACGAATTATGTTCAGACTGTAGAAAATAGACATAGAGCTGTGAAGTTGAAATAAAGGAAACAAAAGTACTATTTCTCTGATTTCCCAGTTTGGTTCCTGGAGGAACTTTCTGGAAAACAGGGTAGAAGCTCGAGTAGAGCACAGTGATCTTAATGATTTCTGTCACACAGGTAAGAAATCAACGCGAGTGAGGCAGTTGTGATCTGCAGGGCAAGGGAGAAGAAAGAAGGGAGCTATAGAAAGAAAGAACTCTGGAAACTGACATAGCAATTCAAGAACTTTTGCAAATGCTGAGCTGTACATATGTACAGTGAAACTCCACTGAAGGCAGGCAAAGAACAACTGTGGAGCTTTAATCTGAATGATTCCTAGAACCCAGTCAAGGAAAGAAAATGTTTTACTTCCAATCAGTCAGAGTGGAGAAATTTTGAACTCTTGGGCATATTAGTTAGTTTTTCATTGAGAGAGAAATACACACGATACAGACTACTTATTAAAAAAAAAACCCAAAAAACAAAAAAACTTATTTTCCTCACAGTTTTGGAGGTTTAATACGAGGCAGATCCTCTGTTCGGCCTCTGCTGAGGATGGTGGACGGTGTCACATTATGGTAGGATGGTGTAAGCTGCCTTGTCTTGAACTAAGAAGCAATGGAAGAGTCGGCAGACTTGTTCCATCTATAGTAGTGCTCTTGGGAAAACTTATTCTTTGTCTTAGTCATTGTTCTATTGCTATTAAGAGACACCATGACCATAGCAACTCCTATAAAAAGTAAACAATTTAGACTTACTTCCAGTTTCAGAGGTTTAGTCCATTGTCATCATGGTGGGGAGCATGGTGATGTGCAGGTATCTGTGGTACTGGAGAGGTAGCTAAGGCAGCAGGAAGAGAGAGACACTGGGTCTGTCTTGGGCTCTTGAAAACCAAAACCACCTCTAGTGACATACTTCTTCCAACAAGTCCACACTTGCCCCAACAAGGCCACACCTCCAAATCATTTCAAACAGTGCCACTCCCTAAGCATTTAAATATATAAGCCTATGGGGGCCATTTCTATTCAAATCACCACTTCCTTTAACTCAAGAATTCCTTATGAGGCTCATTTAAATTTCTCTAATACTGTCATGCATGGACCCTTGGGGGACACTGAAACCAAATCCAAATGACAGTACTAGAAAGTTGAGAAGAGCTCCTAGAATGATTTCACCTTAGTAGTGAGAAAATCTTGCCCTAGTTTTTGGCAAAACAAATTTAAACATTTTCTAAACTAAGGCAGCAAAATCTGAATACTCAAAAAAAGTCATAACATTCAGTATTCAACTAAAATACACCCAGGCAAGCAAAATAGGACAATATGACCACTAACTAAAAGAAATGACACATGACAGAAAAATATGCAAACTGACAAACTGATAAAACAGATATAACTACCAGACAAAACGAACGGCTAGTAAAATACGTTCAAGAGTTTAAAGGAAAATGTGAGTATAATAAGCAAAGAAATAGTAATTACTAAAATAACCAAATGAAAATTGCCTGAGCTGAAAAATATGTTGCAATATACTTTTCGCTGAATGGAATTACCAGCAGTTTAGACAGTGGAAAAATTAGTAAGCTTGAGAATGTAGCAATGAAAACTATCCAAGCAGAAATGGAGAAATTTTAAAAAATCATGTAAGAAAAATCAATATGGCCTCAATAGTGTATAGAAAAATATAAATTGGCTTATCATATAAATAATTGTAGTAGGTGATGTAGGTTGTACAGCTGTTTTTGTTTCTTTTATAGTACTCATTCATCCCTTTCAGAAGTCTAAGTCTGTTAAGTTTTCTTTTCCAGGGGATTTAGTTACTGCATCTAATAACATATATCAAAGAAGAAAGTCTGGGAATTTTTCTATTTTTAATGGAGATCCCCAGACATCACCATTATTTCCTGGAAACTCAGGAAGTAGTCCCAGTGGTCAGTCACATTAAGTTGTAATTGATCAGTTCTAAGAGTTTTAAGGAGGTATGCTGGTTAGTTTCTTGTCAACTTCACACAAACTGGAGTCATCTGGGAAGAGGGACCCACAACTGAGGAATTGCTTCCATCCTATCAGCCTGTTAGTAAGTCTGTGAAGGCTTTTTCTTAATGATTGATGAACGAGGCCCCAGCCTACTGTGGGCTCCACCACCCCCCGGCAGGTGGTCCTGGTTTGTATAAGAAACAGGCTGAACAAGCCATGGGAAACAAGCCAGGAAGCAATGTCCTTCCATAGTTTTTGTTTTTTAATTCCTGCCTCCATGTTGCAACCTTGAGTTTCTACCTCACTTCACCTCAATGACAGTGATTGGGCCATGTAAGCCAAATAAATCATTGTCTTCACAGATTGATTTTCATCATAGTCCTTATTGAAACAATAGAAAGAAAACTAGGACCTAGGGAGAACTGAAGTTGAAGACCAGAGAGCAGTTGGTTAGTATATCCTTTTTTGTTTGTTTGTTTGTTTTTTCGAGACAGGGTTTCTCTGTGTATCTTTGCACTTTTCCTGGATCTCGCTCGGTAGACCAGGCTGGTCTTGAACTCACAGAGATCCGCCTGGCTCTGCCTCCCAAGTGCTGGGATTAAAGGTGTACGTCACCACCACCCGGCTTATATCCTTGTTCTTAGCAATTCCTCGCCCAGCAGGACATGTGGAAAGCCTATCCATTTCTCTGTGTTGATCTCGAGTGGGAAACAGGAATTAATTTGTGAAAAACTAGAAATACAATTCTTGTTGAATGTTTACTCTGTGTACCGACTAAATCTCTTCAATAAATATCAGGCAAATACTATCATTACAAAAGAGGAAACTGTAAGCACCTCAAGCCACACAAGTGGCCAGGCCTGTCCTCCGAGGACCTCTATCAGATTTTAGCCACAGAACACTCTAACCACCCTAATGGTTGGACCCTACCCCCATCCTACAAAGTAAAAAGCCCAATCTCTGGACATGAAATCCCACCAATCTCCACCCTGGAAAGTTTCACCATTAAAAGTTCTTCCCACTTCCCAAGAAACTATATATAAGCCCTACCTTCTGCTCAGTTCTCTGCTGTCCCCCCCGCCCCCCCCCCCCCCACCCCCCCGCAGCAGAGGCAGTCACCCTCCTGGTCCTTCTCTTGTGTGAGGTTTGTTGTGCAGTGTGACTTTGTGGTAGTCCTTGGCTCCCAGCTGCCAAGATACCTTTCCATTTGAGCTGCAACACTTACAGAAATGGAACTATAGGGACATTAAGATGCTTGCACAATTTCACACAGTTCTACAAGACGGGCCAAAGATTCAAAAACCATCAGTCATAATTTAGAAGTCGGGATCTTGTTCAATATCAGATATTTGGTGAATAGTACCTTGTAAGTCCACAAAAAGATGTATTGAATACTTGTTAAATAATAGAAGGGGTACGTGGATACATAGAATTACTGTCAACTTCCCCAGCAGCCTTATTCCCCCATGTTTTCCTCTGATCCATTGCCTCAGTGTCTCAGGAATAGATCTTGAAGTTGGTCTTTTTGTATCCTTTATGGGCAAACACATTCTTATTTCCAGTGTTTAACCCACATACAAATGTGGTAGTTTGAACGCAATTGGCCTCCATAATCTAATAGGGAGTGGTACTATTAGGGATGTGGCTTTGTTGGAGTGGGTATGGCCTTGTTGGGGGAAGTGTAGGGGTGGGCTTTGAGGTTTTGTATGCTCAGGATACCTCTCAGTGTCTCAGTTCAACTTCCTGTTGCCTGCAAGATGTAGGACTCTCATCTCCAGCACTGTGTCTTCCTGCACACTGCCATGCTCCCTGCCATGATGATAATGGACTGAACCTCTGAAACTGTAAACCTGCCCCATCAATTAAATGTCTTCCTTATAAGGATTGTCGTGGTGTCTCTTCATAGCAATAGAAACCCTAACTAAGACAGCATGTGATAACAATGAATTCTGGGTGCACAATGGTCCTTATGGTCACAGAAAAGCACTAGGAAAACCCGGAATGTTAAACACTCAGGAAAACAGGATGTATAACCTGTTTTCTGCCCAGAAGGCTGGGAATAGAGGTGGTTGATAGCCCAGATGACCTCTGTACTATCTGCATGACCAGGATCTCCTCCAGGCTCCCAAAACTGGACCAGAGGTGGTTGATAGCCCAGATGACCTCTGTGTTATCTTTATGACTGAGATCATGCCAGATCCTCCCTTAGGCCCTTAAGATAAAACCAGTAGTCTGTCTATAGAACCCATCTTCCTGGTAGAAGTGACATGTGCTTTGAGAGGTGTTTCAATGTAATTATGCCTCATTGTGCACAAGGGATTGTGTTACACCAGAAAACTTTTCCCCCACATTTTACTGTACTTACATAGGCCTAAAATAACTTTCCTGGTGTAAGACTTTCAAAGTTTGAAGCAACACCAGCTACCCAGCTACTGAGTCCTGTTAAACCAGACTTCCTGCTTGCCTCACATGGATCATTACTCTTCCATTCCTGGTATTTGCAGGGACCCCCACAAAAGAAAGAAGGCAGGAAGTTGAAAGAGAGCAAGGAGGAGCATATGGGAGGGTTTGGAGGTAGACATTTTGTAACTGGATTATAAAAATCTCAAAAATTTAAAACGTCATTTTGATTTTTCTGAGTTAACATGGTTAAAAATGTCTCTCCTAGACAAAGCTCTATCAAAAAAAAATGGCTTGCTTATCCTCAGAAATTCCTCACAGAAAGAGGTCTTTCATAAAAAATAATATAAAGGACTATCAGATTTATGGAAAGACGCCCAGCCTCACCAGTTATGAATGATGTATACAGTAAAATACCAAAGATCATTTCTCAAATGGGCAAAAAAGTAGAAGGACTTAAATAATCAGTATTGGAAAGGATTCTGGGAAACAAACCTCTTAAATATGACATGATTCACTGGAATTTAATTTGGCTAAGCCATCATAAAGTGAAATTTGACAAAATCTAACATCTGAAAGTGCAAATAATTTGACCTAGAATTTCCATTTCTAGGAATTCTTTTTTTTAATTATGCTGTTCAAGCATATATGTTGTAGAAAAAAAATGAAAATTCTGTTCATGGGAGAATGGGTAATAGCATACTATAGGATCATAAATACAGTGGATAACAGTATACTATGGAATCATAAAATGAAAGGTATATAAGGTGTGAGGACACAGGAACTAAAGCTTTTCAGCTGGACCCCTTTCAGCTGAGGACTGAGAGACACTCAATCAGAGGATTCCTGGAGTTAGCAAGGTGAGAAGTAGCTATGGCTTGTTCCTTTGTCTCTCTGATCTTTCAGCATTTACCCCAGTATCTGGTTCCAGGTTTTTATTATAAGACCAATTAGGATTCAAGCCACATACCACCCATTGTTTCAGTTCACTTCCTGTTGCCTTTGGATCAAGATTTAGAATTCTTCAGGACCACAGCTGCTTGCATGCCACCACACTCCCAGCTGCCATGCTCCCTACTATGATGAAAATGAACTAAACCTCTGAACCTGTAAGCTACTGCCTCAATTAAATGTTTTCCCTTACAAGAGTTGCTATGGTCATGGTGTCTCTTCACAGCAATAGAATACCCAAACTAAGACAATGAGGTAATCTAACTTTAGTAAACCAATATATACATAAAATACATATTTCAAATGCACATTAGATTTCTGAGTTTATACCATCTACTAAGTAAAGCTGACTTTGGAAATTTGATTTAAAGATATAATGAATATTCACTTCTGTAATATTTTAATTTTAGTCACATTTATCTCTTTCACATTTTTTTTCTATTGATAGAAATTGAATCCCCTGCCTCATGCATGCTAGGCAAGTGCATTGTCATTGTGCCACACCCACACACACCCATTAATAATTTCTGAATGTGTATATCTAGAGACAAAGAAAGCAAAACAAAACATACTAGAGAAAAGAAATCTCTTAAAAACAACCAAGAATCAGAAAGCCAGTGCTTTTGTTTGACATCTTCCAGTCCTGAGCTTCTAAGGAAAACACTCTAGGCCATAGAGCACAATCTCTCCTCACAGAGAGTAGATGTGGCTTCGGGTTTCTGTGCCAGTAATTAACATCTCCAAACTTTATGGGGGTGATAGCTTAGTCATTGAACATAAAAATGGATAATCATACAAAAACAAATTTCCTCTTTTTTCTGTGTTCTTGATTTTAATGTTAATACACACACACACACACACACACACACACACACACACACACACACACACAGATGCTCTTCCCTCAGAGACATATAAGAGTACAGCCCTATGTGGAACAAATACCAGAAGCTAACGTTACATTGCTGATGGGTCTTGACAACTTCTCCTGGGAATCTAGGCAGATTAGAGGCTTAAACACTAGAGGAAGAAACAGGCCAAGGGTCTGGAGAAGGCCCAAGCAGGTAGCCATTTTTACTTGCAGATTCTAGACGGTATGAACATTTCACTGTTAGACTTAAGTGTTTCCCAAGTATTCTGATCTCACCTGTAAGACTACCATCTCTCAAAACAATAACTTTAATTGTATCCTTTATCAGCATCCTAGTCTTTCTACCTTATTCCAGATAAAAGAAGCTGGATAGCATTTTGTAATTTACCAGATTAATCCAAATTGTACAGCAATTTCATCATTGTCTTGACCTTCAAAGTGATAGAAACTTATTTAAGTTGTATAGATTATCTTTCTCAAAGAGCAAGAAAAATAATGAAACTTATTAATAAATAAAAAGCACAACTTATGTCATTCCTATCACACTTATTCATGTAGTATGAGTCATATTAACACTAGCAATAGCTGGTTTGACTATCCCTGGTGTGAGAGATTTACCTAAGAAACACAAAGCGAAACAGATATAGAGTTAAACAAAGGAGGAAGCCTGTATTTGGAGAGTGAAGGCTAATTATTTCAAAAAAGAAAAAAAAAAGGACTAGACAATTCGTCTGAGAAGTAAAATGATGCTACCAATTGAATTGGGTGTCACCAGTGTGAATGGCAACAGCAATTTTAGTGGGATGAAGTTTTTTCATCAGGCATCTTAGCTGAACTTTCTCATCAGCTGTATTGGGTGAAGAACCAATACTTATGCTCAATCACCTACAATTTGGAAGTCTAAAAATTTCAAGAAGAGAGTCAGGGCCCTCTAAATCTTTGCTATGCCATATATAATTCCCTAGAATAGTAATAATAGGCACGACCAGAGAAGCTATTAGCAATGTAGAATTACAGGCTTTCACCTCAGACCAGTGAATCAGAATCTGTATATTAACATGATCCTTGGTAATTCTTATTAAGGTCTGACAAGTTCTGCTCTGGATATTAGCTGAGAGTTGGACTTGCCTAATTTCAAGTACCATAGTCATATCTCTGTTATTTCCCCCTCATGATTATTTCTGACAGCCAAACTCTTAGGAAATGCAATGAGATTAGCTTGTAATCTAATGTACCAAAATCTGTCAAATGACTACTGTGTACTCAGTCAAGTATTCTATTAGGCCCTTCAAGAGAAACCAAAAATGAACCCCTCTACTCTCAAGGATAAAACTCGGGTTAGGAGGAAGAGAGACATATAGACATGCATCTGCTTTCCTTCACTTCCCCTAGTGCATTTCATATTCTGTTTAGACACGCGGTATGGTTTGGATATGAAATGTCCTCCCAAAGACTCATGACTTTGGCTGGGGAGATGATTCAATAGAAAAGAGTCTTTGCACTGTAAGTATAAGGGCCTGAGTTCAAATCCTCAGCATCCACATAAACAAAAACCTGTGCATAGCTAGCTATTCATGTCTGTGAGCCAGCATTGAGGGCAGTGACAGGCAGAATCCCAGAACTGCAAGAATAGAGACAAGCAGATTCAGAGATGTCAGTGGCTTACTGGCCTTGCTGGAATTGCTAGCTTCCAATTCAGTGAGAGACCTTGTGTAATGGCAATAAGGTGCAAAGTGGTGAAGGAAGACACTGTCTCTCCTGCTCTGGGTTTGGCACACACACACTAGCATACTCAAGTGTTTGCACCACACATAAACAATGTGTGTACATCACACATCATGGGAACAAACACATACACATGAAAGCCTCATGTCTTGGAGGCTTGGCCCAGTTTTTGAAGCCAATCAGTTGAGGAAAGTAATGTTGGAGGAGACAGTAAGGGATGTGACACAAACTAGACACTAGGATATCTTGAGCTGTCTCTTTGGTCTCTCTCCCTCTTCTGGCTGCAATGAATTAAGCAATTTTCCTCTCCTGTGGCCTACTAACATGATTTTCTGCTTTATCTCAGGCCCATGGCCAGCTAAGCACAAACTGAAATCTCTGAAAAGAAATATGTCCTCGTAAATTGATCTTCTCAGACATTTGTCCCAGCAACAAAATGCCTAACACAGCAGGCCTGATCCCTGTTCTCCAAATGCGCCCCATGCCATCTAACTTTTGTCCTCAATGTTCCTTCAGCCTGGAGCTTTTGTTATCTGCTCCATCTTCATCTGTGAAAACTTTCACCGTCTTCAAAAGCCTGTCTGTAACAACTCTAAATTACACTGTCTGTCATTCCTATGAGAACGCACACCTTTACCATTAGCCTGTTCCCATTGACCTGCAGCAGAATGGCAACAATGGGGTTTCGGAAGGAAAAGTTGGTGGGGGGAGCATAATCATCCTTCCCCAGATGAAACACAACAACTCCATGAATTCTTTTATTTATGGGACCTCGGTCATCTCTTATCCTCAGTATTTCAGTTACTGTCCAAAGGATTGTTAGGTAAATGATTGCCAAAATGACCCTTCTATTGTGGTCAAGTTTTAGGACTTTGTCAAACTTTGAAATATTTCACTTAGAAATCAAAATATGTGTCCCTTGATGATAAATTATAGCAAGTAGTTTTTGCATACCATCCTCTATGGCTCCTAATACAAAATCCAAGGCAGAATCCCCGATTTCTGAGCAAGTCTCCCTGCTTGGTCAACGGTGGCTGTAATTTTCAGTGCATACTCTAGATGGTAGCATTGTGCATTTTATTCTTTCACATCATTTATTGGTTTTCTAAGTCTTTGTTTTATACATCAGAGCAGGCATCTGTGTGGCGGGAAGACAGAAGGGCGAATACTAATTTCACTTCAACAGAAATCCAATTCCTGGCTATTATCACCATTGCTCAATTTTTCAGTTTGTTGGACTGATTCCACTGTCTCCCCTCTCACTTGGGTTCCCACCCTGAGCAACCCCATTTTTCCTTTCCCCTATCGAAGCCTTCTAAGGCCATTATTTCATTAAAACTTCTGGTCATCACCCAACTCACAGCCCAACTGCCTCTTGCCAGGGTTCGATGGAACCATTTATAAGGCAGTTACCCTTCCCTTTTTTCCTGTTTTCCCAACATTTTCAATTTGAAGCTTACCAAAAGACATCTCTGCCCTTCCTTTTACATCCTTCTATGCAGTAGCTACACCATAGCTCTTGCAGAGAAGAAAGACAGAGCAGCAGTGAAGGGTAAGGTTTTCAGTTCTCAGCTATTGCTCTGACCTCGTGGCTTTTAACCCTGCAATTGGCTCTGTGTTTCTTTAACAAGACGGTTACATCTACACTCCTACTCACACCTCCCCTCTCTGCTACCTTTCTTGAGTCATCCTGACACACGGTAAGTACTTCACCATGTATTTCCTAGGTTGCAGACAGCATTTCAGTTGTACTTAAGTTCGTCAACACGCATTTCCTAAGAACACCAACAGTCTCTTGCAGTACCTTCTTGGGATCCTTTGTTCTCCTTGTCTTCACTCGATTGTTTGGTACATCTAACCATGTCTTTCCAAAGGTATAAGGCAAAGGACATGGTTGAGGACAATGGGATTCTACTTCTGGTCAAGCCATAAACTGGCTCTGAAAAAAAAACTGAAAATGAAAGGAAAGGAAAGATTTTGCTTAATTAGAGAGGTAACACATACTTTATTGTAGAAAACGGGAAAATTAAGTTTGGAGAAATTTTTTAAAAAAATATATGAATCTATCATATAAAGATAACTATTCTACAAACATTTCTCAATGAAAACTTCCCCTGTGCATAATCCATTTTAAATAATTGAACTGATAGAATAGTTAAAATATTTTATTCTCTTTCCATTCAATATTAAAAATAAATACCAAAACTTTTCATAAATTTTTACTAGCTACATCTTATTTAAACAAATGTAATCTTGAAGAAAACATAAATGGATATTTCTATTTTTCAGTTAAACAAAAGACAGGCAAAGCCATATGGAGGTAGTATAAGATTCTTCACCTGGCATTGGTGGCATACGCCTTTAATCCCAGCACTCGGGAGGCAGAGGCAGGCGGATCTCTGTGAGCTCGAGGCCAGCCTGGGCTACCAAGTGAGTTCCAGGAAAGGCACAAAGCTACACAGAGAAACCCTATCTTGAAAAACCAAAAAAAAAAAAAAATGGTTCTTCATTGATGGTCTTCTGAATGTTAACATGTGTTCATATGTGGAAAGTACCTTTACAAGAGCTAAGGACATGAGGTAAGAGAATCTAGTATTTGGTTTTAACAAAGAATAATAAAAGGACATTAAGGAAGACATAGTAGTTACTTTTCTATTGCTGCAATAAAACACCATGACCAAGGTAGCTTGTAGAAGGAAGGGTTTATTTGGGCTTACAGTTCCAGAGGGATGAGTCCATCACCATCACCATCACCATCACCATCACCATCACCATCACCATCACCATTGGGAAATGTGGGAGCAGGCAAACATGGCAGCTGAAAGCTGAGACCTGAAGGTTCACACCTCAAACCACAAACAGGAAGCAGAGAGAAAACTGGGAATGATATCCATGATACTTCAACAGTATGACTGTCTAAACAAGACCTGAAAAAAGACAACGTCAATAGACATGCTACCATGGAAGAGGGAAATCTCATGAGATCTCATCCCTAAACAAAAAACTGCAGGCAACTAAAGGATACTGAAAGTGGGAGAAGTAGTCTTCCGCTAGCAAGAACCCCCTAATAGGTTATTAGTGGCCAAGTGGCCAGCCCTGAAATCATGTACATGCAAGCAATACTGGACTGACTGATCAGGTTATATTTATATCTACACACATATATGTATGCAAGAATAGCAAGTAAAGAAGAGGCCAGAAGTTTAAAGGGAATACAGGGGTTGGGGGTGGAAGGCAGATGGAGAAAGAAAAGAGAATGAAGGAAATTGATGTAACTGTATTTTAACTAAAAAAAAAAAATCTATTCAGAAATAAATCAAATTGAACCCTAAGCAAAAAAGTCCAAAATCTCTTATGATACTCAAGACAGCCTCTTGTTTGTAAACCCTTGTAAAACTGAAAATCAAATTGCACACCTCCACCACACAATAGTATAGAATATAAATTACCAGTCCAAAAAGAAGAAATGAGGGCATAGTGAGGATATACTGGACCAATACAAGAATAGAACACAGAAAGGCACATACCAAATCTTGTAGCTCCACTTTCAGTGTCAAAGGACTAGGATGGACGGTTCTGCCTCTCCATCTTTACTGCCTACAACATGCATATCTCTTTGGGGCTGGTTTCATTTCTTTATTCAGCCACCTTTGGCAAATGTCTTAGAGCATCTCGAATATCTTTGGCTCTCCAATGCAATCCAGGTTTCACAGTCAGAGTTTTATACAATGGCCTCTCAGAACCTCTAACCCTCTCAATGCCTTCCCAGAGGGACTCCCCGGTCCCACACTGCCTGATCTCAGTAGCACTTTTGAAAACTTGAAGGAACAATCTCTGACCCCTTCACTTTTACACCCTTCATGCTTCTAAAGCCAAGACAATGAAGATGACACTGCCAAGTGTGGCTGTCATCCTGGGATGTACCTTGGCCCCCATGAATCACATTAGCCACAAAAACAATTGTTTCATAGAGGCTGGGAATACCTCAACCTCTCTTTCACAGGTTGCAAGATTGGTTGAATGGGGTCTTTTTCTGGGGGCACCCTTTCCTTTTTCCAGTGTCCAGGCCTCTACTTAAAGGCAGTAATCTTATCTCTTTCAGCACAAGCCTTGGCTGCAACATTGAGTTTCTTGCTGCTCTTTTTCTCTTTAAAGTATGTAGTTTGTATTTCTTCCTTTCCTAATTGCCCTTTTTGTGTGTGTGGTTTGAAAAAGGGAAATAAAATTACATCATTTCCCCCCTCTCTCCTTCCTCCAACTAATCCTTCCCAGTTTTGAGTCCCTATCTTGTTCCTTCTTACATTCTTTTCTTCCATGCTGTGAGAGATTGAATAATAAACATCTCTTATTAGATCAGAATTCTAGTGTGATTAAGAAAAAGAAGATGGGGGTTGGGATTTAGCTCAGTGGTAGAGCACTTGCCTAGCAAGTGCAAGGCCCTGGGTTCGGTCCTCAGCTCTGAAAAAAAAAAAAAAAAGAAAGAAAGAAAAAGGAGATGAAGCAGCATTCCGGAGGCAGGCAGATCTCTGTGCGTTCAAGGCCAGCCTGGTCTACAGAGTGAGTTTCAGGACAGCTAGGGATATGTACAAAGACTCTGTCTCAAAAACAGGGAAAAAGAAAGGAGGAAAGGAAAGAAGGAAGGGAAGGACGAAGTGAAGGAGGGAAGAAAGGAAGGAAGGAAAGAAGGAAGGAAGGAAGGAAGGAAGATGAAAAAAGAAAAGGAATATGTGGATGTGTGGCCTGGGGCTGTACCACAGTTGGTAGAGTGCTTGTTTGCTATACAGGGAGCCTTGGATTCCATTCACAGAATGATAGAAACTGGACAGGTGGTGCATATCTGTCACCTCAGCACTTAAGAGACAGAAAGGTCAGTAGTTCAAGGCTGTTCTTGAAATACTTGAAATAGCAAATTTGAGGTCAACCTGGGATACATGAGACCATATCTCAAAAAAAGGTATACCCCTTGCATTGTAGACCTCTGTAACACTCATTATTAATTATAACTCTGTGACAGGTTCAACATTATGCTTCCTTTGAATTGACTCCTCTGAAGAAATTAGCCATTGCTTTTTAATTAGAGTGGCCTCTAGCCCAGTTGCTGACATTGTGACACTCTGAAAACTCCTAAACTGGGCCACCGCAGCCTAAATTTCCCTTAACACTACTGTCAATTCCAGCCTCCAAGTAGGTCTTTTAATCTCTGATTATAGTATTCAACCAATTTTCTAGTCCAAATTCCTAAAGTTTCCACATTTCTCTAAAAATCAAAAATGGTCAAGTTCTTCACAGCAACATCCCACTTTGTGGAACCAAGTGCCATATTAGCTACTTTTCTATTTCTGTGATAAAACGCAATGACAAAGGAACTTAGAGAAAAAGAAAGTTTGGGGGCCATATGTTTCCAGAGGGATAGGAGTCCTTCATGGCGGGGAAATAGAGCAGAAGGCAAGGCACAGAGAAAGGAGCAAACAACTGAGAGCTCACTTCTTGAAGCACAAGCAAGAAGCATAAAGAGACCTAGGAGAGGCTCGAGGGAGTTCTCGGATCCCACACCCCCCTAACCCTCCTGCAAACAGAACCACCTACCCATGGACTGGAAACCAAGGGTTCAAGGGCCTGAGAATATGGGGAGCATGTCTCATTCAAACCACTACAATTTTATTTCACTTTTTAATCATTGACAATTCTAGCGCAAAAGTTCTAATTTTGAATAAGTTCTACAATCTTTCTTATTTTTTGGTTAGTGCTCTTGGTGTCATTTATATCTAATAAGCCATTATTTAATCTAAATTTGAAATTGATTTATTCCAGTATCTTCTTGTGTTTCATCCGTTCAAGATGAAAACATTTAAGTCCACAATTCATTTCAAGTTCTTTTTTCTTTATGATGTGCCGTAGGGTTTGAATTCATCCTTTTGTATGTGAATATCCTATTGTCTCAGCACTATCTACTGAAAATACTGTTCTCTTCTCAGAAAATTCTCACAGTTCTTTTGTCAAAAATTAATTGGTCTGAAATATTAGAATACACATGTAGGCTGTTAAGGCTATTCCCTGATCTGTATCTCTATTCTATGATGACATCATGCTGACTTATCATTTTTAAACCAAATAAACTTAAGAAATGGGGTTGAGGCTATGGTTCAGTTGTGGAGTATTTGCCTAGCTTGCATTAGGCCCTGAAATTGATACTCAGTATTGCAAAGAAAAAAAAAAAGAATGTGAAGAAGAAAAATAAAGTGAAAACAAACATTAAATTATAAAAACTAACATATTTTACTAAATGCATAAGAATTTACCTACTTTCCTGCTTGGAGTTATTTGAAACTGCATGTTCATTATGTGGAAGCCTCGAATATTATTATGGACCAGACTTAATAATCTTCTTCCCAGGGGCCCAGAAGAGAAGCTAAGAATGGCAAGAATTATTTTCAGGAAAAGAATCTAAGTACACTGAGCGCTTTTGTCCATCTACTATATTCCTTTGGGATAAAATTCTGTCTGCACAGCTTCAGTTCTGCTATTATGCCTAGCTCCTTTCTTGCCTGATTTCTTTCTACATTTATCTGTTATCCCCTCTGAGTTCTATCTTAATTCCTTCATCTAGTTCTGCCCCATCTAGGTTCTCATCCATCTAGTTCTTCTCCATCTTAGCTCCTCTCCCATCTCCTTCTCTCTCGTCTTGTTCTTTCCCATCTGGCTCTTCCTCATCTTCCATCTTGTTCCTCTAGTACTCTCTTCTAGCCCTTCAATCCAGTTCTTCCCCATCTCAATTCATTCATCGCCAGTTCTTACTCATCTAGTTCTTCCATTCTCTTTTCTCTTCTCTATCTAGTCCTTCTCTGAAAATAAAACTGCCCTTTGACCCTTATCTCTCCAAGCTATCTCTGCTCCTGCAGTTTCTGGCGAGTGTGCTCAGTCACTAGGCAACTTGGCTAGGCAACTTCCATCACAGTTCAATGCACCTGTAAGTTGGGACCCTTTAGTTCTGAGTTAATTGTTAAGGGTTGGTCTAAAACTAGAGATAAGACTTTGGAAAGGAGAAGGTTAAGCTTAATTAGCACATCTGCCAGGCCTCCTCCAACAGGTAGTCTGTTCTTAGAGAGTTCAAAGGTATTTCTGATAAGATACGTTTGTCCCTCCAGGGATGGTCCTGGCCAGATGCTGCTAATGACAATAAAAGCCTGAAATTAGGGATCCTGGCTGCATTACTGCTCGCAAGCTTATGTAAATATTCCTTTAGTAGAGGGGAAATTGTGCCCAAAGAATGATGGAAAAGCTGCAACAGCACAAGAGAAATTCATAGTAGGAAACAGCTAATAAACAAACACCAATGTCATCAAGACTCCTTGAGCCTCAGCCTGACCTCTGGAAGGCCCTTGGCTTCTTCCAGGTTTTAGCTTGTCATAATCAGCTGAAATCTTACTTCATATATTTTGTGGCTTGCAGCATGGAAATACTAACATTTAATGAACATCTTTCCAAAAACATGAGTCTATTTCAAATTATTTTTCTAATGTGGATTCCTATTAGTAAACACATTGAATCAAAAATAAGAAAGTTTTAAAAATTATTAGTTCATTTAGAGAGATAAATAACCCCGCTGAGATGGCTTACCAGATGAGGACACCTGACACCAAGCCTAATGATTTGAGTTCAATACCTGGAACCCACATGATGGAAGGAGATGAGCATTTCCTGCAAGTTGTACTCTGACCTCCACACGTGTGCCCTAACATGCACATGCTCTCCCACAGGCACATGCACACAGACTAGATAAATTAAGATGTAACAGAAAGATAGATACTCGTCAGTGGGGAAGAAAAGAAAAGAGGTAGAGAGAAAGGTAGGTGTATAAACTGATAACATGACTGTTAGTAGTTATGTGCGCTTTAGGAACACGTCCCGAACACGACAGAACCATTGGAGAGTTTTATTAAAGAGGATAGAGGTGACAGGCCTGGGTGAAACACACGTGGGGAGAGAGAGAGAGACAGAGAGAGACTGAGAGCCTCACGCAAGATGGCGCCGGCTTTTTAAGGGTTGGGCCGCGCATGCGTACAGGGACTCCTGTGGGTACTCCACGCATGCGTGTAGATTACATGGCTGTGCGTAAGGCCACAGAGTCCCGGTCCCGCGAGATGTCTGACCCGGAGATGGCTATTCTACACCGGAAATAGTTAGGCGGTCCGCCGGGCAAGCCCAACCGTGTAGACATATAATTATCTATCATTCCCGACTCTCATGTTTTTTAAAAAGAAAAAACAATGTGGATAGATGGGTATGGGACGCCGTTTCTCTCAAAGACTGCTTCAGGCTGAATGGTGGACGTTGATTGGTTTTGGGGGGAGATGGGGAAGCCGTCTCCTGAAGTTCTGGGATGAAATCCTGTAGCTGTGTCCATCTTCCAAGGTGTGGCTGATCATAGGATGAGATCCTGCAGCTGTCCGTCCTCCATGGTGTGGCTGGGAACCTTCTATCTGACAAAACACTGGTGACATAAAAGCTTAGACAAAAGATTCATTATTATTTTGTTTTTGGAGTTGACATTTATCTGAGGTAGATCTGGCCTGTCTGGATGGAGACATGTTAAAGGTGGCTGTGATGTTTAAGTACTCTGCTTAATTTTTTACCTGAGACAAGCCTCATTTGAGGTGGTTTATTTAAGGCACCTGTTTGTTTTGCTAGTTTAGCGTTTGGGAAACACAGGTGATCAGTTACTGAGTATTGAACAGTGACAAACTGTTATATCCTTACCGCCTGGATATTTTGACGGTCCCTTTTGCCTCCGGCTCTATGTGGCCCTAGTTGGGAAAGGGGGATACCTTATTCCTCTGGAATTGGTGACAAGGCAGTGGATCCTGGTGTCCTCTGGAGCTTGAAAGTGGAAGAGAACTTTTTTTTTTATTAGATACAAGGCAAAGATCGTGGCCCTCTCTGTATGCACATGAGAAACACAGGCGGTAACTTTGAAATGAGACAATGAGCTCTTATCTTAGTTGGAAATCCTTCTCATTAAGTAACTCTGAAAGTACAATTAAATCTGGTGAGGGAAGTAAGGCTGTCCTCTGTTCCCAACAATAGGAGGAGTGACATCCTAAACTCCCAGGACTGAGTCAATGGCTCTGGTGTCCAGAAGGAATGAAATTGATCGCTTCCCTGCTGAGTTCTGGGTTCCCTGCTGTGTCTGTAGCCAAGCCTAGGTTTGTTGGAGGTCTTAGCTTGCTGTACCCATGCGTCTTGGCGCCTGGGGGCAGTCAGCTGACTGGTTGTCTTTCTAGGCAGCACAAGGACAAGGCTGTTGATGGGCAGGGCATTCACGAGCCCATGGCCTTTTTCATTTAAAACAGGGACCCAACAGCTTTCGGGAGTCAGCGAGTGCCAGCATTTGGCAATTTTGTTTTCGGGCTTTTTTCCTGACACACCTCAAATGCCACAGATGACTCTTTTGCCCGTGGGGTCAGGAGCCTTGTTCTCCAGATACTTAACTTTTAGCCGGGAACAAGAGATGGATTTTACTCTATGTCCTGAATTTTTCCTGAGGATTGGTGGCTTAAGGACAGCTTTTGGAAGGATCTGCCAGTAGGCAGACTGTAAACCAATCCTTTGGAAGACTTGCTTGAGGCTATAATCTGATTTCTTTTGGCTTAGGAGCCATCCCGATTATTGTAAACTTAATTGTTTAGATCTCAGCTATTTTTAGACCCGTCTGTGGTTCTCAAGGCAGTTTGAGAATGAGTGGGTGGAGTTAGGGTGGGGGAGTTAAGTGAGTTAGGGCAATTCTTAGGAACCGCCCAAGCCTGCGCATTTGAGCCCGCCCACCAATGGCGCGAAAGTCAGACAGAGGTTACACGTGGCAGACACCTTAGTGGGAAAGGAAAGGGTTTAGCGCTTTAGCAGAAAGTTTGGAGATGAAGCAACTCTTATTTTAACATTTACTGGCTGAAGTACCTGCCATACTGTTATGTGGTCAGGTTTACCGGTACCGCAAAGCTGTTAAGCGGCCATATTTACCAGTACCACCCCATCCGCCAAAGTAAGTGGGTGGTATATGCCCTCTGTCCCATGGCTGTAACTGAGTGGAAAATAAAAAATTAAAATAACAAACCGGGATCAGACTTCAACTCAGGCGTCCTGAGAATGAAGTAAGATCTAAGCTCAGCTAAGAGCTGCAACTGTGCTGCCGTGGATCCACCCGGTAGACCCAGACGCCATTCTTGCTCCGAGCAAAAATGTGCCTGCCAATGCCAGCACAGCCTGGACAACCCCCGGGATTGTCCGTCGTAAACATATAGCTCAGATTTCAGCCATTAGAACAGCAGACTCAGTGTGAAAAATCGTGGCGGTATCAATAATGGAAAGCCGCGCGGCCATTATTATTATTATTATCCGTGGCGGCCAGTAGGAGGTGCGTGCTGGTTGGCGGAAGAATCACAAGCCATGGTTACCTTTTTAGAGCTTTTAGAGAGAGAGAAAGCTAAGATAAAGAGCAACTCTTTCCATTTGCCTGTTCGCTGGTCAGAATTAGATAACTCCCATAAAAGATTGGGATTTTTTGTTATTTTTTAAAGCATACTTGGGCCATCTCTCAGTACAGAGACGGATAAGCTTAGGAATCTGTAAGTAGGGCTGATCGAGTTGGAAAACTTATTTCCCATGTCTGCAGCGGAGAGACAAAAACGAAAAATAAACATGATCCGGAGCCAAGACCTCCCGGAGGTCTGGACAGATCTCGGGCACAAGCTGCCTTATCAACTCGTCAGCCGATAAGCGGGGGGGGGGGGGGGGGGGGGGGGGGGGGGGGGGGGGGCCGCTGTGTGAAGCAAGGTCTCCCCGGGAGCCCTCAACGCCCAGCCACCCCGTCGGGTGCGAAGAACGTGCCGGCTTCACACAGACCACTCTCCATTAGCCTGGTCGCACAAATCCGCATGCAACACCGCTACTGATTGGTGAGTTTTCCCCTTTTCTTTACTGGCTACCGCTGGCCCCCATTGCGGGCCCGGATTTCCAGCCACCTCCCACGTCTGCAGCTTGAGATATTTCGTAAAGGGACCACCACCGTCAGGTGCGTCCTGGGGGCTGTGTGAAGCCGGCACGTTCTTCGCACCCGACGGGGTGCTGGGCGTTGAGGGCTCCCGGGGAGACCTTGCTACACCGGAAATAGTTAGGCGGTCCGCCGGGCAAGCCCAACCGTGTAGACATATAATTATCTATCAATGACCATGACCACTCCATGGTTTGGTTAAGGAGGTGTGTGGGGATGTGGGGGGTGGGGGGGTGTGGTGTGTATGTATGTATGCATGTATGTATGAATGAGAGAGAGAGAACAGGCAGAAACATCTGGAAGAGTCCAAGGCAGAGAAAAGCAGTTGACTGATATGGCCTGCAAACTGAACCTGGCCATGACAGAAGCAGGAGCAGGAACAAAACAGAGAGATAGAGAGATAGAGACCAGCAAAGCACAGGAGAGTGGTGGCAGGGGCGGGGGAAGGGTGGGGACTAAGAGAGTGAGCATATCAAAAGTAGCTGGGTTATAAGGGAATGAGTAGCTGAGGGAGGGAAGCCCTTGAGCTGGAGAAGTTTAGGGTAGGGGAGGAGATGAGAAGACCTAGGATGCTAGCTTGGACTGGGAAGTGTGTAATAGGTACGTGTGATTCTGAGGGAGCCTGGAGGGCAGCACGAGCTTTGATATGCTAATAGGTACCACAGCTAGCCATCTGTCCCTTCTGTCATGGAAATGGCTCCTTTGGTAGAGCACAACTGGCTTCACAAGTTCCTGAGGAATGCTGGTTTTCTTTTAACCCTCAGATTTGGGGGAAATGGAGTTTCCATTGGACTTGACAGTAGGTAAGGGGAATGGAGAGAAAAGGAGGGGGAGTGAAGGAAGGAAGGAAGAATTGATTTACAAACCAGTATCAATTCACATTCCCAAGAAGACATGTTATTTTGAGTAAGCTACTCATCTCTGTACCTCGAATTTCTCATCTATCAAATGAGATAAACAAAGTTGACCTTAATTTGTTTATAAGAATCTTTTCAGCATCAAAATGAAATCTTTAGTATGATAGGGCTATCACAAACATTTAAAATCCAATAGACACATATAGGGTATTATTATTTTCATTTTATTTGTTTGCTCATACTCGACAAACATTTATTGAGTACCTATTTCTTGCAGAGAACTAGCAAATACAAAAAATGAAGGAAAAATACAACTAAAATAAAAGTGAAGAAAAATCCATTTAAGAATGAAAGTGCATTCACCAGATTGTAAGCTACTTAGAGGCAAAAGCCATAGGTGGCAGAGGATATATGGAAACTATTATAGTAGTTTTGGCATATGATAACTGCTATAATAAATATTGTAGACAAAACACGCTAAATTCAGAGAAGATGAAGAGAATGATTTTAGCACAAGAAATGAGAAAGATTTAAGAGGCATCTAATTTTAAAGTTGATGGTTTTTACTATTTCTGTTTTGTTTTACTCTTATTGGTGTGTATTAGTTATACACATTAAATATCGCCAATGTGATATTTCAATATTTATACAAGGCATGCACTACTCAAGTCTAGCTGCCTTTGTATCCACTCTCTTCTCACTTTCTCATTACTGTTCTGCATTCAGGTTGTCATTTGTTTCAGCTTCCAAATATGAGGGAAACTGTATGCCTTGTCTTCCTGTCTCTGTCTTATTTCATTTAATAAAATCGTCTTCAGTTTCATTCACTTTGCTGTGAGTGATAAGGTTTTGTACTTTCTTATGGCTGAATAATATTCTATTGTACATATCATACATTTTTATATTCATCTATTGATTGACACCTGGGCTTGCTCTATGTCTTAATCTATTGCAAGTAATGTCACAATTAGTATATGTATGTAGATATCTCTTTGGCCTACTACATCAATTCCATTTCTTGCGGGTTTAACCTAGAGATAGGATACCAGATCTCATGGTGCATCTATCTTTAGTTTTATAGAAATGTTTATAGTGTTTTAGGAATGGAAATTTGATGTAGATTGTTATGTAAGATCTCATACCTCATGGAAAAAGCAGCATTTGTACAAAAAGAAATCCCCCCAAAGGTATTTCTTATGTCTGTTCAACTTTTGATTTGCTTGTAATTTGTCACATTCTTCTTTTTTTTTCCAGTGTTAAGAATTTTATTCAGTTCACTAGAAAGCTAAGATTGCCATGTCAACTCTAACACCTGCTGATGTGCAAATACTTAGAATGTAGAGACTTCCCCATTTGTGTGCAGTTAAAAGCATTGCATCAAGTTGCCGTCTAAATTCCTATCTCTACACCCACAGACTAGTGGAGCTCTCAGACCTCACTGGAGAAGTTTTCTTGCGCAGCTGATGGTAGTTAATGCATAAAATAACAACTAATCGAAGTGCAGAGAGTAAACACCTGTTGAATTACTAACACTAAATTAGACTTCCACGTCACCCCTTGTCTTAGTTAGGTTTCTATTGCTGTAATGAAGACTGTGACCAAAAGCAATTGGGGGATGAAGGGTTTATTTGGCTTCCATGTCCCCAATAACAGTCCATCATTGAGAGAATCCAAGGCAAAAACTCAAGCAGGGTGGAAACCTAGAGACAGAAACTGAGACAGAGACCAGGGAAGAGTGATGTTTACTGGCTTGCTTGAAGTGCTTACCTAAATTGTTCTTTTAGTAATTAAAAACTCAGGTATCAGATATTGGGGTAAAAACCAGATAGATCAGGAAAGCAACAGGGGAATGACCAAATGACCCTCTGTTTCCATGCTTCCCAGGTTGAAAGGGCGCTATGAATCTTTCTAAGCCCTTCCCTACTCTTGCCTGTGACTCTCTAACATATTGTATCCTGAGTCCCCCAAAATCTCTGTAGCTAATTCCAGTCAGCTAGTCATTGACTCCACCCACCTGCCCCATTCCAGGTTAACTTTATTAACAATCTCAAGTGTCACAGTATGATATCCCACAAAACTTGCTCCCTGAGGCTCACTCAGGTTTCTATAGAATCCAGGACCACCTACCAAGGGATGGCATTACCCACAGTAGGCTGGACTTTCCCATATCAATCATTAATCAAGAAAATCCCCCATAGTATTGCCTAACTGCAGGCCAAACTGAAGGAGAAATGTTCTCAAATGAAATTCCTTCTTCCCAGAAGACCCTAGCTTATGTCAAGCTGACAAATAAAACATTTTTAAAATGAAACTAAAAATCTAATCATCATATACCCACAAAGGTTGGGGAGCATCGTGGAAGGAAGGTAGAAAGAGAGGAAGGGCCAGAGGTTCAGGAGGACCAGATGGAAATTGTGTCTTCTGGACATGCCAGGAACTCGGCTGTAATGAATTCACAGCAGCTGTAGTTTCCCCCATAAGATCAAATCAGTCACCACTTCAGCATGGAGGAGGAAAGGGCTTCATGAGCCACCACCCTTTTAAGAGGTGTGGACAGTTAGTGGCTTCTAGAGGAGGGAGAGTTGGAGTTGGTTTTCTTTAAGGATATAACCCCTTGTAGGTCACCTACACTCCAGTGGATGAGCACACACGCATGAATATATTGGCAGCACAAACTGAATGAAGTGAATTCTTTTTAAAAAAGAGAGAGAGAAGACAACAGGAAGTTAGGAGAGGATGGGGAGGTAGAGGGTGGATTGGGAAGAGTTAGGGACAGGAAAGAGGTGAATATGATCAAAATATGTTGAATGAAATTCTCAAAGAATTAATAAAATATTGAATCAAAAGGCTCATTTTATAGTTTGCCACTACCCATCATTATAAAGAACTATAAAACTACTGACTGACTCATCCAATAAATTGTATTTTCTATTACTTTAATTTTAATGTTATCATAAACAAAATGCAGTCTTTCAAACATGCTGACAGTGTGTTGGAAGCCAATTATCCACAGGTCTCTCATAGTTACACTTCTGATGCCAGCAGAGATCCTAACTATATTTTGGAAAAAGTATTGTAAACAGTTGTGAAAGACAGAAATCACTCCTTTCTCCAAGACAAAGAGATATGTTTATTGTGCAGTGTGGTATAAATTTTCCTCCTACTCTATTTCTGATAAGACAGACAAACACTCCCCTTCATCAAGGAAACAAGAAAATCATTCTTGCTTACCATTGAATACCAGGTTTCAGTTTATTACTATTTTGCAGAATTATCCCAAGAACCAATTCCATTCTCCCACAGGAACCAGAAAGCCCCCCAACTTTGTGACACTACAAAGCTCGAATCTCACTGTCTCTGGTTATTAACTCTGTTGCTGGTGCAATTACACATGACCCTGCAAAGTATCCAGTGACTTCTTCCCCTGGATCGTTATGATAAGTGACTCATGTACTGTGGACATCATCTGTCTAAAAATGAAGGTTGTATATTCCTAAGATTCTAGAGTAGGACTAACATTAGCATTTAGGCATCTGTACTGGCCTGCCCTTAGGGTCCAGACAGGGTATTTCCTCAGCTGCAGCCATTAAGAGCACCTCCTGTGCACTTTTGCTATGTTCTCCTATAAAAGGCGGGCCTTGTCCACCTCCCATCTCTTTCTCTTTCTCTACTCTTGTACCCAGGGACTGGTCTCTTCCCCCTTCTCTCCCTCCTCTCAATAAACCTCCCACATAGGCCCTGCTGTATGGTGTGACTCCTTCCCATCATTTTTAAATTATAACATCTCTTCCCTTCATTAATGGGGTAGCTAGGTAAAGAAACACTATGTGTGTGTTTACGTGCATGTGTGCATGTATGCATGTATGTATGTATGATGTTTACTTCCAGACCAAAGGTTATATATACATCCCATAATAAAATATTTGTATTCCTTAAGTTTTGGAGTCCCTGAGCTTTTATGTGATCTGACCATGTTCACAGCTTCCACCTCAGTTACCCACTCTGTATCATCCCATGGGAGTGAATGGTCACAGAGATCTATCAGGAATATGAAGTTCTTGATGTTTTCTGTGTAGTGACTAATAAAATCATTTATGTCTAACCCAGAAAAATTTTACATCTTCTGCCAGCACCTGTGAAAATTGCATACAAGTAGAGTTGAAATTTCATACCCTTTACACATTGTATAGGCTGATATAATCTGCTATAGTCGGAAGAATGCTTTCTTGAGTGTCTTGTCTTTACTAATTAACTACTGTAAGCACATTTTGCAATGTTTGCAGGTAGAGATGGGACTACTTTAAATGGAGTTTAAACCTTTTAATGATCTGGTTCACTGATGTTGGATATGTTCTTCCTCGTGGATTATTGAGATTTATAATGATTTTAAAATATCACTACAAGGAGCAAAGTTTAACATACCATAAAGATACTAATATGCTCTAGCCATAATAATGTTGGGCCCTATTTAAATATAATTTATTGAATAGCACTGGCACTTAGTTCCAACCATTTCTAGCAGTTGTTCCTCGTTCTTATAAATATCCAACAATGTACAGTGTAATTTTGCAATTAAAAATACAAACTTTTGCCAAATATGGTTTAATTGCACCAGCAACAGAGTTAATAACCAGAAACAGTGAGATTCAAACTTTGTAGTGTCATATAGTTGGGAGGCCTTCTGCTTTCTATGGGAGAATGGAATCGGTTCTTGGGATAATTCTGAAAGATGGTAATGAACTGAAAAAGCAGGTGAAGGATCTTGAAGAACTGCTCAAATAATTCATAAATTCATTATCAATTGATGCCCTGCCCAAGTGATATAAATCAACCATTAAAAAGGAGAAAATGGACAAGTACCATGGCAGCATTTCAAAAGGTAATTATTTCAATAATAAAATGAAAAGAGGTTCATGAAATAAAGTAATGCCTCTCTCAGTGTGACAAGAATGGTCCTCTAATCATAATCGAAAGTGGAATTAAGAGGGTTGCACTCATGCTATCACACGTTTGTCAAAAAATGGCCCTCCAAAAAGAAACCCCAGATTTTCAAAGACTAGAAACTAGTTTGGTTTGAGCCTACAGTTAATATAATATAAACCTCTTTTCATAATTGTTGTGCTTTCTTAAAACAAGGACTTATTCTAAAGCCTGTACTGGCCTGGAGCTCATTATTCATCCCAAGATGGCCCCAGTTTCTCAATTCCCCTGCCTCAGCCCCTCAAGTGCTATGATTACAGATGTGTATTACCACACCCAGACTTAATTGTTTCACTTTTGAACTAAGCTCTCACTCATAGTTTCTTTTTTCTATTTATTGTGAAATGCCAGTGCCTTCTGCCACCACTTTGTCCTGCACCCTGACAGTTCCTTATGGTTAGTCTGAGTCATCAGGCTTCCTGTGACCCTGGAATATATATTCCACTAGCACAGCCTTTCCTAAGGGCAGTAGCTATGCCACTGGAAATAATTAAATAATTTTAAGACATCTTTGAACGATTATATTATATATTATATTATTTTAATATATCTAAGCTCATGATAATACATATTACCCAAGTTTTCACAGATTGTTAAGGCTTAAAACAAAGTGAAAATTTAAAAGATTATATACATATAAGTAGCATTATATGAACTGAGCAGGCTGTATTAATATATTTAGGAATATATTAGTGTATGTGTGTGTATGTGTGTAACAACAATTTTTAAAGAGTCATAAATTTGAGAAAGGGATACATGAGAGAGGTGGGAGGAAGGAAGAGAAAGACCTAAAATGATGTGATTATATTGTAATTTCAAAAAAATAAAAAATATTAAAAATGAATTTATTTTAATTTTTAAATGTCAATTAATTATCTTTGTGCAAGTGGTACAAGCATGTGACAAAAGTTACAACTGTGGCTTATACATGATTGAAACTTAGGAAATACTGCATAAACCTACTAGTCACATCTCAGACACTTTGAGAAGATAATGTCCAGTGGCCAAGTGTGTGGCACACCAGGCATCAGCGTCTCATATTAGCGATAAGATGAGCCTCCTCACGTTGTAATTGTGAAACCAGTCCAAATTATTCAAGACCTGAAATTCAGCGGATGTGCATATATATAACAAGAAGAAAAGAGGACAAGAAAGGCTATATCTAAGGGGGTGAGGAAGGAGTACTGGATACATGTAATGAGCATGAGTTATGAAAGAAAATATAAAGCCAATTGCTTTCTTAGTTCTAATTCTGTCATAAATCTTTTGGGTTACATGGCAGATAAGTGCATAACATATTCAATACTGCAAGTATAAAATGTAATGTGAAGCTCCACAGCTTCCCTTCTGAATGCCTGTTCTAACTGTATAGAAGTCCGTTTAGTGGCATAGACTTTAGGTATGGTTAATTTTGGTGTGTGATGTTTTTGTTTATTTGCAAGTCTTTTTGTAACAACATTTATAAAATTTCATAAAAGAGCGCTCAGAGACAAATATTTAAAAAGAATTAGGAAAGAGTCTTGTCAGCCCCACTTCCTGCTCTGTATGTCACTGCTTCTATTACCTGGATAGTCTCAGTATCTAAAGGCATGGATCCATCACACTCTCAATCCCAGTCAAGAGACTCCACACCAACCATTCCCCCAAACTGGAGAAGTGGAATGCTTCTCCTGCTTCTGCTCAATGCAAGTTTGGGTGTCTAGGGTGGAGGGTGGTGAAGGGCTCTATGGTGGCATAGATGTTTCATTTAATTTTCAACCCAAATGCTTTTGACTTAGGTAGAGAAAGAAAGGGAAAGTTCTGATGAAAAACAATGCTCTAATGTCTTGAAACATTTACAGGGAAAGAAGAAGGAACAACAGAATTGAAAGCTTCATGATTTACTGCTTTTCAAAAAGTCATCTTTTGGGAGACAGGCCTTAGTTTTACAATTTCAGGCATCTATCACTTTCCAAATATTAGGAGGAGTTTGCAAAATAAAATCATTATAGTTTTGATAGGGATTCTATTGAATCTGTAAGTTTCATTAAATGGGATTGAAATCTTAACAATATTAAGTCTATGAATGCATGAATACAGATGTCTTGCGTTTAGTCTATGCTCATGGAATGTGTGTACTTTACTTCCCCTGAAATTTTTCTTTAAATTGAATTTTTTTTTTCTTTTTCCAGACAGGGTTTCTCTGTGCAGCTTTGCGCCTTTCCTGGAACTCGCTTTGGAGACCAGGCTGACCTCAAACTCACAGAACGTCTGCCTGCCTCTGCCTCCCAAGTGCTGGGACTAAAGGCGTGTGCCACCACCATCTGGCTTTCTTTCTTTCTTTTTTTTTTTAATTGATTCATTTTTAAATTTCACCTTGTCTTATGCAATGATACTTGTAAAAGTATAATTATGTTTTAGTTACATTTTTTGAGTGTACTTTAAAATATAGAGGAATGCAAAACACTTATTAAATTCAGTACTATGGACCAGATACTGTTCTGAATATGTAGATTAGACACTACCATTATCAATATTCCATGGATAAGGAAATTTTAAAAAATTAAAAATACTAAAATACTTAAGAATGAACTTAACCTAGCAGGTGAAAGACACTGAAAATTACAGACTGGTGCTACAAGTAATTGAGGAAAATTAATAGCAGGATATGAATATCAATGAATTAATAGATGTAATATTTCTAAGATTCTAATTCTATGCAAAGTGATCTGTAGACTCTGCTCTAGTTTGCTTTTTGTTGCTGTGATGAACTCCATGACCAAAAGCAACTTGGAGAGGAAGGAGTTTATTTGGTTTACAGGTCCAATGTGGGGGGAAGCCAAGGCAGGAACTCAAGGCAGGAACTGAAACAGAGACCATAAAGGAATGGTGCTCACTGGCTTGTTCCCCGTGGCTTTCTGAGCTTGTTTCCTTCTTTTTTTAATGCTCATGTATGTTTTATCTGTACTAGCCTCAAAATGGAGACAACACAATGTCCTTTAACTAATGAGCAGGTAAAAAAAATACTGTGTACTTCCCATATTTTTGATTTAGCCAAATTAGTAGTATGCTGTGCTGTAAACCCCTAGTCTTGCTGAAATAGCCTAGGAAATCCACAACTTGCTAAGCTATGCTGAAGCTTATTGATGTCTAAAATCCAAATAAAAGTCCTTAAGTGTTTTTGAGAATGTTCTGTTAATAATTTAAAGCTTAAGGTATTTTTTAAAAGTTTAAAAAGAAAATGTGGTATGTATGTATATTACATGTCCTTTTTCTGTGTTTTCTTGACTTATGTGGATTTGAAGTGTAGAGATTAGATAAAGGTAACATTTCTAAACCCAGAAATATGAATTATATTTTACTCCATGAATAATAGTCAAAGTTTCTGTGAAGCTGCCATCTTAGCTGTAAGGCCACTATGCAGTGTGTAAGAAAGCCTGCTCAACTTTGTTAAATCTACTTGCCTGAGTTGCTATGAATTCTGCCCATGTGTAGAAATGAGATGCACAAAGGTACCAGGGTTTATCATTTAAATGCCAAAAATCTACTATTATTAATTCTAAACAATGATTCAATGCCATCAGACAATAGTCATCATGTTGGATTATTACAAAATCAGTAGGTAGGCAACCTTAGCACTTAGACCCCCACATTAGCAAATTTATGGAAGAGAGCTGTTCTTACTACCTGTCCTTCAAGTTCTCAAGTTCCCTGTGATGCAACATGCTCTGCATGTGTTCATCCATCTCCTTCAAAACAACAAAACAAAGCAAATTAACCATTCAATTAACAATATGAATTCAAACTCCTTGAGCCAAAAAATTTTGTGATTACTTTTCTCAATTTAAAATCAACATTGGTTCCATAATAAATAATTATCTGGCTGTAAAAAAAAAAATACTGTGTATTTATGTGTCAGAATACCTCTCAGAAATAATTAGTGAGCTGCTGACATGCACAGCAACATGAATGTATGTCCTGATTATGAGTCATCTTCTTTTTTTCTCACTCTATTATACAACCCAGGACAACTTGCCCAGGGGTGGCACTGCCCCAAAGTGACTGGGCCCTACCATATCAATTATTAATCAGGAAATGCCTCACAGAAACACTCACAGGCCAATCTAATAAAGAGAGTTTGTGAACTGTGTTCCCTCTTCTAGGTGACTCTAGTTTGCATCAAATTGACAAAAACTGGCCCACACAGACTCAATGCAATCCTTATTAAGATCACAGTGCGTAAATCCATCCTATAATCATACAGAATCTCAAACAGCAAAATCAGTCCTAAAAAAGAATATACTTGAAAGTATCATAGTCTCTGATTTAAAATCTTATATAAAAGTTATAGTAATCAAAATAGAATGATGTTGGCATAAGGATATTCATATAGACCAGCATAACAGAATAAAAATCCCACATATGGAGACTAGTGAGATGGTTCTTCTGTCATTAAAATGCTTGCTTCACAAGCATGAGTACCTGCTTTCAATTTCCAGCATGCATGCAAATAGCTAGATGCTATTTTATCTCCCGGTAGTCTCAGCACTGGAGACAGGAATATCTCTGGGCTTGCTGACCAGCCAATGTAACCAATCAGTGTGTTCCAGGTTCAATAAGAGACTCTGTCTCAAAATAAAATAAAATGAGATAGAGAAGCAACTGAGGGAGACACCCAATGTCAATCTCTGCATGCATGTGTATGTGCACACACTTACATGCACATGTAGACAGAGACAATAAATCAACCCTTGCGCATATGATCAAAGGTTTTTGACAAGAGTCCAGGCCATTCAGTGAGCAAGTATAGGCATTTCAACAAACATTTCTGAGGAAAGTAGATAGGTACATACAAAAAAATGAAGTTAGGCTTACCATTAATTATATGCAAAAATAAACTCAAATAGAATAACACTCAAATCTAAGGGCTGAAATTATAATGTTATTGGGATTAAATGGGGGAAACTTCATGCCATTGAATTTGGTAATAAATTTCTTAGATATGACAGCAAAAACAGAATCAAATAAAATAGATACTGGACTTCATTAAAAGTAAAACTTTTGTGCATCAAAGAACACTATCAACAGAAGAAAGGGTCATTCTACAAAACAGGAGATAATATTTGCAAGTCGTGTGTTTGATACAATATTAATATCACACATAGTACCTACAACTGAACAATAAGGAAACAAGTCAGTTCAAAAATAGACAAAAAGTGGGCTACTTTAATGATGGAATAATGCGTCTGACTAAATATCAAAAACAGGCAAAAATCTTGAATAGTCGGCTCTGTAAAATAGTCAATGACCTCATAAAAAGAAGTCCAGCTGGGCGGTGGTGGTGCACGCCTGTATTCCCAGCACTCGGGAGGCAGAGGCAGGTGGATCTCTGTGAGTTTGAGGCCAGCCTGGTCTACAGAGCTAGTCCAGGACAGGGTCCAAAGCTACAGAGAAACCCTGTCTCGAAAAACAACAACAACAACAACAACAAAGTCCAACATCACTAGTCCTTAGGGAAAGGCCATTCTAATCACAATGAGATGTCCCTTAGGATGTCTATTATTTTTTACAATCTTATACACATATATGTGATTATGATTAATATTATATTGTATTATATATATTTATGTATGTTTATATAATTATATAATACATGTGTTATGATTATAATTATCCCGTTACCCTCACTTTCTCTTCCTTCTACATCTAAGCCTTTCACATCTCCCTACTTCCTTCTTTCTACCTTGTGAATTTAAAGTTGTTTGCCATGAGCTTGAGTAGGACCTTATTCACTAGAACATGGGCAACTTAACAGTGGCTACACTACTGAACAAAATGACACTTCAACATCTGGCAACTATTAATTGTCTAAACCTCCTCAGTAAAGGGTGGGGACTCATAGATACCTCACCTTTCGAGGATAGAATGTTGAAGGACCTAACATTGTGCAGACCATGTGGAGACATCCAAAAGTGCTGTGTTCACAATTGCAACTGTCATTTTATAGCTGGACTGTAACATTTAATAGCATTCTTCCCCATCCTCTGACACTGACATTCTTTCTGCTTTTTCTTCTGTGATATTCCCTCAGCCTTGGAAGGGGCATGATATAGATGCTCCATTTGGGGGTCAGCACTAAACTCCAACTCATTTATTCTCAGCTAAATATTAGTCTCTGTGTGAACCACTGCCCACTACAGAAAGGAGTGTCTGCCCCATGCTGAGAGTAGCAGTGGTCTACAAGCATAAAAATATTTACAAGGCAATTGGACAATAAGTATATTTAGCAAAAGAACAGTAGTGGATTCCTCCCAGAGCCTATGACCTCCCCAGTTATTGGCTTTGAGAAGATTTACAGTACCAGGTATTCTTCCCATTGAGCAGGCCTCAAATTAAATCCAGAAACTGGTTGACTACCAGAGGGCAGTCAGTCACTATTGCTTGCATCAGTGGGTATTTCCTGGCAGGCCAGTATTGTAGCATGCAGGGTCCAGAGCTGGGTAAGTCTGCTGATAACAATTCATCCCAGAAGTCTGCATAACATCTTCAGACACTATGCCTGTTAGTCAATAGGGAAGGGTCTTCCAACTTAGTTTTAGCTTGATTTATCTGAGTTCTGTAATCACAATGCATGATGTCTTCAACAGTAAGTTCATACCAACTAGTTCTAGTTGGCAACAATGAGCAATGGGAAAAGCCTGTATTGTTTTGGGAGTCTCAGGGGCTGCCTTGATCGACAACTCATTAGAGGATTATCCTATACCTGGCACTAGGATTTTATTTAAAAACAATGACTTCTGGAAGCAATATTATCCACCCATGCAAGGTACCTGTCTTCCAGGGTCTTTCTTTTTTCTTGTAATTTTTAAAGTAACATTATAAAGTAGTAAGTTTATAAATGGTTTTTCACATATCCTTAGTTTTTTAAACCCTTTTCCCACTCCCAGTTTTCCCCATCCCTTGCCCCATTTAAACCTTTGCACCTGTAGTATTTGATCTCTCCACTTCCATATTCTGTGTGTTTTACTGCCTGCTACCTTGATGTCCCCCTCCCCTCCATGCCTTTTTTCTTACTTCCTGACCCCTCACTAATGCTAATTGGAATGTAAACTCTAGAATCTAAAAACTGAAACCTAAGATCCACATATGAGAGAGAAGATGTGGAATTTGTCTTTCTGAATGTGAGTTTTGTCACTCAATATAGTAATTTCCAGTTGCATCCACTTTTCTCCTAATTTGATAATTTAAATTGTATAGCTAAATTGTATATATGAATGACATTTTTCATTGTTCACTCATCTGTTGGCAGACATCTAGGCTTATTACATTTCCTGGATATTTTGAATAAAGTATCAAAGAGCAAGGATATGTTGGTATCTCTGTCATAAAGTATAGAGTTCTTTAGGTACACATCCAGGGGTGGCATAGCTGTGTCATATGGAAATTCTAGTTTTAGCATTTTTAGAAACCTCCACACTGATTTCTATAGTAATTTGGCTATACCAATTTACATTTCCACCTATAGTGAATAAGTGTCCTTTTTGCCCACGTATTTGCCAGAATTTGTTGTAATTTGTTTTCCTGTTGTTAGCCATTCTGACTGAGGTGAAATGGACTCACAAAACAATTTTAATATGTGTTTTTCGATGGCTGTTGATGCTGGATATCTTAAAATGTCCATTAGACATTTGTATGTTTCTTTTGAGAATTTTTCATTTTTATCATTTTTTATCAGTCCATACATAGCACATTACATCTGTTTACCTTCTACTTACTTTTTTATTTTAAAACACTTAGATCAACGGAGTACAACTGAAGATCAGATATACATATATAACTACACCCAAGTAATTTTTTTGACAAAGAGAGGAAAAACCAAAATTCACACTTGAGGAAAATACAGCATCCTGAAATCTTCAAGAAGTGATGCTAGCTATGTGAATTCACAGAGACTTTGGCAGCATGCACAGGGTCTGCTCAGGTCTATGCTAGATGGGTGTCTCCGCAATGGGAAGGAAAGTGGACACAAGCTCCCATCCCTAGCCCAGAAACTGTCTCCAAGTGTCAATCATTCATAAAGAAAAAATTAGTTATCTCCAACAGAGTCTCACTAGGTTTACAAACCACACTTAAGGGAGTCTCCAAGCCCAATAGTACATAGCAAAAACAAAATGAACACAATGGTAATTTTAGCGATGTTTGTCTCCTAATGCTTTGTTTGGCCTTTTATTTTTAAAACCTTACTGGCCTTTTATTTAATATAGTTTATTATTTTTTGTTATAGGATTTCTGTGTGTGCCTGTGTATGTGTCTCTGAGTTTATATGTGCTTCTCATGCTTTTGCATTGTTTTTTCCTGTTTGTTTATTTGTTTATCTGCCTGTTTTTTTTCTAAGAGAGAGAAAGAAGGCATGAAGTTGGACAGTTGGGAAGATGGAGAGTATCTCGGAGGCTAAGGGGACAGGGAACCATAATCAATATATTTTGTATGAAAAATATTTTTCAATAAAAAGAAAGGATGTTGCGGGGGAAACTATGTTTCTGTGTAGAAGAACGAAACTAGACTTTATCTCACACCCTGAACAAAAATCATCTCCAACTGAATCAAAGACCTCAAAATGAAGCCTGAAAGTGAGATGCTAAAGGGAAACGTAAGGAGTGCCCTAGATACAGACAGCTACTGTCTATATGATACTCTAGCCACTCCAAAAGTAAAGCCAACAATCACCAAATGGAACCTCAGGAAAAGGAAAAGTTTCTGAACTGCAAAGGAAACTGTGCATCGAGTGAAGAGACAAACTACAGAATGGGAGAAAAACTTTGCCAACTGTACCTCTGATGAAGATCCAACACCCCTTCATGATAAAGGTCTTGGAGAGATCAGGAATACAGGGAACGTACCTAAACATAATAAAGGCAATCTACAGCAAGCCAACAGCCAACATCAAATTAAGTGGAGAGAAACTCAAAGCAATACCACTAAAATCAGGAACAAGGCAAGGGTGTCCCCTCTCCCCATACTTATTCAATATAGTACTTGAAGATCTAGCCACAGCTATAAGACAACATAAAGAGATTAAAGGGATACAAATTGGAAAGGAAGAAGTCAAGCTCTCCCTATTTGCAGATGACATGTTAGTATACATGAGTGACCCCAAAAATTCAACCAAGGAACTGATACAGCTAATAAAAACCTTCAGCAACATTGCAGGATACAAGATCAACTCAAAAAAATCAGTAGCCCTCTTATATACAATAGACAAACAGGCTGAGAAGGAAATCAGAGATACATCACCCTTTACAATAGCCACAAATGATATAAAATACCTTGGGGTTACTCTAACTAAGCATGTGAAGGACGTATATGACAAGAACTTTAAGTCCCTGAAAAAAGAAATTGAAGAAGATGTCAGAAAATGGAAAGATCTCCCATGCTCATGGATAGGCAGGATTAACATAGTAAAATTGGCGATCTTACCAAAAGCAATCTACAGATTCAACACAATCCCCATCAAATTACCAACACAATTCTTCACAGACCTGGAAAGAATAATACTCAACTTCATATGGAAAAACAAAAAACCCAGGATAGCCAAAAGGATCCTATACAATAAAACAACCTCTGGAGGCATCATGATCCCCGACCTCAAGATCTACTATAGAGCTACCATAATAAAAACAGCTTGGTACTGTCATAAAAACCTACATGTGGACCAATGGAATCGAATTGAAGACCCTGACATTAACCCGCACACCTATGAACATATAATTTTTGACAAAGAAGCCAAAAATGTACAATAGAAAAAAGAAAGCATCTTCAACAAATGGTGCTGGCATAACTGGATGTCAATGTGTAGAAGGCTGCAAATAGATCCATATCTGCCACCGTGCACAAAACTTAAGTCCAAGTGGATCAAAGACTTCAACATAAATCCAGTTACTCTGAACCTGATAGAAGAGAAAGTAGGAAGTACTCTTGAATGCATTGGCACCGGAGATCACTTTCTAAATATTATTTTTAAAATAAATGTGGATAAATTTTAATACTTTCTAACTGTTGAAGGAGATATAAAGTGTGAAAATAATATGGAAATTTCTGAAAGAAAAACATGTAGAATTACTCCCTAATCTAGAAATTCCACTACCAGAGTACATATACAAAAAATTTTAAAGTAGAATCCCAAACAGATAGTTATGTACCCACATCCACAGCAGCATAATTCAAAATAGCCAAATAATAGAAACAATGAAAAGTTCAGTGGATAAATGGATAGATGGATGGATGATGAATGGAGAAAAAGTAGTATACACATAAAAGGTAGCATTATTTAATCTTATAAAGAATGGTATGTGCTACAATGTGTATGTACTTTAAAGATATTATAATAAATGAAATAAACCAGGTGGCGGTGGCACACGCCTTTAATCCCAGCACTCGGAAGGCAGAGGCAGGCGGATCTCTGTGAGTTCGAGGCCAGCTTGGGCTACAGAGTGAGTTCCAGGAAAGTCTCCAAAGCAACACAGAGAAATCCTGTCTCAAAAATAAAAAATATAAATAAATAAATAGATAGATAGACAAACAAACAAACAAATAAATAAATAAGTCAGACACCAACAGACAAATGTTGTATAAGTCCACTTAGGTCAGGTACCTAAAATAGAAAGAGAAAATGCAATGATGGCAATCAGTAACTACGGGAAGAGAGAAGGTAAGTTACTGTTTAGTAGGAACAGTTTTCTTTTGTAAAGTGAACAAGGGGTGATTGTTGAACAACAGTGAGAATGTTGGTATTGTGTTCCCCAAAATATTGTGCACCCTAATAAACTTATCTGGGGTCAGAGAACAGAACAGCCACTAGATACAGAGGCTAGAAAATGGTGGCACACACGCCTTTAATCCTAGCATTCCAGAGGCAGAAATCTGACTGGATCTCTGTGAGTTCAAGGCCACATTGGAAACAGCCAAGCATGGTGACACAGGTCTTTAATCCCAAGAAGTGAGCCTTTAATCCCAGGAAATGAGGGCAGAAAGCAGAAAAGTATATAAGTCGTGAAAACCAGGAAATAGGCTGGTTAAGCTTTCAGGCTTTCAAGAAGCAGTTCGGCTGAGATCCATTTGGATAAGGACTCAGAGGCTTCCAGTGTGAGGAAACAGGATCAGCTGAGGAGCTGGCAAGTTGAGTTGACTGTGGTTTGTTCTGCTTCTATGATCTTCCAGCATTCACCCCAATATCTGGCCTCAGGTTTGATTTTATTAGTAAGAACTTTTAAGATTTGTGCTACAGTGAGAATGTACAGAATACTTCTGAACATCAGGGAAAGGGTGAGAAAGAGGAAGAAAAGGATATATATATCAATCGTAATCTTAATACAGTACCAACTGTTGTTATTCTCAATGTTGAGATTCCCCAGAGATCAAAATCGCTAAAGACTGAAATCTTGAAATTCACAATCCCCAAATACCATAATTCAGAAAGTTCAATTCCTAAATACTCAAACTTTCCAAATTACAAGTCCCATAAAAAAAAGAAAATATAGATAAAGGAGAAGAAAACTAAATTTGGGAGAAAGGGTTATCCATGGCACATAACAAAAACTTTAATTAAAAAATATGCTTATATTTATATATTTATACATTCATATGTGTGTATAACAATAACTACCATGGGTTTGAGAGGGAGTGAAGTAGGGGTCATAGAATGGGTTCAAGAGAGGTGAAATGTGAGGGATGGAAAGGAGGAAAAGGAATGGAGAAACGACAATTATATTTTAATTAAAATTTTAAAATGTAGGCATCATCCTTCTATATCATCTGGCATCTCTCATAGCTGATAAATTCCAGGAGTTGCTCATGAATTGAAGTTACATTTGCCTGACAAAGCCAGAAAATTACTGACAGATTTAAAAATAATTATGTGCACAGTAGGATAAGAAAACATTTTTTTTTAAACTGAGGATCGAACCCAGGGCCTTGTACTTGTTAGGCAAGCACTCTACCACTGAGTTAAATCCCCCAACCCAAGAAAACATTTTACACAGTGGTTTTCCTGTTCAATCACCACTACTATTTTTGCCAAATTTTTGGTCTATATACGAAAGCAATAAGAATGAATTTCCCCCTAAAGAACATTGAAGCATGGGAAAAATCTCCCACGGAAGCTGGGGAAATACAATAGAGAATGTTCCTGTTGGTGTATATCAAATCATAGGAAAATTTCAAAAAGTGTAATACCAGGTAGAAAATAAAAATGAACCTATTTTCCAAGAAGAGCTAGGCCCTAACAGAATTAAAAGACAGCTATTCATCCCAATGTGAAACTTCAAAGTGTGATTGTTGAGAAAATTGCCTAGTAAGTATAAACACCTCCAGATAATTTTCCTTAGTCTATGACTGAAATATACTCCTACCACTGATAAACACTTTCAACATAGTAGGATACAAAATTAACACCCTACAATCAGTAGCCTTCCTACATACAAATGACAAAAACACTGAGAAGGAAACCAGGCACAATAGCCTAAATAATAATTATTTATATGTGGAGAGAGAGAGTCTTGGAATAACTCTAATCAAGCAAGGAAAGATTTACATAATAAAAGCTTTAAGTCATTGAAGATAAAAATTGAAAAAGACATCAAAAGATGAAAAGACTTCCTGTGCTAATTGGACCAAATTCAATCTACAGATTCAATGCAATCATCATCAAAATTCCAATACAATTCTTCATAAAAATTGAAAAAAATAACTTTAAGTTTGTATGGAAGTACAAAAAAACCTAGGATAGCAAAAATATTATGAATAATGAAAGAGCTGCTGATCTCAAATTGTAATACAGACAGAGCTACAGTAATAAAAACAGCATGCTATTGACATAAAAGCAAACACATTGATCAATGGGATCAAATTGAAGACAGAGGCAAAAGTCCACATACCTAAGGATCCCTGATTTTTGACAAGCCAAAAATACACACTGGAGGAAAAATAAACCAGCATCTTCAACAAATGGTGCTGGTCAAATTGGGTAGCTGCAGACAGAAGAATGAAAATCGATCCAAATCTATCAGCCTACCTAAAACAACTCCAAAGGAATCAAGGACCTCAACATAAAGCCAGAGACCTACACGAATATGCATGCCAAAGAGGATGGGGAAAGCCGTGAGGCCTCAATGCTACACAAAGAACTGCAGACAACTAAGGTATGCTAAGATTGGAAGAAATAATCCTCACCAGGGAACCCCCCACCCCCACCGCAACTGATCATCCAATACCAAATGGTGAGTCCTGAAAACATAAGTACAAATAACAGTGTACATACTAAACAGGTTATAGTTCTGAATATATGTATATACATTTAATAACAATGCAAAAGATACCACAAATTTGAAAGGGAGCAAAGGTGAGTGTATTGGAGCGTTTGGGAGGGAAAAAAGTGAAGGGAGAAATGTAATTATAATCTCAAATAAGAATAGAAACACACACAAAAACAAACAAAAGGAACCACCATTTTAAAATGATCAGAACCTTGAATCTAATAGAGAAATAAGGCAATACACTTGAACTTACAGGAAAGGACTTTCTGAACAGGATCCCAGTAGCACAGACATTAAAAACAATTTTAAGTGGGACCTCATGAAACTTTCTTCTGTACAGCAAAGGGCATCATCATTCAAGCAAAGAAATAGCCTACAGAATGGAACAAAATCTTTACCAACTATACGTTTGACTGAGAATTGATATCCAGAACATATGAAGAATCCAAAGGACTGGGCAGCAATAGCCCAATTTAAAAATGGGGCATAGAATTAAACAGAAGGTTGTTTTCTGTATTTCCAAATTTGGGGTATTTTTGTTGTTGCTGTTGTTTTCTTTGGGGTTCTTTTTCTTTTTTCTTTTTCTTTCTTTTTTTTTTTTTTTTTGGTTTTTTGAGACAGGGTTTCTCTCTGTAGCTTTGCCCCTTTTCCTGGATCTTGCTCTGTAGCCCAGGCTGGCCTCAAACTCACAAAGATCCACCTGGCTCTGCCTCCCGAGTGCTGGGATTAAAGGTGTGTGCCACCACTGCCTGGCTGGGGTTCTTTTTCATCTGCTATTTTAAATTGCCGGAATCTTTACAATTCACTATACCATTCACTTTATCTTTTCATCATTTCCAACACTAAAGATATCAATTGAAACCTCTGGTGCCAGGACCGTTTTATTTACATCTACTTCAGTCATGAACCTTTGTCCCCATAGAAGCCCTCCAACATCTCAGGCTATTGATTACTCTCCACAGACTGATGTTAAGTTAAGGCCCTATTGCTGAAGACAACACTTTCACATTTCATTCAACACAGAGAATTAGAACTTGTGACTACCTAGAAGCTTCACTCCTAATGACTAGCATCCATAGTATTGGCAGGTACTCTGCATGTTACCAGAGGAGAAAGGTAATTATCAACCCATCTAAAACCCTGTATATACATTCATGATCTGCCAGCAAGTTATGCTGGTACACCAATGGCATAAAAATTGTGGGGATAAGAAAAATTATAATAAAAATCAAGTTTAAAACATGATATCCCAGTGTAAGGGTGTTTGCTACAGTAATAAAGAATATATTTCCCCCTTTAAAAAAAATTGTGGGAATAACCAGCCACTTTCTGGTTGGATGCGAGGTCCACTCAAATATAGAAACCTGTTGACAAAGCTTAGGTGGCCAAGTTCCTGGGACTAGATAGGCCATGGACCTTGCGGAAAACAAAATACTACTGTTCTACTGAAGAAACATAACAGTAAAATGACTCCTAATAACATTCTTCTCTACCCTCAAAACACTGCCTCATTAAGCAATCATCAGGAAAGTGAAGTTTCTTCTTATAGCATATGGAACTAACATAGAGACCCCGCAGCTGGACAATGTACAAAGAATGAGAGGCTTCCGAGCACTCTGCCCTAAATGGGATGTCTTGGTTTTCATCAATGGAATGACACTTGGTACATTAACCACACTCTACAGCAGTCCCCATGCTCAGGAGTAGTTGGTCAACACAAAAGGAACTGCATTTTTATACATTTCTTATTTTTGTTTGGTTTGAGCTGGTATTTTTGTCTAATAAAAATTTTTTTAAAATTTTTTTTACCTTGTTTATTTTGAGAGGAAGAAAGAGAAAGAAGTTGAAGTTAGGTGGATAGGAATGTGGGGAGGATCTGAGAGGAGTTAAAGTAGAGAAAAGATTATGATCCAAATATATTATGTGAAAAACACTTAACTTTTGAGTTTTCATAATGTATTTTATAAAATTATATTTCTTTTTTGATACATGCTTTAAAATGTTTTGAATACTTTTTGAGTTTTTTCACATGAGCTTAAATTTTCTTTTGCAGATTAAAAGAGAAATTGATAGTTTATTGAAATTTAATTAAATTTGTGAATTAATATAGAGATAATTGACTTATTGAGAGTGTGAGTCTTCCCAAATCTAGAGTTAAATATATCTTTCCATTTGGTGAAGTTAACTTCATCTTTCAGTAGGGTTTTCCTCAAATGGTTCATACAATCCTGGCTAAGCATTTTGTCTTTCTTGTTGCTATTTAAAATACTGTCTTCTTTTCAATTGTATCTCTAATGTATTGCTTTTATAGAAAGAAAATGCTGATTCTTGTAAATTCTTGACATAATCTATCAAATTTCTTCTATTGCAGTCTCCAGATAGAGACTAGACAGGTAAGTATATGGAAGATTCATAGAATTAATGGTAGAGATAGATAGATAGATAGATAGATAGATAGATACATACATACATACATACATACATACATACATGATAGATGATGGATAGATAGATACATACATACAAACATACATAGATGATAGATAGATATATACATACACACATAGATGATAGATAGATGATGGATAGATAGATAGATAGATAGATACATACATACATACATACATACATACATACATGATAGATGATGGATAGATAGATACATACATACATAGATGATAGATAGATATATACATACACACATAGATGATAGATAGATAGATAGATAGATAGATAGATAGATAGATAGATAGGAATGTTTAGAGGTAGGTAAGGAGACCAAAAAGAGAGTGACATGGTGTTCCAAAAAGAATCTTTCTAAAAGGAACCATTAATATCCTCAAAGAGTTAAGTAATTATTGAGTCTATAAACCAAAAAGATTCTAAAGAAAGAACAAAAGAATACATTTTATTTTCAGATAGTATTTATTTTTTGCAATGTCACATTGCCTTCCTGCTCATGTGAAAAATACACGTATTATGCTTTTTTGCAATAATGCACTTAGAGAAAAAATGAAAAATTGTCATGGAAAACTAATAATAGGCCTGTTTATGCTTCTAATTACCTCTGTTATCTAGGCCAAATGAATTACCATGGTTGTTTCTTACTTGCCTACCTGTAAAATAACAGTTGTACTATATTATGTAAAGTTGTTACTTCTAAGGTCAGTGTATGACTGAATTATTCAGCAAATGATTTGTGTTTTTAATTTCTTACTAGACTTTTTACAGTAAGTGTTGTGACAAGTTTGTGAGCAGAATCTACTTCTGTCACTGAAATGGGATTTAAACACAATCAAAGATCTGGGAAACCTGTGGCCTTCAAACAGTGGATCTGAAACCATTGCAGACAGCATCTTGAACCCTTGTAGTCTTAACTAACAGTATACACAATACACAATTCAGAGTGTCACCTTTATCTACTGTTTGAGTTTTTGCTGTACCCCTTAAGGATCAAACCTGCAGCCTTGCACATGCTAAGCAAACATTCTACCACTGAGCTATATCTGAGGTCCATCATTTCTTCAAAAATTATTGATAGTGTATAAATTTAATGTATGTAACTGTGCTGGCTAGTTGTATGTTAACTTGACACAATTTATAGTTATCTGAAAGAAAAGAATCTCAATTGATAAAATGCCTCCATAATATCAGGCTGTAGGCAAGCCTGTAGGGCATTTTCTTAATTAGTGATTGTTGGGGGAGGCAGCCCATTGACTGTGGGGTCATCCCTGGGCTGGTGGTCCTACGTTCTATAAGAAAGCAGACTGAGCAAGCCAATAAGCAGCACCATCCACGGCCTGTGCATCAGCGCCTGTCTCTAGGTTGCTGCCCTGTTTGAGTCCCTGTCCTGGCTACCTTAGGGGTTGGACTATGATGTGGAAGTGTAAGCAAATAAACCCTTTTCTCTCCAACTTGCTTTTGGTCATGGTCTTTTATCATAACAATAGTAACCCTGACTAAGACATTAACATAATCTTTTGGTATAGCTATATTGTAAATTATCACTGTGGAGAAGAAAATAGTACGTATCGTTTCCCAAACTTATCTCGTTTTTGTTTCTAGTATGAGCCCCTGATATGTATGGTTTTGACTAAGCTTTAATTTATAATACAATTAGTCTTCCTGCTGTATATTAAAGCACTAAAGTTCCATATTGCATAACTGTGTAGCTTACTTCTCATTTGCTTCCTCCCTTGTCCCCTAGCAACCACTATTCTGCCCTTTTAATATACTTATCTCCTTTTATATTTCCCATACAAATTAAGTCAGGCAATATTTGTCTTTTGGACACTTTGTTTTGTCTCTCTCTCTCTCTCTCTCTCTCTCTCTCTCTCTCTCTCTCTCTCTCTCTCTGTGTGTGTGTGTGTGTGTGTGTGTGTGTTAGCACTTTTGTCTTATTGTTTGTTTTAGCCTTTGTTTTTGTTTCATTTTTTAAATTTATTATATTTGTGTTTTAATTTTACACATCAGCCATGGGTTCCCCTGTCCTCCCCCTCCAACCCCTGCCCCCACCTTCCCCCCATCCCCTCCCCTCCATTCCCATCTCCTCCAGGGCCAAGACTCCCCTGGGGATTCATTTAAACCTGGTGGATTCAGTACAGACAGGTCCAGTCCTCTCAGGGACACTTTTGTTTCATTTTTAAGAGAAAGAAACTATATTGAATAGATATGGAGAGATGGACAGCCTTGTGTTGGGGTGGGTTGGTGTTTGAATAGAAAATGCCTCTCACAGGCTTGTGTCCTCAGCTGATAGTGCTGTACTGGAAGGTTGTAGATCCTTAAGAGGTGGAGCCTTGCTGGAGGAAGTCATTCCTTGGGGTTGGGCCTTCAAGTTTGATAAACTGGGCCTACTTCCTCCATGCTCTGCTTCCTAATTTTGGTCTCAGTGTGACCAGCTGTGCCATGGTTCTGCCACTTCCATGCCTTTCCTGCTCTGATGGGATGTATGCCCTCAGAGTGTAAGTCCAAACAAGAGGCTTTCAAAAGGCTCTTGATAACAGCAGTAAGTAAGGTGATTAGTGCAGGTTGTAAAGAAAATCAGCAACAACAAGCTCTGCCTATTGTTCAATGTCATCTAATGTGAGCTCTGGTGTGTATCCTGGATAGGAACCCCTTACCGTGTCTGTCTTTCTGTCTGTCTATTGCTTGCTGTCTTGCTTGCTTTTACAAACCTGCAGGTACCTGGTCTATTAGAGAGAAGTAACAATTGCCAGAGGCTCAGCACTCAAAGTTTTTCCTGTACTTTGCCATTTGAGGTGTCCAGACCCTGGTGCCTAGAGCAGACCTCTACAAAGAATCATAACTTTAAATATAGCTGTGACTAAGTGACTTTATGTCTGGATAAAGGTACTCAGAATATTCCATCATTTTCTAGAATATTTTGTCTAGTGCCATCAAATGACCATCAACACACTTCCCCAGTTTCCATCATGTGAAATGCTAGATATACTGCACAACGGAAGATTAGGTGAGTCTCATCACCTTGAGAGAAAGAAAGTATTTCTGAGGTTCCCTGCGATGTGGCCTGTATTCAAACCCTGGGGCTACCTGTTCCTCAAATATCAAAGAGAGGTGACATTAAAGTCGGGACTTTTTCAAAATTTTATCACTTTTCAGATAAGGAAATGGAGGAGCAACAAGGTCAAGTGAGCTGCCCAGGTTCACACAGAAGACCGCCAAACTTGATTTGGACTGACTCCTGATCCTGCATCCTTTTTTTATTCTGTAATTAAACTTAGTTTATAAATAAAGCCTACTATGGGAAAAAAGAGAAAGAGAGAACATGAGATTGGGTGAGTATGGAGGAGCTAGGGGAGGAGAAAGAATATGATAAAAATATATTGTATGCAAAAGGCTTAAATTTAAAAAAGAAAAGGAAAACAAGTTAAGTCAATATATTAAGATTTGTGGCTTGACTTAGCAATCTTCTCCAGCTCATAGTTCATATCATGATGTCATAAGTCATAATCATGATGTGTTATAGATAATAAAAGTTAAGCTGGTAAGAACAAACAGGAACTAAATAGTGAGATATTTCTTTTTTTTTATTTTACATACCAACCGCTGTTCCCCCTCCTCCCATTCTTCCACCCCACCTCCCCCAATCCTACCCTCATCCTCTCCTCATAGGGGGTAAGGCCTCCTTTGAGTAGTCAACACAGACTGGCATACCAAGTTGGGGCAGGACCAAGTCCCACCCCCTGCATCCAGGATGAGTAAGGCATCGCACCATAGAGTGCAATGGGCTCTAAAAAGTCAGTTCGTGTACCCTAGATAAGTTCTGATACCATTGTCAGAGGACCCACAAACACATCAAGCCACGCAAATGTCCCCCACATTCAGAGGGCCTAGTGCGGTCCCATGCAGGCTCCCCAGCTGTCAGTCCAGAGTCTGTGAGCTCCCATTAGCTTGGGTCAGCTGTCTCTGTGGTTTTTCCCATCATCATCCTGACACACCTTACTTCTATAATCCCTCCTCCCTCTTTTCTACTGAACTCCAGGAGCTTGGTCAAGTGTTTGGCTATGGGACTCTTCATCTGCTTCCAATGAGATATTTCTTAATATAAAGCATTAAGCTTAAATTTCAATCAAGTTACTTAACAATGAAATGAATTTTTGTGACAATGAATCAAAATATAAACTTACCATAATTTCAGAAATGTGATAAAGTGTCAATAATAATTACTCGGTAACAATGTAATGTTTTGTCAACAAAAGTCATATTTATATTAACCTGAATAAAGAAGAGACTGAATAGCTATGTGTTGGTTGAAGTCATGATTTCTATGAAAACAAGTTATAACTGAGGTTTTCAGGGCAAGGGAGTGACTGTGTTGGAAGAGCTCGCCCAGCATGCAAAAGGGGTCTATTGCCAGCACATAATCTCAGAGTTGTGGCACAGGCCTGTAATTTAAGCACTTGGAACGTGGGGGCAGGAGGATCAGAAGAATAAGGTCATCTTTAGTTATGTAAACAGTTTGAAGCCAGCTTGGGTTGTGTGAGACCCCCCATCTTAAAAAGATAGATAGATAGATAGATAGATAGATAGATAGATGGATGGATGGATGGATGGATGGATGGATGGATGGATGGATGGATAAACAAACAAACAAACAAATAAATAAATGGTTTCCTTTACTGACTCCTAAACATTTGGGGAATGCAGATAAAAACTCATGAAACCATACTTCTTTATAGTCTTATGCTTTATTTTTTTAAAGATGATTTGTTTTTCTGTGTAGCTTATTGGCTTCTTCTCTGGTCTCTATTGTTCTTGAAGAGTGCAGCAAGTCCACTAGAGAGCAATCATAGCTGAGACTGGTGTAATTCTAAAGGCTTATCCCTTTGCATATGCTGTTATTTGTCCAAGAATATAATGGATCTTGATTAGCAGTCATGCAGCTGTCAGCAGCTTCAGAAAACAGCCAGTGAAAACCAATAAGGGCATCTCTGAGTTCAATGTTATGGCAAAAGGTGAGACTTAGGTCATCATCCTGCACCACCCACCACTGTGTGAAGCTGGGCATGTGCCATACATATACTTAGCATCATCATGGGATGGGCCTGTGAAATCCCCAGGTCTGTAGTGACCTGCTCTTTCACTACCCAAGAAGACAGACTCTCGGCTGAAGCAGCATACCCAGTGCATTCATCAGTGGGTCCATTCAGCGGTGTGTTGAAAAACTCTTAATTTAAGGCTATCCTTTGCCCCATTCTATTTACCTACTCCCCTCAGCTGGATTCATAATGACCAGAAATTGGAAACACCAATCTCTCAGTAGGTGAGCAGGTAAACTCTGATTGCATCCAGATGATTGCACATTATTCATTGCTAAAAATAACTGAGCTATCAAGCCACAAAAAGACAAGGGGCGGGGGACTTGAAATGCATGTTACTACGTGAAAGAAACCCATCTGAGAAGGCTACATACAGCAAGGCTCTAATTATATGATGTCTTGGGGAAAGCAAAACTATGAAGATGATAAAAGGATTGGCGAGTTTCCCAAGGGTAGTAGTGGAAAGCGATAAATAGGTGAGACACAGAGGATTTTAAGAACACTAGAGCCCCTCTGTGTGACACCATAATGTTAGGCAAATGTTATTACACATTTGTCAAAACTCATAGAATATATAAAACCCACAGAAAATGCTAATGGAAACCATGAAATTTGGATGATAACAATGGGTCAGTACTAGTTCAACACTGTAACAAAGTGCACTGTGGTGCAGAACTTTGACAGTGAGAGAGGCCACATGTATGTGGAGGCAGGGTATATGGCTATACCTACCTTCCATTTAATTTTTCTGATGTCCTAAAACTTCTTTAAGCAATATATCCTATTTAATAAAATAGCAAAGCAAAAATATAGAAGTTGTGTACATGTGACAGAAAAGACAATGAGACCTGAGGATGTGTTTCAGCAGGTCTAAAGTCTACCTATACAGTTTAAAAAAAAATTAAAGAGGTACTGTTTTGGGATATCTTTCTCTATGCTGTGAGTATGTGTTGCTCTGATTGGTTGATAAATAAAGCTGTTTGGCCTATGGCAAGGCAGCTTAGAGATGGGCAGGAAGTCCAGGCAGATGTACAGGGAGAAGAAAGGAGAGGAGAGATGTCAGCACCTGCAGGAGAAGCAAGATGAGAAAGTACCAGTAAGCCACGGCCATGTGGCAACTTATAAATTAATATAAATGGCTTAAGTTATAAGAGCTAGCTAGTGAGAAGCCTGAGCCATTAGGCCATATAGTTTGTAAATAATATACACCTTTGTGTATTTACTTGGGACTAAAGCAGCTTCAGGACGCGAGTGGGAGATATTTGTCCCAACCGCAGACAGGGTGGGACACATGAAAATTTCAGACTACAAGATAAAATTATTAAATAATTGTAACACAAATTCTAAAATGGTCTTTTAATAAAAACCCAGAGCCATATATTGGGGTAAATGCTAAAGGATCAGAGAGACAAAGGAACAAGTCACCTCTTACCTCTAAGAACTCCTCAGCCTGAAAAGCTTTTCTCAGCTGAAAGACTTTAGTTCCTTTCTCCTCATGTCTTATATACCTTTCTCTGCCTACCCATATCATTTCCTGTCTCAACATTCCTAGTTCTGGGATTAAAGGCATGTGACTCCCAAGTGTTTGGATTAAAGGTGTGTGCCTGGCTCTGTTTTCTCTCCTAAACTGAATCAATCTCATGTAGTCCAGTATGGCTTGAACTCACAGAGATCCAGATGGATCTCTGCCTCCCGAGTGCTGGGATTAAAGGTGTGTGCCACCACAGCCTGGCCTCTATGTTTAATCTGGTGGCTTGTTCTGTTCTCTGATCTTCGAGCAAATTTTATTAGAGTACACAATATATCACCACAAATAATAGTTCAAGAGTATTTCTCAAACTAAATAATGCAAATCCACAGGAAAAACAGCACACCAGTGCTGGGCAGTGGTGGTGCATGCCTTTAATCCTAGCACTCATGTGGCAGAGGCAGGTGGATCTCTGTGAATTCAAGGCCAGCCTGGTCTAGAGAGTGAGCTCCAGAACCGCCAGGGCTAAACAGAAATACAAGGAAACCCTGTCTTGAATCCCTCCCCCCAAGTGTCTGCAAACCCTCTCCCTGCTTCCCCCCCCACACACACACACATGAGCCCACTAGTAAAAATTACACAAATACACACAAGAGCCCACCAGTAAAAATGCACGAGTGATCCCTCCATACTTGTTTTCTTATCATAACAGGAGAGCCTGGAGTAAGATTATATTGTAAAATACATTGTTCTTTTGTTTAGTTCTCATTTAAAGTGTAGAAATATATCACAGTCACTTGAGTAGAGCTTTCATTTGAATTGGTTGACTGAGCCAGGGTGCTAATGAGGCCCCAGTCATAAGCCCAACTCCTGTGTGGGCCATTCAATCTCTTCTGTTTCCTGGCCAGACCCTTAACATTAAAAAAGGAGAAGAAAGCTGAGAAAAGTACAGAGAAAAGTAGAGAGGAGTTGCTACAAAGCCATCAGCAATATAAGAAAAAAAAAAAAAGAAGATTCAATTACCTGCCCTGGTGAAGGTTCTACATCTTAACCTATAAATGCACCCCCCCCACTTTAGATAACCAAAATATTCATAAATTACTTTATATAATAAATAGGTTACTACCAACACCCTAGATTTGGATCATCAAACATTCTCTGGAAAAGGAAATGCTTGGGTTCTCCTGTATTTTTGGTGGTTTCCTAGTCTTCTTTATTGACATAAAAATTCAAGCAAGAGCCCAAAAGTAATTTTTCAGGCCAGTATTTCCAGGCACACGAATTTTATATGCCAGTCAGATTTATTGTAATAGGAATAGAATGAATTAAGTCAGCTGCTTCTAGATGATGTTTGTGATTGATTTTCCAGAGCACCTTGGAGACTGTTCGTTTATCTCCTACTGCTCTCGGCATATTTTTTTTCACCTCTCCTCCTTGGTACCTGTAAATGCACGAAGCTACATAGTTTGTCCAACCAAAATGCTTAGCTCTATCACATCTCACAGGGATGCTTTTTCCCTTCCCTTGGTTGCTGCTCTCGTGTCAAAATCTCTGAAAGATTTTTTGTTTCCTGTCTCTCTCTATTTCATGCTTGCTTTCTAATGACTCCTTTAGCAATATCCAAAGAGATTATTTTGAATGAAAAAAAGACCAGCATGAAGAAAATCATCTCCTACTACTCCTGTTTTTTAAATATAACATTCTATTCATCTTAGAGAGTTTAGTTGAAAAAATTTTAAAGTGAATATTAATCAACCCATATTGTAAGACATTGAATGAGTCTCCTGTCCTTTCTACATCAATCTTATCCTTGTAAGCAGCAAACAATAAGGTGTCTAAGCTACTTTCTCATTTTTAAGTCACTGATTTATCAGTGGTTTCTACTTAAACACTCCAAGTAAAATGAAAAAAAAAAGTTAAAAAAAAAAAAAAACAGAGCAAAAGCACTTCAGCATAATGTGGTGAAGGTCACATGGTTGGTTTGTCTGTGGCATTCAGAAATAGCCTGGTAAACCTAGTACACCAGACAGTCTTCCCACTCAATTGTAAATCATTTAAGCTCAGATTGAAGTATAATACCTTACCTTGGTCTCAGTGCCACGGTAGTCATTTTATTGTTTCTGGCAAAGAAGGGAGGAAAAAATGAAAACTAATATAGTGGTTGAAAAGTCAAATCTCTTTAACAGACTAAGCTTTAAAAACTTACTGTTTTCCCCCAAGTCCTTCCTTCTGCACTCCAGACCCGGTCGTGTTTGAAGAACGTATGAAAATCATTAGTTCGTCTTCTCTAGGGATAAGTACGCCTCCTCTACTAGGAAGAACCCTGGAAAAGGGATCAGAAAGCCTAGGCATCAGTCCTAGTTGGGCCACTAACTAGCTGCGTTTCTTTGAGCAAGTAGTTTCATGCCTCTGCCTTTCAGTTTTCCTATCTTTATAAATAATAGGGTTGGAACAGAAAACTGCTAAGATCCTTTTAGCCCCAACTTGATGCTATGATTGATAAAAGAAAACAGCACAATACAAGTGAGATTATGAAGTAAACAGAGGGCCAGTATGAGGCTAACTGGTTGGTCAGAGCAGGAGACAAAGTGGAAAGAACAATGAAAAAAGCCAGGAAGCTGTAAAGTCCGTATGCTGTAAGCTACTTAAGAGCAGTATTCGATACTATTTACTACAGGGTAGGTACTTCAAGAGAGCCTGAACTCATCTCCACAATTAAGGTGTCCTTTTTATAAGCTGATGCAGTTGCCAATCAAAAGAAAGATGAAAAGGGGAGTCTTATTTTGGGCTCCTCTAGCAGGCTGCCACAGACCATGTGGCTTAAACAACAAATACTTATTTCTCACAGACCTCAAGTCTGGAAATCCCTAGATGAAGGTGCAGGCCAGCTTGGTGTTAGTGAGGGGTACTTTTTCAGTGTTTCTTCTTCACGTAGCAAAAAGTAGGTGAGAGAGCTATTAAAGGGCTCTTTCATATTTCCTCTTTTTTGTTTTGGCAATACTAGGGATTGAACCTAGGACTTGGTGCATGCTAGGGAAATGCTTTACTATTTAACTGTATCCAAAGCCCCTGGAGTTTCTTTTATAACGGTATTAATACCATGTATGAGAGCTCTACTCATATAACTTATTTCCTCTAGGCTCCACCTCTAAAATGGCATCAAAATGGCATCTAGAGTTTCTTTATGTATTTTGGGAGTCTAAAAATGTTCAGTCTATGACAAATAGGTTAAAAAACAAAGAGTCTTAGCCTTTAATAATTTTCTAAAGAAAGACAGGATCTCACCAACAAAAGACATGAAGATCATTTGGTAACCTGTAGTGGGTAGCCATCCCAGCATTGGCCTGGAAGTTCCAACCCCCATTGAGGCTTCGGTAATGGTCACGCCCACAAGGCGGGACGGAGGAGGAAACGGAAGACCCAAGAGAGGGAGGAGGGGTGCGTGCTCTCCTGGTTCCCAGACGCTGGACACAGGAGGTAGACTGAGCAGAGTTCTCCAGAGAACACTGCCAGACTGCGCCATACCTTTGCTAGACCCTGCAACCTACCTATCCCTTCATTTGTAAGTTACCCCACAAAATAAACCTCCCTTTTAACTACAAGGAGTGGCCTTAATAATTTCACCAATAGTAACCTAGAGGACAGACTGTTGTTTCTGTCGGGCACCAGTGACATCATTGGTGATATGAGGAAATTAAGCTGAAACATGGTGTTCTAGTTTCACCCAGTTTGCTACTGTGATAAATAACATAACCAAAGTGACTTTTGACGGAAGGGGGTTTATCTCACTTTACAGATTACAGTCCATAATTGAGGGAAGTCATTGCATGGATTCAAGGCATGCTTTTCCACACAGTATTAACTACAATCAAGAAAGTCACTTCACAATCATGAAGTACAACAGGGACCATAGAGGCTCATATTTAGCTAGCTGAGAACTCTTTGCCTAACAATAGTGCCAAGCACAGTATATCAAGCTCCAGTACCTCAACTAGCAATCAAGACAACCCTCCACAGACATTCTCACAGGTCAATATGATCTGGGTAACCCCTCAAGAGAGACTCCCCTCTCATGTGACTCTAGGCTCCTTAAGTTGACAGTTAATATTATTTAGAAAAAAACGATAAACATTCTATGGGGCCATTCACCCATGTACAGAAATCTAGCCAAATTAATTCATTTTCTGTGTTCCCTTTGGATAGGGGTATTATCTAGTCCACTTGAGTAAATAAATAAGCTTAACTTTCAGACGATTCTTCCAGAACCATTCTTCTGAATTGAGAGATGTATATGAATTAACTGTAGGTTGATAAACTCTAGACTACAAGGTATTAATCCTGGGTTTGTAATCCAGTAGTTCTGCAATTATAACTACCAATTCCAAGTCCTATGTCTCAAGTAGGTGATGTTTTCAGCAATAAGGTGTTAACTTTAAATTCTAGAAGGCAGCCAAGGGCAATGGCAATAGCTTATATTGTCTGGGGGTCTCTCAGACTCCTCTGACCAACACTGTGAAAGGAGACTTCACACACCTGGCACTTTATTTATTTATTAAAATGTTTATGGCTCCTGGGGGAGCATTGTCACCCTTTCTCTCTCTCTCTCTCTCTCTCTCTCTCTCTCTCTCTCTCTCTCTCTCTCTGTATTATATGTGTGCTTCAATATAAATTCTAGGATTGTTTTTCTATACCTGAAAAGAATTTCATGGACTTTTGATAGCATTATATTGAATCTGTAGATGTCTAAAAATTTCTTGGTATTTAACCTCTTTTAGAGTTGTTCAATTAGATCTGCAATAGAGCATTTTTGATGCAAGTGTAAGTCACCAGCACAGAACACAAAAACAAAAAGCCCTCTTCATATGGTACATACATAGGTATTTTACTTTATGACATTATTGTAAATGAAGTTGGATTCCTGGTTTCTTTTAGAGGAGTTTATCAAAAGCATGTAGAAAAACCTACTCTTTAGTGTATGTTTGTTTTCTATCTTCCTACTTTGCTAAAACTGTTTATCTGCTCTGAGTTTTCTGTTAGAGTCTTTAGGGTCTTTTAAGTACAGGATATGATTGCCTGCAAGTAGTAGACACCTTTGTTCCAGTCCTAACTTAAGATAAAGTACTTTCAGTGTTTTCCTATTGAGTGTAATGGTGCATTATATATATATAGATCTATTGAACACAGCTTTCAATATGTTAAGGTATGATCCATCTAGTGCTCTTAATTCCACTCACATTGTTTGTTGATTTGTATATATTAAAACAACCTTGCACTGAGCGGTGGTGACTCACGCCTTTAATCCCAGCACTTGGGAGGCAGAGGCAGGTGGATCTCTGTGAGTTCAAGGCCAGCTTAGTGTCCAAAGCAGGTTCCAGGAAAGGCACAAAGCTATACAGAGAAACCCTGTCTTGAATAAACCAAAATAAATAAATATATAAAATATATAAAATAAAATAAAATAAAACAACCTTGTATCTCCACTGTAGTTAGAGTTTTCCTACCTGGCCCAGAGTCAGGACAAATCTCTCTCACCCACCAGTCCCACAGTCTCTCAGACCCAACCAAGTAAGCACACAGAGACTTATGACTTACAAACTGTATGGCCGTGGCAGGCTTCTCGTTATCTACTTCTTCTATCTTAAATTAACCCATTTCTGTTAGTTTATACTTTGCCACATGGCTTGTGGCTTACCAGTGTCTTTACATGTTGCTTCTCATGGCGGTGGCTGGCGGTGTCTCCTCCAGCCTTCTACTTTCCAGAATCTCTTCTCTTTGTCCCGCCTATACTTCCTGCCTGGCCACTGGCCAATCAGAACTTTATTTACACAGAGCGATATCCACAGCACTCCACAATGAAATTAACTTGATTATGGTGTGTGACCTTTTTAGTCTATTCTTAAATTCAGTTTGCAAGCATTTTATTAAGTACCTTTATGCCCATGTTCACCAAGGCAATTGGTCCACAGTTTTCTTATTTAATTGTGTTCTTATCATGCTATTGTGGGCTGTAAAGAATGAATGAGTTTGAAATCATTCCTTCTCTATTTTGTGGAGAATTTTCAGGAGCATTGGTGTTAGTGATTTTTTGAAGGGTAGAATTAAGCATTGAATCTGTTCAGTCCTGCATTCCCTTTAATACATGTTCTAGACTACTTCCATTTAATTGCTTTTTATTGATATGTTTTGATCATTTATACCCTCTGGAGTCAACTTTGCTGAATCACACAATTTTGTATAGATTTCACAATGTATAGAATTATAAGTTTTATAAAACATTCTCCATTCGCTTGAAATCTTCTTTTCCATCCTTGCCAATAAGGTGTATGTCTTACAACCACTTGGATCTTGATTTTAAACTAATCAGCCTATATACATGATTTAATTGGATACCCTATTATTGAGAGGTGTATGTGCATTCCTTTAATTTTGTTGTTTTGCTTCCTGGATGGTTTGGGTTTGTTCTTTCTTTCTCCCTTATTTATGCTGGCTTACAGAGTTGAAAATATTTTATTTTTCCTAATTCTCATTATCTATTCTTCTATTGAGATTTATTTTTCCCAAGTGCTTATGATTGTGAATTTCCTTTTTCCTCTTCTCTGTGTATGATTTATTTATCTTCAGCAGTGCTGAATGGTCATGGAGTATTTCAGTTTTTTTATTATCTTGGAAGGTCTTTATTCATCAATTTTAAAGAATAACTGATCATTTTTGTTGGTAGGTTCCAGGAGTTAGATTATAATACAACATTCTCTCTTGAATTTTAGAGTTTCTTCAGAAAAATCTGTTAACATGGAAGAATAATCTTTGTAGTTAATCTGTCACTTTCTCTTGTGGATTTTACTATTGTTTCAGTTGCATTTTAATTATGACATGGAGATGATCTTTCTTGGTCATATTGATTGGATTCTAAATTCTTCCTGCTTTAGATATCCATATAGTTCCATAGAGTTGGGAAATTGTCTTCAGTAATCTCATTGGATAAATTTTCTATGCTACTAGTCTACATCTCTGTTTTGTGTGGTACACCAAAAATTCATTTTTATCTTAATCATACCCCAAAGGCCATAAAGATCATGGTCATGATTATGTTTTTCTCTTTATTGCTATCTGAATGTAGAAGATACTCAACTTTGTCTTCATTTCCTGATAGTCTTCCACTATTTTTATTAATAATGATTTCTCTTATTTTTATTTCATTAGTTATCTTTTTATCTGCAAGATTGTCATACTATTTTCAATATCTCTCCCTTTCTTTGCTAAACTTCTCCTCTAGGTCTTGAATTAACTTTATCTCTCTTATGTCTCTATTTACCTCTCCTTAGAAGTTATTGATACTGTAAAAATAGACTCTTTGTTGTCGGACACAGAAGAATAAGGCAGAAAGATTGCAAGAGCCAGAAGGGGCCAAGAGAACAAGGCCCTCTGAATCAATTAAGCAATGTGCATATGGGCTCACAGAGACTGAAGCAGCAAGCTCAGGGCCTGGGTGGGTCTGCACCAGGTCCTCTGCATACATATCTTAGAGCTATTAGCTCAGTATTTTTATAGGACTCCTGACTGTGAGAAAATGTGGCTCTCTGACTCTTGTGCCTTCTCTTGGGACTCTTCTCTTTCTGTTGGATTGCTGTGTCCAATTTTGATATGATAGTTTTTGCTTCATCTTATTATATTTTATTTTGTCATGTTTGGTTTTTATCTCTTAGAATCCTATATTCTCATGAGAGTCAGAAAGGGAGTAGATTTGGAGGAGAGGAGAGGTAGGGAGGAATAGAGGGAGGAAAAACTATAATCAGGATATATAGTATGAGAAAAGAATCTATTTTAAATAAAAGGAAAAACAGAACAAACTCAAAAAATAGAGTTTTGAATTCTTTGTAAACCATTTTAATCATTTCAGTATCTTTGTTTGCATTCAGTTTTTGAAATGTTATAAACTCTTGCTTTGTTTTTTTTCCCTTTCTTCTGTTTCTTCATTGTTACTAAAACATTTGTTGAAAAGGACAAAGATAAGATAAAAATGAATTTCCTGTATTTCTACATGTCCTATAGTCCTGTATTTCCCCATATTTATATGGGGGTCTACTGGTGAAATATTTAAGGCCACTCCACCTAGTTAAAAGAGAGGTTTATTTTGTGGGGTAACTTACAAATGAAGGGATAGGTTGCAGGGTCTGGCAAAGGTATGGCACAGTCCGGCGGTGTTCTCTGGAGAACTCTGCTTGGTCTACCTCCAGCGTCCAGGGTCCCGGAACCAAGAGAAGCCTCTCCTCTGGATCCTGGGTCTTCAGCTCCCTCAGCCCCGCCTTGTGGGCGTGACCATTACCGAAGCCTCAATGGGGGTTGGAACATCCAGGCCAAGGCTAGGATGGCTACCCATACAGGGGTCTTCGTAGTGAGCAGGTCTGTTTTGTAGTCTTAACCCCAGCACCACTTAGGTGAGGGACAGGAGAGATAGCTGCAAGTAAAGTGCTTTCCACACAAGCATAAGGACCAGAGTTTAATCCCCAGAAAACCTACAGAAAAAGCCAGGTGAGGTTGCTGCGTGCTTGTAATCTTGGTGCTGGGTCGGCAGAGAAGGGAGGCCAGCCAATCTGGCTGAGTCAGCAAACCAGATTCGATGAAAGATCTTGTCTGAAAAAATAAGGTGGAGAAAAATTGAGGAAGACACTTGATCTCTGGGCTCCATAAGCACGTGTGCATACACACACACACACACACACACACACACACACACACAGCACAGAAATTGTGTGTACAGTAAAGCACTGCATTCATAGCATGCAATACTCTGATGTGAGCTGAGGTCCTTTAGGCAGCGGTCATTGTGGTTTTGTGGCGTGATGGCATGCACAGTACAAAGTGCACAAGTTGTACATTCAGAACAACAGCTAAAATGATGTTGTGGTATGCAACAAGGTTGAGGGCTACAGAAACACCTTATATTTATTTATTTTGCGATTGGTTTGACTTCAATTTTCTGTTATTACACATTTGAAAAATCTTTACTATCACCAAATTTGTTATGACCTTCATATTTAGTTACATGACATCATATGGGACTGTGACTCTGTTTAAGACACTGGGATTAAATAGATAATCAAAACATATATCAAAATAAAGATTGCTCACTTCAAGCATTTAAAGAGTTTAGACTTTTATCATTTATTTTTATTAGATCTTTGAGAATTTTGTGCAATCAATTTTGGCCATGTTCACCCTCTTCCCTGGCTCCTCCCAGATCCCCCTCCTTTCCTTTTCCACCCAACTTTGTGTACTCATTTTTTTCATCCATTAAGACCAATTTGTGCAGCTCATACATTCATAATTTGTGACTCTCCACTGGAGCATGGTTCACCTGCCAATGACAACACTCTTAAAGAAAATGTGTGGTGTATGGTGTGTGTGTGGTGTGTGTGTGGTGTGTGTGCATATGCATGTGAGTGCATGTGTGTGTGTGTGTGTGTGTGTGCATATGTGTGTGCATGTGTGCTTATATGTGGGTGTTTCTTGTGCTCTTTGTTTCTTTTTTTCTTTTTGTTGGTTAGTTTGCTTGTTTTGTTTTATCCATGTTTGTTCTTTTTTGTGTCTGTTTTCTTAAGAGATGGAGAAAGAAGGTGTGGAGTTGTAATGGTGGGGAGGAGGAAAGGATCTGGGAAGAGATGAGATAGGGGAACTGTGATCAGAATATCTCATATGAATATAATTTTATTTTAAATAAAAAGAATGTTTAAAAAGAAAAAAAAAATACCTTCTTTCTTTCTCCTAGCATCCTTGGCTAGGGATGGGGCTTCTTTTCCACATCCTCTCTCCATTGTTGAGTCTGGTCTGGACTGAGGTCACATGAGGCTTATGCATACTGTCATAACCACTGTGAGTCCATAAATGCATCTGACATGTTGCATTTATGTCCAGAAAATATTATTTTTTTATATTTATGCATCACCTCTGGCTCTTAGTCTTTCTGTCTCCTCTTCCACAATAATTCCTGAACTTTGGGAGGAGGGTACATGATATAGATGTACCATTAGGGCTAAGCATTACACAGTTTTTTTATTTTCTGTACTTTGACCAATTATGGGTCCCTGTGTTAATCACCATCTACTACCAACAGAAGCTCCTTTGATGAGTGCTGAGAAATAACTACAGGTATAATGGTGTGCTCTCATGGTAACAGTTACTTGGCAAACTAAATAAAGAGGATCATTTGAACCCAGGAGCTAGAGGCCAGTCTGGGTAATATGACAATGTTACAATTCTTTAAAAATTATATTTGTGAAAATACCATTTGTGGTAATCCTACTAAAAACTTAGCATTCATTCATTAATCCAGAATATAAAATTTATATATCAGCTTTCAATTAGTATGATTTCACTATCTACCAGTGACTGGAGTATACATTTAGAGGAATTGTTATTAAATTATCACAATAACCTCATAAATAGAAAGGTAATATTGTTTTCATTATTTAATTTGAATAAGGAAACTGATGTGCAATAACACTTATTCCTGGTTAGTAAAGATTATCCCTTGCATTTTTCTCTGTCCTTGTTTTACAGTTAGCATGTATCTTTTTATAAAAGTATGAGAGCCATTCTAAAAGCAAGCTTTTAAATGAATAACTGTGAGCATTTTTGAGTCAGTGAGCAGTTCTTTTCTCTTGCTGCTCTGAACTCTTTCTCCTGGGCCATGCCGTTAACTTCTCTAGCTTTCACCAGAGTAAATGGCCCCCAAAACTGAATTTTGATTCCAGTAACTATGTTATTGGTTCCAAGCACAAATTATTAGAAACTAGTCATCTCATCTTGGATACTGTAAAACAATTAAAATTAATGTGTTCTAACAATACTTATCAATTGCTCAAAATTGCTCTTCCTCAGTACTTCTTAATAGCAGTTCATTGTGCCATCTGAATGTGCAAGCCAGGTCTCAGTGACTTATTTTTCATTTGTTCCCTTCTCTTGCCCTCTATGTCCAATCTATCTCCAAGTATATACTTCTCCTAAAATATGCCAAATCTGCCTACTTATCTCCATTTCCGCCACTGTCAAGCCACTTGCATCTCTTATGATTACTTCTTTTAATATTTTTGTCTTCTTATAATTTATTCTTTTCAAATAACCTAGATAGATATTACTAAATTTAAAAAGAATTCTGCTGGAATCTCTCAGTGAATCTTCATTGTTCTTAAAATAAACTTCAAGCCTTTACCATGACTGTTGAGGCAGAAACTGCAGCTTTAATGTCCAATGTTTCCCCAGTGTATAGAAAGATAATATTGTTAGGAATAGTAACAAGGTGGGTAGACAATAAAACCGTCTCACAGTATTATTATTGTAGCTGAAGTGGCCATCCAACACAATTCTAGCCAGCATAATAATACAAAATCTATAGGATAGTATTTCCTGGAAAACGTCACTTTCCTGATAGAAAAGTGGCACATGTTCTTGTTGTCCATTGCCATCCTTTTTCTCCTTTCCAGAGGTGAAGAAGCCATCTTAGAAGATAATGATGAGAGTCATTTTATTATCACAGAATCACAGAATGGAAAGGCAGAGGCTTGGATCCATTACACTTGAACTAGCCCCGCGCTGCTGACATTGAGATTCATCTTATGAGAAAAGAAGCACTACAACTTGGTTCCTGTTCTATGCAGCCCAAACAATCCTCAAAGAAACAATTCTGTATGATATGGCCCCTGCCTACTTCACTCTTATCCCAAGCAGCTCTTTTCCTCTATTACAGTCACCGTGACTGGCTGTGTCTTTCTTTTTGGACCACTAAAACCATTTTCCTTCTTCAGGGTATTTGCATGTGCTGCCCTTTTTTTTGCCTGAAATAATTATGCTGTGCTCATGTCCATCTTACTTCTGCTATTACTCAGCTCTGGGTTTAAGGACCATCTTCTCAGCAGGCACTTATCTGGGCAGCTCAGGCTAGACTGAATGTTTTCATAGCACCCTGCACTTTTCTTTGTCGCATATTTTTTTTAATTAGTTTCATTATTTTCTTCTTTTAGTTGACTACCTGTCTTCTCATGATAGACTGGACTGTCAGGAACTGTGTTTGCTTGTACACTCCTGAAATGCCCAGCTATCCTCTATATCAGTGCCTGTCACATAGAGAACACTAAATAAACATCTACTAGTAAATGGCAAAACCACTGAAATGGCATGTCCTTTGTGACATTTTTTTTTCTCTCCTGAATCAGAATTTATTGTGACTCCTTCCAGGTTTCCTTGACATTTTGTTTTGTTTTAACTCCTGTGTTAATTCAACATTTTTAGCAAAGAATGGGTTTTATAAAGGGTCTCAAGGCCTATTTATCTATGAAGCATGTAGAAATACTTCTAATGCAGCATTCTGAGGGCAATGGTTAAAGGATCAGCAAGATACAAAGATAACACAAGGAAAAGGCCAGTGACCTCAATGAGGGGGTAGAGATAAGAGAGAGGAAGGCATTCAGGAAGTAGAAAGATTGAAGCCACATATTGAGGGCTAACTGGAAATTTTCTAGCTGAACAAAGAGGAGGAAGGAAATACAGACAACGCAGGTAACATACAATGGGCTATGGTGTGAACAAGCTGAGTATGCTTTTCTATTTCTTTTTATTTTATTTTATTTTTTGAAGCTGAGTATGTTTATCAGCAGAGTATTAACTATGAGGGGGGCATCAGAGTTATAGTGTGAGAGACACATTCAAGGAAACCATCTATTCTCATAAACATGGGTTCTCCATGGGAATGCTCTTATGACCTTAAAAATCTTGACCAAAGAATTGCAGAGCAAATAGAATCATGATCTGTTTTTAATTTTGTTTTGTTCTTCAGAATTTTTGTGAGCAACTTCAGTTATAATCCTATCTCCAAGTTATTTTCCTTTGAGACATTAGCATGAAAATGGAGCCATATGCACCTGCCTCATTGCCCTGCCCATCTACCATCACAACTGGTTTCATGTCTGGAGGAAATTTTCCAGAGCTACAGGTAAAGGGATACACAAACTCAAGACTGTAAAAGCACATTAATGACTAATCAAAGGACTTCAAGCAAAGGAGAGATTGTCCTCAGTTTTGAGTCTTAAGAAAACTTTAAATGCAATAGAAAATGCTTAGAACTGTATTATAAGAGTAAAAATAACTATCGATCCTCAACTGATTCAGTAGAGATTGAGAGTCCACATAGTAGAATTGTGGAGATAATCAAGAGCCAGAGTTAACTGGAGGTAATAATTGATTAGGCATGGAAATGAATAGAAGAGGAAGAGATCATGAGCCCCTGGATTTTCTGGTCTAGAGACCATCCATTGTGTCCTTCAAGCAAGAAAGATAATAGATAAGGAAGAGTATGGTTTAGAAGAAGCTACAATTAATTCAGCCTGGGTGATGTGGCATTTAATATCTCCAAATGGAAGTATCCTACTTGCTAAATGGGTGCATGGATCTGGAGCTCCAAGAGAGCAGCCTAGATGAAAGGCATATATTTGAATCTTGTCTGAGAGGATGATAATCTAATCTAGTCCAGTGCTTCTCAACCTTCCCAATGCTGCAACCCTTTAATGCAGTTCCTCATGTTATGGTGACCTCCCCCAACCATAAAATTATTTTCATTGCTACTTCAAAATTGCAATTTTCTACTGTTATGAATCATAATATAAATATCTAATATGCAAGTTATCTGATATGCAATCCCCAAAGGGGTGGCAATTCACAGGTTGAGAACCACTAAGGTTATGACAGTGACTATAGAAATTCTGTCCAATGAGGGAAGAACATCTTTGAAAGGTGTTAGAATTTAGAGCACATTAATACCTGGTGATTAGGGGATAAAATAGACATTAAAAGTTGAGGTGGTTGTAAGACAAACCTGTGGTTTCTGGCTCAAACTGGATCACTTCAAACCATATGGAGAAGCCCTAATTTCCCATATCTTAGAATTTGGAAATATGGTCCTCAAAAAGGTAATTAAATTAAAATATTGTTGTACAGCTGACACTTTATTCAATATGACTAGTATCCTTTTAAAAAGAGATCAGGAACCTGGTGTGATAGTGCAGAGGGATGCTGTAGGATGTTCTGTATGTCAAATATGTTGCTCTGATTGGTTAAAATAAATAAAGTGCTGATTGGCCAGTAGCCAGGTAGGAAGGATAGGGTAGGCGGGACAAGGGGAAGAGAATTCTGGGAAGTAAAGGCTGGGGCAAGAGAGACTGCCCCCACCACCATGACAAGATGTAAGGTACTGGTAAGCCACGAGCCATGTGGCAAAGTATAGATTAATAGAAATGGGTTAATTTAAGATAAAAGAAGTAGATAACAAGAAGCCTGCCGGCCATACAGTTTATAAGTAATATAAGTCTCTGTGTACTTACTTGGTTAGGTCTGAGCGACTGTGGGACTGGTGGGTAAGAGAGATTTGTTCTGACTGTGGGCAAGGCAGGAAAACTCTAACTACAGAGGGAGGCAGAGATGTAGATCTCTGTGAATTCAAGGCCAGCTATGGCTACATTGTGGACCCTGGAGTGACAGGAGGCGGGAGGAAAGGAGGGAGGGAGGAAGGAAGGATGGGAGACTAGAATACCAACACTAAGAAATGCAAGCACCATGTGATCAATAAGATAGTCATGTAGAAGTGAAAGAAGGACAGCTCACAAAACAATTATGAAGCAGGCAGAAAGACTGTATGAGCCAGAGGGGAAAGAGGACACCAAGAAAACAGACTGACACACAGAGGAACTCACAGAGACTGTGACAGTATTCATAAGTCCAAACCAGATGGGGTCCCCCGCCACTGAGATGGGGAAGTAGATAGGAATTCCCATCCCCAACCAAGAGGCTATCTCCAATTAACAGCCTCTCACAAAGGAAAAATAGGTTTCTCCAAGGGAGTTTCACTGGGTGCACAAACTACAGTTAAGAGCAGGCCCCATGCTCAGCAGTAGATGGACAACACAAAATGAACTCAGTGGGATTTGGGGAGACTTTTTTCTCGTTTTGCTTTGTTTAGACTTTTTTTTTTTTTTACATTTTTTTGACTTTGCTTGTACACTGTGGTTTCCGTTTGTGTGTTTTTATGGGTTTTGTTGGGAGGGGGTCTTTGCATATGTATGAGTTTCTCATGCTTTTTCTTCTTTCTTTTTGTTAGTTTGTTCATTGTTTTATCCCTTTTGGTTTTGCCTGTCTGTTTTCTTTTTGTTTTTTTTTTTTTGTTTTTTTATTTTGTTTTGTTTTTTTGAGATAGGGTTTCTCTGTGTGTAGCTTTGCACCTTTCCTGGAACTCACTCTATAGCCCAGGCTGGCCTCGAACTCACAGAGATCTGCCTGGCTCTGCCTCCCAAGTGCTGGGATTAAAGACATGCGCCACCACCGCCTAGCTGCTTATCTGTTTTCTTAAGAGAGAAAAGGGTGGGGAGGTGGGAAGGACCCAGGAGGAGATGAGGGAACAGGGGGACTAAGATCAGAATGTATTCTATGAAAATAACTTCATTTCAATAATAATAAAATTAACAAAAATAAATTAAATGAGATATATATTAGGAAGGAAGGGATGAAGGAAGATGACATCTTGATCTTGATTGTAGCCTCCAGAACTGTAAGAATAAAAGTATTTTGTTTTGTTTTCTAAGGAATATATTTTCTACATGCAAGTCAGTAATTAGGCAATACTTTGTCATGGTAAGCCCAGAAAACTAACTGTAGTCACCAATCAAGATTAGGATTATGGGAAAGAAAATAGGTCTGGGGAAGGAAGTATTAAAAAAGAAAGTTTGATAGGTAGCATACTGAGTTACATTCAGATACAGATGATTGCGATGCTTAAATGGCTTTGAAATTAAAAGACAGAACTGGATTACAGGTACAAATTTCGATGGCATTGCTATATAAGTGATATATTAACTCCAGGACTGGATGAGTTCATTTAAGCAGCTAATATAAAGTGAGAAAAAAATCATGAAGCAATATAATGAATGTCAGCATTAAGGGACCACCTAAAGAAGAGAAACATAATCATAGAGATGGAATAAAGAGAGAAAGCTCACAATTGCTCTTCATTATATCCTGGTTTTAATTATAATTATTTCAATACATGTTGATCTTGGGACGCACAGTGCTTTTACATAATGAGGCACACTATCTGATTTACTTCTGACTCTCCAGTACCCAGAAAAGTACCTGAAACTTAATATCCCTGTGATAAATATTTGCTTAATTGAATGGAATTGAAATTAAAACTTTGTTCCCTCTTTTGCTCTGTTTGCTTATTTCTGGACTGTGCAGCATGTATTGCCACTGGTATTTTAAGTTCATAGTGAAAAATCATTTCAATGTGTCCTAGGCTTGATCCCCTTCCAACCCAACCCCCAGGACAATAGTTTTCATTATAACCTGTCTTTGCCATTCTGGATGGAATTCTGTGCACAGAAGTTATATACATATATGGGTATATCTATGTAACAAATCGCAGCACAGGAGCCCCCTGGGCTCCCTCCGGCTCTGGTATGACATATTTGAGCCATATAAATTCAGCTTCTCCTCTGGCATCTGTTAGCCGGCTCACTTGCAACTCCACCTCAGCAGTGGTCTCAGTCCTCTCAAAGCAGGAAAAGAGCACTGTGTGCTGGGAGACTATGGCAAAGAATCCTCCAGAGAACTGTGAGGACTGTCACATTCTAAATGTAAGTTGATTCATATATTTTCCCTTTTGAGCAGAAGCATGGTTTCACAGATTTATCGTATTGCAATGTGAACATTAGAAAGTGAAATTGAAGGAGTCTTTGAGTTATGGCTTGCTATTTTGAGGGTTATTGTGTATTGTTTCATTCTTTTTGTTCTTTGCTTAGGCAGAAGCTTTGAAATCCAAGAAGATATGTAAATCACTGAAGATTTGTGGACTGGTGTTTGGTGTCCTGGCCTTAACTCTAATTGTCCTCTTTTGGGGGAGCAAACACTTCTGGCCCGAGGTATCCAAGAAAGTAAGTAACAGACACTTACCCAGTGTTTCCTTTCCGAATTTGATTGAATTTAACTAGTGATTAACATGTGAACTAATATGAAAATGAAAATTCTTAATCTTTTTTAAAATTCTGTCAGGGGCATAGAAAATGAAATCAAGGTTTATCTTTCATTTGTTTATTTAGGTGAGGGGAAACTATCTTCTGCATTTTGGTTAGAAGTGACAAGAAGTAAATTTACCCACTCTTTTATGGTTGACTTGAAGGAGTTAAATCTCCTGGAAGCTTTTTTTAATGTAAGAAAAAAACTACTTTCCATCTTTCTTTCCATTATCTGGGCAGAAACTGATGGCAAAGTAACCAGACAGTCACATAGAAAGAAATCACCTGAACTGGCAGCAAATACTTTTCAGGGATTATGTCCTGACTTTAATGCATCGGCTGTGAGGACAGGCAGCAAGGCAAACTCCTTTTTATAAGAAGCAATTATCAAATCTGAGTTCATAATTTTTGTTACTTAACCAGAACTAGAGCTTCCAATGTTATTGTTATTGCTGGACTCACGTGCAATAGACAAGTTTAGATGTGACCCAAAGAAAATCATAGTTCTTTCTTGCTAACAATTTCCATTAGAATGAGAGGAACTACAACCCATGAAGATGGGCTTTGGGGCTTTGCCATATTCTTCTCTATTTGTGGGCCGTTATTGTTGCTGCTGCTACTGCTGCTGGTGTTGATTTTTGGTCATGAGATGCTCATTTCTACTTAGTAGCTGATGTAGGGAAGAAAAGGCACAGATCCAGGAGGGAAAATGAGACAAGAAGAAAATGGGTTGGCATGGACCATTAGGAGCCAAAGGAGCAATAGGAGCAAGGAGTTCATGGAGAAAAGTAGACAAAGGGGGAGAAAAAGAACGTAAATTGGCTAACTGTCCAAATGCAAACAGAAAAGTAAAGCATAGCCCTCCTGGGATTCTCCACCTCTGCTGCAGTATCTGCTTGAATTTAGTCCCAAGGGATACCTTGTAAAGTTTAAGTGTGAGGGGGAGCAAATTTCTGTTTGCCTTTTTATTTACATCATGTTCCAGAAAGGTTTTCAGGCATCACCCACTCCAATTAGCCCACCCCCAGATCCCTACTGCTTTTGAACTACTTACTATTCAGATGGCTTTCTAGAGAAGCCAACTATGTTAAGGCTAGCAAGGTGTGCAAAGCAACCAACATCAGAAAAGAGAGCCAACATTCATTCCAGTATACTTACTTATTTACGGTACCACTTAGCTAATTTCTAAAGTGATGTGCTTCCCCAAAAGTTGAATCACCAATTCTCTTGGAAAGTATATGAATACAGGTCCCATAAATCATTTTAGTTGCTGTGAATATAATGCCTTCACTGTTTGTGGTCAGTAGCTAATCATTTTGACCATTCAAGGTTGTTTGTCTGAACAAAGACAAGACAGCCTTTCTTGTTTTCTTGTATCCATTGGCACTATAAAAGCCATTCCAACCACATTTATGTGTTTTTCTACTCTTACAGCGGTATTTGCTTCAGTGCAGTAATAAATGTCTCGGGGGATGACTCGAGGAGATCTTGCCTTTATCTTGTTCATGATCTCCCCTACCTTCGAATTATACTATCTTTGTTTCCCATTCCAGTTCTTTTAAATATGATTTCCAAAGATCAATTCTGTAACTTCTAAAACCAAACAAAATCTCAGTCAGTGCATACATGGAAAAGGTGAGGTATGCTACTGAATAAAGTGTACTTAAAAAGAAAAGATAACAAAGTTCTCATGAAGTAATTCATCTTAGGATATAATTTTCACCAAAAGGAATGTAAAGGAGAGGCCAAAGTCATTATGAAGATATACAAATAAAAGACATTATGTATCACCTTAATACGTTTTTCTACTGTGAACAAATACTATTAACTTGCTATTCCATGGTGGATTACAATATACCCTTTTTCATATATAAGTCCTGACCTTCACCACAAAGTCAGGTTGAGTCACTCTAAATCAGAAGACCAGGTAGCTGTTTGGATTCCTTATTCGATCAACTTCTACCTTCTAAGTCCCAGACAAAGAGCTTTGGAGATTATCCATGTTCCTAGTGACCAAGACCACTAGTCCTGCATCTGAGCCCTTAAGAGTCCAGGGAAAATAAAAGTAGTCAGATTAGTCTGGGAAGAATATTTCCAGAGGAAAATAATCCAAGCATCTTGTACAAATTTAAGACTCTCTCTTTAATAGTATGGCTGGAATGAAATGCTGATTAACCAAGTAAAACCCATAGTCCTCTGGCCTTTGCTTTAGTTGCCTATGTGATTTGTGAAGACTGGCGGGCCTTTGGTAGAGAGAACAACTGATGTTTTTGTGCTTATTGTTTGTAGTGATACCTCTGTTATCCTGGGGCTGGCTCCCAGCTCTCAGTGTTTGCTCTTCCAGCCCCCACAACACTCCTTGTTTTCTTTTTCAACATCTGTTTATAATAAACAGTGTTTATTTAACATCCTACATCTGCTGTTGACATTTCCATGCTACTAAGTCTTTCCTTTCCCTCCCACCTTCGTATGCACAAAAGATCCAGATGACTGATTTCAAGTGAGAATAAGCAATATCTGACTCCTAGTATACCTCAAGCATGCATGTGAGTGTGTGTATGTGTTCTCTCTCTCTCTCTCTCTCTCTCTCTCTCTCTCTCTCTCTCTCTCTCTCTCTCTCCCAGGACAAAAATCAATCAAACTTAAATGAAGATCAACTCTGAGAGAGCTTCTGTACCTCTTTCCGGGGCCCCGGGTTCCCTGAGCCACAACCATATCTAGGAGACTTGAAGACGCTTGAGAAAGAAAAACAAGTCCATAAGGCTCTGTGTTCAGCTTTCCTGAGTGGGAAAAACATATTCAGGTCCAGAAATTTCAAGAGGTCACCATATTGAGGGTCCACTTCTAAGCAGTAACTTCCTTAGGATCCATGAAGCAGATTTACTGGGGAAAAATAGCCTTATTTAAAGCTCCCTGTGTTCCACACTGAACTTGAAATAATTAGAAGTCAACTCCTCAACTAATCAAAACAACATGGAGAAACCCAACAGAAAGGCTGTAGCTCTTAAACCAGCAGTTTATAAACACAGCACAGATTTCGTACCCCGCTCTTCCAAACCTTTGTGGAATGAAACAGAAATTCAAGGTTATGTGAATGAAATGGTGTGTGCTTCCTGCCATACATCAGAACTATGTGGTGATTTTTAGGGCTGCTGGGAAGTAATTACCCCCTCTGCAGCAATCAACATATTCTGGAAGACACTCCTTCAAATTCCACATTCTAGTAGCATGAGATGAGAGGTCATGGAGATAAGCGAGCATTCTGTCTTGCCCATGCAACTTCAGTTGCAGAAGATCACTGAAACAGTCTCATTTATGTTTCATACTGAAGATCATCCTAGGCTGAAAATCTTTTACACAAAAGAATTACTTTCTTGCCGAGTCTGAGTTTTTCTACCACTAGCATTAGCCCCAGACCAACTTTCTTCACTTATCTTTAGGCACATGAAGGGATTTTTCTCTCTAGATTGCCTAGGCTCTTATACACAACAGTTTAGTGGTTGAAACATGGTACTGGAGAAGCATTTATACCCTCAAGGCAAAAGCTGGAGATGTATCTGGAATCTCTTAAGCAGGGGAACTGAGTTTCACCAGATGTTGCCACATCAGCATTTTGGAAAAGAAGGCATCTCTTCATTTTTTTTTCCAAGACCCAAGTTTACCCTTGTACAATGATCCTTACTGGGCTGTTTGCTATTTTAAACTATTCAGGGGTACTTCTTACAGATTACATGATGCTTGATTCTGATGGATATGAGTATACTCTTAATGCTTATTCCTAAGGCTGTATTTACTGAGTGCTTTATGGAGCTCATGAAAGTAAAGACCTCAAACAGAGCTATATGGAGCTGTAGGGAGAAGAAGCCCAGGTGATCAACAGGTAGTTACAACCCAACAAGCAACCTGAAAGGTACCAGACCAATGTTAAGAAAAACTGGATTTGCCAGCTACCCAATATTGCAACTAGAAAGGGGATCAGAAAGGGACTGAACCCTTAGAGGCGTTCAGTAACTTGTCCCAAATCACACAACTTGTAGGTGGAATGACTAACATTAATACTAGAACCTTTTCTGGGTATTCTTTCCTGGTTTTCAGCTCAATTTGGGAACTGAGGAGAGGATTGTGGATACAGCAAAACTTCCCATCTAGTTTAAGTCTATAGATGAAGTAAATGGCCAGCCCTTCCTTCCTTCTTTCTTTATTTTCCTTCCTTCGTTCCTTCCTCCCCTCCCCTCTCTTTCCTTAATGAGGAATGTCTGGTTGCTTATGTGAATTTTTTCAGGTCTGAGAACAGATGATTGAAGATGCAGAAGTCCAAATATGCATAAGAAATAATCTGTCAGCACTGTGTTGGTAGAGCAATACCCAGAGGCCCTTTCATTCTCCCAGGCTGGCTCTGTAAAATATGGTACAGTGTTTTGCCTTGCCTTCCTTCCAGCCTAGCACCTGCTAGCCAGCTATTCTGAGCATGTATTTCACCTTTGGAGTGTGTACCTCATAAACAGACAGTAAAAGATGAAGGGGGGGGGAGAAGAACAGCTAGATTAATCACAGGTTTCAAAAAAACAAACCTAAGTCAAATGTCCTCAAATCCCTGTCAGGACAGGCTAAAGCTGCTTGCCCCCAAACAGATCCATCACACCAACGTGTGAGTCAGCTTTACTCTTTGTAAAAAGCTTTCTTTTCTGATCTCAGAGACTGTCACCAACAGAAACAAAAAGTAAAGTGTTCACACTGTAGGAGGCAGTTGGGGCTTATTGCCTGCCCTGAATGGAGGACTTAACTGGACTGAGGACAGAATTCCTGGACAGGGAAGAAAAATGGATTCATGTTTCCCTCATATTTTGTCAGTGTTGTCTTCTTACGGATTGCCTATTCCACTGACCTCTCTGTCCTGTTCCAACATAAAGCCAGTAAGAACCCATTTTGATTGTGTTGGAAAGATGCCCCGCCCCCCACATCTCCTGCTCCTGGCGTCACAGTACCTAAAATGCACCATTACGACTTCATTCCTTTGAGTGAAGCATTGCATTCAATTTTTCAAACTGACAAATGTCTTTCCTGTTGCTAATATCTAAATGCAAAATCATTTGTCAGATGGGCTTCTTCTCTTACATAAGGTCCGTAAAGCCCCAGCAGATTCCTGGTTGTCTAGACAAGAGACAAAGGGCCAGATGGAAACGAGGCAGGCATGGGAGAGGGCTATGAGGGTACACAGGGAACAGGGTATGAAGATACCAACTTGGCAAGGGCATAGTTCATGTCACATGCTGTCCTTGTGCTGTCTCTCCTGGAACAAAGCTAATTTGGGAGCAGAGGGAGGTTGAGGAGAGATGCTAGGAGCCCACTCCTACCTTTCTAAGGTCAGCCACCCTGTCTCTGCTTTAGTTTGTTCCTGGACAGGGCAAAGCCATTTAGTTCTTCCTCTCCAGAAGGCACTTCAACCCAGGAGCCAGGGAGCTTAGTAGACAGCAAAGTACTTCTGATGCCAAGGGCATGAGCTCAGTCTTCATATGGGCCAGTGAAGCTTGCATAGCCATTACCCAAGCAGTATGCTCCACAGGGACCTGAGTGAGACAGTATGTCTGGATTTACTCAAACCCATCCCCACCAGTCCAAAGTAAGTCATTGGCATCATCCTCCTAGACAAAGGACAGTCTGTTTCAAAAGGACACCTTTGATAGCAGAATTCCATCTGGGTGAATATGTTGCTCCCTACTCCTACACCCTCCCACACACTAAGGATTCATACAAATGAAGTCATTCTGATCTCACTCTATTTAAGAAGCTACCATTGGTAACACAAAAATCAACAAGCTGATTAATGGATACAATTAACATGGATGCCTCTTCCCTCGCTGAATAACAACAACACAAACAAACAAACAAACAAACCCAATTCTTTGTTGAGTTGTTGAAAATAATGAAGATCTGCTGAGCTTGGCAGTTTCCAATAGTACTCATCCAGAAAGGTGTCCAAGTAAAGTGTATTGCCAAGAGTGCAGGAAAACTCATTCCACAGAAGTACACTGAAACTTTAAATGTCATCAGCACAGTCCCATAGTCTTCTACTGATGATTGAAAATGCAGTCTGTATTTTCTCTTTCTTTTGCCCAGGTAGGCCACAGTCCAATATCCCCTAGTCTCTAACCCAATTTTTCCATGCAATAATCCATCAGTGGTGCTGCAATGAAACAAACACCCCAGCCCAGCCCCTGGTGGCTAGTACTGTCAACATTTGTCTCCACAACGGATAGTATTTCTAAAGAAACTATCCCCTATTGGGAAACCCAACAAGGCTGTGTCTGAAGTGGATGCCTTTGTCCTCTGCTTAACTCAGCTGACTGAGGGCTCCATTTTTTTTTTTTTTTTTTTGTGTGTGTGTGTGTGTGTGTGTGTGTATGTGTTATACCTACAAGTTTCTCTTCTCTAGCTGGCTGCAGAACTAGAACCGAGAGGATATAAGCAGAATCAATTAAAGGAGAAATTAAACAATTTCTCCTGACACAAACAAGACCAGCTTTCCTAAGTTAACTCTACAGCTGCTGGAGGGCTCTCCATACTCTTTTCCTTGACTTTAAAAGGCCTTACCAATCGTCACAGCATTCCTTCAGGAAATAAGACTTGTCATTGGTGACGATACTTAATCAACAAATAACTGCTATCCATGTCTACAGCACACAGGGCCACAGGGAGGTAAAATGGCTTTGCCTCTGTTTTTCTTTTCAACGGCTCCATCAGACTTTTCATGCTTGAAGTAACATTTGTTTCTACAAACCCATCCAGCGTGTTTTTCTACTTGACTTGGGAAAAAATTTGACCAGGTTAAACTAACATGCTGTCACAGGCATCAGCAGACACTGAAAACAACACAAACCAGTGCAAGCTCATGGAGGAGGACACCAGTAGGAACTGTGTTATTAGAAAGCAACACTGGCTCTGTAGGCAACTTGCTTCTTCAGAAGGACAAATGAGTACGTAGACATCTAACAGGCAAAAGCCTCCAAGCACCATCAACTCTGGTATGGTTTGCAACAGAGATCAAACTCCTTTGGAGTTGATATTTGTGTATATCCCCAAATATGTCTCAAGTTAGGAGGTTCAATGTTTAACTCCAAGGCAGAATAAATCACAGAACTGGTCCTCTTTGTCTGTAGTGAGAGAATTGTCTTTTAGCGAGCAGAAGGAAGTTTGGGGATTTGTTTCAGCCACTCAAGGAAGGTTTGATACACATCCTTTCAGAGGCATTCTCCTTGGAAGATTCTGTTACTTAATTTATGGCACCACACCCTGTCACCAAAGTCTATCTGTGCAGAGGAATCTAGAGAAGCTGAAAACAATGGAATCAAGTTTAAAAAACAGAACCCAGCAATAACCTGAGTGGGGATGGTTAACCTATACAACAGAAGGCTAAGGGAAGGCAAGTGACTGCTAGATTTTAAAGAATAAAGGAAAATAAATTGGTACAGGATAAGAGGATGACTGATTATTGGCCAATAATATCTTCAGATTCAGGACAAACACAATACTATTGAGGCACTATTAAAATCCTGATAGATATGGAAATAGAGAGTAATAGCTAACCGCTCTAAATGTTTTCAAATTGCTTTCTTGGCTGTAATGGAATTCACAGGATAGAAAGGATGGAAAGAGTAATCACGAGACACTTAGAAAAGGAAGCAGTAGCTTCAGGAAGCAGCATAGGCTTGAGATGATTCCTTGGCTTAACACAAGGGGAAAATACTTCACAGGCTGATTTGCAGAATATCATTTGCTACTTAGCCAAGGGTGCCAAGAAAACCATTGGAATTCTTCATAATTAGCTCAGCTACTTGGCTTCAATACAAAACACTGACTCTGAAGGGATCCCCGTATCAGCCTGAACGCCAAAATGCACCTCGGTTTAATCACAGATTTTAAAGAGTGTCCGATGGCAAGCTGCTGAGATGACCCCTCAGTAGAAAGGCTCTGGAAAGAGAAGGTGTCCCAGGTATTTCCCCAATTAAACCATACTATGAAGGAGCTCAAAGACTACCTTAGAACTTGCTTTTCTTCCTCCTCTCTCCCAGACCTATGACATGGAGCACACTTTCTATAGCAATGGGGAGAAGAAGAAGATTTACATGGAAATTGATCCCATGACCAGAACGGAAATATTCAGAAGCGGAAATGGCACTGATGAAACATTGGAAGTCCATGACTTTAAAAACGTGAGTTGACTGTTTCCCCTAAGGCTTTCCACTTAAAATATTACAACCATTGAATCAAGTTAAAAATAGCCTTTAACCTTCAATTCATTTATGACAAAGCATTCTCTATGAATTCAAAGTTTGCCAGTCTGAGGCTCTGATAGGTCATGGGATTCATTGTGGCCATTACAGGAAATTAATTACATTATTGTTTTGTCTGTTTTGTAGGGATACACTGGCATCTACTTCGTAGGTCTTCAAAAGTGCTTTATTAAAACTCAAATCAAAGTGATTCCTGAATTTTCGGAACCAGAAGAGGAAATAGATGAGGTATGGAAGAAAACTTATGGCAGTAAAAACAGCATTTACTGGCCGACCATTGTACAGGATGCTCTCTTCCCATTGGCTCCTCAATCGTGTGAATAGGCACTCGTACTACTCTCATTTTCAGATATAGGAGCTGCAACTAACGACAAAAGAGTGACAGCTAGTTGCGTAGTAGACTGTGGTCTTGAACTGAGTAAGGCCTTTGAAAAAATAAAGTTCGTGCTTTGGGGTACACACTATACATTTATACCAAAATACCTATTTTTTAAAACAAACAACAGCAACAACAAACCTATGTAATTGCTCTTGAACCAATGATTTCTAGTGAGAGGAATGAATCAGAAGAACAAAAGCAATCACGTGTATGAGAAGGACTTTAAGAATATTAGTGCGGGATGGAGTAAATGACTCAGACCCCTAGTTCACTTCCCAGTACGCACATCAGTCAGCTCACAACTGTCTATAACTCCAGCTGCAGGGGATCCAACACATCTGGTGTACACATAACTAAAAATATAATAAAAATAGGGGCTGGAGAGCTGTCTCAGAGGTTAGGAGCACTGACTACTATTCCAGAGGTCCCAAGTTTTCAATTCTCAGCACCCACATGGTGGCTCACAACCATCTGTAACTCTATCTACAGGGGATCCAATGCCTTCTTCTGGTGAAACAGACATACATGCATGTAAAACCCTTTACACATAAAATAACACAAATTAAAATAATAAAAATGAATTGTGTTTTAAAGAGGAAATTAGTCCCCAGGCTACATGGGGGTCATACCACTGTGCTCCAGCAGTCACCTACTTTAAAGGTTTCTGATTATTCACCTCACCATTTTATGCTGCACTGCTAGTGTCCGTAACCCACAGTTCTCCTGAGAAGAAGCAAAAGCAAATGGAAAAACTTCCACATACTGTGGATCCTATGGCAACACTGCTAAACTGGGATGACTAGGCCCCTGCTCCAATTAGTGAATGGATGATCCCAGGAAGGCCCAGGAGATGGGTCATCACTGCCTAAAATACAGCAGTCCCACAGCTGTTGAGCTTCTTCCAGCTTAATTGAGTTTGCTTTTATATTTAAAACTGGAAAGTCGAAAGTGGGACTATGGCAGTGACATAATGGACTCTGTGTCTCAATCTCTTTCTCTTCCTTCTCCCATGTTCTTTTTCACTTACATGTTTTTCTTCTTCTTTTCCTTTTCTTTTATGGGAAGTGCTGATGGGTTACACTATTTTTCCTATTCTTTACCCAAGACTCCTCAGTGCTGTTGCTAGTTCCCACATTACTTTTTCATGCCATTGCTCTCTTCATGGCTTATAGAAGTTACAGACCCCTGTTCCTAGAATCCCTACACCCCCCCCCCCCCCCAAAAAAAGAAGAAAGTCCAAAGAGGAAGCTTTGCTGCCAAGGTCTATGGTAGTGATAGATTATGCAGAGTTTCGTTTTGATTAGACACTTCTGAAAAACAAATCGACTCCCAAGAAATTAAGAAACAGTATAGGGGGCAGTGATAACATGAAAGGAGATTAGTGTTTGGGTAGGAGCTCCATCTCAACCCTGGCACCCTGGCATCCCTATACTGAAAGAGTCCGGAATGTTTGGAAGGAGCCTGGTAGAAGATCCCCCTCAGCCCCCTTCCTCATGTCTTTCCCTAAACCTGCCCCTTCAAAGCCCACCAAACACAGCTCCTCCCCCAGAGAGGCTCAGGACCACTCTCACAGAGGATATATAAGCGGCATCCCAAAAAACCAGACTCGTGGTTCTTCTGGTCTCTTGGGCTCATCTCCTCTCTGCAGGGCCAGAGAATCACCCGGGAGCGCTTTACCCATTAAACCTGGACTTTCCAATTTGGTCTGATTGAGTTTGTTGTGACAGCGGAGAGGCCTTCAGGAGGCCTAAAACTTATCAGTTCAGATTTAAAAGATATTATAGAGCCAGAGAGAAGGGTCAGCAGGAAAAGGCACCTGTGGCCAAGCCTGATGACCCAAGTTCAATTCCGAGGATTTACCTGACACAAGGAGAATTAGTTCTTGTGTGTTGCCCTCTGACCTCTACATGTGCACTATGTCATATGCCCTGCTCCCCTAACACAAAATAAATAAAAATGTTTTAAAGGTGACCACATAAAATATCATATGAAAATCTTTGCAGAAAATAATGTATCAAGCACAGACAGGCAACAATGAGAGCCTAACATGATAGAATGAAATTTTTCTACATGCTAGAGAAGCCCATGTCTTCTCTGTGCCCTAATTTTTCCTCAGTTAATTTGGTGGGATCTTTTAAATACCACACATTTTGATCACATGATAGTAAAATTATTTCATCTCCAAGAAAACAGAATTTCACACTACGAGTCTTTTTTAATGGGATAAATTTGTGGTTGCAAATTACAAAACCTCTCTAACTCTGTACTTCACTCACCACTGTATCTATGGCATGTGCATGTAAAGCATGCAGAGCCAGTGTATAAATAGCCCTGGGTTTGCTAACAAAGCTAGTCAGCACATCAACCTCATTTTATACAATCCCTTTCAATGTGTTCCAAGGTCTTCACAGACTCAAGGGCAAAAGAGCCAGAACTTGAAAGTTGTGAATTGTTCAGAGAAAAAAAAAATGATACAAAGGCAAATTTTGGAGAATAAATAAATACACTGGAATAATAAAGCCAAGAAGAAACAAAGGAGGTATGAAAAGGCCTTATTAAGAGTAGGGCTAGAGTGTCGAAGTCTTATTGACAAGTAGGTAAGAACTAGGTATTCAAGGTAACTACTCCCAGCACTAGAAATGGAAGAGAAGATGTTTTTTAACAAAACTGAGAAGCTCTGTAAACAGAGCCCTCTGTGAGCTAAACCTTGAAGATCTAGAATGAATGGAATTAAAGAATCCACTTTCCATAAGCTGAAGAATTCAAACCATGAAAAGACAAATGTCTCATAAATCCAAAATGGTAGGCTAACTGGCTATTTAACTGATCTAGCTAGTTTATAGGAGTTTTTGTTTGTCTGTCTGTTTGATTCATCTTGAAGCAAAATCCTGTGTTCATCCTTAGCTACACCCCCAAAACAAGGCAGGTATTCACTCACTTAAAGGGGGTAAATGTAAATCACTCACATTCCAGATGATCAAATTAAAACTTGTATGGCCCAGGGAGTTCCCAGAACATAATGGAAAGCTTCTCAAGGGAAATGATGGCAGACAGCACTCTTATTTTAGTGAGAAACGTTGCTGCCAGACCAAGAATAAAGGTATCAGTTGGCTCTTCAATGTGCATCTACTGTCAGCATGACATGGAGACAAATCTCCAGCAGCCATCCCTGGCATTGCAACCATTACTCAGCCTTAAAACATGCTGTTCTTCAGTACTTCCTAATATCTAACTTGCTGTACTACTTTCTCTACAATCCCATCCTTGATGTAATTTCTTCTTTCAGAATGAAGAAATCACTACAACTTTCTTTGAACAGTCAGTGATTTGGGTTCCTGCAGAAAAGCCTATCGAAAACCGAGACTTTCTGAAGAATTCTAAAATTCTGGAGATTTGCGATAATGTGACCATGTACTGGATCAACCCCACTCTAATAGCAGGTATGGCATCTTATCCCCAATCTCTGGCTCTGTCCAATGATGCTAACGTGCTGGGCATGTTGATACCTCTCTGCATTCCCAGTGTCCAGGAGTTTGAGGCAGGAAGATTTTGAGTTCAAAGACAACTAGAGCTATATATATGGATATGTATCTATAAAGAGATATGATATAAATACACAGTATAGTATATACTATAGCAATATACAACAGAGCAATATACTACCTCAAAAAAAAAGATAGTAACAGGTTAATGTTTCCAGCATTGAGAGACCACATTTCTATGAAAACAAATGATCAGTTTATACCTTCTTGGATGAAACTGTATATGCTGACTGTGGTGAAGAGGGAATTTTTCACAGCCAAGTTATAAATCAGATAAATTAATGCTGACAGGCTTTTAAAATATCTCAGGAAAGGCAGCACCACCCTAATGTGACCAGTGATAGCAAATAGCTAATCTATCTTTCTTTGTGCATCGATATTCATTGCAGCAGGGATGCCAGGCTATTCCTCAAAACCACAGTGGGCCTATCCCAAGACCTAAAGAGAGATGAGACCAAACAGTGTACTGCTTGCTGTCTCAAGAATTCTCATGGCAAATGGCATTCTCCCCAGAATATATGACAATCGTGGCAGTACAGCTTCTTTAGAAATGTTTGAGGAATTACTATAAATGGAATTGAAGGTTAGAGTTCCAGAGCAGAAAAGTACAACCTTCAATTCAAGAAGACAAAGGTCCCTTAGATACCTTATTCTGTCTACCTGACACAGACTTTGGCCTCCTTCATTCTGCACAGACTACTGTATTACTCAAGACAGGACAGTACCAACAATGTAAGCCTCTACTGGTACTATTTGCAAGTAGTTTTGGGTACTTTTAAACAATTTTCATTTAGATAACATTTTTTTTCATTTCTTTTACATAGAGACAGCAGTTTCCCCTCCCTCCTTTCCTCCAGCCCCCTTTCCCCTGCTCCTCCCACAAGCTTGAACAAAACTAGCTCCTCCCCTTGGGTCAAGGCTGGGCAAGGTAATCCAGCATGGGAACAGGTTCCCAAAAGCCAGTTAAATACCAGGGACAGGTCCTGATCTCACTGATAAGAGTCTTACAAAGAGACCAAGCTACACAACTGTCACTCATATGCAGAGGGCCTAGGTGGGTCCCAAGCAGGCTCCCTAGCTATCAGCGGTGCAGAGTAGGTGAATACCCAGAAGCTCAGGTCAGCTAGCTCTGTGCATCCCACCCGCCATCATGACACTCCCCCAATACCATAAATCCCTCCTCCCTTCCTTTCTTCAGCAAGACTCCCAGAACTCGGCCCAGTGCTTGGGGTGCATCTCCACATCTGCACCTGCTTGAGGGAACAGGTTGGGCCAGCTGGGTACATGTGGGGGCAGGAATGAAGGAGAGAGCAATGAAAGAGACATCTTGATGGGGGGCACATTTCAGGGTCACGGAAACTCCCAAGAATCCACAAAGATGACCCCAGCTAAGACACCTAGCAATATTGGAGAGGGTGCTGAACTGGCCATCTATTGTAATCTGATTGGTGACTACCCTAATTGTCATCAGAGAGCTTTCATCCAGTAACTGATGGAAGCAAGTATTTTTTTTTAAGATGGCAGAATGTAATCTGGTAACCCAAATTGGATGCTGCAAAACAAAGAACATGAATGGAAATACTGATAATAAAGTTTGTAGTTTAGTTAGTGGCAATGAACCAATGCTTACTTATTAGTTTTGACAATTGTACCACAGTTGTGTAAGATAACAAGAGAAACAGTGAAAAAATATGTAGGAACCTATACTTTCAGCAAGTCTTCCACAGAACCTAAGTTGAAAATAAATAAGACATGTGTCCCTATAGTTCAGGAGTTAGAGCACTGGTCTTGTAAAAATAAATAAGACACTGGCAGGATGGGTGCTGGAGAGCTTTCTCACTGGTTAAGCACACTTGCTGCTCTTGCAAAGGACCCAGGTTCCATTCCCAGTATCCACAGGTGATTCACAACCATTTTCAACTCCAGTTCTATGCATATGATACCCTCCTCTGGCCTCTGTGGGCACTGTATGTGTGTGATGCACAGACATACATGTTGGCAATACATCCATATGTGCAAAAAACATAAATATGGAAAATGAAATACAAAAGGGAAGTGATGGGAAGGCAGCTGAGACCAAATCAAATCAGGCAATCAGTAAATAGTTTTGAAGACTTGCAGCTAAAATCATTGAGGAAGACAGAAGTCCCTTGTCTTGTAAGAAAAGGGGTAATGTTTGATGCCAAGGAGGCAATGAAGTTGGTGAGAAACGAGATAGTGTCTGAACTATCCACTTAACGAGCTAGGAAATGCAGTCCATGCATGCCTAAATTATACCAGTCAAAAGACATGCAAAAATGGCTCTCCTTAACTTTTGTTCTCCTAAACACTTCTCTCAGAAATGCCTGCAAAGTAATGACATCACAATTTTTTATTTACTATCTTAGTTTCAGAATTACAAGACTTTGAGGAGGATGGTGAAGATCTTCATTTTCCTACCAATGAAAAGAAGGGGATTGAACAGAATGAGCAATGGGTGGTTCCGCAAGTAAAGGTGGAGAAGACCCGTCACACCAGACAAGCAAGTGAGGAAGACCTTCCAGTGAATGACTATGTGAGTGCTCTCCACTGCACGCATTTTCGGGGCAGAAACAAAAGAACTCTCATCAAACTTACTACCTCTCAAGGCAGTTGGAAGGATTATCATGGTCTTAACAAACATTTAAGAAACTTGGAATCTCCAGGGAGTACATTCACAACCTGTTTTGATGTCTACATCTCCATGATTAGGCTAAGAAATTTAATTTCTCACCTGCCCTCCAATTCAGAGTCCTATAGTCCTCAACTGTTTGGTGGGACCCCTCCCTAGAGACTTTCTCCCTCCAACTCTGTCTTCTTCTTCTTTCAGACTGAAAATGGAATTGAATTTGACCCCATGCTGGATGAGAGAGGTTATTGTTGTATTTACTGTCGTAGAGGCAACCGCTACTGCCGCCGTGTCTGTGAACCTTTACTAGGTTACTACCCATATCCATACTGCTACCAAGGAGGACGAGTCATCTGTCGTGTCATCATGCCTTGCAACTGGTGGGTGGCCCGCATGCTTGGGAGAGTCTAATAGGAAGTTTGAGTTCAAAGGCTTAACCTTCTGTTAGCCAACATATAATAAATGCATGCTACTCAATGACTTTCTATGAGGCATTTGCCTCCTAGTAGCCTATCCTCCAGAATTACTTTTAGGTTATTCCTCTCTTCATGTTCTAATAAACTTCTACATCATCATCAATGGCCTTGTTGCTGCTAAACACAATGGCTAAGTGTTTGCTGAGACTACTGCTGACAACTGAACTACAATAGACCTGCCTAGCATGAATGACAAAAGTGTGAGTTTGCACTACTACATCAACAGTCTGGGGTAAAGCCTAAAAGTTCCCATCTCCCATATTTTACTATTCAGTTTTGACACAGTTAAAATGAAGGGGTGATGATAAAATGTCCCCAGGAGCAATGAACAAAACCATAGAGTTGTGTGCATAGTCGCAATGCTTAATTACCTGAAAGGCATGCTGTGGACTTGCTTAAGTGTCTATAAAGCTGCTGGTCAGGCAGTGAGTCACAGCAGGCCAACACTAAAATATGCTAACTGCTCAGACTCAGCAAAGGAGAAAGGTAACTTAGCAAAGGGGATCCTGGGTTTTCCTCCTGTGAGTGGGAACTCAACTTTGGACAAATTCAACATTTTAGAACCTTCACATCTAACTTTCCTTTAGATCTGACTACATAGTGTTCCAAAACATTTTTCTAAAATATGAAAACCAATAAATAAAATTCACAGAAACAGTCATAAGAAATCACTGAGGTGGAGAATCAAATGTGCTTTTTCCTCCCAAACTACAGGGAAGTAGCAATTTGCTACTTAAAGGAGAGGTAAGACATAATTCCCAATTACCCCGTGTTTTCCTTAGGAATAGAAAAGAGTACAAAGGAGAAAGAAAACAATGGTTGGAGGGTAATGTTAACTTAGATGTCCCTGCAAGGTCAAGTTTCCAAAGCTCATGCTCTGCCAACCAGTCACCCTTTGTAGTTCTATTTGAAGATACATCATTATGAAAGTATCTGTAGGCCAGTGAGTCATAGACTCCCCCTTTCCCATTGAGAAAATACATAGAAAGAGCTATGGCCAAGATTGATTTACAACTAGTAAATGACTAATTACTAGCATACATACCATACTTACATTACTAATAGTCACAAAATGAAAGTACAGTCAAATATATCTAACAATACATAGCATTGAAATGTTTCCTCTTTTATTAATAACTTAAAAGGCACCAGACCTCTTTGGATTACTTCAATTATAGTAGGAATTAATTTATGTTTGAAATAGAAAAATGTGAAAGATGAGACCAATTTGAGGCTGTATGAACTTAGTGATGTTAGCTATCATTTTTAAATAAATTGCTGTCTTTAACACTATTTCAAAAAATTAGCCAGGATTTTAAGTTCCTGAGACACTCAAAATTGGGTAGTCTCTAGGATACTATATGTACCGTGCTCTGTGGAGGATACAAATTAAGTTAAAGGTATTTCCTAACAACAACAAGAATACATGATCATAATGAATACAGGAATGCACACAAAACTAACTACAGTTATATTTCCTAGGTACATTGCTACATATACCTATACATACCCCCACACAGAAGTATAGACTCTTCTATGTAACGGTTTTGAATTGGGGATTCCCATTCACATTTCCTCTCCTTTCTTTCCTTTCCTTCCCCTCCTCCTCTCTATCCCCATTTCTGGAATATGAATACAGGGTCTTGAGCACGTGAGACACAGAAATCATTTCTTGTTATAATAACATCCTTCAACCACTAGTAAATTCACGCTGGAAAAGTATGAGTCCTCCAATGAGGCAGACTATCAGAACAAGCAGGGAAAGAAAGGAGCATGTTTAAAGAAGCATTCAAACCATATCTTGGTTTACAGGGGAGCCAAACACCACCACAAATAGCCATACAAACCCAAATACATTAGCCTATTTCAGTTTAGGCACAAAGCAGAATGCAAAGGGAGACAGTGTGGTTCCACCCCTGCCACAGCCTTTTAACCTCCTTTGAGTCCTGTGTAGAGACTTTATGCCTTATGCTATGCTCCGATCAACTCAATTAGAGCTAGAACAGCCTCACTCACTCCTGCCTGTCTCCCCTAAGCCGACTTCCCAAACCTGGGTAGCGCCAAAGAAACACTGACCTCCCTTGTGTGTGTTTCACCCACGTCTATGTACGTGCACTGAGTGCATGCCTAGTTCCCTCAGAGGCCAGAAGAGGGCACACGATCCTCTGAAAATGAAGCTACAGCAAACCCAACCCCAGTCCTCTGCAGCAACAGCAAATGCTTTTAACTGCTCAGCCATCTCTTCAGCCCCCTGTCTGAAGTAATTTAAGTAATCTCTCCAGTGGCAGAAACTTAAATGTATCTTTGTTCTCTGCTCCAGGCTCTTACCAAATGCTCCCAACTCTCCCTCCTAAACCATCCCTCAATTATGTTTATAGTCTAGTTCGTACTCTTAGCCTTAACTATGACAACCTGTCCTTAATGAAATTCCCAGGTTATAGATTAAAGTTAACACAGATGCTTTTACACAAAGTTTACTTTTCACATTTAGATTTCATTAATATCATTTTCTTACCTAAACAACTACTTAATACATTAAAGATCAGGTGTAACTCACCTACAAGACATCCTTAACCAAATCACTTTCCACGGTTACCTTCGATCCTTTTTTCCCTCTCACTACCATATCTTTCCCTCCTTGGCAATTCTCAAAAATCTTAGTTTCATGTTCTGTTGGTCCAGTCATCCCACCATCTCCTTTCCCTCTTGCCTCTGCATGAAATCTACATCTTCCGCATTTCAGTATGGTATCAAAAGTATACGGGGAACCCCTGAATATATTTTTGTAGGCAACGAAGACAGAAGAGAGGAGGTTAGAAAAGAAGAGAGCTACAAATCCCTTAAGAATATCACAAAACGTTAGCTTTGAGCTTTTTCAAACTCAGGCTGGATGTTCTCATCTTACTTAGCTCCGTTTCCATATTCCTCATCTTCTGACAAGGACAACAGTGAGGAATGCTCTAACCCCAGAATGATCGAATATCCCCATGACTGCCCAGCCCAGTGGCCTATTTCCATTATAAAACTGTGGGCTTCTGCATTTTAATATCAAGTTTCAATGTTTCTAAGTATAAGAGAAGGGGGAAGGCAAAAGGCATAACTTCTGTGAAATCACAAGAAATATATTACTGTTCAGATTCTTTGGGGATCTAAATTCCAATTAAGAAAAGTCAGGTGAGGCGAAGCCATCCATCGCTCCCACTCAGCAGAAGGACACTATGCATTAGTGTTCTCAGTGCCTTCCTGCACACCTAAAATGGCTCTTTGGCAGGACTGGGGGCAAAGAAAATCTATTTTGAGTTTTTATATATAAGGCTCACTGTCTGGCTGAGTCCAAAACTGTCACTTTGGCTCCTAAAGTCTAACGCTGAAAGCTTACTGAGATAAATATGGACCTTCTCATTCAGGCTGTCAGGAAATGCGTGGATCTATTTTATTTATACCCTTAAAAATGATTTCATTTTGGCTTTCCTTTTTTAAAGAAGTTTCATCCAGGGCTTAATTTTGCTGACAGCATGCTGTTCCCTAACAAGAAAGAAAAGTGACTCCATATTCAAAATCAGGTATAAGTGTACATACAAAAATTATTGTCCCTGACATCACAGAAGGCCTGCTCCAATATCTCCCAGAGTATTGCACATCAATTTCCTTGAAAGCCATTTATCCAGTAACTGCAATTGTGATTTCTTTAGATGAATATTCTGTTCTCATGTTTATAGATGTCACTTGTCTACTTGCTGCTCTGGTATTTGGTTCTGTTTACCTATATTTTCCTCTACTTTTTAACTTCCTATTCATACCTGTTGTCCTTGGTAAAAGGGTTCTAAAAGACTGGCATGTTGAACCAAGGAAAACAGACCAAGCCACAAGAAATCCTTCCACCAAGATTGCAGCAGTTCACAGTGCTGAGCTGTTCTCTAGCTGACAGTGATATTAATATACCGTTTACATTTATCCTTCCCCAAATTGATGCTATCATCTGCCATTCTGAATTTTCCACTGACAGCAGTACTTCTGTTGCTCTTAGCTGGCTACTAAGATATGACTCAGGCTTACACCCTTTTCAGTCTTCGTTGAGCCAAGAGCAAGGGACTTAAGGGTACAGGATCTAGCCACAGTTGAGCAAAGAAAAAGCAGCAGAGTAAGTGCCAAGAGATAGAAAACAGGAGTTCAGCTTGCTTGTTTTACAAAGGAGCCCATATTTATTTTGCAAAGGCTTGCCAACTCACAAACTCACTGTGTCACCTGAAATCCATTCCTTGTTGTGATGGTTGCCGATTATACAGCAACGTTGTTTTAGTCACATATATTTAGTCAGCCACTGTGCTATAACCTACCTCGGGCCAGTTCTCCCAATAATAATCTTTGATGTTTTGGTCATGCTAAGTCATATTACTCAGAATGGTTTGTGGTTGACCTTTTCTACTTCCTGTTCCTCTAAATTACTTCTCCTTTTTAAGAGTGTGCTCCTCTAATGTCATACCAGCTGTGGAGAACTGACACACTAATACCAACAACAACATAGGATAACCAGCATAGAGCTTGACAATGAAAATAAGGTGTCCTTCTTCTTTTATAGCATTTATAAAATATTTTGTGTGATACACTCCATGCACTTTAAACAACTAAGAAAGTATAAGACAGTGTTTACTAACGGATCCCAAAAAGCAGAAATTCTCCAAACACTCTTCAGCACCAGTGAAGAAACGACCCCTATGTTCCCAGACAGTGTGAAGTCGAAGCACTACCCAAGGCCAGGCTGAGTGCAGAAAGATAGCCAACACCGACTTCACCGACCCTACCTTTGCTGCACCTTCACCACACAAATCCCGGTTAATGCAATGGTATAAAATTGCTACAATGTAAAACTTGCACCCAAAGATGGAACCCAAGATGAACAATTCCTCCACTTTTATCATTTAAGAGGCTTTTATTTGTAGCAAAGGAGACAGTATGAAAAGACTTAGAATCATATGGGAAAGCCCTTTCAACAGTTCTGCCTAGTGCCCTGGAGTCAGAATATGGCAATGTTTTGGAGAAAACTTGGGGGACAGGTTTGCCTTCTCAAAACTCATTCGATTTTGGAGTAAGGCCTTCGTAAGATGATAGTATTGATTAAAGGAGTTTTATGTTGACAAAGGCAAATTGACTAGAGGAAATGTTGTGTTTTCCGTGGTGGAGAATCAAAATGTGTCTAAAAGAACAGAATAAATCTCATGACATTATACACAGAGCAGATGGGAAAGGTTGCGGACAGGAAAAACAAATGTTCTATTTTACTGTCATTCAGAGAAATCTCTCTTTTCTATCAAAAGCCAATAATCCACACATATTTTTCAAAATCTTCATCTTTTGTACCATCAGTGGATTCATCAGTCATCCCAATGAATAATGGATTTGAAGATATAAAAGCTGTAACCATTTTATATACCAATTCCAAGAGTAGAGACCTTTATATTCACAGAAATTACAGTGATTATTAAGGCCTTAATAAAATAAACAAAAATGATTAGTTTGAAACTCACTCAGTTTGGGGGCCAACTGACAGAAACTGCTTCTCTGCCAGCACATCCGCTGCAGATACTCAACAAATATTAACCAACACCCTGCATGATTGTGAACCAGTATTATACTTACGTATCTTAAGAATGAAGTCTGTTCAAGTACTGAGAGATTATTTCTCAGAAATTCTATTTGTCTTATGTTCGATATATTTTTATTCTAAAACGTGTTTTTCTGCTTGCCTGCATCTTATTCTTCAGCCGTTCCTTCTCTTTGGGTTTATGAAAACTTGTACAGAAAACTGAGACCGGTTTTTCATTTGAGTGTCACACTATTTTGGTCTCATATAGTTTGATTTTTAGGAGTTGGGAAAAGGGGAGAGAAAGCCGATACATGTTTTAGTTTATTCCCAAAGCCTCCAAACCCATTCTTATCCAGTTTTCTTTATAGATGAAAATTAAGCGGTTTTCAGTCGCTGAGAAAGTGAGAAAAATAACTCCAATCACAGAAAACTGTCATAAGGATCCACATATTTTCCCTAGATGTCTAGATACACATAGCAAAGTGTATTGTTTTTAAAATTTTAGTAATTCAGCATCTCCTAAGTTTTCTTACACATTTCTCAACTTTTCACACCCCATTTTAAAATACTCACTCAGAGCCTACATTATACACGAAAGGAGACCTCAATTTCATTTCATGAAGTGACATGCACAGGAGATTTTTTTCTATGTTTTTACATAGGTATCAGACAGATTTCACTCTGTGTCATCTTTGAAAAACGAATACCACAACCTAGAAGGTCACATTCCTGCCCTCATATAGAAGTGGACCTTGTCTCTTTCTATCCAACCAGGAAGAATAGACACCCATGTTTAAAAGGAAGCAGATAAGCTTCTTTTCTCAACCTTCTTTGTTTTACAAAGCTTAAGATCAACAGACTTACTGTGCTCTCTACTGGTAAGATCAAGAGCTACAGGCAGCAACAAATACTTGGGGGAAGCTCTAGAGCTAGGCATTAATGATTACTTCACAGAGCCCAGAAAAAGTTAAAAAAAATCACAAGACAGCATTAGCTGGAGAACAAAACCCGGAGAAGTCAGAGCCTCTCCAGGGTCAAGGTGAATATGGATTCATATACCAATACCATTTGAGATCATGGGCTGTGTCACCAGCTCTTTCTGTACACTAGACAAATCATATCTAAATACACCCTGGCTTGATGGTTCTCATACTGTTGTCAGTATCAGAAGTTCCAAGTACGCAGCCACAGGTCCATGGTCCAGGGATTCTGCAGCTTTGAGACAAGGCTCTGGGATTTGTATTCTATCAATTCTTCCTTCCACTAGTGATTCTGACACATATTATAGCCCAGGAATATTTTTTAATTATTTTTATTTTATACATACGGATGTTTTGCTTGCATGAATATATGCACACTGCGTGCATGCCTAGTGTCCATGGAGGCCAGAAGAGGGCATCAGATCCCCTGAAACTGAAGCTACAAATGGTTGTGAGTTTCCCCGTGGGTGTTAGGAACCGAATCTTCATCTTCTCCAAGAGCATCAGTGCTTTTGTTTCTGTTTGTTTGTTCGTTTTTGTTTCTCGAGACAGGGTTTCTCCGTGTAGTTTTGTGCCTTTCCTGGAACTCACTCTGTAGCCCAGGCTGGCCTCGAACTCACAGAGATCCGCCTGGCTCTGCCTCCCGAGTGCTGGGATTAAAGGCATGAGCCACCACCCGGCGTGTCAATGCTTTTGACTGCTGAGGCATCTCTCCAGCCCCAACCATGAATACTTTTGAATAATGCTGACACATTTTACAAAACATCCAGATAGTATCATTAGCTACATATGGATAGCTATACAATCTGAAAATTCGACATTTTTTAGAAACCACAGTTGTGCCCCAAACACAGACGTAACTAGAGACATCAGTTCAGAGAAATGAGGTGTTTTCTTTACAAACAGCATACTAACTCTCTCTGAATCTCACCTGGCATTTGGGTATGTCACATCTTCAACTGCAGACCTTCCATTTCTCCCCTTTGTAACCTCCCTTTAAATCACTATTTTCTTCTTTGTGTTCTCTGCCGAAACTACTGTTAAAGTAACAAAAACACAATGGTTTTCTTCTCTGAGCCTCTACAAAAAAATGTTGAGCTCAAAACATATGCAATTCTTACTGGTTGTGACTATAAATGCAAAAGGTCACCAGGAAATCACCAAAGTGTTCACAAGAAATTAATTATATGTTCCATTTGGAGTTCATCAGAGTCTGAGAGCAATTTATATAGGGAGCTGCATTTATTTATTTATTTGTTTGTTTGTTTATTTATTACATTGTGGTGGTGAGTGTGTCCATGTGAAAGTCAGAGCACAACTTAAGGGCTTCGATTCTCTCCTTCAACCATGCAGGTTCCAAGGATTAGACTCAGGTTGTCAGGTTTGGGAGCAACCATCTTTACCCACTGAGCCATCCCACTGGCCTGGGAGCTGCACATTAGCCACAGCTAAAGAAATGATATTTTTATCTCCACTCTGGAACAGTAGATAAGTCAGACATGGTTTGTTTCCTCGTTTTTGTTTTTCTTTTGTTTAGTGACTTTTCTGAACTAATTCTATATGGTTTATGCCACCTATACCATAAGGCAGTATGCTTCGTCTCAGTTAGTTTAGCAATAAGCTAATGATGTATCAGAGAGTCCCGGCAATGGTTTAAAACAGTTTCTCCACTATTTGCCAGCATGGCGCCCTCTGCCGTCTGGAGGCACACTTTCACTGTTCTCAATTTTCAACTCTGCCCTAACCTTCACTCTGGCTTGCCAGAGACTTCATGTTTGCCAGAGGTGAACTGAGATAGCTGTTCTCTCAGGTTCTTCCTGGCGTTTAGACAGCTCTGAACAGGTAGGTAGCTTTCCAGATCCCTTGAAGCATATCAGCACTCTCTCAAGTCCATCATTAACACTGAGATCTTTCTTTTGGGTGCTTGGCCACCTCACATAGAAGCCATATTAAAGAGCCGTAGCTGATTTTTTCTTTTTGACAACTGCACTACAGATAGGGCCTCTCTCAAGGAGAAAGCTGTGAGTTGTGTAAAATAATGAAAATACTTTGTAAAGAGGGTTTCTGCAGGGAGCCATGGGATAGGTGCAATAGTCTTCTTAAGAAGCTTCGACATATTGTCATTGTTGGCGCACTCTGAGCTCTGGAAAATTGCTGCTTTTCACAGGAACTGCAACTGTGATTCTGTGGGTCTTCAAGGTGACTGTGGAGTTGGGAGAGGGACATGGATATAGGCCAGGTTCAAACACTAGGAAGTATTCTCTTAGAAATGCAGTTCTTTTTTTTTTCTTCAAAGTAAATCTTCCTTGGATTATTTTAGGCCTTTAATTTCCTGATATTTGGAAAAGTTGATGTTTATCATTTTTAATTATGTTGTTGCCTTTCTTGTTGTGGAGGATTAGATGTACATAGGACTTTCCTCTGCCATCAAGCTCTCCCACCTCATTAGCTATTATTTTATTGTGGAAGCTATTTCTGGGTTGTTTCTCTCTCCATCCCTATTTAACCATTTCTCTTGAAGAGTTTTATACTGGTTCACACTTAGCTTACGTAGTGTTCCAGAGTGAGCATGGAACATAATTTAGTTAGTTAAGGCTAAAATGCAGCTGCTGGGTCTGAGGAGGGGGAAGATAAGATACTGAAGTAGCAACTTATATTATCTAAAATATCCATTTTCAACAACTCTTTAAGAAGGTTCAGATGTGAAGACTAAAAACAGTTTCTATAAATGCATTCAAAGAATTAAGGAAATGGTGGCTTTAAAATTTCTAAGAAGAAACATATGACAATTATACCCTATCATTAAAACATAGAATGCCAACAAAAGTAAAGGTTTTTAAAGATGCAGATAGAAGTTCTAAGGGAACTTTAGCCAGGCATAGTAAGTGTAGCACTTGGGAAGCAGAGCAAGGAAGCAAGGGGATTACAAGTTTCAAACTGGTCTGAGTTACACAGCTGACAAAACAGAAAAGTCAGCGAAGGAAGGCGGGGTAGGGCAGAAGAGGAGAAGCAGGGAAAGGAATTCTGAAGTTAAAAGTACAGGAATGAAGGATTTCACTAGAATGTTTCAACAACAGACCTGAGCTTCAGAAAACACCAGATAATTCAAAGATAGATCAAGATAAATAGCACAGTCTGTGTAACAGAAAGTAAAAATGATAAAACAAACAAACCAACCTTCAGAGTCCTGTAGTGCACCACCAAACATACCAAAGGATTAAGGAGTAGAAAGAACATTTGAGGAAATCATGGCCACCATGAAGAACTTTGGTTCCCATATCTAGACTCAAAATGGGATAGACACAATATGTATATCCAGATAGATCATAATCAAAATGCTGAAAGACAAACATTGACTCTTGAAGGCATCAAGAGGGAGACAACTCATTACACACAAGAGATCCTCAGTAATATTAACAGTGATAGTCTTATCAGAAACCACAGCAGCCACAGTGCATAGAGAAGATATACTCAGAGTGCAAGGAAAAAATTGTATATTGAATTCTATATTTGAGCGTAAAGATATGTCTCGGGATTAAGAGGACTTGATGTTCTTGCAAAGGACCCAGGTTCAGTTCCCAGGACATGTGAGCTCACAACACTCTGTAACTCCAGTTGCAAGGGATCTGATGCACTCTTCTAATCACCATGTGCATGCATGTGATGCATATACATACATCCAAGCAAAACACTCACACATTTAAAATAAATAAATCTAAAATTATTTTAAAGAATTTTAGATTTGACAAAACTATCTTTCAAAACTGAAAAATATCTGATGCATTCCTAGATGAACAACAACAACAAAAATCCACAAAGTATTTTTACTAATAAGCTTGATATATAATAACTATGAAAAGGGGTCCTTCAGTTTGAAATGAAACTATTAAGCAATAACTCAATGATATAAACACCAATAAAGGTACTTCACAGGTAAACATAGTATAGTGTAAATGTTTTTATAACTTTTATCTTCTCTGACCCTACCTAAAGTATATCAAACGAATGAAATATTTAAGAATATGTGTAATATGCTCACACAAAGACTTTTCTGTAAATGCCCACAGCAGCATTCTTCACAACTGCCCCAAACTCAAGACAAAGTAAATGTCTATCAACTGGGAAGTATAACCATACAACAGAACACAACTCAACAGTAAAGAGGAACAGACTACCACATATGCTCCACCATGGATGAATCTTAAAAACATTCTACAGAGTAAACTTTGTTCAACCCAGAAGCCCTTTGCACGAGTCTGCATATATGAAATGTCTAGAATGAGAAAGTGGATTAATGATTGCATAAGGCTGAAGGTAGAAACAATGTTTAACTGAAAACAAAAACAAGGGACCTTGTGGAGATCAGAAATGTAAATTTATGGAGAAGACTTCACCATACACTAATGTTAGTAAAATGCTGAAGTATACAGTTGAAATGATTGAGTTCTGTGGTAAGAAAAACCTATTTCTATAAATTCCTTGTTCACATTAGAAATGACAGGCACTTAGTATGTATCAGACACTGTTTTATGTACTTGGTATATAGCAAGTTACTTAATCCCCACAACAGGCCTAAATAGAAAATATTGTTTGTTTCCCTTTCTAAATGATGAAATGGAGGTACAAAGATTAAATAACTTGCCACAAACACACAGAGATTTAACATGAGCCCCGTTGGCTTGGCTCTATAATGTTTGATGTATTCTAAACCATGACTGTATTTGTACAGGGAAAACAGGGATGTGTAGATATACTGCTATATGACAGTGTATGAAAGAAATTACGAGGCTTGCTTGTTAACAACTCCCTAGGAAACAGGAATGAGGGGGGCCCTGGAAGGGACCCTCCTACATGTTACTCTTTGAACTCAGAGATCTTATACAATTTATAATAATTCATGTATTCTTTTTGTAGATGACACATCTATTTTTACATCAAAGTTCTGGTTATCTTTATTTGTTAGAATACACATTTTAAGTTTTCCCTGAACATTTTTATATCTTTTCCCTGTTCTTTGAAGAATGTTTTTCAGGAGGTCAAATTCTCCATTAATTACCATGACACACTTTCTGCTACATTTCGCCCTTCTGATGTCAGAGCCTCAAGGTGCTCTGAGGCCAAGAAGGACTGGATAGGGTTGAGACACACTTCATGAAAGAAGAGCCTGTGCTGTTTACACTGCTTGACAAAACCCCCATCGATCGAATTGGATTCTGAGTTACAGTGAGCTCTGGTGTGAAGTTCCCAATCCCCGGAACATCCTCGGTTCCCACAGGGGCGCTAGCTGCCTAGAACATTACTGCTGACCAACAGGGGAAGAGATTCTCGAATGTGTTTGCTCATGAGAAAAGAAGTCCATGAAAACTGTCTGGATTTGTGCCTACAGGGGGAGAGCGATTCTGCCTCTGGCATATGTATGTCTGTGCAGTAGAGGCTGATTTATTTATCTGGTTTTCTTTCCTGCTCAAGATACTCACTTGGGAATAGACTATAAAAACAACCAAGAGATGGGAAGTATCTTTCTATCACAGGAAATAACAGCTTGTGAACTTTTAACTGTGCAACAAGATGCATAAAATTAGTGCTTAATGTTTACACCATAATAAACTCTTTGTGATCATTACCCTGATTCAGTAATTTTGAGGGGTCCACCAGGAATAACAGGGCGGGTTGGTTTGTAATAGAGTACTTATTGTATACTAACACCTTTCATGGGCATGCCGTGAAACAGAATTTCCTTTTCATGAAGGCCTTTCTTTTTAAAGATTTCACATGTAGTAAAGACTGATGAAAAACGTCTGGAAAACGGGGGGGGGGGGGGGTTGCTTTTGTTTGTTGTTTTTCTGTTTGCTAGATATAGGCTGTGTCACATAATATCTCCTTGGATATTAAGATGCAACAAAATCAAAAGAAAACATCATGTAGGGTTAGAAGTGTGTGGCTCAATGGCAGAACACTTCCCTAGCCTGCCCAAGACCTTGAGTTCAGTTCCCAATCACACACATGCATGTACTTGCGAGCCTCACAACACATCACAAACAAGATAAAGTAAAAATCCAGTGAAAGAAGCATAGGTTCAAAATGTGATTTATGTTCAAATCCCAGATCTATCACTACCAGCTATATGACCTTGGACAAATTGGATAACCAAATCTTCATCTTTAAGGTGAGGAATGGGATCGCACTACCACCCTACCTGTGGTGGTCAATTAACTGGAGCAACTAGTGAGATCTCAAAGAAACAATAATACTCTGGCTCCCCTCTGGAGAAGGAATTAAGTTAGGAAAGAAAATTCTTTGGGCCAATGGCCTACTTTCTCTTCATAACATTTCCCCTCCAAAAAAGCTATAGCCTTTCCAGACAGTGAAAATGCAATGTAGCCACACTGTATCCCTCAAAAATCTCCTATGCTGTACCTATATATCCTCCCAGTTCTACACGATGGAGCTACTCTACATGCTCCAGCTGACTGAGTCGAGTAGCTGTTTCATCCACTCTACACTGAGTGCACATACTTGTGAACTGATGTGCCTATCACAACAAGTCCATTTGACTTGCTTTGGGATATTGTTACCAAACATATTTTCCCAGAAGAGGTGGTGAAAAGCTTCTATTCCAACACAGAAAAGCCCTTCCAAGTCACCATTTCAAGTTTCTTAAACAAAACCTTTGAAGATACACTGATGACACCACCAGCAGATCAGGGATGGCAATCCTACCTAAAGAATTTGGGATCACAGGATGAATGTATGTGGCAGAGCCAATGAGGATCAACTTTTACAACATCTGCCCCATTTCCCCCCAAATCTCATAAAGCGCATGCCCCTGGTGAAAGAGGCAACTCAGTGAACACCAAATGTGTAGCTATTACTGGCCATGCGTCAGATGCCATACATGGCTGTTGGGGGTGTTTGCGTGTCCAGAGTGCTAAGCTTCTAGGTGTCAGAGGACAAGGGGAATGAGAATGAGTTTCTAGGACTGACCCAAAACAGAAGCATGTAAGAAGTAGCCCTGTTCATCATCTACATTGAGTTTCTCAAGGTATCATGAGCACAACAGAACAGAAAAGCAAATGCAAGCCCTCTGAAGGACATCAGAAAAGAGGAAATTCCAGTCAACTAGAAAGATCAGTGAACGCAAAGATCAACATCTTATGCAGTCAAAATAAAACAAGGGGGGAGGGGAGGGGGAGTTTTCAGTGGCATCAGATACAGCAAAGGATTGGAGGAAGACAAGCGGCAAGAAGTGATCAGGGGAAGTTCACAGTGGCTTCTGGGGTTAGGTGCTTTCTGGGTAGGTGGGTGGTTTCGGTTATAGAAACACTGGCTTATACAGAACAAGATATTTAGATGAACATCTTGGTTATCCTAGAACATTAAAGAGTCATTATAATTAGACTCACTCATTCACTCATTTATTCCATTAGCGTTTACGGTGCTCTCCTAAGTGCCTAACTCCTCTAAGCTCCATGGGGTAGGGCACCTAATAGAAAAGCCAGAATTAAATCACAATACTCCTTTCTTAGAAGCAATCTGGGCAAAGTTTTAGAGACTTCTTTAAAAATGAAAATCTCACCTCCCTGTAGCTATTTTAAACTTATATATTCCTTTCTAATATAGTAGCTTTTTCTTTTCCTTTTTTTTTTTAAAAAAAATTAGGAAGGTGAGGTTTGTTGACTTAGAACTAGGGCACCAATTTGGAAAAAAAAAATAGTAAAATCAGAATACTGTGAGGAAAGGCAGGAATGGTATTTTTATCTTGTGAGAGATTTTACTCTACAAACACAGAAACCCACACAACATAGTCCAAAGAAATCAAACCAGTTTCACACACACACAAAAACACTTATATTGCCTTGCATCTCATAACTTAGCAGATTTGTTTGGCCACGCCACTGGCAAATTACTAACTTGGATGTCGATGGGAGGTTAAAAAGAGCAAATTTCAAAGAATCTCATGTGAGCTCTGGGGGAAAACAGAAATGGTATTTATACCTTGTAGTATGTCTGTCCATACTTCGATGCCAACAACATAAACTGACTGCCCACGTGGAACAGGCCATGGAAAACTACCAAGCATTCCACAGCTTCAGAAAATAAGCCTATAGAGAGCTCTGTGTCTCCAACTGGAGGTTAGAGGCCCCTTGCAGTGCAAACATCGGATGCCTGACAGTAAGGCAGCCCACTGGATGCATTTGACACGCCAAAGATGAAGACTCATTTTCAATTTAAACATGGGTATGATATAGAGAAAACGAGCAAGTTTGCCAGATTCTTATAAAAACAAAGTTTCAAAGGAATTTTTTTATGAAGACTCAACTGCCCGCCTATGTCACAGAAAGAATTCATTCAGCAAACTATTATGGGTTATGTCAGCATGGGAAGGGGCACCGGTGGAAAAGGCATCAGCTTGACAACTTACATCGCTAGATCCCCCGTGTCACCTGCTATTCTCATCAGCGAAGCAGCATGAAACTTTTCCCTGCTCAGATAGAATCTGAGAAAGCCACCAGAATTAAGGTTTACAATCTAATATGCACAAATATATTGTAGCTTTATGAGTAGCCTTTTGTAGTGTGCCAGCCAAAATGAGGCCGACTTAAAACTAACCACACCACTCGGAAGCATACTGAGAGGTACAGTAGTTTTTTCTTTGTCTACTCCCATATTTTAATGTCCTACAGTTGTTTTCAGTGAGGGGGGGAAAACTTTTTACAAACACTAAAGAAAACCTTTAAAGGCTTCTCGAGATTAAAAATGTCTTTGAAAAACTGTTGTGATGACCCTTGAAATGCTTATTTCCATACAGTCATTAACCCCTATACTTAAACATCGGATTTCTCGAATTTGGAGTGTGACCACCACTGTATTCTTAGCATGTCAGAAGTCACACCTATCAAGAATTCAAGAATATCCTTTTTATACAACTTCAAACAGTTCAACATAAGTATCTGAACTTCATTAACTAGGTTTTGTTGTTGTTGTTATTTTTGGCACCTACTAATTGCCCAAAGTGGGTTTCATTATGAAATTTTTTGTTTGTGTACATGTGTTCATGGGGGAGTGTACATATTAACACCTAAATGTCAGGTGCCATCCATCTTTTTTCCCGTTTCTTGAGACAAGAGTCTCTCATTGGCATGGAACTCACCAAGTAGGCTAGGCTGGCTGGCCAGCAGGCCCCAAGGGTCTTCCTGTCTCTACCTCCCCAGCACTGGGATTACAAGCATGCAACCCCTTACCTGGCTGGTTTAAGGTGGGTTCCAGGGATAGAACGCAGGTCTTTGTGCTTTCAAGCCAAGCTCTCCAGTACCATAGGTTGTTTGGGTCTCGTTTTCCTTTTTTTCTCTTTTACTTTTCTGCAGGACTAAGAATTGGGGTCCCATACCTGCTAGGGAAATGCTCTACACCTTTAATTACATTTTTATGCATGTAATCTACTCAGATCATATTCCACACTAACCTTCCTTGTGTCCTCTTCCCCTCCAACTGGTCTCCTTCCTTATCACAAACTGGGTAGTTTTGGACCATTTTATTAAGAATAGTAATTAACTCATTACCATGAATTCAGGGACTGTGTGATGAAACAGGGTTCACTATTGGATACACAGACTCAAAGTCAATGAAATAACAACTTCATTATTCTAATGATACAGGCTACATGATTTCTTATGCAACTTTTCAATGCAAACTATATGACCAAAAAACTCTGACCTCTTAAGAAAACACTAAGCACATTATTTAATGACTTGAAATGTGATCTTATCATAGAGAATACTATTTTTAGATAGACATATTATTTTTTTAATAACAGAGTCAAGGTCTTGCTTGGCCTTATGTTTCATCCCTAAAACTGGGACTCCATGTGGAAATGTAGGGCTTCACTTTCTCAGTGGAAAACAATCATTCTAGTAGATTTTCTAAAAATTAAAATGATTCTTTTAGAGGAAATGCAGTGTTTATTGTGTAAGAGGATGTATATTTATTAATCAAGGATACAAGCCAAAACAAACACTATTAAAATTAACCAAAATATTGACAGTGGATGTGAACTATTATTTCAGCTTGGTGAGGAAGATCTAGCTAAAGTTAATCAAGATAAATTCCATTAAATGCATAAAGAAAATACAATAATTTTGATATCATAAAGTAATAATAACCGTTCAAATAAAATATAATCGGTATAAATGCCTTAGTTTAGAGACAAAAATACATATAATGTGTGCTGAAAGCTGATGTGTCACAGAACATAGGTAGTGCTTCCTAGTTTTAATGCTTTGCACCCAAAGCCTGAGACAGTTCCCACCACCCAGGAATGCTAATGATGGGCACCATCTGATGACTAGCTGGAAAGAAATTATACAACATGACTCTGCCTATGAGCAGAGACTAATGAAACACTTTCCTTCTTGGTGCAGATTAGACAATCACACCACATAGTCTTGACTATTAAGAGGCCCACTCAGGGAGGCCAATTTTCTATCACATTACATCAACAGCAGATTCATATGGGTGAAATTTCCATCAACACTAAATCAAAACAGCAAATCCACAGCACTTTTCACAGTTCCCACACTGAGAAATAAAATTCAAGGGAAACATGGTATTATTTCATTACAATTTACTAGCTCTTCCAGTGTTTCAGAGACTCAGGGATATATGAATAGGGCAAAAATTGGACATAGACCACGATACACACATATCTTGACGAATCAGTCTACTGATGCTGTTTTTCAGGCTAATTAGATGCCAGTCTCCATCCAGGTGATGATGAAACTCATAAGGGTAACCTTCCACCTTAATATCCGAAAAGTAAAGAAAAAGAAAAGTTTATTTAGTTATCACCTAAATTTCATCATCTGCATTTGCCCATTCTGACCTATTCCCACTAATGATGACTTCCCCATGTACTCCCAGGCTAGGCCCCAATGAAAATATGACAGGTACACTAGAGACTAATTCAGCCAGTAACAATTGCCCCAACACCTGGTTTCTGCCTTAAGCCAGAGGAGATTCATTCATCTAAATCTAGTCTACCAAAAGTATTTTTCGACCAAGCAACACTCTTAAGCACTGATTAGGTATAGTGAATGAAAATTAAGATCTAGGGGAAATGCCAATATTAATCAAGAGCAGAACATATTTTCCCTAACACTTCACAAATCAAAGGTCAAGGTTACAGTATTTCTCCCTACTCTAGGTCAACACACATGAGAAAGGAGATTGATTGCTTGTGATCTTGGGTTGACATGTGTAGATGAGCACTTAAATTCAGACATGCTCTTTTATTGAACAAATGCTTGAAAAAGCAAGCATGGATAAGCTACATTAATACTTTCAGATCAGCCTTGCAACTAGAACCCCAACCCGCCTAAACAGTGCTTGCATACCAACAAGATATAAATAAGCTACTGGAGAAGACCTTGGAAAACTTAGTTCATAATTCATATGCACAAGCTACCATCTCAATATGAACAGGGTTAAGAACCAAACTGAACGCACCTTAAAGTTAGAGAGGAATAAGCCCATGTGGCTACTGGTTACACTATTTCATACTGATTATTTGTTATGGCACGTGACAGGCAGTAGGCGAGAAAGATTCCAATTAGCTGGAAATAAAATATGAACAAAATTAAACACACACACACACAAAGAATTAAAAAGCTCAGAATATGAATGTATTCTCATTTTATTTGTAATTCACCAATAATTTTCCTCCTTAAATTTTTTTCCACCTGACTAAGTTAGCTACTTCTGCAGTGCCTAGGTCACATTCAAAGACTCTAAAAAGCCTTTCTACTAACCATGACCCAGAACTTCACAAACAACACTAAGGGAAAACTCAAGGGTCATGGGTTAGCTACTGAAAAGAAAATGAACATATTGTTCATAATACACATCTTATCAAGTAAAATCCTAACCAATGTGGACAAGTAACTTCTTGGATGTACTTTTGCTGTCCAGTACAATAGATGTTGGCCTTATGTGGCTGCAGAGGACTTAAATGCAGTTAGAACAGCTGGAGTTTTAATTTTATCTACTCCTTAGAATGGAGGTGGCTAGTAGCTGTTATATTGGTGCAGATTTAGATAAGAAATGCTACTCTGCAAATATATTGAGACTAACATTAGTCTTACTTCTATAATGCTAAATGTAAAAAAAAAAAACCCAAAAACAAAAAAAAAAAAAACACTTTAAAATTTACTCTAAATCATACACAAATTTTTCATGCTACAGTGACCAGCGCAACTCGGGGGGAAAGAATTCAATCTATAATAGAGACTTGTATGGTCTATTTACAACCCATCAACCAGTTGCAGCTCAGGAAAGAAAGACTTATATTTTTTATTATATTAATAAAGTTTTAGAACCTTGACTGATACTGACCACAAAATAAAAGCAAGATTCCTATTAATTTATCTTTCGACCAACTATAAGGGTATTGTGTCTTCTCACAGTTAACTGCTTTCTGACAGTATGTACTGGGCCTGGGATGTGGCTCAGGGGTGGAGTGCTTGTAGAGTATTGGTAAGACTCCTGGTTCCAACCCCACACTCACTCTCCCTCTCCTCTCCTCTCCTCTCCTCTCCTCTCCTCTCCTCTCCTCTCCTCTCCTCCCCTCCCCTCCCCTCCCCCCCCCTCCCCTCCCCTCCCCCCCCCTCCCCTCCCCTCTCTCTCTCTCTCTCTCTCTCTCTCTCTCTCTCTCTCTCATGAGTGAGTGTGTGTGTGTGTGTGTGTGTGTGTGTGTGTGTGTGTGTGTGTGTGTGTTGTATACCTACTGGTAGGACTAAATTCTAAGTCTTACTTTTATAGATTCAAGGCATGATTGGTTATGACAATGAGAATTAAAATTTAGAGTTATTTGTAGTCATGTAAAACACAGGAGTCAGGAAATCCTGCACTTAAAAAATAAACTAAATAATGACTCAATTAGAAATCAAAATCAATAATATACATCCAAATGAAGTCCATGAGTTCACCATAAGCCGGAGGGTTGCTATCCTGTGATGGATGACTGACTGCTTTGTGAGAACTAGGCCTTCTCTTACATCATCTTCACTATCCAGTCCCCTGAAGCAAAACTTTCAAGTCTAAAAAGTAAAACTGAGCTGGGTGTGCTGGCACATGCCTTTTATTACATCACTTGAGAGGGCGAGGCAGGTGAATCTTCTTGAGTTCAAGGACAGCCTGGTCTATATTTTGAGTTCCAGGACAGCTAGGACTACACTGTAAGACTCTGTCTCAACAAAACAAAATCAAAAACAAAAACCAAAATCCCTTCTCTTATACCTACAAGAATGAGACATTTCAAAAGAACAAAGAAAGCTTACCTGAAAGCAAGCAACTCCAAAAGAAATTCCAGCCACGACTCCCATTTCCGACTCTATAATTGTCATTACCTTTATGAAACAACCCTAACGGCAGAGGAAAAGTTGTTCAGTACAAAACAAGAAAGCTCTGCTCTTCTTCCTGGCAATTACTACTTTGAGCAGTCAGGTGTCCACAGAACAGGTGTTGAGCGACTATTAGGCCTGGATTATCATTTGACTGAACCCTAGCCAGTTTCATCTACCCTCAGTCTCAACTAGTTCCACCATTCGGACTGTGCACTGGAAAGTCACTTGCTAGTTGTATGAAATGAAGTACCAGCTACCCCGAAAACTTCAGATATGTATATTCATGTGAGTAACACTTGTGTCCATTTTGTATTCCATTAAATCCTCAAACACCATCAAATAAAAAGTCCTAAAAGGAGCCTTACCTCTTCATTAACTTTATCTGCATCCCTGTGTGGAAAACAACCTTCCAGTTTACAGCAACTCTTGGGAAATCCTGTTTCTGAGTAATAATTGGTACCTTTCCAATCCCTGTAATTGGTGACACCACAACAATGCAACTGAAAAAAAATTTCAAAAGTATTTGTAGTCATTCATATTACTGATTTGCAGCCAAACATTTACCCTTATGTCATCTTCTATTATAGTATGTCACCCAAACAATAGGTAATATACCCGACAATCTCTCTTCTTGATGAATTCAAAAGATTGGCACTTGACTCTAACAATAAACATCAAAGTTTTCGACTGGCTTTACTGCCCTGTCATAGTTGGCACTAACAGTATTTGTCTATGATGTAAGTGGAGAGGAAGAGGACAAGGACACGTAGGTAGAATAACACATGGCTATGTGGTATCACCCCACACTAGTTTTCCATACAAGCGGGAAACAGCTGGCAGCCTAGAGCCAGCTTTTCCTCTGAAGCAATAAGGAATGTGCTTCCCTCTTGAAAAGGCACCAGCTCCACCCACTTACCGTACGTTGGATCTTGTCTACAGCTTCGCTTCTATAATCCCCCGTGGAATTGTATTCCTTCAAAGCGTTTTCATAGTTATTTTTAAAGCTGTTCTTAATCTGTATCAGAAAAGTAAAATGCCAATCAACACGCATTCAAGAAAATACTTGGATTTTTCTATAGCAAATAAGAAATTCTCATATCTGCCTAATGGTCATATCTTTGATGTGTGGTAATTAACTGTCATGGTCCAATTCTGTCTACTAAGGGATGTAGCTTGACTGAAAGGACTACTAAGCTAGATGTTACACTATAATGCCTACAAGCTAAAGGGGCTATGAGAGTATGTACTGATCCAAACGGCAGCTGTATGTTGCTTTTTCAGCCTTCAGCCTAAATATTTCCCCACGTACAAGACTGATGCCTATCCAATAGGGCTGCAACTTTTTCCTTTGGAAGACCACACTAACAGTTCAAAGGGCACTTGAATACACGCTCCCTACTTGATAAATGGCCTCACCACAGTGCCATGTTCAGCTGATTTTAATATATGACTATTAAGATTTTGATGATTTGCATTAATTATATCTATTCAAAATGTGACTTCTGGGATAGTATTAATTTTGTGATAGACTTTGTATTTTCCTTTCCTATTAGTAAAGTTATAAAGGTCCACTTGAAGAGGTGTTTGTACACCAAATTACAACTAGAAGCTAGCGTGACTGTGGTACCATTTTCTTCTAGTGATTATCATTCTACAAATTTTTGAATGTTCACTTACACTAAAAGCATGTCAGAATTTTTACTGAAAATCCACTACTGTCAGATGCAGATTGAAAACTCAGCTTGAAATATGGCTTGAAGTGGTTTTTAAAATTAATGAAAGCTGCTGAACTGTGCTACGTAATCTACCCGAGATAAGAGGGCAAATTTTAATGCAGTAGGATTTTCAAATTCAGGCTTACCTCGTGTCTGAAAACAAATCCTACAATGGCAGCAACTAGTTCGACTAAGAAAATGAGTGTCAGAAACATCGCGTACTGTGAGATAAAAATTTTAAAAAAGTTCACGTTAGTACAATAAGACTCAGCAGCTGCAGGGAGGAGGGTGGAATTCTGTGCAACCAGTTCAACATATTTTCATTGGAAAGGGCAGAGAAAGCAGGATTAAAATGTCTACTTAAATATGGAAGCCGGTAATGGGACAGTTAGTTTTTTTCATAAGGAAAGGGGAAAAGTGTAAACAGCTGTGGTCACTTCTGAGAAACAAAGATGCTAGGTAGGCTCGCACATGTAAGACTTTTCTAGGGAAACCAAGAATAGCCTAAAGAAATCAAGGACTCACCAGTTTTAACATCCATGCTGAGGCTCTACAGGTAGCAAAACAACCAAAGGTGCCCAACAGAATGATGACAGTGCCTGTGCCGATAAGCACAAAAGGGACATTGGTGGCCTTCTCATTTAAGAGGGAAAAATAATTTTCCAGGCTCACCTTGCCCCAAATGCCAACGGCAAGAAGGATAACACCAGTGATCTACGTGAGAAATCAGAGAAAGAAACAATTAGGCACCATTCAAGCTTGTATCTTCTATCACAAACTCAGTAAGTGTCTAAGACACAATGTGTGCGAGAATTAATTTTAGCAGTCTGGTTGCCACAGTGTGATGGATAGGATAAGGGGGCGGGGGAGAGCAGGTGCCCATGATGTAAGAAAGGGTTCTGCAAATAAAAGAACCTTATGGACAAGGCATCTTCTCAAAACTGCATACATCTGTTTTATTGTGTAAAGCACATACCCCATGGCATACGCGTCTAGAGATCAAAATTTCATTAAGCCATTTACTCCTGTCTGAGAAAGAAAGCCACCTTGTAAGGGGGAGGGTCAAAAGCATTTCTGGATTCCAGAAACTTCTTGCATCCCCCATCCCCAATTTAGGGATGGCCATAGGATACAAAGGGGTGGTACACAAAAGAAAAATCCAAGGATAGACTGGCAGGAATAGAATCACACCATACTTACTGTGAAAAACTCCCCTCTTATGAAGCAGTGAAAAGAGAGATATTATTATGCAAAAGACCCCTCAAAGGGAAGGAGACAAGTCTCTCGTCTCCAAAGGTTCGGAGACACCATCTGTGCTCTAGGAGCCTTAACTCCGTTCTTCATCTCTCTCTCCAACCTGGATCTCCTGAGACACCTGGGTCCCACTTCAACCAGGCACCTCACATCAAGACCCCAGAGCCAATGCTACAACGCCCCAGCTCCAATCTCAGGGACCCCAGCACTGTGGCCTAGGCCACTCGTCACCAGCGCCGGGGTCTCCAGAACCATAGCCGCCCAAACCTCATCCCATTCCAGACCTGAGGTTCTCTGCTCTGGGTCACACCCACCACCTAAGCCAGGGTTCCCCAGCCGTCCCCGTGTCTCACCCAAAAGATGAAAGTGTAGATCAAGAGAACGCTTTTGAAACAAGTAATGACTGGTTTAGTCTGCAGCCTCCGAGATGGGGACGCCATGACTAGCCCGAGACCCTGCGCCTCCGCAAGGGGCGAACACTCGAGCCAGCCAGGCGCGGGAGTTCCCGAGTTTCCCCGGAAACTGCCGAAAACTTACGAGTATCTGCTACTGAGAAGAGCCGGAAACACGCTACGATTTTCTAGAGGGTCAAGTCAGGAGGCTGTCCGGAAAGTTGCGACAATTTCGGAGCGCCCCCTGCTGGAGATTACTTATATAAAGGTTCTAGTGGAGCTTGCTGCTTTCTTTTGTTCCTCCCGTGGAATCTTTCCCACCTCCCACCCATTCGTCTCTACCGGTCTTTTTTTACTTCATCCTTAAGTTGTCTATCACTGCCCGCAGTGCTGGAAGGGCCAGCCTTCCAGGTCCCTAGTGCCCTAAAAGAAAAGAAAAAAACAGAAATTAGATTGTCCCCCACTTGGATACGATTTTTGCTTCTCATGAGAATAGGGTAGGGATATTTTCTCCTAATCAAGTTTATATTACTTACATAAAATGTACATAAGTACAAATTAATTAATGAAGTGATATAGGCACCTTAATCTCCTTTTTTCCTGACTCATTAGAAATGGAAGAGAGTAATAATGGGTTGGGGAGGGACAATTCTAATCTAGACTAGACTAGTACAAAGACTCGGTGTCAATATATTGATTGATATATATTCCTATTTCTTTCATCAACAGTATACCCTTTCATGAAAAAATTGTAATCTCTGAAAAATCTGAGTTGAAACTAACACCAATCTTACAAATGTATATGTTGCATTGTCCATACAGTGAGACACAGCAGTGAAGTTTTATAATTGGATATCCAGACATTTAAAATGTGAGAGTGAAAAATGCTGTTTTCTCCTGCTAAACTATGTGTGTAGGTGCTTGCTTTGGTGTAATGTATTATGAACATATTGATCTATATTTTTATATCAAAGAATACATGTTGAGGACTGGTTTCTTTTGGTTAAGTGTGTGCTATCACTACAGGGCAATATCAGTCTCTATGTAATATACTTCATATTTAATACAGACTTAACAGCCAGGTTATATGTTCATGGACAACAAGTAGATGCCCAAATTTTTTCTACTTGAAATTTTGCTTGAAACACATGCTACCACAGAAACAGAGGACAGGAAAGTTCCATTGACTTGATCATGCAAAGCTTTTCTGTGCTTTAAATATTGACCTAGGACCAGTTCCTGTAACATCCAACCAAATGTCTGAAGTCCAAGGAAATAACACTTGGAAAATGAGTTACTTCATTGCCAGGGTTTATACTAAGTTTTATCCCCAAATTACAAAGATGTGATACACAAATGCATGGAAAATGGAGTGTGTGTGTCTGTGTGTATGTGTGTGTGTCTGTGTGTCTGTGTGTGTCTGTGTGTCTGTGTGTCTGTGTGTGTATGTCTGTGTGTATGTGTGTGTGTCTGTGTGTGTCTGTGTGTATATGTCTGTGTGTATGTCTGTGTGTGTCTGTGTCTGTGTGTGTCTGTGTGTATGTGTGTGTCTGTGTGTGTCTGTGTGTGTGTCTGTGTGTGTCTGTGTGTGTCTGTGTGTGTGTCTGTGTGTCTCTGTGTGTGTCTGTGTGTGTCTGTGTGTGCGTCTGTGTGTCTCTGTGTGTGTCTGTGTGTGTGTCTGTGTGTGTGTGTGTGTCTGTGTGTGTCTGTGTGTGTGTGTGTGTGTGTGTGTCGGTGTGTGTGTGTGTGTCTGTGTGTGTGTGTGTGTCTGTGTGTGTCTGTGTGTGTCTGTGTGTGTCTGTGTGTGTCTGTCTGTGTGTGTCTGTGTGTATGTGTGTATGTCTGTGTGTATGTGTGTATGTGTGTGTGTGTCTGTGTGTGTGTCTGTGTGTGTCTGTGTGTCTGTGTGTGTCTGTGTCTGTGTGTGTCTGTGTGTATGTGTGTGTGTCTGTGTGTGTGTCTGTGTGTGTCTGTGTGTGTGTGTGTGTGTGTGTCTGTGTGTGTCTGTGTGTCTGTGTGTGTCTGTGTCTGTGTCTGTATGTGTGTCTGTGTGTATGTGTGTGTCTGTGTGTGTCTGTGTGTGTGTCTGTGTGTATGTGTGTGTATGTATGTGTCTGTGTCTGTGTGTGTATGTATGTGTCTGTGTCTGTGTGTGCGTGTTTGTGTGTGTCTGTGTGTGTCTGTGTGTGTGTATATGTGTGTGGGTCTATGTGTGGGTCTGTGTCTGTGTGTGTCTGTGTGTGTGTGTGTGTGTGTGTGTGTGTGTGTGTGTGTGTCTGTGTGTGGGTCTGTGTGTATCTGTGTGTATGTGTGTGTGTGGGTCTGTGTGTGGGTCTGTGTGTGTCTGTGTGTGTGTGTGTGTGTCTGTGTCTGTCTGTGTCTGTCTGTGTGTGTGTCTGTTAGTCTGTGTGTGTCTGTGTGTGTCTGTGTCTGTGTGTGTCTGTGTGTATGTGTGTATGTCTGTGTGTATGTGTGTCTGTGTGTGTCTGTGTGTGTCTGTGTGTGTGTGTCTGTGTGTATGTGTGTGTGTCTGTGTCTGTGTGTGTGTCTGTGTGTGTCTGTGTGTGTGTCTGTGTGTGTATCTGTGTGTGTCTGTGTGTGTGTATGTGTGTGTGTCTGTCTGTGTGTGTGTATGTATGTGTGTCTGTGTGTCTGTGTGTATGTGTGTGTGTCTGTGTATCTCTGTGTGTGTCTGTGTGTGTCTGTGTGTGTGTGTCTGTGGGGAGGGGAGAGTCCTGTATTAAAAACAACAAACATCAAAGGAAGTCTCGCTAACTCCTTGTCATCCTGAAAAGAAGGTTTCCTCTGAAGTTTAGATTTGTTCCATGGCCTTGAAGGGATTTTCATTGTAAGCCTGAGAGCAAAGTAATATTTCTGTGGCTGAAGCAAAAACAAAACAGCTCAAGCTAAAAGGCACATCTTATTTCCAAGAATGTGTTGACTTTCCTTCTCCCTTCCTCTGCCACTCACAACGCTGCTTTGTTTGAAGGACAGTCGATGCCAAACTAAACCGAAAGCTGACATGGAAATTAATATTCCTATGGCCACAGCACCTTGTACCAGGGCCTCCTGCCTTGCTACACCCACTTTCTCCCTGCCATGCTACCAAATTCAGAAGCTCAGTTTAGTTCAAATCGAGGCTGGGGTCTGGATCCCAAACCAAAATGACAGTTGAGTTCCATCTAAAGCAGCTTAACATGTGCTTCTCTAAGCCACAAGATAAATGTATTCCTTCAAGTACTGTTGACTGCAGTACTGAGTGCCATATACCAACCACTGCTGCTAAGCCCTTGCTACCCACTACCTCCTGCCTACATCACAAAGCTCCTATTATGAGCTCAAACCTACTACTCTCCTCATTTTACAGGTGAAAACCCAGGTTCAAAGTGGCTGAGTAACTAGCCTAAGACTAAGCCCTGCATACCTCTGCTTCCTTCGTGAGACACAGGGCACACGCTGAAATGAGACATGACTAATATAAAAAACCAACAGCTATCTTGAGTCAGATTGAGCCAAGATTGTTCCTGCTCAGACTCTGAATCACAAATAGGTGCTCTGCAGAGTCCCCAGTTCCCCCATGCTCTTGGGGAGGGAGAACTGCTTTTGCCTTTGCTCTAACATCCAGTCACTTATGTAGTAACACCATCTCTGTGTGGTAAGGTAGAGACCCCAATCTTTCTCTTTTTCTAGTTCAGTTTGTTATTTTCTCCGCACTTTGGGCAAGAAGAATATACTTGATACCCAAAAAATGTAAGAAAATATTTTCCTTAAATATTTTGCTACTTACGTTGCATTCAACATTTAGTAGAGGTTTGTGTCTCTTTCCTATCAAATTCCTGTAACCTTCAAGATTAGGTTTAAATGGTTTTCTTTGGCAGACATCAGGCACGAGAAACATCATAGACAAGAACTCACTTTTAAGTCAGATGTCCTCTGTGGCACCCCAATCCCTTAACCCTATTAAACCCTCAAACAAAACCTTAACTCATTCCCCACTGCCTTGCAAACATGAAATGTCTGCTACACACCAAGCCCAATAGGATTATCTTCTGAACAAGGCTTGCTTCCTATTCCCTGCCAACCTTTGAACATTAAAACTATTTCCTCTACTCAAAGTCCACCTTCACCCCAAATCAGTGACAATGTCCCCCCTCCCCCATCCCAGCCCTCTAACATTAGTCAGTTACTGGAGTACCTACTCACCTACTCTACATCCTGATGTCTAGATGTTCAGAAACTACTGAAGAGCCTGTGGGGCAGGCCCACTGCACCTCCTTTTAAACCCTCTGAGCACCTAGGACATAATGCTTCATTGATGACCTCATCCAGTTTTCAGCCAATCCCTGTTTAGCACATGGCTCAGTAAGATCATGGCTGGTCTAGGAGTAACAGCTTATTAGTTACTCAAGGACTAACTATTTAAATTAAATAAAAACTGTCTAAATCATTCTAGTATTACTGTCATAAAACAGATACATTAATCTGAGCTACATAATGTCTTCAGGCATTCCTATTCTATCTTTGAAACCAGTAAAAAAGTCAGAGTATATTTTATCTCTTATTCACATAATAACCTTAGCATTTTTACTTCCTTATCCTTTTACGATCATGCCTTCACTTTCCCTTGGCTAAACACATAGGATAAAATTTAAAAACACCTCCCAGTTATTTTCTTAAAATTTAATAGTGGGTGTTATACCATCTTATACATTATAATTTCATCAACTTCTCAACACATGCAATGTTAAAGCTTACTTTCCTGAATGCTTATATCTTTTTATTACCTATTATGTCTTGCATGTTCCCACTATTTCTTCTTTAATTGACTTTTCTATGTCTGTCTTTTCTATTCACTTGTAGCTTATTGAGACAGGGTCTCACTATGGTGCCCTAGCTGGTGTGAACTTGCTTATGTAGACCAGGCTGGCTTCAAACTTAGGAAGATCTTCCTGCCTCTGTCCTTTGAGTGCTGGGATTAAAGGCATGTACCACCACACCTAGCCTTGTAGTGATATATTGCATACCCTAATAAACTTGCCTGGGGATTAGAGGACAGAGCCAGCCACTAGATTAGACATAGAGGCCAGACAGTGGTGGCACACACCTTTAATCCTATCACTCAGGAGGCAGAGATCCATCTGGATCTCTGTGAGTTCAAAGCCACACTGGAAACAGAGCCAGGCAGTGGTGGCATACACCTTTAATTCCAGTACTGAGAAGCACACACGTCTTTACTCCCAGGAAGTGATGGCAGGGCAGAGAAAAGTACATAAGGCTTGAGGAAACAGGAACTAAGGCAGTTCAGCTGAGACCCTTTTGGGTGAAGATTTAGAGGATTTCAGTCAGAGGATTCATGGAGTTGGTGAGGTAATAGGAGGTGGCTGTGGCTTGCTTTGTTTCTCTGATCTTTCAGCTTTCACCCCAATATCAGGCTCCAGGTTTTTTTTTTTTTTTGAAAGACCGTCCTATATTCAAATAACATGGCCTTATTTATTTTTATGTGTGTGAGTGTTTAGGCTGCATATATGCAACTCTTTGAGCTTTATTGAGATCACAAAAAGAAGACAAATACCTATCTAGTATTTTTAAGAGAACAAACCTTATTGAATGTTTAAAGGCTTCTTTTTTTTTCTAGTTTTTTGAGACAGAGTTTCTCTGTGTAACAGCCCTAGCTGTCCTGGAACTTGCTCTATAGACCAGGCTGGCCTTAAATTCACAGAGATCCACCTGCTTCTGCCTCCCAAGTGCTGGGATTAAAGGCCACCAACCCCCACCCCCACCCTGCCACCCCCACCACCACCCCAGCCATATTAACATTCTTAAGTTGAAAATGATGCTGAATTTTCATACATTTAGCATGTGTTTTGTCTGTATTATCATCTTCTCTTTCCAACCAAACACAGAGAGAGGTGGTTTTGTTTAATTGTAGACTCTGAGGTTTCGTATTTTCCACACAAAGTAGGTGCTGCAGAAGTGAGTGTGTGTGTGTGTGTGTGTGTGTGTGTGTGTGTGTGTGTTTAACCCCAGCTGTTCTAGGCGAGACACATAATACTCAACCCTTGTGCTTCACAGGAATGCTGTCCCCTCACATATGTCCTTACTTTCATGAGGCTCTTTTCAAACATGCTCATCCTAGCCTGAGTCAGGCTCTCTGTTGGGAGCTAGAAATATAAAGAAGAGTGGAGATAAGAACCTGGTACAATACAGGCCTTCATAGTCTATCAGGGGTCAAACATAAGTCAAGGACAACGGCAATAACCGTGATGTGTATGCAGTAATTAAGATGTATGTGAAATGTGCTGTGGGAGGCAAAAGAAGGAAAGTTAACTCCCTCTGACTGACTGAGTTGGGCCTTCTCAGGAGATACGGTTTCCAACTGGCCAAGAAAAGAGGGAGGGATTTGTGAAGGAATTTTGTGTGTACAAAATCGTGAAAGTGTCAAAGGAAGGGATGAAAACTCAGTGTGTTGGGAATGAAGATGAATGCCCCAAACTAGGCTGAAGGCAGATGTGGGTTGCTTGTGAAGGAACAGTATGATGTGTCGGGTCATACCAAGGACCTACTGTTTGCTAGGCCAAGTCCGAGCCAGAGCCAGTGCCACTGAAGGACTTATTTTAGGAAGGCAACAACCTGGTGAAAAAATATATATTATTTCACCTTTACCTCCCCGCTACACACACAAAGAGAAAGAGACAGAGACAGAGAGAGACAGAGGCAGAGACAGAGAGAGAGAGATAGAGAAACAGAAACAGACAGAGACAGAGACAGAGACAGAGAGACAGAGACACAGAGTTCATGTATTCACTTTACCTAGTCATTACTCTGGATCTTCTGACCCTAGCTTATGTATTCAACTTTGTTTACTATGACTCTCTTGAACATCCACCAGCCCCCCAACCTAACAGTGAACCCCAGTTTATGTCATTTCTTTTGCCTGAAAATAGGTCAAAGCCTAATTCTTTCTACCCAACCCCCTTCCTCTGGCCTCTTCCTAGAGTCTACAGAGACTAGACTGTAGTTTATGGTGTTTTGTTGCTATTGGTGTATTGATTCCAGATATCCGTGCCACCCTTCTCTCCTATATGCACATAAATTCTCTGGGAAGTGGATGTGAGCTCTATAAGATTAAATGAACCACATTCCTTGCTCAACACTGGATCACTGATGCTACCCTTATATTTGATCTGAACAACAAAGATTCCCCGAACACATTCAATGGTCATTAAGTACATTTTTCGTTTGATGTGATTTTTTTCTATTTTTTTTTTTTACTGAAGCTTTTCAATTGTCTAGAGCAATATAAGGCACATAGTAGAGGCTCAATATGTATTTGTCAAATTAATTATAGATGACTATCAATATATTAAGGATTTTATCTGTTTTATCCACCCTGCTGCCCACCACTCTTTCACATTAGGTACTTGAAAATGTTATTAAATAATAAGGCAAAATTGTGTCTTTTACTTTCTTATATAGTGCCACACTTTTGAACCCATGGTAGATATTCAACACATATATGTAATTGGTGATTTGAAAATAAAATAGATTTAAGGTTTACTATTGAACTTTGTAAAATTATGGGCCCAATTCTTCCCTTAATAATCAAGATATTATAAATGCACTTATACACACCGAGCAATTTTTTTCCATCTACAACTACTGATTTTTTTCTTTGTGAAAGAATACTGATTCTTAGCCAGAGTGGTGGTGTATGCCTTTAATCCCAGCATTCAGGAGGCAGAGGCAGGTAGATCTCTGAGTTCCAAGCCAGCCTGGTCTATGGAGTGAGTTCCAGGACAGCCAGGACTACACAAAGAAACCTTGTCTTGAAAAAACACCAAAAATAAATAAATACCGCTTCTTTCACAATTTTATACAAAATTACTTTTATACAAAATAAAAATGTAGTTTGTTACACACACCTAAGTTATTTACATACAGCCTATGGAAAGCCATTTAGTGTGCTCTTATAGGCACATCTTGGGGGCTGAACACACGGGGTTAAATAAGAGGTTAGGAACTTGAGAGGAATCTGTGAGGGTATGGAAGGGGTTCAAAAGAGGGAAGGGAGGAGTGGACATTAATGCAAATGCAGAGCTCATACTGGCAATTCTCAAAACAGAAGACTGAGTTTCTCTTTTTTTTCTTTTTTAAGGAAAGGGATGTACTTTGGTCATGTTACCTCTCCTATCACCTCACCAGACAGCAAATGACACCAAATTCCTCTTTGTTCCCAGCAAGTCCCCACTCTACCTCCATGCCTTTTTTGTGCATTGAATTAGGGTTGCCTACACGAACATGAGTGGGAAGGTACTGATGAATGAGGGCAGCTAACCTGTGACTGCACCGCTGGAGAACGTGACTTCCTCTCCCCAGTAACCATTAACCCCGACAAGTCCCTCCCCACCCGTGATGAGATGTCAATGAGCCCTCTCACATGCAGGACTGGTGCTTGCAGCCACTGTTGCTGTGAATTCATGAGGTCAAAAGCAATGTCACATCCAAAAGAATCCAAAAGAAATGTCACAGAAATCGCTGATTTGTTTTCTTCTGAGACATAATCTTATCTATCCCAGATTATCCTGGAACTTACTCTGCAGTTTAGGCTAATCTGGACCTTACAATTGCACTGCTTCAGCCTCCCAAGTGTTGGAAATTTAGGTCTATACCACCAGATCCATCTAAACTGAATTTTCAAGAAATAGAAATGTTAACTGTGGGGCTGGAGAGATGGCTCAGAGGTTCAGAGCACTGGCTGCTCTTCCAGAGGACCTGAGTTCAATTCCCAGCACCCACATGGTGGCTCACAACCATCTGTAACGAGATCTGGGGCCCTCTTCTGGCCTGCAGGCATACATGCTGTATACATAATAAATAAATAAATTTAAAAAAAAAGAAATGTCAACTGTGAGTAGATAATGGGTATAGGGTGGTCTATACTATATAAGACTAATGTAAGAATTATTCCATACTATGTAAGAATAATAGCAGACAGTAAGATGAACAAAGCTTGCCCTTCATCTGAGACCACTAAAAAACAGTTTAGCAACGGGTATCATCTTGCCATGCATAGATTATTTAGAGTTACTTAAAGAGCCTTCCAGAAAAGCCCCACTAGGTGTATTTTCCTTCCATTCACAGTATGGGAAATTAATTTCGGCTCTTCAGGCAAGTGTTGATAAGGGAGGGGTCTACTTCAGTGATAGGGTGCTCACGTGGCTCTCTCTCTCTCTCTCTCTCTCTCTCTCTCTCTCTCTCTCTCTCACACACACACACACACACACACACACTCTCTCTCTCTCTCTCACACACACACTCTCTCTCTCTCTCTCTCTCTCTCTCTCTCTCACACACACACACTCTCTCTCTCTCTCTCACACACACACACACACACACTCTCTCTCTCACACACACACTCTCTCTCACACACACACACACACACACTCTCTCTCTCACACACATACACACACAATGTATTATATTTTTTGTAAACACAACCTTATCATAAATTTATGACCAAAAAACGTTTGTTTTTTAAAGAGAAAGCACAAGAATATAAAGTTGGGTGGGAGGATCTGGGAGGAGTCGAGGAGGGAAAACATGACCATGATGTATTGTATGAAAAGAATTTCTAAAAGTACAGCAACAACAAAGAAGTTAAGTCGTTGAAAGGAAGGTTTCAAAGTATACCCAGCCCTGTATCATGCAACTGTGAATTTGAGAGAACTAAAGGATTATAGGCAAAAATTCCTAGGGAAAAACTAAAGTCGGTTACGTGCTTCTCCTCTCTGGAGTTGGTGAAATTCCTTTTCATTCAATCCTGATGTCATGCTGAGTCATAAAACGTAGTGTTCTTCTGAACACATCTCTGGAAGTCCTCTGTTAGTCATTACTACACTCCGAGCTCGAGGCCAGTGCCATTCACACTCCCCCTATTGTTCAGCAGACAACCCCAGCTCCTCTAATCCTCCTGCCCTCCCCCCTTTAAAACTCTCTTCTTGAGGAGTAATAACTATAGCTTAGGGGATAATATAGCTTTAAGACAGCTTTTGGCAGATGTGCATGTCCCAACATCTGGGCAGTGTTACCAGAATCCCGGAGGCCCTGACAGACCAGGAGCCACTGGTTCTAGGAATGTTAAAGTAGAGGGTTTTTCCCCCAACTGATGAGAGGAGCAGAGAGCAAGGAGAAAGAAGAGAGAGAACGAGACTGCAAAAAAGAAAATAAAAATCAGGTAAGGACTGCACTTAATTCCTCACACTGTACTGCCCCATTCCACAGCTGTGGAGAGGTCAAAAGACCCAAGACTTCAGCTGCTATGGCTGGAGGTGGAGGGAAGGGAAACTTTTTAATGAAATTGGATCATATGCTGTTTTCATTTGTGCTGGCTGCAGATGCATGTTCCTGCTCTCTTCTCAGCTTCCAGCAGAAGGATGGCTCCCTCCGGTGAGTCAAATTTTTCAGTCTGAGACTGGGGAGAAGGTGGGCAGGAGACAGGTCATGGGCTCTAAGAGTCTGGGGGTGACACAGGAAAACCTTTATTCCACTGCGAAGGGAATAATATGGGAGAAGGGTTAGTGATTAGCTCATTTCCCTGGCTCTTTTAAAACACATTTTCTGTTCCCCCTGGTGCTTTAATCATCTATTCCCTTTAGCTCCTTTACATTTTCTTTTCCTGATAGCATCCTTACCATTTTCTTCACCTCCATTCCTTACTCTCACTTTTCCCTCTCTCCTACTTCATAGACACCCCAGATCAAAAATCAAGGAATAATGACTTGAAAAAGGAATTGTTGGCTTTATTGGATGGCCCTTTAAGGGCCCTGCCCAGACCTGCCATTGTTTTTTGTTTCTCTGTTTCTGAAACCAACTCCTCCTCTGGAATCGTAGGGAAAGCATGTGGGTGAACGGATGCTTGTGGAAAGGTCCAGGGACCAGTTTCTACTGATGGGCAGCAAGTTTTAGTGCTGCTGTTTGGGGAGTATTTGTCCAGTGGCACCACAGAAGTCTCTCATCTCATCTCATTAGCGTGAAAGATTTCCCCAGAAAGGGAAATGAGTTAGCAATAGGAGTTTGCTCATATTTTCCTTGTGGGCCTCATTAGGAGCTCTTCAACCTCTCTGCTGTCCTGCTAGTTCAGCAGGGCAAGACTGGAGGCGGGGGGCTGGACTTGAAAGCCACAAGTGACTGTCAAACCACTGAGCCTCAAAACCCAAAACCAAGAGGAGAACAGAACTATAGTTAGTGCCTGGAAACGCCCTGTCTTGTCCGATATGAAGCTAGTAATGAGGATATGAGAACACACTGATGTTTCCCTCTGTAGCAGGCAATAATAGATCCCATGAGGTAGGTACTATTGTTCTTGTTCTACATGTGAAGAGACAGAGGCTTAGAGAAGTTACCTCATTTGCATATTGGTAACAGAACTGGATTCATATACAGATTTGCCTCACTTTGGAGCTCAAGGTCTTAGACCATATATGTTAATGCTTCCCCAGATTTGTGCTTAAGAAACACTGAGTGGACACAATCCCTAACTAGTAGCCTTTGGATTTCCGGGTTCCCTCCTAGTTCTCTGTGACTTTATGTTAGCATTTCCCTGGTCTTGGAACTTCAGTGTCCTCCCTGTAACTTAGATCATGCAATATTCACACTGGATGGCATCAGAGTAAATTGAGGATTAGTTTCTTAATGCCTTCCTTTTCCTGCTTGGAGGAAAGAGGACCATAAATCCAAATAAGTCTTTTTATCCTATGAAGTAGGAAAGGTTTATGAGCCAGATTATACAACGGGAGTTGATTAATGTTAACATTTTCTTCCTCACAGATCTCATATATCTGCTTCTTCTCACTTTTGGGAGTTCATAGCTGGCTCAGTTCTGAAAGTCATTTTCCCTTACTCTGATACTTCTGGCCACATAGCCCTATTCTTGTCTCCTGAAGCTTCCCTGTTAAGGATGGCTGCTCAACTGACTCAAAGAGTTGCTCTCCCCCTGCTGCTGTTCCTAACACCAACAGTGCTATCAACATGGTATGCAGGTAAGTTCTGTGAGCCGTTTTGTCCATCCCTTCTATGGGGGTCACGAACTCCACCAAGACATAGAAGAGGGAAGAACGAGATGACAATGAGAGATCCTAACTCACACCCAGAAAAAAACCATTAAGTGGCAATAAAGATGACTCAGTATTACAAAGGGCTAATGATCAAGGCCCATGAGGCACCCTAGCAAGAGCTATTTGATACTAGGCTGTGCTAACACAGAAATGAAAGAGTGAGATGGCGTGGCCTTTGAGGCCAGGCTTCCTACTCCCTTTTCTCCAATGATAATGGGGTTTTTAGGGTTGCCTGTGTGTTTCGTTGTTTTGTTATATGTTTTGCTTTCTATGCAGAGAGTTGAATGTTGAGTCTCCCAAACGCCAGGCAAATTCTCTGCCCCCGAACTCTATCCACAGCCCACTGACAACTTCTTAGATGTTTTTAATAAGCCAAAGACTCATTAATATTAATTCTTTCCTAAGCCAAATATCCTTGTCAAGACTACAAAATAGAACTCAGATCATGTATTTCTTTCAGAAAAATATAAGGGAGACAGACAGTCTACTAAGAAGGAACAAGAGTCCACCAGACTCCCCCCCACCACTGTTTTTCTTTCTTTCTTCCTCCCAGAGTGTCTGTAGGATTTGTATAGCCTTTTTGCTAACACAGTCAATGACAGTATAGATCACATTCTCTTAATTAGGAACCCCATTATCTTCAGGTTTCTTCCTTATTTCAGAAAGGATGCAGCTTTCTGGAATCCTGAATATTTCACTCTGCACCCCTGGGAGACATATCGAGCCAACATGAATGGTCTGAGAAGGAGAGGGGGGTAGAACAGAAGGCAGGACAGGGACAGGATACTGAGCCACTATACAGAGGTTTTTTATTGGGTTCTAGTGGCATTTCAAGTGCTAAGAATACTCTGTGGCCTGCAGTGTCTGCCCTCATAGGGGCTGGAAAGAGTGGGGGAATGAGACAGTCCCAACCAATGGGGTTAGGAAAATATCCAGAGATGAGTAAATAACAAACTGCAACCATCACAGCCACCACCATTGCTGCTAAAATTTTCCACATCCCCCCAGCTCCTGGTAAAGGCCTTTGGCAACAGCTCTGTTTGTCTGGAACAGCTGCATCCAGCTTTCAAACAAGTATGCAAGCCTCTTCCCCTCTTTGGCTTAACCTGGCTTAGTAGGGGGGAAAGCACAAGGACTGACATTCAGCTGAAGAAATTCCAATCAAGCTCTTGGCAGAGGCACACTGTCTGGGGTTAAAAGAGCCCCAAGTCTTCAGGAGATAAATATACGGCTGTTCTCCCCAACCTCCCGCTGGCTTCAGTTCAAGTATAGAAGAACAAAATCTACCCCAAAGCTCACAGAACTAGGGGGGAGAGGAGATTCAATGGTTCAAAGCCCAATTCTGAACACCTGTATGGAACTCATTAAAGCCTGAAATGTTAGAGTTTTTCAGACAAGGCATTAAAAACACTTACCTTCCTGTGAGGTTCTCAGAGGGCTGTTTGCAAATCAGACACTCCTCACTTCTCCACGAATCACCACAGTCAACACTGCTTGTGAGGAACCCAAGCTGCTGTCTTTGGCAGCCCTACAAGCCTTCTTAGAAGGCTGCATGATGACTTGGAGAGTTAATGATTCTTCCTTCAATGCTGGCTCAAACACTGGGGTTGTGTCCATTTGCCCATTCATTCATTCATTCATTCACTCATTCACTCAACAAGTATGTGTTGAACATTGCCTATACCCCCAAGGAGTGTTTCATTCTCTTGTTTGGCTTTGTTTTCAAATGGGAAAGGCACAAAGAAAACAGCCAAATGTGGACTCAGGGCAAGTGAGAAAATGCATCCAGGAATAGTCAACGGAGAGGAGAAAACCTTAGAGACTATACATGAAGCTGAGTGGGTTAAAAAGTGTGTGCTGTAGTTTTTGTCTTCAGAGAGCAGACATTAATTTGGCTCTTCACATCATTTCAACTATGAAATATCTTTCCAACCATACATTTGTGAAAGGCTGGACTTAGAGGGTCCTACTTGGCTGTGGAATTTGAAGGAATGCAGAAACAGACCACACAGTAAGCAGCCACTGACTGATGATGCAAAGGAACTGAAACATGTTCAAGCAAATGGAATGATACAGAGGCTGTGTCCTTCTGGATAGTTTCATTATTATAGCCCGCTTCAGTATCCCAAAATGTGCATAAAATATTCGAAATTAGGCAACTAGGAGACATGGGAAAGTTTAAGCTGTTAACTAGCCCAAGCCCATTCTTGGTACGAAGAAAAGCCAGCTCTGCTTTAGCTACCCCCATACACTGGTGGAGACTGTAATTTTGTGATTGAGTCTTCCCTCAGTTCTCCCACATCCCCTGTAATTCTGGAGTAGTATAAAATGCACTATGGCCTATGGTCTCCCCCACCCCACCCCATTGCCACAGTAAAAATGCTAGACTGCAAGACAGATTTAGGTTCTTAATCCCTTCTGGACATAGTCAAAATGTCCATCATTTGAATCTTAGTCTCTGAGTCTAGTCCACAGGGCTCAAACAGACCGGGCTGGGAGATCTACTCTGCAATGTACTATCTAGGAGGCCTTGGGCAATTCCCTTTATTCCTCTGAGTCAGCCTCTGTGTCTATACGCAGAAGAGCACTATTGGTGTGTACCCAATTGAGATGTTATGGCAATGTAATGAGCTAGCTCTACATAGTAAGAGCTGAGTTGTCACTGGCGTTACTTGATCCAGACATAGGCCTGGGACACCCTGCTTTCTCTTCTGGTGAACAGCTGGTCCCTGATGAGCGTTTCTTCCCAAGCTAGCTCTGCAATAAGAATGGGGAGACCTAACACTTTTGGGAAGCAAGCACATCTGGCCTCCTGTTTACAGGAGCTGTGAGGGGTTGAGGCGAACACTAAAGTAAAACAGCTGACAAGGAGTCCATGCTGCCCAAACAAACCTCCCCGTGGGAAAGAGAAGAAGAGGGGACCTAAGGAAAAATAGAGGAAAGTCAGACAAACTGAAATGGGAAAAGAGCCAAACTGGAGAGAAAAAGTGAACCCTTCCCTCTGGAATGAGGGTAAACCAATATGGACATGATTTCATAAGACAAACTTGCAATCTGATTCATGTCCATGTTTACCAAGATGGACTGATATCCACCCCCAACCTCCCCCCACACACACACACACTCCTAGCCTGGGCCCTGGGGAGGCAGGGAGCTGCATCATCTTGCCCTCTGCTCCACCCTGTAGTGCAGGAGTCCCTGTGCTCTGCCCAAGAAAAGGCCACAGGCTTACATTCTGTGTGTTTACAAAGGTCAAAGGGCTGCAGCTCGAAAGCCCAGCCCAGTCCTGGAAGTACCAAGGCTCTCCTGGAAATGGAGAATTGTCTGCAGACTCCAACACAGCCGGCTGCCCTGTCCTGAACATGCATTAGAGCACATGGGCATTAGAGAAGGCCTTCCGGAAACTTTGCTGCGGAAAGAACTAAATTGTTTTCCAATTAGTTCATATTCATGACCGATTTCCTGCGTCTGGTGGAACATACTGTTTAGTCTCCCCGACAGCCGCAGACCTGCCACCACCAGGAACTGGGCCACTTAACTGAATGGAAGTAGATAGACTGGGAATGTTTTCTAGTTCAGCAGCTCACTGCTAATGCTGCTCCTGACCGGAAGAAGAGGAAATTATCCCAAGGACTCTGCCTTGGGAGATGGAGCTTACTGTGAGAGAAGTACAGCTCCTGCACTACATGTAGGAGGCCCCAAGTTCAATCACTAGCACTGAGGAAAAAAAAAAAAAAAAAAAAAAACTCTGAACTCTGACTTCTCTTTTTACTCCAAGCCAGAATAAAGTGCTTATGAAAGAATTCTCATTCCCTTTTGCCCTTTAAGCCATCCATCTCTGCCTTGGCATGCCACAGCAGCAATAACAATCAGGTACTTAATATGCCCTGTAGGCTAATGAGAGAGCTTGAAATACTGTTTCCCTTTGAGAACTGTGTATATGCCTGTCACTGGAGAAGACACTTAGCGCAATTATTTCCTCAGAACTGGGACAACAGTCCATCCCCAGAGCTTGGCTGTCAGTGTCTCACCAAGACTAGTGAGCTTCATCAAGGGAGTGGGCCATTTGTAGTCTAGAGTGACAGGATTGATAGGTGGTTAAGAAGTCCAATTATTTTGTTTTGAAAGTCTCCTAGTACATCCAGAGCCCCCACCACACCTTACACCTCCAATGTTGCTGTCTGTGTACCTCATGTGATCAAGCTCACCCACAGTAGTTCTACAATTTTATACTCGGCTCCTCGTTCTAGGCTCAGGCCACGATCCAGATGAAAGCTACAATGAAGTGTATGCAGAAGAGGTCCCAGCTGCCCGCACCCTGGACTACAGAGGTAATTCTCATGTGTTTCAAGCTCGGGAAGGAAGGTTTCTTGATGAAGACCCAGCTCTTCCCAGAAACAGCCTCATCCATGCTTAGCTCATATGTGTCTGAACTGCAGCTCACAGAATCATCAAGAGCTCTGATTTTTGTCGTTGTTTTCTCTTGTTCTTGTTTGTCCCTTTGTTTTTAAGCATGCACTCTAGCACTGAGCCCAAGCCCTCTTGTTTTGTTCACTTCTTTCTTGAGGCAGGATCTCACTATGTATCCCTGGGACAGCTTTGAACTCCAGACCCTTCTGCCTCAGCCTCTTCAGTGCTGCGGTGACATGTGTGCACCTCCACACATAGCAGGTGTGGTATGATTTCTAGTTACAGACTTGGCTACTGACTTGCTCTGTGGTTTCACTTCCCTGGCCTGAAGGATGCTCATCTATTATGAGTCATTAAGCACGGCCTGAGTATCTGCTTTATGCCTATTCCTAGGCAGGGTAAGTCTATGGGAAATACAAGCGCTACTACAAGGTTCTGCCCACTCCTGGATGGGTTTGCATTATGTTGGGCATGAAGTGAGAATAAAATTAACACATGCAAAGCAAATAAGTGTGAAACTGTGTGGTAGCCGTAAATGAAGTAGGAACAGAAGATGAAGAATTCAGGAAAGTGGTCATGCATGAAAGATGACATTCAGGACAGGCTGTGAATGATGAGCAGACTGTTAGGAACTGGGGAAGGTGATAGGCAGACATTTGCCAAAGCAGATGGCCAAAGATATTAAGGGAAAACCAAATTCACTGTACTAAGGAACTAAGAAGAAATTACACTGACTTGAAGGGGTGGAATGAGTGGAGTAGTAGAGAATAAGAGAATGGAGTTGACTGTAAAGAGTAAATTAGGGGGCGGAGAGATGGCTCAGAGGTTAAGAGCACCAACTGCTCTTCCAGAGGTCCTGAGTTCAATTCCCAGCACCCACATGGTGGCTCACAACCATCTATAATGAGATCTGGTGCCCTCTTCTGTATACATAATAAATAAATATTTTTTTTTAAAGAGCAAATTAGGAAAGGTCCAATGACCTAGGAGTCTTTTTTGTTTTGTTTTGTTTTTTTGAGACAAGATTTCTCTGTGTAGTTTTGGTGCCTGTCCTGGATCTTGCTCTGTAGACCAGGCTGACCTTGAACTCACAGAGATCCGCCTGGCTCTGCCTCCCGAGTGCTGGGATTAAAGGCGTGCGCCACTGCTGGCCACTGCTGCCCTGCTCCTAGGGGATCTTTCTAAGGAGAGTCAGAAAGAATGCTGAATAGTAATTTCTTTATTGGATAGCAAGTTAGTTCAGGTGATGTCAAATATGACTTTAATTTATGATTATACCTGTCCATGCTTTCCTGAGCATACATAAGAGGTTAGCTGTTATGTTCTAAAGAGTGGTCATATGGCTTTTCACAGGTGAGTGCCACTGTAATAGGTATTTCAGAACACTAACTAGGTTATTCTGTCTAGAAAATATAGGTTGGAAGAAGTAAAGCCTGAGTTGGGGAGGAATCAATTACAGAAATGTTAGGTAGAAACATTCAATTCTGGGGGCAAATAAATGTAGACTAAGGATGGACCCCAGAGGGACTAGAGGTATAGCTCAATAGCAGAGTGAATGCATGGAGTGTAGAAAGCTCTCCTGGGTTCGAGTCCCAGCATCACAATGAAAGGATGTATTCCAGAGATGTTTCAGAGGAGATGATAAGATTGAGTGCAGATTTGATGTGCTAAGGGATCAAGAAAACTAATGTTGCCAGGCGGTGGTGGCGCACGCCTTTAATCTCAGCACTCAGGAGGCAGAGGCAGGCGGATCTCTGTGAGTTCCAGGACAGCCTTGTCTACAAAGCAAGTTCCAGGACAGCCTCCAAAGCTACAGAGAAACCCTGTCCCCTGTCTCAAAAAACTAAAAAAAAAAAAAAAGAAGAAAAGAAAAGAAAAAAAAAAAGAAACTAATCTCTGAAAGACTCCAAGCTGAAGAGCAAGGAGGACTCTAAAAACCCTTTCAGAAGGCCAAAGTTTGAAAAGTAAACTAGGAGCCAATGAGATGGCTCAACTGGTATCAACTGGTAAAAAGAGTCTGCTGATAACCTGAGTTCAGTCCCTGGCACCACATGGGCCAAGGACACACAGACACAACTACATGTGTGAGCATGCACTCGTGTGGTGGATGTACACACACAAAAAGAAGAAAAAAAAAGAAAGAAAACTAATTTGGAAGATTGCTGGGTAGATGGTTGAAAGAGAGAGAGGAAGACTTGTGAGCACCCAGCTTAAATTAAAAGGCTCTCTAAAGAGAGAGCCAAGGTCAGTGCCTTAGAAGACATTGCTCTATATGAGTAGGAGAAAAATATACATCAAATGAGAGAGAGAGAGAGAGAGAGAGAGAGAGAGAGAGAGAGAGAGAGAGAGATCAGTATGGAAGAAGATTTCTATCAAGAATATTACAAAAGCTGCAAATGAAAATTTAGAAATGTGGAAATGATATGGAAGGAGCTATGTCAAGCATTGCAGAGAGATCAAATGACAGCAAATATTTCAGTTACTGCGAAGGTAAATGGTGTGACCTTTGAGAAGGCAGTTCCAGTAGATAAATGATCCCAGCCTGAGGTTCTTCCACACTCCTTTCTAGCTATGCCTTTACTGTCTTCTTTTTGCTGCTAGTGATGCACAACCACTACCTCTGACTCTAAATTCCCTGCAGCCTGTTTCCCCATCCACCCACGTATCCCCAGCTGACACAACACCTCTTGAAAAAGATAGTTCTCCTTGGTCACCAAATCGTGTGGCCTTGAGCTTCACTCTCAATCTCTCAAACAGCAGCAAGCACATCCTTTTCTTATTGGTTCCCCTTCCTTGGATTTCATGGTAATTTCCCTATTCTGATCATAGTTGAAGCCAAGATAGGAAATGGAGTCTCTGGTAGTGACCACAGAGAGAAGAAGGCTGGCATCTGAATTTTGGACAGCACCAACTTAGCTCCAGAGCTCCTGAACTGCATCTCTAACACTGCTAGACACAACCATTTAGAGATGTCTAAAATGCAATTCTTTTGTTTTGTCTGAAAAAAGTTCTACAATAAACCTGACTGTCTTAATTTCTGATAATACTACCACCATCCTCTTAGTGACTCAGACTTCAAAATACCCCAGTGTCACTTCTAACAATCCCCATCACATTTAATAACCCCCTTCCTTATTATTTTTCACTAGTCATTCACCAAGCCCTATCATTTCTTTAATACATGGGATTGGAATTATTATTATTCCATACATAGACAAAGGCTGTTGTTTCCTAATTAGACTCCCTGGCTCAAGTTTCTGCATTCCTCCAATGTCGTGACCAAGTAAACCCATTTTAAACAAAATCTAGCTTTATGTCCCGTCTGATGACTTTTTACACCATTTTTCCACGTGAAGTCCGTGCTTTAGCTAGGGTGGTATACTGTTTGTTCCCACAAATTGATTTAGTACACACTGGGACTTCACTCTCCTTCATTCGTTTTTCTTATTACATTTATTCATTTATTTGGAGGACGTGTGCCGCAGCACATGTGTGGAGGTCAGAGGACCATTTGCCACAGAGCTTGTTCTCTCTTTCTACCATGAGGAACCTGTGGGTCAAACGCAGGTCATCAGGCTTATTTGTGAGTACATTTACCCACACGGCCATCTTGCTGGCCCTCGTTATTTAATTATCTCCTATGTACCTCTTCTGAAATGAATGTTTCATTTATTTGTTTGTTTGCCAAAACCACTCACTCATCTGGCCTTCATTATGTTCTGTTTATCGCTCTGAACAGAACAGTTATTGAACAAAGGGAACCATGTATATCACTCTCACAGAAGCCTATGAAAAGTAGGCGCTGACTGGTAGCCTCCTGGGAACGAAAAATGGAAGAATATGATACTAAAAAGCATTAAATTCAAAAGGTACTTCTTCATGCAGAGCTATGAATTAAATGCATGCTAGGCTTGTGTTCTACCACCAAACCATACATCCTGCTCCAGAACTACTTTTGAAGGGTCTGCCATCCCCATTATTACTACTTACCTGCCTTGCCGGTTATTTGTAAATTACCAAAAAGCCCTTCAAAAACTCATAAACACAGTAGTATTTGCCTTGGTGTCTAGTGTCCAGTAGCTCTCTTTGGAACTGAGTCTCCAGGCCTAAAACAAACTAAGGTTATCAATGATGCATGCAAAGGAGTAGCCAGGAAAAGTACAACCTGAGGTCCCGGCCTCCTTTGTAATCCTTTTTGTGCCCTGCAAAGATTTGCTCTGCAACTGTGCCATTTCAACACTTCCTGCAATTTAGAGGTGATATCACCAAGTGTAAGTACTGGAAATGGACACCAGTGTATTGGTGCTTGAAGACACCAGACTCCAACCCAGACACTGATGTAGACAAAATCATTCCTGGGAGTGGGTATTTCATGTGTGGGGTTTTGGTGGTGGTGGTGGTGGTAGTGGGTTTTGTTGTTTTGTTTTTTGTTTTTCGAGACATGGTTTCTCTGTGAGGTCCTAGCTGTCCTGGAACTCACTCTGTAGCCCAGGCTGGCCTCGAACTCACAGGGATCCGCCTGCCTCTGCCTCCCGAGTGCAGGGATTAAAGGTGTGCGCCACCACCGCCCAGCATGTGTGAGGTTTTATTTGACTCTCACCTCAGCCACATGGGCTGCTTTATTATCTCCTACTTGACAAACCAGGAAACTAAGCTCAGGGAAGTCTCGGAGTGACAGAACTTAGTGAGACAGAGAAGCATTTAAACCTAGGACTTTCTGACTACCAAGCTGTGCTTATCCCATGTTCTTCGTTAAAAATGCAACTGTTCTTTAAAAGATAAAAAGAAGAGATGAGAAGGGAAAGGCATATCCTTATTTTAGGGAACACTGTCCACATAGTTTGATACTGTTTTCACAAATTTTACACTTTCTGCCATTCTCTTATCAAGAAACCTGGAGCCAGAAACCTTTCTCTGAGGTGTGGCCTTAGTCTTCTGGGTGGCTAAGCAGCTGCCTCACAGCTTGTCTCAATCCTGAGAAAATTAGTCACTGTCTGGGTTACCTCAAGTTTACCACAGACAAGGTCTTTTCCTTGCCAGTCTTTCTCGTCTTTGTGTGTGTATGTGTGTATGTGTGTGTGTGTGTGTGTGTGTGTGTGTGTGTGTGTGTGTGAGTGAGAGAGAGAGAGAGAGAGAGAGAGAGAGAGAGAGAGAGAGAGAGAGAGAGAGAGCGCCCTTCCAGTTTCTTAATTCTGGACAAGCTAGTATGTGTCACTCATAATATTAAGTGTTCTATAAATGTTATTTCATTTAGATAAAGTACATGCTTGCTGTGTTGTGAAATGCAAAGATCTCTAAAGTATATTATTCACTTCAAAAATAGTTATTAGAACTGGGCACATGGGTCAGTGATAGAGGACAGGCCCAGCATGCATAAAGTCCTAGGTTTAATCCCAAGAAGCACACAAATATAAAGCAGTGATGGGACCAATGTACACAATATGCTAGTGTATGTGTGAAAAGAGCAAAGAAAATTAAGAAGTCATACAAGGGTTTGCATTTTATCTATTAACTGCTGTCATAGGTTCTTTGGAAGTGGAATGAATGAGCGAGCATAGGCACATGAAGACTGAGAGGAGATACTTTACTGTGTGGCTGTTTACACTTTGGGAGTCATGAAACAGGTGGATCGATTCCTTCTTCAAAATATCAGTGAGTCCTTCAAAAAGAGCAGCTGCAGTGACCGATTCTGTACTTAGAAAGCACGAGTTTTTAGAATAGACAAACTTGGGCTCCATCATGGCCCTGACCCTTACTTCCCATGGAATCCTGGGAAAGTCGTCTTAAAACATAGGGATAATGACTGCATAACTCATGGAGCTATTGGGAGAACTATATGAGATGGACACAAGAAGGGAAGTATGATGCCGAAGCACAGGACTCGATATTATTAAATTGCACAGCAGACATGGTAGCATGCACTATTTAACCACAGCCTTAGATCCAGTTCCCACTGGAAGTCTTTCTTTACAGTTGTCCAACCAGTTTCGACTCTCTTGAACTGTATTTCTCCATCTCATTCACAGCCCTGGCACGAAAGGCATTGTCGGTCATGCCTCACTGACTTCCACATAACGTATCTTTCACCATCCCTGTTCTACCAGTCTGGTGGCCCTACCCAAAAAGGAAATGAAGTCAGTCTGGAATTACTTGTCCTTGAGTGCTTCTGCCAGCTCACAAGCCTCCCCTTGAAATAATCTAGAACACTGTTCTATCAGTGCCATCGGCGTCAGCAGGCTACACTTCCTAGAGACAACCTTCTCCCTTATTTGAAAACTGAATTTGTGGTTTTGCCCCTCTCCTGTCTCCCAACATTGTGTCCTTATGTCACAATTCCTCTGGGCTAGCGATTTTTAAAAAATGCATGCATGTATATATTGTGTGGTAAATGAATCCCTCCCTACCTCTCTACCCTCCCATTTCTCATCCCCCACTGCTTCCATTAGCCCCCTCTGTTCCCCTTAGACAGATATATTTGCACATCAAGCCTTGCTTTTCTACATCTGTATAAAGTCTAGGAATCACAAATATTTTTAAATGTGATAGTTATCTTTCTGAGACCAGGCCAGCAAACTTGAACTTCCTTCCAGTAGCCGGGCTCCTATCACTCTCTTGGCATTGATTCTGAGCCTTGCATTTCTCTCTCTCATTCTTATTTCCCGTACCCGTTTCAATCTGGTGTGTGTATTTTCCTTGACACAATATGGGAGACAAATAGAACAGAGGTGCTTTTGAGATCCCAGCCTCCCATGTAAGTCTTTGTGATATGTATTGTGGCTTTGTAATCAGCAGCTCTGCAAATCCAGCACTTAAGAAACATTATGTAATTCGAAATGGTGTCTCCAGATGGTAGCCCTGTCACTGCCACCGACTTAAACTAATTCTGGAAGCCGCAAGCATGGTACTGAATAGTTTTTCTCTCTGTCATCTGTCTTCATTCTCCAGTTGCATGTAAGCAGAGGCCCTAACCTTTCATTTTTTTTCCTTGACTCCCGATGCAATGTGCTGTCTTTGTCCCTGGGGTTTGAAAATCAAATAAGCTTATATGGTGCTTTTGCCTTCCAAACCCTATGCAAACAAATCTGTGCCATGGTGTGTGAGTAACCCTTGTGCAGGCCACCATCCAGTTGTTTCCCTGTGTCCCTCTAAAATCAGAACCATACAGAACAAGGAGTAGTGGTGCAGACCTGTAATCACATCACTCAGAAGATTAAGGCATGGAATCATGAATTTGAGGCCAGCATGGACTATATAGCAGACACTGTCTCAAAAAAATAAATAAATAAAAACACAGAACCAGGGGAAAAGGCATGTATTTTGTCACCAGTAAGGTGTCTTTATAATATAATCATCCTGTAAACTTGCATGCTCAGTACTGAACTGGGATTGGATTTTTCAGTCCTCAGTGATCTGCTTTGAAGTCATATTCCTATTCTTTCTCTGGTTTACATTTTCCATGTTTTTTTTTTAAGTTGTTTTAAATTTGCATACAGCAAAATGCACTTTCTGGTGTACAGATCTGTGAGTTTTGACAAATATGCAGTGTAAGATAGCTAACACCAGAGGGAGGAAGTTTTTATCAGCTCAGAAACTTGTCCCATATTGCCATTTTGTAGTTCTCTATCTTTACCTCTAACACCTGGCAACTACTGATATGTACTCTATGCATCTGGTCTTGCCTATAGATGCCCCTGTATATTTTATATAATGGAGTCTTGTTTCTCTAGCTTCCCAAAATACACTTAAAATTCATCTGTGTTGTCACATGTATCAGCACATCACTCTTACACAGAGATAAACTCATTAACTCCACTATTCACATATAGAACCGATTTTTGACAATTATGAATATGGGTACTTTAAACACTAGTGTATAAGATTGTGTGTGAACCCAGGTTTTCATTTCCCTTGAATAAACACCTTGACGTGAAGTTGTGGAGTCGAATGGTAAGTGATCCTTTCTTCATAAAGAATGATGACATTACTTTTCTATAAACTAGTATTTTACAGTATGTCAATGTTTTTGCCTTTCTTCAAGCAATGTGTAAGGGTTCTAGGTTCTCTGCATTTTCTTCAGTACTTGGTATAGTCATTTCATAGTTAGACATTCAAAGAGATATATTGATGATATTTCCCTGGGGTTTTAATTTGTACTTATTTACTGGCTAATGGTGAAGATCATATTTTCATATGTTTATTAATCATTCATAGATCCTCTTTGTCTTTTGTCTATATTCTAACTGGGTTGTTTGGAGAATTTGCATCTTTACTGTTGAGTTTTGAAATTTTTTCTGTACTCTATATTCCATTCACTAGTCATTTGTTGTGAATGTGATACATGGTTTAGAAACATTCTCTCCCAGTTTTTGTGTTTTCTTTGAACTCATTCATAGAGTAGCAGATTTTTCTTCTGAAAATGTCCAGTCTGCTGGTTTCTCTAATGATTTAATGGCGTCATGTCTAAGGCTTCTTTGCTCATTTTCAATCTCAGAGGTTTTCCAGTTCTCCATAAGTTTTGTGCTTTCTGTTTTCAATGTAAGTCTAACTTCAATTTTTACTACATTTTGGTATAAGATATGAGACTTAGGTTCTATTTCTTTTCTTCTTCTTCCTCAGTTTTGCACATGAAACTCCAATTTCTCCAGCACGATTTGTTTTGAAAAGCTGTTTCTTTTCCATAGGATTGTTTTTGTACTTATGTCCAAAATTACGTTGACCTACTAAAGCCTATTTCTGGGACTGTATTCTGTTCTACTGAGGTGTGTGTCTTTTCTTTTAACACTACCAAACTGTTTTGTTGTCATTTTGTATTGATTGATTGATTGACTGATTTTTTCAAGGCAGGATTTCTCTGTGTAGCTTTGGAGCCTGTCCTGGAACTCACTCTGTAGACCAGGCTGGCCTCGAACTCACAGAGATCCACCTGCCTCTGCCTCCTGAGTGCTGGGATTAAAGGCGTGCACCACCACAGCCCAGCTAAAGCAAGTGTTTGCCAAAACCCAGGTTCGAACAGGGACCTTTAGATCTTTAGTCTAATGCTCTCCCAACTGAGCTATTTCGGCTTTTATTTTTAAGGTTGTATTTTAATTACATTTATCCCTTCCCTTTCCATATACTCCCTCTCATTCTTCTTTGAATTTATGGCCTCTTTTTCCATCAATTGTTATTGCATGCATATATGTATATATGTATATACATATATACAGTATATGTATTGTAAATACTGGTAGCTCCAGTCATTCTCCTGAGAAAAGTAACCTGGCATTATGCTTACAGATGTGGAATTCTAATCACAGAAGGCCTTACTGTCCATTGTGAGAATACACAATGGGCATAGCATTATTGCCTATAGAGCCAGCTTCCTTCCCCTCTTTCCTAGATAAAGGTGAATTTTGTTCTTTTGGAAATATACATGCATATGCATATATATATATATATATATATATATATATATATATATATATATATATATATATATATATACATATATATATATGCCTATTGAGTCCATATAATGTTACTTGTATGTATGTTTTCTTGCTAGACTGTTAAGCACTAGACAAACAATCAGTGTACCCTTCCTTGAGGAGGGCCACCTCTTCCGCTCCCAGCTCTTCTCAGTCACCTATAGTTCTTTGTGTAAGGTTGATTCCTGTACTTCTAGCTTACTTTTCTTCTGCTACTGCAGTCCCCCGATGGTGTTATACAATGAATATCCAGGATGGAGAAGCCACATGCTACTCACCAAGGGGAGGAAATTATCACAGCAGCCTAGGCACACGTTGTGAGCTCTCCTGTGACCGGGGCTTTCGACTGATTGGACGGAGGTCGGTACAATGCTTGCCAAGCCGGCGTTGGTCTGGAACTGCCTACTGCAGGCGTAAGTTGTATGTGAGCATATACTGATGTGTGTATGAGAAAGAAGGCAACCTGCTGGGCATGGGAGGTATATACCTGGAAGTTTTACTCTGTGAAAGTTGGGAATTTTCCATAGGCCTCCAACAGAGCTTTTCTTCTTCCTGACATTGTAGTTTATTTTTCTCTGTATGTGATTACTGTCCAAGTAATATGGGTATTTAAGTCACAGCCAGCCACTATGACTCATAGCACCCAGAAATGTGTGTAGGAGGACAAGATTTGGCCATGAGGAACTAATATAGGCCTGGGCCACCTCTTGGAGCTTCCAAGGATGTGTTCCAGACTCTCCCACTTGTGGTCAAGTGTCATCCTTCCTTGACTACAGCCATAGAAGGTCTTGCCAGTAAAGCTAATGAGACATCTGCTAATCATCATTTTCTTGTTAAAGTAGGAAGAATCCCCAATCCCATAACATGGGATAGAAACACACACATATACCAAATCCTGTCTCCCTTCACCTCCCAAACCCCTGCCTCTTATTCAAACCTTCAGCCCTTTGGCAGCAGAGATTTGGCTTCCATATGTGATCAGCAAATACCATTTGAAGGACATCCATGTGCACAGAGCTCTACATTGGCTGCTTCAGGAAATTGCTCAGCTCCTCAACTACCCTTCAGTTGCTAATAGGCTAATAAGATAGAATCCTATATGTGTGCACATGCACGCTGCACACCTGGAGGCAGATGTGCTAAGCATTCAGAGATAAATGAGCTTGGTGAGAAAAGAAGCTATGAAGGAGAGGAGAAGATGGATAGACAGAAAGAAGTCACTACAACCCTTCAGGTGATGATAAGTAAGTGGCTTTAGGACTTAAACTTCATCATTTCCAAAATGAATTTGAATTGAACAGACAAAACAGATATAAGACTGTAAATTATAAACAAAAAGCTAGTCAAAAGCACAAAAATATGCCCATTTCCAGGTGCCTAGAATGAGGTGGCTTTTGCAGTTGAATCCAGTATTTAGCTTTGACCTTCCTCATGGTTGAATCTACTGTTTCCACTGCCATATAATACTAAATAAGTGAATTCATCTGAAGAGACCGATCTTTCTGATTTCTGGTTCTGACTTCAAGGAGGTCATTTTCATGTGATTTTTTTTACATAACAAATAGAGGAACACAGTAAAGCAATAACCTTCAAGCTTAGTTTAGTCAAGAAGCAAAAATGAACAGAGCCCATATAGAATTTTTCTAGAATGCCTTAATGTTCAAACTTTATGCAGGATTATAACTTAGACAAGCTAAAGAAACGTGTTTGGCTTACTCCTCTCAAATGTCAGGTGTCACCAAGAAAACTAATGACAGCTATTCTATGCTAACAGCCTATAAAGTACACAGATTCCACTTTTACCAAATGTCATCGTGCCCTCCACACAATGGCCTGACTCACGTGAACAGAAAGCCAACTGACTGTAAGGGAGCCTTGGCTGAACTGTGTGTACAGCCAATAGCTTTGAACATGCTTTAGGGCATATAGCATTTGAAGAAGACATGGCACCTAAAGAATGAGAAACAAAAATTAACCATTGCCGATGCTTTCCTTAAATTGTCCTGTGAGATAAATATATTTTACTGATAAAAAACAGTGAGGCTCCAAGAAATGAGGAAACACCTTTAACACCACAGAGCAAGAGGTGAAGTTAGTATGCAAATCCGGGTCTTATTTTGATAATCATGTACTCAGACAACTAGTTTACTTTCTTCAGACCCCACTCTCCATCCAACTAAGATTGCTTCTTTACTTGGTAAGATGAAAATAAAAAGGCAAATTGAAGGGAAGGCAGTTCCATAGGAAAAGTTAAGGGCAGCCTGGGTGAGTTTTCTATGATCTCTGTTGAATACAACAATGATCCTCCTATGGTAGATGCTCATGCATCACCTCCAGATAGTAGTACCACAGGGTGCTGAACTTACTGTTCGTTTCTCTCTTAGAGATGAGATGTCATGCACTGCCATTCATCACTAGTGGCACCTACACCTGCACAAACGGAGTGCTGCTTGATTCCCGCTGTGACTACAGCTGTTCCAGTGGCTACCACCTAGAAGGTGATCGCAGCCGCATCTGCATGGAAGATGGACGATGGAGTGGAGGAGAGCCTGTATGTGTAGGTAAATGCTGGCAGCTCTAGTTATTCTGCTGCCCCAAAAGGGACCTGGCATTAGGTTCACAGATGTGGAATTCTGATCACAGAATTCATACACCTTGTGTATGAGAATATACACAATGTGCATAGCATTATTGTCTATAGAGTCAGGCTCCTTTCTCCTCTTTCCTAGATAAAGGTGAACTTTTGTTCTTTTACCTACCAGCAGTGTGTAATATTGCTTCCACCAGGGAAGGCAGGGGATCTATAAATCCACACTTGATCTTTGACCTTGGCAGACATAGATCCACCCAAGATCCGTTGTCCTCATTCCCGTGAGAAGATGGCAGAGCCAGAGAAATTAACTGCTCGAGTATACTGGGACCCACCCTTGGTGAAAGATTCTGCTGATGGTACCATCACCAGGTGAGCTTGTGTCATGAATGCCTCTTGTGTCCCCAGCAAGTACCCCTGGGGTACTCACAGTCTGACCACACAGGCTGTGCTTGAAGTGATGATGTGCCTCAGATCTCAATTCTACCCATCTTTCCCTGAGGAGCTAAGTAACTCCTTTATGCTGTCTCATTAGGGTGACACTTCGGGGCCCAGAGCCTGGTTCTCACTTCCCTGAAGGAGAGCATGTGATTCGTTACACTGCCTATGACCGAGCCTACAATCGGGCCAGCTGCAAGTTCATTGTAAAAGTACAAGGTCAGAAAAAGCTCTCTATTAGACATACTGTTCAACATTGCTGCTCTGCCCTGACCTTCAGAAACCTACAACCTCTTCCTCTTGTTTGTATTGGGAGGTGTAATGGCCAACTTTGTCAAACAGACTTATTAAGAAAACCCACACTATATGGGCATAAAATTGTCACAGAAGCCTTGACTCTCTAATAAGGCTCTATCGCTCTTCTAAATCTAGACAAAATTCACAGATAGTCTAGATCCATTTCTTTTCTTGGCCTTAAAAATAATCAAATTTGATGAGTCTTTGTGCCCATTCACATCTGCCAAAATGATAATGTTGGTAGCTTGGTGTTTTCTTCTTTGCTTCATATCACATTGCTTCACTTTGGCTTTCTTATCATTAAAATAATTCATGCTCATAATTAAATACTTTAAAATAAAGGAACAGCCAGATATAGTAGCACATGCCTGTAATCCCAGCACATAAGGCAGAAACAGGAGGATAGCAAGTTCAAGGTCAGCCTGGGAGTACATAGCTGGATGCAGTCTCAAAAAAAATTAAAGTAATACCTAAACAGAATAATTTATTACCTCTATCTCCAGAGGATCATTGTTGATAATGTTCTAGCACCTTCCTTCTAGTTTTTTCTCTATACATACTTACAACATATCATTTAAGATCACCCTTTCCACTTTAATCCCAGCACTCCGGAGGCAGAGCCAGGCAGATCTCTGTGAGTTTGAGGCCAGCCTGGTCTACAGAGGGAGATCCAGGACATGCACCAAAACTAAACAGAGAAACCCTGTCTCAAAAAACCACACACACACACACACACACACACACACACACACACACACACACAAGAAATTCCCCCATATTCTTTGATATTGAGTTCATAAATATTTTCAATCACAACATAATTCTACTCTAAGACTGTATCATGATGGGTTTAACTATCTCTCCATCAGGACTCATCTGACTTACATGCTATAGAAGTAAGTCTGATCAAGTGTGGTGGCACATACCCGGAATATTAGCACTTAGGAAGCTTTGACAGAACAGCAGTGAGTTTGGAACCTCTTGGGCTCCACAGAGAAGCCATTGCAGCCTGTGCTGTACTGATTGAGAGACCAGGTTTCAAGAGGAAAAAAAAAAACATTCTACAAGTTGGTCATCTTTACAATGGTTATCTATAAAAATCTACAAATATAGACAGCAGTTTCCTTGATACATTTACAGTCACCCTATGGCTCTGTGTGTGTATGTGTGTGTGTGGTGTGTGTGTGTGTGTGTGTGTGTGTGTGTGTGTGTGTGTGTGTGTGTCTTTCCTGACTATAAGAGATATCACAACCTCTAACTTGAGCTTCTTCCTGGCAGTGAGACGCTGTCCAGTTCTGAAACCACCACAGCATGGCTACCTCACCTGCACCTCCGCAGGGGACAACTATGGTGCCACCTGTGAATACCACTGTGACGGTGGTTATGAACGCCAGGGAACCCCATCCAGAGTCTGCCAATCAAGTCGACAGTGGTCAGGATCACCACCTGTCTGTACTCGTGAGTGAAACTATGAAATGATTAAACAGACCTGTGGCTCAGGGGCACTTTAGAAGAACTTCTTCTATGGTCCAGAGGTCTAATATCAATGTGTGTGATATGAGAATGGGGATTCTGACCTGGGTCTGTTTTAAGGGCCAACATTCTCCCAGAGAATACTTATACCTCAAGAAGAAGGGTATAAAATATTCAGGTTTCCTTTTGGAATTCACCTCAGGGAAGAGAGGGCAAGGATATAAAGACCAAAATGTCTTGCAGGGTGAAGAAGGGCATGTTCTGACTGACCATCTGCTTCTGCCCTAGCTATGAAGATTAATGTCAATGTCAACTCAGCTGCTGGCCTCCTGGATCAGTTCTTTGAGAAACAGCGACTCCTCATAGTCTCAGCTCCAGATCCCTCCAATCGATACTACAAAATGCAGATCTCCATGCTGCAGGTGAGACCTACTCCCCGAGGCCAGCCTAGCCAAAAGCTTACTCTGTGCAGCACAACCTATGCATTCCTCCTTTTGTGGGTAGTTTTGACTCGGTTTATCATTAGGTACATCGGTTACATTTTAAAAAGTGTTATTTTTGTGGGAAAATAAGTAAGACCAGTGGAATGGTAGATGTATATTGCAGAGAACAGGGTGTAGGCTGGGAAAGGAATATGGAGAGGTTCATAAAACAGCTATGAGTAAATGTAAATATTAAGAATAAACTCCATGTGTGTTTCCAAGGAATTTCACTTGTATAAGGAGTGCTAGGTAAGTACCAGGTAATGACTGACATGCTTTTATACATATACAACTAGTTCTCCCAACAACCCCTATGATGTAGGTACTTTTCTACGCCCCTCTGAAGAGGTGAGGAAGCTGAAAACAGATTCAGTGACTGGCCCAAGCACATTAACTCGTAAGTGGGAGAGCTGGGACTGAACCCAAGCTATCTAGCTCCAGGTCTGGGCTGTCAATCATGATCAGTGCAAAAGTTCCGTGATATCATAAAGGAAAGCAAGGAAGCTGTGCAGTGATTTTAACTGATGAGTAGAAGAGAAAGGTGGGTAGGTAGAAGAAGACTGAAGAAAAGATTAGACTGGGTGGCTGTCAAGAATTGTGTTTCTCTTTGCTACTCCACGTTGCAAATCAGTTTCAGACACTCGAATACAAAAACACTTTTGTGTACCAAGTACTTCAGGAATGAGGGGGAAGAGGTTGTCCAGACCTCATAGCATGTGACAATTTGATTATGAGCTTGTGTGATTGTTGCGGAAACCCTTTCCCATGTTGCCTTCTGTGGTCACAGGTGGGCGTCAGCCGAGCAGCCTAAGAACTTGAGGGCAAAGGCTATTCAATTTAATGTTTTGTCTCCCTCCCAGCAATCCACCTGTGGACTAGACCTGCGGCATGTGACCATCATTGAGCTGGTGGGGCAGCCACCTCAGGAGGTGGGGCGCATCCGGGAGCAACAACTATCAGCCAGCATCATTGAGGAGCTCAGGTGCAGGCTGGGAGGCTGCAGGGCAGGGATGGGCAAGAACCTGAGACAGGACACTAGTGAGCAGGAGCAAGGGCTCTTGGAGACATTCCTTGTGTTTGAACTCTTACAGCTGCACTCAGTCAGGAGAGCCATTCTCAGCTCTAATGGAACATGACAATTAGATGGAGGCTAAAACTACACATAACCAGGCTCTACCACAAACCACATCTCTGGGCTTTCATCAAAGCACCTCAGGTGACCTTGAAGAGCCACAATTGAGACACAAAGATTCCACTCTAGACATGAATCGCTAGGAAGCCTCTGATCTTGGTGCCTATGAGCTCCTGTGTTTACCTTCAGTCGCCAAAGGAGAAGAAGGCATCTTTGGTCACTGAAATCTGAATCATATCTATCTGTGCCACCTGTAGCAGGTGGTAGAAGTTGACTTTTCTCATTATCTGTCCCCAATTACACTCAGGTCCAATAAAACCATCAGTGCTCTCTGTTTGAGAAACAATACCTACCCCTAGGATTCAGTTTCAGTGGGGACAGAATGATTCTGGTCAGTTAAAGAGACTAGGAAACACTCGGAGGAGGGAGACAGCAGACTCACAGCTACAGGTGGAAGAGTTAAACAGGATTTGCTTATCAACCTCGTGGCTGCTAAGCATGATGTGCATACAAGTAAGTCACAGTGTCTGCAATACACACCTCCTGGAGTTGCTCCATGCAGCCTGAATGCAGCAGGTAACAGCTTTGCTTAAAGTGGAAAACATGTTGCAGAAATTACAGGCTAGGGTGAGGAAGGAAAGCTGACATCGAAGGCTACCAAGACTAGAAACTGAGCAGAAAATAAGCAAAAAGGATGTGTGCTAAGTAGGAGAGGGGCACAGGAAAGTGTGGAGCTATAAAAGAGCAGAGGGGAGCAGCACAGTCTTGTGGGACTTGGCCCAAGGTCTTATACCTCTCTGTGTTGCCCTGTCTAGGCAATTCCAGCGCCTCACTAGTTCCTACTTCAACATGGTGTTAATTGACAAGCAGGGCATTGACCGGGAACGCTACATGGAACCTGTCACCCCTGAGGAAATCTTCACCTTCATTGATGACTACCTGCTGAGCAACCAGGAGCTGGCACAGCGAAGAGAGCAAAGGGATGCGTGCGAGTGACCCTGAGCCAGGCTGGGGCTGAGGTCAAGTGCGCAACTGTCCTGGGTAGCTTAAACTGAGGAGGAAAGGTTTTTCCAGTGTTAGGAGCAGGACTCTGGTGGGGGTGAGGTTTGCCAAATCCAGTTCAGTACCAGACATCATTTTAGGGCAGAATATTTGTTTTCCTCAGCAAGGCTCCACTTCAGGCAGCATTGGGAAAGCATATGAAAGTAGGCAGGGACTGAGGCCAGGCAGTGGTGTGCGGGCAGATGGTCTTCTCTAACTAGAGCCTCTGCCCAGCTCTCCAAAGTCGCTGAGATAACTAAATCCTAAATTCATTCATTTACTGTGGCAGAAATGGTTCCTTTACTCTACGGTGGCAGCAGAGGGCAGCATAACAACAGACAAGCAGGACACTTTAAACAAGCATCAATAGACTTGCCTTACAGTTACTGAATTGTATTAGGAGCAGGCGAGGGGTGACGGGTCTACAAAACATTCTTGAAGCTGACTGTCATTTCCCTTTGCAGGACACTGGACTAAAAAAGGTTGCTTGAACCATTGCTGCATCAAGGGTTAGAAAAACATTTTCTCCAGAGTTTGGGAAGCACCACCCAGCCATGGCAGGATGTTCCCTCCTAGCTACTCCAATTAGTTTGTGGGCAAGAACGCCTGCTACTGAGGTCGTTAGTGCCCCTGATGGTGGCCCTTCATTAGAGGATCCCCCAGTCTGTGAACTAGATTTACCCCAATTGGGGAAATGACTCAGCTGGTAAAATGCTTGCCATGTAAGCATTTGGACCTGAGTTTGATCCCCAGAAGCCATGTTAAATAGCTAGATGTGGTGTAAAATAGCTAGATGTGGAAGCCCAGTGCAGAGGTAGAGATAAACAGATCTGTGGGGATCCTGGTCTAGTGGTGAGTACCAGGCCAAGCAAGAAACACTATCTCAAGAAACATGGTAAAGGGCCTGAGGAACATAACCCAAGACTGGCATTTGATCTCTACAATCTCCATACACAGGCACATACTTGTGTACGCACATGTACTCACACACCGCCACCGCCGCCGCCACCACCACCAAATATAGCAGGAAAGCAAAGGGGATAGCGTCATGCATTGACTTTCTCAGATACCCACTTTTAAGAGATGAGCACAGAGCAGGTAGCTAAAGGAGCCAAAGGTCAAGGTTAGGAACCAGGCCTGAAAGTCAACTTGAGGTTGGGCATTTGGGAAATGGAGCCACACACAGATCCCTGCTTTTGCTTTTTCTTTCTTCCTTTGGTTTGCATCTTTAGTCGCCTGACTCCCTGCCCCTCTTTGCTGGGCATTAAAGCCAGGATCTTCTTCATGCCAAACTCTGCTGCTGAGGTGCATCTCCAGCTGCAGGTTTCTGCTCTAACTTGTGTCTCACAAGGGGTGTTTCACCAGTGATTGAAAAAAAAATGTTCTTCCCTTGCTTCTGAGAACTGTCTCTTGTACAGTGATGGAAGCCAGAATCATAGTCAAGTCTCAGATGCCCTGTTCCTTCAGCTTTTTCCTGGGCACCATCATTGGGCAACTGAAAACAGCAGGCAGGCTGGGTGGGGAGGCAGAGATAACAATGCTCAAGAACCTACTGTGTGTCAGATGCCATTATAAACACATTCTTGATTGACTCAGAAGTCTGCCAAGAGCCATAGAAGGTAGGAGTTGTTATTAGCTCCAATTTACTGATAAAGGAATTGAATCCCAGAGAGGCTAGGCAATATGTTAGGATCCCACAGCTAATAAGTGGCAGTTAGGCATAGACACCAGCAGCCAGGCTCCACTATGCCATCTGACCTCTATTTCTTTTTTTTCTACTTCCCATTAAATGATAACTGACCACTCTAATAGGTGTTCTGTCTTCCTTGGAGACAATATTCACAGTGGGCCGGGAGGAAAGAGAAAAATGAAAGGCTCTCAGCCCAGAGTGGTAAGATATAAATCATAAGCCTACAACATACAGGCATAGCAGTGAATCAGAGAGAAGCAGTTTCAACTAGAGTTTTATCGGAAATCTCAGTTTAAAAAGGGAAAACAAGAAGTCAGGCAATTACTTAGTGGAGTGGAACACGGAAAAATTATCAGACTGGCAGGGGGAAATGCATTCTCCATCTTCCCTTGAGAAAATACTGGAGCTTTGAAAGGCCAAAGGTAAATCATAGGCAGAAGGTGAAATACAATGAGTTCTTGATGGAAATTTCTGGTCAGAGCGAGGTCTGTGATTCCAAAGGCAAAGAGAGCACGTTGGGGAAGATGCATGCACACCTTGTCTTTATAGTAGCATGTCAAGTGGCAAGCCAGGACATGTTAGCAGGTCAATGGCCCAGAAGATAACACAGGGCCCCACTATCTCCTGCATCAAGTTCCTAGCTGGGCCTGACCCTTGCATGGAAATGCTCCAGGCAACTGAGGCTTGGAACAACTTTAGGGGCTTCCGTTTTGTTTCCTTTGGAGTAGTCAAGTCAACCTTGTCTTCTTTAGGGAAGTTTCTACTGCAACCTCGTTTGTAGTCCTTTTAGATTATGACTTAAGAAATCCAGGTAGGGGGAAGACAGGAAGACAATCAGGGGCACAGCCAGTCAGAAAGGGACTGGCGTGACAAGAGCCATTTCCTTCCTTCCTATGCAGCTCCCTTTCCCCTTCCCCTCTCCTCCTATTCTCCTCTCTGTGCCCCTCCCCCTTTTTACTACTCTTCTCCTCTCTCCCTCCTCTCTCTCTCTCCCTTCCTCTCCCCCCCCCCTCTCATATGCACACAGTGTTGTCACTAGGCTGGCTTGGCAGTATCCAAAGCATTCTTATTGTCCTCCTTCGCAAATTAATCCTATTGCTCTAAGGTATTTTAGGAGAGATGAACCACCACTTTGTTTCATACTTTGCCCTTCATATACATCATTCTCATAGAAGGCAACATGGTAATCAGGCCTGGATTCAAATTCCAATTTTGTCACATGACAAGGAGCTTGTGTTTGATCTGCAAGAGCAGGTTTCCTACTTCAAACTGTGCTGGAGAGAATCAGAAAATATCATGCAAAGCTTGTATATGAGATGCATTTCACTTTTGCAAATATGCTTTTGCCCAGAGGCCAAGAATCACTTGAGCTTTAACTAGAAAATCAGAGCCTTATTTCAAAAGTGAGTTGTATAGTATCTGCGATTTAGCTCTTGAATCTAAATAATGGAGTAGATGAGAAAAAAAAAATCCCGACTTCCCAGAGAAACTACATAATCTAGAAAGAAATCCTAGTAGCATGGAAAGTGTTCCCTCATGCCTGTATGAACATCTTTCCTCTTCTTCCAGAGAGGGACAGCCTACAATGCCAAAGGCCAACTTCTATTGGTACCACAAAGTGAGAAAAGTAGCGCTACTTGTGAGCTCAACATCTGACCACAGTGTAGGAAAAGGCAGGTTTTCTTCCGGTATAGCAAGGTGCATTTATTACTCTGGTTCCGACCTTCAAGCTATGAGTCAAAGTGGTAATAATAAGTCAGGACATCAGAGACAAAAGGATCGACAGAACTCAAAGTGTAAACACTCAAGTGAGAAAGCTTTATTGAAACATGCATGCATGTTGAAGTGGAATAGCAAAGAACAAGTATGAGCCCAGGCTCTTGAGTTACACTTCCATCCCAGTATCAATCCATATCGAAGGGATCTTTGAAAAGCATTCTATGCAATTCATACATACAATCTTAACCACTCCAGCTGCCTGCAATCCAGGGACTTTATAGGAACGTCAATTCGCAGCTGGCTCCATTGACAGGATTTCTTCCCTGGCACCAACACCTTCCACACACACACCTCTGTATACATAGGCTGCTTTGAATGAAAAATCCAGTTTAGAAGAATGAGTAGCAGGAAATGAAAGCTCACTAGATCTCTCTTTTAAGTCTCAACACACCACCCTGTTACATATAGGTCACATTTAGGAAACAACCCAAAATGGGAACTGAAAATATATTAGGTCAAAAGTCAGAATAGATGGGCGATTCCATCCACATTTCCATGGGGGTGGCAATAATCCCCATTCTGGGGGAGCACTGTATTGGTTTAGACAGTCTTTGGCTCTTCTGGATGAAACAGAGGTATACAGACTAAGTTCTATGTAGCAGCACACCCCAGACACAGACTTAGAGAAAGCTATAGTACATGAGAGTGAAGATGTCTCATCTTCCATCAGGGAAATAAGGAAATCCCTGTTCAACAACTGCTATAACAGTTTAAAAGAGAGAACTCAGCATGGGCCTTGAAAAACTTTATTCAGAGTCACTTAAGCCTTCTGGGATCATCTAGTAGGTCTCACAGGGCATCTTAATGTCTCAGTGAAAAGGCCATTATCTAATTAAAGTGATTTTTCTAAAGTGACTCCATTATAAGGGCTCCCCAAAGGTCTAGGAAGGAGACGGGGAATTTTCATTGCATTTCAAAGAAACCCACTATACTCATGCAAGGTAGAAATTGCTTGAAAAACGAGAAAAGTGAAAAGGCGTGTTCTAAAACTATATCAAGGTGGATAATGAAATAAAATATGAACTGAACGGGTTGTAAACCCCTCTCCCATAGTGTACTGTCTTTAACAAGCAAACCTTGCTCTCCAGAGCCTTGGCCTTTCATCAGGCATACCTAGACCCACAAACTAGAACTACTGCCAAGAGCAGCCATACTTCCAGGGGAAGTGGGAACGAGGATAGCAAGACAGAAGGGAGAGAGTGGCTGTAAAAGGCTTTGGAAGTGAATTAAACCAAAGAAAGATAGAGGCAACTATGTACTCTGAAAATATACTAAACTATACATAAATAAAAACCATTTGAAAAGACGCTTATTCTTGGGCTGCTTTAAAGGAACACATCTATGTCACACTTGCTAGCAACATAAGACCTACAGAAATACGTGTTTATACAAATACATGCACACACATTAAATTAGCAATCTCTCCTTGTGGATGCTGAGCTTCTTTTGACTTGGACTGACCAGGGCTGCACCTGCAGATAAAGATAGGGACTCATACACCCAGCTTCTGTTTGACCATTGAAGAACGTAGCTGCAGAGTCCCTTCTGCCCAAGACCCTGGGTACTGCTGCATCTTCTGCCACAGGCTCACTTCTTCACCAGTCGAATCCATCCAGTCCACCACTTCGCCATTACTGACCCCTGAGGAGAAACACCAGAGGAGGCTGAACAGAGTCCCACCACTAGCCCATCAGGAGGATGGGTTCTATAGTGGAGGAGGCCAACCCAGAAACGACAATGTACAGTGAAGACAGAATGCCGGGGACAGCAAGCTAGCAAGCTGAGTCTACAACTACTTGTGCCCTAGAGACAATCAGGTCACTGCAGGTTGATGAAATGGGACTTGAAACAGCATAATGTCAATGGGAGCTTGGTTTTTGGTGGCTTTTTCAGAGCTCTTGTGTCTGGCACCCCATCCCAGAACTGCTAACCTTCTGTCATTAGCAATTTGACTTAATTTTTTTTAAAGAATAGTTTATTGCATACACAGTAAAAAGGCAGTGGACTTGTTAATAACTAGAGTACACATGGGGCCTTGACATTTTTAAAAGTTGAAGTCAGTCTCTCTCTCTCTCTCTCTCTCTCTCTCTCTCTCTCTCTCTCTCTCTCTCTCTTTAATCGGAGACAGGACTTCATACTGAAACCCTAGCTGGCCTTGAACTTGTGGCAATCTTCCTGCCTCTGCCTGCCCAGTGCTGAGATCAGAGGAATGCATAACCATGCCCAAGCTATGAGTACCTTTTTCTATAGCTGTAAATTCTATGCCTAAAGTTAGGATTATGTGATCTTACTCATATTTTTTTTGTATACTAATTCATTCCTTCAGTGAAAATTTCCTGAGTGCCTACTCTATGCCAGTTTGGTGATACAGTGATGAACACACCAAAATGTCCCTTCCCTTAGACAGCTTACATGTGAATAGGAAAGGCAATCATTATAAAGTCCCAAAGTAGGAAGTAATGTGGTATATTTGGAGAGCAGAATAAAAGCTATGGTGATTGGAAAACAAAGAGTGAGCAAAAAAAAAAAAAAAGATACAGGAAGTATAAGAAAGGAAGAGTCCAGATTATATGGGGTCTGTAGACTTGAGAAGAATTTCTAAGGTGGGAGAAAGTCACCAAAGGGTTTTACACAGGGGACCTACATAAAGTAGCTTACTTACATGTGCAAACATACCATTATAGATGCTTTCTGTTAGTTATTCATATACAACTAGTAATTGAGGCCATAAGAGTCCAGCAGACATGTCCAACCAGAGCTGGATAGAACTAAGGATAGCGATGAATGTGGCACAACACAAAATCATAACTAAACCAATGATGGTTGGCTTACTTTCTGTGATTTCTTGATAACTGGAATGCCCAGTTCTTGAGTGTGAACATTATACTTGAAAATGTCACGATGTCACAATGTCAAAAGGTTGTAAGCCTGATAAAGACTCTAAAAAGAGAAAAAAAAGAGCACCCAAGCCTAAGTCCAGAGAGCAGCATCATTTTTAAAGTGTAAATACAGAAATACAGAATGTAGAATCCATGAAAGAAATGGAGAAATCATGTGCAATGGAGTCAAAGAGAGTCAAGAAGGCAATAAGTGGTAAGAATTTCAAGAAAAAGAGAATAATCTCCTCTATTTAATAGTGCTTGGGAATTCTAGACAGATAATAACCTCACTTTAGCATGAATAATGACTCAGAAGAGTAGAAGAATGGGCTGAGAATTGAAGGAAAGGCCAGGAAATAGAGATCATTCCTTTCAGAGTGGGGGTAGGCATGTGGTCAATAGAAGATTTACTTCTTATTTAATAAAAATAGGCCTGAGCATGTTGGTGCATCTCTATTATCTGAGCACTTGAGAGGTAGAAATAAAGAGTATCAGGAATTTGAGGCCAATCTGGGCTACATGAGACCCTATCTCAGTTAACAAAGAAAGAAATAAACAGAGATAGGCGTCATCAGAGCACATGTGTATTCCCCTTCAATAGTCAATCAAATGAAATTGATCAGAAATTATAGGCAAAGAGCCACTGAGAAGTGAGGGGTAAGTCTAGAATCCTTGGAGAGCAAGGATTTGCTGGCAAAGGACCCTTCTCACTATATCAAGATAGAAGGTAGGAATCACAAGTCAGGTATTTAGGTAGTTTTTATATCTTCTTTTGTGGGAAGATGATGAAGTCCCCCTGGCTTTCAGGGTCACCTTTCTACACATATAACACTGTAGGAGTTCAGCCTTCCCTTAGGCCTAGCAGGTAGCAGGCAGTCAGGAGGTACTTGTTGGATGTTTATGTAAAGGAAGAAATTTTCTGTTGGAAAAGATCTTTGTATATCCTGGAGGGCGAGAGGTAGGAAGAGTAAGGAAGGAAGAGTAAGATAGACAAGGGACCCCTAAGACAAGTGATGATTGGATGGGGGAGAGAGTCTCACCAGTGCCAACACCCAGCCTGACCCCTCCCAGGAAGTCATTGCTGGCCAGGGGCTCCCGGTCCCATATAGTCAGTTCCAGGCACATGTGTTGTAGATCTTCCAGCCTCACACCATTGTAGACAAATGTATAGTTGTAGTGGGGATTCAGGGTCTTCTTCATCACAGGAGTTTTACGCTTACTGGCCTTGTTCCTCATGGGAAGGAGGTATCTGGCAGAGGGTGGGGAGTTATCAACACCTACTCAAGCTGGCAATATGTCTACATTCCCCTTTCCCCTACTTCAGGCCTAGCCCATCATGGTAAGCCAACACCCAGGTCCAAGTGCACACAGCCTTCCTTTGAATATGTTGAGGCACTTTTCCCACTCCTTCCACTACATTATCTACTTCCTTTAAGCTGGAGAGAAAAATGAACATGCTAGTCATGCTCTGGCCTATGTTCCACCAAGGATGAGTTTAAATATGTGGTTCCACTCTTCTCACTCAAGGTAAATGAAGCCATGACTTCATGGGGAGCTTAAGTCAATAAATGACCCTCAATAGAGACAAAGCTTACACTGCTTAAAAATTATGGACAACAGAGCCTTGAATCCAGAATCTAGGCAGTCAGGGGACATAGACTGTCCATCTAAGATTCAGGAAGAGGACTAGTCTGAGAAAGTCAGAACCTATCTGTCTAGCACCCTCCCCTTTGAAAGCTAGCACCACAGTTGAGACCAAACTGATCTTAGACCAGTGCAAAGGTGGGGGTGGAGGTTTCCCCATTACCTAATTTCAGAAACAAAGCTGCTGAGGATGAGGGCAGGATCTACAGAGGAAAATTCACTTGGGTTCTCCACTAACTTGCTTGTCCTATACCTGGTTAGTTTGATGCTGGTCCAGGGACTCACCCCTTGACAAAGCTGTCTGAAGTCCCTCCTGATTTGGCAGCCGTCAGGTTCTTGGCTTCTTTGATCCACACCTGGAGTTCTCCCCCTTCCCCACCTTTACCTGTAAGGGATGTCAGCCATTTCAAGTGAACCTCCACACTGCCAGCTGTGTTCTGGGCTTTAACTAGCACTTTCTCTCCTTGCTTTGGAATACAGCAAACTCCTTAATGGAATCATGCCTATGTCCTCTCTTCCTAGCACAGTGCCCAATATAAGCAGTAGGAACTCAAGTAACAACCCCAACAGCAACAAATGTTCATTGAAAAGCTGCTATGAATCAAATACCACCTTAAGCATTTAATTCCTCCAAACAATTCTATTAGATACACACTAAAATTGCCCTCATTTTATACATAAGTCAACTGAAGCTACAAGAAGCAAAGATGCCTGGCATTTGCTATGCAATTAAAGGAGGAAGGAACTCCTCTGTCGAGTTCTTCACCTCAGCCTTTAACTACACAGGCCTCACCAGAGCACCGTGAATTTCCACTTCCCACCTACCATTTTGAATATCCCTTTCTCCGGACTGATGCCTTGCCCTCATTCTGAAAGCAGGCTAATCTTACTATTTCTTGTCTTTTTTTTTTTTTAAATATCCACTTTCAAAGAAAACTTCCCTTCCTTCGATCAGCTCCTTTTGAAGCTGTTCACTGTGCCCTTCCTTCCTTCCACCATGACAAATTACCCTAGCCAAGAATGACCACGCTCATAACCTCTGCTTCTCCACCTCATTAACTCAGCCTAGTTTCATGTAAAATCAGATTTCATTAATGTCTTCCGGCCTAACTCAAACAAGCAGTGTCTTCTCAGGCTTCATCTGGCCTGACTGCCCGTGGTGTTGAGAGAGGCTGCCAGCTCCGCCCACCTCTTGTTTAAATTCTCTCCTGGCCTTTTGAGGTCCTGATAACCCTCTCCCTCACTGACACTTTCCATATCTTCATCCATTAAAGTGCTGCTGTTCCCAAAGATTTGGTCTTTGCTTCTTTTCTAGTCATTCTGCACACCTTCCTTGGGACCTAATGATTCCTCAAATCTTCTACATTACACTTTGCTGAAGGCATTTTTTTGTAAGAACTTTGGTTTGCCATTACCGACAGATCAAGTTAAACTCTTCATTGAAGGTCTTTTCTCTTTTTCAGTTGGCTTCAGACTCATCTCCAATTCCAGCTGTACTCATACACACATAACTCCAGCTCCACTATAACTGGGAACACACTCCTGATTGCTGACCTAAAACTCTCCATCTACCAGGCATATATAGAATGGGCTTTTTTTGAGACAGGGTATCATGCAGCCCAGTCTGGTCTCAAACTCATTATGTAGGTGGCCTGATGATGACCTTCAATTCCTGATCCTCCTGCCTCCATCTCCCAAGTACCCCTTTATGCAATGCTCCCTGCATACAACAGAGGCCCTTATGCAAGCACTCTATGAATTTAACTGCATCCCCTGCCTACATTTTTATATGTTACTCTGCTTTTCTTTATGTTTTAGACTGTCAATTTCTTTGAAATAGAGTCTCACTCTATAGCCAAGTCTGGCCTGTTATTCACTGTATGGCCTATCCAGCCTGAAATTTCACGGCAATCCTCCTGTCATAGCCTCCCAAGTGCTAGGCCTACAGGCATGCACCATCTCTTTAGGAACCTGGGCTGGTCTTGTTCCTTCTCCAAGCACTGCGCCTCTCTCTCTCTCTCTCTCTCTCTCTCTCTCTCTCTCTCTCTCTTTCTCTCTCTCTCTCTCTCTCTCTGTCTTCCCTCTTTTTGTTGTTGTTGTTGTTGTAGCTGAGGACTGAACCCAGGGCCTTGTGCTTGCTAGGCAAGCACTCTACCACTGAGCTAAATCCCAGCCCCCATCTTCCCTCCTTTTGGACCTGGGACAATCTCCAGGTCTAGTTTCAATACTGCTTCCTCACAGGTGGGTGCTCTGGACACATGACTAGACTACCTTTCTGAATTAAAGAAAAAGTTGTCCTCAGAGGATACGTACCATATCTCTCCCATCTATGTATCCACAGTCACCAGCACCATGCTGGACATGTTAGTGACTCAGCCTTGCACTTCCCATACTTTACCAAACTCATTCTAAGCACCTTTTGTAGCCACACAGCTCCTGTTCTCTTTCTTTTGCCTTCTCAGTAGCTTGACACAAATGGAACAAGACCAAATCACACTAACAGCCTAAAGGTCACCTAAAAGGAATGTCAGCACTATGGCATTTCCTTCCTGTTGAGAAAGGCAAAGGCTTACTTAGGAAGGGACTCCTGCCTAGAAGATCCAGGAAACATCCCAGTCTCATAGACCCTGTATAGAAGCTAATAGCTGAATCCAGGGACCCCCACCCCCCAAAAAAAAACTCACTCTTTTTCCGGTCACCTCCAACAGGGAGTTTGGAGGCTGGGATGTATTTCAATGAAACCACCAACTCGCCTTTGTGTGCTGGCAAGCCAGGTGAGGACTCAGCACTGATCTGAAACATAGGGAAACCCAACAAGTGAAATCAAGCCTCTCAGGAAACCCTGGGACCTTTCCCTAAGAGGATTATAAAGTTATTCCCACAGGTGGGTGTGGTGATACACCTGTGTAATTCCAGCCCAGGGGAAGCTGAAGTAAAAGGATTGCATGTATGATGCCAGCCTAGAATACATAGGTAGCCAGGACCCATCTAAAAAATAAATAAGAAAATATAAATAAAATTACCCCAAGAACAGGTCCCTCTTTAATGGCTACAATCCCACAGCACCTACAGTTTTCTTTGGCAGCCTCTTCCAGAGAAAATCCAGAAGGCTTAAGACTCACTATTGTGCACTCTGGGGATATGATCACTAGATTCCAAATGCTCCCAAAGGTATGCCAATAAGGTGGCCACACAAACTCATAAAGGAATGAATGACATATAATTATGAATCTTGCTACCAGCACTGTTAGTAAGGGCCCCGAAGTAGAAGCAATCCAAGTATCAGCAAACATAAGCAGGATTAAGAGTGATTTTAATGCCTTCATGTGACATGTGACATGAGATTATTAGAAAGAACACAGGCTATCTCTGATAGCCCAAGTGCAAGTAAAGAAAGGTCACTGCAGACAAGAAAGCAGTTGACTTTGCTCTCCTCAGTCATAGCTTGAACATGGCCTTCCTCTTATAGCCCACCCAGTTCAAATGGAACCCAGATGATTCCAGCCATGCTGCCTATCCTGGCTCTGTGTCAATTGCTCCTAAAAGTGTTGCTTTTCTTAAAATTTCAAATCCTAGTTGAATATAACACATATTTAGTTATATGTCTAAAAAAAAATCTACCTTTTAACTGTTGGGTAAAACAAACCTAAATCTATGGTTTAATTTATATTCTAAAATAAGACTATACTGAATTTATGCTTTCTGAAAAGGGAAACTATAAAAGATATACTTACTGTTAAGTAAACAAAGCAAGATGTAGAAATAAACTCACTTATATTAAATATACACAAAAAATGTATTAAAACCATACATGTGAACTATACTATTATTATTACTGTCTCACTATTATTATTACTGTCTCTAATATCGCTCTATGTGCCAGATATATACCCTTATTTTATGGGCTATTGAATAAAAAAACAGAGAGGTTAAGTCATTTTCCCACAGACACACGTCTAATAATTAGCAGATCTGGATTCAGATTCAGACACACTGGTTCCAGAGCCCAGGCTTCTTACTGCTGGACTGGATAAAACAATCCAAAACTGAAGAACAACCTAACAGCAGAGAGAACAGACTTTCCTTCCTTCCTCTATCATCACCAATAGTGTCCTGTTTGTGAAAAAGAGGCACATCTGATTTTTAAAACTAAAAAGTAATTTAAAAGATGACAGGGGGTGTAGAAATTCCAGGGTTAGATTTTAATATTCCACAGTTTGCTTGTTTGCTTCGGTGCTGGGTATCAAGCCCAGGGCCTCACACTTGCTAAGCATATACTCTACCACTGAGATAAATCCTCAGCCCCTGACTTACATAGTTTTAGTTAACAACCATTACTAGAATCCGTGTGCCAGAGGACAGGAGTCAACCTTATTTTTGTTTGTCCTAGAAAGGCCAACACTTAGCATAGTACCTAGTTTACATAGGCATCCCATGTTGACTGAATGAATATAACAATGAATGAACAAATGTCAAGGACACAGAGCAAGTAGCTCTGGGAGACAGGATTGCTTCACTCTCTTGGCTCACATGGTATCACATTCTTCATGCTCCAGTTTTTCCAGCACAAACTGGCACAGTCTAGAGACACCCTTTCATCTGCCCATGTTTCTTGAGGCTGGGCTAAGCTAGGTTCTCACCACTGAGCATGCTGATACTGGTAGGTATAATCTCCTGTGTTTCAATAGACCTACTACAGATCCAGAATACACAAGCTTAGTCTGTGGGGAAGACAGACAAGAAGTGGGAGGGGACTGTTAGCAAGAGAAACAAAATAATAGCACATGGATTGGTGGGGAGTCAAAAAACAGAAACAACAAATATAGTTCATCTTAAAGTAAAAACAAATACATAATTTTTTAAAATTTAATTAAAAATTGGTTTTAAAAGCCTTGCTTTATGTATACCAATACAGCTTACATATTAAATAACACTATAATAGAATGATTTGATAGAGTTTTAAATATAAGATATAAGGAGAAATTTTCAAGTTATCAAATTTTTTAAAGAGGGAGACAAGATGGTATTTTATTTCATGAACTATCTACACACTTTATTAATTCCTAGGTTGTTGACTTTTGTGAACTCGTAAAATCCAGGGTTTAGTATTGAGTAGAAGCTAGCAAGTTTGCTTCCACAGCTCATTTTCATTTTGCTAAAAATACTTCCAAAGAGCAAATACCTCCATTTTGATGTATGCCATTTTTTTTTGTGGCAATTCATGGAGGTTTGTAGTGACATTTTCAATATAATTATACAAACTCCAGGCTTCTGGGAGAATGATTTGCATATCAAATGCTCAGGAAATTCCAAGGTTCTAATACCATGTTTTACTTTGATAGTCATTCCTGTTTTTATGACTATTGAGAGGGGGGAAATGTAATGTCACTCAATTTTCTAGAAGGCACCAGCCCGCATATTACTAGATGTCCAGTCCTCTGGCTCAGCTCTTTCCTCACCAGGGCTTTCTCTGATGATTACATTCCCCAAAGAAGGCGGAGACAGGGAAGGGGTGTGGCTCGGCAGTGTAGCACCTGTTTAGCATTTGTGAGGCTCTGGCTTGGACCACCAATACTGGAAAAAGATATGGACAGCACAGTTTTAAAAAATAAACAATTTAAGTACTCACTGGTAGGGGATTGGCAAATATATTTATAATACAGAAATATGGGAGAATATTATGTAGCAAGTAAAATAAGATAGATCTGTAAGTGATGGCATAGAGGGATGCTTATGATAAATTCTTAAAATCGAGAATCTATATCTATATATACTTACAGATATATGAACAAGAAGAAGACAATTCACTTGGGTCAAAAAAGAATACAGTGTGTCTGCATATGTATAAATGAATAGATGATATATAGAGAGATGATATCTATGCTGCTTGATACAAAAATTCTAGAAGGATACTTAAGGATACTTTCTTTTTACATACGTTTTGTTGTTAATTTGGAATTGTGCACATATAGATAATTTTACATTTAATATTCTTAACAGAGTAAAAATGTAAAACAAATAAAACTAAAAGACAATAATAAAATGGAAGAGATAAAAGTAAATCTTCCACATCAGGCTCACTTCCTAGAGGCAGCCCTGTTCTAAGTTTCTAGACCACCTTTCCACAGATATTCTATGTGCTCTGCATTGTTTGAAACATTCAAAAAACTACTGTAACCTTTAAAGATGTTTGTCTTTGATTCATTGTGATAAATAGGAAGTCGCTGCCTAAAGTTCTCTGATGTAGCTCTTTCATTGTAACCAGAAGGGCAGTAAGCTATGGAATGGCCATTATTGCCACATACTGAAGGATTCTCTGCATTCAGTGCTCCAGCAGGGAGTAACACTGCTATGCCATTTTGTAGAACACTAAACTGAGGCTCACAGAAGGTAGGTGGATTCTCTGAGTTCCCAGTAAGTTACAGAAGCAAGATTCTAACCCTGATCTGCACTAAACTACCAACCACTATGACGCCACCTTACTACACTAACATCTGAGGTGCCCTCTCTAAAGGAAAGTTCCCCTGGCCTGCACACATAACCAAGAGGACAGCCATTTGCAGATCTACAAACTGTCTTGCCTCTCACTTCTAAAGCAGGATGTTTAGCTTGGAAAGGGGTGCGGATTAGGATACACTCCAAAGGTTAGATATAAGAGGAGGTGCAAATTAGGATGTCAGTATACATTCAGGCTCTGGAAGGTTAGCAGGAAAAGCTTGGCACGCAGTAACTTCCTGCTTTGCCTGAAATTGCTCCTACTTGACTTGCAGGAGCCTCCAAAATTGCTGCTAAACTCAGAAAGGCCAGCAGGGTGTGATAGAACTCTACAGAAAATTACATGCAAAGCCACTTCCCACACAGCCCAGCAGAGGCCACTGCAGACAATGCACTTGGGAGCCATGCTGGGAAAGACCTTCAAGGCAGACTACCTTTCCATGTAAAGGGAGGCAATGGTCCAGCTTTTTATCCAGCTTCCAAGAGTCCATGTGGACCTCCGCCTCTCCAAGGAAAGTGTTTCTGCCAAAACGACCATGATGCCAAACGGAGAACTGCAAAGTCCTCTGTGCCAGAAGAGATTCTGAAATCTCATACTGTGAAGGCAAACAAGCAGACCAAGGTGGCCAGTTAGGAGCAGCTCCTCCAAAAGGAATTCTTCCAAACCCTCAGCAACCTGTCCTCATGATCTGTCCAATGGTTTCCGTTCCTAAGCACTCTGAACTGCTCCACTCAAAGCTTCAACTTCTCCTCCTTCACGAACCCTAACACAGTCCCTAGGAAGCCAGGGAAAATTAAGTTTGTCCTCGCGTGGCTGAAAGGCTACAAGACTAGCTACAAACAACTGCCTAGGGGACCTTTTCCCTCCAATTACTTCCATAATTTTATTACATTTATTTATGTGTGTGTGTGTGTGTGTGTGTGTGTGTGTGTGTGTGTGTATGTGTATGCGTGTGTGGGTGTGTCAATGTCATGTGCGTATGTGTGGCCACCAGCATGGCCGTGGCATGAGTATGGAGATCAGAGGACAGCTTACAGGAGTCAGCTGTCTCTATCTACCACGTGGATCTGAAGAACCAAACTCGGGCTGTCAGACTCTACCTGATAAGTCATCTTGCTGGTCCTCAAATGACTTCTTTTTTATTTTATTTTATTTTATTTTATTATTTTTTTCATTTATTTTACATCCCAACTGCAGTTTCCCCTTCCCTCCTCTCCTCCCATTCCCTCCCCCCAGCTTCCACCCTACCATACCCCCAACCACTCCTCAGAAAGGGTAAGGTCTCCCATGGGAGTCAACAAAGAGCATGGCATACCAAGTCGAGGCAGGACCAAGTACATCCCTCCTGCACCAAGGCTGAGTGAGGTCTTGCTCCATAGGGAATAGGTTCCCAAAAGCCAGCTCATGTTCCAGAGACAGATCCATTGCCAGGGGCCCCTCAAACAGACCAAGCTACACAACTATCACCCACATGCTTAGGTCAGTCCCATGCAGGTTCCCTAGCTGTTGGTCTAGAATCTGTGAGCTCCCACAAGCTTGGGTCAGTTAATGACTTCTTTTTTAAAAGATTATGTTTATTTTTTATGTGACTATGGACCTGAGTATATTTATGTGCAATGCATGCATGTAGATGCCCACCAAGGCCAGAATATGACATTAGATCACCTGGAATTGGTGTTATAGGCAGTTGTGAGCCACCATGTGGGTGCTGGGAATTGAACTCAGGTTCTCTGCAAGAGCAGCAAGAGCTATTAACTACTAAATCATCTCTCCAGGTCCTCAAATGACTTTTTGAAATGAGCTATATGGTCATGTGAATTTCCAACTTCACAATAACCCAAGGAAGCCAAATTCACCTGTGTTCTCTTCCCCGAGAGGTCAGGATATGAACAGATGCCCGTAATGACTCCCCAGGCACAGACATGGCCATCCACCCATGTTAGAGAGGCACAGCTACACCACAAAGGCACAAAAACAAAACAAAACCTTCTCCCCTCTAGGTTCAGAAACATACCCTAAAGGTCTCGTCATAGAGTGGATTGATGGTGTCCCTCTTGATGCTGGTTTTTCTTTTTCCTTGGCGGGACTTGTCCGGCAGAAGATAAGTCTTCACATATCTAGAAACCAAGGACAACACTAAATTATTTGCTAGCCTTTCTCAAGTCCCTTCTCTACTTCTCTGCTTGGCCAAAAACTTCATTATTGCTTCTTCTAAGTTCTAAGCCCTTTATTATATCACATCTCACTATTCTACCCCCAGATATGTCATCATTTTGGTTCAAGAGTACCCAGACAGATTCCAAGGTCTACTTTTTTCTGTCAAACTATTATTCAGGACCCAGAAGCACTCACGGGTTAGAACGCTTCTTTGCTTCATCAGCATAGGCCAGCTGGTGGCACTCCTTTACATGGATGACCAGAGTCTGTGTTTTCTGCTCAAACTTCAAAGAAAAGACAATCTTGCCGGTCACAGAGACGTTCCCAAAATCACCAGCTTCACTATAGATACTCATCATGCTGCCAATGGTACTCTGAGAATAAAGCAATAAAAATGTGTAAAGAAGACACTCTCCACATCCCCAATTGTTCCCACCTTCCCTCACGATAAAGTCAAAAGTCTCTAAAGGGTCTGCAAGGAGCCAGTACTGCCAACAGTCCTTTACCCAGAGGGTAAGTCAGTGCCAGTAGCGCATCCAAAACTCTCTGCCTCACACAGACTCTTTCCCCATCCTGTTACACAATCTAGTGATGATGTTCATAAGGAGGTAAGGTATAGACAGCTAAGCTATCTATAGCCTGTCTGTGGTGTGTGTTATGTATGCTGCAACATTGGCTAGAAGGTGCTAGTGACCGGTTTAAAATGGCGCCTTAATTCTCTACCTTCTCTCTAGCAATATCTACAGAAGAAAGAGATTGGGCCAGAACTGAGAGCAGCAGGAGAGCCACCACTGGAAATATAAAGGCACCCTCCTCTCTGGTAGCAGTCAGGATATGAAGTGAGCTCTACATTTCCTTCCAGAGTGAATGTAAAAATCTGTTCGCCCAAATAGCAATCTTGGTACTTACGATCGATGGAGGCTCTGATTAGCAAATGTCCCAAAGATGTCCATGAGGCTGTTCCATATTCAGCCCTACCCACACCTTGATGCCAATCTGGCAAAGGTCTTTCTCATGACACCTGCTTGCCTTTGGTGTGAGAACAGGGAGCAGCTTAAGATGAAGAAGTCTAGTCTTGTTTATTTCATGGCCTGGTTCTCCTTTCAGAGGAGGTACAGTTACTTTTCATGAAGCTGTGATGAAATAAGGGCCTGAGCCTTCACTCCCTCTTGGAGAACCTCCAAACCAGAGGTTCAGGCAGTCACCTAGAAGTTACACTGAGTACCTAAGCTCTAAGTGAGGACAGGACAAACAAAGGCATGCCCCTTACCTAGGAAGAGTGACTAGGGTTATTTCCCCAGGTCCTGAGTCTGCTCTAAGGAGGCTGGCTCCTCTTTGTTTCCTGGGGCCCCTGTGCATCTATAAGCACAAACACCCAGAACATACCATGGAGGAGCCACTTTGCATGCTGCCTCTGGCTAGTTTCTGGCGATGCAACTTCACCAGATGGTCAATGTCCTCTTCTTCTTCCTCCTCCTCTTCCTGGAACAACAGAGACTTGAGACTTAATAAAAGTGGGGCTCAAAAACCAGCATCTTTCCTTCAGTAAGCACCAATATTGGGTGCAAAAGCTCTTAGTTGTCATGTGAATATATATGCATATTTCCTTGTCTTTAATATATCTTCATATCTCAAAAGAATGTAAGTAGTTAATATTTTAATAGGAGTTTATTAGTCTTTCATTTGAATACCCCATCTAGCTATCTCCTTGTATACTTTTAATTTTAGTAGTAGTAGTAGTAGTAGTGTGTATATTTAATTATTATTCTGTGTGTGTATTCATCCATGCATACGCCATGGCTTGCATGTGGAAGTCTAAAAACAACTTTAGAAAGTCAGTTTTCTCCTGCCACCTTAATGTGGGCTCCAGGGATCCAATTTGAGATGTCAGGCTTTCACAGTGAGTGCTGTTGTCCTTAGAGTCATCTCACTGGTCTTCTCTATATATTTTATTCAAAGTAAGTATTTGAGTAGCCAACCATATACCCAACCATGTGATAAACAGTCAGAGACAACCAAGACAGTTCTTTAAGCAAATCAAGAGGTGGTACTACTTCAGAAATTGGAGAAAACAAGGGTTATTTCACCTTTCCTAAAGAATTAAACAATTTGGATGAGAGAACTGGGTACTAAAGCCAACTCTAAATTTAGAATTTTCATATAGTGACCAAGGGAACCATAAGAGTACTTACCATATCTGCACTGAGGCCTGGTACAGATTTGCTCCTGTCTCCCAAGATGCCACTTTCTTGTGCCACATCTTCTGGGCGAAGGTCTATTACAGACTTAGTGTATTCTGCATGAAAGACCAAAAATGTAAGTCAAAAGAAACCTGCTCTGCTCCATCCCAAGAGCCCAGCAAAAGCACTCACAACATGAGCCCCATGTAGCCACCAAGGAAAGTCTACCTGAAGGCCGCAGGATTTTTCTGGTGTTCTTCTTGAATATCATGTCGCCCTCGTCAACACAGACTGCATTTGGGCTCCCTGGCTGAACTTCCTAAAAGGGAACAAGGGCAAGGACATGGGAAAAGACCAGCAGGTGGACTAAAGAAGCAAGTAAAGGATGTTCACAAACAGCTTCTGGGTCAGATTTCAACCCAACTATGACAAACTTCAAGGGAAGATTAATATAAAACCTATGTTCACACACATTTTAGCCAAGATCTTTGAAATGTTTCCAAATGGATCTGAGGTTAAAAAAAAAAAAATCTCGATTGGATTCCTGGTGTAAATTCTGACTTGAGATAAGACAGGAGTGGAAGGAGGGAGGGAGGGAGGGAGGGAGGGAAGGAAGGAGGGAGGGAGGAGAAAAGTGGGAGAGAGAAAGGGGAAGGGAAGTAACACCAATAGCCTGTAGTTTACCTTTTCAACTTGAGATTTGGGAGCAGACATCTTCTTCCATTCTGGGAAGAGTCCAGATTTATCCAGAGAATCTCGCCTAGAAGTATCAGAAGTTAGAATTAAGTCATGGCTTCCCCTTCCTCTTCTAGCCAGGCCCCAAAGCACTAGCAAAAAAGGAGAGTCACTGCCATGACTATAGCAACCAAATGGCGAAGTCACAGTTCACATCCAAGTCAACGTGAAGGAGTGCTGAAGATCAGGCAAGCAACTGGGCACACACACAAATGCGCACACCCCCTTTCCTAAGGGACAGAATCCTCCACGGTGCAGCATCCGAGGATTCCAGGAAGCTGTGCTCAGAGCCAACTCAGGAGAAGTACTAAAGAGAGAGTCCTGGTGAGGGCGGAGGAAAGAGTCATTCAACAGCCCAAGGACAGAAACCACTCACGGCAAAAGAAACCTGCAGCCTGATGCTAGAGAACAAACTCAGAGCTCAGCATGAACCGAGGTGAGAAAGATGGGAAGTCCACCTGGAGGTGCTATCCGAGTCAGCTGTGTAGCTATCCAGACTCTCGCTCTCAGCCTCCAGCGTGCTTCTTCCACTTTTCAGCTTTGGTACTTCGAACGGCACACTAGAATAAAAACCAAGATCTGGTGTTTTACAGGAAGTGGACTCTCCTGCCTCTGAATAGGCATCTTTCCCTCTGATCCGTAGTAGTCACCTGAATGATTTTTTTGAACATAAATGTGAATCAACTTTATAACGCTGGGACTCACACCTAGGACCACACATGTGCTAAGCAAATATTCTCCCACTAAGCTGCATGCCCAACCATGTGAAGAGACTTTGAAAACACTTATCATTTCCCATTTCTGTGGAAACTGAGTTTCAATCTCCTTAACGTCACATGAAACTTCTAATGACTTGCCCCTTCTAAGGTCTCCAGGTTCATCTTTCACCTTTCACTCTCTTCATTCCAGAAGACTAAGATCCCCTACTTTCTAAATATCCTAAGCCTATCCTTCTTTCTATGCAGGCCAGGCTGGCCTCAAATTCACAGAGCTCCACCTGCCTTTGCTCCAAAATGCTAGGGTCACAGGCCTGAAAGAGCAGACCTGGAGGTAACATTTTATCCCTTTCCCTGATTTCTTTAGGATTTATTTATTCATTCATTTGTTTATTTGTATTAGTGTTTTGCCTTCATGTATGTCTGTGTACCATGTGCATGCCTGGTGCCCACAGAGGTCAGTAATAGGACAGAGGATCAGTTGGAACCGGAGTTACAAATGGTTGTGAATCACCAAGTGGATGCTGGGACCCAAACCCAGGTCCTCTGCAAGAAGACCAAGTGATCTTAACAGCTGGTCCATCTCCCCAGCCTCATATAGCATTATTCTTAATACCCAAAAGGTATAAATAGTCTAAATGCTCACCTACAGATGAAGGGATAACCAAAGTATTGTGTAGCAATACAAAGGAATATTGTTCATCTGTAAGACAGCATAAAACTCTAGTGTCTACAGCAATGTGGATGAATATTGAAAATTTTACACTAACTGAAGGAAACCAGTCAGAATGGCCACAGTTGGTATGACTCAATTCAGATGATAAATCCAGAGTATGTAAATACAGAAAGGTAGAACATAGATTAAGGGGCTAGTTAATGTACAAGGTTTCTTTTCAGAGCAATAGGAATGTTCCACCAATCAATAGCACAACATCCTAAAATTTTTAACACTCATAGACTAACTTGACAAAATTGAAATTATGGTTTAACGTTATATGAATTCTACCTCAATTTGCAAACAACAACAAAAAAGAAGCAATAAAATCATAACATTGGTTCTGATAGCCTCCTCTCTCTCAAAATACAGTCTTTACAGGGGTCAGCCAAATCTTACACAACTGGCTTCCCATCCATGTCTGTGCCAATTTCCATGTATCCTCCAACTCAACTCCAGGCTACACGTGTGTCAAACTCATTCTGACTTCTTTAGACCTACTGAGTTTTCTGACTACAACACTCCTACTCTCCAAATACTCTCTCTGTTTGCCCCTACATTTTTTTCAAATGTCACCTTACTATTCAGACTTGCCCTAAATATCCTAAGGAAAATAGCACATGTACACACATGTGTTCCTGGCACTCCACAGACTTTAAGTCCAGTTAATTTTCTCCATCACACTTGCCAACATGTGACAGACTATATATTTCATTATTTGCTTTATGCGCTCCCTACGTCCAAATCTACAATCTACAAACAAGGGACTTTTTGTATATACCACAGTACCCCAGTACATAAAACAGAATCCGGCACATAGTAGCTTTCACGTACATTTGGCAAATAAATGAACAAAATCAAGGTAACCAAATCTATACTATCTCAACGTCTCAGCCAGTGGAGAAAAAAATTTCCAACTTGTCAGGTGATGTTTGAGATAGGTCTGTGCAAACAAATAGAAGGAGCTGAGTTGAAATCTTCACATATACAGGAGGTGAAACAGAGGTCATTCTCAACAACTGTACCAGCTTTATCACACGAGACACAGCAAGGTGCTTGGTTGGCTTGGCTTTGCTTTACTCTAAAATCATTCTTTTGTCCCCTTCTCTGCAATCATTCCTCTAGAGACGCTAGTCAGCAATGGCTCATGGAGTGTTTGCTGCTTGTTCTGCTTCCCTTTTTTCCCTGAAGATGACTACGTTCTGATCCTGAGCTGATGTAAACAACCGTAGGGCAAAAAAGCAATTATTTGACATCTGTGCAGTAAAAATAAACTCAGAGATAGCAGTCCTGCTCTTTATCTGTATGATCTCAGGTAAATCATTTATCCTGCTTTCTTTTCTATAAAAATAAAAGGGTTGAATTCAATTATCTCTGAGGCTCCATAATTTTATGTAAAAATCACTTATGCTCACTCAATTTGTTTTCATGTTTATAATAAATAAGAGGCTTCTCAATCCAATGAGACAAGAGGTCCCAGACAGCCAGAAGCAGTAGATTTCAGAAATTACATTCTGACCAGTGATGTCAGATGCGTTAATCAAGTTCAGCAAATAAAAGCCATTTTTAACCTTAACTACAAAGGAATAAGGGGGCCTCATCACCTGGAACAGATGACTCATACACGCAAGGCGATCTGATACAATCGCAGTACATACATGCAGTCAAAGAGCACACAAGCATAAAAACGACTGAAGAGCTCCGGGGTTGGAACGGTGCCTGTGTTGCAGTTCTCTGCTGTTTTTAACTAACTGGCACAAACAAGCTGTACGTGCTTAATTACGCACACTGATGATTTCTGCCAATAGATATACATTTCAAAAGCTACTGCTACAATTTAGTTAAGGAACATATTAATCACTCTCCCAAAGTGTCTTCATGCCTCTTAGCAATCCGTCCTTTCCCTTCTAGGCCCTGGTTCCAGGCAAATGTAGATCTAGTTCTGTTGCTAAAAATTAGTTTGTCGTTTTTGAAAATTTATATAACAGAATCATATAGACTCATAAAGCAAGTTCTCTTTTTTGTTTTGTTCTGTTTGTTTGTCCTGTTTGTTTGTTTGTTTTGGAGTGTGGTCTCACTATATAGCTCTGGCTGGCCTGGAATTTGCTATGTAGACCAGGCCAGCCTTCAACTCAGTGATCCACCGGCTTTTGTCCTGTCTCCTAACGGCTGGGACCAAAGGTTTGCACCACCACACTCAGAACATAGGTACTTTTTTGTTTACTGATTTTCCCTCAATATATGTGAGTATATAATCCATTGCTTTCATGACCAGATTAGTACTCTGTGGCATAAGCAAACCAGTTTCTCCATTCACCTGTTGGTGGGCACTTGAATTGTTTCCAGCTTTTAGCTATCATGAGTGAAGTTATTGTACACATAACAGACCCTAAAGACACCACCAGAAAACTCTTCAACTGATAATCACCTTCAGCAAAGTGGCAAGATCTAAACTTAATCCACAAAAGTCACTTGTCTTTCTATACGCAAATGACAAGCGAACTGCAAAAGAAACTAGTTCCAATCACACTAGCCTAGCAATACACCTAACCAAGGATGTGAAAGACTTCCGCAATAAAAACCTCAAAACACCGAAGAAATTAACTGAGAAATATACTAGAAGACGGAAAGACCTCCCAGGTTTATCAACTGAAAAATATCAGTATGTGAAAAATCAAATTGGCTATTTTACTAAAATCAATTTACTGATTCAACAAGCACTATCAAATTTCCAGTGACATTCTTCACAGAAGTAGAAAAAAAAATCTTAAAACTCATACAAAAGCACAAGAGACCCCAGTAGCCAATCGTGAACAAAAAGAATACTGCTGAAGGTATCATCATACCTGATTTCAAGTTATATGATAGAGCCACAATAATAAAAACAACATGGTACTGTCACAAAAACAGACTCATAGGTCAATGGACTAGAATGTAGGCCAAGGCCATACAACTACTTCATTCCTAGCTTGTATGATGCCATAAGTTCAGTTCAATGCCAAATTAAAAAAAAAATTCCTTACTGTCTTAAAAAATAAATGGAACTTCTACAAATATACATACATCTTTGGATGGGCATATGCTTTGACTTCTCTTGAGTTACATATCTGTGAATGAAACATCTGAATCACACAGTAGTTGTACAGTGAACTTTCAAAAGACTAAACTTTTCCAGAGCAGCTGACCATGGCAAACACTTCTCCACAGAAGTGAATGCGAATTTCAGTTGTTTTACATCTAGCGTTTGGTATAGTCAAGCTTTTGAAATGATAACCATTCTGGTGGGCATGTGGCATCTCACTGCTTTTTTTGTTGCATCCTTCTAGTTATTGATGATGTTGAACATCATTATTTGATATCTGAATATTATTTTTAATAAAATATCTGTTCAGATCTTTTGCTCCTTTTCTATGGGATTGTCTGTATTACTGTTTATAAAGTTCTTTTTCTTTCATTTTATACTTAACATGTCCATAATATAATCTTTTAAAAACAATTAAAATGCATGAGTTTAACTCACATGGGTATGTTTGGAGATCCTTGTAGTTCACATGCCAAAATTATCAATGACTATTAACAATGATTGGGCAAAGAAAAGGAGGTTCCTGGAGAACTTCACTATCATGTTTCTGTATCCTTCTTTTCAACCTCTGGTTTTACTATATAGTTCACAGAGCCCTCCAGCTTCTGGGCCTCCTACAGCAGCCACCCAGCTCTATACTGTTTTGTTTTGTTTTGTTTTGTTTTGTTTTGTTTTTTGCAATCATAAAAAGTGCAATAAAATCTTTTCTCTTTGGTTGAGGTAAAATTTTTCTTAAATTCTTTACAACACATATGACTAAAATACCCCAGCAACAAACAAATGGGGTAAAGTGTAAGTCCGCAAATCAAAAAGCACACACACAATAGTTAAGAAAATAGATTTGGAGGGCCTGAGGAGGGGGGGGTCAGCGAGTAAGAACGCAAGCATGAGGACATGCTATCCATAAGTATATACAATTTTTTTGTATCAGTTAAAAATTTTAAATCTTGGGTTGGCAATTTAGCTCTGCGGTAGAACACTTGCCTAGCAAGCACAAGGCTCTGAGTTTGCTCCTTAGCTCCAAAACAAAGTTTAAAAATCTCTTTTTAAGTGAGCAAATAGATGTTCTAGTTTTTTAACCCCAAAATGAAATTTGATAATCTTTTTAAAAATAAATTAATTTTAAAAACTATCCATGTGATGTATAATGATATTTCACTCAAAGAGGTAGTACATATATGATGGTGGGCCCACAAATTTACATGATATAATAATGTCACAGCTATCTTAGTTTGCATAAATATACTTTGTTCTTATTGCACAGGCATAATGTAGACTTGATAAAGTGCATGAGCTCAAATACAAGATGATAAACAACAAAAACAATAAAAAACAATGAAGAAAAACAAAATTAAAATCTCAGCAAGATAATTTCTTCAGACCATTAAATTAATGTCAGAAAGTGGAGAGGAAGAGACATGGAGGGGGCAGGGAGAAAGAAAAATAATGTCCCAAATTCAAATAGCATGGAGGAAAAGAATAAGTTGGGGTCTCTAGGGTAAATTGCTTCCATCTTCCTCTTTTGCTTTTGTATCATACAGTTTTTTTTTAATTATACAAACAGAGGATAAATGAAATCCAGTATCCTTGAGGTGGTGCCCTTAACTAACAAAACAGGAAAAAATATTTAAGGACATGGTACAGAAAGAATTCCAATTATGAAGAAAAATGTCATCAAGAAAAAAACAGTTTAGAATAATCATCATTGACTTATATTCTCCAGTTACTAACACTCAAGAAAAAAAACATTTTCCCCAGTAAATCTGATTATATCCACAGAAGTTCTCATATCCATACATACCCATGTGTATTTGTGCATGCACACACACAAAGTTGCCTACAAGGGTAAAAATGTCAAGGTGGCCTTTTTCAGAGTTAGATTCAATGGCAGAAGACAACAGAACACCATCTACAATAGTCTGAGAGAAAGAAACCCTGACTCAAGCCTGTAAAGTTCACCTAAGATGCTATTCAAGTGCAAAGGTAGTTGGCAGGTATTCTGAAAATGAAAGAATGCAATAAACATCACAAACCCTTCTTGAAGGAAGTTCCCAATGATGAAATCTAGACAACCAAGAAATAAAGCCAAAGTAAAGAATTCAGGAGTAGAGAAGTCACGGTGCGAGGCCAGATTGCGAGCAAACAATCCTTATAAATATGAAACTAAAACTAAACCGGTTTTAAAAGTCTGTTGATTTACGGTTGTATAACAGGAAGAAAATATCACAAAGCCTGAAAAACTTTAAAGAAAAGAAAAGATTAGGAAGGCATAGGAGAAAGTTGATGTGGGACTTGAGAGATGAAGCCAGCGACTCCACAGTTAAGGATGCAGAGGACTCAATTCAGTTCCCAGCACCCTTTGTCGGGTGGCTCAAAACTGCTGAGGATTCCAACTCCAGGCTATCTAACATCCTTCTGGCCTTTGGAAGCACCTGCACACATGTGCACATACCTGCAGATAGACACACAACTTTTTAAGTAAATAAATCTTGGTTAAGAGTTAACAGCTTTCTTTTTCACAGCACAGTGCAGTGTAAGAACAAAGTAAATTTGCCAAGATGTTGATATTTACATGGGGCTAAGGGGATCAGGATTGATTTTTTTCTCCTTATTTGCTTTTATCTGTACTTTCCCATTTCCCTCTAATAATGCCTATTATTTTAGGAAATGACTTAAGGTAATAGAAGGATTGAACACTAATAATTCCTTGGCTCTTACCTGGGTTCCTTCTGTTGTTCCTGAATGATCTTTCTTCCTGGCCAGATATCACCCATCTGCGTCTGCTGAAGGAGGGCCTGCCCCACTGTCTCTCTTTTACTTGCTTCAAAACAAAAGCATAGTAGGCCAGTAGTGACCAGGGCAAGGAAAGAAACAACTTTTAAAGCATCTCCCCTAAAGTACACACTTGCTGATGGAATGGATACATTCTTTTACATTCCTACCAAATGGCTGAGGCCCTCGAGGTAAATTGCCAGTGGCCAGGATGCAGCTGGATTCTACACAAGCCTACCTATCTGCTGTGTATGCTGTGAATGTGTTATTCTGATTGGTTAATAAATAAAGTGCTGACTGGCCCGTAGCCAGGCAGGAAGTATAGGTGGGACAAAGAGAGAAAAATTCTGGGAAGTGGGAGGCTGAGTCAGGAGACACTGCCAGCCAATGGCAGGAGAAACAAGATGTAAGATACTGGTAAGCCACGAGCCACGTGGCAAGATATAGATTTATAGAAATGGGTTAATTTAAGATGTAAGAGCTAGTCAATAGTCAGCCTGAGCTAATGGCAAAGTAATTTTAACTAATATGAGCTTCTGGGTGATTATTTTATAAGTGGGCTGCCGAACTGTGGGGGCGAGCAGGTCAGCAAAAATCTCCAGCTACACCTATCCCTGAAGCTAGCTACAACTATCCCTTCAGGGAACAGCTTCTAGGCCGGTTCAATACCTGCAGGCTTCCTGCGCAGCGACATCCTGATTATCTCACTGCCTGTTCGGTATGCAAAGCGGTTTACTTTCTGGTCATAAAACCAATCTCCAGTTGCTTTCTTCAGCTCTCTGGGAGAAAAGAAAAAAATAAAAGTCAGATGTATAAATAATGACTTTTGCCATACAACTAACAATGTTGACAACAAAAATTCACACTACAGCCTGACTCATCTCCCCTCTTTACTATGCTGTTAAGTAACACTCACATTTCCTTGGCGCACACCTTGCACTTCCAGGAACCATTATTTTCCAGAACGCGGCATTCTCGACACACTAAATGATTGCAACCCACACAGGTGTTGCTCTTGGAAATCAAACGGCCCAGGCCCTCCTGGCACCGGGCACAGGTTCGATCACTGTAGTGTTGGCTGCCCCTTTTGGCACCTTTCCGTTTTATCTCCAGTAGCTCATTCTTCAGTCGCCTGCCAAGACCCAAAAACAGAGGCACAAGTGGGTTCAGGATCTTAACAAGTTGAGATTATGGCAGCAAGGCTACTGGGTTGTGTAGAAGGAACAGACTCGGAGCCCAACTTGACCCACTGAGCTGTAAAATCATATCCCTAATGCCGAATGGAAAATCTTGGGTATTCTTGATTGGAAGCCTGGAAGTACATACTGTTTCTGGGACTCTCACCTAATCCTTTTCTCATCTGCTTTTCTGAGTTCCTCATCTCTCTGCAGAACACCAAGGATCAAATCCCTTTCCATATCAGACAGAAAAGAGAGGTCTAGTATCTCTGACATGATGTATTTCTACTCTTTATCTTCTACTCTTCTTTCTTTGAAGCAACCGGGCAAGTAGAGTGAGTAGAGTTGTCTGAAATAAAAGAACAATTAATTACACAAAGATGAAGTCCAGATTAAGTCCAGAATAACTGCATAGCCCTAGAACCTTCCCCAGGACACCTCCTCCTCCAGTCAAGCTAAAGAGACAAAGTAAGAGACTCTGATCTATTCGCTGTTTCCAACTTTCACATTTGAACCATTTCCTATGATGATTTCTTTTGAGAAACTACTCATGACTCTGGGAAACTGCTGGGTCATTCAGAATAAGAATCTTAGGAAAGATCATAGAACCAGCTGAGTCAAACTCTCCCTCCACAAAGTAGGTCCTTGACATCCAACTTTATTATTCTGTTTTCTCAAGTCCCAATTCTATTAACCCAATGCAGGGGTCTCTGCATTGAAGGGGACTAACAGTTTAGGCTCAGTTCTTCATTCCTGACTAGTTCCTGTATTCCTGGAATTTAGTCAACTTCCTGATAATGCTTCAAAAGATTCTACCATCCCCGCTACCTCCCAATAACTTCCACTGGCCCTGTACTTGAGAGCAGCTTCTCCCATTTCATGAATTTTTGTTGAGCACCACTCTAAGAAGTATTTTGCAAAGCATTTGGAGATACAGAAATGAGTAAACCATGGTCCCTGCTCTCTTCTGGCCTCCATGGCATGGCAAACACACGGTACACAGATATACGAGCAGGCAAAACACCCATAATTTCAGAAATTTGCACACATGAACATAGTACTTTGTGCTACACGCTATCAAGGAATTGCAAATTAAATCTATGAAAATTTACAGATGTATCCAATTCTGTCTTTGGAAGCTGCAGAGTTGGTGAGGTGAGGTTAGCTGTTGGCTTTCTGTATTTCCCTGATCTCTCTAAGGCTTTAATCCAAATTTCTGGCTCCATATTTTTTATTTAATAAGACCATTTAGAAATTCGTCTACACATGGACAGGAGAGGGAGAAATAGAAATAGACAAAGAAAGAAAACACTATTTACATACGAGGGTTTTTACAGAGGAAGCAGATCTTGCCTTATTAAAATGAGTGTTTTAAGGTGTGTGTGTGTGTGTGTGTGTGTGTGTGTGTGTGTGTGTGTGTGTACCATGTGTATGCAGGTGCAATGGTATACCAGAAGAGAGCATCAGATCTCATGGAGGTGGAGTTACAGGCAGTTGTGAGCCACTCCAAATGGGTGCTGAGAACACAACTAGAATCCTCTGGAAGAGTAACATGCATTTGTATCCACTGAACCATCTTTCTAGCCCTATGAGTACTTTGGCTGATAAAGGAAAATGGAGGGAAAGATGGGTTGGAGCCAACTTATATGCCACTTAAGCATTCTTAACAATGAAGAAGTTTATAAATCACCATACACACAATAGAAATCCATCAAGCATCTTTGGTAATGCTTTTTTATGTTAGAACATCATATGATTACAGCTGGAGATGTAGCTCAATTGACAGAGTGCTTTCCTAGCATGCATGAAGCCGTGAGTTCAAGCCCCAGCATCTTATCAACAAAGTTTGGTGGCTCACATTGGCAGCCCCAGCACTCAGGAAGCACAGACAGAAAGATCAGAAAGTTCAGGGCATCCTTTGCTACATAGCAAGTTTGAGGCCAGCCTAGTTTACATGAGAGCCTGTTTCAAAAAATTAAAAGCAAAAATAATTATTAAACATATAAACAAGTTGAACAATATAAGAAACTTAACTTATATGGCATATAAAGAACTATATATCCAATTGGAGATATACTTCTCAAGCACACTTGGAATATTTACCCCAAGAGCTAATCATGTACTAGACTATAATATAAGTCTCAGTAAATTAAAAAATGTATTTTCGGGGCTGGAGAGATGGCTCAGAGGTTAAGAGCACTGACTGCTCTTCCAAGAGTCCTGAGTTCAACCATCTGTAATGAGATCTGGTGCCCTCTTCTGTGTACAGAATAAATAAATAAATAAATAAATAAATAAATAAATAAATAAATAAATAAATAAATCTTTTTAAAAAATGTATTTTCATACAAACCACAATCTTTGACTTCAAGAAAGTTAAATAGGTTAATTTTAAAAGATATCTCTAATCTCAATACTGTCTGAAAATTTACCAGACACCTCTAATTAACTCGTAGGTAAAAGAAGAACTCATAATGGACTAAATTCATCTTTAGTATCTTAGCAAATAAACATGCCTTTTGCCTCACCCCCATGACTGTTTGCATACTATGGGATAGAATATTCTCTAGGAATTCAAAAGGGAATGTATGGAATAAAAGGTAATGCTTTCCTGTGCAATTAATTAAATGATATCATTTTAGGGCAAATGATAACATCACATTCTGAAAACCAGAATTATGAAGATTAATAGAGGCACAGACACAGTTGAAGCCAGAATGGCAGACAAACACAAAGTTACAGAAAAAGCCATGGCCATTCAGACACTCTCAATTTATGGACACTAGAACTTAAGAACAGTGAAGCCAGAGTCTTAGAACTTCCAGTCAGTCATCAATGTATAATCAAAAGTGGCTAAGGTCACTTGTCAAAACTTGAGCTCTGGTGGACAATTTGTTCGTTCTGTGTGGTCATGTAGTGTCAAATTTCACTGAAATAGCATTTGGGTAGGGCCTGGACCCAGAACAAGGTATTCTAGAATAGGTAGCTTCTTTAGTTAGCAATTACATTCATTTATTGCTAAAGGTGAGGATAATATTCCATGCAAATACCAAAGCAAGGGGAGAAACTGTCAACTTATCCACCAGAACAGAAAGTTGACTTATGTCTCAATTTATAATAGTTCTAGCAGAAAAAAAAACAGAAAATATATAGGCAAATTAAACAATAAATTTGATTTAGTGAGCATATTTAGAATTTACATAATCTGAACCCTGGTTTCTTAACTTCTTAAATTCTAAAGATAGCTTTTGAAAGGAAAAAAGAAAGCATGAATAATGGAGATAGTGGCATCAGACAGTGGTGGATGCAAAATCTGGCTCTATTTATTAGCTAGATGGCCTTTGGAAATACCCAAGAAAGTCATGCAGATATATGTACTCTTCAATAGCACTTAGATTAAAAATCACTATTGGTGTTCAGAAAATGAAAAGTGATGCAAATTAGAAACACTTTTTTCAGGAGAAAGAAAATACAATAGATTTTATTCTGTGTTACATTTGTTGAACACACAAATACCTCCCCCCTCTCTCTCTCAAACATGGAGGCTATTTATAAATGTGAATTCAGTAATATTTGTGTTCAAACTAGAAACTTCTGCCAGATATGACCTCCTTAAAAGAAATTCTTGAATATGGATTCACACAGCCAGAAGCTTAGAACAATACCTGACATACAGTATGATTTCAATGAATCAATGATTTCAGTGATTATCTTCACTCAGAGATCTATTTCTTTTTATGTGTTTAGATTTGCATCCACAAAAATTGAAAAGTGGTAATGGAGGTAAGAGAGGAAAAAACAGTTCTTTTCCTGATGCAGTGTGGGTGCTGGTCTTAAACACTTGGACTGTGCAGCCAAACTGAATGTGAATCTCAACTCTACAATTCACTATGTGACTTTGCGTAAATTGCTAAACCTCACCATTGTCTTCTTTATTTGTAAAAATGTGTTTATACATCTGTAACTGAATTCACACACCTGAGCTTGTTTTGTAAAGGTTAAGTTAGTTTTAAAACATATAACATGCTTAAAGTTCTGTGAACACACAGATGCTGTGCAGTAGCTTTTTAAAAAAGCCTCACTCCTTATAGGGCACTGCTGTACCACTGAGCTACCCTAGCACATGTCATCACTTTATATATGTTAATTCATACATTCAGATTCTACCATATCTTGGAAAAATGGTCGCTTTATTTTAAAGAATATGGGCTGATCATGAATGAAACTCTAGCTAGACAGTATGTGATGTTTTCAGCCTTTTTTAAATAAGAAATTACACTGACAGACTTACATACAACAAAAGGATTTTGAAAACCTGACTCATGCTCAAGGGCTAAAAGTTTTAAGTGATATTAAATATTTTTCTAAACTTACAAATGCTAATTACATTATGTTTTTACATGTCAACTCTAATGGATTAACAGTCATTTCCCATCAAAGGATAATGAACAATTTTGGTAAAAAATTATCTTACTCCACATAAAGGATGGAACTAGATTTGTTCAAAGGATGTTAGTTTATCTATGAAGCCCTACATTAAACTACTCTTGCTAAGTCAATGTGTGTATGGTATACACATACACTGCTTTTGTAACTTTCTTTTTATTTATTCTTTGTGTCTTTCACATCATACATCTCCATCCCATTAATCTACCGTCCCTTCTTATCGGCCCTCTGCCCTTGCAACTCCCCTCACAAATAAAATATAATAAAATGTAAGAGAAAATAAAAAAGAGGAAAAAGAAAATTCTCATCATGAAATCTGTAGTGTGACACAGTGAGTCACACAGTATATATACCCCGTAGTCCATATATCTTTACTTTCCAGTGTTCATTGCAAAGAGTCATTGGTCTGGTTCAAGGCCCCTGGCTTCTGCTACACTATTGATACAGGGCCCTCACTGGGACTTCTCTTGGATAACCTCTTGTTACCCTGTGTCATGGAGATCCTGTAGCTTTGGATCTGTAGGACCTGCCCCTTCATAGGTTCCAGCAGATCACAGATGGGGTGGATATTGGGGTGGGCCAACTCATAATTGCAGGTTGGTCAGCCTACCAGGTCTCCCTGATCCTCACCACCAGGGCAAGTTCTCCAGCATTTACCTGGCTAATTCACCTTATGCAGCAAGGAGCAAGGGTGGACCAGCTCTCCTGTTTTCATGCCCTCAGGGCCAGCCCACTCATACCTACAGCACCAGGGCCAGCTCTACTACAGATACTGGTTTGTTATGAGAGATTTATATTACTGCATGCCAGATTCTATATGCATTTGAACATAGTTATTTAGAGGTGATTTGGTTATGTCAAACAAGTAATGTGATAATGCCTACATGTTTGAAAGATGACAACTGAACTGAGCTACAAGTTGGGCATAATCATTGACAGTTACCAAAGGTCACATCTACTGACATTCAAGATGAAGTAACAAAGAATGTATCTTCTTTGCCTGAAAGAATGATACATTGGCAAAATACATGTAACAATGGTCTTTCCTGTCCTGTGAACATGAGGCAATGTGTGGCTGTGATCTCTATGAGATGACCAATATGTGGGGTGAGACTTTTCATTTTTCTAGCTTACTGTCTTGAGAAAGTTTTCCAGCAAAAGTAGAGAGAGGGAAATGAGAGAAAGCCTGCTAAGCTTCCCAGATTGAGAAAGCCTGAGGTGACCAGAGTTCTCGAGACAGAGTCTGTGGTAGAACAGCATAAAAAAAACCCTTCAAGTGCCTACACAAGGCCTCCTTCAAACATCTAGCAAAGGACCAACCAATCCAAGGCATCCCTGTGATGAAATTACTCTATGTCAGGGAGGGGAGTGGTCTACCTGAAATGATTCAAAAGCACTGTGTCTATCATTCAGGTAAGACCAGAAACAGTGTCTGTTTCCACAGCCAGACTGTAAAACCTCATGATTCATAGACGACTGGCTCCAGAACTAAGTCTTATTACCTCAGTAGTGGGCAACAAATAGGTCTACATTATGAATTGCTCTGATCCTGACTACCAAATCTAACCAGAAAAACCTGAAAGGATCAATCCATTTCCAAGTGATGTAAGTGCTTCCAAACACCTTCAGTGAATCTCAAAACAGAGCTCAAGAATGTTTATGATACAAAAATATACAACACCTAATAAAGTAAAATTCATCCATATCCAGTACCCATTAAAAGTTAACAGGCCTTGACAAAAATCAGGAAAATTCAATGCATAATATGGAACAAGATCAACTGAAAATGTTCAACAAATTCCAATATTGGACTTAACAAAGACATTAAGAATGGTTACTATGGCTGCATTTCATGTGTTTGAAAACTCAAGTAGGAATATGGAAGCTGTAAAATAAAAGACTGCAGTCAAACCTAGAAATATAAAACTACATACACAACATGACATCAACAACAGATTAAACATTGTAGTTGAAAGATAATAAGTATGAAACCATGATAATATAGAAAATGATGCACAGTAAGAAAAAAATTATGAAAGAAAAGCAATGTAATGAGTTGCAGGACAACTCCAAACTGGTATACTCCAACAAGAGTAATGAATGGGAGTGGGAACACCAAAAAAATCAGAAAATAATGAACTAAATTTGAAAAATACTGTCAAGTTTACAGATACAAGAAGCTCAATGAACTTCAAGAATAATATACAAACAACGTCATGGAATGGAGCATACCACAGTCAAAGCACTTAAAACAAGAAATAAGAAAAGTTAGAGTAGGGGACAAAGGTACATTGCACACTGATACACAGAGATAATGATGAAAGCACATTAATTATTGAAAATAACCATGAAAACAGTGGAACAACATCTCTAAGCTACTAAAAGGAAAAATACAATCTATTTAAAATCTACATCACCAGAAATATTATTCAAACACAGGTGAGTGACTAGAAGAATGGCCCGGTGGTAAGAGAGCTTACTGTTCTTACAGAGGACTGAATTTTAATTCCCACCACCCATGTTAGTGGATCACACCTGTGTGGAATGCCAGCTCCGGGGGATCCAATGCCTTCAGCATCTTCAAGCACCCTCACTCATGAGCACATACCCTACTTAAACCCACACATAATTAAAAATAAAATCAATCATTTAAAATGGGGGTGAAATGCAAACCTTTTTCATGCTTGAAAAAGTTGAAAGAACGAGGGGTTGGAGAGACTGTTCAGTGGTTAAGAGCACCAGCTGATGACCTTCTAGAATGCTAGGTTAGATTCTCAGCACCCGTATGTCGGCTCATACTATCCGTAATTACAAACTCTCTTCTGGCCTCCATGGCATGGCAAACACATGGTACACAGATATACGTGCAGGCAAAATACCCATACACATGAAAAATAAAAATGATTTTTTAAAAAAAGGTCAGTAAGCAAAATTTACAACAGAGTAGAAAAGAACATTTTGTATGTCACTCAATTTTGTGCCTCTATGACAAAGTACCACAGACTGGATAATTTTATAAAGAAAGATATATTTGGCTGTCTCTGGAGCTAGGAACTTTAACATCAATGTATAATATCTAGTCTTTTTTAATTTAGTGGCTTAAAATATTATTTCATTTCATTAATTATTTTATTTATTTTATTTTTGTGGTGATAAGGGACCACACATACTGAGCCATACCCTAACCCTTGTGAACACAATTTAATGAGGTAATTTTAAGTATCTAATTATTCAAGATGATGAGCTTCATTATATTTTCAGACATGTATGTGTTGGCCAGTTTTCTGCCAATTTGACAGAAGTAATTTCAATTGAGAAAATGTCCCCCCAGTAGAATGGCCTGTGGGCAAGTAAGCCTGTGCATTTTCTTGACTGATGGTTGATGTGAGAGGACCTAACTCACTGTGGATGGTGCCATCCCTGGGCTGGTGGTCCTAGGTTCTATATAAAGCAGACTGAGCAAGCTATGAGTAAAAAGACAGTAAGGAGCACTCTTCCATGGCCTCTGCATCAGGTCATGCCTCCAGGTTCCTGCCTTGAGTTCCTGCCCTGACTTCGCTTCATGGTGGACAATACACTATAAGATAAAATAAACCTTTTCCTCCTCAACTTGCTTTGGGTCACAGCAATAAAAAGAAAACGAGAACAGTGTAGATAATGTATTGTGCTTATATTCACTGCACACTGCCCTCTTTTACCCCCTCCCCACATACACACGGATAACCTTCCTTATATACTCCCCTTATATACTTACATGTTTTTAAATACAGATTCTGGATATTGAAAATGCAGCTTTGCCTTTTTGAATTTGACTTATGTCACTTCACACATCTTAGAAGGTCCTCTTTGTTCCATCATCCACGACAGAGGGTTTAGAATGGCAACAAAGTACATGCACACATAGAAAGAAGGTGGGTATGGAAAGAGAGATCTCAACTACCGCTTTAACAAACCCACTTCCACAATAATGTTGTAAGTCCATTCCTAAGGGTGGAGAGCTCATAATCAAAACATCGCCCACTCATCCCCACATCCCAACACTGTTACATGGAGGAGATTAAGTTTCCAACATTTGACTGGTGGAGAACACTTGAAGGTTTTTTCAAATAGAGAACAATATGAACTAGATTTTAAATATCCATTATATAATTTTACAGCCTCTACCACATCTGTGCAATTTGTATGAACTATAATTCCACCATTTCCCCTCCCTCTTCTTCCTCCAACCCCTCCCATGTTCCTCTAAAAAAAGACTTTCAAGAAGTTTTTCACAATTTGTTAAAAAATACAAATTACACCATCATCAGAACTTGAAAGGCAAAATCATAGCAAAACATTTGAACAATGAATACATGGAACTATGAGCATTGTTATTTAGTTATGGCATCCCACAAGGCATTTCTTTCACTTTTGGATACATGTATTTTGTGAAAAATCAAATAGAAAATGAACACTGGTTAGAATCAGATTTTTAAGAAGCCATATCATAAATGAAATTTTTGTTTAAAATCACTGCTCTTGGAGCTGGTGAGATGGCTCACTGGGTAAAGGCTCTCACCACACCAGCCTGATGACCTGAGTTCAATCCCCAGAGCCCGTGCAAAAAGCCAAATACTGTGGTACATAGCTGTAATTCCAATGGCAAAATGGTAGGCAAAGACCAGGGAACTGCCCAGCTCACAGACCCAGCTAGCCTAGAGTAAGAAGTGTGTAGCACAGACAAAACACACACAAAAAGGGATAAGTAGATGGAGAGAACCAATGCCCAAAGGTTGCCCTCTGACCCCTCCACACATGCTGTCGTGCTTGCATAGCCACACTCACATAGACTCTCTCTCTCTCTCTCTCTCTCTCTCTCTCTCTCTCTCTCTCTCTCTCTCACACACACACACACACACACACACACATCATCATCATCATAATCATCATCATCATCATCATAATATGGTAAAAGCATTTAGTATCACTGCTCTCACCAAAATGAGTACAAACATTTTACTTTTAATAAATGTTAAAGCCTTTACAGTATTTATCATTCATCCTTCCTTATTTCTAGTATTCCATGTGCTTCATAATATGCCATCTGTACAGTACTAAGTAAATGTACCTATTTTACAGGTTAAAAACTGAAATAATAAGGGCAAGTAATCAAAAAATTTGAAAAGCTGCCTACAGGAGAATAGAGGGAAAGCACTCTTACAAACTACCTACCCTCTGTTTTCTGAATCTGCTTGTAGACAGACATGCAAGGTAACGTTAACTAGGAAACAGGAAATCATTCTGATGACTACAATGCAGTTGTCCTGGTTCAGATAGGGCAGCACAGAAATCTGTCTTAAGAAAGCAGTCTTAAAGCACATGCCAAAGTGGACTCCATTGTCTGTCACCAAGAAAATGGCAGTATTTGAAGCAGACTATGGTAAAGCACTGTCACAATTAATGCTGTTTAATGTAGAAGATTCCAAAACCTGGGGGAAGAATAGTTCTTAAGGCTTTGAAAACCCAGCACCGATGTGGGTTTACTTATTTGATAGTCTAAAGGTAAGAGAGTTGATTTTAGAGTGTGGTAAAGTGAGGGGAAAAATCCAGAGGATATGGTCAATCTCTATAATCTAAAACAAACAAACGAACAAACCCATGCCACATAGAAAAGAAAGCTTTCATGCAACACTTGCAAAACTGAAAGAAGAATCACAACTTACGATAACCTAGGCTACATAGCAAGACTGTATCTCAAAAAAATAAGGCAAGAAAAGAGGGGGAGAAGAGAGAAGGAAAGGAGAGAAGGAAGAGAAAAGGAGTAGAGAGGTGAAAAGGGGAAGGAGAAACAGGGTAATACAGAAAGGTGGCAGGGAAAAAACAAATAAGCTAGCTTCTAGGGATTCATTGCTTGCAGAAATCCTGTCTGGATCCTGCTACACACAAAGGAACTAGCTGCAACACAGTGTCCACATTGGAATATTGTGTTGGTTGTTGTATCAACTGTTCCTTTCCACTTTAGAGTGATGTCTCTCCTAGAAGTGTTTAATAAATATGCTCATGGAAATAAATATGTCTTAACTATCTAGTCTAGACTACTAAAATGTGGCATAGATTCAAATGAGAAAGTTGGTAGATTTGGCATCTCAAAGCTTTGAAGTTTTTTTGGTGAACTCCATTAACTGTCACTAGGGCAATAGCAATATCTGAAGATCAACCAAAAGCACTATCACAATTAATATCTATGAATATTCAACCCTCTTCTGCCTCCTGGATTTGTAAGTATAAATTTATCTAGCCCCACAGATTTTTCCATGAGACTTCCCTCTACTGTCCTAGTAGTCACCTCTGAATATTTTTATGGTTTCTGCTTCTTTCCCAGGCTTGGAGTTCTGAATTCTGCACTGTGTACAAAATGTTCACTGATTGGTATACCAACTATGTTCTAAGCACCATACAAGCTAACTAAGGATAAAGGAATACACATAGCTCATGCCAACAAACATCACACAGTCAGAGAAGCAGACACTTGAACAGACAATCATTCAAAAAATAAGCAAAGAAATGAATACATGATAGTGGGTACATAATGCTGTTCTTAGAGGCCATATATTTTTAAATGAAACCCCAGGGCCAAATGCAGGAGAACTTCCCAGGCATTGCTTTCCAAGGAGCCCCCACAGGTTCTCCCAAATGTTGTCATTGCTCTTGGTTGCTGAGCAGAATCAGATAAGACACTGATACTGAAGAAACTACGCACTTGAATAATTAAGCTGGAACTAAACTGGAAGCATTAATGGTGCTGGGAAGTGCTTCTGGGTGAGCAAAAATAGTCTTACCCAGTTGTGAACTCTGTGTGGTTCAATAATGACTTGCCAGGTAAGTGCAACAGTGGCAGGGCTATTTAGAGCATAACCAACCACTTTAGGTAGAGTTGAGGCCTGCTCCATGCTAAGAAATACATGCCTGTTACTGTAAACCTGATCAAAAGCCTGTAACTAGAGAGACCCCAGGCTTTAGTGAGAAATGTAATACTGACATTTTGTCAAATGTACATGTAACTAAACTGTCTCCTAAATATTTATGTTCATGTCCATTGATTAGTGCTACCCTCACCCAAGAGCAGAGACGTTTCTTTTTATAGTTGGTGATGGTTAATGCAGAGACCCATATGTTTCCAAAGTGCTGAGAAGTGAGTGTTGAGTACTCAGCCCTAAATGGGACAACTCTACCACTGCCTCTGAGGCCTGGAAAAAGGGTAGAAAGGTTGAAAGAGCCAGAGGCATGGGAAGAGTTATGAAAACTTACCTTCTGGATATGATATAATCATTGCCGTCATTTACACACAGCAGCTGTGGCTACTGCCACAAGATGTGTAAATAATAATAATAATAATAATAATAATAATAATAATAATAAATGAAAGTAAGAGGGGAAATAGTGTGGGAAAAGAAGGAGGTCAGCAGGAGTTGGAGAGGGACAACAGACTGTAATGGGGTAAATATCACAATACACTGTATACATATATAAAATTACCCATGGCTGATATGTAAAATTAAATTAAATTATAAAATAAAAATGTTTAAAAAACAAAATAAAAATTAATAAAGTCTCTAAAGTCTAAAAATTGATTACATACAGTCACGCCTGCACACATATGGTAGCATGAGAATATTAAGTTGGAGCCTCTAACTCAGCTGGGGAGAAAGGGGACAAGGCAGAGAATTAGCAGCAGGAGCACATGAACTAAATGTAAGTTTAATGGGCAGCAGCTGGTTTACCAGTAGAACGAGGGCTTTCCATCAAGAGGAAAAAGCATGGAGGCATAAAACCACAAGCTAGAACAAGCACTAGAGTGATAATGACTGACAAATTATAAAGGGAGGGTGGTAAAGGGGCAGAAGGTCTGGGGAGCTTGGCACATTATGCGCAGAAGCTTGGCTAGTTAGCTTTTGACAATACGACACGCTGAAGTGTTTCAGGTAAGGCAAGGACATTTTAGAGCACTCAAACAGTTGTGAAGACTATTGATTTGAGAAGAGTGTGACATAAATCCTGGAGAACATGACAAGAAACAAGTTCACAGAACAGAAGTAGTAGAGAGGGAAAGGAGAAAACCACAAAGGTAACGTGGAGGTAAAATCTGCAGGGCCTGAGAATGTTCTCTAACGCAGAAATAGCCTCTCCTATGAGGACTTGGAGTTCTGATGGACTAGATTTCTAATTAAGGACAATAGAGCATAGAACTGTGCTTAAAAGCACTGGATCTGAAGCCAGGCTGCCTATGTTCAATCTGTATCTTCATGACATTTTACCTCAATGAACTTTGCAAAAGTTATTTGACCTCTGAGTCTCAGTTTTCCCACTGGAAAGAATGGCAATAAGAAGTCCTTCCAGGGGCTATGAGGGTTCAAATATGCATCATGAGTAAAAGGCATAGCATAGTGTCTGGCTTGGAATAAGAACCCGATATTGTTAGCTGCTTAGTTTCAATTATTATTAACCATATGCTTTGGAAAATATATGAGCATATGGCTGTTTTGACATCTTTCTATGAAATTTGAGAAATCTAATCAGTAATCTTGCCCAGATGGAAAGTTGCCCGTACCTCTCTGCATGGATGTAGACTGGGAAGCATAAATATTAAGCAAATGTTAGTAATTAGATATGATCAGTTTTAAAGATATTTATTTATACACTGTTCCAGACAGGATTTAAAGTGACTTATGAAGATGCATAAAACATAAAAAAATATCATAAATTTTTAAAGTAGGATCAAAAAAAGAAAAACAGCAATGGAGACAAAGTAAAAGATTCAAAGCCATGGTCCTAGAGCAAAGAGCAAGTGAAGCTTCATAGTAAGTACCTGGACTCAGCTGCAGTCCAGCCTCCCACCAGCTCATCCATGGAGCACAACTTCCCCTCACACATGCCATTGGCCTTGACCTCTCTGGACCTGCTGTCAATAGTTTTATAGTGGCAAAGTTGTCTTCTGTTTTACCTTAATGGTGAGAATTTTACAACTAACTCCCAGTTCTACATGAAGGTTTAGGATCTCAAATATCTTCTCTCTAAATGGACTCTGTAAAAGGGGTTTGCATGTGCTGTGGTGGAGTGCAGTTTGAGCCCATTTTAAAATATGTACCAACTAGGGTGATGACCATGTCAAAGGTGACAGCAGCTAACACTTCTTTATTTTATTTTATATTAAGAAAAAATTTGTATTCATTTTACATACCAAAGATCCCACCTCTTCCCTCCTCTTCCCCCCCCCCCGTCTCACCATCCCAACCCACCCCCATTCCATCCTACAAAAAGATAAGGCCTCCCATGGGGAGGTACATTTCTAAATTTGGTCTGTACTGGGCACTTTTCTGAACATTTTCTACACATGGAGTCATTTAGTTCTTAGAATCATGCCATGAGGCAGGTTCTAAAATGTTGTGTACATTTTACAAGGGAGGAAAGTGAGACACAGACTGAGCAAATAACTTGCCCAAGGTTATATACCTGGAAGAGACAATCTGGTTCCAGAGTCCAAGGTCTTAGCCATTACATTGTACCATCTCTTTATAGACTAGAAATAGTGTTCTGCACAGTGATATTTGTAAAGGGGGACATTTTATGCCTGGGAACTTGAGGTAGGTTTTTAAAGTCATTACCTACTAATGGATCAATGTTCAAGAGGCCCTCAGCCTGGCTTATTTTCTCATTCCACTGAGTTCTCTACAGACAGGAAAATACCCACTCTCCCTACATCTCTTCTCATGGACAGTGGTAGCACAATGTGGGGAGCAAAAGTAACCAAGATGAAATTTCCTCCAGTACCTCTTATGATCCTATATGGGGACAATTTTCACCAAAAGCTATCTACATAGTTAACTTTCAAAATCGTCAAATACTATTCACAAGTGGTTTGAGAAAATTTCCACGTCAGATACTATATAAAATCTACAGTAAAAGGAAGCTATGTATCCCACTACACACTGCTCTTTCAGAGATGCATACATGGACATGTGGGTGTGGCCTTATTTTCATGATCTCACATTCAAAAAACCGTGCTTTTCAGGGTTTAAATCTACCACAAATCCTAGATGCAGTTCTCCATATAGGTGGTTCACAGAAATATTAAATTTCATAAAAATAAGGTTGTAGGTCAAAAATGAAACCATGGGACCAAATGCCCCACCTGGCAACAGAGCAATAGCTATTAAGAAAAACCTATTTAATTCTCTAACTTTCAAAATCTGCCCTAGAAAATTTTCCTTTCCTGTGAGCCAGGCAGACTCCATAAGGGCCTATAAGGCTGAATGGTGAAAGACTGACCAATCCACCACCTTCTATACTAAAACCCATTTCCTTAAGAGCCTAAGAGTCTTCAAAACTCAGAATGTCCAGCATGGGGGTGTACCTGGAATCCCAGCAAGCAGGAGGCCAAGGCAACAAGACTGTGAGTTTAAAGCCAGTCTGGGCTATGTAAGAAAATCCTGTCTCAAAATCCAAGAACCAGGGGTGTAGTCAGTGAAACAACATTGACTAGCCATTCACAAAGCCCTGAATTTTGTTTTTTCCAACTCACCCTATCCCTATAACCACCAAATAAAGGAATATTATAAAATTAATTCATTTACACTCATTGTTAAGTGTGTTCAGGCTGTAATTTTTCAATAAAGCTTATCACCTTGTAACTTCATTATCATCCCTACTCAATGAGCTTTGATAAGGCTGAACCCCCACAGGGAAGACCCTGTTCTTTTGCCAGGGTCACAGATGGTGGAGATTTCTAAACTGAACTCTAACTGGCATCTGTTTCTTGCAGGCCACGTCACCTAAAAAGCACCCACGCCATCCTCTGAAATGAGAAATCATGATGGCTCATGACTAATCCAGCCCATGTTCACACCTAGCTGTGATTTCATGCATTTGGCTTCTTTTTAATTTTAGGGATGCTGTGATCTAGCTATGGCCATAGAAACCTTAAACACAACCAAATAACCTGCATTTGAACTTTAACAGAGCTGCATATGTGGTAGATCATTTAAAGTGTAAATTTCTTTCAAGTAAATTGTTAATAAATACATATGTGAGTATGTGTACACAAAAGGCAGGGAAATTACAAAATATAAAATAAATGTAATATATTAACTTACTGCAAGTCTTTCTTGCCTCCTAAACTGTTTAACCATAATTACTTGACACATTACTTCAAATCCCTAGTGCAAGATTAGTACATGCATTATCAGCATCTGGTGTACTGCAGAAGCAATGCTCTAACAGTTAAAAAAACAAAGAATAAAGAGTTACAACCACTAACTTATCCAAAGTAGAGTTGTACATTTCTTTATTTTCAAAACTGACAAGATACATGAAAGTACCTTTGAAATTTCTAAAGGGGAAGAGATATGAATTCTCATAATGAAATAAGTAGAATTTAAGAAAAGTAAAGCACTCAAAATATCTAGATGTACTTTCTTTGCCACACATATGTAAATATTTGCTCTTGTATTATTATTAGTCCTAAGTAGAATTACACATAGAGGAATCTGTTTGGCAATGAAGTTATCCTCTTATTTTGCAAATGTCCAACTTCTAACTATATATAAACTCCTTTACTGGACTGTAAGCTGTATGAGAGAACAGACTTTGTAGATTATGAAGAGGGAAGAAAATGGAACTTTATTTTGTTCATCTCTGTACCTTCAGTGTCTAGAGTACTGTTTGACCTACAATATGCACTCAATCAATATTTGTTGAATGAATGAGCTGGCAACAAAAATACTACTTATCATTCAAGCACACCTAAGAGTTTATGGCCCAGAACTTCTCCACCTTTGATATCATTGACTCAATACTCCTCTCTCAATTTAACACCTTATCCTTCTATCTTGTTCCCAGCCTCACTGCAGTCCTCCACAAACCCCCTTTCATCCGGTCAGCTCCTTCCTGTCTTCACCTCCTTTCCTAGATAGTTTGGGTTCTGTTAGTGTCATCATTGACCACTAATTTCATTACAGATATCTCATTTTTAAAAAGCCTAACCCATCTGAGCTCACTTATGCACTTTTGTGCCTCCATGAGAGCTCCTGGGACCCAATGAAGAAAAGAATCACCCTGGTAGATTATTATCCACATGAATTCTTCATCACCAAGCTCACCTTAACACTGCTTGGCACCACAAATATGCTTCTCTGGACCTGGCTTGCCCTCCTTCTCCACAATACCTATTGCTCGAGTGACTCTAATGTTCAACCCAAACCTTGTCTACCTCAACTCTTGCTCCAAGGGGCTGATCTTACATCTTCTCTCATCATAGAGAAATATAAATGCCAACAGACAACTTCTTGCTGCTAAATCTAGAAAATTATGCTCATCTACATCCATTATGGTGAACCTCCGCCTAATCCCAGATCCCCTCCCATAAGGCACAAGAATTATACCATCATTCTTCTCATCAGCCTTCAGAGATACTAATTGAAAAGTGAATTCCCTATATCTCAGCCCCTCTCCTGATGTTACCTTTTCTCTGCTCGTCAGAGCCAAATTTCTCTAAATAATTATACATATTAAGTACCTTCAATTCCTCATCTCCCCAGTTATTACTCGACTCATCAATCTAGCTTTCCACCTCATAGCACCCTAAAATTTCTTCTATGATGGAAAGATCCAGGAACTCCCCAAATTCAATGGACAATTCTTAGTCCTTCTCTTCCTAGAATTCTTTTGGTCCTTAGCAACACTGACTATTTTTAATATAACAGCACTGACCATTTTAATAGTGCTATTACATTTGGAAAAACTATTAAGCTGACATTCAAAATGTGATAGACAGACAGACAGATGGGGATGAAGGAGAGAGAAAGAATGAGATAGAGAGACAGAGAAAGAGAGAGACACAGAAATTCGGGGATGAACAATGTCTAAAGCAGCAGAAAAAAGTCCATCAATAGAAAACTGATTATTTGTGATACATATAATGGTAAACTATGTAGCTGTTTAAAAGCTAGGTTCTATATACTGACATTGAAAGCTTTCTGCAGGATATTAAATAAAATGAGTTCATTTGTATTTTTAACATATAAATATAAAGAGATGGAAAGGATGGGTGAATAGATGGAAATATCTTACATAGGCACACAAACAATGTCTGGAGAAAAAGACAAACAAAAAATTTCCCTCTAGGAATTAAGATAAGCAGAGGCAATACAATTATATTTTAACTCTTACTGGGTCAAGTAATAAAAATATCCTCATATCCCTGAGCACACTGAGCTATATAAGAAAGAAACCGAAATGAGACAGAAGTAGTAGCTATAAATATTGGGAGAAGATGCTGTGGGCTTTCCATTCTTAAGGAGGGAAAGAAAAATGGTTATTGGTATCAAATAAGAGAGAGAAACAGCCAACAGACAGAGAATACAAACAAATCCTTAAGGGGGGGAAATCAAATGGTCAAGATATATCCAAAAGAAAAAGGTTCACACTGGCAATAAAAGTTTTTTAAAATGTTTGGTTTTCAATTCAAAAAAATGCAGAAAGACAATGCTGATCTTTTTTAAAGATTTGTTTTTATTTATGTGTATTTGTGGGTGTGTGGCTGATGTATACTCTGCCTGATGTGGGTGCTGGGAATCAGATTCAGGTCCTCTGGAAGAACAGCAAGCTCTCCTAACCACTGAGTCATCTCTCCAGCCCCAATGTTCAAATTTTTACAAAATATAAAAGGTATTCTCATACTTTCTTGATCAATGTAAACTGGTAAAAATCTGTTAAAACAAGCTGGTTTTTCAAAAGTTAAACTTTACAGAACTTTTCCCAGTTGCAATGAATTTTATGATACACTGTTTAACACATGCCTTCCTTGCTGAAATGTTTCCCACAAAAAAAGACCAGTGTCTCTCTCCACTCCATCTCAAGTGTATGGATGGCCAGACCCAATACAGAGCTTCAAGTGAATTGCAAGTCCTCATAGCTACCACACTGTGGGGCCTCAGCAGATAAAACCATGCTTTCTGATATGTCACTGGAAATAATTAAAAGACACAGACAATCAGGCAGTTTTGGTACCTAAACTGAAAAAAGCTACAAACACAAAATAGTGCAGATACCATAGGCGTTTTCCATCTCTTTAAAATACTTTGAGTTCAAGGTACTTTGAGATAGACAAGGACATGAGATTGTCTGTGGTCTATCATTTCATTTCAACTCTTCATTTTCTGGCATTGTCTAATCTCTGACCTTGTCATTTTCTGACACAGCCATCCAGACAAATCTCTCAAAGTAGATTGTCCACAGTGATCCCAGACCTGAGGCTGGTGATGATGATGAAAAGAAATATGCCCAGCCTCTGTGACCGGAAGTAGAAACAACCTACAATAATTTTTTGCAGCTTTATGGAGGTATAATTTATAAAAGTTGTACATATTTGCAGTAAATATGATGCTGTGAAACACATGTGCATAATCTTGATGGTGTACTCTCCTTTTCATCCTTCTCAAATGCCACTGGAGCCCTTCCCACAGGGAAACCCATGGCTGATGTGTAAAGTTAAAACACAAATAAATAAATAACAACAACAAAAAAGAGGACCACCCTCAGAATCCCAGCCTTCCACAGCATTACTAGCTTTGCCCTCCATCTCTTGTCTCAACGAAAGAGCTATTTCCCTTTCTCTAAGTCTGGTACTTTCTCCACTTTTATTGTGCTCAATCATCACCCCCAGCTTCCTCGGGGATGCTGTATCATCTAACTATATGTGATCTGCTCACAAATAGGCTTCTCTCTATCCTGGATTTAAAATAGCACAAAATTAATATCCTGATATTCCCTGAGCCTTGTCTCCTTCCCATCATAGCCAAGCTTCTCCAGTACAAATTCGGCATTGTCCCAGACTCAGGGTAGAGCTGACTGGTAGAGTACCTGCCTACTATGCATAAGACTATGGGGTTTGATCTCTACCATAGAAAAAAATGAAAGATATTTTTAAAAGATCATCCATCCTTCATAAGGGCATAAGTAAAAAAAAAAAAAATTACTCTTGATATTAAATGGTTAAACCCTCTGAGATGACAACTGTGTCTTGCTTACTCAATTTTTAAAATGTGTGTGTGTGTGTGTGTGTATGTATGTCTGTAAAATTTGTCTTCCATTGATAATAACTGTATGTATTTAAGGTATAGAATCAGTATTTTGATATATGTATATATTACATAAAGATTCAGTCTATTCTTTTTTAAGAATATACCATTCATTAGCAGTGGTCAGCATGCAATGCAATAAATGACTAAAATTTATCTCTCCAGTTGAAGTGAAACTATTTATCCATCAATCAATATCTCCCTCACCCAGAAGGTCACTTACTAGAATGATTTTCTAGGGACAGGAAGATGATTCAGTGGATAAGATTTCTAATGATGACCTGAGTGTGATCCTCAGAACCCATGAAAAAGCCTGGTATAGACAGGGAAGATGGAGCCAGGAAGATAGGGGTTCACTGGCTGCCAGCCTAGCCAAGACATGGCAAGCCCCAAATTCAGTGAGAAATTCTGGTTCAAGAGAATAAGGCAGGAATTCTAGAGCTGGGCACCTAAAGCCCTCCTCTTGCCTCTGTATACACAACCACAAGTACATGTATGCCCACACAAATTTATCTCACACCCATACAAAGCTAGTCCACAGAAACATTTGTATATACTTGACCATTGTGTAGGAATGTTCGGTGAAGCTGGGCAGTAGTGGCACACACCCTTAGTCCCAGCACCTGGAAGCAGAGGCAGAAGGATCTCTGTGAGTTCAAGCCCAGCCTGGTCTACAAAGCTAGTTCCAGGACAGCCAGCTACACAAAGAAACCCTGTTTCGGGGAAGAAAAAAAGAATGTTCAGTAGAACTTCATGGTGACTTGGACAAGGGTGGCAGGGGCAGAGGAGATGGAGGCATATGGAAGAATGCATGATATAGTTTGAATCTGAGATCAAGAGTTCAAACACTGTATATGGTGGACTAAGAAGACAGAGATCAATAGTAAGCTGACAAAAATCTTGGTTCAACCAACTAAATGGATAATGATACCCTTTTTCTTAGTCATAGGAAGCTGAAGTAAAGGGTTAAAGATGTTCGGGCAATCAATAATCCTCATTTGGCTATGTTACCCTTGAGGCATCTATCGGATAACATGTAGAAATGTCAAATAGGTCACTAAGAACATGAGGCGTCAGCATAGAAGAAAGACCCAGAAGAGAAACATGAATGATGAGTGTCCAGAAAGATGTTACAGTAATGGTGCTGGATGAATTTCTGAGAAGGTTTTGGGTGGAGAATTCTGCAGGCTGAGACACTCCAGTGTTCAGTGTTTGGGGGGATATGTTTTAAAGTGCCTACATAGTTATCTGTACAAACTTAAACTTCAAAGAAGCCAACACAATAAAAGGTGAGATGTACACACTCACTACCTTCTCCAGGGCCTAGCTCCTTCCAAGTCCGATGTTACTACATGCATTCTGCAAGTTTTTCTGGCTGGATACTTCAAACTGCATTTAAATAAAATAGCACTTTTGTTTTGCTACATGGTTATTGCCTCATCCTATATAGAACCAGTATACAACTAGGTGAGTTCTATAAAAGCAGCACTCTGCTGGAACTTCTCCATACACTCCATAACCCAATAATCACCGACACTTTACAAAGGTCAAGGGCGATAAGACTAGACACCTAATTTGTGCATCTTTTCTACTTTTGAGCTCTTCACTTCCCTGTTGCAGTCACCTTCTGTACCCTCTCACTGGCTTTGCCAAATGCCCAAAAGGCCTCAGGACATCTGCTAATTCACCTCCCTTCCCAGTTCAACCACTGTTAGGAAAATGAAGCAAAGAGAGGGGTATCTTTACATTTCCACCCACAGATCTGGACTTAAACATAAAGACAGAGCTCTAGTCAGGCACGCTGGTTCACATCTTCAATCCTGACACTCAGGAGGCAAAAGCAGGAGAATCAATTTGAAGCCAGCTAGGATACACAGTGAGTTCTAGGCCAGCCTAGAATACATTCTGAGACTCTATCTCCAACAAATTAGAAATTAAAGGGACAAAGACAGTAGAAGGAAAGCTGTGTGAGAACTGGGCCTTGGGCATCCTTTCATGTACATGTAGCAAACTAAGAAGGTTTGGTTATAGGCTCAGGAAAGTACAAATGAGTTCCAATTCCTAGAATGGTAATGCCATTCATTCATTCACTCAATAAACATCAGTATGACCTCTATGATGTGCTCAGAACTCTGCTTCCATTGACCATCACTGAATACAAAAGACAGTAATTCTTTTCCACGTGGCCTTTGTCTTATGGGGTGGAGGTGAAACAACCAATAAGCAAGACAAACGTAGGAAAGAGGTAGAAAGATTGTTTAGGGAAGGAGTTGCAATTTTAAGTGGGTTGGTCAGCAACTGCCTCCCAACAGAGGTACAACCCTTATGTACAAACCCCTACAGTGGGTTCCAAGTAGCTCAGGATGGTTTCTTCTTATTCCAATCTCACCACATCTTGAGGACACTGCATCCCCAATTCCTAGCACAAATGTTTGTGCTTCGGGATTCAGTTACTGCCCTTACAAAGATTACAAGCTTCTAGATGGAAAAAAACAGAGCGGTATTCGGACCTTTGTTGAAGTGTAAACAAAGTCCTTAAACATAGTATAACTAGTCATTCTGCTTGAAGGGAGGAAGTGTGTGGTCAATGAGGTTGTCTCAAAGGCAATGACTCTTGGTTAGATCTTGAGAGGTGAATAAGAATTCCTGAAAGGGAGGGATATGAATGGCTAGTTTCCCAGAGGAACAACAATAGTTTAAGTTCCAGAGGTGAGGTTGAAGAAGACATATTCTCCCAACTATCTCTATGACTAGAAAGGGCACAGTACCGCTCTGCCTGATGTGACTTTGTCGCATACACATGTTTCTGGCAAATACTTATCAGCTACTACACCTTTGTCTCTCCCAGGAAAGGAAGAAGTTGAATCAGGTGCCCATCTCTAGAATCTAGGCATACACCTCTAAAATCCAGGACTATGCTCTCCTAACTTCAAGACCATTGCCATGGAGCTGAGCACTTTGGAGGTTTCATTCATCCAGGCACATTCAGGGGTAGGTACTTAACAACAGCAACATGCAACTGGCTCTATGCTTACAATTAACTCAGTGAAGACATGAATGAGGTGATTCAACTCCTCCACAATGCATCTAAGATGAAAGCAAGGGCCAAAACTTAAGAGCTTTACACAAGCTCTGTCCCACTGTCAGAATGTGGGACATTGTACTTTAGGACACTGTACTTAACCTCTCAGTCTCCTTTTTACCCTGTCATAGTTGTAACTGTAGCACCTATTGTAGGGAATTAGTATGCAACTAGTCTGAAATAATATGAGAACTTACCACCATGCCCGACTTCATCCATTCATTTTACCATCATTACAGTAGTTCCAACCTTGAAGGCAAAGTGCTCAGAGAACACCAACCAGGATGCTTCCTATACTCACATACCAATAATCCCAGAACAGACCTCCAAGCTCAAGTTCACCACTCTGACCTAGGGTGGAGCATCTGAAATCATGTTACCAATGTTCTTCAGCTACCCGAATGGAGCCTCACAAACCAGTTTTGTGGTGGTGCTGGTGTGTGTGTGTGTGTGGGGGGGGGGTTCTACTACAATTTCCAGCAGGTGTTCACACACACACCAAGAAAAAAATTGCCACAGCTCTCTCCATTAAACATTGTTTTAGCTACTTCAGGGTAAATTTACACTTTAGTTCATTAACTCCTTAATATCAACACATTTATGAATAGTGGGGATATGAAGCTGAAAGAGCAGAAAGGTATCCAGTGAAAGAAGAAGAAGCGGAGAACAGATGTGGAACCTAGAATGGCAGCGCTTTGGGAGGGAGAGGCAAGAGAATTGCCAGTGTGAGTCCAGCCTAGTCCACAAAATGAATTCCAGACCAATCTGAGCTAAAAGGAGAATCTGTTTCAAAGCACCAAAAACAGAAAGTGGAGTTTAATCCCAGCACTTGGGAGGCAGAGCCAGGCGGATTTCTGTGAGTTCGAGGCCAGCCTGGTCTACAAAGCGAGTTCCAGGAAAGGCACAAAGCTACACAGAGAAACCCTGTCTCAAAAAACCAAAAAAAAAAACAAAAAACAAAAACAAAAACAAAACAAAAAACAAAAAAAAACAGGGATGTAGTGGGACTAATTTTTTCCACAAACATACAAGACTCAGGTCAATCCTGCTAGAAGCAGTATTCTAGAATGCTAGGTCCTCTGGTCCTGAAGCTGAACACAGGACGGGGGGGGGGGGGGGGGGGGGGGTTGGTTATAAAGCAAAACCCATCACTTTTTAAGCTACCAGAATTTTAAGCGAATTATTTGGGCATCAAGTTCTCCTCCAACCCCATCTTCTCCAATGCTACAGGCTTGGGGAACACTGGCGTCCTTCTGCCAGAGCAATCCCCAGCCTGCTCGGAAGCATGATAAGGGAGTTCAGCTCCCAAGTACACAGCTGGGTCTCCAGCCCCGAGCCCAAAGGGAGCCCACTGAGGCAGAAGTCAGAGTCAGCTGGCCTTTAGCCTGTACCTGTGGTGGAGAGACAAGGCGAAGAAGCTAGGAACATAGAAGCCTGGAGGTCTCAGAAACAGCGAGGGGCCACCGAAGGAGCTGGACCGCCAAACCCTGCAAGAAGCAGTCACAAAACGGTGACTAGCCGCCAAGTCCGAGCACCCAGCTCCGCTAGAAGCCCGTCCCAGCCTGCACCCGGCCAGCTCTCCAGAGGGGCCAAGGCTGGCGGGAAAGCGCTGGGTCAGAGATACCTGTGGAGTGGCAGCACCCAGAGACACGGTCCAAGGGAACCCGGCAGAAGCAGCCCCGGAGAAGGAAAAGTGGCAGGGAGGGAGCGCCCGGAGCAGACGGGAGGCACTGCGTGGGGGTGCGGTCCCGAGACGTGGACACGACAGAGGTGCCCGTGTGGCAGCTGGGGACAGAGGACAGGGACACACAAGGTACAGCAGGACACATGACCCCCCGAGGGGGGGGGGCGAAACACGGGGTTGGGGGGTCCTCGAAGTCTCAGACAGAGGGCGAGGGGCGCTCAGACACTAGCTGTCTGCCACCTACCTGTCACCTGCAACAGGTGCTACTAGGTGACCAAAGCTCTGGGTGCCCAAGGGGAGGGAGGGTCTCTAGTTCCGAGGAGACCCAGACCGCAACCCTGGCGGCCGGCCCTACTCACCCTCCCAGGAGGCGGAAAAGCTGCAACTTTCCCTGGAGCGGGGAGGAGCTGGGCTCTTAAAGGGGCCGCACGGAGCGCAGGGATATTTTAGCTGAGTGCCAACTAGCAAAGAGAGTTCTGGGAACCCAAGCCTTAAGGCACTGGAGGAATTTCCTCCTGAGTTTGCAGATTTTGTGGACCTACTGGATGCACCTCCTTGTCCACACTCTTAGATAATGGGGGAAGTGGGGAGTTCACTTACCTTTTTGTTCAGTGAGCCAGAAGTTGTCCAACTGTGAAGTGCTTCTAAGAAAACAAGGGTCTCTCTGGGGAAGGGACAGATATCTTCTTCAGTGGTGTATGCATTGGTAAGGAGCCCCTGCTCCTGTAAATAATTACCCAGGACCTTGTAAGCAATCCTGATGAAACGGATTGGATCTTCAAAAATAAATAAATAAATTTGAAAAAGAATAAAAAGGTGACTAGCTAGGTAAAGACAGGACATCAGAGGGAGTAGGGGGAACAGGAGAGGGTAATGGTCAGGAGATAAAAAGTGAAAAGGGAGCCTGAATATTATTTGGGGGAAATATTAATATATGTGCCATACAGATTGACTTGTTTTTTGAGGCAAATAAAAGTATCCTTTACGCAAAGGTTATAGATTAAACTCACACATTCACACTCAAAGGCACAATTGGTTAAAATATTCAACTCATTAGAAACTAGGGAACAAATTAGAACAACAATGAGATTCTTTCGAAAACAGTTTTGTGGGGGGAGGTTGTAAGTAGCATTTGATGAGGACTGAGTAATCACCAAATAAGCATTTTTGTAACTACTAGCAGGAATGTATGCTGCTTAAAGACCTTCTTTGAAAGCATTGGGCACTGTTTATCAATACACACTAAAATGTTTTTATTTACCCACATCGCCACCTTCCTCTCTGTCCCTCTTTGCTTCACATCAGCCCTGAAAGGTGGGCAGATCTCTTTCATCTATCACTACCAATTAAACATGCTCAAATTTCTACCATCTCAAAAGAAAATCTCTGTCTTACCCATATGCAAGATCTCTGTATACCTTCTTTAAGGGTCAGTTTATTGAAAATGTACTTTACAGGTGAGACTTGTCTACAATTTCCCACTCTCTCCTTTCTCATTCATGCCTCAACTCTTAGCAGTCTAGCTTCCTTCCTCCACTGGAACTGAGCTAAACAAGATATCCAAGCAATGATCTCTGTGTCAAGAAAGTCCTTGATAAACAAACAAATAAAGCATTGCTGGTTCTTATCTTGCCTAACCTCTTCCCTACATTGGCCATTTCCTTCTCCCTGAGATGATTTCTGTGCTATCTGTGACATCACACTGTTTTGCTTTTGCACCTAGCAGTTTGCCTTTTTCTCCATCTCCTTGGAGGGTTCATGTTCTGCTGTCTGACCTCAGAAAGTCAGGCAGTCTTAGAGTGAAGATTAATATGCTCTCTCTCCATCTCTAAATGGTATCTTTCATCTATATGGCCACAAATGTAACCTATAATTCTTCCCAGATGGCTATATTGAGCTCTGCTTCCTTAGCATCTCCAATCAGATATCCTGCAAGCACCTCAAATTCAGCACAACTAAAGCTGAACCTATAGGCTTTTCTCTTAAAATTTTTCTTTCTTCCAGGGGTTTCTTAGTAAAAGACAACATGCCACTGAGGTACGCCCTGTGTAATAATTGTATGATGGGTGAATTAATTAATGAATCCTAAAGAAATAGAGATGGATGCAAAGTTTTTGTTTAATTATGTTAATTCCAGTATAACCTAGAATAAGAAAAAAAGATAGACAGTTTAGTGGGTAAGTGAAATATTATATAGTCCTACAAATGGAATATTGTTATAGTCAATTAAACTGATATGTAAACGGTTTATAATGACAAAGAAATGCTTGTACTATGTATAATATAGTATATATGTTATTATTTGAATAATATATTATCTTTATAATATATAACATTATTTGAAAGTATGATACAACATTTAGTGGGAAATATTATAACAATGAAACTAGAATACACTTGGAAATATACAAAATAATAACAATGGATATTTGTAAGTAACAAAACTGATAGACTTTTGTTTTCTCATTTTTCTTTATTTTTCAACTTTCATATGAGTATACATGACTTTGATAATACCAAAAATCTTATATCTTATTATTTTTAATGTTTTAAAATTCATGTGTGTAGGTGTTTTACCTGCATGTATGTGTGTGCACCACGAGCATGCATATCTGTGGAGGCCAGAAGAAAGCATCATACCCACTAGAACTTGAATTACATACAGATGGGTGTGAGCTATCATGTAGGTTCTGGGAATTGAACCCAGGTCCTCCAGAGGAGCAACCAGTGTTCTTCACTGCTGAGCCATCTCTCTAGCCCCAGAAGCAAAACTCTTTTGAAAAGAATTTTAATAGGGAAAAATAATTCCAATTTTGGTACACAAAACAATAAAAACCCAGTGCTCTAAAACATGGAAAAGCATTTTTTTAAGTACTTTAGCTTTTTAATACCTTCCTCTACCCTAAAGTGTGAAGAAACACCTTTAAAAATGAAATCTTTTTGTTCTATGAAGCTTTGGCAATTTAGATCCAAGTTGGAGTGGGAGATTTTGTGGTTTTTGTATTATACACACACACACACACAAAAAAAAAAAAATTGGCTTGTGGAAACACCTTTTTGCAGGCAGTCTTTAGTAATTAAAATATCTTCAACCAGAATCGATCTAAGAAAACATTGATTCCAACTCCTTTATTTTTCAACAACACTTTAAGTTTTTACTCCTTCTTCTTTTTTCTTTTTTGGTTTTTCAATACAAGGTTCCTCTGTGTAGTCCTGGCCATCCTGGAACTCAATCTGTAGACCAGGCTGGCCTTGTACTCAGAGATCCACCTGCCTCTGCCTCTGCCTCTGCCTCTGCCTCCCAAGTGCTGGGATTAAAGGCATGTGCCACCATACCCAGCAAGCTTTTACATCTTTATGTGCAATGTCTCACTCACCAAGAGCTACCTCATTAAAAGGATACAAAGTTCTGACTCTTCCTTTCTAAGACAGTCTTACCAACCCAGCAGCAAATGCACAGAGTCAAACATAAACAGTAAACCAAAACAAAGCTAGACAGTGACCTTCTTACACATAGTTTGTGTTTCAAAAATTGCTGTCAGTTTTGATTAGACCCTTCTTTACTACTAAAATATTTCTGTGTTCAAACTCTACTAAATATTTTGAAGAGTCTAACAATGCAAGAAAATTCAAACAATGTCCTATGAAAACACGTAGTCAGGCATGGGCAGAGCTCTGAGAAGATGGGGTTAGTAGGACACAGGTGCTATGAAGTGGGAAGTGGAGAAAACAGAGTGGGGGCTTTAACTTGTGAGGGTGAAGGGAAGGCAGTAGGGATGGGGAAGGGTGGAGAGAAATACAGAACACTAAAGATGATTGAAAACCCCAAAGGAAAATCTACTGTTTTATGTTTACTTAATATTAATGCACATATAATATATATGTGCATATGTGAATAAAAATATAAATAGTTTAAATGAAATTATGACACTTGGGGTGATTACAGTCCTCACAAGAGTCATACACTATCTAATAAAAACCTTGGTACCAGGTTTGGGAAACCTCCCTTCAAGTTGTTGTTCAGAGTCCAAGAGATTCCCCAAACAACATAAGCTATTGCTGTTGCACTTGATGCTCTCACAGAACTTGAAGGTAAGACTTGATTGCTAAAGATACCACACACTTCAGACACAGGACTAGGAAGAACTGAGCTGGAACTGACCTGGAGACTTCTCTCCCTAAGGACTAGCTCTCATAGTATTTGAATTTGTTATTCAAGCTGCCAGGGGAGAGTAGCAATCTGTAGTCTTTCCCAACAGTAAAGCTTAGGAACCACAACAATGACTGCCCTGTCAAAATATCCCCAATGGTGCAGTAGTGGCACTTATATCTTAGGAGTAACCAACAACCATCTATCTAATTGAACTTAAGGCTTGCCCAAGAAGGGGTTCTCATGCCTGGTTTTGTAAATCTAGCCAACTACCCATAGCTGTTGACATCATAGACCCTAGAAGAGAATTTACTAATGTCACTTTCTTAAACCAGGATAATCCTATCTGCATTCTAAATGCCTATTATTATAGCTGCAGAGAAATAAGCTCCCATCACTTGCCAAAGAAACTTCTTTCTTATAGCAGGAGGAAACCATCACTAATCAGAATGTAAAGAACAATTGAAGTACAACCTCTACTACACCTAAGGCTCATAGAACATCATTATCGTAGAGGGTATTGAAAGATTATAAAAGCCATAATACCAGGGCATCTTCTGTGAAATAGTGTCTTCTATATGTGACAAGGGACAGGACCACAATGTGATCATTTAAATAAGATCTGCACAATGACAGTACCAGTTGACATTCCATCATGGATTAGATAAATCTCACAAGGTTCCATCTCTAAATGAAGAGCTATAGGAAATTAATGGCTACTGAGAGGGATACTCAGTCTTCTCCAGGAACAATCCCACTGATAGGTTATCCTAACTGGCCAGCCTTAAACACAGAAGCAATACTAAATGGACTCAGCAAGTTATACATGCACGTGTGTGTGTGTGTGTGTGTGTGTGTGTGTGTGTGTGTGTGTGTTTAGATATTTGTGTGTACATGAAATATTCAATGAAATAAAATAAAAATATTTAAACAGGAATTTATATTTATCCTGTTTCTGATTTAATCTCCTATCCATAGAAAATTTTTGGATTGTTTGGATTCAATGAGTTGATCAATTTTGCATGTTGAGGGGTTTCTGGGCTACTGAAAATTTGAAAAGATGGAGATTTTCCTCAGCTACAAGCAACGAGACACTTCAGTATTTAGCAATTACTCTTTAAAGTTCGAAATGTTTCAAAACTGCATAAACAGTCTAGGTTAGTAGCACAAGCAGTCCACTGCCCTTGACAGGCTGGGGTGGGAAGATCAGGCTTCTAAAGCAAACCTGGGCTAGCTATCTAGGGAAATGGCTCATCTCAAAGGCAAGCTCTAAAAACTATGGCATTACATTCAAAGGCAATTCAAACACTGTATGTTCTCCTCAATCTAGATGTTTCACTATCTCAGATTTGGGTCTTATCCTTTCTATGTATGTCTACATTTGCTATATACATGTCTATCTCGAACCAATATCTAATATTTTACATAATCAGTATTACCCTATATATCGCAGTATACACCATCTGCAGTTTTTTTTTTTTTCCTCAATCAACATGTTTATGTGATTTTGTCCCTTTTGGCAGATGCAGCTCATTCATTTTTGTTGCTATATTACATTCCCAAACATGAAGCTATTACATTTTTTTTTTATCTATTCTCCTACTGATCAAAAGCTGTTTAATTGTCAAAGTTGTAATCCTGGTTGCCAGCACTCTCCCTTTGTAAAAGCTAAACAAAAGCCAGGTTTCTTGACAAAGTAAATTTAGTGCACTAGTGGTCTACAGTGACTCCATGAGTATAAGGTAGAAAATGTAGACTTACTCTCTCACTCAGTCAAGATCAGGGTTTCTCAATGTTCGCAATACAGCCATTTGGGACAGAAGAATGCCCTGCTGGGAGGTGGAATAGGCTCTTCTGTAGCATGTTGAACATCACCTTTGACATTTATCTACTAAATACTAGCAGCATTTCCCAAAATTGTCTCCAGATATGCCAAATAATCCCAGTCAAAAAATGTCATGATATACAAGTACTATCAATATGTAAAGCATTTCAGTAAGTGCTGTTGGAAGGCAAAAGAAAAAAATCAATTTTGAAAAGAAGCTCCATTCAGAGATACATGTTGAGAATCTATTATGAGCAACATATACTGTGGTAGGTACAGGATTTGAGCAACTCTTTCCTCCTGTGGCTCACAGTTTATTAAGTAAGGTATGGAAATACAAGTGAGTTACAAATAAAAATATAATATTAAAAATGTTAATCTGGGGAGATGGGTATAGGAACACTTTAAAAGGCCATTTACACCAGCCTGGATGGGAATGGTTAGTGAAGGTTCTGTGGTGGTTTGAATGAAAATGGCCCCCATAGACACATCCGTTTGAATGCTTGGTTCCCAGTGGATACAATTGTTTGAGAAGTATTAGTAGGTGTGTTGAAGGAGGTGTATCACTGGGGGTAGGCTTTACGGTTTCAAAACATGCATGCCGGGCTGGAGAGATGGCTCAGTGGTTAAGAACACTGACTGCTCTTCCAGAGGACCTGGGTTCAATTCCCAGTACCCACATAGCAGCTCACAACTGTGTGTAATTCCAAGTTCCAAGGGACGTGACACTCATAATGCAATAAAATAAAAATAAATAAAAATTTTAAAAAAACATGCATGCTATTCTCAAAGTGCCTCTCTGCCACCCACCCTACTTGTAGATCAAGATATTAGCTCTCAGGTGTTCCTGCTGCCATACCCTTATTATACCATCATGGCTTCTAACCCTCTGGAACCATAAGTTCAACTGAATGTTTTCCTTTATAAGTTGCCTTAGTCATGGTGTTTTATCACAGCAATAGAGAAGTAACTAACACAGTATCCTTGGAAAAAGTTAGGTTCTTTGAATTTTAAAGGTTAAGTAGGATTTAGATCAAGAATATTGAAAGATATGACAAGAGAAAATAGCATACAGCAATGTAAGAGGGTTATAAACACTAGGTAATGTACAACGGAACTACAAAGGAGGTAGTATAGTTACAGCATAAAGTATACCAGGAAAATGTATGATGGAAGAGGACTTAAAAAATGGTGTGTTGGCAATAGGACTGACCACACATATGAATTCACGGAGACTGTGCCAGCACACAAAAGACCTGCACAGGTTCGAACGAGACAAAGTCCCATGGAGAAGGGGAAGTGGACACAAAATCCACCTCTTACCAAGAGGCTATCTACAATTAAAACATACTTGGAAAGGGAAAATCAGTTTTCTTCAATAGAGTGTCACTTTGTATATCAACCACACTCCAGTGCAAGCCCCATGCCCAGGAGCAGTTGGCCAACACAAAATGTACTCCATGAGTTTGTGTGTGTTTGTGTGAATTTTGTTTCATTTTCTTTCATTTGTTTGATATTTTCAGTCTCATTTTTTTGCTTTGTTTTTGTTTTTTGTGGTGTTTTTAAAGAGAGGGAGAAAACATGAAGTTGGGTGAGTAGGGAGGTGGGAATTATCTGAAATGAGTCAGGGGAGGATAAAATATGATCAAAATATATTGCATGCAAAACACTAAGTAGAAAATAGGGGAAAGATGCTTTATTGGTTTTGAGTGCTGCTGAAACTCGATACCACAAACTGAGTGGTTTAGGCAACAGAAACTTGTCTAATAGTTCCAAAACTGGAAGTCTGAGACCAAGATGTCTACAGAGTTAATTCTTCCTGAGAAATGTGAGAAAAACAAGCTGTTTAATGTCTCCATCCTAGCAGCTAATGATTTTTTGGCTTGTAGAAATATTTCCTTTATCTCTACCTTCAATTTCATGTGGTGTTTTCCCTGTGTATATCTATGCCCTAATCAATTTTACCTTAAAATATGTTCTGAGATATTTGTAGTGTATCTACATCACTCACTCACTCACTCACTCACTCCCCCTTCAACTCTTCCCATGCCAATTAATGATTGTGTGTGTGTGTGTGTGTGTGTTTGTGTGTGTGTGTGTGTGTGTGTGTGTGTGTGTGTGTGTTATAAAGAGAAAGAGAGATGCTTATATATACATGTGTCCTGTGGGGCTGACTACTTGGGATTGGACATCCTATGCAGGAGTTCATCGCTGTAGGAAACTGATTTTTTCCCCTCTCAGCAGGCATTGACTCCCATAGCTCTTCATCTAAGGGTGGGATAATATGGAATTTTCCCTATATAAGTTAGCATGTCAACTGTTTTTGTCATTATGCCAATATCATCCAGGCAACCATATTGTTGCAAGTTCATGTGTACATTTTCCCTGTCACGTATAGAGAACAATATCTAAAAGCAGATGCCCTGGGCCTCTGGCTCTTATAACCTTTCTGCCTCCCCTTCTGTGATTTTTTTTCCTAAGCCTTGGGTGTATGGTTGCATTACAGATATATCATTTAGAGTTAGGCACTCCATTATCCCATATTCTCTGCATTTTGACCTGTTGTGTATCTCTCTAACAATCTCCATCTGTTGCAAAAAGAAGCTTCTTTATGAGGATGAGAGCTACACTAATAAAGGCATCAATCATAATAGATTAAGGTCCATCCTAATGAATTTACCTTACCTAATTACATCTGCAATGACCCAATTTAGAACACATTCTAAGGTGCTGGGAGTTAGGACTTCAACATTAATTTTAAGATACAAAATTCAACTCACAATATAAGGGTAGGTGTTAGAACTCCAAAGGCTTTTAAAGATTTTTGGGCTTTTGGTGACACTACTAGTTTAACTGGTCTTCATCTCTTTTTCTAGCTCAATACTCTTTTTAAAGATAAACACACTTTGTTTATCTATTCATAAGATAGTAACATTTGAATTGTTTCCAAATTTGACCATTAAGAATAATGTTCACGTAAACAATCGTATATGAAGTTTTAATGAATATTTGTTTTCAAAACATATATATGTATATATATATATACACAGATATACATACACACACACACACACATATAAACCTATGGGTAGAATTGCTGATTCTTGTTGAAACTCACTTAAGTCTTTTGAGGAATCCTGATTTCTTTCCAAACTGGCTTCCCCATTTGATTTTCACAAGGGCAAAGTGTGAGGACTCTAATTTATACAGATCTTTGATGGCACCCACTCATACCAGTCTTTTTATTACAGACATCCCAGTGAGAAGCAGTGCCTTTTTGTGGTTTTTATTTACATTTCCCTAAAAACTAGTAATGCTGAATATCTTTTCATGTGCTTATTAGCCATTAGTATTTTCTTCTTTGAAAAGAATTCTATTCACATCACTTTCCACTTTTAATTCAATTGTTTTCTTGCTATTGAGTTATAAGAATTTTTGTATGGTTTAATTATAGTTTTTAAAGTAGGTAAGAGGAAAGGAGAAAGACACTCTTAGGAAGGAGAGTGTCATGAAGACATAAAGAACAGGTTTTGTTGTTTGATTCAAGAGAAGTGTCCAGGTCAGAGAAACCTGTACTGAATTTAGTATGAGTACTTTGTGGTTCTGGCCAAGACTATGTAAGTGCTGGATTGATTTGTTCTCGGGCAGTTGGTAATTTAGGATGAAAACTTTTAAGATGTGTTTTCAAAGATTTCTTTTGAGTGGTTATTCATTTTAATAAAAGCATCTTTCAAGAAAAGCAGCATGTACCCAGATATGAAAGAAAAACACAAAGGTTCTCTGTTATCAAATGTAATGATTTCTTTTTACTTTAATTTTCCTTTGACTCTCAACCAATGTTTGACATTGTTCCCCAATTATCCCTTACTAAGGCCTCCTCTTCTATGGCTTTTGAAACAATGCCATGGCCTCCAGGTTCATCTATCTCTTCTGCTTGTGCTTCTTAATATTCTCAGATCCTGCTCTTTCTGCTCCTACCTTAATATTAAAAGCATAAATGTCACGTTAGAGTTAGTTTATTCATAAGAAGTCTGCAGAAACTCACATATACTGGTGCCTGTTATATGCAATTTTGGGGAGCTGGGAACTTAGCAATAAACAGCAGCCAAGAGCTTGTCCACATGGGTCATACATTATTAGTTTAAGAAAAAGAAGCAACACTAATAGTAAGCACACATAATATTTACTACTAGTATAAACACTGTTCTAAGATATTAATCTAAGATATACATGCATTACACCTAATACTCAAAAATCCCACGACGCAGCTACATATACCCTTACAGATAAGGAAACTGATGCATAGAGGATCAAATGGTTAAGTTTAGGGTATGAAGTGAGATACGGCTTTTTTAAAATTCTTTTTTAATTCATTTTACCTACCAACCACAGATTCCTTTCTTATCTCTCCTCCTGATACCCCCATATCCCCCCAACCCCTCATCTGCTCCTCCAACAGGGTAAGTTCTCCCATGGGGGGACAGCTAAGCCTGGTACATTCAGTTGAGGCAGGGCCTATCCCCTGCCCCCTGCATCAAGGGTGAGCAAGGTGTCCAACCATAGGTAATGGGATTCAGAGACCCTGCTCATGCACCAGGGATAGATCCCGGTCACACTGCCAGGGGCTCCTCAAACAGAACAAGCCACACAACTGTCTCCTGTATGCGGAGGTTCTAGTCCAGTCCCATGCAGGTTCCACAGCTGTCGGTCCAAAGTTCATGAGTTCCTTTGAGCTTGGTGCAGTTGTCTCTCCATATTCTTAACTAGTTATCTGTCTTACCATTCAATAATAAGTAAATATGTCATATATTGATATATACACAGACATGCACAAATAACATATATTTGTATACACACATATGTGTATTGGGTAGCCATCCCAGCCTTGGCCTAGAAGTTCCAACCCCCATTGAGGCTTCGGTAATAATGGTCACACCCACAAGGCAGGGCTGAAGGAGGATGCTGAAGACCCAGGATCGAGAGGAGAGGCCTCTCTTGATTCCAGGACCCTGGATGCTGGAGGTAGACCAAGCAGAGTTCTCCAGAGAACACCACCAGACTGCGCCATACCTTTGCCAGACCCTGCAACCTATCCCTTCCTTTGTAAGTTACCCCACAAAATAAACCTCCCTTTTAACTACGTGGAGTGGCCTTTATAATTACACCAATACATATGAGTCTGCTGCTACAAATATTAGTAAAATGATATTCAATGGTGGTGCTTTTTTTTTGTTTTTCTACAAGTTTTGACTAAGGCCTCAAGATTGAAGACGTGCATTCAAAGAATAACACTCCATTCTAAAGAAAGATGCTGGGCAGATCCTCACCGAGGAAGAGAGAATTCTAGAGATTAACGGAAGGAACAAAGATATTTTTGAGGGGAATAAGAAGCATTTATGGCTCCCTGCTCAAGCCAAGTGAAAAAAAATAAAAATAAAAACTCAATTAAATCTTTCAAAGGAGGAAACTGGAATCTTTATCCCAAGATGAAATTAAGGAATGGGAGAGTGTTATGCTAGTCAATTTTAGGCCTACCTGTGTTAGTACAGAAGCAGGGAGAGTTCCTGGAAGAACCTTACATGTATCATCCAGTGTTTAGAATAAAGTAAAATTGTGAACCTGACTTTTATCTGAAGAATCCTGGAGCAGAATCTTAGCTGAAGGTATTCACAATGGTGGGCCCAAATGGAAGGATGTAGAGTTATAATGTTCCAATGGGCAGAAGGGAGTAGAAAGTTTATGGGGGTTTTTTTCTGTGCATATCTTGGAGCTATAGCATAAAATGAGAATCCCAGTTGAAGACAGCTATGTTTAAGACCTGAACGGGAAAACTGTCAATTCATACATTGTCCCTATAAGGGGATGGTACAGGGAAAGGATGCTCACTCAGGTGATGAGGAATGGGGAAGGGCTTTCTGAGCAAACTATGAAAGCATGATCCAAAAAGGTGGTAGTTTTTGAGTACTTACACAGTGCATTGGTGGTTAATTATATCAACACCATTCAACTGAGTTTTTCACTGTTGTGCCTTGGATATGAATGAAGTACCTCACACCCAGAAGGCTCATGTATTGAACACTTGGTTTGAAACTGGTAGTGCTCTTAAAAGGTCATTGGATCAGGAGGACACTCACTTGATTATTAGCTAATCCACAGAAAAGTTTGGACCTGAATGGGCTATTTGGAGGTGGCCTAGTTGTAGGAAGTAAGTCACTGCGGTGTTCCTTTCAATAGTTTATTTTGTCCCTGGCTGCTTCCTGATTTGTTCTCTTTGCCTCCTGTCCACCAGGAGGTGAGTCACTTATTCAATCCCCATGATATTCTGCCTGACCACACATGGGCTCAGTGAAAAAGGATCCAAGTGAGCATAGACTAAAATATCCAACACCATGATCCAAAGGAAATCTTTCCGCCTTTCAGTTGCTTTTCCCAGTTGTTGTCACATGACAGTGAAAAGCTACCACCCACACTCACCATGCCCTACCCATAACCACAAGTTCTCAGAAGCATTAGGTCAAGCAGAGAAGGAATAGAAAGAAGCAAAGTAAATGAGAGAAAAGACAAAATCATTTTTCTTCTCTGGAGGATCTGTGGGATCACTCAGTAAGCTGCAATGAAGGTTGGGAGCTGGAGGTTTGAATTGGATGGATATAAGACATAATTCTTATTTTTGAATGCTTGGGTTTTTTAGTATCTACATACTGAACTGTTATAAATTCCAAGAGTAACCAAGAGATAGTGGGTTATATAAATAAAATAATGTGGATGGTGATACTTTGCAAAAAAGATAAATTCATAGAGGTTGATAGGGGAAATGTTTTACATATTCTGTAGATTCTATTAGTCAGTTTCCCTGTTGCTATAATGAAGTATCTGAGGCTGGGTACTTTCCAAAGGGGGAAAAAAAACTATTTAACCTCACAGGCTCAAGAGCATGTTGCCAACATTTGCTCAGCTTTTACATAGACCTCATGGCAGATAACATCACAATAGCAAGAGCATGAATAAGAGAGAGAGAGAGAGAGAGAGAGAGAGAGAACCACCAAGACACTAACTAGAGTGATGAGGCTGGATATACAGCTCACCAGTTAGAAGCACTTCCTTCTCTTGCAGAGGGCCCTGATTTAGTTCTGAGTACCAATATGTTCACTCACAACTGTCACAATTTCCAGGGGAACTGACACCCTCTTCTTGTCTCTACTAGCATCCATATGGTACACAGACATACATTCAGGCAAAGAACCCACATGCATAAAATAAAAATTAGTTTTTAAAAAGAAGAAGCCAGGTATACTCTTTTTCAGAAAACTCTACCATGGAATCAAGCCAAAGTCCCAAGAGAATTGCCTTAACCCATTCTAAGGGTAATACTCCCCATGACTTTATTACCTTCTGCCAGGTCTCATTTCTTAAAGGTTCTACCACCTCTTAATATCATCACACTGAAAACCTACTTTCCAACACAGAAACTCTTGGAGGATACACTCAAACCATATCCAACCCTCAGCAGTAAATTAAGAAATTCCACTCAGAGTTAACACAAATGGAGAAGCCATAAGAACAGCATTTATCAACCTGTGGGTCAGGACCCCTTGGGTCAACCGACCCTTGCACAAAGCTCACATATCAATATCCTGCATATCAGATATTTAAATTATGATTCATAACAGTAACAAAATTACATTTATGAAGTACCAATGAAAATAAGTTTATGGTTGGGGAACTATTAAAAGATCGCAGCATTAGGAAGGTTGAGAATCCTGCTATAAGAATTTCTTTCAACCTGATAGCTTGTTATTATATATGTTCTGCTTTGGATAGCATCCTTTCCTACAGCTTCACTTTCCCCTGGTAACTTGTATCACTACACTAGATTGTTCCAGTCTTCAGATACATTTTTAATGACTACCGATCCTCACCTCAGTGATCACAACTAGCTACTTAAAATTCAGCTATTCCAAGCTTGAGCTTCATCTTTTTTCCAACCTTATTTTTGTTCCCAGTGTTTGTCATCCCAGTGGACAGCACTATTACCTACCCAGGAGCAAAAGCCAGAAACTGTTCTCACATCTAAGTAGACTCTAGATCTTGTTCTTACATCTAAATGGAGCCTGAACTAATTTATAACATTACTGTAACAGCCTTCAAAGACTGATGTAGTGTAGATAAGAGATGATTCTACTCTGAGTTAATTAGTAATGTTACAAATGAGTTCAAAATGTTACTTTGGGGGATTTAGCTCAGTGGTAGAGAGCGCTTGCCTAGCAAGCACAAGTCCCTGGGTTCGATCCTCAGCTCAAAAAAAAAAAAAAATAGTTACTTTGCTTCCATAACTCTGAGAACTCAATCTGTTTGTTTTCATGGCTTGGAGTGGCCCCAGTCTATCTTGCATGTCTTCAACTATTCCTTGTTCTTGACCATTTATTTGGCTTCCAGCCAAACTAAATGATTCACATTTCCTCCCAAACACTAAATTCTTTCAGTGTTGTCTGCCATTATTAATTGTTCTCTAGGCTAATTTCCTTCTCAGCCTTCAACTCAGATGTGACCTTCTATGGGCAGTCTTCCCTGAATTCCTTCTAGGGTGGGTGCCAATGCTCAGGTCTCCTCTTACCCAATAATACTCTTTATTTCAAACTCTTTTTCTGGATGGCTTTTCTTATTGTGGTGGTGTTGCTGAGGGAAGAACCCAAGGCCTTGTGCATGCCAGGCAAGCATTGAGCTACATCCCCAGCACCTCAGCTTTCTATTTGAGTTTTCAATCACTACCAAAATTTTACTTTATTCTACCTCTATTTTGTGTGCCAAAGAGCTCACTGGCAAGTTTGTCCGAGGAATAGTTTTCAACCAGGGATAATGCTTCCCCCATTCCCAGGGGGTCATTTTGTGTTCTCTAGAGACATTTCTAGTTGTCATACTCATGGGAGAAGTGCTACTGATATCTCATAGATAGAGACCAGGGGGGCTCTATACAATCCACACAGCAAAGAAGTTTCCAACCGAAAACATCTGTAGTACTAAAGCTAAGAAACCCTATCTGGTGGCAAGCAAAACCCCACAACTCCTATGTGCTTCGGAGCTTTGTTTTGTTTTTTCTCATTTTGAATTCTATAGCTGCCTGAGAAATTCAGTCCTGTCTTCTGGAGTCTAAGATAATGAAGAGGAGGAAAAGGGAGTCATAAAGATAGTTTTTGTGGGCTAGGGTTTCATTTGGTCTTGTTGGATGAACAAAATACATTTGAATGTATGTAAAATCCTATGTTTGGGGAAACACTCACACAGACATGGACCTTTTAAAAATAGCCCAAATGGTTTTAGCTAAATTTGTAGAAAACTTTAGAGCCACTATTCTTGGCTTAAGCTAAGAACACTAGAGCAAGTTCTACACAAGTGGAGAAGGAAGCTACATGTGGAGCCGGATATAGGGAAATTTACATGCTCACAGTAGCATTGACAAGAAGCATTCTAAACTATGGTTCACAGGAGTTCAGAACACATTCATGCTAAATGAAGAAATAGGAACTTAAGTTCAATGTCTATTACACCAGGCTAAGATGACTCAGTTTTAAAGAACATCAAACTCAAGAAAAATATCTTAATGCTTTCAGTGGTTTCCAAACTCAGACAAGGAAAAACAGGGGCTAGGCAGAGTGCCTGCTTAACATATATGAAGACCTGGGTTTAATTCCCAGCATAGGAAACAAACAAACAAACAAACAAAAAGTGGGTTGGCATGCATTCTGAGTCCCATTAACCTTTTGTTTGGCTTTTCACAATTTAATAAGACTCATCCTTTTTTGATATATTTCCATTTGAGGACACACCATACCAATAAGATCATGCCTTGTTTGGGAATCAAAAGATAGGAGCTCACTGAATAAATCATGTGTACTTAAAAATAAGACTGTGGCAATTATCTCATTCTTTTGTTTTCCATCTGCAAAATAATATGGTTTATTTATGATAACCATAGAATATAAGAGATGTGATTTATTCTACTTATATGACGTTCTAATATGTAACTTCAAGGTCACCTTTTAGGTCCAGACCTACTTCTTAACCCAAAAAGTCCCTAGGAAACTGAACTCAGGAAGTAGAAGCAAAAGGATCAGAAGTTTAAGGTCAGCTTCCATCCTCAGCTGCATGGTGAGTTCGAGGTCATCCCAGACAACATGAGACTCTCTCTCAGGGGTAGGGGAGTAAAAATGCCAAATTTCTGGTACTATGTCATCTTCTCTTTCTTTTCAAAACTTTTACCACCTTCTCTACCCACTTAGAGTTCTCCTTAATCCTTCCCCTGTACATTCTGCATAGTGGGACACTGTCAGTACTTCAGAAGACAATCACAGGGGTCCTTTTTATGAAGTCTATTACAGACTACCGAACTGTTTCTCTAAAAGGGAGGGATCCATTGCATGGTCCAGAATCAGAGGAAAATGTGGACTACACATTTCTACTAGTACTGACATTGAGTCAAAGACTGCTTCTTTGTAACTTGTGGAGTGTCATAGGAATGGTGTCCGTTTGTAATAGAGTGAGATGTCTTACAATGCTTCTGTTAGTTACCCTTCAGCCCAGTGAAAAGAAATCTTTGTGCTGAAACTGTAGCATATGTTTTGACTGCTTCCTACCACAACCTGCGTTACGAGAGTTTCCTTTACTCTTTTATTCCAAGCTTTGTCTTCAAGCATCAAGGTCATACTCTCTACCTACCTTACTATTTTCTCTCTGTTTTGGATAAAGCAGATCAAACCTCCTCTTTGAGCTCACAAAGAAAATCTCAACCCTCCTCCTTCAGTGTGTGTGTGTGTGTGTGTGTCTGTGTGTGTGTGTCTGTGTGAGTGTGTGTATGTGTGTGTGTGTGTTTCAAGCACTTTAACACTGAACTATTATATCCTCAGCCCTAAAATCACGTTAGTTTAATCCCACTTTCTTCATCTAACATTCCCCGTATGATTCATCCTGAACTCTTGACAATGTTGAAGCAGTTCTTACTGTATTGCCAAAGGTATGTGAGAATGAAGCTTGACAAAAAATACATTTCAATTAGATGTGCAAGTGGCTGACTACTGGGAAGCTGCAGGCAATTTGTTGAATTGTAGCACACATTTTTAGCAAACAAAGAAAGGTATTTAGAATCCACCATGTCTAGATCTTTCCTATTTGAAGCTTAATAAATGTATACTTATCTCACCTTAGCATGTTCTTAAAAGGTGCAACATGATTTCCAAAACAGTGCCAGAGAGATGGCTCAGTGGATAAAAACACTTGCTACAAAGCTTGACAATCAGAATTCGATCCCTCAAAACCTCGTTATGGAAGGGGATAACCAAATCCTAAAAGTCATTCTCTGACCTCCACACATGCCATGTCATGCACATACACTCACACATACACTCAATAAGTAGATAAATGTATAGGGAAATATATAGAGAGACAAGATTGCCAAAACAAAGGCATTTGACTAGTAGTGATAAAGTGAAAATTGGTCTTTCTTTTTTCAAAATACACAGTTGGGACTCATCTGTGCTCTATGTCCTTTGATTGGTCCATAATAAAATTTTCACAATGATGTCTCTTTCTTTAGGTCTTTAAAATATTGGACTTACAAGCAAAATATTTTTACAGTGAAATTGGGGGCTTAAAGGACAATATAATAATACTTGAAAAGACAAAGAAGAAGGATGGCATCACATTTCATCCTTCTGATGCTATTTTTAACTGTCCCGGAAGAAGGAAGTGGTAGGAAGCGGATGTCTCAGTTGCTCTGAAGGAGTGAGGCAGAAAGTTAGATAATAGTATACCCTCTCCCCTCAAGAAATACTGCACTCCCACCAAATCTGCTTGCACAGAATGCTCGCCACTCTGTGTATGTTTCTGCATGTACCAAATCCCTCTCTCCACAGTCCATTTTACCAGCCTTATTTATAAACTTAATGACAAAAGGATTGCTTATTTGGGGTCAGCATAACACTGGGCAGCAAAAAAAAAAAAAAAAATGAATCTGAGGGACAAGATGTTCCACACATACCTAATAGTGCTATTTCTTTTGAGAGACACAGTAATCAAATAGCAGGGATTTTTTGCTCTTCGGATTCTGAGGGAAAACAAAATGACCTTGGCATCTACCAAATAAGCTCCAGTTCCAAAGATTGAAGTTATTACCCACAATAAGATTAGATTCTTCCCTGTGGGAACACATTTGTGTTCAGCAGTCAATTTGGGATTAACCTTTTCAGAGCTGCTGGAGAATTAATTGGTTCTTAACTTCTCTCTTTGGGCTGCCTTAGGCTCTAGAGGTTTCTATGTGTTCCAAAGGAGATTGGTGCAGGGCAGCCAGCTGTGCAACAATGGCTTATTTACCCAGGCTTCTGGCATAGATTGCTCTGAGTGTGAGAGGTGTAGAACACAGTCCCTCCCAAAGAGCACACAAGCCCAGCCCAATGCAGCAGGACTCAGTATGGGTGGGGTTCACCTAGTGCATCAACTGTGTCAGTTGATGAAAGGGACTGATCTGTGAAAACATCCCAGTTCTGCTTATTTTCTGTGCTTCTTTTTTCTTCAATTGGTCTCCCACACATGACCACAGAGAGGGACAATTAATAAAGACTACTAAAGACCAAGAATTGAAGATGACTTCCTTAGGAATTGTGGGATCCAAAATTAGTGTACAATTTAAATATGTGTAATTCCAAAGAGACAGTCATTAAAATCTAAAATGGTGGTTATTTCAAGGAGTAGGCTTTTTTTTTTCCTCTTTGCGGCTTCCCGAATTTTCTGTCATGGTCATATGTTGTTTCTGTGGTTTTTGTTGTTGTTTTAATTGCTTTTAGAAAGGTGATCTTCCGACATGGTTACTTTTTTTTATCCAAGCATTCTGTCTTCAAGCACTGTTGAACAACTGAGAAAGTACAGGAAAATGCCCAAGTGAGGCTGTTTCTCCATCCAGCATTATTGTTGTTTAAAAATAACCACAATGGATAGAGACAGGACCAACTTTCATCAACAGTGTCTCAACTGGAAAATTATTCACTACAAATTATCCAGATAAAGATAGCTTGTGAAAAGATTACTTAGAGATAGCAGTCAGAGTGTTACAGGAAGAAACAAGGAATATTGATGTTTACCACTGCTACAGCCAAGAGATCAAGGAAACAGAAGAATGTAAATGCCAGTGTCCAGTGAGTGCTGGTGCTATGGATGAGTACTTGTCCATAGGGTCCTCTCATTGTATAGGAACACAACTCTTGACACAGGAGGATGAAAGTAAAATAGAAATCCTCTAACCCTCTCTTCTTCTACCATTTGACCTCCTAATATTTCTATTAATTTACCAAAACCAACTACAAGTCAACAGGCAAAGAAACCAATAATATGCACGGTATATGGGCTGTGATGGTTAGTTTTGTCAACTCACATAATCTAGTATCATCTGAGAATAGAGTCTTAATAAGGGTTGTCTGGATCAGGCTGTATTGTGTATGTCTGTAGGGGATTGTCTTATTTACTCTTGTCAACTGATATGGGAAAAAACAGCCAACTGTGAGTGGCATCATATCCTAGGTAGGAAACCTGGACTATGTAAATAAAGAGGGGAAGATAAGTACATATGCATCCATTCATTCTCTCTCTGTAGCTGAAAGTTTTCTCTGGTCCTGCCTGGCCCTGTGGTTGAGACAAATCTCTCCCTCCCATGTACTCCAGCTGCTTGATCCCAAGTAAACACACAGAGGCTTATATTATTTGCAAACTGTATGGCCTATGGATCAGACCTCTTGCTAGCTAGCTCTTATATCTTAAATTAACCCATTTCTTGCCATGTGTTCCATGGCTGCTGGCATGTTGTTCCTTCAGAGGCAGCTATGTCTCTCCTCACCTTCTTCCTGTCTCTCCACTTGATTTCCTGCCTGCCTCTAAGCTGCCTTGCCATAGGCCAAAAGAACTTTATTTACTAGCTAATGGTAGCAACATGTATTCACAGCATACAGAAAGACATCTGTCATATTGATTATGGATATTACTAGCTTCATCCAGTTTCTGCCTTGACTTCCCCACAATAATGGGCTGAAACCTGGGATTTTTAGCTAAAATAAATTTTTCCTTCTCTAAGTTCTATTTTTTCAGGCTATTTTATCTCAGCAATTGAAATGAAACCAAGACAAAGGGTAAACCTTGTAGGACCTAGAGAACTAAGAAGAGTATAAAATGTATGAGGATATGGGACAAAAATTACCCAACTCACTCTTTTCTTCTATACTTAGAAACACTCACTTTATTGTGGTATGTTGACATATAAAATTATGTATATATTTAACACACAACTAGATTAGTCTGTAGGTAAGTAGTATACACCCATGAATTCTGCACTACAATCTATGTCATATGAACTTGCAGGAGCTTCTGAAGAGAAGAACACATATAGGTTACTGGATAGTGCTGTATCCAGAGAGAGCATGGTGCTTCATGCCCCTCTGTCTTGCTTACCCTATACATTGTTTTCATCTAACTGTTCATCTGTATCTTATGCAAAATTCTTTAAAATAAACAAGGAAAGTAAGTATTTCCTAAGTTCTGTGGGTTTAATTAACTAAATCTAAAGAGGAGGTTAGAGAAGTTTTTTCTGTTATCTTTCTTTTTCTAGGTTCTTGGAATTAAACCCAAGGCCTCAGTCATACTACTCAATCAGTTTACCATTAAGCTACATCCTAATGCCACAGAAGGGTTTTGGTAATCATCCTGCTTTATAACTAGTTGCTCAGAAGCATAGGTAAAATAACCTCAGGATTTGAAATTGGCATCTAAAATCAAGATAATCTTAAGGACTGAGCTCCCATCTATGGGATCTGATTTTATCTTCAGATAAACAGTGTCAGGTTGAAATTGGATTAGAGGATACCCAACTGATAGTTGCTGTTTCATCATTGCTTGCCTTCTGAGCAAAGAATATCCCCACCATACATAGAGACACAGATGTATACACACACACAAAAAAAAATTCTAGTGTCAGATTCATAATTATTTGATTGAGTAGAGGAGGCACCAAGTTTGTATTTATTTATTTAACTCATTTGGTATTAGTAAAATGAGATTTTTCTAGAATGGTCCTAGCTCCCAGAAATATGTTTTTATAGAAGGAAAAAATGAAATAGTATGGGATGAGAAAACTTTGATGCTTGGTCATACAAAATATGAAAGCAGAGCTGTTCTTCGTTCAGTTGTGGAGAGTATATATTACCGGTGGAATTCAGAGATAGTGGCACACCCAACTATTGAGGAACTAGTTCTTGGATATGTAAGGAAATGAAAACTAGAGTGTAATGAACACACAAGTGTTTTGTTATCACTATCTGTAATAGGAAAGTGAAAGCAGAACAGATTGCCTAGAACAGAGTGCCTCATCAGGCTTTGAGGTAGAGTGTAAGAGTGCAGGCCATGAGCCTCAATGCCGCTCAATAGAGAAAAGTATGTTACGGAAACAGAAAATATCTCTAAGACCTTTGGTCACCAAAAAGACAGTTATTAACATGTGGAGGGGAGAGTATGAAAGCATTGCTTCATTTTGTGATTGTCATTTGCTCCCTGAGGAGACTTTACTGATATGAGAACAAAACCTTTGGTTTTAAATGGGAGAGTAGAAGAGCAAGTTTGATCTGATGCAGGATGCCTAGCTCACTGTGGAACAACCACAGATGGTTGTATGCAATACAAACATACCCCTTATTCCTAAGGGACAGCCAGCCTTGTGGACTGTAACAAAACAACCACAAAATCTGTTTGCCCTGGGGGAAAAAAAAAAAAAAAAGACTGCCTGCTGCCATCTACAAGTGCCAAGAAAAAACTCCGGATGAAGTGGCTATATGCAAGCCACATGAGACCGGCTTTAAGATGACCAACATTTTCACCCACTGAATATGTCCTTGAGTTATGGTAATTGCTGTGGTTAAGGGGGCCACATTAGTATGCATTCCACATATGATATTAGTGCTGCAAAATAAAAAGTTAAAAAAAAAAAACCTTATCTACTTTGTTGTCTCACCTTCCCGTTCACTGTCTTAGGAATGCTAATAAAAACATTAGGCAATGCTGGCAATGAAGCACAATAGTAGAGGGCTTGCCTAGCATGCACAAGAACCTGGATTTGATCCCTAAAATTGCAGAAAGTAAATAAAAGTCACTGAGTTAATTAACAAAAAGTGGGGAAAGACAAAGTGGAGAGTCTTGGTCACATCTCAAGAAGATAGAAATTTTAAAGTCAGCCGGGTGGTAGTGGTGCACACCTTTAATCCCAGCACTTGGGAGGCAGAGGCAGGCAGATCTCTGTGAGTTCAAGGCCAGCCTGGTCTACAGCAAAGCTACACAGGGAAACCCTGTCTCAAAAAAAAGAGAGAGAGAAAGAAAAGAAATTTTAAAGTCACTAAGAAATAAAATAAGGAAAGAAAGCATTAGTATGGATGAACTTAAGGAAGAAAAGACAGAGCCACCAGAGTCATCCTAGCAGGATGGGAGTCTTAAAGCATTATTAAGAAATGAGGTGAGTAACATGAAAACTGAAGGCATTAAAACAAACATTTTAATGCAAAATAATGGGAAGTTTGGCAGACCAACAGGAGCTCATGTGGGTTCCCTAACATTAAAAATCTCAGAGTAAGTTAGTTGTGTTTACCTCGGTTTAGAGACTTCTTAGAAGTCAAAAGGCAAAGATCTGAATGATAAATATGATCTAAAATTTCCTGGGGGAAAGTGGTGAAGATAAAGATTGACAAAAGGGACAAGGTTATTTGGCTATGCCCTCAGTTGGTAACCTAAAGCCTTTTGTGAAAGATTAGAAAATGTTGGAAGTAGAGAGTTAGTTCCTAAGATTAGAAAAGACTAAAAAAATGTAAAGGTTGATAGGAGTATAAAGTAGACCTGTTTAGACAAGCTTTATGTAAAGAGTTGTAGCTCATTTACCTCATTGTTTCATGGAAATACGTATTATGTGTGACTGGGAAATACTCTCCTCACTCGGTATTATAAACTATAAGCATTACCCATCATTACTGAAAGTCTTTTCCCACCCTTATTATTTATTATTATTTTATAAGAACACTTACCATAAATTCTGTTGGCAACAAATTCTTATTTTTATTTTACATGCATTGGTGTTTTGCCTGCTTGTATGTTTCTGTGAGGGTGTTGGATCCCCTGGAACTGGAGTTACAGACTGTTGTAGCTGCCATGTGGGTGCTGGGAAATGAACCCAGGTCCTGTGGAAGAGCAGTCAGAGCTCTTAACCACTAAGTCATCTCTCCAGCCCTTTACAACAAAAGTTTTAAACACAGAATGCAATATTTCCAAATAGGAATTATGCTAACAGTAGATCTCTAAGTAATCTTGTATAAATTAAATCTTGTGCCTCTAACTAATAATACTCTCCCCTTTCCTCCTCCTCTTAGGCCCCAAAAACTACTGTTAGAACTTTCTGCTTCTGAGTTTAACTATTTTAGAATTATATGTCATATCACATAGTGTTCATTTTACTGTGTCTAGATTATGTCACTGACCATGATATCCTCCAGGTTCATCCATGTGTTGTAAATGTCAGAATACTTTTTCTATTGTAAGTCTCAATAATGACAATTAGGTTGTTTGACCTCTTGACTGTTGTGAATAATGTTTCAATGAACATGATGGTGCAGGTATCTCTTCCAGATGCTAATTTTAATTATTTTAGATATATACCCTAGAATTGAACTTAAGGAGTATCTGGTACTTAGGTTTTTAATTTTTTGAGGCTCCCCTGTGTTGAGTTCTGCAATGGCTGTACTAATTTACATTCTCCCCCACAGCGTGCAAGAGCCTCCTATTATCCACAGCCTCACCAGCACCTGTTACCTTTAGTCATTTTGATGTATTTGTTTGTTTATTTATTTGGCAGTGAGGCAGAGGGGATCATGCAATGGTGCACATGTGGATGTCAGAGGATAATTGTGAGCAATTGGTTCTCTTCTTCCATCATGTGAGATCCTGGGGACAAAGTTCAGATCTTCAGGCTTGGCAGCAGCTGTCTTTACCCATTGAGCCATCTCACAGGGCCTGTCTGTACTCTCTTTAATATTAACCATTCTTACTGTGTAAGAGAGTATCTTACCTTGGATGTTTGTTTGTTTGGGTTTGGGGGGGGGGCTTTTTTGGTTGGTGGTGGTGGTGGTGGTGGTGGTGGTGGTGGTGGTGGTGATATGGTGGTAGAGATGGTGGTGGTGGTGGTGGTGGTGGTGGTGGTGGTGGTGGTGATATGGTGGTAGAGATGGTGGTGGTGGTGGTGGTGGTGGTGGTGGTGGTGGTGGTGGTGGTGGTGGTGGTGGTGGTGTGTGTGCCTTTTTTGACACAAGATGTAACGCAGGCTGGTCTTAAGCTTTTTAGAAAGCCAAGAATGACCTTGAACTTCTAACTTTTTCTGATTCTACCTTCAGAATGTTGGAACAATAAGCATGTGTTGTCACTACCATTCTTGTACCTATTAGCTGTGTATGCTATTTATTCTCCTGCCCATTTTAATCAAGTTGTGATAGGAGTTTCTGTCATAGTTTAGATATTAACCCTTTATCAGATAAATGGTTTGAAAATATGTTTTCTTATTCTGTGGGCTGCCTTTTCATTCTGCTGACTGCTTCTTTGTTGTAGATATTTTTCAGTTTGATGTAAGCCCACTTATCTATGTTTGGTTTTGCGGTTTGCACGTTTAATGTTATAATCAAGAAATCATTGCTGGGAAATCAATGTCAAAAATCACACAGCCATGTTTTCTATGGGGATATTTACAGTCTTAAGTCTTCTGTTCAAATCTTTAATCTATTTTCAGCTGATTTTTTTTTTTGTGTGTGTGTGTGTGTGTGTGTTATAGGACAAAAGTCTAATCACATTTTTGGTTAAGTATAACATTTTATTGAAATTTTTGAGAATTTCCTATATGCATAGAATGTATTTTGATCATATTTACCCAACTCCTCCTCCTAACTCCCCCAAGATCCATCTTCCACTCCTTTACTCCCTCCTTATTTCATGTCCTTTTAAAAAATCCAGTCTAATTTGTGCTGCCCATAGAATCATGGGTGTGGGGCCATCCATTGGAGAATACTACAGGTGCCACACCCATAAAAAATATACTGTCCTTTACCCAGAACCCATCAGCTGTCATTAGCTTCTCAGCTTGGATGAGGCTCATTAGAGTTGCAGTAATCTATGGGTATATTGATATGAATGAATTTAGAGAACAATTTGATATGTTATATGTTTAGCAAAATAATAGTAGAAAGTTCACCCCAGGCCTATGAGATCTCCACCCATGGGATCTAGACCAGATTTACAGTACCAGATATGTATTACCTCCTTGACATTGGGCCTTAATTCCAATAAGAAAGTGGTTGATTATCCCCATAGCCTTTATGCCACTACTGTACTAACTGGCATATCTTAGCATGCCAGTCATGATTGTATTTCATAGGGTTAACAGTTGGCTAAGAATGCTGATGACTGTCCTGCCCTAGTAGACTGCATCTGGTACTATGAAAGCTAGCCAGCAGGGAGGAAACTTCCCAGTCAGTATCAACTTGATCTCTCTATGTCCTGTGACCAAAGTGTATGTCTAACCATCAAATTGTGATGGGCAACTAAGAGCAATGGCAATAGTCTGTATTGTTGTGGGAGGTTCTGAGATAGTCATTTCCAACAACTTGAAGGAGATATCCCATACCTGGTACTGGGCTTTTTATTTAGCAACCTATGGTTTCTTGGAAGAGCATTATTCTCTATGTAGGGTAACTCTAGTTAAACTCCTTCACATGAAACATATGTGATTGTGCATATGAAGCTTACAAAATAGTAGATTTGCATCTTTTAACATACATATATGCTATTTTCAGTGCTATTTATTGAACATATGTGTTATGCCACTTTTACTGCTCAAAATTCATCCCTCATACTGTGGATACAGCTCAGTGGAAGGAAAAGGCTTGCCTAGGATGCATGAAACCCTAGGTTCCATCTGCAGCACCACAGAATAATAGCTATTCTTGTTCTCTGTGCAAGGGAAAAGCTCTTATTTCCAGTAGAGAAAATACACAAAATTCTATAAGCAATCACATCAAAAAGAATAGTATTGAAGAAATGGTTCAGTGAGTAAAAGTGCTTGCTGCACACACATGAACACCAGAGTTCAAATTCCCGGTACCCACATAAAATGCCAGGCATGGCCATACATGCCTATATCCCCAGAACTGTAAGGAAAGGAGAGGCAGAAGAGTTGCTGGTGTTTGCTGGTCACCAGCGTAATTGCAGATTCAGGGAAAGACCCTTTTTCAAAGGAATAAGTGGAGACTGATAACATCCAACATCCTCCCCTGGCGGCATTCTCATTCTCTCTCTCTCTCTCTCTCTCTCTCTCTCTCTCTCTCTCTCTCTCTCTCTCTCTCTCTCTCTCTCTCTCTCTCTCTCTCTCTCTCTCTCTCTCACACACACACACACACACACACACACATGCATGTGTGCACATAAATGTGCATCTATTACACACAAAAAATAATAAATAATGATGATGATGGTGATAACAATGTATTGATTCAATTACATTTCTGTCTGGACCCCAAAGTAGCCACCACAAGACCGTTCATCAAGAAAGTTAGAAAGGAAAGAGTGAGAAAAAGAAACAGTACAGTAACATAAAATATGCATCCACTGTCAAAGCTCCCAAGTACTGAGAAGTTAGTAACCTTATAGTTCTTTCTTTTGCATACAGATAATCAGTTCTCATCTACACAAAATCCTTTTAGTAAATATTCCTGGAAGCAGTTATGAGATTAATTATTGTTAAACCTCCTGAAGATCTATATTCCCATTTTCCCAAGTCCACAGGGAAGATAGATCCACCATAGCACTAATTGAAGAAGAACAAAGCCTGACCAGAGAAGAGAGCCTATACCCTCAAAAGAGTCATAAGACATCATTAGTCTTATTGACAAGAGCACAGGAAGCATGTATAGTATGTTATAAGGGTGTTGTCCAACTTGGATAATAAGGGTTGGTAAGAGTAAATTCATTGACACAGATGAACTCATTCATAATTTGGAATTGAATATTCTGGCTAATCAAAACCTCTACTCAATGATGGCCTGCAATTACTGAAGTCAATATATCTGAACTTCTCTCGCATCCTATGCAGTGAGTCCAAAGGTACAGAGACATAAATATAACGGAGTTGGTGTATGTACAAACTGCTAAGCTAATAAATACTTCCTGGGAACACACAAAGGATACATTCACTAAAGCATTTAAAGAGAGCATCCCATGTAATTTCTGAGAAAATTAGTGTGAAAGTCACTTGGCAGAAGAAAAAAAGGGGCAATATCTGGAGGGCAGAGCATTACAGACTAGATCAAGTAAGAAAGATGTGGCATGGGGTGATGGAGCTTAAGCAGAGTATGAAAGGTACCCATGTGAGTGTGGAACCTGACAGCCCAGTGTGGAATAACAAAATCCAAACAGGAAAGGAGGGGGTTCGTGCAGAGGATTGATCTAGAATGGGCTCCTGGAACTGGAGTGGTGTTGGAAGAGCTATCCATAATAGGACAGTTCCGCATGGGGACTCACAATCAAGGCTGAAGGGTAATTTAGCATGTCATGTTAGAGTCCAAAGATAATGGGAAAGCATCTGTGTGCAGTAAAAGAGATTTCCAGATGGAATCAGTAAGGAGAGTATTCATCCACAATATGTACCCTAAGAACAGAATGTCAGGTCTGAAGTGAAGTTAGGGCCATCCCCATGCTGGAACACAACTTAGAATATGAAGTTAGAGATGTGCAATGTGAGAAAGGCATTCACATAGAGACTTGGCCCAACACAAAATGCCATAGCCCACGTGGAATCAGAAGGGTTATCAGACTCATACTAGGTATCAGATTCTGAGCAAGATGAAGGGTGCATATGTGAAACAAAAGAGTAACGCAGAGCAAGGTGTCAGGGCCCAAGTAGAGTAGAAAAGGCATGAATGGAGGGTGGAGAATTGGGAACAATAGAGTGTCAAAGTCTAAGGAGAATGAGAAGAGAGCCAGTGAAGGGCAAGGACTTTCTGATGTGGGGTGTGATGAGCCCACCTGTAGGAAAATGACTTTCACTCATCCTGAGACAGAATGTTTGTACCCTAGCACAGTGAGGAAGTCTTCAGAGAAAGATTCCCTAGTATAAGTTTCAGAGCCCACATAAGAAGGGCAGCGTGGCATTTGAAGGGTCTGAGCAAGGAAAGGTTAGGCAGACATTTCTGCATGAGGATAACCTGGTGCGAAATATCAGAAGTCATGTGTAGTTATAAGGATAACCACATAGTGGAGGTGTTGAGGAGATAAGAAATAAGCAGCATCCGAGACTGAGTGGGACTGAATGAGAATCTTCACAAACATAGCCTACAATGGGGGTATCATCAAGAACGTCCAAGTGTCTGGGTGGTCTAACATTATGTGTCAAAATGAAAATATGTTGGAAGCATTTCCATAGGTGAAGGAGTGATGGATGATATGCTGATTAATTACAAACAAAAAGCCTAATGAGGTTTTTTATGTTAACTGAAATTTGGACTATCAGTGACAGAGAAGGGAGCTAGCTACCAAGATGATAAGGGAAAAACAGAATCTTGTAGTATTAGACTAGAATTGCATGGATGAATCAATGAAAATTCACATTTTTCAATATAACACACAGAATTAAAGTGGTTTATGTACACATATGTGCGTACACACACACACACACACACACACACACACACACACACACACACACACATGTTCCTGGCTCTGTCTGCTCAAAAGGGCTTGAAAAAAATGGCTTCCTGGTAACAACAATCGCAATTAGCACCTAGATTTTGATTGCTAAATATCATTCTCTGCCAAAAAGAAACTGGAGATCCTTGGACAAATGCCTAGTTACAGGAAAACAATCACAGTGCATTGTATATGAGTATGGATGGCATTGCCAACACTTAAAAATTAATTTTTTTAGAATTTTTATTTAGTCTTTGAAAATGTCATACACGTACACAATGTATCTTGATCATAACCATTCCTCACTTCCCCGTCCAATTCCCTTCAGGACTCAGTCACAGCTCCCTTCCAACTTCACATCCTCTCCTTAAAAGTTCTTCCTTTATATTATTTTTTCAATTTTTTTGAGGATTTCACACATGAATACTGCAGTTACATAGTATCCACCCCTTCCTCTCTCCCTTCCAACTAATCCTCTGTCATCCTTCCTAAATCCACTAGCTTTCCTACCTATTGAGTCCATTTAGTGTTGCGCAATGCACGTGCATCTGGGGCTGAACAGTCCAGATTAGATAACCTAACATGGGCTTTTCTGAAGAAGACTTTTTCCCTCTTCATCATCCATTGATGATTGAGGTTATCAACTAAGGAAGGGATTGTGAGACTTCCCCTGTCCACATTGGCACATTGACCTCTACAGTCAATTTGCAAGTGTCGTTTAAGGCAGTCATATTTTTGAGATTCCATGGGTTCAACTTCCCTGTCATATGTATATGACACTATCTCACAGCAGGTATCCTGGCCCTCTGGCTCTTTGGATCTTTGAGCCCCCTCTTCTGTGATTTTTCCCCCAAGCCATCACTTTCTCCCAGCATCCATCGACTGCCAGCAGCTCAGCTCTGGATTGGGACATCAGGAGTCCCTTTCCCTTCCATGCTAGAATTCGTTCATATTTATGTTTTAGTTTTGAGATTATAATGCTTTCATAGCATGCTGAAGTACACTTTCTGGATTGATTTATTAATTGATAGACAATTGGGCTGTTCTTAGTTGTTTGGATGTGGCTGCAGATTCTCCTCCTTATCCATGACTTCACTAGCACTGAGTTGTTAGCTAGGTTTCCAGACACAGACATGATTTCCCTCTTGCTGAGTGGATCTTAAGTCCAATTAGAGAGCTGTTGGTTAGCACCAAGGTAAGCAGGTTACTAAATGTACACTTGCAGTTTATAGATGTCAAAGCTGAGTAGAACTGGTTCCCTCCTTCCTTTGGAAGACTGCACAGCGCCTTCTTATACCATAAAAGCTAGTCCTCAGGGAGGGCACATTCACATCAGTTCCAGCTCAGGGGTCTCTGAGTCCTCTTTCTGAAGTATATGGTATCTTCAGCAATAGGGACTTACTTTCCACCTCTGAGGTGGGCAACCAAGGACAACAGCAATAGGCTGCATGTTCTAAGAGTCTCTTGGAGAACCCTGGTCAACAACTCAAAAGAGGGCTTCTCATGTTCTGTATAGGGGTTTTTTGTTAGATGGTCTTTGGCTCTTGAGGGGAGCAATGTCAGCATGAAAAAAGTTCATTAAGACTATATATGCCCAGCACTCGGGAGGCAGAGCCAGGTGATCTCTGTGAGTTCGAGGCCAGCCTGGTCTACCAATTGAGTTCCAGGAAAGGTGCAAAGCTACACAGAGAAACCCTGTCTCGAAAAACCAAAAAAAAAAAAAAAAAGACAATTTAAGTATATTTATATACTGAATTATGTGTATTGTGGGGATTTTTAAGGTAAATAGTTAACAGTATGATTCCGCATACATTTTTCAGATAGCCATATTGTTATTTTACCTTCCTCCTGCCTTCTTCTGTATTAGTTTGTTATAAAATGCTGACCAAAGCAACTTGGGGAGGAAAGGGGTTTAGTTTAGTTCATCATACAACATATAATCCATCACTGAGGGAAGTCAGGGAAGGGATGGAAGGCAGGGATCTGGTGCCAGGAACTGAAGCAAAAGCCATAAAGAAGTGCTCCTTAGTGGCTTGCTCTCCTTGGCCTGCTCAATCCAGAACATTTCACAGGGGTGGCACCATCTACAGTAGCCTACACCCTCCCACATAAATTATCAATCCAGAAAATACCCACAGGAAATGATATAATTACATTTTAATTTAAAAAAGTTTGTCCAACTAAGGAAAACAAAGAGAAATGTTCTATATACATGTCCACCAGCCAATGTGATAGAAACAGTTCCCTAATTGAGGTTCCCTCTTCCCAGGAAACCTTGTGTCAAGTTGGCAAATATTAACCAGCACACACATTAACGTGCACAACTTTCTTGTGTCAGCTAAAAAGACTAATTAAGTTAAACATTAAAAATTATGTTTAAAATAAAAGAACAGGAAAAGAGACCATATCTTGGCTAGAAGTTGGATGCACTGATGTAGTGGTTGCAGGCCAGATGGTCCATTACACCAACAAGGTGAGTCAGAAAATAAACAATAATTTGATATGTGTGGAATGTAAAATGGCTGGCTGCTGTTTCACCTTCCAAGTGTTCCACAAAATTTTCTTGTGGCTCACCCTAATAAGAAATATACAAAAAGGGCTGAGAATGTATCTCATTTTGTAGATGTTTGACTAAATATCTTATTAAGATAGGGATGTGAGAGAGAACAGACAAAACTAGGGAGCTTACCAAATAGAAGTTTGTAAGCATACAATGGCATGGTACATGTCTGGGAATTCTTATAAAATGAGATTAGGCCCCACACTTGTATCATCTACATACATAGTCACACAAATTAGTGAGTCTTTGAATGTTGAAGGTAACGTTTATAATATTTGATCATGCTCTGTGTTTGTCAACTTTCCATCAATATAATGAAATACAGGAGATGATCAACTTATTAAAGATAAAATATTACTTTGTCTCACAGTTTTTTAGATTCCAATCCATGATCAGTTGACTTCATTGCTTGGGCCTGTGGTGAGACAAGAAGTCCCAACAGAAACACATAGGAGAACAGACAAAAGAAAAGCAAGCTAAGAGTAAAGAAGCCTCTACAGCCTTCTTCAAGGGCAGAGCCCCTACTCCCAGTGAAACAAGGACCTCCTACTAGTCCCCACATCTTAAAGGTCCCACCACCTCCCAACAGCTCTAACCTGGGAGTAAAGCCTTTAACCCATGTGATTTGAGGACAATATCTAAATGCTATTTTGACCTATTTACTAGTGATATTGTAATGAAACCCACAGCAAAAACAATAGCTTTGGAGCAGGTTTTAGTAGGACAAACTGGTGTGCCACTTGAATCTATGACTCAGAAGGTCCAGTGCCACTCAAAATACCAGGCCAAGGACTAACAACAGGTAAACTGGTAAGTCCCGATAGAGAAATAGAATCACTGCAAAGATTACTGTGTCTTATGAGGAAGATCATACTTTCATCTGTTGATAACTATTCTTCATTAGACAATGGCTACTGGTTGACCATGGAACCCTGGTAGAGTTTGAAAACCTAATCATCAGACACAAAATAACATCCCATGTTTGCCTTCATGAACTGAATACCTTATCTATCAACACAAAAAACTGATTACAAAAAGCAGCATATAGAAGATGGAAGTAAAGAAGGAGGGTGAAAATATATTTAAAGCAACCCATTTGAGTCCCTGGAAGTTACTTTAAAAAGAAACAACAAATAAAGAATTTGTTTCAAGAAAACCTATTAAAACCTAGAACAGCAAGAATCTAGGCTGATTTAACCAGTACCCATTCCCTCCTTCCTCATTCCTCAGAAGGGTTTGAGGAAAGCTCTGGGGCCAAGAGGAGGGTCACTCTCACTCCCAAGCATAAAATCAAGCTTATGCCAGGCGGTGGTGGCACACACCTCTAATCCCAGCACTTGGGAGGCAGAGCCAGGTGGATCTCTGTGAGTTTGAGGCCAGCCTGGTCTACAGAGTGAGTTCCAGGAAAGGTACCAAAGCTACACAGAGAAACCCTGTCTCAAAAAAAAATCAAGATTAAGGCATCTTATTAGGAAATTCAGGTCACCAGCTTTTTCCATGCCCTCATGTAAAACAAAATATCTAGTGAATACTACTAAAAAGTTGCAGTTCCCTGCTTTCCACGTACTGCCAGCTACCAAGACAGAGGCACTATACTAGTTAGACCAAGTGTTCAAAGATCAAAATTGCCTCCCTCTTGGTCATTTGAAAAAACGAACACTTTATGTTAGGAGAGACGGAACATATCCAGTAGTCAGAGAAAAATCTCAGAGATCTGCTGTGGGATGTTCAGTATGTCAAATGTGTTGCTCTGATTGGTTAAAATAAATAAAATGCTGATTGGCCAGTAGCCAGGCAGGAAGGATAGGGTAGGCAGGACAAGGAAGGGGAGACGGCTGGAAACAGGAAGTCTGAGGAGGGAGATACTGCCAGCCGCTGCCACCATGACAAGATGTAAGGTACTGGTAAGCCACAAGCCACGTGGCAAAGTATAGATTTATAGAAATGGTTGATTTAAGATAGAAGAAGTTGTAGGCAGAGTTTTCCTGATAGCTCAGTCGGTAGAGCATGAGACTCTTAATCTCAGGGTTGTGGGTTCGTGCCCCACGTTGGGCGCCATTTGTAGGCAGAGTTTTCCTGACTGACCCACAGTCAAGACAAATCTCTCTTACCTGCCAGGCCCATAGACGCTCAGAACCAACCAAGTAAACACACAGACACTTACATTGTTTACAAACTGTATGGCCATGGCAGGCTTCTTGTTATCTACTTTTTCTATCTTAAATTAACCCATTTCTATTAATCTCTTCTTTGCCAGGTGACTCGTATCTTACCATTACCTTACATCCTTCTTGTCATGGAGGTGGTTGGTGGTGTCTGTTTGCCCCAACCTTCCACCTCCCAGAATTATCTTTTCTCTTGTCCCTCCTATACTTCCTGCCTGGCCACTGGCCAATCAGAATTTTATTTACACAGAGCAATATCCACAGCAAGAAGTAGATAACAAGAAGCCTGCCACAGCCATACAGTTTCTAAGCAATATAAGTTTCTGTGTGTTTACTTGGTTGGGTCTGAGCGACTATGGGACTGACGGGTGAGAGAGATTTGTCCTGACTGTGGGCCAGGAAGAAAAACTCCAACTCCAAATGGTGCCCAACGTGGCTACCCACTACAGAGATCTTTTTTCTTGGAAAAGGGCAGCTTGTAAGAACACAACTCTAAAGTTCTCTTGTAAGAATTAACATTATTGGAAACGTTTTTGTGGGTGAAGTCAATCCTAAGGGTACTCTCCAAAACAATGGATATATTTGTAGTAAGCTAAAACCTCTATAAGAGCAACAAGCTAAATTGTAGGCCAGCTAATTTCCCACAGAGAACCAGGGAAATATAAAGCTAAGCTAAGACCCTCCTGGCATCAAACCAAACCTCCAATAGGAGTCTCAAAATTATCCCTGTAAGATGCTCAGCTTTAATTGGATTCAGCTGTGAAACAATGTAAACCACAGGGTATTCTCTAAAACAATAGAGCAATTAGGCAGCAATCGGAGGAGCCTAACATCTGGGTGTGATAGTAAGAGTGAGGGTAGACCATTCAACAGCCAGATGAGCCAGGAAGATGGATCAAAGACAACCCTGTTGAGGACAGTCATTCAACAGAGACAGTGGGCATACTAGAAGCTAACCTCAAACAGCACCAACAACGACTTCAGACAGCGTGGAAAAATATTCGACTAACATAGTCTAGCCAAGTGCCTACATAAATAAATAAGAAAACAACAAAACAAGCCACATGTGGAGGAGAAATCAGTATCTGCGCTTACTACTGCATATTACCCAAAACATGACTCCCCAAAGCCCTCCCAGTGATAATGATCCTCCAGCTGCCTGTCATTGCCAAAGCCCCATTAGGGGAACCCCAACCACTTGCCAGAGACGCCCCCAGCTGCAACTCTCCATGTTGGGGGAAGAAAGACCCAGACAGGTAACTCTGGCCTCCTTGCCCCGGCCTTTCTGGGCGTTCCTAGAACCGTGCTGCCAATCCCCTCTCTTTTCCTCTGGGGTCTGGACTCCTCAAAGCTTCACCTGAAGCCCCTCTAGGATCCTGTGCTTCTTCCTTTCTGCCCATCTCTCCTAGCCAATCTCCTAAAGTCCCAGATGCCGGCCTCTGGTGCCCTGTGCCTCTCCTCCCAGCTCTCCTCTGAAAGTGATTCACTAAAGCCCCACTTGCTGCTTGTCCCGGCCCCTCCTGCTGCCCACAAGGCAAAAAACCTGAAAACCCTGGTAATGAGCTTGCATCTCCTCCTTCCAGCCTCTTTTTGCTCAGGAATTCCCAAACCTCCCACCCTCACCTTTCCTGGACCTTGCTAACAAACTCCTTTTCTCTTGGTCCCTCGCCGCATAGTAAATGCCCCTCCCCCACGCAAAGCTCTGCTGTCTACTTGCCGGGAACCCTGCAGCTGCCCCACGTGGCCCAGAAACCAGTCCTCAAAACCAGCGGAAACTTGCTCCAGGCACTGCAGTGTCCAGAAGGTAACTGATAATCAGAAAAGACTTGGGATAGAGCCTGCAGCTCTCAACACCAGACCCACCGAGGAAAACAACATCTCAACCATAGAATGGTTAGTCGACTATACAAGCCTCCACTGAAATGAGAAAGGTGACTTCACAAAAAAGGAAGGGGGAGGGAACTAAGAAACTAACTCCAGAGGTGCAATCCCAGCATAGAAACAAAAGCAACAAGAAAAACCAGGGCATGTCTCCTCTAAAAATTAGTAATTTCATAGTAATATCCGCTAATGAAAATTACCTGGGAGAACTTCCAGATGAAGAATGATTATAATTATGTGTTCCAACGACTGCAAAAAGACATGAATATAATCCAAGAGAGCAAACACAATGGCATGAATGAAGTAAGGAAGTCAATCTAAGACAAGAAAACTGAATTCAACAAAGAGATAGAATTGCTGAAGAAAAGCCAAACTGAAATGAAGCTGGAAACGAAAACCTCACCAATAGAATGGATCATGTGGTAACAGAATGTCAAGGCTGAAGACAAAGCAGAGAAATTGGATCACTGAGTAAAAGTCAATGAGAAATATGTGTGTGTGTGTGTGTATGTATGCATGTATGTATATGTGTATGTATATATGTATGTGTATGTATATGTATGTATGTAAATATATGTATATGTATATATGTGTGTGTGTGTGTGTGTGTGTGTGTGTGTATGTATATGGAGCATGGGGAGTTTGAAGACACCATGAAAAGATCTAACCCCTGAATTATTTGCACAGAATGAGAAGAACAACATAGCAAAGTCATAGAGAATATTTTTCAGGAAAATCATGAAAGAAAATTACCCAAACCTAGAGAAAGAGATGCCTGTCTAGATATGAGTCCTACAGTACACCAAATAGACAAGACCAGAAGAAAATCTCCATGACATATTGTAATTAAAACATTAAAAATGTATAATAACAAATCATTGAAAAATATGCCATAAGTTTGAAAGAGAGCAAGGAAAGATACATGGGAGAGTTTGGAGGGAGGAAAGGGAAAAGGGATGACATAATTATAGTATAATCCCCCAAATAAAAGAAATATGTTTAGAGTACTGAAAAGAGCTGCCACACTGAGCCAGGACTCGTGTTAGTGCATCACTCAGCCTTCGTCAGAGATGTTTCTAGCAACAGACGGTACTAAACATGAGGACTCTCAAGTGGACAACACACAGGGACTAAGAGACTTTGAAGCACTCAGGCCTAAACAGGAGGGCCTAACAACCCCTTCCTTTGAAGTCTCAGGGATCTACATGGAAGAGGAGGCAAAAAACTTGTGGAGCCAGAGGTGATGGCTGACTCCCAGGAAACAGTATATTCCAGACACAACAGAGCTGATACACATGTGAACTCCCAGAGACTGTGACAGCATGCAAAGCGCCTGCATGAGTTCAAGCCAGCATGGAAGAGGGAAAGGGAACACAAAGTACCACCCCTTACCAAGAAACTATCATTTATACCCCCCTCGAAAGGAGAAAATCCATTTTCTCCAGTAAAGTGGCACTGGGTTGACCATACTCCAGGGCAGGCTCCCTGCCCAAGAGTAGTAGTGGGCTAACACAAAACAGATTATATGTGTTTTGTGTGCTTTTTGTTTATTTTTGTTTGCTTGCTTGTTTTGTTATTGGGTTTTTGTTTCTTTTGCTTTCTACTTTTTGGGGTTTTCTTTTCTTTTTGAGAGAGAGAAAAAGAAAATGAAGTTTGTTGGGTAGAAAATTGAAGAACTTGATGATGCAAAAATATGATCAAAATATATTGTATGAAAAGTAAGTTTTTAATTTTTAAAAGGGCATTGGAAATTGCAGGACAGAAAGAACAAGTCACTTATAAAGCAAGCCTATCTAGGGGAAAATAAGCCTGATTTTTTTTTTTTACAGAAATGTTCAAAGCCAGAAGGGCCTGGGTAGATGTATTGCAAGTTCTGAAAGACCACAACTGTCAATCCAGAATATTATACCCCCCAAAGTCATCTAATTAAAGGAGAAAGAGAAAAGTTTTGTCATGATAAAAACAGACTAAAGGAACTTATGATCACTAAGCCAGCTCTACATAGGATCCTGTAAGGAAACCTTTAATCTAAAGAGAAGGATAAACAAACACACTGAAGAGGACATGGCAATAAGTAAGCAATATCAAAATAGTTAGTTGAGAGAGGTTTAAGAAAATACCCCAAAATGACAGAAATTAATAGATATTTTTCAATAATGACTTTAAACAGCAATGGACTAAATTCTCCACTAAAGAGACACCTACTATCAGATTGGATTAGAATACAAGATCCATCTTTCTGCTGCCTCCAAAACTTATACCTTGCCACTAAAATATACCACCTAAGGTAAAAGGATGAAAAAACCTATTCCAAGCAAACGTAACCAAAAAGTAGGCAGGCATAGCTTTTTTAGTATCTGACAAAATTAGTCAAAAGAGATAAAGAGGGTCACTTCACACTCATTAGAGGAACACTCCACAAAGAGAACACTACAATTCTAAACAAATATTTACCAAACATTTGTACCTGATTTCATTAAAAAAAAAATACCACTAGATCTAAAACCACATTTAATCCCAATACAGTGATGGTAGGTGAATTCAGTAGCCCACTTGGATCAATAGACAGGTCATCCAAACAAAAACTAAACAGAGTATCATTGGAGTTTGTGGTGATTTGACTAGCTTTGTTGGAGGAAGTGTGTCACTTTAGAGGCAGGCTTTGAGGTCTCCTCTGTGCAAGCTATGACCAGTGTGACACACGGTCTCCTTCTGCTGCCTGCAGGTCAAGATGGAGAACTCTCAGCTCCTTCTCCAGCACCATGTCTGCCTGCATGCCACTATGCTTTCTGTCATGACATAATGGACTAAGCCTCTGAACTGTAAGCCTGCCCCAATTAAATGTTTTCCTTTATAAGACTTTATCACAAAACAAAATCGTGGAGTTGAAAGTACAATATCAGATTTAAAAAATAAAATTCACTAAGAGACTGTAGAGAGTCCAGCCCTAAATGGGACATATACTGAAACCATTCCTCCAAAAACCTTGGGGATCATTGTGGAAGAAGGACAGAAACAGTGTAAGAGCTAGAAGTAGTGAGTACCAGAAAACAGTGTCTGCTACACACAGTGAGGCAGCTGTATATACTAGCTGACAGCGGTGTGGCAGTCTCTGCGAGCTCATATGCACATCAGCCTTATTGTGTCTAGAAGATACTCTTTCCTTGGGGTCATTAATCACCTCTGGCCTTGAGAATTTCACTGCTATTTGTGACACCTAGAAGACATCATCTATCATAGTTTGATTATATAATATCCTTTTCCTCCCAAAAATCTTATGTGTTCGAAGCTTGTCTCCTTCTGATACTACTGAGAAGTGATGAGATCAACTTTACTCCATTAAGCATTTCTTGTAAGAGTGCTCTTCTGTGATTAAAACCTTCAGCTTTTGTTTACCTAGAAAGGTTTTCATTTTCTCCTTCATTTCTGAAGGACAGTTTCCCCAGACATAGTACTCTTTTTATTTTAACTTTGTTGAGACAGAGTGTCTCATAGCCCAGGATGGCCTCAAAACCCCTATGCTGCTAAGGATGACCTTGAATTTCTGGTCCTTCGGCTTCCATTTAACTGAGTGCTGGAATTACAGACATGTACTACTATGCCCTGTTTTCTGTGGTGCGGAGTATAGGGAACCCAGGGCTTAGCACATGCTAGGAAAGTACTCTACCTGCTGAGCTATCCCCCTAGGCCCCAGATACAGTACTTTCAGATAGTTGTCTTTCTCGTAGCATTAATTCTACTACCTTCTATGCTGCAGAGATTCTCTTGAGAAAACTGCAAGTGATCTCGTGGTAACTCAATTGTATGTAATGAGTCCTTTTTCTCTTGCTGCTTTGAAGGTTCTCTGTGACTTTTGATGGTATGATTATTATGCCTCCGTGTAGCTAGTAGAGTTGAAATTGCTTGAGATTCCTGAAGAGTGTGTGTGTGTGTGTGTGTGTGTGTGTGTGTGTGTGTGTGTTTTCAGATGTAAGTAGTTTTCAGCTATTTGATCCTCAAAGAGCCTCTCTGTTCCCATCTCTTTTTTCTTCTCTTTCTAGTTCTTACATAATATATAAGTTGATATATGTGATTCATGATTGGTCGCTTAGGTTCACTTTTCTTCATTATTTTCTTTTTCTTTTCTCTTCTGCCTAGGCAATTTAGAGTGTCCTAATCCTCAAATTCACTGATTCTTTTCTATGCCCAATGCAGACTGGTGTTGGAAGCCTATAGTGGGTTTTTTTCTGTTTAGCTTATGATAATAGTTTTGAAATTCATGAATCTTGGTTGTTTAATGGTCTGTTTTCAGATTTTAACTTGTTCTCACGATCAGTAATCATCTTTATTTCTTTGCATGCCTTGTTATCTTCTGAGGATTTGGCATTCATAAATAAATAAATCAGCTCCATCCCCTAGTCTTTCCAGTCTAGAAAGACTCCAATATGTCTAACTAGAGATTAAAGACCTCTCAATTTCTTCCCTAGGGATTTGTTTGTTTGTTTATTCCTGGTCTCCTACATATAATCTTTGTGCTCCTCTGCTCACAATTTCCCCCTCGTGTCTGCCTGTAGTAGTGCATCGTGCCTCGTGCTCTAATAACACGTGGTACTGGAGTGCCACCTAGTATCTATCTGTGGTACTGCATACCATAATGTAAACATCTGACTTGGCACTTAGTGTTATTAGGATTTTAGCTCTAGAAAACACTGTCTTGGACAGCTCCTCCCAAAACTAGAATATTGGATACTTCTTCCAAGTGTCTTTGCCTACTTAGATAGAACTAAACAGCTGAGAGTTCCCAACTGCATCTGCTATTCTGAGAGGTGAGGCTCTAAGGAGTATTACAAATTTTCCTACCAGCCTTTGAAGTATCTGTCTTCCCATTTTATGACTTCTTAAGAGGCAACCGGGTCATGCATTGCTGTTAAGTCAATGTCTCCATGGGGCAACTGGAGTCTGGGGTCTCCTATTCTGCCTTCTTCCTAATGTTAGGCCTGTCTCTCTCTCTCTCCCTCCCTGCCCCCCTCTCCTGTACCACCAGGTCTCTCATATATATCCCATACTGACCTAGAATTTGCTATGTACTCAAGGGCAGATGAACATATAGTTCTGTCTCCACTTCTCAAGTGCTGGGATTACAGGTGTGTGCCACCACATATGGCTGCTTTCTCTATTTTATTTATTCTGTAATTCAAACAGTATACAATTCATCCCTTAAAGTTTACAAGTCCATGGTTTTTGATATATTCACAAATATGGGCAACCAGCAGTACAGTCAATTTTGGGACATTTTTGTCACTACCATCCTATCTACTTCCATTCTCTCACTTCCATCCTCTCAACAACTGACAACCAGTAATTTGCCCCATGTCTATACACAATTTCTCTTTTCAGGTGGTTTCATAATTGAAATTATGTCATGCATTTTCTTTGCTGGTCTCTTTAATTAGCATCATGCTCTCAAGGTCCATATATGCTGTTATATATCAGATCTTCTTTTTTATAGCAAAATGATACTACATCTTATGATTATACCACATACATAGAAAAAAGCCTACCATTGTCTCAAGTGACCATATGAAACAATATTCAGTGAAATAATAGCAATTTGAACTCAGTACTGTATAAAAAGTACTTTATATAGGCTAAATTTCTTCTAACTGTGCAGGATTGCTTCAATATTTGAAAATCAACCAATACAATGTATTTTATACTGACAGACTAATGGAAAAACACTCATGCTATCAATTCACACTAAAAATATTTGACAATTTAATACTTATGTAATTATTGGACTGTTTTTACAAGTGTCAAAAAGATGGGAACAGAAGGGAACTAATATCATGTTAGGGATTTTTCATTTATATCCACAATGAATATTGGTCTTCAGTTTGTTTTTGTAAGGTATTTAGTGTATGTTTTTAAAAAATTGTTAAATTTTTTCACGCAACACATTTTGATCATATTCTTTGGTGAATAGAATGTTAAAATAATACTAGTCTCAGAAAATAAAGAGGAAAGTTTTCCTCATGTTTAGGAAGGGTTTATGTGAAATTGATCTCAATTCTTCTTTAAATAATTAGTAGGATTCATCTGAAAAATGATCTGGTCCTGGATTTCTCCTATCAGGAGTATGTTTATTGAGATACAATTCGTATATAATAAACACCCAAACTTATAGTATATAATCGTGAACTGGTGGAGTATTAGAATTATGTAATCACCACCACAACCAATTTTAGAACATATTACTCACATCTGAAAGGAAATCCATACCATCTAGTGTTGTTCCCTTGCCCACCCTACTCTGAGCTTTGTAACTGGTAAGCTTTTCTCTCTCTGGGAATTTGTCTATGGTGAATGTTTCATATAAATGGAAACACAGGCTATATGGTCCCCCAGGACTGTTTTTTTTTTTCATGTAGCATAATGTTGATAAGTGTATCTATGTTGTAGATCAGTGCTCCACTGATTTTAATAACTAAATCATATTCCTTGGGCTGGTCAGATGGCACAGAGGTTAAGAGCACTAACTGCTCTTCCAGAGGACCCAGGTTCAATTCTCAGCACCCACCTGGTAGTTTACAACCATCTATAACTCCAGTTCCAGGGGATCCAGCACCCTCACACAGACATACTTGTAGGCAAAACACTAATGTACACAAAAATAAAAATAAATTAAAAATAATTTTCCTTTGTATAGATATGTCACATTTCCTCAATTATCAGTTGATGGACATTTAGGTCATTGTGAGGGCTGTGATAAGCATTCACATACAAGTTTTATGTGAGTACATACTTTCAGTTTTTGAATACATAGCTGAGTGACATCACCACTTTTATGTTCAATAATTTATGGTTCTGCTGTAAAAGAATTACACACCATTTTACACTCCCCCAACAATGTGTGAAGGTTCCAGTTTCTCCCTCTCCTTACAACACTTAAACTTGCAGCTGACCATCTTTTTATAATTATTATTATAGCCATACTAGAGCATGAGAAATGGTATCTCATGGTGGTTTTGATTTTCTCTAAAAACTGATGATGCTAAGCACTTTCTCAAGTGCTCATTGATAATCTGTACATTTTGCTTTGAGAAATGTTTGTTCAAATCCTTTATTTTTAAGTTGGCTCATTGACCTGGGTGTGATGGCACATGCCTGTAATCACAGAACTTGGGAGGTGGAGGCAGGAGGGTGAGGAGTTCAAGGCCATTTGTTGTGGAATAGTACTTTAACTATGTAAAGACTTACATTTGTTTATGTTGTGGAATATTAATTTAACTGTGAAAGATGTGTTGTATTTGTTTTTGCTGCATTTGTTTAATGATGTGAAGATGTGTTGCTTTGCCTGCCTAAGGCACCTGATTGGTCTAATAAAAAGCTGAACAGCCAATAGTTAGGGAGTAGAGGGATAGGCAGGGCTGGCTGGCAGCCAGAGAAAGTAAGTAGGAAGAGGAACCTAGGCTCAAGAGAGAAGAGAGAACAAGGGAGAAAGAGAAGGTAATGCCCGGGACCAGCCAGCCAGGCAGCTGCCAGACAGCCAGACATGGAAGAAGCAGGAAAATTAGGATATATGGAATGAAAGAAAGGTACGAAACCCTGAGACAAAATGTAGATGAAGGGAAATGGATTAAAATAAGTTATAAGAGCTAATGGGACAGGCATAAGGTAAGGTTGAGCATTCATAACTAATATTAAGTCTCTGTGTCATGATTTGGGAGGTGGTTGGTGGCCCAAAAGAAAACTGGTTACAGCCATCTTTTGTTAACAAAAGCCAGCCTGACCTACACAAGACCCTCTCGGAATAAATTATTTACGTGTTTGTTTCTAGATATGAGGCCATTATTCATTCTTGATAATACACCTTTATCCACTAGGTAATGCAAGCATTTTCTCCCATTCTCCGGTTTTTTCACTTCATTGACAGTGCCATTTGAAGCAGAAGGCTTTTTATTTTATTTTGCTTTTTGATGAAACATCTATATTTGTATTTGATTCAAATACAAAAAGGTGCTTAATTATATTTTCAACTAATAATTCAATAGATCCAGCCCTTACATGTAAGTCTTCAATGCATTTTGAGTATGACATGAGGTTGTGAACCAATTATTCCAGCAAAATTTGTTAACAAGACTAAATATTTTACTATTGAATTGCTTTAACAATTTGTCTTGACAGATTTGTTGAAAATCAAATGACCACAGATATATGATTGTATGGGTTTAATATAAGATTGTATGGGTTTACTTCTGGATATTCAATTCTATCTTAGTCATCTATGTAACTGTATGTGTGTGCCTCTCTCTATATGTATCTCTCTATGTATATCTCTGTGTATCTGTCTCTGTGTTTCTGTTCTCTCTCTCTCTCTCTCTCTCTCTCTCTCTCTCTCTCTCATCTCTCATCTCTCATCTCTCATCTCATGTATCACTGGCTGGCCAGAATTTACTATATAACTGAAGGTAACTCTCAACTTCTTGTCCTCCCAACTGCTGAGATTACAAGTATTCCCTATCACACCCATTTTGGTGTGGTGGTGGGACTGAACTCAGGGCTTCATCCATGCTAGGAAATCACTCTTCAAAATGACATACATCCCTATCCACTATGTACTGTCTTTATTTCAGTAGCACACTGCCTTGATTACTATAGGTTTCTAGTGGGTAACTAAATCAGGAACACAAGGACTAAAACTTTGTTGCTCTTTATCAAAGTTGTTTTGGCTGTTTTGGTTCTCTTAAATTTCCATATGATTTAGGATTGTCTTGTCAAAATGGGCAAGTAGGAAAGCATATGAAATTTTAGTAGAGATTGTACTAAATCTGTAAGTAGAGATAGCTGTGTTTATTTCCTTCCAATCTGGGTGTTTTTGTTTCTTTGTCTAGCCTAACTGCCCGGGCTTGACCCTCCAGCACAATGTTGAATAGAAATTGTAAAACAGACATCCTTATTTCTTCCTGCTTGCAGACAGATTTCTATTACTCACTGCTGTACGTGAGGTTAGTTGTGGGGTTTTCATACACATTCTTTATCAGATTGAGGAAATGCCTTTCCTGTACCTATTTTGTTGTCCTTACCATGAAAGTGTGTTTGGAGTTTTTGAAGTATCTTTTCTCCATCTATTAAAATAATCTTATGTGTTTTCTAATTTATCAATACATTACATTAGAGTAGTTGATATGTGGACTAACTGCACTCCTGAGACTAACACCGTTTTTCATGTGTATAATCTTTTGCCAGACTCCATTTGATAGTATTTTTGCTGTAGTATTTTGTGTCTATCTTCCTAAGGGGCTTGTAGGGTTTTTTTTCTTGCATATCTTTGTTTTGATATTAGTGCAACACTGCCTTCTATAATGAGTTGGGAAGCATTCCCTCTTCTAATTTCTAAGAGGAATGTAATCTATGCTAGTTCCTTAAGTGTCTGCTAGAATGTATCAGGGAAGCCATGTGAGCCTGAGTTCTCTGTGAAAGGACTATTACCAATGTAATCTCTTTACTATTATAGCTCTATTAAGATTCTCATTTCTTTCATGGTAGCTTTTGGTAGCACATACTTTTCTAGGAATTTGTCTGTGTCTCATAAAATACCTAATTCACCAGGTTAAATTAGTTTCCAGCTGGGCATTGGTGGCGCATGCTTTTAATCCCAGCACTCTGGAGGCAGAGGCAGGTGGATCTCGATGAGTTCAAGGCCAGCCTGGGCTACAGAATGAGTTCCAGGAAAGGTTCAAAGCTACACAGAAAAACCAAAAAAAAAAAAAAATGGTTTCAAATACTGTCCTATAGTTTTTAGCACAGTTTTTCTCCATCTCTGTGAACCCCCCCTCGCAGTGTTTTTCTTCCTCATCCTCAAAGACTGACTGTTCACCACTGTAAAAAGAAAGCTTAGAGATGAGGGGGACCAGAAAGCTGTAACAGCATTGGCCCTGTTTTATGTGTGAGGTCCAGACTGATCACAGGAACATTTGGTGCTAATCCTTGTGAGAAGCAGTACCATGGTAAGTAAGCAATCTTATAGCAAACAGCCTAGCCATACAAGTTCAGAAATGTGGCATAGATCTGAATATGGTGATGGCCACAAGGTGTCTGACATTGCAGATGCCAGAAGATGCAGATGGCATCTCTAGTAGCTTGAATTGCAACCACTTCAGCACATTTTAGGCAAAAGTTCTAGTAGAGGCCATACCATCCTCCTGGGTGGGAGAGGCATGGAAGCACATCCTCATGAGAAAGACTTCTATGTCTCAATTCTAGTGTTTTATAATGGCTCTTTCTTCTTTCCTGTGGTACACTGGGACACATTGCTGAGGGACATCTTGGTCAGTTACCAGTGTAAAAAAAAAAACCTGTTGCCAACCAGATTGTTGGTTATTCACACACATAGGTCCTTCATTAAGCAAAAGGAGATGAGTTTTTTAAGTATACTAAGAGTTTCTCAAAGGCTATAATGCTTGTAGAAATGGCAATTCCTTTTTAAATGTTTATTTTTATACGCATGGGTGTTTTACTTACATGTATGTCTGGGCACCACATGCTTACATTGCCAATGAAGGCCAGAAGAAGGCATCAGATCTACTAGACCTGGAGTTACAGATGGTTGTTAGGCACCGTGTAGATGAGAATAAAACCTGGGTCCTTTGGAAAAGTAGCCAGTACTCATAACCACTAAGCCATCACTCTAGATCTGCAAATGGCAATTCTTTGTGAGCAATTTAAGTATGATATTGCCTCTACTACACAATACCAGATCATTGCATCAACTCCTCAGCCTGGGTTCCCATCAATTGCAGTCTTAGTGTTCATAAAGATGATACCATTGCTGGGCAGTGGTGGTGCACGCCTTTAATCCCAGCACTCGGGAGGCAGAGGCAGGCGGATCTCTGTGAGTTTGAGGTCAGCCTGGTCTACAGAGCGAGTTCCAGGAAAGGTGCAAAGCTGCACAGAGAAACCCTGTCTCAGGGGGAAAAAAAAGATGATACTGTGGCAGCTAAACTTCACCCTACCACTGTTCATGGAGCCTTCACTTCTTGACAGATGTCATCTAACTTCAGTGACTCTGCCATGTTGGCCAGACTGTGGAGGCCTGGGAACAGACCTTTAGGCTGCAAGAAGGCTTTAGAGTAAACTAGGAACTCAGAGCTAGCTCCAGCTCAGCTCCTCGGTAGGCATGCAGATGCTCAGATTAGGAATATCTTTAAGCTGTAGCCTGGTGATGGTCCAGGCATGGGTGATGGGCACAATAGAAGAAGTAAGAGATTGAGGAGTACACAGCAAGAACTTTTCCTACATTTGTGGCCCTGTAAACCCAGTGCTTACTCTTAAACTTGATTATGTCCTGATGTCCAACTTAGGTATTGCACCAGGATCTGGAGTAAGCCTGGGGGCCTCAGGAACTTTGCCAAAACCACACAGAAAAGCAGGAACTTCCTTCATTAAGACCCAGAAGTTCCACAAAGCCATACCTGACACCTTCCTGAAACACGTGTCCCTGGACATTGACTCCGCTCCCATCATGGCCCGCAACACTGGCATCATTTGTACCTTTGGTCCTGCTTCCCGATCTGTGGAGATGCTGAAGGATATGATCAAGTCTGGAATGAATGTGGCTCATCTGAATTTCTCTCATGGAATTTGTGACTACCATGCAGAAACCATCAAGAATGTGCACGCAGCCACAGAAAGCTTCACATCTGCCCCCATTCTCTTCTGGCCCATTGCTGTGGCTCCTGATACAAAGGGACCTGAGCTCCAGACTGGACTCATCAAGGGCAGCAGCCCTGCAGGAGTGGAGCTGAAGAAGGGAGCCACCCTGAACAATGCCTACATGGAAAAGGGCTGGACCCTAAGAACAACTGAAAGGTGGTGGAGATGGGCAGCAAGATCTACATGGATGACAGGATCATTTCACTGCAGGTGAAGGAGAAGGATGCTGCCAGAGGTGGAAAATGGTGGCTCCTTGGGTAGCAAGAAGGAGGTGAGCCTCCCTGCTGTGTCAGAAAAGGATCTAAAGTTTGAAGTGGAGCAGGATGTAGACACAGTGTTTGCATCTTCATTTGCAAGGAAGCTGATATACATGAGGTTAGGAAGGTGCTGGGAGAAGTGTAAGAACATCAAGATCACCAGCAAAACTGAGACCCTGAAGATCCACAGGTTCGATGAGATTTTGGAGGCCAGTGGTGGGATCATGGTAGCTTGTGGTGACCTAGGCATTGAGATTCCTGCAGAGAAGGTCTTCCTGGCTCAGAAGATGATGATCAGACAATGCAACCAAGCTGGAAAGCCTGTCCTCTATGCCACACAGATGCTGGAGAGCATGATCAAAAAACCCTGCCCCACCTGTGCCAAGGGCAATAATGGGGCCAATGAAGTCCTGGATGGAGCAAACTGCATTATATTGTCACAAGAAACAGCCAACGAGGACTACCTTCTGGAGACTGTTAGCATGCAGCACCTGATTGCCCATGAGGCAGAGGCTGCCATCTACTACTTACAGTTATTGGAGGAACTCTGCCATCTGGTGCCACAGAAGCTGCCTTGGTAGGCACTGTGGAGGTTTCTTTCAAGGGCTGTAGCTGGGCCATTAGTGTGCTCACCAGGTGGCCAGGTAACGCCCACGTGCTCCTATCATTGCTGTGATATGTAAGCCATCTATACTATGGCATCTTCCTTGCGCTGTGTAAGGATGCAGTACAAGATACCTGGGCTGAGGATGTAGACCTCCATGTGAACTTGGCCATGAATTTTGGCAAGGCCCGAGGCTTATTCAAGAAGAAAGATGTGGTCATTGTTCTAACTGGGTAACACCCTGGCTCTGGCTTCATCAACACCATGTGTGTGGTGCCTGGGCCTTGATAGTCCCCTGGAGCCCCTCTTCTAGCCCATGTCCCACCCCCTCCCCTACCCCATCCTTTAGGCCAGCAATGCTTGTAGTGCTCACTCTGTGCCATAGCTGGTGGGCTGGGATGCCTGGGAAAATTAATGCCTCTGAAAGGTGGACTAGAACTCAGCTGTCTGTCATATGGCCCTACCCGAACCAGGGATGAGGCCTGAGCCAGGGGTGAAGGAGGAATGCAGTATTGGATACCCTCTGACTTTATCGAGAAAAAGCAGCGACATCTCTATGTACTTTGCTCCTGTACAAAGTTGCTCAGAGAACTCCCAGCCCTGGCCTAGAGTCAGGAGACCACAAGAATGGGGGCCTAGGGCGTGGGGCCCAGGTTCCTGTGTGATAACCTTTGGCCCTGGCCCTGACTTGCTTCCCCAACAGCTTTGGCCTCCCCGGCTCCTCCTTGTTCACTCGTCAGCTGTCACTGCAGACACACTCCACTGTCCACCTTCCCCGCTACTGCTGCAGCATCTCCAGGCCTGTTGCTATAGTGCCCACCTGGATGTCAATAAACAGACGCTGAAAAAAACAAACAACAACAAACTAAATGCCCAAAGGTTTTTGTTTGCTTGCTTTTTGTTTTGGTTTTGGGTTTTCCAGACAAAGTTTCACTGTGTAGCTTTGGTTATCACTCTGTAGACCAGGCTGGCCTTGAACCAAAGCTTTATTTCAGCCATTTAATTATCATTCTGCATTGACTCTAGACCTTGGCTGTTTACCTAATACCCTGTTCCACCTTACTATGTGCAGTTAATTTCCTACATTACATCACTTTGAAAGGACCAAGCAGATGCCATAATAGGCTGCTCAGTCTTCTCTCAGAGATCAGGCATCAATTTCAGTTTCCTGAGACTGAGCAAGCAGTTTCTGGGAGGAACATGAACAAAAGACAATTAATCACTGATTCCCCTGCCAGTAGGGACAGGGAGATAGGATGAACCAAGCCAGGGCACTGAGCCAGCCCCCACAGTCAGTACATGCCAGGCCAGCCAGCCTCCATAGCAGATCAAGGACAAAGCCTGGGCCACTGAGTCATCCCCCACAGTCAGTACATGCTAGGCCAGCCAGCCTCTACAGCAGCTCAAAGACAAAGCCTGGGATGAGTCCAGGCCTGCCCAAAGATGGATAATTGTAACATCCAACTAACCCTAGCTAATTAAAAGTTACTACATGATTGCCACTCACATAAACCAAACCTGAGTCTGTTCCTATGTAGTCTGTAGATCCCAAGCCCTCTCCCCCCACTTACTTTACTCCCTATAAATACCCTGCCTCCTTGCTACTTGGGGTCTCTCCTGCTCTGCTGCTACATCAAATGGATAGAGAGTCCCGGGTTAACTCCTAACCGTAAAAATGCTCTTTGATTTTGTTTCAGATTTGGTCTCTTGGTGGTCTTTGGAGGACTCTGGGTACAACTCAAATTCTATAAATAAAATAATTCAATAAAAGTGCAGTACTTTGTTTAATGAAATGATGAAAGCAAGTGATACAATTTGTTTTGTTGGGAGGAGAAAAGTTCAATTTAAAATTATTCTCTCACAATTCCAACACACTTATAATGTTTTCGCTAAAAGTCTCTCCCATTATTCTAACTTATCCCCTATGTCCTTTTTGAAAAACTGGTAGTGCATAGGGAAAGTTACATATATTTTCCTTGCACTCACCTTTCTGGTAGCCCTAAATCACATTTGGCAGCAATCTACATCTCTGCTTATTCATAGATACGATTTTTTTTGCAAATTAGCTATAGTAGGAAGACTCTAATTACAGGCATGGATACAATATCCTAGCAAGGACAAGAAATAGCAATATGAACAGTCAATTATGGGTCCCACATTGTCAATCATGAATAAGGGTTCTAAATTTTTCATTATTTGAGAATTTCAACATTCATGTAAAGTGTTTTGATCAAATTCATCCCTTTCACTTCTTCAATTCCTTCCCTTCTCCCCCATCCTAACTTTGCTTTCTCAACTTCATGTGATTTTTGAACCCAATTAATGCTGTCAGCTTGTACATGGATATAGGGTCGCTTACTGGAGAATGGGTAGCCTCGCAGGGGTGGTATCCCTGAGGAAACTGACATTAACCCAGCAGCCATCAGTTCCCAGTGACTTTTCAGCTAGGGAGTGGAACATCATGAGCCCATCACTCATTTGTGTTGGGATTCTGTCTGGCTTGACAGTATTCAGTCTTGTGAGTGCTGTCACAGTCTCTGTGAGTTCAAGTGTGCACTGGAACCCATAGACCCTCCCAAACAATAGGGGTTATTGCCACTACTCTTGTTTTTACCATCCAGAAGTCGATGATAAGAGCTTATTGCTGAAGAAACCACATACTTGAGTCATGGGACATGGGGAACTCAAGCTGGTGCTGATCTGGAAGCTTCACTGCTATTGGTTATCCTTCATACTTCTGAAAGGTGCTATGCATACTACCAGGGGAGAAAAATAAACAATAGTCTAACCCAGCTGTGAGTCTGGTGAGCTACAAGAATGACTGGCCTGGCAAAATATGTTTACTGGTGCAATAGTGGTACAGTTACTGGAATAAACCAACCATTTTCCTCTTAGATTTAAAACCCACTCTATAAGATAGAATCCATGCCTGGTAGTGTTTACTAGGCCAAAAATCCATACATGGGTAGGTCATAGGCCCTAGGGAAGAACCCAATACTATTATTCTGGTGAACAGACATAGTAGTAAACTGTCCATACCTATAGATTCTTGCATCTCTCATTACAAAAGCTTATTTTGAGGGGTTTTGTTTTGTTTTGTTTTGTTTCTGTTTTTTCCTTATTTGCAGAGGCAGTTGACCAGACTGCAATGACAAAGCAGGTGGAGGGGCATCACCAGGGACTCTGGCACCCTCTTAACCTAAATGTTCCATATTTGAAAGTGCCCAGGCCCTAAGTGCAGGCCTAGAATCATCTTGTCCCACTGGAAATTTATTGTGCTGAGCCATAAGCTCCCTGTTTTGTTACTATCAGCTAGGTCAATAGGATGGATGACATCTCATTGACAGTGCCTCAGACATGGGCAGCTGTGTGAGCTGCCTCATCACTGTTTCTGGAATTGTTCTGATTTTAACTACATGCAAATCTGTGGCGTCCTTCCTGCCTCATCCCAGAAAATGAAATATAATATTTTTGACATTGTTTCCAGAATTTTAAAGTAAAAAAAGATGATACAATCCAAAATTCTCTTATTTCAGAACTTGACAATAGATTGTTTTAACATAGACTCAAGATCAAAATATCTTACCATCTAAGTTTAAATTGACTGTTGACTCCAATAGTAGAAAACCCCTTTCCACTTGAATTGGTTTTAATTCATCCACCATCTCTGGCTCTTACAGTTTTTCTCCCTCCTCTTAAGATCCCTGAAGCTTGAGGGGAGGAGATGATATAGTTGTCTTATTTAGGGCTGAGCATTCTGAAGTCTCTTACTCTTTGCATGTTGACCAGTTTCGGGTCTCTGTGTTAATTGCCATTTATTGTTAAAAAAAAAAAAAAAAAGCTTCTCTGATGAGGATTGAGAGATACACTGATCTATAGGTATGTGAATAAATAAGTCATTAGGAATCATTTTAAGCCAGGTGGTGGTGGCACACGCCTTTAATCCCAGCACTCGGGAGGCAGAGCCAGGCAGATTTCAGTGAGTTTGAGGCCAGCCTAGTCTACAGAGCAAGATCCAGGACAGGCACCAAAACTACATGGAGAAACCCTGTCTCGAAAAAAATTTTTTTGAAAAAGGAATCATTGTAATGTTGTGTACATTTAGCAGATAAGATATAGTAAACTCTTCCCTAGGACTTATGACCTATGTAGCCACAGGTGGTTGGCCTCATTGACAGTGCCAAATTTGGGTTCCATCTTATAGAACAAACCTGAAATCAAATCAGAAAGTTATTGCTTATTCCCATGACATTTGTGCCACTAGTGCACTACTGGATATATCTTGCCAGACAGGTCATTATTGTAGCTTGATGGGTTCACAGCTCAGAAAGATTTATGAGTATTTTCCTCCACTAGCATGCACAGCACCTTCCAGCACTATGAATGAAGCATCCAGTTGAGTATCAGATAGATTTCTCTATGTTCTATTTCTCAATTGTGAGTTCTCTTCAGCAGTAGAATCTTACCAGCAACTTCTGGTGGGTAACCAATGGCAATGGCAATAGTCGGTAATGTTTGTGGGGGTCTATGGGACCTCATTATCTAACACTCAAAAAAGGTAACCCATTCCTTGGAAATGGGATTTTTGTTTGGAAGCATATGGTGTCTAGTTTAAGTATTTTCCTCTTATTATATATTAACAACATTTAAATTCTTTATATGTGTGTGTGTATGCATATATTTTAGGAAGCTTCTGCAGTAGTAGGTTTCCAAATGGTTCTTTCAAAGGACCTTTACCATCAGTTATTCCTCCCCATAGTCTCGTCTCTCATATGCCCTCCAACCCCCTACAATTTAATACTTCCAGTTCCGTTACATATATATATATATATATATATGAGAGAGAGAGAGAGAGAGAGAGAGAGAGAGAGAGAGAGAGAGAAGGTGTCACTATATAGCTTTGGAGCCTGTCCTGAAACTGGCTCTGTAGACCAGGCTGGCCATGAACTCACAAAGATCCTCAAGCCTTTGCCTCCTGAGTGCTGGGATTAAGGGTGTGTGCCATCAGCCCAATCCTTTTCCCCTTCATAACACTATATTCTATTCTCCCTTCCTTGAAAGACTCCTTTCTTCCTCATGGCCCATTACTAGTTTCCTAAGCTCTATGGATTGTGATAACCACAAAGCAAAACTCTGCAGGAGGGGCTGCAGAGATTGCTGTTAAGAGCACTTGCTGATCTTTGCAGAAGACCCAGGTTCAGCTCCCAGCACCCACATGGTGGCTCACAACCATCTGTAACTCCAGTTCCAAGGGATCCAATACCTTCTTTTGACCTCCATGGACAGCAAACACACATGTGGTGCACATACATACATGGAAGAAAAAACACTTATACACATAAAAAATCTAAGAAAAATCTATAGTAAATAAATCAATAATACTAAGCAAGGAATCAAAATATAACACCCTAGGAAGTCACTTAGTCACAAAGAAAGACTGTAGGAGAGGGACAGATGAGCCACAGTAAAACCAGGAAACAAGTTGCAAAAGAATAGTGATAACAAACCTTACCTATTGTTGTGGAATAATCATTTTGTATGTGCTGGATGTGTATTACTCTCATTGGTTTAATAAAAAGCCAGCTGGCCAATAGCTAGGCAGGAAGAGACCACTGGGAAGAAAGAGGGCAGAGCCACCAGCCAGATGCAGAGGAAGCAGGAGATGAATGTGCTGTGCTGAAAAAATGTACTGCCATGTGGTAGAGCATAGATAAGAATTATAGGTTAGTTTAAGTTGAAAGAACTAGTTAGTAACAATCCTAAGCTATCAGCCAAGGATTTATAATTAATATGTTTCTCTGTGTGGTTATTTAGGAGCCAGTGGTCCTGACAAAACACTCTCCCTACAACCTATCAATAGTTTCATTAGTAGTAAGTGAATTAAAAATTACTGATACACATGGAATAATACAATGGATTAAAAAGCAAGACCCAAGTATGCAGTTACATAGAAGAAACTCACTTCACTTCTCAGGACACACACAGGTTGAGGCAAAAGTATGGAATAAGAGCCTAGAACATTCTCTGAAGAAGGAGGATTCTAGGAAATGAAATAGAGAAATATACACAGCTTGCATTGAGAACAAAATTAAGTAACAAGAAATAAAAATGTTAAAAATCAAAAGACCCAAATAAACAATTTTGGTAAACTGAACAACTTCTTGGAGTAACAGTAGGGATGAAACCTTCAATCTTACCAGAATTGTATTAATATCGCTGTAGAAGCAGTTGATAATACAACAGTGTAGAAAGTAGGATCAGTATTTTGGATTGATACCTCCAACCAGACACTGATCAGGATCTGTGTAAGCCACATGGTTCCTTATTTCTTACAGGCTCTGTTCCCTGAACTTTTTTCTCCCTGTCAGTCTCATTTTGACTGTTTACATACTTGCCTTTCCATATATTCTCTGAAGACAAACGTGGGATTTCCCTTACCTCTTACCTCATTGACTGTTGGAATTACAGACATGAGCCACCAGGTCCACTTTCTACAACCAATGTCTGTGAATGTGATTTTTATTCATGCATGAAATTAATGAATTTGAGGAAATTAAAACATGGATCAAACATGAATCAGTGTTGGAAATTTGGACTTCTATAACCAGTAAAAAAATCCAAGTGTGTTTACCCTTATAGATTTAAATGATATTGCTTGCTTCATTTAAGTATATCCCATCCGAAATTTGTGATGTCATCTACAAGATTGGCTAAGAACTCAGGATTTTCTTACAAAATTTTCAATCACATAGATCTTAATCACAGGTTCCATATTAGTTACTTTTCTATTGTTGTAATAAAACACCATGTCCAAGGTAACTTAGAGAAGGAAGAGTTTATTTAGGCTTATGGGTCCAGAGGTTTAAAATCTATGATGGTGGTGTAGAGAGACCGGGCAGCAGGCACTGGATGCTGACAGCAGAAGGAGAATTCTCACATCTTGAACCAGAAGCAAGAAGCAGAGCACCCTAGAAATGGTATGAGGATTTGGAAACCTCCAAGCTTGTCCCCAATAACATACGTCCTCTAGTAAGGCCACATCTCCCAAACCTACCCAAACAGCTCAGTTCCGTGAGGTGGGAACCAAGTTCAAACATTGGAGCCTGTGGGGAACAGTCTCATTCAAACTACCACATTCCCAAATTCTTCCATTCTCCATTAGGGGTAATTTTATCTTTTTAAAGTGCCCAAGTGACATTCTTCCCATATGTTTATTTCTATTGATGTAGAAATGCTTCTTTGTTAGTGTTTTTTCTACTTGTTAATATCACACCCATACCATTGCTAACTTAGCCTTCAGTCATAACAGCCGCAAGAGGATCAGACACTGCACTTTGTGTCTTCACTTCGCTATAAACTGATGACAAAAGAAGTGTCACACAGGAAATGTGATAATGATGAGAAGATTCTCAGTATGCAGGCACTGAGGTGAGAGTAATGACTGTGCAGCCTATACTTTGAATCTGAAGATAAAACAGCAAACATTTAGGACGAACCCCTTGCACACAGCTCCTCTTGTATAACTACTATAGTCAGTTTAGCTGCTGATGTGATAGTACTTATACATTTGCCACAGATGGTTGGTGATGCGGAACACATTTTGGCTGAGTGCCTCAATCTCTTCTTGGTGGTTTATTTCTGTGAGCCATCTACTCATCATCAAAAGATCATATGTTTTACATTATTTCCCTAAAATGGTAATGAAACTTATTGAGCCATCTAAATTTTCTGAGGAGGGAATAAAAGCAGAATTTAACAGTCTCTGGCACCAGAGAAACCATGCCACAGCTTCTTATTGTGGGACCTAACACAAGTTACTCAAATATTTTTTTTGAGACAGTGTCTCACTATGGAGACCAAGCTAGGCTCAAATCCATAATCTTCATGCCTCAGGCTCCCAAGTGCTGGGATTACCATAATGTGTAACTACAGTTGGCTACTTAAACGTGTCTATCCACAAAATGGGCCTGATAGGCAGCTGTCTAACATGGACCCTAAGATTTTTTTCTCCCATGCTTGATGTATTTGTCTGATCCTTCTTAAGGCCTCACACAATTATATTGGCTTTTACTTTCATGATTCTAATTAGTTGCACAACATAGTTGGTCTTTTTACAAAAACTATTCATATTTTGTGCATATGAGTGTTTTGTTTGTGTGTAAATGTATATACCACATGTATGCCTGGTGTCCACGGAGGTCAGAAAAGGGCATGTGATTCCAAAGATTTGGAATTCCAGGCCCCTTTGAGCTGCTGCTATGTGGGTGCTGAAAATGGAACCTTGGTTCTCTGCAAGAGCAGCAAGTACTCTTAAGTGCTCAATCATTTCTCCAGCCCCAACATAGTTGATCTTAATATAGAGAAATGATCAGGTGAGCCTATACAAGCAGAATAGTCTCCAGTTCTGATCACAACATCGAGATTGGTTGCACAGGTTTTCATTGGGCTATAGCTGGTGTTTTGTAACCCTTTCCTCCCAGATTGAAACAGTCCATCCTGCAGGGGATCTCCTTAAGTGGGGAAGGTAAACAACTCAAAAGTGCTTCAGGAGTTCCGGCAACTGACCAAATTCTCTAGGCCCCTTCCTCCAAGAGTAAACAAGCCATGTCAGACAAGCCAAAGTGCAAAACAGACTCTCAGAGGAGCTAGGCTGCAAAGACCCTGAGGCTGACCAACTGCCTGGAAGAAGCAGAAACCTGCCAAGCTGCCTGGACACCGTTCAGACCAGCTGGTTGTCCTTTCCGAGTGACTCGGGTATTTGTGTTGCATCTCCCCAGAAAAAGTCTTGTCCCACAAGAGCTGGTTCTGAGATGTAGTTACCCCATGCATTGACCAGAGAGAAGCTTTGCACCCAAGAACTAAAGCTAACAGCCCCAGGAAAATAGGCGGCAAGAAAAGAAGAGCCACCATCTATGACCACAGAGAAACAGTTTTTTGCTAACAATAAAGTGAGATTGAAAGTGGGCTGTGTCCCATAGACAACGCACATAAAGCTCAACACATCGATTCCACCCTTGTGAAAAATTAAATGGAGAATCCTGCCATTTCCATTCAGACTTCTGACCACAGAACTGTGAACTAACAAGTTAACATTGTCATAAACTATTGTTCTGTGGAAAGATAATGTACAGCAACAGAACTTATGGGGGGTCTCTGAGACTACCATGGGCAGCAGAGTAGTGATAAATGGGAGGCAAGAAAGTTTAACACAACTCAGTAGCTGGTGTTGGTTCAAACTTAAGAGTCTGACACTGGTCAGTTTATTTTAGGCATATTGGAGCACAGCACAATTTTGGGGGAAAAACGTTTCCTGGTGATAAATAACTCAATCCTGTATGCACAACAAAGCTTAAGACATTACTACATTGAAACTCTGTAAAGAACATGTGACATCTTCCACAAAGATAGGTTGTATAGATTGACTGAGAAAAACAAACTCATGTTAAGGGCCTGGGGGAGGATCCGGCGTTGTCTCGGCCACAGAAACAGTGCAAAAGTCACCAGGCTATTGACCACGTCTGCTCCCCGCCTTGAGGCCAGGAAACAGGTTCTACACCTCTCCCCTTGAAGAGACAACACTGTTTTACATTCCTGGTTCCCCAGTGCTTGTCTGTGAGCACAGGAACCACTGTGCCTCCACAAAAACTGATTCTGTAGAGGAGGGAACCAATCCGTACGAATGCCACCTTTTCTTGGGATTAGCTGCAGAGTTGGGAGAGAGCTAAATTAGAAGTGCTCCGTGCGAAACTGCCCACACAACACGGCTTGTAGGGCCAGGGGCTGTTTTCTCCGGGACAGCCGCTTTCAAGTGTTTCTCCAGGAAAACGGGCATCTGGTGGAGTGAGGAGTTCATTGAGTAGAACTCTGCACGTGACAGTGTGTTTATTGTTTCTGGATCTTCTTCCAACAATAGCGTTTCACTGGTCATGCAGCAACCCAAGCCACTCCTGTCCATTTCCAGACATTGTCTCTCACAATGGGGAGAGCCGGGCAAAGAACTTCTAGGCCTACTATAAGCTATCCAGCTGTTCCTTAACAAAAATTTGCAGATAAAAAGAATGGATGGTAGAAGCAGGGTTGGGGATTTAGCTCAGTGGTAGAGCACTTGCCTAGCAAGCACAAGGCCCGGGGGTTCCATCCTCAACTAAAAAAAAAAAAAAATCAGAAATGAACTTCTGCCCTCCGGGGGTTCTCCCATTGTGCTGTAAGCCTGTATTTAAGACCTCCTCCCTCCTTCAATAAACGGCATTCAAAAAAAGAAGAAGAGGGGGTCAAGAACATGATGGGGAAACCCACAGAGACAGCTGACTGGTGCTAGTTGGAGCTCATTGACTCTAGACTGGCAGCTTGGGAACCTGCATGGGACCGAACTAGGCCCGTTGAATGTGGGTGGCAGTTGTGTGGCTTGATCTGTTTGTGGGGTCCCTGGCAGCAGGACCAGGACTTATCCCAGATGCATGAACTGACCTTTTGGAGCCCATTCCCTGTGGTGGGATACCTTGCTCAGCCTTGATACAATGGGGAGGGCCTAGGATCTCCTTCAACTTGGTAAGCCAGACTTTGTTGACTACCATGGGAGGCCTTACCCACTCTGAGGAGTGGATGGGGGTAGAGTGGGAGGGAGGTGAGGAGGCAGGAGAAGGGGAGGGAGGGAGAACTGGGGTTGGTATGTAAAAAGAAAAAAAATTTAATAAATAAATATATTAAAATAACAAAACAACAACAAAAGAATGGATGGTTGTACCAAATGTTGTCATAAAACTACTTCATGAACTACAATGTTTTCCAAATTGCATAGCCCTGAGATCCACCAGAGGCACTCACTGAGAAATGACTCTCCAGACCCCTTGTGGAAAATCTCCCCCTATAGATTGGAATGGAGGTCCAAGAACCTCTATTCTTAGTTAAGTACCCTGAGTAAATTTTTCGTCTGTATGAATTTTGAAAACATTAGCTGAGAAATCTACGTAGACATATATTCATTTAGTCAAAATTCACTATACTGAACTGTGACACACCAAAATTCTGAATATGTGCCTTTTACAGAGCTGTAAATATCAAGCTTTGAACAATTCTATTATCTAAGATAGCCTACAGGTCGTAGTGATTGTATAATGAATTGGTGATACTCCCAAACTTTCCTCTCTTTACCAGAGTAATTTTCTTGAGACACTGTCCGTGTGTGTTTGTGTGTGTGTGTGTGTGTATGTGTGTGTGTGTGTGTGTGTATGTGTGTGTGTGTGTGTGGTTTGTGTTCTATTCCTCACATTTAGAGCACAGACACTTCTGATACAGGCTGTATGTTTTTCTAGGGATTTAATCTAGGGTCTCATGCATGGTTTGCAAGCATCTACCAATGGGCCATACACCCAGCTCATGGAATTACCATTGGAGGCCCATGCCTCCAATTCTTTGCCCATTTTTCTACTTTGTACTTCCTTTACCAGATAGTAGGTTTTCTCAGATGGCAGTGCTGCTATCAACTCCTCTCATTAATTCTTTCAATCCTATTTTCCTCAAGATAACCTACCCCAGATTTCCTCCAACGCGCTATCCCAGGAGTGTGCACAACCACAGCCAATGGCATTTTCCATTGTTTCCAAAGCTTCCCTGCCAATGTCCAGTTCACATTGCTCTCCCAGCAATACGAATCTGGAACTCGGGGACTCTCTGAGAGAGCACAGTCTGTTCTCCCTAGACTCTCTCATTAATGCTGACAGTAGACTTCGCCAGTCCTCTCTTTCTCCAGTCTCTCTCGGCTCTCTCTCCGTACAGCTAAGCCTCAACAAAATTATAGGATGGATGCTACTGGCGAGGGCCCCCCGCATTTCTCGTAGGACAGTACTCAGATGACAGTGCCAGAGCTGTTAGCAAATGATTTCCCTGTTGCCAGGCTAAAGCCGCCGCAGCCCTCTGGAGTGCGGCTTATAAACGCTAGGGTGGGCGCCAGCGAACACGCGGGAGAAGGAGGGTTGCAAAGGCCAATAATTCGAATTAGCATAGCCCCGCCCCGCGGCACGCCGCCCACGCCCCTTTTCTCGGGCTGTAGCCCTTCCCGCAGACTGTCGCCCCTCCCCGGGACAAAACGCTAGGCGGGAACCGGCAACGTGAGGCGGGGAGCCCGAGCCCCGGCGGCTCCGTCCAGGTGCTTCCGGCTCCCACCGGACGGAGGCGTGCTCAGCCCTGGACTCACTCTCCCGCGGAAGTGTCTTTAGGCGCACCGGAAGCCACCTCAGGGGGTGAGCCATGGCGGGTTTGCCTGTTAGAGACCCTGCGGTGGATCGTTCTCTGCGTTCAGTGTTCGGTGAGAGGATTTCGGTGGTGCCTCCAGGCAGGGAGGGACGTCCCCTGCGGTCCCCTGCTGGAGCGGGTGTCGGGGCGGGCGTGCGGTTTCGTTGCTGTCCTTTGCCGCGGCAGCCTGGTGTACTCGTGGGCAAGCCCCCCCCCCCCCAACTTCGGCTCCAAGGTATTGGAGGTTTTCCGCAGTGTGGTTCAGGGAGCTAGACTCTAGCGTTTGTCTTCTCTGCGTTTTCCCCTTCATGATTCTCAGTTATTTTTTAGGAGAAAAGGTGCGTGGAAACAGAGCGTCCCTGTTCTGTGCTGCTTCTCCTAGCCCAAAATACAGATTTTATTCTGAAGCCATCGACCCCATATCCACTTCCCGCCCTCTCATAAACGCGTAGTATCGCTTGCTTTTTACTTGTAACGTTTCAGCCAACCATAGTGGTAGCGGCCACCTGGCATCTTGAGGTGGGTTGCGAATGAATGAATGAATGAGTGAATGATTAAAGCCCCGGGAGATTTTAGAGAAGCGAAACTAAGCAACTCTTAGGATTTAAACGAGTTATTTCTCAAATAGGTGCATTGCTTTTAAAGCACGTTTTGGGGCAGTAGAATTGCCCCCAATTCAAGGCCAGCCTAGGATACATAACAAGGCCAGCCAGAGCTACATCAGAAAATTCTCAAAACAAAAAGAATACGAAGCACTGTTTGAAAGAAACATGACAAAACCATTCAGGATAATTTTTAAGCATCCTCCACTATAGTCATGGCTATTCCTCCATACGTGTGTGTATACATGGAAATAAAGACCCAAACCCATCCCCTTTAATTTGTGTTTTTAGTAGTCACTGGTCGAACTTACAGGGCTATGGCTAAATACCAGTGCTTAAACATTTATTTGTTTGTTTGTTTGTTTATTTATTTATTTATTATTTTTCGAGACGGGGTTTCTCTTGTGTAGCTTTGCGCCTTTCCTGGAACTCACTTGGTAGCCCAGGCTGGCCTCGAACTCACAGAGATCCACCTGCCTCTGCCTCCCGAGTGCTGGGATGAAAGGCATGCACCACCACTGCCTGGCTTAAACATTTATTTTTGTCAAAGTTAAGGAAAACATCCTGTTTGTCACATATCCATGTGAGAACTGTTTGAAGGACGTCTTTATTTAGTCTCTGGCTGTGCTATGAGGTCTAAAAAGATACAGTGCAAGCGGGGGTTTGGTGAAGGCTGTCAGTTGTTGCATATTTATTGATAAAGATAGAAAGCCTATGTTTATGTGCTCACTGAAGAGCTCCGTTATGTCACAGTATTTGAATGTATTATCTGTTCCTTAGTGGGAAACATTCCTTATGAAGCTACAGAAGAACAACTGAAGGACATCTTCTCTGAGGTTGGGCCTGTTGTTAGTTTCAGGTGAGATCCTCTTTTAAGAACTTAATGAGAGAGTCTTAAAAACCACCACAGATTTTAAAGTAAATACACAGGCTTTATAATTCATATCCAGACTTACCTGAAAGATTTGTTTCAAAAGCACAAAAGAAGAGTTAGAAGGGTAACTTTTTTGTTGTTATTTATTATATTTGTGTTTTAATTTTACACATCAGCCATGAGTTCCTCTGTCCTCCCCCCTCCCGCACCCACCCCCACTTTCCCCCCAGTCCCTCCCCCCCATTCCCATGTCCTCCAGGGACAAGACTCCCCTGGGGATTCATTTAAACCTGGTGGATTCAGTCCAGGCATGTCCAGTCCCCTCCTTCCAGGCTGAGCAAAGTGTCCCTGTGTAAGCCCAAGGTTCCAAACAGCCAGCTCATGCACTAAGGACAGGTCCGGGTCCCACAGCCTGGATGCCTCCCAAACAGTTCAAGCTATTCAACTGTCTCGCTTATCCAGAGGGCCTGCTCCAGCTGGGGGCTCCACAGCCTTTGGTTCATAATTTATGTGCTTCCATTCATTTGGCTATTTGACCCTGAGAAGGGTAACTTTTTGTTTGTTTGTTTTTTGATACAGGGTTTCTCTGTGTAACAGCCTTGGCTGTCCTGAAACTCACTCTGTAGATCAGGCTGGCCTCGAACTCACAGAGATCCGCTTGCCTCTGCCTCCACAGTACTGGGATCAAAGGCTTGCATCACCACACCTGGCTTAGAAGGGTTTCTTACTATGGGCTAAATTAGAACATGCCAGTGTTAGCAGGAAGCCAGCCTGTGTGTATGTAGCATTTGTTCCTGATACCTGGTTTTGCTCTTCAGATTGGTATATGATAGGGAAACAGGAAAACCAAAGGGTTATGGCTTCTGTGAATACCAAGACCAAGAGACAGCACTTAGTGCCATGCGGAACCTGAATGGGCGCGAATTCAGTGGGCGAGCACTTCGAGTGGATAATGCTGCCAGTGAAAAGAACAAAGAAGAACTGAAAAGTGAGTATCAATCCAAGCCCCATGCATTCCAGGCTAGTGAAGATGAAGCCGTGCAACTTCTTCATTTGTGATTGTGCTTTAGAAGATGCAGAGGTAGTTAGCTGAATGAAAAGCGTCTTACAACCCCAGGTGCCTGAGGGAAGGATGTGTACGTTTAAGAAGCTTGGCTTTAGAAATCCTTCTGTTCTTAGGAGTTGGTTTCCAGTTTAAGGGAAATTCAGGTTCACTAAGCCTAAAGGCATTTCCACAAATCCTATGGTGAAATTACCATCTTTGTCTGTTTAAATGCTTCTCTTCTGAAGTGATTTGTCAAATCAATAATGGCATTATCACTGGCCCAGCTGTCCTCTAAGAACAGAAGATACACTGTCACTTTGCTTCACTGAAACAGCATTTTTGGGTGGCTTACTTTCCAGCTCCAGAATTTGCAGTTATTGATGGGTGCTCACAGGAGCCTTGGAAAATAGACACTTGAAAGTGACTTAGGTGGTTCTTGGCCTTCCTGACTTTCTTGTGCTTTCTTCCTAATCAGGCCTTGGCACTGGTGCGCCCGTCATTGAGTCGCCTTACGGAGAGACCATCAGCCCCGAGGATGCCCCTGAATCTATTAGCAAAGCAGTTGCTAGTCTTCCACCAGAACAGATGTTTGAGCTGATGAAGCAAATGAAGGTGGGGGGAGCATTAGAGTATAAACAAAACCATTTACATCAGATTTTCAAGGAGTAATGGGCATAATTCCCTGAGCTTAAGTAGTTGAGTCCATAGAAACAAATTCATCCACATTTTATACACAGAGCTATTTTTATACACAAGCAGACCTGCCCAAACAGTCCAGCTGTGTTTCTGTGCCCCCTGTAGATGTTAAATTATAGCTTTGCCCATAAGTGATATTACCATATTATAAATGACTCTTCTTGCCTGCCATGGCCAAGGTTTTTTGTTCAATATCAAAATCAGTGCTGAATCACCAGGCATGGTGTTGTGTGCCTTTAGTTGCCACCACTTGGAATGCTGAGGCAGAATGGTCACAGTTCAAAACCAGAATGGAATACATAAGGCACTGTCTCCAAAAAGAAAATCAGTAGTAACTCAGATTATCTTGAATATTACCTTTATGAGATAGAATGGCTCAAACCATTATTAAATTCTTAATATTGAACCTGAAGGTGAATTTTCTTATCTTCTCAGCTCTGTGTCCAGAATAGTCCCCAGGAAGCACGAAACATGTTGCTTCAGAATCCACAGCTGGCTTATGCTTTGCTACAAGCACAGGTAGTGATGAGAATTGTGGATCCTGAGATTGCCCTGGTGAGTGCTTCTGGTTCTTGTATGGAAATAGTAGGGTATTCTTTGAGTGGGATAGGACCTGCCTGATTGGCTTGTTAAACAGCTCATAGATGTATCTTTTCACTTTTTAGAAAATTCTGCATCGCCAGACAAATATCCCAACGCTGATTTCAGGCAACCCTCAGCCAGTCCATGTTGCTGGGCCTGGCTCAGGACCCAATGTTTCAATGAACCAGCAGAATCCTCAGGCCCCTCAGGCTCAATCTTTGGTAGGGTTTTATTCCACAACATTTTTTTATCTGTCTTAAAATGTTATTTTCTTTCCAGGAGAATATTGAGAGAAGAAACAGCAGGATTCAGAGATGGTAATTAAAATTTTTAGGCATAAAAGCAATTTCCAGATTGCAGAGCACATACCACCTGAAAGAATGTAGATTCTGTTCCAAGTTAATAAAGCAGAGATCCTTCCTGTGAACCCTTTTCTAATAAGCTAATTTCTTGTGGGTATGTGGTTGTCACGTCAATAGCCTCTATGTTACCTCATTTAAATCTGCATAGCAGCAGAATGAGGCAGGCATTCTTTCTGTCTTCATTGTCAGCAGTTACAATGGAAAAAGCATATGTTCAAAAGCATGATTGTACCCTACAGACATAAAAATGAAATACATCTCAAGGTTGATGTTTTTGTGAAGAAAAGGAAGTAAACACTAAAGACTAAATGGGAAAAGGGATTATGATGTACAAAAAGGCCAATTCTAAATAAAGAGTACTTTGTCATGCTCAGAGATGTCTATTGCCATATGATAATAGCAAATATTAAAAACGTATGAAATGTTCATTAATGAAAAGTGAAGAAAATTTGGTATATCTATCCAATGGAAAACTTTAAACAGTTCAGTAAATAACATGTATAAATAGGAATGACATTCAGAAACTTAATGCCATACAGCCAGCAGTAAGGTAGGCAAGAATATGTGGTATCAACACAAATAACTCAAAAAATATAACGGCATACAGAAAGTTAAATGAAGTAAATATGGGAACATTCTCCATATGGGTATCTGCATCAGCATACATTCTCAAACTGTTAAGTGAAATGCCAAAATAGTTCAATATATAAAAGTATGTATTTATTTTATGTGTATGTTTTTATGCATATATGTAAGTACACTGTGTGCATGAAGTGTCCAAGGAGGCCAGAAGAGGATTTAGATTTCCTAGAATTAGAGTTATAGACCATTTTGGGCTTCCATGTAGGTGCTAGAAACTGAACTCAGGTCCTCTGCAAGAGAACCAAGTGTTTATAAACATTGAGCCATCTTTCCAGCCCAAATATAAACATTTTAAACGCATATAAGAATTCTGAGTAGTTATTTAAGGAGTAGAAAAATATGAGGGGTGATTGAAAGCCACAAAGGTGGTTATGTTGTTTATATTATATTCATAAACAAAAAGCCCATAAATTAGTAAGAAAAAAATGAGTAATGGGCATAAGCAGTTCACAAAACTGAAATTAAGTATTCACTCTAAAAATATAAACTAAAATAAGCCACCATTTTTCACCTACTGGATTGGTAAAGGTCAATAATGTAGATGGATCCAATGATGGTTTAGGGCAAAGATTAGTAAACACTTTCTTCAGAAACTCAGGTAGTTAATATCTTTGGCTTTACAAGCTGTATTGTCTCCAATGTGAGATAATATGTAAAAGTATGTGACTGTATTCCAGGAAAACCGTACTTATAAAGCCACTTAAAGAAACAGGCATGGTAGTGCCTATAATCTCAGCACTTAGAAGGAAAGCAGGTGATCAGAGTTCAAGGTCATCCTTGACTACCTAGCAAAATTGAAGTCATTCTGGGCTATTTGAGACCCCAACTAAAAAAAAAAAAAAAAAAAAAAAAAAAGGTTGGGGCCTGCAAAATGATTCAGAAAATAAGGGTGCAAGCCTGACAACCTGAGTTCAATCACTGGGACACACATTGTGGAAGGAGAAATGTATTCCTTCAAATTATCCTCAAGTGTGCCATAGTATATACATATGCACACTAGATAGATGGATGCATGGTTGGATGGATGGATGGATAACGAGATAGCTTAATAGATAAAGGTGCTTATTGCCACACTTAACAATCTTGAGTTCAATCCCCAGGAGCCATATAATGGAAAGAGAATTTATACAAGTTATCCTCTGATCTCTGACCTTCAAATGCATGCTGGAGTGTATATGTGAACACAAAAAATTTGAGAAAAAAATACAATATATTAGACAAGGTCTCACTACATAGCTCTGGAACAGTCCTAGAACTTGCTGTGTAGACCAGTCTGGCCTCTTAATTCACAAAGATCCACCTGTCTCTGCCACCTGAGTGCTAGGATTAAAGGCATGCACTGCTATTTCTGGCTTAAAAAATGTTTTACCTGGTAAAAAGTTTAGCCAGTTTGGTGATACATGCCATTAATCCTAACACTTGAGAAGCAGAGGCAGCTAGCTGGATTTTTGAGTTTGAGGCCAACTTGGTGTACGTAGAAAGTTCCAGAACAGCCAAGACTATATAGAAAGACCTTGTCTCAAAAAACAAACAGCAGCAACAACAAAAAGATGAAAGAAGAATTTAGCCAATGAGCAGTAGTTTTCCAGCCCCTGCAAGTATTTTGCAGAAATGGAAAATTAAGACTGAAAATGCAACCAGTCTAAGAGTCATAGGTGGCAAATCAGGGTCTGAACCTAGCTAATCTCATGACCCGTTTCAACCACCTCACTGTACACTTTCCTCTTTTCTGTTTAGTTTTGATTATAGTGAACTGTATGTGATTTTTAAAATATTCATAGAACTTTCATTGCAGTGTATTGCTGTAGTTCTATTTTTTAGTTATTGTTATAAGCCTTTAAATTGAACCTTGGAGTAAAATAATGATATACACACAAGTTAAAAAATATCTAAGGCTTTGAATATCCACTGGAGGTCTTGAAATGTATCTGAAGAAAGCAGGGTGCTAATACATTTCACTCCCCTCTGCCATCATCACTCATAGTGATGAGTTCAGGACTGAACATGTGAACCAGTCACAATCCATTGAGATCCATGCTGTTTTGGATTTGATCTAACAGGTAAACCACTGCTGTTGGTTTAAGAAGCAGCAGATGTGGGCAACATCTCTACTCTGAATCTCATTCCTCACTTCTTTATTACTAAAATGTTGTACTATACACAGACTGCAGAGACATGCAGAAAGTGGGATACTACTGAACTCAGACTGCAAACATTCTTCTTTTTGGTGCTCGTGTATTCGATTCTTTTAAAACTCTTTATTCTTTGCAGTTATTCACATTCCAAAGATGTGCATAGTTCTCTAGGGAATGATATTGCATATCTTTTCTCTCAGGCAGTTTAATGTATCATTTAAAATTGACACATACCCCCAAGAAAGTTACATCCAAGGACAGAAGTTATTAAAGCTTGGAAATTTTTTTTCATAAAAATGTAGAGTACGAGCAAGACATTTTTTTGAAGTTTCAGTCCCTTTTTGTGGAGTATAAGGCATCTTTAAAAACTCTTATTGTTGGGTGCCAGTCAGTGAAGTCAAGAACGGGTTTTACTTGCTTCCTGGCCAATGAATAAGACTTAATTTCCTACACTAGTCTCTACGTTAGGCATATGCTCCATCTTAACTGCATTCACATAACCAGGCTCAAGTTACGTACTGCAATTTGCTTCTGTGGAATTCAGAGTATGTGATAAACCTAATGTTAATAGAAGACATACACAAAAACGCTATTTGGCAGACTCTTGGAGCTACCAATTTTAAGAGAAACTTAGGGCCATAGACTAAATGTTTTGAGTCTGCAGAGACATGCTCACACTTGTTTTCCTCTTGGTTAGGGCGGAATGCATGTTAATGGTGCACCTCTGATGCAAGCTTCTATGCCAGGTGGAGTTCCAGCCCCAGTGCAAATGACAGCAGCTGTAGCAGGTCCTGGCCCTGGTTCCTTAGCCCCTGCAGGTAATCAGTTAAGAGTCTTTACCCTTTTGTTATTTTGCTGAGGTTTTATAGTAGCAACTACTGAAGTGCAGCCAATTATTTAATAGGATCTTGATATAAAATAGATGTGTAGCTATACCATGTAGTCTAGGCTGAGGAAGCTAGATGATTTCTTCTTTGTTTTGTATTGTTTGGAAGAAAATGTCTTGCTGTGTAGCTGGGGCTAGCCTCAAACTTGCAAATCCCCCTCCTTCAGATGCCTAAGTGCTGGGATTAGAGGCATATGCCATCAATCCCAGATAAATGAGTTCTTACTTAAGTGAGACAAGTGTGCTAGTATGACATACACTTGGATGTCACAACAGTGTCAGATTCATAGAGATTTCTAAATACCTGTTCTCTATTTCTGTACTTACGTTGTCATGAAATGCTAACATAGGCTATTGATCAGTACCCTCTCTGGACATCTTGAGTAATCTTGTCCTAATGAATGAAAATTAGCTATACATATTCAATAGATAATAGGATCAACAACTCCACTTAATATTTAGAGATAACCTTACATCTCTTGGCTGCAGTGTGGAGTATACTCCTCTCCAAATGACATAGAACCCTTAAAAAAAAGACCATGTACTTAGCCATGAATTAAATTTAACAAATTTGAGGCAGTAGAGATTTTTATAGATCACATTGTTTGATTTTAAACCAGTAAAATTAGAAATAAATAATTAAAAGGTGAGTAGGAGGGGTGGTAGTGGCACACACCTTTAATCCCAGCACTTGGATCTCTGTGAGTTCAAGGCCAGCCTGGTCTACATAGTGAGATCCAGGACAGCCAGGACTACACAGAGAAATGCTGTCTCAAAAACAAAACAAAACAAAAGTGAGTGGGAAGAAATTTTGACTTGGAAAATTAAGGAACATACTATAGCTATTTAAAGAGAAAATAAAAATTCTAATAGTGTAATTTAAAACAAAAGTAATATATATTTATATTCCATACAAATAGGTATGAGAAAGAGTAAGGTGGTACCTAAAAGAAAATGAATATTCTAAATATCTATGTTACTAAAAAGTAAATTCCATACTGGTACTAATTAATTAGAAAAATAATAAAGCACAAGACAGCAAGAAGAGGAAATTGATGAAGATGGCAGTGCAGCTCAGTGGTAAAGCACTTGTCTACCATGTGCAAAGGCCCATGTTCAGTCCCCAGCACCAAGCACAAAAAAGTCTTACCAATCAAAACACCCTCCAAAAACACAAAAACCAAAAACTGAGTATAAACAAAAACATTAAAATAATTAACTTTCAAGGGATGTTTTTGAGCTTATAGTATTTATATTTATGAATTCATTAAAACTTGGGAATTTTTTGAGCTATTCTACAGTCTTTGAAAATTGATAAGAAGAGGAAAAACAACCTATAGAAAAGTGCAGGAAGAAACTGTTAAGAGCTTTGTAAAAGCAAAACCAAATGACCAACAAAAACAGCTGCCTTTATAGTTTAGGAATTAAAAATTAAGTAAAAACAAAATGCCATTTATACCTATCAGTGTCAAGTTTCAAAGAAGAGGACAATATTTGATAGAAATAGGAAGGTTTTCAATCTTTCAAGAAAGTAATACAACATGAAAAATTTCTATATTCTGACCACCAATTCCACCACTGGGGATTTAGCCTTTACAAAAAAAAAAAAGGTGTTATGTGATGATTTCTTTATGTGGGAAATTATGCTCATAATGCCTTCTGCTATCTTTTCCTCAGATCCTAACCTTTGTATTGTGTTGGTAATTGGTCTGGATTCAATGGAATGGAACATAATGGCTGGAAGGAAGCTTTGAGATCTTTTAGATCAGTGGTTTCCGACTTTAATATGTGTTAGAATCACCTGAAGGGCCTATAAAATGCAGATTGATGGTCCCTGCTGCCAAACTACAATTTAATAAATCTGAGGTGCAGAACCTGAGAATTTGCAGTATTCACATTTTTCTTGTTGATAGTGATATGGCTTGTCTGACTGGGGACCACCTTCTGAGGACTACTATTTGGAACAACCTGTTCATTTTACAGATGAGGAAACTGGGCATATAGTACTTTCATTGAGTCCCTTGTTCAGAATCACCAATATTTAGTAGCAAGAGTTGGGCTAACACCCAGTTCTCTGGGCACTTAATCCATAACGTTAGTGCTTAGCATATTCAGTGAGATAGGGACAATGTGATGTGTACTTTCTATTTTAAGGAAGTATCCATGAACTGCAAACAAATCAGCTTGCCTTTTGTCCCCACTCAACAGCATATCTTGCTCCTTTGAGGAAAACAGAATTATTGCTATGTGGAAGGGACCAGTCAAGGATTTGTGGTGCGTGATTATTCTTTATATAGTAGTCATCATACCCCATCTGGTTAGTGCAGACCATAGGTTCTCCTTTTTATAATAGATATTTTGCAGTGGCTTTACTGTCCTGAAATGTAGTGCACAGATGATACAGCCTTTGTAATATGACCTCAAAAAATTAATATTATGCCCTAATTACAATAGAAACAAAAAATAAAAGAAAATTAATTTATGATCAAAAATTAGTATATAAATGTCCAGGTAGAGTTAGTAAACAAAATGTAATAGGTTTTTACGTCTATCCCATTAATGTAAAAACTAAAAATTTACAGTGATATTTGCTTTGATAATTCAGATACCACAAGGACTATTGATATGGTTTCCCTAAATAGTGAAAAATCATACTAAAACTCTTAAAACAAATTGCAGTCTCCATAATGTACTCAGTATTGCATTTCCAGGAAAGTCAGTGTCTCTATATACTAAAACAGCAGCACATAGGACTTTTGTGTTCATGAATACAACAGACTCAGAATCTAGATTGAGATGGCATCAGGCAACTTTTCCTTTGTATGAATGTTCAGTGAGTCATTTAAAAGTTTTTTTAGGTGGTTGGGGATTTAGCTCAGTGGTAGAGCGCTTGAGGCCCTAGGTAGGATCCTCAGCTCCGGCAAAAAAAAGGGGTGGGGTTTTCAGACACAAGATAAATCTTGATTTTGTGGGACTATCTCATTTGTAGGCCTACTATCACTTTGTAGGCCACCTAGTATTCCTGGTACCATCTCATTCAGGGTTAACTGTGCCCTCCAAAAGCTTTGTCATAACTAAATAATATACCCACACATTTATAAAATACCCTAAGAGTGATACTGCCTCCCATGAGAAGAGTCTTGTGGGTAAGAGGCATTGTTTTCCTATAGGGCTTTCTGCCACCATTTTGGTAATTTAAATGAAATACTCCTTCTGAACTCACTTGTCATGGAAGTGTGACATACTGACAAACTTCATCTTCTGTTTCACTGCATTGCTGAATGGTAGTTATCACCTTCCATCATCGGTTTCTCCATGTGGGGGGAAAATGATGACATTTGTAAACTCGGCCACTGTTGTTGTTTTTTCTACAGACTCAATTTATGTTTTTTCCCTGCCCTTTATTTTCTAGGAGTCATGCAAGCCCAAGTTGGAATGCAAGGAGGTGGACCAGTGCCCTTGGAACGAGGACAAGGTAAATGTTAAATATCTGTTGTATATATACTGAACATGGAAATGTTCCATATCTGCACTGTCTCATGTGTCAGCCACCAGTGGCAATTTAAAGATTAATTAAAATTAAGTTCAAATTAAGTAACACCTAACGTTCTTATTTCCTGGGAACAAAATTGCATTCGAAGTGCTCAATAGCCACACGTGCTAATGAAGACCACACTGGACATTGCAGATGTAGAATGTTTCTATGGTCAGCAAAACGTCTATTGGTCCATACTTTCCACAGGGGCTATTTAGAGCCTAGCTCAATAAGAATCAGTGATGTGACAAATTCATCCTTTGTTTCCTGACGGTCCTACAACTCCATTATTGTGTTCTCAATCTCTAAATAGCTGTTGACTTTGTAAGTTTTAATAGTGAGAATATAGTATATGACTGGGTCTGTAGATGTCAAGATGTAAACCCTTTAGCAAACTGGGAGCAAAGCAGAGGTCTGTAAAGCATAGTTGCAAAGTATTTCCTGTAATGTGGCAAAAGCACTATATAAGAGCAGCAGCCCTTCCAGAATCTTTGCATTCTTTTCTCATATTATTGGAGTCTGAAGGAAAAGAAAGTACAGTAGTTTGATTAAAAACAAGACTATAGAAAAAAGGAAACTGAATGTATACTGTAAATACTCAGTCACTTCCATTTCCATAGACAACCTCGGGAGTTAGGTGGCAGTGCCTCAGTTTTACAGGTAAGGAAATGGAAGCACGAGGATTTTAAGTTTCTCAGTGGGATGTGGTAAGTGCATACTCATATCTGAGTATTATGGCCTGAATCTGGTGCTCTTCTCTTTTGACTTAAAAATTAAAATCTCTGAATCTAAAATCTGCCCTTGCTGAGCAGTGGTGGTGCACACCTTTAATCCCAGCGCTTGGGAGGCAGAGGCAGGTGGATCTCTGTGAGTTCAAGGACATCGGAGCTACACAAAGATACCCTGTCTCGAAAAACCAAAAAGAAAGTAATAATAACAAAATCTGCCCTCTTCCCATCATTCTATACTGCCAGTGTTAATTTCAGAATGAATTTTCCAAATACTGTACTTACTCATTAGATTCCTCCTGTGTTGGGATTAGATTGCTTTGGACAAGAACAGACGGGCTTAATGTTTTTCTTCTAAGCTGATTCCCTACAAGAGAAACCTACTTCAAAAGCAAGATATTAAGATACAGGCCCATGGTTTGTACACAGTGATTGGTGATTGAAATGATGAGTCTCAACCTGTCTTACCAGATGAATGGCAACAAGACAAACTTCTGGCCAAACATGTCATCTTCCTGCTAAAGTATCCCATGCTTCTGTGCTGCTGTGTACTCCCATCCCATTACTGTCAGAACATCTCCCCCAGAGTGTCTCTGCAGTAGTAATAAGGGCTTATGCTTCCATCACTCACATCTCTCCCTCTTCCTCGGCCCTTAGTCTTATTTAATCCCTCAGCCATTTACCACATACTTCTATCAGACTTCTTCCTTCCTAGTGGAATTTAGCCCCATCTTTCTGCTAAGAATTACCAAAAGGAATTGACTGAAATTTTAAAAGTATTTCAAGGATCTGTTGACACAAAGATGAAAGTGAAATGAGTTTTAGCAATTTCCTTCAGTACCCAGCATAGGAAACTGTTTTCATTTGTGATCAGACTTGTCTTGCCTGGAATCCTTGTTTAGTGTGCATATTTGTAATTGTGACAAATATTTGAGACAGTGATTTTTGCTTTCCCACCTCCTGAGTTGTTTAATGTTGTCAGCTCATTAATCTTTGTCATTTTTTTTATAATCATAGACTTGCCATAGTAGGCTATTTCATTTAAAGTGATATTCTTTCCTCATCTATGTAGCTGAAGTTTTCCTGGTCCTGCCTGGCCCACATTCAGGACAAATCTCTCTCACCCGCCAGTCCCGCAGCTGCTCAGACCCAACCAAGTAAACACACAGAGACTTATATTACTTATAAACTGTATGGCCTTGGCAGGATTCTTGCTAACTTTTCTTATATCTTAAATCAACCCATTTCTATTAATCTATAAGTTGCCATGTGGCTTGTGGCTTACTGGTATCTTAATATCTTCTCATGGCGGTGGCTGGCACCATCTCTCTGCCTCAGCCTTCGACTTCCCAGAATTCTCTTCTCTGCTTCTCCTGCCTATACTTCCTGCCTGGCTACTGGCCAATCAGTATTTTATTTATACAGAGCGATATCCACAACACTTCTCCTTTTCTTTTTTTTCCAAAAGGAAGGTTTTAACTTTCACATAGTAAAATTATATATAACAAAACAATTATCAAGCAAGAATTATAGTTATAATATCTAGTCTACTGATATTTGGCAAAATTAAAGAAGATATCCTATCTATCCTATATTTGTGAGTCTAAGGTTTCATATCTAACTTATCTTTTATCATAACTAAGGAAAATTATAACTATCTAGTCTTCAACTACATCAAAGACCTCAGAAGGATATAACATTAACTGAGAAATGGGAGATGGACACAAGCAACTTTCAGGAGTCTTCCGAGAGTAGACAGAGACAGCTGGCAACATGGACAGTCATCCAAAGTTCCTTTGTAAAATTGGGGCATCTGTCTTCAACCCACAGGTCTAGAGTGTCTCAGTCATTTTTCTCTGCGTCTTGTAGAATGTTTGGCAGTTTCCTCTGCAAAGCAGGAACCTGAAGGACCATTTTGCCAAGCAAAGTTCAGTGGTCACCTTCCTATGGGTCCTGCATGTCCAGTTGACCAAGCAGTCCAGGCAAGAACAGTTTCTTGCCCAAATGGCTATTTTTGCCAAGGTGAAGATAAACTCTATATAGTGTCTTTGTCCATCCTCCTTCTCTGAAGTAAATCCAGTGCCGCCAGGAGCAGGCATGTCTCACTGTCCAGAAAGTCTAAATTTTAAAAACATTTTAAATGCCATATTCTGTAGGTCTTTGAAGTGTTTGAAGATTACCTACCTAATTGAATTATATCTATGTGTACCTAGAAAACTTAACATGACTATAAGTTTGACTATCATAGAAGACTAATTGTTAATCTGTATTTTTTAATTATCTATTACAATCTAAATGAGTTAGATAAACATAATAACCTCAAATGAGAATAGAAATATATATACAGACTAACAAAATTAAGTTTAAACTTGTAATAATAAACTAAAATCCATAGCAATGTAAAACATTTTAAAAGTAGATTCAATAATCTACCCTTCATCTTATCATACCTATATCATATCCCCTTTTCTTATTTAGAAAGAGATTGCATTTATAATCAACCTGTTTTAAATAAAAATATTGATTTTTCCCTGTCCCACACCAGAGGACTCTTCTGATTTGGGACACAAGAATCTCTTAACCTTTTCTTTTAGCAATATGCCTGGGTTTAGAGAAGGAGTGAGCCAATTCCATCTCCAAAGCCAGCTTGGTATATTGGGGAGTTTGGGCGTAGCTTCTCTTACTATTTCCTGCTGAAAGGGGGCGCTGTATCTTATGAGGCCATAAAGAAAATATTAGAATTATGGAGTAGTCCATGAGGGTGTAGCATCTGGAACAAATCCATAGCCTCTGGCTTTCTGTGGAAACAAAAGCAGAGCATCCTTTTCAAAGCAACATATCCTTAGATCCAAATTTTGAAGTCAAGGTATCTTTAAAATACACATATTGGCTTAACTCAACAGCTTTTGCAATCAAATGTTTTTCTGCAGTTAAGAATCCCAAAGACAACACAATCCAGATTCTCTGTGTAATATCCATCTTTATGTGGCTTATTTTTTGATACTGCCTTTACTGTGTCTTTAAAGGCTTTATTTTAAAAACTATCTGATTATATAACTGCACATATTTCTTTTTCTCTTTCAAGGCTACATACATTTTTACATATATTGTAAACCATTTAAAGTCTTGTTACATCTTAATCTGCCTTATTGTGTAACTGTTGCTTTAAACTGCAGCAGTTAGTACTAAAGCAGAAGTCTGGCAGTGGTGGCACATGCACTTAATCCCGATCACATGACAGGAATATCTCTGTGTGTTCAAGGACACCACCAGCATGGAGACACACACTTTTGTCTCAATACCAACCATAGAGACCTGGAGGTCTGTATAGACAGGCAGTGACGAGGAGGTCATGTGATTGGGTTTACTACCAATGAGAAGGCAGAACAGAAAGTCAATAAAAAGACAGATACACAGGAAATAGGTCTTTTTCAGAGGGGAAGGGTGGCAGCGGCAATGAGGGGTAAGAAAGGGTTTTAGTCTCAGTTCTCAGCTACTGCTCTGACCTCTTGGGCTTTTAACTCTGCATTTGGCTCTGTGTTTCTTTTTTTCCCCCCACCCCCCTTTTTCCCCCCACCCTCACCCTTTTTTTTCCGACTCTGTGTTTCTTATTTAATAAGACTGTTACATCTATATTTGGCGCCCATGGGGGCTTGGCAAGACCCAGAGAGAAGCTCTCCAGCTACACATCCAAAGTTCATCAGCTGCATTTACCCATTTAATATTTTTTGACAGAAATTTTTAGACTTTTAAGACAAAATTAGTATTGCCTCACTTCTGTTACGGCCTCTTCGTGATAAATCTCATGTCATGTTCATTGGAATTTCTTTCCTGTTTTACTTAAGAAAATATATTTTTCTCTAATTTCTTTTTTTTCTTCTTAATGTACAGGAAGACATAAAAGAAAATGCTGTAGCAACAGAAAGGAGAGTCCAGACTTGCTGGTTATTCTTGCCTAAAGTAAACCAGCCCATAGGTTTCTCTAAGAAAGAGGCCTGGTCAAAGTGGAACTGTTGGATAAGACATAGGCCTCCTGTAGTTTAGGAAGTTTTATAGGCTGGGGCAAACTAATACACTCTTGGCTTTTTACTGACATGTATAAACCTCCAGTCTCCCTCTGTATGTGTATGTTCCTTTGTATGTTCAAGCTATTTTAAGTGTCTGCTATTTCTCCTTTTGAACTTACTGCACACCTAGGAACCCTACAGCACTCGCCCGTGGGACCCGCCGGGCCTGCATCAATTGAGCGAGTTCAAGGTACCCATTGTATCTGCAGGTTTCCTTTTGCTTATGTTGTTCAGGGTGGGATGTTGAAAGGAAAAGAGCGGCTTAGTAGTCATCCTCACGTTCAGGACCCCAAAAGGGTAGTGTTTTGGGGTTTTTTGTGGGGTTTTTTTTTTTCTCTTGAGGCCACAAACCTAAGATTGACCTCTTCACACAGGGCAGAGAACATGGATGATATGAGCATCTGTCTGAGGCTCTGCTTCCTCCCCACTGGTGTCAGGAGGCTTGGATGGAATAGCAGTCTGTAAGGAGACAGCAGGTTCTTGCAGAGCTATGGCAGTGTTCATATGCCAAGACCCTATCTCTCTTTTGTGACTCTGGTCCTCAAACTAAGATTGATTAGAAAGAAAACCAGGATCAAAAGTTTCTTGAGGTCACATGCTAGTCCTTGGCAGGTTGCTCCCCAGTTTGCTCTTTATAGATTCCATCCATACCTCTGACATGGCACCGATTCTGCCTATACCCTGCTTCTGTTCTTGAGCTGCAAGAGGATTCTCCTGTGGTGAGGTTTCACCCACTCTAAGGTGTCCAAATTACATTGTCAGTAGTATAGAGTCATTTCTTGTTTCCTTATATGTCTTTCCCAGCACTAACTCCCTGTTTGTTTCCTTGTCAGTGCCCATGCAAGACCCCAGAGCAGCTATGCAGCGTGGAGCCTTGCCTGCTAACGTCCCAACTCCTCGTGGTCTGTTAGGAGATGCCCCCAATGACCCACGGGGAGGCACTTTAATGTCTGTGACTGGAGAGGTAGAGCCTAGGTAAGTACTGATTTAGAAGGAAACAGCTTGAGAAGGTGGAAATTTTCCTTACATTGAAAGCAAACTCTTTCTGGAACAGAGTTGTACCTGTTTGCCTACTTCAAAAGATACGTAAGTACCTGTAGCTATTGTCCAAGACTTCCTAAAGCATAATTGTATAATTAAGAAGGTAACTTTGAGCCAACTATGACTACCATATTTTCAGAAATTGAAAATTCTAGTTCTGTATACCTAAACAAGGAAACTGTGAGGTAATGGTACTATTAATGACAATAGTTGTTGATCATACCTCTGGCTTTTCTCTAAGTACTTAAATCACCTCATTGAATCTGCCTTAGGCTGGGGGTGTAACACCAGTGATAGAGCACTTGCCTAATATTAGCAAGGCCCTGGCTTCAATCCTCAGCCCCTCGAAGACAGAGAGACAGATAAATCTATATAATATAACCTTAGAAATGAGTATTATTAGTCCTATTTTATAGGTAAAGAAACTAAAGCATATAGAGGTTAAGTTAGTGACCCAGATCACACAGCTAACAAATGGTGAGACCTAGATTTCAACCATTCTCTCTGAATCCAGTACCTGCATTCCTAAGCATTATGCTGCATAATCATTGTGCATGTAATAAGCATTCATTAATTCTTCCCTAATTTTGAATGCCCTGGCCAAATAAGAAATTCTAGAATGCACAAATTTACATTCTGTAGTTTTCCTTTGATCCATATGATGTTACTCCCCCCCCCCCCAGCTGAGGACCAAACCCAGGGCCTTGCGCTTGCTAGGCAAGCACTCTACCACTGAACTAAATCCCCAACCCCTTGATGTTACTTTCTTATTACCATGTATTTACTGATGTTTGTATCAGTTTCTGTTAGATGTCTGCATACTGATCTGATTGGCATTTCAATATTGGTACATTCTGCTTTAAAATATGTCATTTTTCTTCATCTCTAGAGCATATCTGGGACCACCACCACCACCTCATCAGGGCCCACCCATGCACCATGTTCCTGGCCATGAAGGCCGTGGACCACCCCCGCATGACATGAGAGGAGGTCCATTAGCTGAGCCCAGACCTTTAATGGCAGAGCCAAGAGGACCCATGCTAGATCAGAGGGTTCCACCCATGGATGCTAGAGGTAAGGGGGAAATGGCATTACAACTCCAGCTAGTAGCCATGTGTTGATGAAGAACTTGGCTCTCTTCAGCTCTAATATGGGACAGGAATCTTGGCAAGAATTTTTACGATTTACCTACAAATCTAATAAACTATAAAGGAGAGATGTGACTACAAATTAATAGCTACATACTGGTTTTCTTACAACATTCTAGGTGGAAGAGATCCCCGAGGATTAGATGCACGAGGGCTGGAGGCCAGAGCCATGGAGGCCAGAGGACTGGATGCCAGAGGACTGGAGGCTCGTGCCATGGAAGCTCGTGCCATGGAGGCCCGTGCCATGGAAGCTCGTGCCATGGAGGCCCGTGCTATGGAAGCCCGTGCCATGGAAGCCAGAGGCATGGATACCAGAGGCCCAGTACCCGGACCTAGAGGACCTATGCCTAGTGGAATCCAAGGTCCCAATCCAATGAACATGGGGGCTGTCGTTCCCCAGGGATCAAGACAGGTAATACTTGTAGCATCTATATAAAATCTTAATGTGTTCGAGAATTGCTTACTGAGCCTGATTTTTATTGTCTTCTGACTTAAATGAATCTGCTTGTTAGAAAGAAGAGACTAGGCTCGCCTTTTACTTTCTCATATCCCTTGCAAGAAGGGTGTGTTCTAGCCTCTCATAATTCAGAGAATCTCTGAAAATGAAAATGTACCGGCCAGGGAGTACTCTGCACTGGGTATACAAACCAATATCACATACAAAGCCTCCCTCCCCACCAAAAAAAAGACTTGTGCAGATCTCAGACCATTTGAAAAACCTCAAAAATGATTATAGTTTGTAGCCCTAAACTAGAGCATTTGAGGAGTTGTATTCATTTCAATTATCTCAGGGTGGCAGAGACCTGAGTGGATTTATTGTCATCACAGCATCTAAATGAACAGTGGCATAGAAAAGGCAATCTGCATACAGTTCAGGAACTGCAGTCTGTCTCTGTCTCCTTCACTTGCCTCACTCCATCTGTGTGTATGGGTACTTTGTAGTAGTCACCTCCTCATTTATCATCTCCAGTTACTTGTGGGGAGATAGAATATGTGTATCTTCCCAAGTTTCTACATGTTGCTGCCTTCATTTTTCCATTTCTCTTCCCATTTTCATGTGTTTCTGTGTCTTCTAGTGTATTGGGGGGTGGGAGAGAAAAAGGAGGAGAGAGAAAGAAATATCAAAACTAGAATGCAGCTTGTCCACCATCCAGTGCTCTCATTTTATAGGTTTGGAAGCTGAAGGCCGGAAAGTCCGGTGACTTCACCAAATTCACCTCACTAAAACAATGACAGAGCAAGGATACAGCTTGCTCTTCTGTTCTACTCCTCTGTCTTTTGTGTGTGTATATGTGTCTCTGTGTGTGGATGTTTACTGATCCTCTTCAATTTGAGATAACAAATAGGACTTTTTATTGGTATATATAGAGAGAATAAAAATTTTCTGTTATATTTCAAGTTTTGCTTTAAAAAAATGTGTTTGTGGGCTTTGATTTTTGTTGCACCCTCTCTGGTCAATAGTCTCATAACACACATGTTTTTATATATCCTTTCAATACTTAATTTATTGAGCATCTACTGAATACCAAGAATAGTACTGGGGATATAGTAATGTGAACAGCAAAGTCTTGGCATACCAGCTGAGGAGAGAGAAACCAACTAACTACACACTGTGCTTATGTAATTCTCCTGAGGAGTCTGGACAAAGACATTGAAAATGATGGCTAATATCTTGGCTCCTTTTTCTCTGCTAATGCTTGAATTCAGTACTTTATAATGCTAGGGTTTTTGTTGTTGTGGGTTTTTTTAATTTGGTTTTGTGATGCTAAGATTTAACATAGCACCTCACAAATGCTTAATAATCTACCAGTGAGCTATATCCACAGACCAATGTAGTTTTTATTAAAAGTCTGTAAAGCCAGTTAGATCCAACATAGAAAAAATAAGAACTTCAAATTGATACTTTTTTACATTTTTAGCAATGTAATTCAGTAAATATATAAATAATACATCCAAGTTATCTATAAAAGTGTTGTGTTCAGAACCTCACTTTTTCTTCTGTATTTCTCACTTGTGATAGACAGTTGCTTTTATTAGATTATTTTTTGAGACAGAGTCTCTTTGTATAGCCCTGGTTGACCTGTAACTTTCTGAATATACTGGGCTGGCCTTGAACTCACTGAGATTTGCTTGCCTTTGTCTTGGGAGTGCTAGAATTAAAGGCATGCACCACCACATCTGGCTTACCTGATATTTTTAGTGTAGCTTTCTACTGATATCCTTTTTTTGATGTTTGTTTTTTTAAACTTAATGTGGCCTTCATATATCACTTTAAATCACATTTTAAATTTAACTCCAGTCCATGCAGTTAGAAGCATTGTAGTTAAAAGGCTTATTACTAGGGTGGTTATGTAATTTGTCATACAAAGAACACATTCAAGAATGAAAGTGTTGTTAATTTACTCTTGAGACAAAAGCATAAATTGGAACTGTCTTAGGCCAACCAACATCTGCCTAGTACAGGTACTCCTGGAAACTTCAACTGGCAAGTTTGGGGTAGTTTTTCATACTACAGTGTCTCAGATTGGTATTTGATCATTATTAGTAAATTCCTAAGTGAGTGTAGCCAAAGGTGGTTCATATCCATAATAGATCATTAAGGTTGACACAAGTGTTATATAGACGGGACAGTGGTTTTAATTCAGCATCCTCTATGTGCCACTGCTTCATGTATCCAGTGTCTTAGAAAAGAGCTGATGCATGTGAATGAGTGTTCCAGGTATCTTAGTTATTGTTGCTGTGAAGAGACATGATGACAGTGGCAATGCTTATAAAAGAACACATTTAATTGAGAGCTTGCTTCCTGTTTCACAGGTTTAGTTCTATTACCATGATGGGAAGGAAGCATGGCAGCAGGCATGACATATGTGGTGCTGGAGAAGTAGATGAGAGCTATATCCTGATCCATAGGCCTAAAGGGAGATACTGGGCTTGGTGCTTTTGAAACCTCAAAAGCCCATCCCCCCAGTGACCCACTTCCTCCAACAAGGCCATACTTCCTAATCCTTTGAAATAGTGCTGCTCCCTGGTAAATCAGCATTCAACCATATGAGCCTGTGGGGAGCATTTTTACTCATACCACCACATTTGACTCCCTGGCTTCCATTGGCTCATAGCTATATCATAATACAAAAAATGCATTCAGTCCTACTTCAAAAGTCCCCATAGTCTATCACAGTCTCAACACTGTTCAAAAATTCAGTCTCTTCTGAGACTCATGGCAATTTTTTAATTGTAAACCCATAAAATAAAAATAAAAAGATCGATCACTCACCTCCAACATACACTGACACAAAATGTACAGTACCATTTCTAAAGGGAAGAAAGGGAGCAGAGTGAGAAAATACTGGACCAAAGAAAGACTGAAAATCAACTGGGCAAATTCCAAACTCCTTTCCACCATGTTGACTGCAGCACAGTTCTCTCTTGGGCTGGATCCACACCCAATCTGCAGCTTTTCTTGGCAGATATCCCACGACTCTGATGTCTTCAACGTCTTGGAGTCTCCATTGAAATCCAGGCTTCACATCACAATTTCACATAATGACCTCTCTATGCCTCCATACAAGGACACCTTTGAACGTGCCTGGCCTCAGCAGCTTTCCTTAGCCTCAGAGGGAGATTCTACAACCCCTTTTTTGTATGATTGACTTGTGGCCAAAGCTGCCAAGTTCTGCTGCTTGATGGGGCTGCAATTAGACCTCCTTGTTCATGTACATTTGCATCAGCTTTTTGTTGATTGTTTCCTTTACTATTTATGCTTTTCTCTAATTCTTTTTCAAAAATTGAAGATTAGCTGGGTAGGGTCTTGCCCTGAGGTCACCACTCCCTTTATTCCATTTAGCATCAGGCTTTTCTTTAAATTTTTTATCTCCTTGAACACTTGAGATTAGCTCCATTACACTTTCTGGTGCTTCTTTTCTCCTCAAACTGTACATTTTATATTTTTCCTTTCTCAGCTCAATTCTTTTCATTATATATCTGCATAAGAGTGGCCACTAATAATCACATGACACAGTCAATATTTGGCAGTGTTAAAATCTCTGCTAGTGCCATTAATCCAAAACTGTTCAATTTAGCCTCAGGCAGATTTTTAAGACTCAGGCAAAAACAGCTACATTGTTTGCCAAAATGTTACAAGAATGGTCTTAGGCAATTTACTAATTGTTCTTTCCCCTCTGAAACTTTTTGAGCCGGGCCTCCACAGTTCAAACCACCCTCAGCACTATTTTCTATGCTCCTCTTAAGATGGCCCATTAAGCACTGCTTAATGCACCCAACCACTTTTCTAGTCCAGACTCTCCCATATTCTGCCAACAAGCAGCATGATCAGGCCTGTCACAGCACCACTCCCTGGTACCAATTTATGTTGTTACTGTTCTGTTGTTGTGAAGAGATACCATGACCACAACAACTCTTAGCATTTCATTGAGGACTTGCTTACAGTTTGAGAGGTTTAGTCCCAGCATCATCATTATCATGGTGGGAAGCATGGCAGCAGGCATGGCATGCATGGTATGCATGGTGCTGGTGAAGTAGATGAGAGCTACATCCTGATCCACCGGCAGAGGGAGATACTGGGTTGGCATGAGATTTTGAAACCTGCTCCTTACCCCACCCCCACCCCCACCCCGGTGATGCACTACTTCCAACATGCTATACCTCCTAATCCTTTCAAATAGTGCCACTCCATGGTAAATAAGCATTCAGATTTTTTTTAAAGATTTATTATGTATACAGTGCTCTGTCTGCATGTGTGCCTGCAGGCCAGAAGAGGGCACCAGATGTCATTAGATAGTTATGAGCTACCATGTGGGTGCTGGGAATTGAACTCAGGACCTCTGGAAGAGTAGCCAGTGCTCTTAACCCCTGAGCCATCTTTCCAGCCCAGGCATTCAAATTTATGAGCCTATGGGGGCTGTTCTTATTCAAGCCAGCACACCAGGTGAAAGAACTTTTCTAAAAGTTGTTTGAACTATTTTAGTGAAAAAAATGTGGACTCAGTATATTTTATGCTTCCTGTTTTCTTTTTTTAAAAATATTTATTTTTTTATGTACACAGAAGAGGGTGCCAGATCTCATTACAGATGGTTGTGAGCCACCATGTGGGTGCTGGGAATTGAACTCAGGACCTCTGCAAGAGCAGTTGGTACTCTTAACCTCTGAGCCATCTCTCCAGCCCCACTTCCTGTTTTCATAAGTAAAATACAGAAAATACTTAAATCATTTCTGATTCCTCAAAATCAACATGAAAATAGATCCATTATTATTTATGTTATAATGTAAAACATAGTTTTGTCCTGTGGAGTATCTGTTCCCTTTCCTGATGGACTGTCCCTGCTTCTTCACATTGTTAACCACCTCATCTGTTCCTGACAGGTATTTGTTTCTCTATACTTCCCTGGTTGTAATCTGGGAAAGCAGGTAACAAGCTTGTTAAAAATTTGTTTGCAATAAAAGTATCTAAACTCTGGGTAAGAGCCTGAGTGTGAGCATCACACAGGTATAGAGTACATTCTAATTACTAATTGGGTTATGGTTGTCTTCCAAGGGATTGGACTCACCAACCATTCTAAATATCAATAAATATGCTCTAACTGCATTTTGTTCTAACTTGAGTAATATTTCTTGGTCTGTATTAAACAGGAAGCAATTGTAATATACTCTATAGAAAGCTCTAAAAAAAATACCAAGGGCTGGAGAGATAGTTGAGTGGTTAAGAGCACTTGTTATTGTATAAGACCTGGGTTTGGTTCTCAGCACCCATGTGGTGGATCATAACCACCTGTAACTCCAGTTCAGAGGATTCAGCACCCTCCATGGGCACTAGGCATGCTTGTGTTGCATAGATATACATGCAGGCAAAACCCTCACATACATAAAATCAAAACAAGCTTAAAAACTTCACACCACCATTGGTTATCTGAGCACTAAAATGAATGTTCCGAGTTTTTGTTTTTGTTCTAAGAAATCTCTAAAAAGCAAATGTTAGGCTGATACCTTCTTTTCCCCAGAGACCTTCCTATCTCGTTTGTGTGTCTCTAACACTGACCATCTGTTTTGTGGGATAGAGCCCTTTGAGAATAACTACCAATGTATACTTGAACTAAAGGTTGGCAGTGGTCGTGTGAACATCGCTTCCCCAGCAGAGCAATATACAGTTGTGTAAAGTCAATTGGCTTTCCTTGTTTACTCTGAGCAGTGATTTCTCCAGTGCTCATAGTTTTCCCTATGCATACTTGGCTAAATTTTGCTAATTTGTTGTCCCCTTCCTGCAGTGTGTATTATTTGGTAATGATGATGGGCAAAGATGTGTATGCTAGTGGATCTTTGGCCAAACACTGCCTTCTGCTTTTGCTAACAGTATAAGCTGATCTTTAGATCACTAATTCTCTTTTCACTCTTGCCTGTGTCAAGATTGGTACTATATTGAGGTTCCATGGACATCAGGAATTCTGTATGCTGTCTCCTTTCTTTATGACCATAGGTCCCAGTCATGCAGGGAGCAGCCATGCAGGGAGCAGCCATGCAGGGAGCAGCCATGCAGGGAGCAGCCATGCAAGGAGCGACCATGCAAGGTGGAAGCCAACCTGGTGGCTTTAGTCCTGGCCAGAGCCAAGTCACACCCCAGGATCATGAGAAGGTAAGCAGCACTGTCTGACTGCCTCCCTGTGCACAAATGTAGTCTTTTTTATCTTTTCAGTTACAGTGAAGATCCTGGGTCTTCAAAGTCCTTTTGTGGGTGATGTTTACTCTGATGATCTTGGCTGAGCATTTTGGGGACCTGATTCTAAAGTTTTTAAGTGAATATGATTTTACATTTCAGATTCATCTATAAATGTCAATTTGTTTTCTGTGAAAGCCAAACTGACCTAAAAATCCAAAGCTCCTTTCTGCCTCCCCTTTGTACTAATACTTAAAAAAACAATAGCATATTCACCACAAGTCTATCTTTCTGTTGCTATACTTGGCTGTTTTGGGAGCTTTTGTCTGATGGGAAGACATAAACTTGAGAGGGGGAAACTCAAAACAGGGCTAGAACTTAAGAGTTCCCAGGGCTCACAGATGCCATCTTAGTGTGCAGGAACTTTGAGTTCCTGAGGCATCTCTTTGCATCAGCTAATCTTAGGTGTCTTCCTTTATTCTTGTGCTTCATTGTGCCTTTATTCACCATTTTCTTTTTTCTTTCTGGCTTGCAGTTTGGAGTGTGTGCGTGCACGTGTGTGTGTGTGTGTGTGTGTGTGTGTGAGAAATATCCTCCCCTTTCCTGTAACAGTAGCTTTTTGGACAGGAGCTGGTGGTATTTTCGTTTCATTTGGTTTTCTGACTCATCATTAAAACTCACAATCTTCCTTTTCTCTGCACAGGCTGCTTTGATTATGCAGGTCCTTCAACTCACTGCAGACCAGATTGCCATGCTGCCTCCTGAACAAAGGCAAAGTATCCTAATCTTAAAGGAACAGATACAGAAATCCACTGGGGCACCTTGAAAGGTGAGCTGACTGAATGGGCAGAACTAGGTCCTTCTGTATTTGAAGTACATAACTTCAACCTTTAACAATGTAATGTTCTCTGAGGCCCCCAGTCTTCACTAGGCTCTGTCTACCCTTCAGTAGTCAGCATCTCTGGGGATAGGGTAAGGCTGTAGAACATTTTTTGAGTTGTTGAATTATTTTCAGCTTTTTCTAATGATGAAATTAATATAGGGTCAGTTTCCCAAAATTAATAAGGCATAGGAGTATAGAAAGTTAAAGGTAGAGCCGGTAAGATGGCTCAGCAGATAAAGGTACTGATAAACTGAGTTTGATCCACAAAATCACATGGTAGAAAAGAAAACCAACTTTCCTCAGTCTATCCTCTGTCCTCTATACCCCATAATAAATAAATGTGAAAGGACGGTAGGTAGGTAAAGGTGAAAGACCCTGCTTCCTGAATCTCATTCCCCCAACAGAACCTATCAAAGTTTGGTGTGGTTCATTCCATGATTAGTTGTTTTATTCCAAACCATTCCTTCAAAATGGAGGAAATACAAAGTATTTCAATAACATACTACTTTTTAGGCTTCTAGTTTTTTGTTTTGTAATGTGTGTGTATCTGTGTGTGTGTTCAGGTCTCACATAACCCAGGCTAGCCTTGAACTATGTAGCTGATGATGACCTTGAATTTCTAATCTTCCTGCTTCCACTTTCCAAGTGCAAAGATGACAGGCATGCAGCAGCACACTCTCCTTTTGAGGTACTGGAGAGCAAATCTAGGATTCATACATTCAAGGAATGCTCTATACCAGTTGAGCTATATCCCAGCCCTTGTAATGAATATTCGATGGTTCACTATTACAAGCCATTTAAAGTAGTAAATGGCCCTGTCAACATCTGTTTTTTACATTTGAAAGATGGCTGGATAGTACCATTGTTTTTCTTACTCATCAGTCAGATAAGAAGGATCCAACTTGCCTCAAATAATCGTGTAGCCAAACGTGTTTGTATAAATATTGTTTTTTTTTCAAAAGTATTTCCCCACTTTGTATTTCATAAACACTTCTGTTCTCTGAAAGCAATTTAAATTTCATATTGTCCTAATACCTGTTAGAATGTGTTCTTTGGAATTTTTGCTTTTTAACCCTGTGTGTCTTATAATTCCCATGCACATGTTACTATGTAACAGTGGACTCATGATAATTAGCGGTCTTCCTAACTATACTATAATCTGTATTTGTAGTGGTTTCAAGGCTTCCAAACTCAAATATGCATCATATCTACTGACACATTAAATGACTACTATAGCTGGAAGTGATCGTAGGTGGTTGGATAACTAGACTTAGTATATCATACTTTACCTTTCTCCCATACATCCCAAACATTTTATTCTCTTCATTAAAGATATGGACTATATTCATAGGCATTTACTTTTTAAAAATTACATCAGAAAAGGCATTCTCTGCAGTTTTAAAAAAATTACTGGTTTTAATAGTGTGAAGATAGACGTATTCCTGAAAGTTCTTTCATTGTGTACTCATTTGCCTTGTATATTGACCTCAGGGCAAGATTTTACAGAATTTTTATTTTAACCTTTTGAAGCAATCATAGATTCATAGGAAGTTGGAGAAATAATACAAAGGACCTCATGATAGCATCTTATAGTTTTGCTTTACAGTTCAAGGCCAGGCCTTGGTATATTACTGTGAACTAGACTACAAACTACATTCAGTTTTTACAACTCAGTAATTTATACCAGTGGATGTGAAGCCACAACTGTAATTTTACGTAAGTAAACTCTCTACTGGTATTTATACATATTGTGGCTGAAGCATTGGCTTTTCATCCTAAACTTACAGTGTTGGTTCCTTTCTCCCATTACAGACAGTGTTATTTATCACTATTGGAGATACTAGTTCTTGGGCTGGAGAGATAGCTCAGTTCCTAAAGTGCTTGCTACACAAACATGAGTACCCAAGTTCAACCCCCAGAACCCACATGAATAATTGGATGCAGTGGCACACTCTGGTAATCTTAGATGGGGAGGTGAAGACAGGAAGATCCTTGGGACCTCCTAACTAGCCATCCTAACCTAATCAGTGAGTCCCAGGTCCCAGTGAGACACCCAGCCTCTAAAACCCAGGTGGATGGCCATCCTAAGGATTAACACTTGAGGCGACTTGGACTTCTTGCTTCTGCACTCATGTACATATATACACATATGAGAAAGAGAAAGGAAGGTAGTTTTGAAGTAGGGGAGGCTTGCCTGCCTATGGCATGTATTTGCCAATTTCTATAGACATTTTATGTCGTCACAACTATTAGAAAGTAGTATGCCACTGTCATTCAATGGGTAGATATCAGAGATGCTCCTGAACATCACACAATGATGCACAGACCATCTTCCTCACTTCTGAAAATGTCCATGTAATGTCCAGGCTGAGAAACCCTGCTACAAAGGACAGTGAGGAGACACGACACGAGGCAGATACTGGCTGTTGGATCTTTAGCACATCTCCCCTTCCCTCAGTCCATTTTTGTTTGCCTTTTTTATGGGGGTAGTTGTTCTTTCCTGGTGTTTAGGAGTGAGAAGTCCACTTGTAATGGCTTTCTCTGAACTTTTTCTTACAGGTTCTCAAAAATACCTGGCAACAAATCTGGAAATACAGTTTCATAACATTGTTGAAATGTTGAAAACGTTGTAAAGTCTGCATCCTAACCCCGATGACTCACATTGCTGCCAGGTGGAGGACTCACCTCACCATTTCTCCAAATGAAAGCAGTTCATCTTGTTGTCTTAGTTTGTATATTTTTTGTGACATTAAATAAACTTTGAATGCAATTTTCACATACTGCAGATTGATACACATAACCCTTTTGCTTTTAAGAAGCTAAACACCAAGGCAAAAGCTTAGCTATGTTTTCTACCCTTACTGCTCATTGTCCTTTAATCTCATATTGCCGCTATAGCTCTAGTCTTACTTTAGCATAAACATTTATTCTTCTTAATGATATGTGAGTATTTCTCGGAAGCAATGTGTTCAGGAACTTTGTTTTTTGTTGAGTTTGCTTTCAGTCCTTTGAAAACTTTCTAGAGTCTCGTGAGTTTTCTGGGAGAAAAAAGCAAGTATTTAAAACTATATAATGGCCAGAAGGCAAACAGGCACAGAGCATACCACAGAAAGGCTTTTGGTTTAGGACAATCCAATTACCAAAATGTGTTGTTTGGTCAGTAGCAGGTCTGAACATCTGAAGTTCAGAGTTAAGACAAAGGTTGTTTGGGCACTGGTTTGAGTGTGTGTTAACAACCTGAGAGACTGTTGTGAAGCTCTTCTGTCTAGGTAGCCAACTTTATAAGTTTACAAAGCCACTGGTTTTCCATGTGCTTAAATTTAATAAGGAAAATCAAGTGAACATATTTTATCCCATCTTTGAGAAAATTGCAAAGCTTTCAGCCCTGTCCTCTAACTAAATTTATTTCAAGAACTTAAAACAAAAAAGCCTAAAACTTTTCAAGAGGACCAAGTATAGAGCACAGGAAGGCAGATTGTCTGTTAGGGTTGCCTGCTTTTTTCCAAGTACTGCCTACTTGGAGAGAATTAGTGCCATTAGCCTGTGCTAACCTGCAGGTCACCTTGCCTTTTGTTCTCCCATAGTGGCATTAAGGAGGAGCTTGGCTGCTTTCCACCTGGTCAACCTCAAGACCTTTGAAGAGTTGCCTTAATAATTAGTAAGGTTTATTTACTAGAACTAATTGTGATCTTATTTATATTCTCAGAACCCTACCCTCTGTGTTAGGATAATGGGCAGGTGAATTAAAATCATTACTAGGCATATAAAGCATAATAACATTGCTTACATGCCAAACCAAAAAATGCAAAGATATTAAAATTGAGGGATGTTTCCATATATTTACAATGAAAATTTGCTGGTATGTCATAGTAAAACCTGTCAAGAAAAGTGCAAACCAGCAAGCACTCCCTGCCTAGTCCACTTATCCCAAGTTCAACTATGATGCTAATTATGCATGCAGTTCATTGTTTCCATTACCTTCTGTGCCTCCTGCATAAATAATCAGTGATGTGATGATTCGAGCAGCTGTCATGTTTTTAAAGCACCAAGATATTTAGACACAGAGATAGGAACTTGGGTTTTACACAACCAATTCTCAATCAAGATTCCTGAGGCTGAAGTTCTTTCTTTGGTAAGCAGTTGTCTAATAGAAATCATCTCCTGGTTTTTCCAAAGCCTCATTAAACTTGATGTGGTTAGCAGAAATTGAGGTGAATAAATTGACAAGAGCAGTGGCACCCCAATTTATCCCTATGGAAGCACTCACCAGTGTTTTTACTGGTGTAATAGTACAATTAGGTACCCCAAATTCATGACCTGTGTTTATTATGTTCAGACTAGTGACTGAAAAATGATCCTGCTGATCCTTCAAGCTATAGGTTCCTAGATAATTGGAAATGTAAACTTGTTCACTCTTGATCGATTAATGGTAGAAAATAGGTGGTTTAGATTCAGTCTGCTTAATCTGTGAGTTCAACAGTCTGAGCACACTGAAGTGTGGGATTTTTGTCCCTGTGAGAAGCCTGGGGCTTCTTTTTCTTGTGATTGACCATGACTAACATCCCAGAATCATTGTGGTTATTGTCCTGGTTGATAGGAAAAATAAACATTTTTATAGAAGAAAAAATGACATTCAGTGAATGATTCCTCAGTAAGACCTGGAAAATAGTCAAAATTATAAATTTTTTATTTTCTTTTTATACCAGACATTCATAAACAAACCCCTTTAACAAAAATAATGGAGAGCTTCTGTTGAATGAAGTTATCCTGTGATATAGGTTGGGCCTTCCCAATTATTTCAAACAATACAAAAATGGCAATATAGTTGGCTTCTGATTATAATGCAAATGTGATTACAGTTATTATACTTCAGATGGAAAGCCTAGGGAAATTAAGCAAAATTGTTCAATAAGCAAAGATGAAAACCTTTCAGTTTTTTTGACAAAGAAATGTAAACTGTTGGTCAAACTAGATAAGATCATGATTAACAATGTACCTAGTGAGTATGGTATGGGAGTGGGAATCTTGGTAATTTTATGTTTATTATTTATGATTATTGTTTTATCATGGATTCAATAAATATTTTAAAAGACACCCTACTTAGAAATCTTTTGTGAGGGACAAGTGGGAGGGGAGATTGTGAACCAAAGTTCAGGAATCAACCAAGACACCAGAGGTTAAATTGTGTAAGTGTCAACCAGCAAAGCTTGGCTGAAGTCAGGTTTCCCAGGATTTACAATTATCCCCACAAAAAAAATAAATAAATAAAAATAAAAAATTTATATGCTTTGCAATTACTGTGATTTATGCAGCTCTTGGGTTGGCAAAGCTCAGGTATGATGAAGTGGAATGCAAATGTTTTTAAAAGTGGAGAGTGAAGTCCTTGTGAGGAACAGTATTCCCTAGTAGCTGACCCTCAGGTTGGTGAGGTAAAAAGGGAAGTGGGCTCCTGCGCCACTTTCTACAATTCAGAACGTTTCTTTGTTGAAGTAGAATTGAACCTTCCTAGGATCCAGACTTGAGTATCGCTGACAGCATCTGCGCAGGCTCTTCGCCAAAGTCCGAGGGCCGCATAAGAAAACCCCCACTACAGACCTGTAGCAATAGAGCAATAGTTACCTGGGTGCACACAAGCCCATGGCAGTAGTGAGAATGGAGAACAGCCTCTGCTACTCCCAACAATGCTGAACCAAAACTCAGTTGTCTCACAGACATCTACCTGCGCGTGACTGAGTCCATCCTTGTTCTGTCCTTTGCTGGGCTTCACGTGGCCCTGCCACTCTCTGAGGAGAGATTGGTAGTAATGGTTGCTGAGGGAAAGAGTTCTTTTCAACATTTTCTTCAGTCCTATAGCCACTGGTAACTTGCTAATGCTCAAAGAAGCCCAAATTAAACTCAGCAGGGCACCAAAAAGGGAGGGAAAACCCATGAGAGCGGAAGAGAGAGGAGTTAAATCAGCAGGGGTGGGAGGGCACAAGGAAAAGGTCTGCAGAGGTCAATATGGTCAAAATCCAAGTGCTCGGCCCTGAAGTCACATACATAAAAGCAACAGTAAACTGACTGAGCAGGTGGTATTGATAGATTTTGAGGGGAAAAGGCCATGAACTTGAGAGAGCAAGGGCATACATGAAAGGAGTTGAGGAAATAGTGTAAATTATATTTTGATTTCAAAAATAAATATTAAAAATATATACATGTATTAAACATAATGAAACTCATTGTATATAGTTAATAGGTTCTGATAAAAACTTAAATTCACTTGTTGAAATCCTACTTTCTTCCAAGAAAAATTTTTCTTTACCTTTTTGTTTCTAAGTCCTAAATATGTTCCCAGCCTTCCCCCATTCCTCTGAGAACAGAGACAAGGGATGTAATATAATAGCGTTATTAACCATTAGGCTCTGGGGCGGGGCCAAGGTAAAAAGACAAGAGAGATTAAGGGGCCGTGAGCAGGGAGAGAGACCCTCACCCTGAGATCTAGTTTGCCTTTTGTGCTGAGTGAAGAAACAACCCCATGATAGAGTCAAAATGGCCTACAGAGATACCGAGAGGTTTTCTAAGGATGAACCAAACAAGAATGTGAAACATGAGTGCACTATGCTTACTCGGGGCTGGAGTGTCTGCCACCTTGGGTTTTGCTGTGTAAGTGTCCCAATCTCATACTTCACAAAGGCACCTGACAACACCGTTCCCAAAAGAGCAATCTTAAGAAAAATAAAAGAAACTTTTTATTCAATTTTTTAACTTCCCCTAAATTTCAAGCTTTGTTTAATCATTAAAGCATGTAAATTATACCCTTTAGGGAATGTAAGCCCAAGGGCAGGATGATATGTAGTCGTCATTGTGAAGATCGATGCAACTCTCTTGAGAAGCCTGCATCCTTGTCTTGGGATGATATACTGTCCTTGTCCTATATGATTCTCTGTTTAAATACTTAAACTCACTAAGTTGTTTCACTTTGGTTAGTCTTCAAATTCTTTTCTGCCAAATAATCAAGGATTTGGCTTTTCCTGAGTGGAGGTCCCTAAGGGGTTGGGCTATCCTGGCTACTGCAGGCAGAGCTGGTCTCCTTGGCCGCTCTGATATACCACCCATGTCACTGTAAACAAGTTTCTTAACCTCTTTCCCTTTTGAGAATTGGAATACAAATAGCACCTACCTTACAGGGTTGTTCTGACAATTAAAAACACACAAAACAAATGGAAAAGTGTCTGCCCCACAGCAAGTGCATATGAGTTTACTGCTCTATAAATGATCTTTTGTGAACTTACCCCACCCCAAACTTTACTGTGCCTTTGAAGTTGGTATTCTGCCAAAGCCAACCTTTCTAAATATGCTGTGGATCTCAACTTCTCTTACCTCTCCTTCTCTTTTTAAGTCTTATTATGGTATAATACATGTACCATAAAGTGCACCCTTTGAACTGTACAATTAGCGCTTTTTAGTATAACCACCAAGTTAGGCAAACATCCTTACTAATTCCATCCCCCTTATCTACATTAGAACTCACTAGTTTCCTCCCAGCCATACCACCCTACCCTACACAATTGCTGTCTACTTTCTCTACATAGAAACTCATATTGGAGCTGGAGTTTCAGGAAGTTTTGAACCACCTTTTATGGGTGATGGGAACTGAACTCAGATCCTCTTGGAAGAACAGCAAACACCCTTCACCACTGAGACATGTCTCAACCCCCCTCTGGTTTCTCTTATTCAACATAGTATTTTCAAACTTAATCCATGGTATTGGATGTGTCAATACTCCTTTCCTCTTTATAGATGAATAAAATTCCATTCTCTACATAAAATACATGGTGATAGGAAGTTGGGTTGTTGTCACTTTGGGCTATTATGAATAATGCTGCTATGTACATGCATGTGCAAATTTTTTGTGTGTTATGTCATTTCTCTTGAGTGGGGTTTCTGAGTCATAGGGGTCTATGTCTAATAATCTGGAGAACTGTTCAAGAGTTTTCTCCAGGTATTGCAATCTCACATTCCTATAATCAATAAAGAGTCCAAATTCTCCAGTTCCTTGCCAACAATTGTTATGGCCGTGTTATTCCTCTCTTGGACCTACTGAACAGTACCCTGCCTCTAAAATACTCTCAGTTCATCCTTATACTAAATAGTAAGCACTTCTTGAGCCTGCCATTCCATCACTCGTGCCCAGGCTGCTGTAATAGTTCTTTTGGCTTCTGGGATGCCACTTCTCTTCATTCTGAGCCTTTATTGCTGATTTGTTTCTCCCTCCCCATATCCTGTAGGCAGTCCTTTACCATGTTCTTTCTCAGAAGGCAATGTAATAAGAACGAAGACAGGGGCATATCTCCAGAAAGAAAGATCTAGCTGAGGGGATTTGGCTTGCGGGGCGGGGGGGGGGGGCAGTTGAAATGAACACATGCAAAGACAATATGTTGACACATAGGTATAAAGATATCATAGTGACACCCATAAACAAGCAAATCAGCGAAACAGTTCCCTCCTTCTCTTCTTTCCTCTTTCCCTCTTCTCCCCACCATCCCTCTCTCCTCTCTTCCATCCTTCTGAGCAGTCTCACTTCCTCTCACAGCTTCATAAAAATTGCATCATGACTTTTGCTAACATGCTGCTTTACAATTTAAAGAAACTTTTGTATAGTGACCCAATCTTCACAACAACCGTGGATGTGAGTAAAGCAGGCATCTACTAATATCCCCATTTTATGGACAAGAACTCTGAAGATCAGAGGGACTTTTAGCTCATGAACCATAAGTGGAAAGTGTCAAAACCAGAATTGGGACCCAGGATCGTCCAAATTTATGTCACTACATGCTTTATGCCTTCATGGAGCCTCACTGTTCACTTTCTGTGCATTTCCTGTCCTTTGACCTTTCTTCCCTAAGGTGTCCACAGACCTGTTTTCCTGGGGCACATTATTTTACTGTGAATTAATTCTCTGCATCTCTTCCTTGAATGTATGCTTTTTCAAAAGCAATCATATCCAATGTTTCAACCTATAATGGAATAGTAATAGCTGCATTTACAGAAAGTAATGAGTAACACTTGTGCAGATGGATTGCTCTTTCCCTGCCAGCTTGTTCAGGGGGGTACCGAAATCCTTCTCTTTTTCCCGTTAGGACAGCAGGTTTCAGAGCATTAGCTTTCTCTGTATGCTTAACATGTCTCAAAACACTCTGGAAAACTGGGTGTTGTGGCACACATCTGAACATGGAGGCAGAAAGATCAAGAATTCAAGATAGTCATTGGCTTTTGTAGTAGTTTGAATGTAACTGGCCCCCATAATCTCATAGGGAGTGGCACTATTGGGAGATGCAGCTTTATTGGAGTGGGTTTGGCCTTTTTGGAGGGAGTGTGTCACTGTGGGTCAAGCTTTGAGGTTTCCTATGCTCAGGATACAGTCCAGTGTGTCAGTCAACTTCCTGTTACCTGTAAGATGTAGACTCTCATCTACTACTCCAGCACCACGTCTGCCCGCATGCCATTATGCTCCCTATCATGATGATGATGTACTGAATCTCCAAAATGTAAGCCAGACACCCCTTGCTTTATAATAGTTGCTGTGGACATGGTGTCTCTTCACAGGAATAAAACCCTAACTAAGACAGCTATATATCAAGATAGGTGTGTGTGCAAGTATATGTATACATATATTTGGAGAGGCCAGCCTGAGACATATTGAAACACTGTCTCAAAACACTGAGTTCTGTTGGTCAATGAACTAGATAAAACATCCCAAATCATTGAGCACCTCACCCCCCAAAATGTATGTTAATTTCTCTAGTGCTCTGTTTTGTTCAGTACTATCTATAAGAACAGAATCTCTTTACCTTACTCATTGAATAGAGGCTTCTGGGGACAAGGATCAGATTTTCATCAATTGCAAGATCATGAGCCTTATTTTTACTAAAAACCTAGATGAAATTTCCTTAGTCTTAAAGTTTTCTATTAAACTTACTTATTGGTTGTGGGGGGGGGGGGCAGAGTGCCATGGTTCAAGTGTGGAAGTGTGGAGGTCAGAGGACAACATGGGGGCATTTGTTCTCTCCTTCTACCATGTGGGGTCTCAAGGATTGAACTTGGACCGTGAGCCTTGGTGGCAAACACCTTACCTGATGTTCTAGCTTACTGGCCCTTTCTGTCCCAGAGATCTTTCCCCAGGTGCACTCAGTATACTTAAATTCCAACTCTGTAGACTCAATTAAGTAGAGGGCAAGGTACTCACTTGGGATGAGCAGCAGCTATTCTGGAGAACTCGTTGTCCCACATTGGTCTCCCAAAGGAGGTCTTCTGTTTCAGACCTGTCAGGATGTCAGTGGCTTTGTCAAAGTTTAATGCTGCATGACCAGCCTGGAACCAGAGAAATATAAATTAGAAAAATCAAGTTTGACAGCTGCCTCTTCTTTCGGCCACTTTGAAACCTTTGGTGTGAGGATGAGGCCAGGTAAGAAATGATAAGGAATACTCATTCGTGCCCTATATTTTGTCTTAACATTTGATATTGGAATCATTGTTTTATTTGAACTCACAATGTTGCTATCCCAGCCAGTGAGAAAGAGACGGTAGTTTAGGAAATCCATTTTGCCTAATTCCTCCATCTCTTGTTCCAGGGAGTTCAATAAGTTGTTGAACCAGGCAAAAGCACCTGTCTCTCTGCAGATCCAGTAGAAATAGATCTGAAATCAACAAATTAGTCCACATACCTTTATTAAGTATCCTTTACAATGTATACTGTGATGATAGGTGTGTGTGTGTAAGATACACATATAACACATATGTAAATACATAGACATATCTATGTTTGTTGACCGAGTCTAAGGGTAATGAATCATGTTTATAGAATTGAAGGCTTTCAGTTTGAATGCCCAGAGTTCTGACAAATTCCCATTACAGAAGGAACCTAAAAAGGTTATGTTTGTTACAAGGAGATCATTATGTTCAACAAAAGAAGTCACATTCAGAAAGTCAAATATTGCAAGTTAGCTTGTCACATATAAGAAACATGAAAATAGAATGAGAATGATTTGAGGAAAGGGGGGGCTGTTAGGAGAGGGGCTGGAGAAGGTGAAGGGGGTGGGTGAATATGCTCATAGTAAACGATATACTTTAATGGAAATGAAATTATAAAATAATACTGTGCATAATGAATATAAACTTAAAAAATGAAAAATTTTAAAGTAAAAACAAAAAGTTCAAATAAATAAAAATAAAACAACTTAAAAAGAATCCTGTGAGCTAAACAGTGGTGGCACATGCCTTTAATCCCAGCACTTGGGAGTCAGAATCAGGTGGATCTCTGTGAGTTCGAGGCCAGCATGGTCTATAGAGTGAGATCCAGGACAGGCACCAAAACACAGAGAAACCCTGTCTCGAAAAACAAAAAATAACAACAAAAAGTATTCTGTGTTCAAATGTGACCACTACTGTAGATGCAGGTACACTGACAACGAGAAGTCATCACTCGGGTTCCGGGTTTTTTGGAGATGTGAGTTCTTTTATTTTTTTTTTTATCCTAGGCCTTAAAAAGTATTCTATCCAAAGCCGGGTGGTGGTACATGCCTTTAATCCCAGCACTCAGGAGGCAAAAGCAGGCAGATCTCTGAGTTGGAAGCCGGCCTGGTCTAAATAGTGAGTTCCTGGACAGCCAGAGCTACACAGAGAAACCCTGTCTCAAAAACATAACAAACAAAAAATATTCTGTCCAGGTTATAAAAGGCTATTTTTATGATGTTTAATCTGGCAAGCAGCACTAGCTTTATTTAGTTTGAAGGATTAGAGTGCTATAGGTTTCGCCTCTGAACTGAGAAGATACAAACTGGACTCTAGCAGCCTGGCTGTATTGGCCAGTGCAGAGGCCAAGCTAAACTGCCTGGGCATCCCCTGCTGGCACCTCCTAGAAGCCACCTCTGTCCTACTCAGCTATGACTCATTCCTGTCTCCAGAGAGGTTCTCCTGCCCACCTTATTAAGGGTAAGACCTCAGGCTATGATGGCCTTAGCCTGTCAGGGCCAGGCCAGGGGGGAAATGACATGTGGGAATGTACCTTTTGTGTTTTGAGCTTGTTGTCTGCACGCTGGAATTTGTACCAGATAGATTTCAAGATGGAAGCAAAGGGGGTGACCCCAATCCCTGCCCCAACCAATACAGCCACTTCATACTGGAAAACATCTTCACTGACTGTGCCGAAGGGACCATCCACCTCAATCCTACCAAATGAAAGAAGACAATAAAGCATTAAGTCTCATCTCCATCCTCAGCCTCAATCGTCCTCCCAGAAACAAACTGCAAGCCCAGCCGCTACCTGCCCACTCATTTTAATGATAGGCTCTCTGACCAGACTTGTGTTTCAGAAAGGAATTGTTTTCTTTTTTATTAATCTATGTCCTGTTTTGAGTCTCTGAAGGTCTCAAGGACCTACCTGGGCATTGGTGAGTGCTGTTGTTCAAATGCCCTTATGAGATTTTCTGTCCAGTCCCCTGCTGCTCGGATATGAATGGAGAAAAATTCTTCCTCTGGAGCAGAGGTCAGAGTAAAGGGATGCCACTCCAGGAAGGAAATTGAGGGGCAGTTTACAAATACATACTGCCCCACTTCCATGCTAAAGCCACGCTTTCGCATCTGCAATTCCAAAACTTTAGATGGGTGCATGACAACCTGTGAATGAAGTGCATAAATCATTAGAGGCAAACTCTGAACATGACAAGGGCAGACATTCAAAAAAATGAGTAAAGCCTGAGTGCTTCTGACTTATACAGTATGAGGTCAAGTCCCCTCTGAAAGGGAGCAGCCGTGCCTTAGCTCCAGAAGATGGTTGCAATGTGGAACTGAGATTCTGTGCTGTCAGGGTTTCTCATACTTCATGAGAAGGACAAAAACAGCTTTGGTATTATTGTATTTTAATTACCATAGAGAATAATAATGGATTTCATTATGAAATATATATATATATATCACATATGTGTGTTTGTGTGTGTGTGTGTATCACTGTACCTTGCTTTGTTTTGTTTGTTTCATGCTTCCCCCCTCATTACTGGTTCCCTTTCTCCCCCAAATAGTCACCATTCTGCTTTCACATCACAATTTCTTCATCCCTTGCATAGTTCTCCTTTGCTTTCATACTCTATGTACATTTATGTTTAATTCATATTTAAATTTATATTCCAAATATGAACGACAACATGACATTTATTTGCCTCTCAGGCTTATTTCACTTAACATTATAACCTCTGGTTCCATCTATTTTTCTGTAAATTTCATTCTTCTTTATAACTTAATAAAATTCAATTTTGGCCTTTTTTTTGGTGTTTTTTGTTTGTTTGTTTTTGTTCTTCGAGATAGGGTTTCTCTGTGTAGTTTTGGAGCCTTTCCTGGATCTGGCTCTGTAGACCAGACTGGCCTCAAACTCACAGAGATCTGTCTGGCTCTGCCTCCCAAGTGCTGGGATGAAAGGTATGTGCCACCACCGCCTGGCTCCCATTGTATTTTTTATCGATTATTTTTATTTATGTATGTGTTTGCTTGTCTGTGTATGCACCACTTGCATGCAGTGCTCACGGAGACCAGAAAAGGGCATCGGATCCCCTGAAGCTGGAATTAGTCATTTGTGGGCCTCTGTGTGGGAGCTGGGACCAGAACAAGAGCAAGTGCTCTTAACCACTCAGCCATCTCCCCAGTCCCCAAGAAATGTCCTTTTAAAGGGGAAACTTACAGCTGGGCAGTGGTGGCGCATGCCCTTGATCCCAGCACTTGGGATGCAGAGCTAGGTGGATATCTGTGAGTTCAAGGCCAGCCTGGTCTACAGAGCAAGATCCAGGACAGGCATCAAAAGCTACACAGAGAAACTCTGTCTCAAAAAACCAAAAGAAAAGGGGGGGGGGGAGACTTCCATCCAGTTTCTTAAAATGTTAGTAACCAGGTCTTTATTTTAGTTTAGGTTACAAGAACAACTCCAGGGCCTTGAGCACAGTGAAAAAGCACTCTACCACTGAGCCAGCCACATCCTCAGTCCCAGTTCACCCTTTAATAATCACTGTGTACACAAAACAAAATGCATTTGTGGGTAAACTCTGGCTCAGGTCCTCTGTTTGTACCCTCCAATGCAGATCCATGCTAGTAGTTCCAGAGCCCTATTTCCCACAGTTTTGTCCTGCACCAAGGAAACTAAGCATGTTTCCTCCTTCAAAATCATTTTTATGCCTTTGGGGTGAACATCGTGACAATTTAGTTCTGCACTCAGGTAGAACAGAACTTTTATCACTGCAATGGAAAGTGTATATTTCTTTACCTTTGTAATCACAACCTTCTGCTGGGAGCGATAAAAGCGAAGGATCCTTTCAAAGATATATAGAGCAATCGGTGCAAGAATCCATTTCCAAGACTGCACAAAAACAGGATAAAGAATGAAATTACCCTTAAATCTCTCATTCAGGACTTATTCATGTAGCAGTTCATTTCTTCATTTAATGCATGTGTATCAAGTTCTCTACTGTGTATCATGATCAAGCCACTAATTTCAGCAATGTTTAGGAAGGAAACAAGCACCAAACAATAGTTTTGTTTCTCATTCTGTCACTAATAAAATAGAGCATCCCCTCAAATTACAGCTCATATCAGGGAGCAAATGCAAATGGCAAAAATAAGGCATAAGGGTACATGTGTATGTGTGTGGTAATATTGTGTCCCCCCAAATATTGTGCACCCTAATAAACTTATCTGGGGTCACAGAATAGAACAGCCACTAGGTAGACCTAGAGGCCAAAAAACGGTGGCATATACACCTTTAATCCTAGCATTCCAAAGGCAGATATCCATCTGGATCTCTGTGAGTTTAAAGCCACACTGGAAACAGCCAGGCATGGTGACTCATGCCTTTAATCCCAGGGAGTGATGGCAGAAAGCAGAAAGGTATATAAGGCATGAAAATCAGAAACTAGAAGCTTTTGGCCTGGTTAAGCTTTTAGGCTTTGAGCAGCACAGTTCAGCTGAGATCCATTTGGATGAGGACACAGAAGCTTCCAGTCTGAGGAAACAGGATCAGCTGAGGAATTGGCAAGGTGAGGAGGTTCTGCTTCTCTGATCTTCCAACAACATTCACCCCAATACCTGGCTTCAGGTTTGTTTTATTAATAAGACCTTTGAAAATTCATGCTACATATGTGTGTGTTTTAAATTATGTTTCAGATTTTAAAAGTTGAAAATCATGAAAAAAGTAAATGCACAATAGAAATAAATGATCAAATCAAAACTAAGAAAAAATGTGTGTGTGGAGGGGGTGTAGAGTATATGGTTGGTGCTACTGGTAACAATACACCACAAAACACCAAAAGGAAGTAAACTCTCTAAAACACAATATTACTTTAGTATGTCAAGTTGGAAGTCAAGTTTTAGCAGTAATGTCCAGATTGACTGGGATTTGGAGCAATCCATGTGTTCACATGTAACTAATGGATGTTGACAGCATCTTCCTAGAGGGTAATTTGCCAGCACATCTCAACAGTGTCAAAGTATTCCCTCTCTTTGATTTTACTTCTAGAAAATAGAAATCGAAAAAAAAAATAACAAGGGTTTGCATAAACCCCATGGCAACTATATTGACCAAAATATTTACTAAGAAAAAAATGACCAAAACGGCACAAACACATGTTTTAAAATTTTTGAAAGGAATATTTGACAATAGAGGAAAGACTCCATGACATACATAGGATTACTGCAGATTGTAGAAATATATTAATTTTTAATTCACTTCTATTTTATGTTTTTAAAGTATCTTTAATAAATAAATGTTATTTTTCTAATTTTTAAGTGGTGGATGTGTTAAGACTATCTTTTTATAACCAAGTGTGGTGGCGAACACCTTTAATCCCAGCACTCGAGAGGCAGAGGCAGGAGGATCTCTATGAGTTCGAGGCCAGCCTGGTCTACAGAACAAGTTCCAGGACAGCCAGGGTTACACAGAGAAATCTTGTCTTGAAAAAAAAAAGAGTATCTTTTTGTAAATGTTTGTGGAAGAAACATTTGAGTAGCAAAACTGGTATCCTCACTCAGGATGCTTCATGGCCAATCAAAGTAACTCCTGAATTTAAGTACACCTCAAAATAGGCCAATGTAAGGTGTCTCCAGCACTATATGGAAAAGATACACTGATGAGCCATATCCTCTCCTGGATCCCATGAAGAGCAAAGAATCTAACAGTGTAAGAGCAATGGCAGGCCCAACACGGACCTGCCATCTGACCATTTCATATGTGCATCAAGGGACTGAAAAGGTAGAGAACTACCAACTGTCTCAGAGGCTTCAACTCAGTTAAGTCCCCACTGTTGATAGGATGCACTCTAATCCCATTCATCTGTCCATCCACCCACTCATCTGTCTAGGTCTGGTCCTGCACTTGGACCTCCACAGGCTCCCTGGTCCTGCGCCTCGCCTCTGCGGATAGACTCAGTGCTAAAACTCTGCTCGGTTATGATGCTGTGGCTTTGCTTGAGCCATCTTCAACAGCTCTCCAACAGGAGTTATTAGCTGACTGCCACAGATAATCTCTTTGCAGCAGTATCATCAGCCCCTGCCTCTGCTTCCAGTAAAGTCACCCTGAAATTCCTCAAGTCAACTGTGACCTCTCTACTTCTTTGTAGCTATTCTATAACCACATAGCTAGATGGTAGATACTTTTTTAAAGATACTTTTAAATTACTTGGCATATTAGTAAGGACCCAAAAGTCTCCTAACAGAATGCATTGACCAAGTGTGGAGAAATACTCCTATGTACCACTGGTAAGAATATAAATATTTCTAAGTACTTATAGAGGGCGATTACGCAGTGTTTCTAGACTTGAAAATTCTGATTCTGGGGGTTTATTCCAATAAGTTTACTTGTATATACGTTTAGTGACATGTATTAGGCTGTTAATTATATCATTACTTGATAGAACCAAATATTGGAAACAGGTGTCCAGCAGTAGAACTAATTCATATAGTAAGATGTTCAGTGATGATAAAAAGAAAGAAGGATCTTATAGGAACTTGTCATGTGGGCACTATGTCAGAACCACAGATGGATACATTTGTCTTATTCTACAATGTAAGAATTTATTAAATAGCAATAAATTCACAAGCTACTGTAGGTTGTGCTTTGAGAAGTAGTCTTGGTTGGGGATTTAGCTCAGTGGTAGAGCGTTTGCCTAGCAAGTGCAAGGCCCTGAGTTTGATCCTCAGCTCAAAAAAAAAAAAAAAAAAAAAAAGTTGTCCTCTGACCTCCACACATGTGCTACCCAAAAAAGTGAATAAATAAATGTAATCAGATGATTAAAAAAAAAAGAAAATACAAGTTTTTTTTTTAAAAAAAGAGAAGTAGTCTTGATTTCCCTTAATACCAGGCTATTGGCAAACACCAGTTCATAAATTTCCATCTTAGTTATTGATATTAATTCTTAGATAGCATATTATATGTGAGAGGCCAGCTGGGAGACCGGCTCCCACATTTTACCCCAGGGTACTCTTGAGGAGTGAGGGATCAGAGATTTAGATAGAAGAATAGAGGGGAGAGAAAGACAGAAACAGAGGATAGCCTCGGGAGGGCCTGGATCCTTATCCACTGGCACCTTCTGTCTCTTCTAAAGGGTTTTTTAAATGAATGCCAAGGGGTGGATCAAAAGACCTCCCCCAGCACAGCCAAGTGCAGACCCTTTCCAATCACCTAGTAACCATGCACATGGTCAAGCAATCCTCTAATGCAGCTCCACTGAGTAAAGCAAGCTCAGATCTCACTAGGAAACCTTTGTGAGCCTCCACAATTATACATCATATAGTCTATGAATTTATTCATTCGTATCATTTAAAGATTTAGTCATTCTCAGAGTACTTTGAGGCATCACAAGTTGTTTTTCTAGTTCCACTGATTCCTCAATGTAGCAAACATTATGAGCAAGCTAAGGTAAACTATATCGATGATAATTACCAGAGGATATACATTTAATTCCCCGAGTTTATGTATTTATACTTTTATTTACTTATTTTTGGTAGTGTTGAGAATCAAATCCAAGACCTTGTGCATGCATCGATCCTCTTGTCTCTACCTCTCCAGAGCTGGGATTACAAGTGCATGCAGCAATGTCCCACTTCTTAAGTAGGTGCTGAGGATCTGAACTCAAGTCCTTCACCACTGAGCTATAAATACAATCCCTGGAACTCAGTCTCTCTCTCTCTCTCTCTCTCTCTCTCTCTCTCTCTCTCTCTCTCTCTCTCTCTCTCATGTTTGTGCATGCATGCAAGCACACATGTATATATGCATAGGCATGTGGTGGCCTGATATCAATGGGGTAGTTTCCTTAATCATTTTCTACCTTATTGTTTGGCACAGAGTCTCTCACTGAATTTGAAACTTACCAATTTGACTTCACAGGCCAGCAAGCACTAGGGATCCTCTTGTCTCTACCTCCCCAGGGCTGGGATTCCAAGTGCATGCAGCTATGCCTCACTTTTGATGTGGGCACTGAAGATCTGAGCTCATCCTTATGCCTGTGCAACAAGCACTTGACATGCCATCATACTAACTATGAGATGATAATTGTCAAGCATGCTAGAACATTAAAGATAGCCTGCTCCAAGCATGCTTTGATTTTTCTCCGTGAAAATTTTACTGGGATCTCACAGCTGAACTTTGGAACAACACAGGGGTCAAGGGTTTCATCTTTGGGTTCATAAAAACCTAGACTTGAATGAAAGCTCCATTAATTGTTGATGGTGACTTTACTTCATCTTACAGAGTCCTTCCGTCCCAAAATGGAGATGCAAGAAATACTTACCTCAGAGATCATCTATCTCAAGCAGCAAAACTGGACATAGTAAATATTACCAATAACTTTACTTCTATAGGGAGGTCACACAGCATGTAGCAATTAATGGTTGCTACATGCTGTAGCAATTTCTTTTTCAAGAGTCCCTGTAATTGCCTGTTGCAGATGACTTTTTTGGAAGATCATAGATACCTTTCATAGGAAGGAACCAACAATGACAATACTAACAAGGGTAACAGTAAAATAGGAGTCAGTCCTCCCACGGCTTACCTCAGGGGGGTGCCCCACAAAATGAGGACGTCTGCAACTCCACTCATACTTATCCCACTCAAGAAAAGAATTTGAGCAGTTGTTGGGATGACTTTCCCCTATGCTCTCCTCCGTTTGACTCCGGACAATCCCACTGAAACATACAAAGTAGGAGAGTTTGTGACCATGAATTATCCAAGATCAGGGGCAGGGACATGAGAATGGGACCTAAAGAACTTACCCCAGGCCATGGATCCCTAAGCAGATGATATAGACGATAAAAAGGTGATGTGTATACCAGAAGAGCTCAAAATAATTCCTACGGATAAACTCCACAGCTGAAGTCACCATGAGTACCAAGGCTGTTGTGGCAATCACTCCAGTAAGGCCAGCAACACTGGTAAATGTTGCATACATCACTGTCTGTGAAAGGAGAAATGTCAGCCTGGTACAAAATCCCCCAAGAATACCATGATCTTCTTGATCATGACCAGATACCCAGGCTTTTCCATCAAATCACCTCACCGTGTTTGGAGACTGGATGGGATTTAGCCAAGAATCTCCTTTCTCATGAGATAGATTGGAGAGAACAGAGGCAAGAGATCCATCCATGGCCTGCTGGCTTCTACTGTAGCGTTCAAAGTTAAATAGGTGTGCAATGACATGAATAGCTAAGTGGAAAGATGGGAGGTGTCAGGAACATTATGGCAACCATACCCCTCTGAAATAAGAGACCTCTACCTATAGTGCCCAGCAGAATACTGAGTCCACAGTATGTATTCAACACAGAAATGTCCAAGACCTCCTTCACCACCACCCATTCAGTTCCCAAAGAAATAGATTATATACTCCATGAATATGAGTCTAAAAGGGTGTTTCATAAAGAGTTCCAGGTGCTCGTTAAATATTTTTTAATGTTTATATGCACAGGCGAATGACACTGTGCCTTGAAAATCACCTGTTGTCCATGGTTGCATGCTTTGCCCGAGTTACCTGTGAATACGCAGATCATATATGCTACCAACTTATGAAAGATGAGGTTGTGATCCAATGGCTTTCTCAGTGTGCGGTTGCAAAACTACAAATGCAAAGTCATCCTGGTCAGGTGTCACCAGCCAGTCTTAATGAAATTCCACCAACATGTCTGCCTTAGTCACAGCATACCAGTCCCCCAACCGTCCTCATCCACCAAAGGAGACCTCTGGGTTCCACTCCTAGGGACTTGGTCGTGAACTGTTCAGGGGCTGTTTCTTTAATGTGAAGGCTGAGCTGAGCACAGCCAGAACTCACCGAGCAGGTACCCCTCAGGAAGGACAGCAGATTACGACACACAGGAAGCAGGATCACCATGCTGTTAAAATTCAAGCAGAAAGCAGAGGCTCGGGCAAAGGCCAAGGCAGTCTGGAAGAAAGGAGAAAGGAGAGACTGCTACTTTATCTCAGCATCTAGCAGGTGAAGACTGCTCCAGTCCAATTTTCTAAGATGAGAAATGGACATTGGAGTAACCAGCATACCAGGCCAGTCTCTCTGCCAAAGGGAGAAAATGGGCTGAGCTTACTAACTGGAATTGAGAAATTCCCATGACAGTGTTTTGGAAATATTAGGTGATATATTTACTAATGTGAACATGAATAAGATTCACTAATTCCACATTAGCAAATACTGTCTGTGGATGCAATATTTTGCAATGGATACTTTTATTTCATGCATTCAACTATAATTTTATTGCTTGCCCTTTATAAAATAGCCTTGGAGATCATATATACTTTTATATATTTTTAACTAAAGCTTATATTTAAAGGTACAATTATGGATGATGACTATTTTTTTTTCTACATTTTCTAATGTTGAAATTTTAAGAAAGCAATACTTGTTTAGAAAATAAAAATTTAACCAGTTGTATATGACATATTTAAAATGGAACACTTAGAGCAATATTCTTAAATATAGCTAGAGACAGAAGGGAGAGCCTTTCTTTGCTCAGTGCTGGTCATGGGACACAGGACCTAGGTAAGCATTGTTCCCTGAGAAAGTGTAATTTCTAAGTGCAGAACTTCAGGTTGATTTCCTTGAGTGACCAGGGAGCATAAAGCAAGAACAGTAAAATGTATAGGCTGGTCATGGCAGCCAAACTCAACTTCTCGACTCTATACAACTGGTCTCCAAGTTGCTTTATGGGTTTGTTTGTTTGGTTTTTTTTGGGGGGGAGGGGGGCTGCTTTCTATGAATTATGACAATCTTATAGTAGTAATTGGGTGGGGGAGCAGCCAGGCTATTTTTCATTGCAATTCAGCTAATAAGTGAGTCTTGCATATTTGCCTGTAAACAACTAAACAGACAAGTATGGGTGAGAATTCACAATTTCTTTTTCTTTTTCTTTTTTTTTAATCTTATTTTTGGAGACAGGGTTTCTCTGTGTAGCTTTGCACCTTTTCTGGATCTCGCTCTGTAGACCAGGCTGGCCTCGAACTCACAGAGATCCGCCTGGCTCTGCCTCCCGAGTGCTGGGATTAAAGGCGTGTGCCACCACCGCCTGGCAAAACAGATCTTTTATTTTCTGGAGCTGAGGACCGAACCCAGGGCCTTGTGCTTGCTAGGCAAGCGCTCTACCACTGAGCTAAATCCCCAACCCGAGAATTCACAATTTCTTAATCTTTTAAAATAATTACTAATGCATACCTCTCACACTCATGGATTGGGAAAGTCAATATTGTTAAAATGGTTATATTAATGAAAGTAGCCTACAGGTACAATGCAATTCCCCTCACAGTTCCACTGACATTCTTCACAGAACTAGAAAAAACAATCTAAAATTCATATAGAAGTACAAAAAGATCCTGAATAGCCGAAGAAATCCTTAGCAGAAAGAATAGTGCTATAGGTGTCACAAAACCTGATCTCAAATTATACTACAGAACTATAACAACAAATTGGCATGGTAATGTCACAAAAACACATATAAAGGGATGGGGAGATGGTGAAGCAGGTAAGAACATTGCTATGTTAGCGTGAGGAACTGAGTTCTAACCCCTAGCACCCATATACAAAGCCAGGCATGACAGCAACATCTGTAACTACAATGCTTGAGGAATGTAGGTGGAAACAGGAGTATCACCAGAGCTTGCTGGCCACCAGCCTAGCTCCAGGTTCAGTGAGAGACTCTGTCTCAAAGGAATAATGTGGAGAGTGATAGAGCAGAAGTCCTGACAGCTCCTGGCTTTTGAACAGAAGTACTCACCCCTATACACACAGATGCACCTATACCACACACAGAAAGTAAATGATTGTATAAAACAGCTATAGGCTGATGGAATAGAAAAGAGGACCCAGAAATAAACTTATATACCTACCCCCACCCAATATTTGACAACAGTGTCAAAAACACATATTGGGGGAAAATCATCCTGATGGTGCTGGAAAAACTGGATATACATCTGTTGAAGGAAGAAACTAAATCCATATAACTTCCTCTGTACAAAAATAGCAATTCAAAATGGATTAGAGACCTGAATTTAAGGCCTCAAACTCTCAAGGTGGAAGACATGGGAAGACACTTCAAGATATAAGTATGGGCTTTCTGCAAAAGACTCTAGTAACCAAGGACATAAACCCCAGAACTGAAAAGTTGAATCAGATGAAATGAAAAGGTTTTTCAGGAGCTAGTGAGATGGCTCAGCTGGTAAAGTTGCTTACTGTCCATCTGAATTTGATTCCCAGGACATACATGGTGGAAAGAAAGAAATGACTCTGGCTGTAGCTTGTTTGTGTCTCTCTGTGTGTATCTTTCTGCGTCTGTGTGTCTTTCTGCGTCTGTGTGTATCTGTCTACATCTGTGTGCATGCAGTCCATGAAAGGAGAAAGGACCGTGGGGAAAGAGCAAGAGATCTTAAGGAAGGTGGAAGAAGAAAAAAATGAGAGAGTAATGGATTACATGTGACATGAAAGCAGAAGAGGAAACATTTCAAAAGAGGGAACCAGAAAGTTGGGCATAGGGGAGATTTAGGAAGGCTCTGCAGGAGGAAGGGGTATAAGAACAAAGTAAAATTGACATATGTGTAAGAAACCGCCATCATGAAAACCCTTTAATTCTTTACATGGCAACTGGAAAAAGGAAGGAAGCAAGGGAGGGAGGAAGAGGGGGAGAGAGAGGGAAGAAGAAATATATTCAACTTTAAAAAAACAACAACCATTTTTACATACAACCTAAACCCAAGACAGTGTAACCTCAGTGAAGCAAGCCAGGTCAAGATTGCCTGGTGTCCATACTGGCTTTCAACCTAGGCAGCACGATGAACAAAGCTGTCCTGCTGCTTTCCATTTCATGCTTCACATGAGCCATGTTCTCCCCCTCTGCTGAGGCACACTCTGCCTGAGTTTGGTAGAGACAGCCTGTTCCACTGCAGATGAAATTGTCTCTGCTCATCTCAAAGCTCTTGCCTTTCCACATTGGCTCCCACAGTGTACTTATCTGAGTCACAGAGGATTCTTGAAGCTAAAATTGGCAAGTCAATTGAAAATACAGGACTATAATTTCCCATCTCCACATTCTGTGGCAGTTATCCATCCGAAATAAATTCTTTTTAGAAACAAACACACAAACCCAAACAACTTTTATTTCACCCAATTGCAGAATGTGGAACTATCCCAATGTATTCATTTCTCTGTATCAACCAATGTTATTGAAACCCTGTGGTCAGTAAGGCCTCATTTACTGGGGGTTTAAACTCATCCCTTTGCTCCCTATCTGCAGCGATTCATAGTTAATTGAGTGGTTGTCTATTCTCCCAAGGTGAGCATGAATTTTAAAATTACCCTATGTAAATGATTCAATCAGTTATGGTCTATTAATATACAGGTCTGATAATTCTCTTCAAACATGAAATGCAGTGGTGTAGGCATTGTAGATATTTTAAAAGCCAGCTTTTAAACCTTAAGCTCGATTGTTTTAAAGTTTTCTTTTGTACCAGTGTATTGTATGATGATCATGTTCCCTCTCTGCCCTCCTGCCTGTCTTTCCCTCATCTCTCCCTGCCTTTTAGTTCTCTTGCCCTCTCCAGTTTCTCTTCTACTTTCCTATCATCTACACATGTGTGCTTTTATTTCTTCACATAAAACTTGAGACCTGCCAATGAAAGAATCCAACAAATTTGCCTTCCCGGGGCTGATTTGATTCACTTAATACAGTTATCTCAGTCACATCCATTTTTCTGCAAATAACCTAATTCTGTTTCTTCTTAACGGTCAGAAGAAAAAAGCCATATACACTGCATTTTGTTTGCCTCTCCCTCTGCTAACAGACCACAAACAGTTCATGCCTGTTAAATGGAGTCTCTCCAGTTCAAGCATCTGCCTATTTGGATAATACAAACCAGGTGAATTTCAAGATACCAGCTTGAGGTCCTTGAATGCAGAGCTGGGGAGAGATGCTTACTATTGTAAGCTGGGATGAACTGGCTCCACTAAGATCACATAAAAAGATATCAAAGACACATTGAGTGTAGGAAGTGATTTCCACCCAGTATCTGTAGTGTGATCCTTTTTTGACTGAATTAGAAAAAGTATATGTGAGTCCCACCGTATTTGTAGACATATATATTAAACAAGAACAACTTTCACTATATTAAAATTAAAAAGTAAATGAACAATATTACCTGCCTTAGAATAGAAACAAAATTTGTGCCTGTTGCATTTGTGAATACATCAGTGTGACTGTTTAACACATGCAGCAATCTATTAATAGTGCTGATCTCTGGGGAGTGGGATAAAAGGGATTTTCATGTGTTACTGACACACTTTGATCTCACTGAAAGCAACATCATTTATAGTTCTTTTTTTTTTATTGAAAATAGATTTTTTTTCAGGGACTGGAGAGATCGCTCAGTGGTTAAGAGTACTGACTGCTCTTCCAGAGGTCCTAAATTCAATTCCCAGTAACCACATGGTGGCTCAAAACCATCCATAACAAGATCTGATGCCCTCTTCTTGCATGCAGGTATGCAAGCAGAGCACTCATACATAAAATATAAATAAACAGAATTTTAAAAAAGAAAATACTTTTTTCTCATATATCCCAATTACAGTTTCCCCTCTCCTTACTCCCCCCAGCTCTTCCTCACCTTCCTTCCCTTACAGATCCACCTCCTTTCTGTCTGTCACTGGAAAATAAGCAAGCTTCTAAGTGAATATATAATATAATATGATATGATATGATATGATATGATATGATACGATATAGCAAAAACTATACAATGAAATAGAACAAAACAAACAGAAGAAAAAGAACTCAAGAAAAGGCATAAAAAAAAACAGAGAACATGAGACCTTGGAACACTTGATCCTAAATGGGATGTCCCTATCAAATCCCTCCCTCAGGGTCCGGGGAACCCTGCAAAAGAGGAAGCAGAAAGACTGTAAGAGCCACAGGGGATGGAGGACACCCATAAAACAAGGCTTTCTAAACACAATAGGACCAATGCATATACAAACTCACTGAGACTGAGGCATTATGCAAAGGGCCTACATGGGTCTCTACCAGATGGAAAGAGCTGGTAAGAGAAGTGGACATGGCCCCCATCCTTAACTGAGAAGCTATCTCCAATTGATAACCACTTGCAAATGAAAATTGTTTCCCCAAAGGCGTCTCACTAGGGAAACAAACTATTCTTAAGTGTAGGCTGCATGCCCAGCAGGACATGGCCAACAGAAGACAAACTCAGTGGTATACTGGAGGTTCCTTGTCTCATAATGTCCTGTCAGGACTTTTTAAAAAAATATTTATCTTATTTAAAAATTTTAAACACATTCATACATATGTACCCTACAGGTCCTTTGTGTATATATTATGGCTTCCAGGTTAGTGTTTTTATGGAATTCCTGAGTGGTTCTCTATGCCCATAATTCATTTTTAAATTAGGCTTTAAAAATCGAAACAGCCACAGGATATGAGTATGATTCATTTCTCTGCAACTGACGTTTTGGTCATGAAGTAAGCAAGTGCTTAATACCTAGTCATATTTATTGCATCGTCCTATTAATAAAAAGCTATTTTAAGACAAATTAACACTTCCTTTGGAGTTTTAGTTTCTAAAAGGGGATAGAGAATGAACTTTTAAAATAGAAAACAGCAGGATGAAATAAGCAATGAACAGAACATTCAAATTCACTGTGATCTCAACATGTGTCCTTTGATTATAATGAGAAAAAGGTTTTTTAAAGGAGAGCTTCCTTTATATATGAACATTGAGTGAGTCTTTGGGGAAACCTATTGAAATAAAGCTATGTCGAGATGAAAGTGTTTTTAACAAATCCCCTATCTGTTACTCCATAATACAGAGAAATGAAAAGCACATTTTCTGTCCTAACCAGGTAGGGCCCAGGTGCACCCCTCTGGGAAGCAACTGCCTCACCTCCACGTTTCCACCTGGCCACCTCCAAACCGGTGTACTCAGCTAACTCCCACCCCCTTTTCTTTACTTGACCTGGCACCTTTCCAGCCTTCTCATCTCTGTTCTTACCCGGAAATAATCCAATGTTTCTGTAGACCTTGAGTTCTGCAGCAGTGTACAGCCTCCCTTCTAACCTACAAAACCCCTGGGTATCCCTCTTTTTTCACAGGGAGGCATTAAACCACAGCAGTGGTTTCCAAGTTTTCCTTTAAATTTTAATTACGTGTGTGTGTGTGTGTGTGTGTGTGTGTGTGTGTGTGTGTGTGTGTGTGTTGTGAAAGTCAGAGGACAACTTGTAGGAGTCAGTTCTTTCCTTCCACCACGTGAGTCATAGGTACCAAATTCAGGTGATCTGGCTTAGTGGCAATTGCCAATTGCCTTTACCTGCCAGCCCATCTTGCAAGCCCCAACCAAGATTTCCTTTTTAATTTCTCTATTTTCTTTTTTATTTGTTTTTATTTATTCCTTAAATATTTTAATTTATAATATTATAATAATTAACTATGATGTTAATTAATGTGTATTAATTAATATACATTAATATTATTCAGAACATTATTTTGCATTGCTAGAAAGTGAACCTGGGACTTGAGCATACCAGACAAGTGTACTACAATTTATATTTATCCTCAGCAAGCTCTTAAAATCATATGCAGGAGTTTGGGGATTTAGCTCAGTGGTAGAGCACTTGCCTAGTAAGCACAAGGCCCTGGGTTCGATCCTCAGCTCAAAAAAAATCATATGCAGGAGGCCATATGGCAGGTGAAGGCTGCTCTGGCCAAAGTGGAAGTAGAGGCAGGAGTTCTGTCTAGGTAGCCTTCTGGCTCCCTGTAGGGTCACCTGAGCTTTGAAAAACCAGTTGGGAGTCACTGCCTAATAGTTTTCATTAGTTCATGTTTTCATTATTAAGCCTGAAGAGTATGCACACTGTCAGATGTAGCAAATTAGAACTTCACATGAAGTCAGGCATGGTGTTACACACCTTGAATCCCAGATTTCTAGAAGCCAAGAGGCAAATGAGACCCTGTCTCAAAAAAAGTCTCATGAAAGTGAATATCTTTGTATACTTATGTATATAACTGGAGTGGAGTGTCTATATATCAACATGGCTCATCATTTATCTGAAATTCAAATTTGAATGAACATCTGCATTTTCCCCCTGGTAAACCAGAAGGAATCAAAGAGCTGGGTCAGAAAGGAGCAGCTAGGGAAGGTTGTAACAAACAACATCAACAACAGAAGAAAACAGTAGGCAGGCCTGCTGGCACCTGCCTAGAATCTCAGCTCTTCGGGAGGCTGGGCATGAGGATGGCAAGAGCGAGGCCATTGTGGGACACATAGGAAAACTATGTCTTAAAAAGAAAAACCCAACATAGAAACTGTCCACATCACAAGCACAGTACTCACCCCAAGAATTTCTCTTGTGTAAAAGTACTTGTCAGACTTCTCATAATTCAGGAAGGCATACACAAACATAAAAATGTTGAGCCCCAACCAAGAAACCTAGAGGAAAAAACAAGCAAGTAATATGGAGGAATTGGGAAAGATGTACGGAAGGTTTAGGAAATAATATGGACATCTTGAGCATTTTGTGTTCATCCATTTTCATTTTAAATTAATATAATCCTGCTAGTATCCAACCTGTTTTCAGAGTGGACAATCTGAGACATGCATCAGATGCTAATGAGGAGGGTCAGCAACCTGAGGCCCATGACCCACACATGGCTCATCATCAGATTTGCATGTACTCCAAACTCAGAATGTTTGCAATTTTGTTTTCACTTTAAATGATTGAAAACATCAACAGGATAACATATCATGACACATATATATATATATATATATATATATATGAGATTCAAATGTCATTGACTATAAATAAAGTGGGATTGGGATACCTACTGTTTTCCATATCATTAATGGAGGTTTTTGTGATGCTATGGTGAAGCTGAGTAGCTGGAACAGAGAACAAATAGCTTGCAAAAACCTAAAACATGTGTCTAGCTTTCTTCAGAAACATTTGCCAGTTCCTGGACTGGCAGGAGGTTTCAAACTATCACACTAGAAGATGGCACTAAGTGACCATGTGAATTTCTGAAGAAACAAAGAATAAATTTAGCATCTTTTAAACAATGCCCACTGGAAAAAGACTAAACCATTACCAGATGGGTCTGCCTCTTTAATTATACCCTGACATATTATTTTCCTGCTTTTAGATTGTGAGACTTTTTTGCAAACTAACCTATTGTTTTGGACTTGTGTGAGCTGTAAGGACTGTGTGTGCCTATCTAAACCTCTGCACATTGAGTAAGAGGGTAATTTGGAACCCACTATATGTTGCCATGGAGATAAATCAATTGAACTCTAGCCTAAGTTTGGAGGTGCTAGTCTGCAACTTAGCAGATCTCTAAAGCACTGGGATGCCTTTTGATACACCCCTGACCCCAAATCACTAAGAATCATTTCAGCCCACTGGCAAAGGGTGTTAGACTGGGGCATGGCCCATTCATAGTCCCTAGAAATAGACCACTCACAGACAAGGAGCAGTACAGTAAAGTGGTTCTAAGTGTGAAACTGGGGTCAAACATCTGAGGCTCAAGTGCTAGTGTCATCATTTAGTACCTCTGTAATCTTAGACATACTAAAATTCTTGAATCAATTCTTTCACCTATAAAATGAGGTATCTGTCTCAGAGCCATGTTGTCGGGCTTGCAAGAACTAATGCATGTGAAGGGAGTAATGCAATGCCTTATGTATAGTACAAGCTTAAGAAATGTTAACTATATGTTGAAGTTCTATCATTACCAAACTAGCTTGCTCACTCCTAACTTCTTTCTTCCTTCCTTCCTTCCTTCCTTCCTTCCTTCCTTCCTTCCTCCATCCTTCTGTCTTTTTTTGCTCCCTCCATCCCTCCTGCCTTTCCTCCTGTTCTTTTGTGTGTGAGATGGGGTCTCATTGTACCTGGTTTGACCCAAGCTGGTCTTGAATTCCTAGGCTTAGACAAGTCTTCCACTCCAACCTCCAAAGTAGCAGGAACAACAGGCACCACATCCAATCAATTCCCTCCTGCCTCCTTTGCCCAGAATCCTTTTTTCAGAATTGAATGGCTTTTAGAGACTGATGTAGCTAGAATTTTTCTGGTCCTGCCTGGCTCATAGTCAGGACAAATCTCTCTCACCCGACAGTTCCACAGCCGCTCAGACCCAACCAAGTAAACACACAGAGACTTATATTGCTTACAAACTGTATGGCTGTGGCAGGTTTCTTGTTATCTACTTCTTCTATCTTAAATTAACCCATTTCTATTAATCTATACTTTGCCACATGGCTTGTGGCTTACCAGTACCTTACATCTTCCTTGTCATGGCGGGGGCTGGCAGTGTCTCTCTGCCTCAGCCTTCCACTTCCCAGAATTCTCCTCTCTCCTCGTCCTGCCTACACTTCCTGCCTGGCTACTGGCCAATCAGTGTTTTATTTATTAACCAATCAGAGCAACACATTTAACATACAGAACATCCCACAGTAGTTTGATGCCAGTGCAAAAAGAAAATTGAAAGCCATAGATACTTTAAGAATAATTAAAGATTGTTCATGTAGATCTCATCCATTTCTCTGTCATTGGGTGATCCCTGTGTCTTTCTTAGGGTCCTGTTTTCTAGGAAGCCTCCCTGGAGTTGTGAGTAGCAGTCTAGTCACCTTTGTTTTACATCTACTATCCTCCTATGAGTGAGTGCATACCATGTTTGTCTTTCTGACTCTGGGTTACCTCACTCAGGATGATTTTTTCTAGATCCATCCATTCGCCTGCAAACCTCATGATGTCATTGTTTTTCTCTGCTGAGTAGTACTCCATTGTGTATATGTACCACATTTTCTTTATCCATTCTTCAGTTGAAGGGCATCTAGGTTGTTTCCAGGTTCTGGCTATCACAAACAATGCTGATATGAACATAGCTGAGCAAATGCCCTTGTGGTATGATTGAGCATGCCTTGGGTATATGCCCAAGAGTGCTATAGCTGGGTCTTGGGGGAGATGGATTCCTAATTTTCTAAGGAAACACCATATTGATTTCCAAAGTGGCTGTACAAGCTTGCATTCCCACCAGCAGTGGAGGAGAGTTCCCCTTGCTCCACATCCTTTCCAGCATAAGCTGTCTTCTGTGTTTTTTGATTTTAGCCATTCTGACAGGTGTAAGATGGTATCTCAGAGTCATTTTGATTTGCATTTCCCAGATAATTAGGGATGTTGAGCAATTCCTTAAATGTCTTTCAGCCATTTGAACTTCCTCTGTTGAGAATTCTCTGTTAACCTGGATGTGAGTGGAGGTAATGAAGGGCAAGTTTCGAGGGAAAGAGAGCTTAGGGGAGCAGGGGATCCCAGCTGTATTAAGAACAGAAAGGGAGAACAAGGTATAACAGACCATGATAAATGAAGACCACATGAGAATAGGAAGAAGCAAAATGCTAGAGAGGTCCCCAGAAATCCACAATGATACATCCTCTGTAGACTACTGGCAATGGTCGAGAGAAAGCCTGATCTGACCTAGTTTGGTGATCAGATGGCCAAACACCCTAATTGTCGTGCTAGAACTCTCATCCAATAAGTGATGGAAGTGGATGCAGAGATTCTCGGCCAGGCCCCAGGTGGAGCTCCAGGTGTCCAATTGTTGAGAAAGAGGAGGGACTGTAAGAGTGTGAATTGTTGAGACCAACATTGGAAAACCACAGGGACAAATAGCCAAACTAATGGAAGCACATGAATTATGAACCAAAAGCTGTGGAGCTCCCAGCTTGAGCAGGCCCTCTGGATAAGTGAGATAATTAAATAGTTTGAACTGTTTGGGAGGCATCCAGGCTCTGGGACCTGGACCTGTCCTTAGTGCATGAGCTGGCTGTTTGGAACCTTGGGCTTACACAGGGACACTTTGCTCAGCCTGGAAGGAGGGGACTGGACCTGCCTGTACTGAATCCACCAGGTTGAGCTGACTCCCCAGGGGAGTCTTTGCCCTGGAGGACATGGGAATGGAGGGGAGGGGATGGGGGGAAGTGGCGGTGGGGGCGGGAGAGGGGAGGACAGGGGAACCCATGGCTGATGTATAAAATTAAAACACAAATATCCGTAGAAAAATCAAATTTGAAATAAAAAAAAAGAATAGTTAAAGAATGAGACCATGAATCTGAGGAGTGGGAGGTGTATGGGAGGATTTGGAGGAAGGAGAGGGGAATGGTATAAATATAGTATTCTTATATGAAATTGTCTAACAAATAAAATGGGAGGGAAATGAATTTGGTGAACAGAAAAAAAAAAAAGCTCCTTTTGGGGATCAGAAATATTTCCAGATGTGAGATAGACACAGGAACACAAAGCTCTGTATCAGCCCACTGGCACTTGTAGGCCCAGGAAGTGAATTAACAGCAACATCTGGGAGTCAGGAATTGCGTTTCCCACTGGGAATGGAAAAGAAGGTGAAGTGCAAGACCTGGTGAAAAAGAGGAGTCAAAATATTCTAAGTTTGGCCATGTGATCACCAGACTAGGTCAGATGAGGCTTTCTATCGACCATTGCCAGCAGTCTACAGAGGATGTATCATTGTGGATTTCTGGGGACCTCTCCAGCACTCTGCCTATTCCTGTTCTCATGTGGTCTTCATTTATCATGGTCTGTTATTCCTTGTTCTCCCTTTCTGTTCTTGATCCAGCTGGGATCTTGAATTGAATCCCCAGGGGAGTCTTGGCCCTGGAGGAGATGGGAATGGAGGGGAGGGGCTGGGGGGAAGGTGGAAGGGGGGGAGCAGGGAGGACAGGGGAACCCATGGCTGATGTGTAAGATAAAAACACAAATATAATATATAATTTTTTAAAAGGAGGGGTAAAAACAAACAAGCAAAACAACAAAAAATATTCTGAGTAATTTATTCATTTTTTCAAACTTGTACATGCTAGAGACAGCAAGAAGTTGAGCTTGCCAGCAGGGCTGCCAAAGAAAGGGTAGGAAGTAGAAGCCAGAGAGTTAAATGTGACTCATCCCTATAAGTGATGAATTTCCCCAGCTAAAAAAAGGAATAAAAGGAGGGGGAACTACAGTGGCTTTTAGAGCAACAAACAGCCTTTACCCGAAGCTAATCAATTCACTTAATTAGTCACCCATCCCTTCTCCAGCTGATCTATAACCACCCACACATGGAGGACCTGAAGTCTGGAAAGAATAGATAATTTGGTCAAGGTCATCCAGTAGCAGAACTGAAGTACTAGCCAGATTTCCCTTCCCCTAAGCTAGTGATCTCTTTGTTATAGTGCAGAAGAAACTAAACACAGGACACTGAGTATTAAAAATATAAATCATGGGATAGCCTGACTTAAAAAGCTCTTGGGTTTTCATTAAGCACTAAGTAAAAATTCCTCCAAGGTCACTGCGTACTTTTTCTCTGAAGCACATGAAAATCCTATAGGGCTAAGAAAAGCAATAGAAAAAAAGAGTCAAGAGCCCCAGAAGAGAAATAAAATACTCAGAGTGGGGAAGGACGTGGGAACCTCACATTTAGGTGTGACTTACAAACGTAGGAAGAATGATGTGAGAAAAAAAAGGTGGTGTGTATGCAAGTAGGTGTCTGTGTTTGTGTGCATGTATGAGCATGTGTGTATACATGTGTGTGTGCGTGTGTGTCTGTGTATGTATACAAATGTGTGTGTGCCTGTGTGCAAGCATGTATATGCAAGTATGTGTATGTGTGTGTAGAAAGGGGTTCCAGGGGTTGGGGATTTGGCTCAGTGGCAGAGCGCTTGCCCTGGTTCAATCCTCAGCTCCAAAAAAAGAAAAGAAGAAAAAAAAAAGAAAGGGGTCCCATATAGATGGAATGGTGAACAAGTTATAGCCTGAATACCAGTGAACTGGGTTGGAGTCATAGTGTGCCAATTCACTGTGTGCAGTCTAGATTGATGTCCTTCATAAAACTCGGGGAACTGTGTAATGCAGTAGCTAGCCATCAGGATGTAGTTATGAAACATTTGAAGTGTGCTAATTCTGATTGAGATGTACTGTGCATGTAAAGTTGACATGCTCTTCCAAAGACCTAGAAACAATTGGACAATAGAAATTATATTGAAATTGTCTATATTGATGACACGCTGAAAGAATGCCCATGAATTGCATTGCTCAAATCTCATCTGTTTCTTTTTATCCTTTTCAGCGCAAGTGTGAGTTAATTTAGAAATTCCTCAAGTGACTCATAGTATATTTCTATTGAGCATTGCTGGGTCAAGATGATCTTGAAGATCATTTTCATCTTAGCCAGTCGATTATTTTATGAAATCTTGATGGCAACAATATAGGGAAGATAGAAAATGAAGATTCCATGTCAACAGTTGGAAATAAGACAGAAAAGAGAAAAAAATGGAACAAATTTCAACTGCAAGTCCTCATGGTTTGGAAACACGAACAACTGCAAATCATTTGGCTTTGTTCTCTCATCTGGCCTAGAGTTGGCTTTTTCTAATTGATAACTGGCTTTAACAAGCCAAATAATTGCTATAGATGCTTTCTCTTTTGAACAACTTCACAAATATTAACAAACACGATGCCTTCTTACTCTGATAAAATTCCTAATTAATAGGAAATGAAATACCACTTACCAGAAACAAAACTGAAAGCCAGTGGTTAGCCAGCCAGTTTCCCATTGTCAAGTGGAAGTTTGGAGCCTCCAGAGGAGCAGTGAGGATTCTGGGAACTCTCTCTCAAAACACTTCTTTCTGCCCAGCTCAAGGTCTTAGTGTGCAAGATGCAAAAATGCACACCTACTTACAAAAGTTCCAAAAGTGAATTCTGCCTTCCTCTTCTAGATGAAACTGTGTTATCAGCTTAGGTAGACAAGCCCTGCCTATGACAACCACAGGGGTTTTCCCTGATGAGGTTTTTGCCCTTTCAGGAAATAGCAATCTTCTTGTGTCAAAATAGTCTGTCTGATAATCTTAACAAAGTGACTTCATAAAGCACTACTTTATGAGATAAGACATTTGTTTAAATTTTACATGAGAAACATAATTAGGCAGAGACTATATAAAGATTAACTACAAGAGATTCAAAGGGGGAAGCATGTGTTTTAAGGAAGTTTCTGTTTTATTTTGTTTGAGACAGATTTCATGTAACTGGGCTGGTCTTAATCATACTGTGTGGCTGAGGATGACTTTGGGCTCTGATCTTCTTGCCTCCTGGGATTATACGAGTGCACCCCACATCTACTTTATGCAATATTGGGGGTCAAAAATAGGACTTACTCCACATTAGGCAAATACTCTATGAAACTGACATACATTTCCAGACCAAGGAAGCCTTTTGGAGCTGGACCATCAGGAGCTATATCAGTATCAGAGCAGCAGCAGCCACCAGACCATAGTTCAGCTAACTCAGAAATTTTAGTAAACCAGTTTCCCTGAAGGAGGATTCCAGACTGATTGCACCTTATTTAAAACAAACACAGAGCTTTCAAAAGTAGGGAGGTGGTTGTTCTTTAGTATGGTGGGTAAGCTAGAGCTCATTGTTGAGTTCTGGGCACTGAAATTATTCCTTTCTAAAAAACTAAGATACACACACAAGAGTACACAGTGTGTGTGTGTGTGTGTGTGTGTGTGTGTGTGTGTGTGTGTGTGTGTAAATTACAGAATAATTGTAAAGAATTAATACCTAAGTTCTGACTTTGTGGTTTAAAAAAAAAAAAAAAAACATTGTTCCCAGTATCTTCAAGTCCCTAGGGGTTCCTCTTTAATCATGTCTCTTTTCTCCCCTTCACCACATGCAACCTGAGATCTGAGGCACTAATTCCCCTTTTGCTTTGAATGTTTCATAACTGTAAGTGCATGGCTCACAAACTCTTCAGTTATTTCCATTCTGATTTTTGTGAAAGAAATATAGCTGTATGTATGCATTGCGTGCTTCCGTGTTTTGCTTTCTTCAACAGCTTTTCCTTGGAGAGTCAGACATGTTGGTATAAGTAGTTGCAATTCAGTTACACTGCCTGAATCCATTCATTCATTCTACTGTTGATGGAATGATGATGGGATAGTAGTAATGGAGTGCCACAAATACACCGCATTTTGTCTAAGGCTTATACCCCGTAGTGGAATTCCTGGATCCTGAGATTTGCAAATGCTTTTCACAGATATGCTGGTCTAAAGCACTCATGGAACTGCCTGCTCCAATGAGCACTGTAGAAGAGTCTCACTTCCTTCATGTGAACTTTTAAGGTTATTAAACTAAGCATCTTTTAATTCAACTGTTAGAACTTGCATTTTCATTATTAATAAATGTCTTCTCTGGTTTGTAGGTTTTATTTAAATCTATATTCCTATTGGCTTATTTTCCCCTGCTTATACATTTTTACAGTTCTTTTATTGGTTGTCATTGTAGCTTTACATTTTCTTTGTCTTTTAAAAATCATGAGTGATATATGCAAGTGTGCAAGTGTGAGTGCCCATGTATGTGGTAGAGGCCATAGATCAATGTCAAGAATTTTATTGTCAGGCTTCAGTTGATTTTTTTGAGACAGCTCTCTCATTAACCTGAAGCTTGTGTTTTAGATGGACTGAATAGCCAGCAAGCCCCAGAGGTCCAACTATCTTAGCACAGCAGGCTCTGAGATCACAGACAACCCCAGCATACAGGCTTTCACATGGGTGATGAAGATATAGTCAAGGTTCTTCATGCCTGTACAACAGCACTTACCCCACTTGGCCATCTTCCCAAGCCTATCTTTGTAGTCTTTTGCTACTGGTTTCTGATAAGTGGAAATTCTTAAGTTTTATGTGCTCTGATTCTCAGTCTTTTTCTTTATGATTTCCATATTTTGTGACTTGCTTTAGTAATCCATTATTACACAGATGTCAGGATAGTCTCATGTATTTTCTTCTAAAACTTCATGGTTTGGGCCTTTCACAATTATGTTTTGGATTCATCTGTTTTCTTTTTTGATTTGACAATCTGTAGCTTCTAGGTTTAGAATAATTCCTAAGTGTTTTTTTTAAATTAGAGTGTATCAATTGCTGGAGTTGAAATTTTATGTACTGTGTAAAGCAGAATTTTGGTGTACTAGTTTTCTACTTAGAAAACTAAAAATTCCAAGATCATTTTTGAAATCTTTCTTTCTTTACTGTTACGATGTGTCAATTCTATCATGGTTATTAATAGACAACAAATGTATGTTACATGTGACTTTGTTCTTGATCTCTCTATTCAGATCTCCCTTAATTGCTCTGGTTATATAAGTCTTATCTGACAGGACAAGTTTACACATCTTAGTGTTCAAAAGTGTGGCTATCCTTGGCCTTTTGAACATTTATACAAATTTTATTGGTCAGCACTTTATATTTTTATGGGATTACAAATGATACATGTTTAAATTATGGCCATTACATAAAGATATTACTGGTTTTTACATATTGAATATTATATTCAACATTACTAAGTTCACTTATAAAGTATTTTGTTTTTATTTTATGTGCATGAGTGTTTTGCCTGCATGTGTGTCTGTGCCTGGTACCCATGGAGGTAAGAAAAGGATTTCAGATTTCCTGGAATTGGAGTTGTAGATGGTTGTGAACCACCATGTAGGTGATGGAAACTGAACTCTGGTCCTATAAAACAGCAAGTACTCTTAACTACTGAGCCAACTCTCATAAATTCTAATGGGATTTCTGTATTTAGGCTTCCTATTGTAGATTTTTCTAAAATGTCCAATTACAATTCCCCTCCAAATTATAGTTTCCTTCTTTTTTGATTCTTGTATGTAATTGGAGACCTTCTCTCCAGCCCCCGCCAAGCCCTGTTAGTCCAACAACCCACTTATAAAATAAACACACAGACACTTATATTATTTAAACTCCTTGGCCATTAGCTCAGGCCTTCCATTGTCTAGCTCTTACTCTTATATTTAGCCCATTTCTATTAATCTATACTTTGCCACGTGGCTCATGGCTTACCAGTACCTTACATCTTTCTTGTCATGGCAGCAGCTGGTAGTGTCTCTCCCTCCACCTTCCTGTTCTCTGAATTCTCTTCTCTGCTTGTCCCGCCTATACTTCCTGCCTGGCTACTGGCCAATCAGAATTTTATTTACACAGAGTGATATCCACAGCACTTGTGTCTCTTCTTTTTCTTGACTTACTTCATTCAATATAACTTCAAGTAAAATGTTGAACAAAGGGAGCATCCGTTTGTCTAATTTAAAAATTACAAAGAGGATTCATTCTGTTGACTTTTAAGTAGTATCTTTGATGTGAGTTTTGAAGATACCCTGATACATATTATTGTCTTATTTTACATTACACACAAAAGACACTATTGCTGGGCAATGATGAGGCATGCCTTTAATCCCAGCCCTTGGGAGACAGAGGCAGGCAGATCTCTGTGAGTTTGAAGCCAGCCTGGTCTACAGAGAGAGTTCTGGAACAGCCAAGATCGTTACACAGAGAAACCCTGTCTCAAAACAACAACAAGAAGACACTATTAATTTAAAAGAAGGAAAGAAATCATAGCATATTTCAATGGCTTTGTTAAGGTATGATTTTATATTCCATTTAGTTTTACTCATTATAAGAGTATAGCTCAACACATAGCACATTTTATGTTTATTTTTAAAAGCTTAAAATCTCTTCAACACCACAAAACTCATAAAAGTAACATTTTATTATGTGGGTAACACACCTACCTGCACCTTAGAGTTACACAATACAGAGTGAAATTGGAACAGCAGGTGTTAAGAGTATTTATGGAAATAATTCTTACACTAAGGCATCTAGAAATCACTTAACTATATACAGAAGTGTCCAAGAACACACACAGTTCATATTGTCCAAAACAAAAGCTAAATATATCACAGATCCAACATCCCTGTAGCTGTGTCCCAGATACATTCATGGCCACTTCAGGCTCATTCAGTGTGAAAGGGGCATGCATAGAGGGAAGTCGGAGTGGGACATTGTATTAATGACTCATCACAAAATGACTTATTTTTGAAAGTTGTACAGAACAGTGGAGAAGCCAAAGACCACATCTTAAAAGAGGAAGCTCAAGCCTGTGTGCAGAGGGTGACCAGAATTTGAGACATCCTATATTAGGAGGAGTTAAGGACTTTAGGAAGTGTGTCTTTAGAAAGAGATTTGCCATGGATAGGTGTGTATGTCTAAATCACTCTTGGGTTTAGATTGTTATGTGTGTGGACATAAGGATATGACCTAGGAATGGAGACTCCAAAATTGCACATTTTGTTTCAATATAAAGCACATTTTCTAACTCTAGTATTCAAAGAAGTAAAGAGGTAATGGCTTCATTCTTACTTGAGATGCCCAATGAAAGATAGATAATTCCTTACCAGTTATCTTGTACAAATATCAGCACCAGATGGACTGTGAACTAAATATGTGTCAAATATCCTCCAACTTTGAGTGTATGATTCATGATGGTCACAAATATATAAATTTATATTTATTCCTTAAAGAATTATGAATGCTGTGCTCAATGGACCTTTGTGTCTAAGGGTGTGGGTTCCTACCTTGCACTGATGTACGAGGAAGTCAGTTGATAAGCTGGTTAGCAATGACACTGGACTAAGATAGGTGAGTGAAAATTACCACTACCCTACAGCAGAAAGATTATTTAACAGGAAGATTATAGCAGCTAATTTAACTACAATAATCTGAAAACTCTCTTCCTTACACAATGAAAGACATGCTTTTTTTTTTTTTTTACCATCAAGCCTTCTATAAATTCTTTAGAAATTGCTTTTCTTCCATCAGTTCCAAACATTACAACAGAGTCCATTCACCCTGTATTCTTTCACCTACTATCTTAATGTTTGCATTTCCCAGGTTTATAGGTTATTGACATTGGGTAAATTTGAACTAGACTGCTTCTTGGAGACTTAGAGAGAATACTTCAGTGGCATCAGTAGCTAGTGGGTGAATTCTTATATATTATAAATACACAGCCCTTCCCTAAATTGACTGTTCTTTTTCCTGATCATTTGTCTCATTCATCACTTATCTTAAACTTAATTTTACACTTATAATTCTTGTACATATCCAGGAATTACCATGTAACAGATGGTGTTGACACATGCATAGGACACTCCAAGCAACACTTTCAAGAATATGATGGCTCTCTTTGTTGTTCCATACCTAATTTCCCAGCCTCTTCCATAGCACTGCAATAGAACACTAGATGCAGCCTTCCCTCACCCCTCCCAACATCTCCTGTGCATCCCATAGACCAATCCCACCTAACTTCTCTCACTGAACTTCTTGCTTTGTCTAAAGACACCAACTCTAGCAAGTACTCCCTGCTAAACAAGGGCAGCTCTTTCTAGGGCAACAAGTAGGCTGAAGGCAGACCCACACCTCTCCTACTACTCCTGAGAGCAAATCCCCCAATTTCATCCCCAGCTCTGTAGCTAGAAACATGCTGTGGTCTCCCTTTCCTCTCTGACCCCATCCCCAAGGGATCACAAAGACTTTCTCCTCTCAAGTTCCTTCCCCAAACTCATTCCAGCTAACCAGACTCCAACACCAGCAGGCATTCCACATGAACACACCAGCTGATCAGGCCAGGAATACAGGCAACACACAGTCATCACACTCTCCTAAAATCCACAGAGGAAACAGAAACCAAGGAACAAAACACTCACCAAACAAAGACAAATCCAGAAATCAGGCCCTCAACTTTTAATCATCTCAAGCCCAGAAGCGGAGATACTAGCACAAAACACAATCAACAGCCAGGGAAATATGCCTCCAGCTACCCTGCCACAGCAGGCCCTTAATATTTCAACATAGCTGAAGCACAAGAAAAAGACCTTAAAACCAACAATATGAAGATGATATAGAGATCCTTAAAGAGGAAATGAATAAATAAAACCCTTTCAGAAATCTGGGAAAAAACTGGAGGAAATGAATAAATCCTTTAAACAAACCCAGGAAAACACAATTAGTGGAAATGAATAAATCTCTTAAAGAAAGCAAAAAACAAAAACACAAGCAAACGGTGGAAGGAAACAAATAAAACTATTCAAGACCTGAAAATGGAAATAGGATCAATAAAGAAAACACAAACTGAGGGAATTCTGGAAATAAAAAATTTAGGAATCCAAACAGAAACTACAGAGACAAGCTTCATCAACAGAATACAAGAGATGGAAGAATGAATCTCAGGCATTGAAGATACAATAGAAGAAATGGATACCCCAGTCAAAGAAAATGTTAAATATGGAAAAGAAATCCTGGGACAAAACATCCAGGAAGTCTGGGACACTATGAGAAGACCAAATCTAGCAATAATAGGAACAGAAAAAGAAGAAAAAAGAAACCCAGGTCAAAGGCACAGAAAATATTTTCAGCAAAATATTAGAAGAAAATTCCCTAACCTAAAGAAGGAGATGCCTGTCAAGGTACAAGGAGCATACAGAACACCAAATAGACTGGAACAGAAAAGAAATAATAATCAAAATCTTAAACATACAGAATAAAGAAAGAATATTAAAAGCTGCAAGGGGAAAAGACCAAGTAACATACAAAGGCAGACCTATTAAAATTACACCTGACCTCTCAATGGAGACTCTAAAAGCCAGAAGGTCCTGGAAAGATTCCTGCAGACTTTAAGAGACCACAGATACCAGGCCAGACTATATACCCAGCAATACCTTCAATAACAATATATGGAGAAAATAAGACACTCCATGATAAAACCAAATTTAAGAAATATCTACAAATCCAACTCTACAGAAGATAATAGAAGGAAAATATCAACCTAAAGAGGTTCACCACACTCAAGAAAACAAAAAGAATAGTCCCAGACCAGCAAATCAAAGAAGGGAAACACACACACCACCACCACCAACAACAACAATAACAACGACAACAACATAACAGGAATCAACACTCATTGGTCATTGATACCTCTTAATATCAATGATCTCAATTCCCCAATAAAAAGACACCGACTAGGGTTGGAGAGATGGCTCAGGGGTTAAGAGCACTGACTGCTCTTCCAGAGGTCCTGAGTTCAATTCCCAGCAACCACATGGTGGCTCAGAACCATCTGTAATGAGATCTGGCACCCTCTTCTATATACAGAATAAATAAATAAATAAATCTTTTTTTTAGAAAAAAGACAGACTAACAAAATGGATGTGAAAACAGGATTCATCCTTCTACTACCTTCAAAACATACCTCAACATCAAAGATAGACCTCAGGGTAAAATGATGGAAAAAGATATTCCAAGAAAATTGAGCAAGCTGGTGTAGTCATTTTCATATATAACAAAATAGACTCTAAACCAAATCTAATCAGAAGAATTAGAGAAGGACACTACATAATCATGAAAGGAAAAATCTACCAAGATGACATTTAAATTCTTCACATCTATGCCCCAAATACAAGGGCAACCAAGTCTGTAAAAGAAATACTACTACACCTTACATTACACATTGACCCTTATTCAGTGATAGTGGGAGAATTCAATACCCCACTCTCACCAATGGACAAGTCATACAGACAAAAGTTTACCAGAGAAATATTGAAGCTAACAGATATTATATACCAAAATGAACATAACAGATATTTACAGAACATTTCACCCAAATAAAAACAATAAACCTTTTTTTACTCTGCACCTCATGGAACTTTCTCCAAAACTGACCACATACTTGGACACAAAACAATGCTTAATAAATACAAAAAAATTGAAATAACTCCCTGCATCCTATTAGATCACTGCAGATTAAAGCTGGATATCAGAAACAACAGAAAGCATACAAATTCATGGAAACTGAACAACTATCTACTGAATGAAAAATGGGTCAAGATAGAAATAAAGATAGAACTTACAGACTTTCCAGAATTCAATGAAAATTAATACACAACATACTCAAACCTATGGGACACAATGAAAGCAGTGCTAAGAGGAAAGTCCATAGCACTAATGCCTACATAAAAAAAATGAAGAGATCTCACACTAGCAACTTAATAACACACCTGAAAGCTCTAGAACAGAAAGAAGTAGTCATACCCCAGAGGAGTAGACAGCAGGAATTAATCCAACTGAGGACTGAAATCAATAAAATAAAGAGAACAAGTCAAAGAATCAATGAAACAAAGAGTTGGTTCTTTGAGAAAATCAACAAGATAGACAAAACCTTATCCAAACTAACTAAGAGGCAAAGAAAGAATATCCAAATTAACAAAATCAGAAGTGAAAGTGTAGATGCCACTTGCCAAAGTTAAATCAAGATTAGACAGACAATTTAAATAGACCTATAACACCTAAGGAAATAAAACCAATCATTAAAGGTCTCCTAACTTAAAAAAAAAATGCCAGGGCCAGATGGTTTTAGTGCAGATTCTACCAGACTTTCAAAGAAGAGCTAATGCCAATACCCCTCAAATTATTCCACAAAATAGAAACAGATAGAATATTACCCATTAATTTTATGAGGCCACAATTACCATGATCCCCAAACCACATAAAGACTCAACAAAGAAAGAGAATTACAGACGAATTTCCCTTATGAACATAGATGCAAAACACTCAATAAAATACTCTCAAACCAAATCCAAGAACACATTAAAAAGATCATCCACCATGATCAAGTAGGCTTCATCCCAGAGATTCAGCGATGGTTCAACATATGAAAATCTGTCAATATAATCCACCATATAAACAAGCTGAAAGAAAAAAAAGGCATGATCATCTTCTTAGATTCTAAAAAGCCTTTGACAAAATCCAATACTCTTTCATGATACAAGACTTGGAGAGATCATGGATACAAGAAACATACCAACAGGAGTTGGTGGCGCATGCTTTTAATCCCAGTACTCGGATGTAGAGCCAGGTGGATCTCTGTGAGTTTGAGGCCAGCCTGGGCTACCAAGTGAGTTCCAGAAAAGGCGCAAAGCTACACAGAGAAACCCTGTCTCAAAAAACCAAAAAAAAAAAAAAATAGTAAAGGGGTTGGGGATTTAGCTCAGTGGTAGAGCACTTGTCTAGCAAGCGCAAGGCCCTGAGTTCAATCCTCAGCTCCACATAAAAAAAAAAAAAAAAAAGAAAAAAGAAAAAAAAAGAAAAGAAACATACCTACACATAATAAAAGCAATACATGCAAGCCAATTGCCAACATCAAATTAAATGGAAAGAAAATCAAAGCAATTCCACTAAAATCAGGAACAAGACAAGGATTCCACTCTTTCCATATCTATTCAATATAGTATTTGAAGTTTTAAGTAGAAGAATAAGAAGGAGATTAAGGTGATACAAATTTGAAAAGAAGCCAAAGTATCTTCATTTGCAAATGATATGATAGTATATACATAAACGATCCTAAAAACTCCACCAGGGAACTTCTACAACTGATGAACACTTTCAACAAAGTGGCTGGATACAACATTAACTTAAAAAAATCAGTATCCCTCCTATATACAAATGACAAATGGACCAAGAAAGAAATCAAGGAAACAACACTTTTCACAATAGCTCCATGTAATATAAAATATTTTGGAGTAACTCCAACTAAGCAAGAGAAAGACTTGTATGATAAAATCTTTAAGTCTTTAAAGAAATTGAAGAAGATGTCAGGAGATGGACAGATCTCCCATGCTCATGGATAGGTAGGATTAACATAGTAAAAACAGTCAGCCTGCTGGGCAGTGGTGGCACATGCCTTTAATCCCAGCACTCGGGAGGCAGAGTCAGCTAGATCTCTGTGAGTTCAAGGCCTGCCTGGTCTACAGAGTGAGTTCCAGAAAAGGTGCAAAGCTACACAGAGAAACCCTGCCTCAGAAAAAAAAAAAAAAAAAAAAAAAAAAGGTCAGCCTGCCAAAAGCAATCTACATATTCAATACAATCCCCATCAAAGTCCCAACACAATTCTTCACAGACTTGAAAGGATAATTCTCAACTTCATATGAAAAAAATTGCAGGATAGCTAAAACAATCCTGTGCAATAAAAGAACTTCCTGGAGGTATCACCAAGATTTACTAAAGAGTTATAGTAATAAAAAAAACTGCATGATATTGGCATAAAAACAGACACATTTATCAGTGGAATCTAATCGAAGACCCAGACATAAATCCACACACATATGAACACCTGATTTTTTAAAAATTATTTATTTATTATGTATACAGTGTTCTGTCTGCATATATCCCTGCAGACCAGAAGAGGGCACCAGATTTCATCACAGATGGTTGTAAGCCACCATGTGGTTGCTGGGAATTGAACTCAGGACCTTTTGAAGAGCAAGCAGTGCTCTTAATCTCTGAGCCATCTCTCCAGCCCAGAACACCTGATTTTTTATAAATAAGCCAGAAATACATACTGGAAAAATAAAGCATCTTCAACAAATGGTACTGGTCAAACCAGGTGTCTGCATTTAAAGAGTGCAAACAGATTCATCTTTATCACTCTGCAAAACTCAAATCAAAGTGGATCAAAGCCTTCAACATAAAACCAGATACATGGAATCAGATAGAAGGGAAAGTGGAGAATACCCTTGAATGCATTGGCACAGGAGATAACTCACCAATCTCAAAGGCCAACTAAGGTCAACAATTAATAAAGAAGACCTCATGAAGCTGAAAAGCTTCTGTAAGGCAAAGGACACCTTCAAAAGAACAAAATGGTAGCCTACAGAATGGGAAAAGAGCTTTACCAACTCCACATCTGACAGAAGGCTAATATCTAAAATATATAAAGAACTCAAGAAAATAGATATAAAAAAAAAACCTAAACAAATAATCCAATTAAAATGGGGAACATATCTAAACAGAGAATTCTGGATAGAAGAATCTCAAATGGCAAAGAAATATTTTTTGTTGTTTTTTGAGTAAGGGTTTCTCTGTGTAGCCTTGACTTACCTGAAACTCACTGTGTAGACTAGCATGGACTTGAACTCACAGAGATCCACCTGCCACTCCCTCTCCCAGTGCTGGGATTAAAGGCATTTGCTCCACCACAACCAGGTGTGCTTGGAAACACTTAAAAAATATTCGACATCCTTAGCTATCAGGGAAATGCAAATCAAAGCTACTCTGAGGTACCATCTTACACCTGTCAGAATGGCTAAGACCAATGACACAATTGACAGCTCATGCTGACAAGGATGTGAAGCAAGGGGAACATTTCTTCATTGCTGGTGGGAATACAAACTTATACAGCCACTGTGGAAATCAATATGGTGATTCCTCAGAAAGTTGGGAATTGCTCTGCCTCAAGATCCAACTATACCACTCTTGGACATATATCAAAGGAAGCTCTCTCCTACCATAGAAACACTTGCTCACCCATGTTCAATACAGTTTTATTCATAAAACCAGAAAGTGAAAACAACTTAGATATTCCTTAACAGAATAATGGATAAAGAAATGTAGTGCATTTACACAATGGGATATTACTTAGCTGGTAAAAATAATGACATTTTGAAATTTACAGGCAATTGGATAGAACAAGAAAAAAGTTATCCTGAGTGAGGTAACCCAGACCCAGAAACATAAATATTGTATGTACTTACTTAGAAGGGAATACTAGCTGTTAAGTAAATGACCAAGCTATAATCTGTAGACCCAGAGGGTTAGGTAAAGAGGAGGGGTCTAGAGATAATGTAGGAATCTTCCTGGCAGGGGGAAATAGAATATGTTTCATGAGTGGACTGGGGGTGAGTGGGACAGGAGTGGTGGGACAGCCATTTGGGGGAAGGTGGGTTGGAGAGAGAAGAAACTGCAGGGAGAGATAGCAGGGAATGGGAGGCATTTGGGAGGCTATGTGGAAAGCTAATATGCAGCTGGAGTTTTCTCCAGTCCTGCTGTGGCTCACAGCCACTCAGACCCAAGTAAACACACAGAGTCTTATATTACTTATAAACTGTATGGCCATGGCAGGCTTCTTGCTATCTAGTTCTTATATCTTAAATTAACCCATTTCTATTAATCTATAAGTTGCCATGTGGCTTATGGCTTACCGATACTTTACATCTTTCTTCTCATGGCAGTGGTGGCTGGCAGCATCTCCTGACTCAGCCTTCCACTTCCCAGAATTCTGCTCTCTGTTTATCCCACCTATACTATACTTCCTGCCTGTCTACTGGCCAGAGTTTTATTTATCAATCAATCAAAGCAGCACATCCAGAGTATACAGAAAGACATCCAAAGCACTAGTGCAGTGGAAACTTCCTGAAACCTATGAATGTGATTCTAATAAGGACATCTAGTAATGGAAGATACAGAGTCTCAACTGCCCATCCCTTACAACCAGGCGAAGCTTCCAGTGGTGAGACTAGATGAGTTAGATTGAGTTGTTAGCCAAGAGGGTCCCATGGAAATCCTGAAACAACCCTGGATGTTGCTAAGACAAAAGGGGGCCTCATTGCCAAGGATAACACCCACACAACTCATTAAACATTGAATACAGCTGATGCCTACATGGAGCCTTCACTCCTATGTCCTAGACTCTTTGGTGTGGGAAGGTACTACACAGGCTACCAAAATAAAAATGTGGACACCAACTCAGCCACAAACCTTTTGATCTACAATATGTCCTGCCTGCAAAATAGGCTAGGGCAATGGTGGCACAAAATATATAGGAGTAACCAGCCAGTGCCTGATTTACTCTAAGGCCCACCCCACAAGTAGGAACCCACACTGACTGTACATGGATAAACAAGAACCAGAGACTAGATAGACCAGAGATTTAGGTAAAACCAAGCACAACTAGTTAAAAATAAAATTAGCCTGGCAGTGGGGTGGTGGCACATGTCTTTAGTCCCAGAACTTGGGAGGCAGAGTCAGGTGTATCTCTGTGAGTTTGAGACCAGACTGCTCTATAAAGCAAGTTCCAGGACAGTCAGGACTGTTTCACAGAGAAACCCTGTCCTTGAAAAACCAAAATAAAAATCAATAAACTGACTCCTAATGACATTCTTCTGTATTCATAGAGCCGTGCTTTATCCAGTCAGCATTAAAGAGGTTTCCTCCAACAGCAGATGGGAACAGATGCAGAGACCCACAGTGAGACATTATGTTAAATTGGAGGTCTCCATCATATCCCTCCCCATAGAGCTCAGGAAATCCAGTGGAACAGGAACAGGAGGGGGACAGATTGTAAGAGCCAAAGGGATGGAAACCACCAGGAGAACATGGCCCTCTGAATCAACTAAAGAAAGTACATGAGCTCACAGAGACTAAAGGAGAAAGCACAGGGCCTACATGGGTCTGCACCAGGTCCTCTGCATATAAATTATAGCTATTAGCTTAGTATTTTTTTGGGACTCCTGACAATGATAACAAATGGTTCTCTGACTCTTGTGCCTTTTCTTGGTACTCTTTTCCTCCTGTTGAGTTGCCTCATCCAACTTTGATATGAGAGTTTTTGCTTCATCTTATTATATGTTATTTTTTCATGTTTTTTAATCTCTTAGGAGTCTGTTCTTTTCTAATAAGAGGCAGAAAGGGAGTTAATCCAGATGGGAGGGGAGGAAGGGAGGAACTGGGAGAAGTAGAGAGAGGGGAAACTATAATCAGGATATATTATATGAGAAAGAATCTATTTTCAACAAAAGAAAAAAGGGAAGAAATAAAGTTTTAAACATTTATTTATGAAGTTGGCCATAAGAAAACAACTGATTTAGCTAACTAACTAAGACTCACATGTAGATTCTGTGAAGTGCAGACTTCTTGTTGGGTTCTCACAAGCCTGGCCATAGCCAAAGTTTATTCAGGAGTATTTTACTTCAGGTTATAGTTTCAAAGAAGCAGAAATGAAGAAGGAAATGAAGGCAGGGTGTGTGGGAGAAAGTGCAAAGGGTCTTGGGAGCCTTTTGGACCAGTGGTTACTCTCTGTGTGAGATTTCCTTCAGAGAAACCAGGCAACCTCAGAATTAAATCCTGGAATGACTGCTCAATAAACATCCAACAGATGGCTGTTCTTGAAGACTATTCACTTCTATTTGGATGACTTTTAATTTTCTGAGTGAATAATTTCACATAAAATCCAATAAATAAATTCAACAACAACAAAGAACATGATGGCTGTTAAATTTAAAAGAAGCATTTAAATAGTGTTGATGATGAAACAAGTGATACCTTGTATTTATTTTGCTGTTTGTTTTTCATTTGAATTCATAGAAGATGATGTTAGAAGATGATCCTTTTGGTTTTTAGATTATAGACCTTTTAAAGACACAATCTGGCATTGGTCACAGTGTGAAAAAAAATGACACAACCCAGAATAAGAGTTAATGATGGGTATGCAATCATTTGAAATCAGTTCTCTTCACTACATATAAGCAGAAGAAAACCTCATCAAACTACCACTCTATTAAGGTCCATGTGACGCAATAAATCTGAATTTGACCTTGAGAAGACTTTAAAAGAAATATAACTTCTGTAAGCCTTATTTTTCTTCTTCTTTAACACAGTATTCATATCCCTATAAATGAAGACTCCACCTGAGTTGTTACAGAGCTTACCTAGCATACTGAAGGTCCTGGGTTCCATATTCAAGGTCCTTGTTTACCACATAAACCAAGCATGGTGGTGCACATCTTCAGTCCTAGCGCTCAGAAGATGTAGGCAAGATGATCACAAGTCCAGTGTCAATCTCAGCTACATAGTAGTGAGTTCAACGCCATCCTAGGGTACATGAGACCCCATCTCATGTGTCAAAAAGTATACAAGATTTTCTCAGCTCAAGAATAAAAATGATGTTACTATAAAAAGAAATAATGTTTTAGTCTTATACTGTTTCTTCAAGACTAACAGTTAAGGATATAGCTCAGTGGGTTAGAGTTAGGCACAAGGCCCTGGGTTCAAGACACAGAACCACTACCACCAAAGAAATCCCAAACATTAAGCTAGTTCCGTGTTCTTTAGGAAGCTGTCTCTAATCACTTGAATGGTCATGCAGCATCCTCTTAGATTTTCATGCCAAGAGGAAGCTGTCTCTAATCACTTTAATGGTCATGCAGCATCCTCTTAGATTTTCATGCCAAGAGTTCCTCTTTTCTTTTTACATCTTCTGCCCCTATGAAAACTTCCACTATTTACTCCTCTCAAAATGATCTCTGTCTCATCCAGATCACTCTTTCTGTCTGAATATAAAGCTCCCTGTGATTGTGCTTGTTCAATTAACATTTTTAAGTATTGGGATCAGAGGCATATCTATATCTCCCTCTCCCCCAGAAGATGTTCCCTTCTGAAGCATTGGAACCTATTAGTATGTGGCCATCCAAGACAAAAAGGCATGAGGGTTGCAGGTAGACTTAAGATGGAGCAACTATCTGACTTCAAAGCAAGGTGATGACTGTGGATTAGATGGATGGCCTGAGCAATCACAAGAAACCTTAAAAATCAAAGATGGAAGCAGAACAGGTCAGAATTCTGGGATATAAGAACACAACCTGTTGTTGCTGACTTTGAATACTGAGGTGGGAAGCCAGAAACCAAAGAATGCAGGCCACCTCTCACATACAAAGTTCACAGTCAAGGATCATACAATCAAGTGCTGTCACATGTATAGCTGTCCTGGGGTTCATGTAGCCCATGGGCTGGACATATCTGAGAGCCTTCAGTAAAGAACACAGACTACTAGTATTTTATTTTAGCCCTAGAGACGCTCTGCAGACTTCTGATGTCCAGACCATGAGATGATAAGTGTGTGTTGCATCAATTACTACTGTGACTTACTGCAGTGATGATAGGAAAGGAAGTAAGATGATAAAAAACTTTTCTGCATCCACACTTACGGGCAAGGAATTTCCTGCTTTGTCTGGGACAGAAGAAAAAGCTGAAAGTTTTCAGAGCTAAAGGCTGACAAACCACACCCTCTACTGTGAACATACATGACGTAAAGCCTTTTGTCATATGTAAAGCAGGATGTAAATGAGTAGCCTTTTAGATAAGGAAGTGCAAAGCTTTTGAAAATTCATTTCCCTTTCTTATATTAGAAGCACTCAGTTTACACAGAGGGAAGACCGCTCCCCTGACTAAAAGCAAATATTTATCCTCCCTTGCCGAGGATATAAGATTTTCTGAATTTTGAAAACAGGAGTATATGATTCAAATCAAAAATTTTCTGCTGACTTTTTTTCAAAATTGTTTTTAAAATGATTATTTTTAAAAGGGAGAAGGAAGACTGGCTTTGGGATAGAGGGGAGGTACTTTGAAATCCAGAGAAGATTTGGAGTTTGGGAAAAGAGAACGACAATTACTGCATGGGTTAGATTAGCCAGGTGTATTGGAGGTGAAGCCCACTACATTGTCTCCAGAGTGCTCATAGGCAGGACCTGTATTCCTAAGTCCTGTTGCTTCATTGCTTTACCAGTTGACTGGTTGGAGTGAGTAATGCCTATATATAAAGTATTTTAATCATTATAAAAGGCACATAGCATAAAATTCACCATTTTAACCATTTAAAAATGTGCGGTCCAGGGCCTGGAGAGATGGCTCAGCAGTTAAGAGGACGTGCTGCTCTTCCACAGGACTCATATTTGCTTCCCAGCAACCACATGACAGATGACGATGACTTGTAACTCCAGTTCTAGGGCATATGACCATTTCTTCTGAACTCTGAGGGCACCAGACACACACATGGTACACATGCAAGCACTTATACATACACATAAAAATAATAATTAATAATTTTTTTCAATATACAGCTCAGTGGTATATAGCACATCCCAGCACTGTGCAATTATTGACATATCCAGTTCCAAAATATTTTCATCACCATTCAGAAGAAGTCCACATTTGTAAAGCAGTTACTTTCATTCACTTCCCCCAGATCTTAGCAACAATTGTTAGCTTTCTGGCATCTGCTTTTGACTTCTGTGGATTTGCCTGTTTTAGACATTTTATGTAAGTGGAATCATCATATATGACCATTTGTGTCTGTTTTTTTCCCTTAGCAGAAGGCTTTCAAGATTTATCAAGCCAGTACATGTATCTGAGCTTCACAACTTTTCTGTTGTAGAATATTTTAAGTTGTGTTACATTTGTTTATGCTGTGAAATATTTGTTTAATGATGCAAAGATATGTTCCATTCTTTTATGTTGCATTTGTTTGACTCCATGAAGTTGTGTTACTTTGCCTATCTAAAACACCTAATGGTCTAATAAAGAGCTGAATGGTCAATAGTGAGGCAGGAGAAATAATAGGTGGGGGTGGCAGGCAGAGAGAATACATAGAAGGAGAAAGCTGGGCAAAAGAAGAAGGAGCCAGAGGAGGAGGACTCCAGGGGCCAGCCACCCAGCCACACAGCCAGTCATGGAGTAGCAGTGAAAGTAAGATCATAGAAGTCAGAAAAGGAAAAGCCCAGAGGCAAAAGTTAAATTGGATAAATTAAGTTAGGAAAAGCCGGCTAGAAACAAGCCAAGCTAAGGCTGGACATGTATAATTAAGAATAAGCCTCTGTGTGACTTATTTGGGAGCTGGGTGGCAGGCCCCCTAAAAGAGCAAAGAGCAAAAACAATCAACAACACTTTTGTTTGCCAAAAGAAACTTCATTAGATAGATAAACCAAGTTTTGCTTTTTGTCCATTGATGGTGTGTTTGGGCTGCTTTCATCTTCTGCCTGTTATGGATAGTGTTGCTATGAACATTTATATGCTAATTTTTGCTTGAATATCCGTGCTCCATTCTTTTGCACATGTACCTAGGGGTGAAACTGACAGATCATATAGTAAGTCTACACTTGAGTAAGGGTGAAGGAGTTTTCCAAATAGTGATTGTACCATTTTAATTAGAATCATAGTTTGTTCTGTCACCAACCACCTACCTCATGTAAATATCTCCTTACACCATTTGTTGGAATAAACACTCCTCTACAAATTTCATCTACTCCTAAAACTCTTGCTGAACACGCCAAGAACGCAAGGCCATGACCTTCTCAGGGCACTTTTTACATTCAGTTGTTGTAAACAGCCTTGAGAGAAGATAAAATATCTTCACATAAGTCAAGAGTGGGAATGCTTCTTTTGTTATTGGTGAGTTTCTCAAGCCCAATGTTTTTTAGCCACAAAGTAAAGCCATTCTATACTCACGATCCACCTGACACTCCTCTGCCCTGCTTACTTAATCTCTGTGAAATGCGAAAGGCAGGACTGAAGGAAAAAAGAGCCAGTGGAAGAAACCCACCCTGGCCCTGAACCCAGAGCCAGTGGAAGAAACCCACCCTGGCCCTGAACCCAGAGCCAGTGGAAGAAACCCACCCTGGCCCTGAACCCAGAGCCAGTGAAAGAAACCCACCCTGGCCCTGAACCCAGAGCCAGTTAAAGAAACCTACCCTGGCCCTGAAATCCGAGCCAATGAATGAAACGCAGAGCCAAAGATACACAACTTGACCCTGGAACCAGAGCAAGTGAGAGAAACACACCCTGGCCCTGAAACTAGAGCAAAAAGGGCTGATAGGGACCAGCGAAAGAAACACAATTTGGCCCTGAAAACCCAGAGCCAACTCTGCCCCTAAACGGGCCAAATCTTTTTTTTTTTTTTTTTTTTTTTTTTTGCCAGAGCTGAGGATCGAACCCAAGGCCTTATGCTTGCTAGGCAAGCGCTCTACCACTGAGCTAAATCCCCAATCCCTAAATCTCTTTCTTAAATAAGTTTTGAGTGAAGATCTTTTGCCAGCACGAAGCAGAAGAACCTTTGCTGAGAAGTCCTTGGGCAGGATGGGGAGGCGGTGGCGAGCAGAAAAAGCAACAACTTGTCCCTGGAGCTGGAGGAGATTGTTACATTTCTGCAGGGTTTTCCCCTTTAGCAGACTGAAGCAGAAGAAGTAACATCTTGGGCCAGAGCTGAGAAGTAACAGATACCTTTTCTAGGATGTTTCCTTAGGGGAGCGGAGCAGAAGTGTTATCTATGCTGGGAAGCGCTCTTAAGGTGGGGGAGGGAGCAGAACTCAACTGGAATGGTGCAGAGGAGCAGGATTGCTATATCCTGCAGGGAGACCATGTCCCACTTCACCCCAGCTTCAGGTATAGCCTGACTTCCTGACAAGTCAGGATACCTTTATCCTTACAGCTGTAGGTGTCAAGGATACCTCCCTTCACAACTCCAGGTGTAGCCTGACTTCCTGACAAGCCAGGATACCTTTCCCTCCAGAGCTCTAACACTGGCAAGGACTAACCAACAAACACTACCTTGAAGCTCCTGCTACTTGCTATGCTATAAGTAATAAACCCTTTATCTTTGTCCTAGGAGGCTCATGTCCTTCTCAGCATCCCCAATGTAACCATTTTGCCTACTAGCTTATAAGCAGAGTAAAATCCTCAGTGCTTCAATTCTTGATACCTATAAGCCCAGAATATGGATGAGAATCCACATCTGTTCTAGAAGGGCTTGTGAACTAAGCAAGGTTAAACTCTAGTGTCAGGACACAGCAATTTGATGTTTTGAAATATCATTTCACAAAGGGTCATTTAACTACCTAGGGCCTATTTTTTTCTGTAGATTTATTCCTAATAGTTCATACTTATTATTACTGTACATTTGAATGGTCATTTTTGTTTCATTATTATGTTTGTTATATGTATAGAATTTGACTGGTGTATTTGTTTTTTTATTCTGGAGTCTAGATCAATCTTCTTGATTCTAGTAATGTATCTGGCCATTCTTTTGTACTCGACAATTAGTTAGGCTCATGGCAAATTTATTTTTTAAAATATATTAGTACAAGTTTTCAAAATAAAGTCTATGAGCAAAATATAAGGAAAGAAATCTTAGATGCTGAAAAGGTTAAGATTCTTATCAAATGGGCTAGAGAGATGACTCAGCATTTAAGAGAACTTGTTACTCTTGCAGAGGACCTGGGTTTAATCTCTAGTATCCACATGGCAGCTCACAACGAGTAACTCCAATGGCAGGAGATCTGATTCCCTGTTTTGGCCTCTGAAGTTACCAAACATGAAAATGGTGCACACAGAAATATGCAAATAAAACTTCCATACACATAAAATGAAATGATTTTTTAAAAAAAGAATCTACAGAAAGTAAAAATAAAAATAAAATTTAAAAGGAATCTAGCGAACTATACTATCTGATGTTAAATTTGACTTCCTCACATCTTCCATAAACAAATGTTCACAGCCACCACTCTTTACCCCTACAGGCTCCATTTTCCTTCATTATCACTTCTTTTTCCATCTTTGTCATTCAAAGACTACAAGAAAAGGGGAAGTAGAGTTTCAGGTATGTCTTCTCTGGTTTTGCTGTGGATTTCTTCCCCTCTCATCTCTATATCACCTTTTTTGTTCCTTCAGAGCCTTCCTTGTCACAACCTCTACTCAAGATACCCTTATCCATTCTGCTGTCCTGACCATTTCCTATCCCTGATAACAGAATGTGATCAGTCTAGCCTTTCTTATGCTGCAAGCCAGATGTGATGACTAGCTAGTCTAGTTGATGGAGCTGTCTATCACTGAGTAATGTGATCATCCTTTGGCTTAACCAGTTAATGTGATTATTAGTGAGGTCTATGTTCAATGGGGCAGGAAAGGGCTCTGAAAGACTTTGGAGTATGTTATGGTAGAATAGCAGTCATTTAAATCTCTAGTATAGCAAACTCATCTCTTTTTTAAAATTCATTTTACATACCAACCACAGATCCCCCTCTCATCCTTCCTCCTGCTTCCCCCCACTTTCCCCTCCATCCCAAACTTATGAAGCTCTTTCTTGTGTGAATTGCAAGCCTAAAAAATTACAGTTTCAGATCTACAATGGTGAGTTATAAGAGAATTATTAGATAAATACAACCCACTACTACTACTCAGATCTCAGATTTCTGCTGCTTCCATTGCTTTAGAATTGTAATTCCTTTGGACAAAACCATGAAATAACTATTTAAAAGTTCCAAGACTTCACTTATAAATTAAGACAATGTTACTTCTAATAAATAATTAAGATCAAAGCAGACAAAGTGTAGCTCAAACAGTTAAGTAGTTCAGATTAGCAGTCCCCTATCTTATGTGAATTTGTTGTTGAGAAATTTAAAGTTCTGTTTTCCCCCACCCTCCTACTAAAATCGCCTTCTCCCCAGTCTTCTCTGAGGTAAGAAATTCTCACTCACCATCGTTATTCCTTTGAGAAAAAAACAAAACGAAACAAAACAAAACACCATTGTCCTCAGTTGTTAGATTTCATTTTTAGCTGATGCTGGTGGTGGTCCAAGAGAGAGACAAGGTGGTGATTCATCTGCCCACTGCCATATTTCTGTTCCTCCTATTTTCTCTTTTTCCTTGTTACTTATATTTTCCCAGACAGCATGCCCAAAGAGAAAGGACACCACATCCGGAAATCTGACGGAGCAGTGAGGTAATGAAGAAAGGACACACATACAGAAGAGCTAGGGTTGGGTGGGCTCTGCTCACCCTGGTGGAGGGCACCAATTACATAACAACCCAGAATCCTAGTGCATTTGTTACATACAGCACAGGGAGGAGGAGGTAGCTACTCTCGGGAGTAGAGCTTTGTGCATGAGCAGTCTCAGAGTGTAGGGGAGGAGAAAGCTGTCATTGCTAGTTTTTGCACACATGGCCAACATTTACACTCGGACCAAAGGAAAGCTTTATCTCTCCTTCTGAGCCTGACCCTGAGGGTGGTAGTGGCACCACATCCCCATGGGTCTGAGGCATTGGTCCTTCAGAAGAACTCACATACACTAAGGACTTCATCCTCAGTTTATACATCCATTCAGGGCTTCCTTGGTTCCCCACGAAGGGAACCTAGGAGAGGTAAATCTGAAGGTAGGATAAGAACATAGGGATCTGGCAAGAAGCAGTAGTTGAGATGGAGTACTTCAGCCGAGAACAGTGAAAACTAGAGTGCATTGCACAGCTGGAGCTGGGCCAGAGCTCAAGTAAATGGCTAAATGACCCACTTGGCCAACTCCACTGTCCCCTTCACCGATCTACAGAACAAGAATTCACTTAACAGTATCAGCAGGTGATCCGTACATTAACTTAAGATGCTTTGCTAAAAGGGTTTACAATCCACCAAGATTGAAAAACCACTGTATAAGTAGGTTGGGGAAAAGATTGAATGCAAACAAGTTGGGAATTGATTTCACAAAATGATTTCAATCCTTTCCTCCTTTTATTTAAAGATTTGTCTAGTAGGAAATAGTTTTTTTTTTTTTAAATCAACTTTCTTTCCTGAATTACTTGAATCTTTGCAAAGCACAAACCACAAAAGACCCCTCCCTTTTTATTGCAGGAAAATCCTGATCTTAGTTAGATAAACTTCAAAGATGTTAGATAAACTTCAAAGATGCCGACTAGAGTCCTCTTTCCTTAGGGGAATTCAAAAACAATCTTAAAAAAAACCCCAAGAGTCTTTGTAGAGGTATCGGTTTATGTTAGCACCTGCCATTGGTCCTCCATCCTGGAGAAGGAAGCGGGGAGGGAAGTCATTAGCTTCTTTGTTCTCCTCCAGGAAGCTCTCCATTGACAAAGCTGAGGACACAATACTGCTATGACTTCAGCTGTGAACATTTAGACAACTCAGCTGGAGTTCCTTGACTTTTCCTGAATCAGGTGATCTATGGGAAAGGATTCTCATTTTCCTAATGTGTAGTCTGGTAGGACCCATCAACATGTGCTTCCTGAGCCTCAGAAAGAGCTTGGAAGACTGAAGAGAGCCAGAAAGCCATTCTGGGCTGAGGAGAGCATGCAAATGAGTCTTGGAACTGACCTCTTTGTAGTTGGCTCCGATTTCTGCTGCCATCAGGTGGTTTACTGGTAGCACAAGGAAATGGAAACTTGGGGAGAGAAGAATACATTTACTTTATTCTTTTGTAATTGGTCCCTTGATAAGATTACTTTGTTTCAAAGAGGAGAAATTGGTGACTTTAAAAGTTTGAGATAAGCCCTATTTTCCTCAGATGACACTTTACTGTACTATCCAGAGACTCAGAGAACAAAGGGAGTATTCATTTATTTAATGTTCATTCAACAAACATTTACAAACAAATTTCCAATGAGACAAAAAACTTTTCTAAAGCAATTGATTGTATTATAAAATGAATAAATTTAAATATATACAACTAAAGTCTATATTATATAAATGTTTATAAAGCTTAGATTATCTAATTTATGTCTATTTCTTTTTATTGATATATAATTATATATAATAAGCATTTATTAAATATTTGATATCAAACAGACACTGTACAAAGAGCTGATATAAAAGTCAACAAGATGGGAAAGTTTTCTGTTACCATACATTCTAGGAGGAACAGATAAATAAACATACTATTTGGAGAAATTATGAATGGTATAAAGAAAATTCAAATGAGAAATGGAGTTGAGAATGATTTGTATGAGGTAGATGGGTTATTTGGGGTAGGATGGTCAAGAAAACCTTCTGTAGAGTTTACATATGGATGAATGACTTCTGTATGCTGAGAAAGGAACTGTCATATTTCTTTGGGATTCCAGACAGAAGGACTAACATGTACAAAGGAACCTGAGATAAAAATCAGTTTGGTGTGCTGGAGAAACTATAAGGTTGGGATCAGGTAGGTGTACATCTTCCCAGAACTCATAGTTAAAGGCATAGCCCTAAAATCCTAGTATGGAATCTTATTTGGAAATAGGGTGACAGTAGATTTGATTAGTTAAGATGAGATGGGGAACAGGGTAGGTGTTCTTACAACCAGTGTTTTTACTAAAAGGAGAATGTGAACACAGACATACATACAGGGAGACCATCAAGCAAAAATGCCGTAGCTGGCCAGCAGATTCACTCATAGACATCTGCCTGCCTCTGCCTCCCAAGTGTTAGGATTATAGGCATGCACTGCTACATCTTGCCAAATTACATTTTGAGACAGGGTCTCTCACTGAACCTGGAACTCCCTGATTCAGCTAGACTGGCTGGAAAGCAATCCTTAGGTATCCTATAATCTATTTCCTGAGCTCTGGGATTATAGACTCAGTGCTATTGCTTCCTTTCTTTTCTTCTCTTCTCTTCTCTTTTCTTTCCCTTTCCCTTTTCTCTCTCTCTCTCTCTCTCTCTCTCTCTCTCTCTCTCTCTTTCTTTCTGGAAATGCCATCTTTATTACTATAAAAGCCAACTAGGGAAATTCCAACTTTTCTCCCATTTTTTTAAAATCTTTGACAGATTCATACATGTATATAATGAGTTTGAGTCATTTTTACCCCTTTCCTCTCTCTTTTCTCCTTCCCTCTCCTGCTGAAACTATTCTTCTCAACCAGTACCTCCTACTTTCATGTGTTCTTTTTGTACTTGACCCACTAACTTTAATTATGAGTTAGTGGTACAAGCAGAGCTGGGAGCGTATTTAATGGACCAAGTGCAACTTATCAGTGACTACACTGCTAAAGAAAAATGACAACTCCTCTGCAACCATTAACCACACTGCCAAGTCCCTCAGGGAGGAGTATGGCTTCATGGGCCCCTCTCCAATCCACGATAAAATGTTGATGGACCAAATCTTGTCCTTGTGTTGTACAAATAGCCACAGCTGTGGTGACTTGATGAGTGAACCAGTTACGTAGTGTCCAGAAGATAACTTTTTTGCTACACATTGCCTCATACTCTGGCTCATACATTCTTTCCTCTCCCTCTTCCATGATGTTCTCAGAACCTTAGAGGATGTGTGTGATAGATGTCTCATTTAGACCAAGCACTCCACCATCACTTATTCTTGGTACTTTGGCTAGTAATAAGCTTCTCCACTAACTGCTATCTACTGCAATTATAAGCTTTCTGATAAAGGCTGAACACAGTACTAATAGAAATACTAGTATTTAGAGGACAGTTTAACACATCCATTTACCAAAACAATAGTAGCAGATTTCTCCCTAGTACCTATGATCTCCCCAGCCAGGGGTTCTCAATCAGGTTTACAGAACCTAACATGAACTCGCTCCTACAAAGTGACCTCAAATCTAATCACAAAGTGGTTGGTTACCTCCTATAACGGTCATGTCAATACTACACCAGAGGGGGACATCTTGCCTAGCAGATCACTATTGTAGTTTGCAAGGTTCACAGCAGAGTAAGACCACTGATGACCTTTCTCCCCAAGCAGCCTGTATAGCACCTTCCAGTACTATGAAAGCTAGCCATAAGGAAGGTTTCCAGTTCAGTTCTAGCTTGATTTCTCTGTTTCTTGCAACCAAAATGTGTGGTATCTTCAGCAATGGGGTCTTACTACCCAGTTCTGGAGTGCATCCAAGAGCAATGGCAATACCCTGTACTTTTGGTGGGGCCACTGGAGCCTCCCTGACCAACAACTCATAGGAAAGTAACCTATACCTTGCACTGGGACTTTTATTTAATAGCTCATGGCTTTTGGTACCATAGAGTGTACAGTCATTCAATATAGATAGATAGATAGATAGATAGATAGATAGATGATAGATATAGGTATAGATAGATGATATATAGATAGATAGACTTTTACTGAATTTGGTCTTTGACAATTTCATACATGTATGGAGTGCATTCTATTACTGTAATCCTCCACCCTCTCTTATTGCCCTGCCATTCCTGTTACCTCCCATCCTCCCTACAAGTTGCTTTCCCACATTCATGATTTTGCTTTGAGACCCACGGTACCACAGAAACCCCTATCATAATCCAATTAGATGTATTTTTTTCCAGAAATAGAAAAAAAGAATACTAAAATTCACATAGAACCACAAAAGTCTCTCAGTAGACAGATCAAGCTTGACAAAAGTACAAAGTTGAATACATTCACACTATCTGCATTTGAAATATACTGCAATGGTATGTTAGTTAAAACAGCACAGTACAAGTATAAAAACAGACAGCCAGGAAAATACACCATAAAATGACCTGAAAATGAGTCCACATATGTATAGTCAATTGATCTTCATCATAGGTACAAACAACACACAATGAATAAATGGTATTGAGAAAATTGTATATCCACATGCATAGAAATGAGCTTAGGACATTGTTACACTGCCACATAAATATGTCAACGCATAATTAATTGAGTACTTAAATTTATTGTCTGAAACTGCAAAACAATAAGAAAGAAGCCTAGAGGAAAAGCTCCATGATACTCAATTTTTTTTATCTGACCCAGAAGTACAGGTTACACAAGTGAAAAGAGAAGAATAGCATTATATCAAACTAAAAATCTTTGCTCCGTGAAGACAATAATAGAGTGAGAGACATCAACACAATAGAAGAAAATATTTGCAAACTATGTATCGGAAATACGTAAAGAAACTCAATAACAAGGAAACAACTAGTTTGAGAAATGTGCAAGGACATGAGCAAACATTTCTCAGAAGACATAAACATTTAATAATAATATTATTAATATTACTAGCACTCAGAGAAATGCAAATCACAACCACAGGACAATGTCCCTGTACTCCAGTCACAATGACTGTTTTTTTAAAGGCATGAATGCTGGTGTGGATCACAATGACTGTTTTTTTAAAGGCATGAATGCTGGTGTGGATGAAGAGTAAAAGGAATCCTGCACACTGTTGTGAGGCTGTAAATTAGCACAATCATGATGGAAAACAGTATGGAAATTCCTCAAAACATGAAAAGCAAAGCTGCTGTATCAAGTGACCCTACTTCTAAATATATATGCAAAGACAATGAAATCAATATACTGACGAGAGATCTTCACTCTCACGTTTGTTGTAGCATTATTCACAATGGCCGGGGACTGGAAAACTATCCCTCAACTGATGAATGGGTAAGAAAATACACTCCGTTAGTAAATAAAGGTCATATGCTCGATTTAATTTTCGCTTTTGGATATGTCTTCACTAGTTTGTAAGTCCCACCCCCCTTCTCACCAGCATTGGTTTTCTTGATTTTAACCACTCTCACCTCTGTAAGGTTACACGGTACTTTTAATTTGCATTTCTCTCATTGCTGAGGATGAGAAACACTTTGGTAGATATTTCTTAGTCTTGTTTATTTCTTCTTTGGAGATCTCTGTCCATATCTATAGCCCAGTTTTTAAATCAAGTCATTAAAAGAACTGTTTATTAAGTGAAATTTAAGTATAAAAAAGAAAATATACACCTTAGAACACTATATAATCTTTAAAAGGAAGGGAATATTGTCATTTATTGTGAGAAGTACATTAAAAGAGCCTTTCAAAATGGAGTTGGGAGGCCACATGGGGGTCTTCTGCATTACAATACAGCTGTAAATCATGCTTATGTATGATATGCTTGGAAGTTACTGGGAAATAGAGCTTAAGTGTTCTCACCATAAACAATAACTGTGTGATATGACGGATAAATTAATTAGCTTGAGTTGATCATTTCATAATGAATAAGTATACAAAAAACATTACTTCCTACACTGCTAATATATTATATCAATTATACTGTACTATTACCGAGGGAAGGAATCACATATTAATAAACATCAACTGTATTTTTTATATTTTAATGAGTGGCTGTGCATGATGGTGCACACCTTTATTCCCAACACTCTTGGGAAGCAGAGGGAAGTAGATATCTGTGAATTTGAGGCCATCCTGGTCTACACAGAGAGTTCCAGGACAACCAGAGATACATAGTGAGACTCTATATCAAAAAGAAAAAAAAGAAAATGAAAATGAAAAAGTTCACCACTTTGACAAATGGACGCAGGTCACACAGAAAGTTTAAGAACTTTTGATTGTGTAAGCTTCAAATGAGAGAATATAAATACCATAAGGTCTAGATAGCTACACTGAAAGGAGTGGACACCTTTTAAATGCTAAGGAATCATTTCTCAGTGTGTATTTTTGATTAAGATTAATCTAATATTGACGATCCATCCCCAAGACTATGGATTAAAACCAATACAAGCTGAACTACAAAATGGTTCATCAATATGAATAAATATGTATAGTTCTCTCTCCTCTTCAAAATACATGCCAAATGTACCCCTTCTTCCTACTTCCACTATCTCAACCCAAGACTAGGAGTTCAAAAGATTATTGTACTGACAGATGCACTATTTCGTTAAATAAGTGATTCTTTGAGTCCATAATATAATGGGTTTACAAGATCCATCCCTCATTAATGCACAAAAAGAGGGGGGAAATGCTGTCAATTAAACTATGACATCCACACCAGTTTCAGAGGTGATAAAATGCAAAAATATACATCTTAAGTGAACTAAGATATGACACATCACTGAAACTGAAGTTGAAATAAATTATAAACAATGTAAAAATTCCACCAAGTTCTTTACTGAGAAGAGCTATGCCTCCTGTCTGGCCACAAGATGGCGAAAGCTCCAAGGAAACTCTGAGAGAGGCTGTGATGGTAGTGGGGGCAAATGTCCAGGTGCAACAACAGAACAATGGGTTTGTGTTTGGACAGCCTTCAGTAGGCTCATTCCAATTGATGATGAACGGAAAACAATTACTTTATGGAGATGTAAATACACATATATAATGTTTCGTTCTTTACACAAGGTGCATGAACAAACTTATATGGTTGGTGTAGACACAGACAGTGTGGACCCTGTCAGTCAAGACTGTTCAATATGTTCCGAACGTTCTTCAGCCCCAGGCAGGCAGCTTGATAAGTGACTCATAACAAGACAAGGCTTGCCACCAAAGTTTCCTTACTGCTACCAGGCAACTCATTTGTTTTTAGTACAAGGTATGTCACAGGGAAAATAATGAGATGTACGCTCTCAATGTGTCTGTTAGATGAGTGAGGCGAAAGGCCCAAATTACCATTATGAGTCACATTGGCTCTATGGAGAGTTATTAAGAGGTCTGAAGTGGGAATGCAAACTGAAACAGCCCTACATGAAGCCAATTTGCCAATAACTAGTACAAACTAAATAGGGATATATTACTTCCCAGAAGCTATTGCAATTACATACTACAAAAACTGTAAATAACATATGTTCAATGCCACATATTGACATCATTTCAATGTCAATAGACTAAATAAACATAACATACCCACATAATGGAGTAAGAGAAAGTTATAAAAGGGTATGAAAACAATCTTCCCACATCAATGTAGAAAGAGCTCCAAGCTAGAGTTAAGTGAACATCAGAAATGTGAACCCAAATCTGAAAAAAACTAAAGAAAAAGGGAAATAGGGTGGAATGATAGGAATCGAAGATAAATTCCTCTCTAGCTTGTTATCTAGCTGTGATTTTGGAGGCATGGCTAAAATAAAATCAAGTCAAAGAGAACAAAAATGACCCCTAAAATTGTAACCAACTGAAACAAATGAACCAGAATTATTTGTCCAGTCAGTGACATAATTTTACAAAGAAGAGAATAACTTCCAGTGGCCTTGGATACATAATTTTGGTGACATATCTGTAGTGATACGTTGTCTAAAGACAAAACTAACCACAAAAAAAATCTTCAACTGCCTTGAGCAAATAAATATGAAGTGAATGTAGCTATGAATTTAAGAAAAACACAAACATAATATCGTTAGCTAAAATTCTGTTCTACTAAATTGAAATCAGAAACATCATTGGGCATCCATTTCTTTTTCCCTCTCTTCTTTTCTCCCTCCACCCTCTCTCCTGTCTCTTCTGGCTTGGTCACTACATTTACTGTCTTCATCTGAAGTCTTTGCAGAACACTGTTGTTTGGGTTAGCTCTGCGGCTTCCTGTAGCACTCCATGGAAGCTTCTTTCAAGCCATCCAATCTCTTGTGTAGGCAAGGGATAGTGGAGGAATGTTCCACCTCTTTTTAACTCCTTTATTAGGATCCTTGTCATAGACTAGGTTATTAATTTTTTATTGAAAACAGATTTTTTTCATACAATATATTATGATCATATCTTCCCCTCCCCCCAGCTTCTCCCAGGTCCTCCCCATCTTCCTACCCACCCAAATTCACATCATTTCTTGTTCTCTCTCATTAGAAAAAAAAAAACCAGGGGCTGGAGAGATGGCTCAGATGTTAAGAGCACCAACTGCTCTTCCAGAGGTCCTGAGTTCAATTCCCAGCAAGCACATGGTGGCTCACAACCATCTGTAATGAGATCTGGCACCCTCTTCTGTGTACATACTAATAATTAATAAACAAATCTACAAAAAAGAAAAAAAAAGAAAAAACCAGGTGACTAAAAAAAGAAAAAATAATAAAATAAGATAAAATGAAAACAAACCTGTTGCAGAATATTTGTTTAACTATGCAAAGATGTGTTGCATTTGGCTCATTATGTAATGATATGTTGCTGTTTTACCTTGCCTGCCTAAGGCATCTGATTAGTCTAATAAAAAAACTGAATGGCCAATATCGAGGGAGGAGGTATAGGCAGCACTTCTGGGCAGACAGAGTAAGTAGGAAGAGGAATTTAGGCTGAGGGAAGAAAGAAAGAGACACCAGGAAGATGCCAGGGGCCAGACAGACAGACACAGAGGAAGCAGGATAGTAGGGCATACAGAATGAAAGAAAGGTAAAAATCCCCGCACAAAACGTAGATGAATAGAAACAGGTGAAATTAAGTTAAAAGAGCTAGTGGGACAAGCCTAAACTAAGGCAAGCATACATAGTTAAGAATGTCACTGTGTCTTTATTTGAGAGCTGATTGGCAGCCCAAAGAACTGCACAAGTGCACAAACCTGAATAAAAAACAAAAGAACAGAGAAAGAAAAAGCACAAGAAGCACATTGGCAAACATAGAAACCCCATACAAATACAAAATCAGAAACCATAGTACATAAGCTAAAGACCTGTGGAGTAAGTAAATAAAAGAAAAAAATGCCCAGACAAAGCATTATGAGACAAACAAACAAACAACTCTAAAATTACTATTGAGTTTGTTTTGTGTTGGCCATCTACTGCTGGGCATGGGGCCTGGCCTTAAGAGTAATTTGTATACCCAGTTAAGACCCTTTTAAAGAAAACTATTTTTTCATTTGTGAATGATTATCAAATGGAGATAACTTCTGGGTTAGGGATGTGGGTTTGTGTTCACTTCCCTCTTAGCACTGGAACCCCATCAGGCCTAGACCCATGCAGCTCTGTGTGCAATGCCAGTCTCTGTGAGTTCAAGTGTGTATTGGTCATGCTGTATTCAGAAGGCCTTGTTTCCTGGGTGTTTTCTATCCCCTCTGGCTCTTACAGTCTTTCCACCTCCTCTTCTACAGGGTTCCCTGAGCCCTGAGGAGAAGGATTTATTGGACATCCCATTTAGGGCTGAGTGTTCCAAGATCTCTCACTTTGTGTACATTGTCTGGTCATGGGTCTTTCTTTGTATTTGTTCCCATCTGCTGCAGGAAGAAGCTTCTCTGATGATGGATAAGCAAGACACTGATCTATGAGTGTAGCAGAATGTCATTAGGAGTCATTTTATTGCTATATTCCTTGAGCAGAACAGTAGTACTTGGTTTTCCCCTAGGTCCCTGGCCTATCTAGTCTCAGATTCTCTGCCACCCAAGCAGTGTCAGGGATGGGTTCCATCTCATGGAATAGGCCCTAAATCCAAATGGGTCTTGGTTGGTTAGTTCCACAAGATTCGTACCACTATTGCAAAAACACATCTTGCAGGCAGATCCTCATTGTAGACCAAAGGGGGTTTGTTTGTAGTTGGGTTGGTATTTACCTTTCTCCTTTGGTAGCATGCAGAGTATCTTCTAGTACCGTGAACACTAGTCAGTAGGGGCGAAGGCTCTAGTTACATACCAGCTCGACTTCTCCATGTTCAATGAATTGTACAGGTGCTGTATTCAGCAGTATGGTTTCACCATCAGTTTGTGGGGGAACATTCAATAACCTTGAAAATAGCTTGGATTGTTTGGGGGTCCCCACAGTACCCCTTTGACCAACAATTGGACTAGATGTAACCCATTCCTGGAACTGGAAGCTTTGCTTGGTTATGAGGTGGCCAGTTGCAGCTCTGTCTCCCCCATTATTTGGCCATTACGTTTATATCAGTTTCATATATTTGTATATTTTAGGAAGCTTCTACTGTATACAACCCCTCAATGGTCCTTAATTTTAGCTGTCTGTCCCCATGTTACCTCTCCCACCCCTTCTTCACTCCCTCTCACTATTTGATCCTCCTGTTCCAATCCACCACTGCCATTCATCTATAACTATCTATTCTGTTTTCCCTTCCTAGGGTGAGCTAATCCTCTACTTATTCCCTTACTTTAATACCTAACATTCATGTATAAGCAAATACATACAATATTTGTCTTTGGGATATGGGTTACCTCACTCAGGGTGATTTTTCTAGTTCCATTTATTTGTCTGTGAATTTCATTTTTTAACAGATGTGTAATACTCCATCATGTAGATATACCACATTTTCTTTATCTGTTTATCTGTTAAGGGACATCTAGGTTGTTTCCAGTTTCTGGATCTTATGAAGAGAGCAGCAATGAACATGGTTGAGCAAGTGTCTTTGTGGTAGGATGAATCATTCTTTGGGTATATGCCCAAGAGTGATATAGCTGGATCTTGAGGTAGATCAATTATCAGCTTCCCGAGGAACTGCCACACTGATTTCTATAGTGTTGTATGACTTTGCACTCCCACTAGCAATTGATGAGTGTTCCCTTTACTCCACATCTAGCCAGCATGAGCTGTCATTTGTTTTATTGATCTTGGCCATTCTTACTGGTGTAAGATAAAATCTCGAAATAGTTTCGATTTACATTTCCCTGATGATTAAGGATGTTGAACATTTGTGTGTGGGGGGGAAGGGGTTCATGTGTGTGTTTCTTGTGCATTTTTTTGCATTTTTTAAATTCTGATTTTTTTATTTTTTATTTGCCAGTTTCTTTTCTAAAAGAGAAGGAGAGAAAGAAGGCACAGAGTTGGATGGGTGAGGAGGTGAGAAGGATCTGGTAAGAAACAGGGGAAGGAAAACCATGATCAGAATATTATATTAATTTTCAAAACAAAGGATACTGAATGCAGGGACTGGAGAGATGGCCCAGTGTTCAAGAGAACTTCCTGCTCTTGCAGAGGACCAAGGTTACATTTTCAGCACCAACATGGTAGCTCACAACCATCTTACAATCACAGCTCCAGGGGAACTGACATTCTCTTATGGTCTCTGCATACACCTGGCACATACATGGTACTTATACTCATGTAGATAATCACTCATATATATAAAAACAAACAAAATATATACTGAATGCAAAACTCTTAGGCCAAGCTCTTAAGAACATTAGTCAGTTTTTTAAGATTCTCAAAGGCACACATGTTAAGTTCACTATATAAGAAAATGTGAGTTTTTTAAAAAGTGCTTCTCAGCCATTTGTGTTTCCTCTTTTGAGTATTCTCCGTTTAGATATGTACTCCATTTTTATTTGGGCTACTTGTTTTCTATTGCTGTGAAGAGACACCATGACCACAGCAACTCTTTTTTTATTTGTTTTTGTTTGTTTTCCTATTTACTTTAATATTCTTGTTCCTTTATTAAGAAATTTTTTATTCATTTTACACACCAACCACAGATTCCCCTCCCTTCCCTCCTCCCACTTACTCCACAGACCCCCCCAACCTACCCCCATTCCTCCCTCTCAAAAGGTAAGGCCTTCCACCGGGAGTCAGCAGAGCCTCGTACATTCAGTTGAGGCAGGTCCAAGCCCCTCCCCCTGCAACAAAGTTGTGCAAGGTGTTCCACCGTAAATAATGGGCTCTAAAAAGCCAGCTCATGCACCAGGGATGGATTCTGATCCTACTGCCAAGGGATCCCTTAAGTAGTCAAAGCTACACAACTATCTCGCTTATGCAGAAGGCCTAGTCCAGTCCCATGGAGGCTCCACAGCTGTTGGTCTAAAGTTCATGAGTTCCCACTAGTTTGGTTTGGTTGTCTCTGTAGGTTTCCCCATCATGATCTTGATGCCCCTTGCTCATAGAATCCCTCTTCTTTCTCTTTGACTGGACTCCTGAAGCTCAGCCTGGTGCTTGGCTATGGATCTCTGCATCTGCTTTCATCAGTTACTGGATGAAGGATCTATGATGACAAGGTATTCACCAATCTGATTAACAGGGTAGGCCAGCTCAGTCACTCCCTCCATTATTGCTAGTAGCCTAAGCTGGGGTCATCCTTCTGGATTCCTGGGAACTTCCATAGCACCAGGTTTCTCCCTATCCCCATGATGTCTCCCTCTATTATAGTATCTCTTTCATGAACACAGCAAAACATATAATTCAGGGGGCTCGCTTACAGTTTCAGAGGCTCAGTCCGTTATCATCATGGTGGGGAGCATGGTGGCATGCAGGCAAATGTGGTGGTGGAAAAGTAGCTTAGAGTCCTATATCTTGCGGGCAACAGGAAATGGACTGCGACACTGGGAGTAGCTTGAGCATAGGATAACTCAAAGTCAACTGCCACAGTGGCACACTTCCTCTAACAAGGCCATACCTACTCCAACAAGCCACACCTCCTAATAATGTAACTCCCTTTCGGGGCCATTTTCTTTCAAACCACCCCACTTGATTCCAGTGTTTTGAGTTCATTATATGTTTTAGATATTAGCCCTCTATCAGATTTGTAGTTGGCCAGTGAGTTTTCAGGGAGAGACTACTTTGGGTGTTGGCGGGTGAGACAAAGTGCGAGGAAGGCAGGCAGGCTATAGGAGAGGGTCTGTTTAATCCCTTTGGATTGGGGCAGAGAGGAAGGAGAGCTGCACCTGGTGGTCTGCTACCAAGCTGGAGATGAAAGTAGGGAATCTGAATTGGAAGAAGAGTGAAAATTGCATGCTCAGCAGAATTCCAGGGAGAGACTTCCTGGGGGTGTTGACAGGTGAGACTAGATTGTTTTCTACTGAACAAATCACTTTCTTATACTTCTTTCCCATGATGTTTGAAGCTGTGTTGCACTTTCTCTTTCCCATAAGCATCTGCATCTTCTCCCATCAGGTAGCATACCTGGTCTGCAATGATATAACCTTCAATGTGTTCTCAATATAATTCTGCATTAAATTCCTTCCTTTCAAAATCATAATCATGGCATCCCTCAATATTGTGATGGACAGACAAGCCTCATTCATTTCTCCCTTCAGAGCCCCCAAAATGATTTACACAAGAGGTAGTGGCCCCAGGTTGACCATCAGTGCATCCCAGGTTTTATTCATTTCTGGCTGCCTCCATGTGTCTTTTAAGGATTGTGTCCCTAGTGTAGTTATTGAGAAGCCTGTGTGTTAAAACAGAATGCTGCAAAGTATTCTGTCAAGCCAGTGTCCGTATCACATTTTGGTAGTGGGTGTGCATAAGCTACACTGTCAATTTCCTTCCACACAGGTGTGAACAATCTGACAAATGGTTTCACAGCTACCACATGATGTGTCCTCGGGCACTGTGCATGTTGTACTATTTTTATTCTGGATTGCCAAGTAGTTCCAAACATAGTAATCAGTTTTACTTTCTCATCTTCTTCTACATTTATCTCAGTGTTTCTTGAAGTAGGCCTTGTTTCTGATTTTTACCATTGTATTATTGTTTGGGTTTCATATATCTATATAATGAATTTTAGTTGTTTCCATCACCTCAATGCCCTCCCTCATCGCCTCCTTCTCCTGCTAAAATGCTTTTCCTTACAAGTCCTTCTCCTATTTTCATGCCTTATTTTTACTTATGACCCACTGATTTTTCGAGAGCATGGGTGGGGGAGGTCATTTAGAGACTAAGGACAGTGGCTATATCGCCTCCTTTTCTGACAAGCATTATCTGCCAATAGGCTCTGAGAGAGGCATGGAGCCAGATGAGCCCCTTCCCCAGGATCCATGATGAAATGTTGATGGACCTAAACTTGTGCAGGTCTTGTGCATATAATCCCAGCTACAGGGAGTTCACGAGTTCAAAGCCTATCTCATGTCCAGAAGATATCTTTTTTGTTGCACATCCCTCCATCCTCTTGTAAAGCAGACCTTATTCTTGACTAATCTCAGAAGAGAGATCTGAAGGACTAGAACTGCCACAGAAGGAAAAAATATATATTTTATTGTAAGAATGATGTTCTTCCGAGATCTTTGCATTCAAACACTCAGAAGCAATGATAACCCAACAGCAACAAAATGCCCAAGGTGCCTAGGCTTTGGTCTTTAAATATATTTTCCCATGGAAAAGAGCTGGAGTCCTTTGAAGAAATGGTTTTTCAGGTCGGAGGCAGTAAGCATATATGATGAGTCTGGGAGACCTTGTAGCAGAAAACAAGGAAACTATCAAACATTACTAGGATTTTGTCAGGTCAAGGGAGACAAAGAGGATATCATTGGCCAATGATCTGAGAAGTTGTGCATGCCATGAACAGACTTCTCATTTTAGTTTAAGAGTGGATAACGCCATCTTTACAAAATATAAAAATCTGGAGCTTGCTAAAAAAATGGTGGAGAGAATTCCTGGATTCTGACCCTCCATAAATAGGAGTTAGTCATCAAACTACCAGCAGCAAAGAAAGGAGAGCTTAATGGAAGAAGACCATTGCAGGGCAGCAAGAGGGAACTTTTAGCATTTTAAATAGTCTCTTCCATGTCTCTCCTAACCATGAAAGAACAGGCAGCTGGGGAGAGACAGCCCACACTTGAGACAGCTTCTTTGTGCCAGAGAAAGCAGTACAGACTTTATTTGTAAAACATTGTATGGGTGTGCTCCACCTGTCTGGTGGCTCCGTGGAAGAAAGATTCAAACACCGTGAATAATTGCACTTGACTGTAAATACTTCAACAGCTGGAGCTGGTTACTGGGTAGCATTTACTGAAAGCCTGTCAAAGAAGAGTTATTGGTTGCAGCGACCCATGAGAAGGGATAGCAGTTGGTGCAAGCAAAAGACGAAGTGGAAAGCCTTAGGAAGGAAGAGGCTAGAAAAGGAAGGCATACATGAAAGAGAGATTTTTAAGCTGGCTACTGTAAATCAAGGAAATGAGAAGCCATGCGCATGCCCAGCACTGAAGGCATGCTCTGTAAAGGCCTGCCAGCACTCAGGCTGCCGGCTTCACTTCATAGTTCACACAGAGGACAAAGGCGGAGGCACAGGTGTAAGTGGCCCACCTAAGCACAGAAGGACTACCCCCACTCCCACCCGCCAAAAACCCTAAGACTTAATACTGCTTAATTTCTTTCTTTCTTTTTTGTTTTTGTTTTTGGTTGTTATTTTTTTGGTTTTTCGAGACAGGGTTTCTCTGTGTAGCTTTGCGCCTTTCCTGGAACTCACTCTGTAGACCAGGCTGACCTCGAGCTCACAGAGATATACCTGCCTCTGCCTCCCGAGTGCTGGGATTACAGGCGTGCGCCATCACCGCCCGGCTTATTTCTAATAAAACTGGTCAAGAGAATAAAGGACTCAGAGTAGGGAGAAAGCTGATGAGGGCAAGTACCTATTTATAGGAGAATTCCAACAGAAGACAAACATTAGCATTAGAAAAATATCACCATGTTGCACTTCCTTAATGAAACGGTGGGTCTAGGCAATGATTAGTTAGGTAAGTTGATAGGAATCTTATTTTGTTATGTTATATTATCTATTTATTTATTTATTTATTTTGAGGCAGAGTCTCATGCATGCCAGGGTGGTATCCCAGGCTTGGATCAGCCAGCCATGGACTTACAATCTTCCTGTTTCTACCTCCTAAGTGCAGGCTTACACTCCCAACCCCTCAGTTTATGCAGTGCTGGGATCCAACCCAGGACCTCATGAGTGCTAAACAGACCCTTTACCAACTGAGTTACACCCCAATATCTGAAGATGATCTTTACAGTGGGGAGATGGGCAAGTATCCCATGATCTCACTGATGAACGGTACTATCAATCAAAATGAAGGATGTAGACATAATGTGCTACCATGCACTGCAGGAGGAAGCTCCCAGCACCATCTTTTAGGGATCTGTGTTAGTGACTCTTCTTGCTGTATTCAAATACCTGGCAAGAGCAACTTCGGGAGGAAGGGTTTTATTTTTGGCTCATGATTTGAGGGTATAGTCCATTCAAGCAGGAAAGACATGGTGTCAGGAACAGGAGACGGATTGTAACACTGTGTAGAGAGCCAGGTAACAGTGAGAGATGAATGTTGGCACTCAGCTTCCTTCCTCCTTTTAATTCTATACAGAACTCCAAGACATGGAATGGCCCAGCCCACATTTAGATGGAATCTTCACACATCAATCAACCTAATCTAGTCACAATTAACTTAACCCTTTAATTTCTTCCCAAGCACTTCTTAATTAACCCTGTGCTTAAAATCTGTATTTAAAAGGTCTTTCCATAAACCCCAACTCTTCTTCAAAAAATAGAGGCCCCAGATTTTTAAAACTACATCAGTGATATCAAAAAGAGAAGAGAAGCTGAATGTGGTGGCACACGTCTTTATCCCAGCACTCAGGATGCAGTGGTAGCCAGTCCTCTGTGAGTTTGAGGACAGCCTGGTCAACATAGGAAGTTCCCAAACAGTCAGGGATACACCATGTGACTCTGTCTCAAAAAAAAAAAAACCCAAAGGAAGTGAAAAGCAAAAGTAAGAGAGAGTTTTATAAAATAAAATTGAATTGAGACTTCATCAACTAAGTTCAGTTGGTAGACATTGTTTGGATCCTGATCTAAATTAGGTCATTGGGAAAAGGCAGCTTGAAAGCAACTATGAAAATTGGATTCTTGACAGAGAATTAAAGAATTATTGTTAACTCCCATTTATCTGTTTATGGCATAGTAGTTGGGGATTTTTGTTTGTTTGTTTGTTTTGTAACAACAAAATCCTTACTTACAGATGTATGCCAAAGTCATTTTTGTGAAATTTTATTTGAATCTTCTAGTTAGGTGGAAACAAAAAGGTGACTGCTGTCTAAGTGAAATAAGATTCACAAAATGGAGTTGGAGTGTAGCTCATGGGTAGAGTGCTTGCCTAGCATGCACAAGGCCCTAGGTTCAATCCCCAGTGCCAGAAAAAAAATGGGAAAATGATCATTGTTGAAGCCAAGGAATTGTACATGGGCATCTACTATATTATTTGTTCATGAATGTTTGAACATTTTTATGATTAAAAAGATGACAAAAAGAAATATAAGGTAGGGCTATAATCCCTGGATTCTATTATGTGATTTACCCTTAAATATCTATATAATCTTGCTCAAGTCACAATACCTCAGCTCTCTCCTCAGCTGGTTAAAATGTGCTGTGGCAGCCATATGTGCAGGATTATGGGAATGAAAGAAGTCCTCCCATTTCACCTGTTCTGCTGCTTACTGCCCCAGGCTTGGCACAGAGCAGCAGGAGAGCAAACTGAGCTTTTTCAAAGTGTGGGACTGTTAGGAGCGGAAATCATTGCCTTTAATTCCACTGTGCCCAAAAACAGTTTAAGATCTTGATGTACATCTCTACACCTTGTAGGCATTTTTTTCCTGTGGCAACAAAATGTACATCTTTTTTGGAAAATATATGGAGTATAATTTATGTGTTGTTTTGCAGCCCAGCGTGTTGTGTGTGTACTATTACATCTCCTGAGGTAATCATACTAAAATACATGAAAGCACAGAGATGTCAACATGACCTGGTTCCATGTCATTTTCTTCCCACAGCTGTTTCACTAACTACAACCCTCCCTTTAATGACTATGTACCACATGCACCAAACAATCATCTCTCTTTTGAACTCCTGCAGCTGGTCTTCCAGCTTCTCCTTTCACCCTCCCCTATGCATCCTTTGTACAAAACCCAGAGTGATCTTTCTGAAAGGGCCATCACCAAGTCATCCCTTTCTTTCCTCAAAGGCCTTCAATTTGAGAGTGTATGCGTTTTGTCATCATTTTCAAAACGACAAACTGTGGGAACAGAGAACAGATCTGTTGGGTGTTAGGGAGACTATGAAGAGGAGTGGGGAGGAAAAAGGAATACTGCGGGGTGTTGGCATTGTTCTGTGGTTTGATCGGAGTGGTGGGGACATCTACACTGTGATAAAATTCACAGAACTGTACATTGTTCTAAAATGTGAATTTTAAAGCTTTCAGTTATTCTTCAACTCGCTTACAGATTCAGGGTTTTTAGTTTTGTTTTGGTTTTGAGATTAGCGTCTCTCTATGTAGCCCTGGCTGTCCTAGAATTTAGTATGTAGAACAGGCTGACCTTGAACTCACAGAGGTCTGGCTGCCTCTGCCTGTTGAGTGCTGGGATTGAAGGCATGTGCCATCATGCCTGGCTCAGATCAAGTCTTTTCAGGCATTATCTTAGGGCCCTCTGCATTTCTCCTATCTCCAAATCTGCCTTTGCTACCTAACCTCTATGCCTATGTCTCATCCCTAGAATACTACATCTGGAAAGCACTTGATGTTCAGTGAATACATCTGTGATGAACCATGACACCACTGTGGCATCACTTGTAATGTTCTCTCTGCTAAAAATACAACCCCACCCAGCATCACCAATGAAAATCCTACTTACCTTTCTAGGCATAGTTAAAATTTCACATCCTCCAGGAACCCCTCCTCATCTTCTCAGCAAAACCTGAATCACTTTCCATGGTGCTCCCTTAGCATTTTGCTTCTATCTGTCTCATAGATACTACTCGTTCCCACACCTCATTCAGACATATCCACTACAGGCAAGTATGTACATTCTTTCTGCTGCCGCCTCACTGGTTTCTAGGCCAGGCTACACCCAGAGAATTTAAATTTGCCCTATTACTTACTGTCCCTTCTTACAAATGCCACTTTCAATTTCAATGTTAATTAAATAAATTACTGCATTTCTGCTCCAGTGTTGAATTCTGGTCTTGCCCCACGAGCACGTGGTTCTTGCATATCACGCCAAGAAAAGTATAGTTTTCTGATTATCCCTTTTAATCTCCCTCTCCTTTCTGGGCAACAGAAAAGCTTGTCTAGCCAGTGTGAGTACTTTGGGGTTGAGGCTAGTGGGAGGAATGTCTCATCTGAAAGTGGGTTAATCCAATGAGAAAGAGTGAGGTGAGGGAACAAGTGAGTCAGGCAGAGAGAGGTTGGTTAAACCAGAGATGTAGAGCCAATTGGGTCAGGAAAGTAAGGAGGATGTAGAGGGAGGAGAACTCTAGAGCAGGCTAAGCCACAAGCTGCTTTAGTTAAGATTTCGGGGAAGTTTCATATGCAAAACCCAACTGTCCAAAGTAGAAAACACCAAGAGACCAAAGCAAAGGAAAATCTAGGTTACACAAAATGTGATGTATTGGGGGATTACAAACAGAAGAGTATCTTGGGCAAGATGGGCAACCCCTGCAACTTGAGACAGAAGGAAGGCAGTTTATACACTCACTAAGTTAAACAAAGGTAGACTGCTATGTCCAGCATGGCTCCGGGGGTTGACCTGACTGGGATGGCAAGATAATGGATAAAAGACAGACACACAGACAAAGAAAGGATGGGATAGGGTAGACTGGGATTTCTGAGGGAGAAGCCACAATCCCTCTCACCCAGAAGCTCAGCATATTTGTTATATATAGTTGAACAGAAAAGCAGGGTTATGCATACAGCTGAATCAATAAGGCAGGGCTTAAGGTATACAGATGAGGCAAAGGGGGCAACATTAGCTAATCTCAGTAGGAGCAGTCCCTGTTGGGGAGCTGTCTTTGGGCCATAAACATCTGGAGGAAGCCATGGTGGACATATTCTGCACATGGTGTCAACATCTGCACACAGACCGTGTCCATGTCAATAGCACACATACACTAAGGACTTCACTTGATCCCTACAATGGACCATAGGCAACTGACAAGTATGCTGAGCTTTCTCAGAAACTGTAAGCATGCCAAGCATCCATTAAGGAACAATTCATTGGAGGGCAAGACATACTCTATTTTAATTGATTTTTTCATTGTATAGGGATTTCATTTCACACCAGGGTCATCTTCTGAGTAAGATGGCAACTACAACCAAGATGGCTGGAGTAAATTCAATCCAGATCAGGGCCCCTACATATAATTATTAAAGAGATCCTTTGTCCTTCTCTATGTGGTAGAATGGGCTTGTCCCATTTAAAGACCAAAGATGAGTATAAAATGTTCATTGCCTTCAGTGCTACAAATTCCAGGTCATGAAAATTGCCATCTATGAGAGGCAGTGTGGTAGAACAGGAAGAACTTGAATCTTGGGGTCAAAAAGATTAAAGTGGAAACTGTGTAGTCTTGGAGAAGTCATTCTTGGCTTCAGTGTCTTTATCTAAAAACAGTGATAGAGAACATCTACCTCCTAAGACCACTGTGATAATAAAATGGGAGTCTATAAAAGATTCAACATGGACGTTGGTATCTAGTAAAGAATCAACAGATGACAGCCCTTCTCCTTCAAAGGTGCCTATCATAATTTGCCTTATATTTCTAGTTCATTCTATGAAGCATATGCCTCTTTCATTCGAACCTTAAAGCTATTGTGAAAGCAGGCTGTGTATGAATCAATTTTCATATGTTTTTACTTTTTAAGTACTATGCTCCTCTAATTATAAATATCATGGGATGTATTATAAAATACAAATAGTTAATAAAAGGGGAAATCTCCAATAATCCCCTTTCTCCAAACCAAGACTTGATGAAAAGAGTTTGTGACAACTCGTTCCACCCACATTTTGTCGTTGTTTACAAAATAGAACCATTGTGCAAGTGTGATTCTCAGAATGCAGAACAAGAGAGTGAGGAAAGAGGAACAAAAGAGTGTGAGAAAGAAGGAAAAGTTTCATAAGAATAATATGTGCAAAGTTTTCTTTAACTTACTGGAAAAAAAAAACCAGCAGGATGGCAAAGCCAACTCAAATAATGGTGCTAAGTTAGATTTCAATCTTGTTAACGTGCTAAGGACCAAAGCATGGCACCTTTTAGGATTATTTAGCATATAGTTTAATATATAGAATTAGTTTTCTAAAGACACATTTAAAGTGATCATTTTAGAGCCAAGGCTGATGTGTTAGTTCAACTGTAATATTATTACAGCTAACTGTTGCTCTCAATATTGTGATCCAGGATTTTTAAAGGACTTTATTTTTTTTTTTTTGAGGTGTTTTTTAAAATTTTTTTTATTTTTAGGTTCACAAAAATTAAGACAAAAGTACCAAGAGTTATAGCATTTGGCCAGGGAAATGGCTCAACAGATAAAAGCATTTGTTGTACAAGTCTGATGAGCCAAGTTTTATTTCTGGAACCCATGGTGCCATGGTGAAAGGAAAGAATTGAGTCCCCAAATTTATCCCCTGACCTTCATAGATGCACTGTAGCACATGTACATACTCATACATAATACATAAAGAGATTCTCATCACACTCCTTGCTCCCACACCTTCATAGCCTCCCCGATTATCATGATGCCTATAATCTAAGTGCTTGTGAGAGAGTGGCAAGCTGATTGGGAGTTTCAGATTAGCCTGGACTACATAGTGAGGTAGAGGTCAATTTGGGATACAGAGCAAGAACCCACTTCCCAGCCATCCTCCCACACCTTTGTACCAAACTCTGGGTGCCTGTGAACACACACTCTGTTTTCATCTAAGATTCTTTAAAACTTTTCTTTGTAGATGGAATTGAGTGCTGTCCTCTGATAAGACATGTTTGTAGAAAAAGAATGTTTGGCATGAACCTAGCTATATCTTAGAAAGGAATCCTGAAGCTACTAAGAGAATTTAACAAACACTTAGGACATAGACACATCAGTCTTGATTGAACCCTGGCTTTGATACCGGCTTCAACTTTGAGTGTATCATTTAACCTTGCTACGCCTTAAACTCTACTTGTAAAGTAGGCTTGGTATAATAGCGAATACTTTACCATATTGAGAACTGAACATATAAATATAAGTAGAATATATATAAATCTCATAAGTACACACCTTTAATTCAAGTAGGGAGGCAGAGGCAGGTGAATCTCTAAGTTCAAGGCCAGATTGGTATACATAGTGAATTCCAGACCATCCAGGGATACAAAGTGAGACCCTATCTCTAACTAAAGTACATGGTACTGTAGTATACATACTGTATTCATAAATATAGGCTATTATTTCAATTTTTCACAGCATCTCACAGTTCTGTGTCCATAGTCTTTAAAATACTTGTGGAACAAGTGAAAATAACAACTACAATTTATTTACTACATCTTCCTTTATGCTGACTTGCCCATACTTAGCCATCAAAATTATCAGTAGTATGAGAATAGTTGTGGAGACCATGTTGACTACTAGAAAGAAATTCTTGCTTTAGTAGTTCTTTTATCCAAACCTCATTGTTCAGTTTTTCTTTCCCAGAAACCCTTTGCTAGCCTAACCTGTGCCTTCTCTTTCACTCAGCAAGATTTGTCCATATACTTATATCCCCTGTGTCACTTTAAGATTTCAGAGGATATATTTGGGCCTGGTAGTGCAGGTCTGTTAACTCAAGCTACTAGGGCAGCTGAGACAGGAGAAATGCACATTCAAGGTCTGCCTAGGCTACACAGTGAGTTCAAGACCAGCCTAGACAACGTACCAAGACCCTATTTCAGGGGGAAAAAAAGGAATTGGTATATAGCTTAATGGTGTGGCACATGCCTAGCAGGTGCAAGTACTGAGTGCAAGGTTCAGTACTGAAACAAGAACTTTATGTGGTGAAGAGAGTACTTACAGATGTGTTTGCTAACAGAAGTGGCTATTTCCCCTGCCCACCCTCTCATACTCCATACTTTCTCTCTGTGTGTCTGGAAGATGGCTATGTCACAGAAGGACGCCAGAGAGGAGGATCTAAGGGTTCATTTGCATAATGCATCAATTGCAACTCTTCTCCCTTCTCTGGGTGAGGGCAGCAGGTTTTTCAGGTTAGAAGTTACTCCACACCCCTGTCCCTAAACTGTCTTCATTCCTAGGATATTAAGTCACCATCGCTGGAAGGACACATGGGAGAAATGTTTGCCTGATTTGACATTGAGGCACTCTTTTCTACCCTGTGTCTCTCTGTTCCTATAGTTTCTCTCCTTAAGTAGCTGGTTCACATGCTTTTATGTACCAAATTATTATTCCAAATACCATTCCTGCTTTTAACCGAGAGCACAGTAATCACTAGGCAGAAATTCTTGCTTGGGATCTGAAGAGGCAGTGCTCCTTTGGAATTTGATAATATCCTTCACATTCTCCATAAATATCTGTCAGAAGTCCATGTCAGTCTCATATGACAACCCGAGACTCTGTCATGATAAAAACGGTATGAAGGAGTTGAGGCTGTATAAAGAAATCTGCTGTCTCTGAACTATTACATTCTTAAACTAAATCGCCAATCTTTTTCGTTACCCAAGGCAGTTGAAGTTGGTAAAACTACACTAGACATTCGAGGAAATAGGATAACTAGTTAACAGCTCACTACTCAGAAGAGGGAGCTCCCCCAACAGAAGAGTAAAACTGGATGGTGGTGGAAGACCTCACATCAGAATCTTTACAAGTTCTGGAAACATGGCAACCACAACTAGTCTGGTTTTACATTTTTTCATCTTTAATGCTTTTAGAAGTAAATTATCAATCTAAGCCATCTGTCATCTCCTCCATTCCAATTCTTCCCCTACACCCCCTCACCACTATTCCCTTTCAAATCCATGTACCTTCTCTTTTTTCCTTAGAACCCACTGAGTCCATTTATGTCCAATCCGTGTATGGGTGGAGGAACATCTCCTGGAGTATTAGAAGCCTCTCACAGCTGCATCTAAAAGAAAACTGACTCTCCCTCTCCAAGCAGCCACCAACTGCCAATAGCTCCTCAGCTAGGATGTACTTTTAAGAGTTCATCTCACTTTCCTGGTCTGTGAGGGACAATAATTTGTTAGATAATGCTGGGATCATTGGTTTTCTAGTAGGCAGTGGCCAGAACAACATCAATTGTTTGGCTCCTTCTATGCATCTAGCTGACAAGCCCACCAAAGTATGAGATATGAGCATGATGATACATGAGAGAATACATGTATATTTGGCTATTGGGGTTTGTTAATGACAAAAAGATTGAAAGAATTCTACATTCCTCGTTGGCAAGTAAAATCCTGCAGGGAGAACGCAGTGGTCAGTTTCTCTTCCACCTTCCCTTTGCTGAGGAGTCCCCCAGCCCAACACAAAACAACCTGAAGGTGCTGTCTTAGCCATTATTCCTTTAGCCCCTGAAATGAAAATCAATAAAATACTCAGGACAGTAGCAGACACAATGAAATCTTCATTTCTTTCACATATCATAAACACCTCCAGTTACAGTTTAGCTTCATCTGATGTTTACATCAAGTAATAAAATGCAAAGAGACAGAAAAGCTAGATCAGAGGGAATTCCTAATAATGGGATACCAGGTGAGAAATTTCATTCAAACATTTCCTTCAGTGGAGCTGGAGGCTTACATAGTTCCTTAAGAGTCATTCTGGGGCCTGGGAATGTCTCAGTTGGTGGATTGCTTATCTGTCCCTGGGTTCGATGCTCAGCACCACATAAATGGTGCTTGCCTAGCCCTGGGTTCAGTCCTCAGCACCATAGAAACCAGATGCAGTGGCACACATCTGCTGTCCCAGCACTCAGAAGGTAAAGGAAGAAAAATCAGGAGTTCAAGCTACATAGTTCTTAGTTACATAGTGACTTTGAGCCCAGCCTGAGATACATGAGATCCTGCCTTGAAAAATATGCCATTCTGAATATTCCCTGAAGGAATCCTATTCTGCACACCCTTCTATAAAGGGGTGCCTATGAAAGCTTCTAAAAAGAGAAGTCTTTGCTGAATGAGCACTAGTAAAATACTAATGGACTACTAACTCATCTGGGGAGTAGCTTTCTTTAACAATGGGGCCTTCTTAGCCACAGTTTCTCCTTAGAGAAAATATCCCATCTACTCTCTCAGGTAAAGGTACCACAAGAGTCAGACTGTTTTCTGGGAGGTTCTCATTGCTAGTAAGCTGTCACATCCTCTGATCAGTCCAGACATGCCATGGTAGAGTGCAAATCAGCCCAGGGAAACTCAACAATAATTCAAACAATTGAGCAAAGCTGGAATTCAGAGCCTCAGTGAGGCACCTGGAAGTTATTCCAACTGACTTGGTTAGGAGGAGGATGAACTAAATAACAGTGTCTAGTGCTGGTACCCAAACATAGCAGTTAATCATAAAGAAGTAAAACCTATTCAGAGGTCAGTCTTTCTTTTGATAGGCTTACTAGAAGAGTCAAGAAAATGATCCTGGTAGTACATCCTCTCCTTCAATTTCACAGTTGCTCTTGTCAACCCCAAACCCACCCTATAATGTTCAGAAGAAAAAAAATCAGACAATACTTTGTCTTGTTTCAGCCTCACATGATGCCTCTGAGGTCTCAGCCCTTTCCTGATGGTGTCTGCGGCAGCAAATACAATGGAGGTAGTCTATCACATTATGAGTGAAAAGTGAGCGCAATGGGTGCAGGTACTGGAAGAAGAGGAGCATGAATCCAATGGAAATCAGATAAGCAATGATAAGCTGCACAGCAATCAAGGAATGGCAGTAATTCAGTAACACTTTGACTCCAAGGAACTTAAAAACCAAGACCATGATCACATTTTCTACCAATCTCACACTATAGTGCAGTCCCATATGTCCCCAGTTCTGACCTTTGTCAACAAGGTCTCTGTCTGCCAATTTCAACTGCATGGCTGACCAGCAAGAGAAGTTGATGCCAGCGTAGAGGATGGTGACAGAAATCAGTACCACCAGAGTGCCAACCCGGCTGAAATTCTTCTCAATATTGTTTGGCATTTGGGCACCACTCCTCCAGAACTTAACCCAGGGCTCAAAGAGGATGATCAAGAAGTTGAGCACTAAGAAGGGCACAGCCTTCAACTTCAAGGTGGCCGAGAAGAGCACCAGAATCACAAGGCGGGAAGTGATCTCCAATGTCCTCCAGATGGTGATACAAAGTACTTCCAGTGGCCCAAGCCGAATCTTGTAGTCATCGTACTTGATCTGGATAGCCAACATATTGCAGAGTGTAGCTCCATAGGTGACAGATATCAGGGAAAAAACTATTAGGACAGCTGTAAAATAAGGAACGAGACAAAGATGCAATTAGTTGATGTTTGTGGTGAAGACTGTATTCAGAACCAGAGGTCCAGAGATGATGGTCAGGGCTTGAACACATCAATTAAGAGTAGACTTACATATGATCAAGCTATGTACACAAACAGCATGCACCTGGAGAAACATATTTTACAAAGACAGATATAGGAGAATATGTTCAACATCACAGATCATTAGAGACATGAAAATGAAATTCACAGTGAGGGCTTGTAGTTCAGCCCAGTGGAAGCACTTTTGCCTAGCATGCAAAGAATGGCCATAGTAAGCTATTGCCTACTACCTGTTAGAGTGGCCATTTATTTCTTAAAAAAAGTCTAACAAACATATAGGGAAAATGGAACTTTTATACATAATTGGAATATAAATTGATATTGCCATTGTAGAAAACAGTATGAAAGTAACTAAAAAAAATTAAAAACAGAACTACCCATATGATCCATCAGTTCCACTACTGGCTGCATATACAAAGGAAAAGAAATTGCTGTCTCCAAGAAATATTTGCCCTGCTGTGCTGTTCAGTTGTGTAGGCCCAAATTACTCAAGGTCAAAGAATCGGATCTTGCTTTACCCAGCAGGGTCGCATAAGGGGATGATTTGACCATGGGTGTGGTTACCACGTGTTTGGAAGGGTCTACACTTGGCTGTATCTAGGAAGGGGGAGGTCTTTTGCCTCATCCCTTGGCATTGCTATAAAAAGCCCTTTTGAATAAAGTTCTGGGTCATTGGGTATTGATCCAGGTCCTCCCAAAGCTATCCTGTGTTTCTATCTTTCCTCTCCTCAACTAGGTCTCTCTTTCTACCTAATATTTTCTTATCCCTCTCTCCTCAAGAGTACCCACAGAAAGGTGGGGGTAAGTACCCCACATTCAGTGCAGCAAGATACAGAATAGCTAGTATATGGAAACAATCTAAATGTCTACTGATAAGTGCACAGGTAAAGAAAATGTTCCAATTTTAGTATATGTGCTGACGAAGCGAGCACAGAAAATGTTATACACATGCTGTGGGGTATTACTCAGCAATTATATGAAGGAAACTGTATCACTGCAATAAAATGGATGAATATCGAGGACATTATGCTAAGTGAAATGAGCCAGACTCAGAAATAAAAATAATGTATTACCACATTTATAAGTGGAATCTCATAAATAAATTAGATTCAAATACCCAGACTAGGGCAATGGTTTCCAGGGGTTAGGTGTTGAGGGAAATAGAAGGATTTTTGCCAAAGGGAACAAAACTTCTGTCACAAAATGATTAAGGTTGGGGAGCTCTCATGTACAGCTGGACATTCTATTTCACACTGTGATTTTTCTGAAAGAGTTCACACACACATAGTAATTACATGAAGTGATATACATATGTCAAAACTTCACATTGTAGATCTAAAACATATACGCTTTGGATGAATTACAATGCAAAAGTTTAATCATAGCAACACACAAAATAAACTTTCCAAAAGGAATAAGTCTTATGACTAAAACTGAGAAGTCACTGACTTGGGAAGGACACATGTAAAGCTGTGGGCAGACCTAACTGATGGAATGGCACTCTGAGAGAATAGTAAAGGAAAAAGGAAAAAGAAATTATAGGGAAAAATATAATCTTAGGAGACACATTAAAGTCCTTTCCTCCTCTTCCTCTCCCTCTCCCTTCCTCACCCCCCAACCCTCTTCCTCCTCCTCTGCCTCTTTTTGAAACAGGGTCTCATTGTGTTTTAGCCCTAGCTGGCCTGGAACTTGCAATGTAGACCAAGCTGTACTCGAACTCACAGAAATCCTGCCGCTGATTCCCAAGTGGTAGGCCACTATACCTAAATACTGTCCTTTCTAGCTGAAGTCTAAACTTAGATGTTTATCTTCTGCAAAAAATTAGTCTTCCCCAATGATTCGCTCCAGTTGCATGTGCCAAAAACTGTAGTAGAAAACCATGAAGGCAGAAGGGACTATATCTATTTTGCTGTATCCTTACAAGCTAAACACACTTTCTGAAATATAGAACGTTCTTGATAAAGGTTTGTGGAAAAATACTTATAAGTTTACAGTGGCAAAATAAATACGTAGGCTTAGAAATCCTTCCTACAGCTTTGTGGGAGCTTGTGGAAGTCACTGGATATCTATAGGCCTCAGTTCCCTAATTCTCTGAGCTATTATAGGGTTACTTGATTTTGTCATTAGTAATGACAATGCTTCACCCTCACAGTTTGGTATATACTTAAGCAATTGCAGTAGAGTGGTTAAAAAAACTTTAAATCCTATTTTATGACCCATAGCATCCATATTACTGTATGTTAGAGGAGAACCAGACATCTTCCTTACCTAGTCTAACTAAGCCTCAATTGTAGATGATATAGGTGACCCTTCCCTTTTCCTCCTTTATGTTAATATTGATTACTAAATTAATAATAATAATAATAATAATAATAATAATAATAATAATAATTGGGAGCTCTCAAGGAAAGTGGGAGTCCTGGGGAATGCTTATGCAAAGGAAAGTTTCTTCATTTATTGTTCACTCAAAAGCCTCTTGCATCAGGTAGGTCTACCCTGTACCTCTCTAATACCACAAAAACAGGAGATCCGCAGAAGCTAGAACCGTGAAGATACAGGTCCAGCTGTGAGAAAACTGAAACCTTCCCCCAAGAAAATCCAAAAGGAAGCACAGCTCTATTTCTAAAATCTTCTTGAGCATTGAGTAGAATGTTAGAATCCAAAAGACCCCAAATGGAGAATCGCAAAGTGGTTGCTTTTGGCTTTCTAAACCACTCTTGTTCCTATTCAAAAGATATGATGCTCTTTTTTCGAGACAGGGTTTCTCTGTGTAGCTTTGGTGCCTGTCCTGGAACTCACTCGGTAGCCCAGGCTGGCCTCAAACTCACAGAGATCCGCCTGGTTCAGCCTCCCGAGTGCTGGGATTAAAGGCGTGTGCCACCACCCCCCAGCGATATGATGCTCTTTGATAAGCCGGTGTGATCATAGTGGACATCTAGCCAAGTGGGCAATGCTTTCCCTGCAATTGGAACTCAGCGAATGATAGTTGTGCTGTCAAAGGAAGAAAACTTGATGCTTCCAATAAGTACCAAACCATTTCCATAAGTCTCTGTACAAATAGACCAATCATATGAGGTTAAATGTTGCTACAGTCAGAAACATGGGCTCCTGAACTGGACACTGAATCTAGTCATTCCCATATACTCCTTACAGAACCTTGGGGAGGATTTTCTTAACTTCTGTGTCTACCAATTTATCTTTTGTAAAATGAGGACAGTAATAACCTCATAGATCAAGTTGTTGTGGAGATTAAATGAAATAATTATATGCAAAAGGTTTAGAGAAATGTCTAGAAGCCAGTAAATTCCATGTAGCTGGCCTCCATCTTCTACCTCCTCCTCCACTCCCCCTCCTCCCTCCCTCTTTCTGAAGACCTGAATGGAGAATTGCAAAGTGGTTGCTCTTAGCTTTCTAAACTGCTCTTGTTCCTATTCTTACCATTCAACACAGAATTGATTATTCATATAAAACCCCCATACCTAAGTAATCTAACTCAATCCAAAATGAGTGAAAATTTTCCTTCGGTGGGCATTGCTTATTAAGATTGAGGAAATGGAGGCTGGAGAGATGGCTCAGCAGTTAAGAGCACTTACTGCCTTGAAGAGGACCTGAGGTCTCTTTCTAACATCCTTACTGGGCAGCTCACAATTCCCTGTAACTCACCCCAGAAGTATCCGACGCCTCTACCTCTACCCTCCAAAGGTATCTGAAGTCATGCACATACCCCCACACAGACACATACATACACACGTACTCATAATTAAAAAAAAAAAAAAGAAAGAAATCTTAATGGCGAACTAGGTGGCTCAATGATCAGGTGCACTTGCTACTTGCTCTTATAGAGGACCCAGGCTCAGTTCCTAGCACCCCTATGGTGACTCATAACTAGAGCTCCAAGGAATCTGATGCCCTTTTCTAGTCTCCACAGGCATCAGGCACACAAATGGCACACATGCATATGTGCAGACAAACTCATACATAGAAAAGTTTTTAAAAGATGTAGTAATTGACCAATTGATCTCAGAAATGAATCTGGTATAAAAATCCTGCAAGAAAGGCAAAAATATAAGCAATGAATGTTTTAGTATGTAAAAATTGAGTATTTAACATATGAACTCTATGTTATATATATGTTTTGGTTCCCTGCAGTGCTGGAGATTAATGCAAGGCCTTCAACATGTTTGCTAGGCAGGCACTCTTCCATTGAGCTACAGCCACAGCCCAGTATGTGTACAGAGTAAAGAAACGTCTAGAAGCACATACACTGAATGGTTAACAGAGATCACATTGGGTGAGTGATGTTCTAGTTTCTAGTTTATATCTATTCTATATGGTATGAAATGTTACCAAACATCTGACAGTCCTTAGTCTTTAGCCAGGCAGTGGTGGCACATGCCTGTAATCCCAGCACTCGAAGGCAGAGGTAAGTGGATCTCTGTGAGTTCAAGGCCAGCCTGGTCTAGAGAGGGAGTTCCAGTATAGCCAGGACTACACAGGGAAACCCTGCCTATAATTAATAATTAATAATTAATTAATTAATTAAGATGGCAAACTTTCTTACAGAAAATTTAAAAGCTCACACTCTGCTGATTTCTCACTCCCTCTTGGGGTAGATTTTTTTCATAGCTTCCCAGAAATTTTCTGTGTGGATACAATTACCTGTCTATCAATCAGTTTGCACATTTGACACTTTTGGAATGCAAACCTATTTTAACTAGATGATGGCCCAACTCCCAAAATTCTCAGGAAGAAAAACAGCATCGATTGCAGACAATGTTCCCCTCAAACTACTGTCACGTGTACACTTATAAAGCTTTCAAACCAATAGAACTTCATAAACAATTGTTAATGGAGAAAAGGAGATAGATTTGTCCCCTTGTGTGGGAGCCCACAAAGGTTTCCTAGTGAGATCTGAACTTGCTTTACACAGCAGAACTGCATTAGGGGATGGCTTGACCACATGAATGGTTACCAAGTGTCTGGGATGGTCTGCACTTGGCTGCACTGGAGGGAGGTCTTTTGCTCCACCCCTTGGAATTCCTTTAAAAGCCCTTTAGTAGAGACAGAAGTGGCAGGTGAGTTTTGGTCCAGGCCCTCCTGAGGCTATCCTATGTTTCTTTCTCTCTCTCCTCTGTATTTCTACCTACATATTCCTTCTCCCTGCCCAAGAGTACCCTGGGGGAAAAAGTGGGGGCAGGTCCCCCACACCCTTGCATTTACTTGAGACAGAGGACTTTGTCAAACAGGGTCAGTACTTACTAATAAAGAAATGGCCTAAGCTGTACCCACATCTGAAAGAGCATCTGCCCAACCAGATGAAGCAAACTGGGGCTGATAAAATTCATTAACAGTATTTGATCTCGGACATCAACAATACTGACTCATATTTCACCCTCTGCCAGAGGATTTACTCATCTAGGAACTTATGTCAGTGACTGCCTAGTAACTTCCTTCAGAGATCACAGAGAAAGAAGGTCAGATCTTGGACCAGCCCTGACCAACCTGGATCCATCCCACACCACTTTTCTATTTCTCCTATACCATGGGAGAAAATGATTAAATCTGTGATTCTTTAGTGAAGCTAGCTGGAATCAACTAGAGTGCTTTTTACAAAGACTCTTGGCCTTCCCACACTCGGTGATTGATTCAGGTCTGAGGAGGGAAGAGAAATTTCGAAAGACCCTTCCAAGCAAGGTATGCTAGCTCTTGGCCATACAATAGTTCTAGCACTTGTGAAGCTGAGCAGGAGGATTGCAATGAGTTAGAAATCAACCTGGCCTATATGGTTAGTTCCAGGCCAGACTGGAATATAAAGTGAGACCCATCACCAAAAACAAAAAAGAAAGGAAAAGAACTTCCCCATATGATTGTGATGTATAGAACTATTTGAGAACCTTCTCTCTAAAGGTGGCCATCTCTCAACAAAGTAAGCAACTAGCAAAACAGTGTACACATTCCAGAAAGGGAAGTTTTTCTTTTATTCCGATGGCTGCTGTGACCAAAGAGTGTGTTTGTGAATTTTTTAGTATAGACATAGCTGTCCCAGTTTAAGAATTCTGGCAGGTCTGAGATGTCTGCCTCCCTAAGCTCTACGCTGTCCAATAGAACTTACTGTGATGCTGAAAGCACTCCAAACTTATGCCATCCCAGAACACTAAGTTGTTAACCAGATGCAGCTACTGGGCATTTGCAATGTGGCCATCATTACTGAGAAAGTGCACTCTTAGTGGTTTTTATTTATTTTCTTTAAATTGCACACAAGACTAGTAACCAGTATATTGGCTAGTTCAGGCCTAAACTTCTAAGATTTTTGGTTTAAACAGAGCCCTCCCTTATCTTGACCCCACTCACCTCTACCCAGGGGGACCTCTGCAGAGATCAGAGTCACATAAAGTTGATAGGTTAGCTGGGGCACTGAGCCCAAGAAGGCTTGAATCTGTGACATGCGTTTGTAGGCATTACGGTGCATAGCCAGGGTCCGGATGGAGTGGCCCACCTCCCATTCTATCAGCACCTCCTGGCCATTTATAAGCATCTTCTTTCGAGTGAGGCTGACATAGGGCTCCTCTTGCCCCTCTTTCTTCCACAGTGTAAGGTACTTAATCATGGCCTCCAAACATCTGCGGGAGTAAAGCATCACGGGGAACTTAGCTAAAATTGTCCCAAGAAAGGAAGGTGTCATAAAGGGAAAAATCTGGGGGAGGTTGTATTACATTTTTGGCATTTCCTTTCTTCTTTCAATTGCTCATGAATCAAGGGTTGGCCATACCTGTACAAGTCACTTGGGTCTAAGGTTTTTCTTCTGTTTGGTCACCTACTGGCCTACGAACACCATTTCAGGAATACTTTCTTCTCTACTCAAAGGATTGTTTTATCTCCTCAAAAATGTGCCTGTAGTTTTTTAAAAAATGTCTCACATACAAAAGTATTAAGAAATACTATGTTGTGAGATAAAGATGAAGGCTCCCAAATGCCCTGATTTTCACAAGACCTTAAATTCCTAAATTCAAACATTCTTTGATAAATGCATTCAGCTTCATAAATGAGATTCATAAGTTCTGCTTTTACAAGAAAACATCTCTTTTTGAGTGCCTCTTTCTGGGGACAGATCCTTTTTAAACCTGATTCTTTTTTTTATGAAGAAATAACCTTACCAGAGCATATTACCGGTGAAGTCTTGATGACAGTCTATTTCCTGTTGTGACCCTCCCACTCCTCCCCCATCAAAATCTAAAGCTCTGGCAGCTCTGCTGCAGTAAACAGAAGAGAAAAGCAACCAGTGCGCACTCTGTTGTTACACCTGAGTGTGCTTCTCCCCACTTACCCCGGAAAGAATGGAAACTTGCCTATTTTTGACAAGAATATTTGTAGTGGAAATGAAGACATCTTCTCCAATAGATTGAGGGCAGAGGCTCTATTTATCTGTCTTCCAGCTCTTATCACATAGTGGGAATTTGATAAACATTTGCTGAGCAAATGAGAGAATGAGAATGAAAAAAAGAGAAGGCAGGTGAGAAATGGCAGAAGGTGAGGGTAACCGAGAGTGATTTAACAGGAAAATAGATTAAAGACAAGTTCAGGATTGATGGGCTTTCAAGGCTTTGACTGTTAATAGGAAGGTTTAGACTATAAGTACTGGCTGCCAGTTTCCACAGGGTGCCCTGGAATTTTTTTCATGTGTATTACTCCAATACGTACAGGAGAAATTTCCACATTTGAGCACGTGTGTGTGTGTGGGTGTGTGTGTGTGTGTGTGTGCGCGCATGCGCGCGCGCATGAATGCACACAGAGGCACACGTGTGCCACAGTTTGTGTATGTAGAGATCAAAGGACAAACTTGGGTGTTGGTCCTTGCCATCCACCTTATTTGAGGTAGTTCTCTGTGTGTACACCAGGCTAGCTGGCTGCAAGCTGCTGGGGATTTTCTTGTCTTTGCCTCCTATCTCACTGTAGGAGCACTGGGAATACAGGTCCAGCTGTACATGGGTTCTGAGGACCTAAACTCAAATCCTCAGGCTTGCACAGTAAGTGCTTTATCCACTGAGCCATTTCCCAGGCCTGAAATTTCCATTTTCTACAGACAAACTGTAAGACCTGGGTGAGAAAAGGAAGGAAAGAAAGAAGAAACTGCAAATCTTTCACTATTTAGGGAAAATTGTCTAAGCACATTTTCGAGCCCATCCATACTATTGCTTAACAAAATATTGGAGCAGTGGCATGAAGTATTCTGTGTATGCTTCTATTCTTGTGGCTATTTTGCTAGTTTAAGCAAGAGTTCTTGCCTTGCTCCTGAGGTACAGTTAAACCAGGGTACATCTTCATTTCCAGAAGCATGTTTGCATTTCATGTAAGGGAGCTGTGCCCTAAAAATCAAACTCTTACCTAATGAGAAAAGGAATGGGTCTTGAAAATAAGCATATACATAGTATCATTTCTGGGTTTGTAATGATTTTTCTGAAGAAGTACAAGCAACAAATGGCTGCTGAGGGAGGGAGAATCAGTCTTGAACAGGAACAGACCCCATGATAGGTTACCTTGTGGTCAATCCCAAGTGGTCAGCCTTAAACACATACACATATGAACAACACTAAATAGACTCAACAAGTTATTTATATGTATATATGTAGCTGGAAGTCCCACAGCATATATAATTTTATATTTAATATAAATATATAATACTTATATATGTATAAATATAAAAATATAATTGTTATACATCAATAATAATTAAAGAAGAGTCATGAATTTGAAAGGGGTAGGGGGACACAGAAGGAGTTGGCAGGGAAAGAGATGCAAATGATATGAATACAGTATGTATATAGGAAATTCTCAAAAATATATACAATTTTAAATTAAAAAAAAAAAACCAATTACTCTTCCTGCTGTGGGCTTAGAGTAACCAAGGTTATAAATGTGTCTCAATCCATGTGCACTACACTCTATGTAGAGCAAAGTCAAAAACAGCTTAGAAGGCCACAAACAAACAAAAAAAAGGAAGTAGAAACTGAGGGCTGGGTACTTGCTAAAATTTGCATTCTCTTCAACTGCTAATTTAGTATATTTCATTTAGAACAAGAACAAAAAATGGCTGTCTTGAGTCTCTAGTGACATCTTAAAATTTCATGGTTCCAAGTTAAAGATAAAGTCTTCCTTTTATAGCCAACTTGAAAAACTTAGATCGGGAAAGTACCTTTAGATCACCCAACCCAAAAGTTACATACAGCCAACTAAGTCACATCTGGATAATACGTATTTAGTATAGCCCATACTGCATTTTTTGCAGGTTGCCAAATTTAAAATCATGAAGTTTCACATTAACCCTGTCCTGGGAACTAACTTCTCCTCAAAAGCTGGGTCTGGCAATACTGAGTCTGAGTCTGAATTCCAACACAGAAACGATAGGTTAGAATCTTTTTTTTTTTTTTTTTTTGTGGAGCTGAGGATCAAACCCAGGGCCTTACTCTTGCTAGGCAAGTGCTCTACCACTGAGTTAAATCCCCAACTCCGGTTACAATTTTTAAGTGGCTGCCTCCTAGATAGGCACGTCCCAGATTCCAACTTGCCATGGTATTCCATTTCTTTAACACTGTGACTTTATTTCCATTTATCAACATATGTGAGACTATTTTCTAATTCTTGACCCACTTGGTCCATTTATAGTCTATGCCTAGCCCCTGTGAGCACTTGGATTTAGAACACAAGGTCTAGTCCAACCCATTTCTTTACAGACGAGGGAACTGAGGCACAAGGCATTTTTAAGAGATGCCACTAAGGCCATTCAACTAGTGAATACTAAAGAGAGGACTAGACTCTTGAGCTCCTAATTCAGGCTACTGCTTTGTGAAGATATCCCACATTTTCTGAGATGGAATCTAACCAGTTCCTCCTTGTTTAAAACAATACTGATAAACATTTCCCAGATTTAAGGAAATATAATTGACAAATGGAATTATATAGATATATAGATAGGTAATAGATTTTATGAAGGGAAGTCCCATTCTTAATACATTTCACAGAGTGTTTGAGATCTCTAATGATGAGCTATCTTCCTATTGTGATTCCAACACTGACACTGTGACCCGTATTCCTCAGCTGACTGCAGGTGTTTGCCTCTCTTACAGTCATGACAAACTTGGTCCATTCCTCCCTACTGACTTCATAAGTTACACAATGTTTCTCTACCTGGAAACCTCATAGCATCCGGATGAGTCTGCAGACACAGATGCCCGTCTCCCTACAATTAAGCACATTCTCACCTTGCTCACAGCAATCGGAATGGGAGTAGCCGATATACTACTGCTCTTTGCTGCTAATTCCAGACAGAGGTGGACCACCTTCCTTGGTCCTTCCAATCTGGGTACATATATTGCAGCAACAAAACATGAGATAAGCAAGAGACTGCTCTACCAATAAAGAAATTGAACTTCATTGAGTTGTGGTACCAGCTGGCTACCACCTAGTATATAAAGCACTTTCCAGATATCAAGTAACTTTAGAAATTTTGAAAATAGCAAAAAAAAAAAAAAAAAAAAAAAAAAGCAATCCCAAGAAGTTCAAGTTGTGAAAACTGAATGTGGGACAGAATGGAAGTAGGAATGAATGATTATCCATTTAAAAGGCAGAATTCAAATTCTAGATCTTGGAGGCTAGGACTACAGCTCAGTGGAACACTGCTTACTCAGTATGCCCACTACCCTAGGTTTCATTCCAAGTAAAGTGAAAAGTCTAGCTATAGCCCGAGAGCCACAGGGTGGCCACATGTGTTGATCACATACCTATTTCCACAACACAAACTCAGTAAAAATTGTCTAATAAGTCATATTGGTGATATTGCCCATCATTTTTAAACACATATACATGCCACAAGGTCACCACAGTGGCACACAAGATTCTAGATAAGGTTATGGGATAGTAGACAGGGAAATCGAGTGAGAAGGAATGAAAGAATTAGATTAGAAACACAGTATCAGATCATAAATATTAGCTTCATCCTCCTCTGTACACATTTGAAGGGGTTGGTTGGGGAGAGATTTAAAAATGCTCACCTGATAACAGGTCCCAAGAGGATTAGATGCATAAATAATGACAGTGGTCTGTCTTTGGCCAGGTCTCTGTGGACAAAAATGAGGGTCAACTGAACCATAATGGATGAAAACATGAAGAAGGAAAAGGTGTATGTCATCCAGAAAGTTTCATTATTCTTTCGATAAATCCTAACCATATACAAGGCAGACGCAGCCTCCCCACAGTACAGAAAGGTGGAGAAGAGGATACTAAATGGAAAGGTAAAGCGTGGGTTAGGCCCACGGATGACATCTTCTCCCAGTGAGGAAACTGGAACCACATTTGGCTCCTCGGGAATTTCATAAACTCTGTCCATTGTGGAGAATCTCTTATGGTCTGGAGTTCAGAGCTCTTCCCCATCCATCCCCAACAGAGCCCCTGCTGTCCAAGGATCAGTCAGGTGGACAGTGTTAAGTCGAGTTCCTGAATGAAGACCAACAAGTCAGAACAGGAGCCGCCTCTCTTCTAGACTTAACTTGGCAGTCTGGAATAGAGAGTCCAGAAGTATCTCTTTGAACTTCACTCTTGATTGGCTGGAATGCAATCATCAACATAGGTGCTGAGAAACTTAGACAAGCACCCCAGCACTGAGTCTGCTATCCAATTCCTGGTGTGTGAAAAGTCAAGGAACAGCAGTTTCCACCGAGGCTCCTTTCACAGTCCCCCAGGCAGGGGAGTAGCCACTCTGGGGTGGCACATCACACAGTCAGCAGCTTCTCCTGAGGAATTCTCATCAGTGTGGCCTCTCAAGTGAGCAGAGAACTGAACCAAGGCAGAAGGGGCACAGCCTGGAGGATTCAGTTCAGCCTCTGGAGGATTCAGTTCAGCACCTAGGTACCCATCCAACCGTATCCATCCATCCAACCTGCTGCTAGATTGTGCCTATTAGCTTGCCTGCTCGCGCTGGCTCACCAGAGCGCTCTCAGGACCTGCAGGGAGGCAAGGGTTCTCAGAAGGTTCTCCAAGCCCCGCCCCTAAGACCGCCTGGCTGGGGGCCGGAGTAATGCCACCACTGTCCCCAAGCGAGGTCTCCTTGGAAAGAAGCGGCGCGCCGCCGGTAAAGAGTAGAAGAGGCTGGAGGGGTTTCTTCACCGAGACACTTTCCTACGAAAGGCACAGTTTGAGAAGTGCGGCGGGTCCTGGGCTTTGGGACCTATGGCACCTGGATGACTAGGGCGTGGTGGTGGTGGCGTGGGCCAGGCGAGTGGGAGAGACAGCTGGGGCAAAACAAAATGAGCCAGAGTTCCAAGACGAATAGCCAAGGGATGCTCCAGGTAGCTAGGCACATCAAAAAGGAGCCTGGGCCAGTCTTCCGCAACATTTCTCACCATGACCTCAGGAGCAAGGAGGGAGCCACAGCTTTCCTCTTCTCCGGGAGCAGCAGCAGGCACCCACTTTTACCCCTCCCTCCACAGCTAGCTAAAGTGGCTCGCTCCCACACTCGCTCAACCCACGCGGTTTAGGCAGGTGTGTCTCCCTTGGCCGCAGGGTTGAACTTCCCCAGGTCCTATTGCCCTCCAGATAATATCAGAAAAGTGGGGACCTAAGAGGGAATTGGGTCAGAGTTTCCTGTCCAGGTAAGACTGTATGCAGCAAAGGGAAGATTGAATCAGATAGAGATCAAAACTCAAAGCCAGCCCACAGACACTGAAAGCACATGTAATGCCTTGATTTCTGCTCTTACAAAATGAGGCCAGGACAGAAGCTTCAGAATAAACTTTTAGGTCTTTGGTTAAAAGGCTCTGAAGAGGGGCCGGATTCTAAACAGACTGGCAAAGAGCCAAGAGAGATGTTAGGGAAAACAGAGAGGGGTGTCTTAAATAGCTCTTAAAACCGCCTGGATTTTTAAAGACAATCCTCCCCCACCTCAGTGAGCTTTTGTTTTCATGCTTCGTTTGCATAATCCTAAACCCCAAGGAAAAAAGGAAAACAGCTGCCTCTGGGTGATATAAATGTAGCACCCTGTGCCAATCTCCTTCTACCACAGGAAGTTAGCAAAAGGAATCTATGGGAGGAGTGGCCAGAGAGCAGCCACCAAAAGGATGGATGACCTCAAGGCAGATTTAGTCTTTGTTATTTATGGTGTGTGTGTGTGTGTGTGTGTGTGTGTGTGTGTGTGTGTGTGTGTGTGTGTTAAGCTCTCTCAATTGTCACCTCCTTTCCCAAGAGTCAACTGGGGGACAGATTCCACTTGGAAAGGTTGTCCTCTGAAGCACAGCTGCCCCTGGCCTAGCAGCTGGCCAGGGAGGTTCATACTTCCTCTTTTGTGGTGACACTATTGTGATCAACTTCTTAGAAACTGTCGGATGGCTTAGAAGATGGGCACTCCACCAGTGGGACACAGGACAGAATCTCTTTGCACTGTTTTCCTTTGTTATTTATTTATTTTTCTTGGGGGAAGGTTGTTATTTTGTTTGTTTGTTTTTTAAAACAAGATCTCACTATGTACCCCTGGCTGGCTGGCTGGCTGGCTCACTCTGTAGACCAGGCTGGCCTCAGAGTCAAACACATCTATCTGCCTCTGCCTTCCAAGTGCTGGGATTAAAAGTATGTCACCTGCTTTAGCAAACAGCTTATAAGGAGGATTTCAGGCAGGATGACCGATTTATCCACTTCACTAGAATAGGGTGACTTAGTCATCCAAACACAAAAAAGCAAAGCCATCAAGATCGTAGGATAAAATTGCAGTGTTCTTTCTGCCTTCTGCCCCATGCCTTCCTTCACCACTCCCCAATACATAGCTCTACAGTCTTCCGATTTTGGTCCCAAATGACTGGTTGGCTTGCCTGACAACTGAGGCTATCTGTAATCACTGTGGCTTCTCTATAATTTGAGTCGCCCACGCTACCATTCTGCACACCTTTTACACCAGTCCAGCAGGTTTGCTCACTTAGCCATACTCATCCTGCTCACCCCCACTTCTGCACCTCATTGATGCCATTTACAGCTCGATTCATCCCTTTCTCCATTAGTCCCAGCGCTAATCTTTCAGGGGTCACCTCTAACCCTGTCAAGCCATTTCTAACCCCCTCTACCCTCATTTTTCTTTTCTTGTGCTATCTGTATACACACTCTCTTGAATGAGTCCTTCAACTCTGTTTGCTCTGCCTTCCCAACAGGAGTGCGAATATAGGGAGAATGCCTAAGGAATGTTTAGTGTGACTCTCAATGACAGTGATGATGAACAAATGGGATGATGAAGATTCCTCCTGGTTACTTCCTCCATGAAGTCAGGCAGGAGTCAATCATACTCTACTCCAAATGCTGTAGCTGTAGCCATTATGGCTAGGGCACAAAGTCTTTCAGCTGAATATGCAGTCTTAGTCACCAGCTCAGCTCACAGAGGATGTCTGTCAGTCCATGGATCTGTCCCTTCTCAGGCAGAGATATTGTTTGTTTGTTTGTCAGCATGACATTTTAGTCTCAAATTATGAATTATTTCAAGTGTGTTCATTTTTATGTCCCAACTAAATTATTATAGGATCTTAAGGGTAGGACTCCTGTTATACTTTTATCAGATCCCCCCAGGGCTATTATAAACCTGTAAGTTTCCTGCCATCTGATTCCTCTCATCAACCAGCTTCTCTCTTTTCAGTCTTAAGACTCTCTGGCGCTCTAGGTCACTAAATCCTTTGGTCTCTTATTTCCCTGTTCCTTTGCCCTACTGGAAGAAACTAACTGAGAACATCTCTGTCTCTAATATTCTTAGGTCCATTGGTATGTTAATTTTCATATTGCTATGGTAATATACCCAACAAAAGCAACTTAAGGGAAGTGGGATTTATTTTGGCTCACAATTTCAGGGATACAGTCTATCATGGCAGCAAGAGCAGGAGGCAGCTGGCCACAGAGCAGCTACAGTCAGAAAGCAAAGAGTGATAAATGTCCATGTTCATTTCACTTTCTCCTTTTTATTCAGTCCAGGACCCCAATCCATAGAATGCTATCATCACCAGCAGTAGGCAAGTCTTTCCACCTCATTAATTTTATCTTTATAATCCCTCACAGGCATACCCAGAGACTTGTCTTCTAGGTTAATGTAGATCCTATTAATTTGACAACCAAGATTAGCTATCACAATCAATTTCTATGATCAACTCTGGTCTTCTTAGGACAAGGGACACTGAAAATGTTGATAGTCATGAGACTCCTAAGGTCCCCAAACCCCTTCCTCACTAAAAGCACAAATCTCTAAAGATCTCTCAAGAGGTAAGTAAAAGAGCTAGTTAATGGCCATCTCCTGTGACCAGATTGGTGCCTAGCCCAATTGTCATCAGAGAGGTGTCATCCAGCAACTAATGGAGGCAGATGCAGACCCACAGCCAAACATTAGGTGGCATTTGGGAATCCTACAGAGGAGGAAGAGAATTAAGTATAGGAGCCAGGGGGGTCAAGGACACCATAGGAAGGCTCACATAATCAACTGACCTGGGCTCATAGGGACTTGCAGAGACTGAACCAACGACTGCAGAGCCTGCATGAAACTGACCTAGACACTCTGCATATATGTTGCAGTGGTGTAGCTTGCTCCTCTTGTGGGACTCCTAACAGCAGGAACAGGGGCTGTCTCAGACTCTTTCACTGGCTTTTGGGATCCTAGTCCTCATACTGGGTTGACTTGGCAGCCTTAATATATAGGGAGGTGTTTAGTCATACAGCAACTTGATATGCCATGTTTATTGATACTCATAGGAGACCTGACCTTTCCTGGATGGAGACAGAAGAGGAGGAGATTAGTGGATAAGAAAGGGTAATGAGGGAGAGGGACTGGGAGGGGAGGATGTGGAGGGGGAGGCTGTGGCTGGGATGTAAATAAATAGATGAATAAAAAAAGAGCTAGTTAAGTGAAGCTTATACATAGTCCTCTGAATTCTGGGTTGTGTTCCAGGGTCTATTTCCCCTTCTGTAAAGGACCAGAATTATGCAAAAGGGGCAGGCTGAAGATATGACTTCTTATCCACATCTAACTCCCAATTCAGCATGAAAAAAGACTGAGTCTACAAGTCACCTTGTCTAAAAGGTCTTGGTATTTTCACAGTATTGAGAATTCCTCAAACTATGTAATGCTTGGGAATAGTGTTGAACATTCCAAGCAACTGCAGCTAATAGAAGAATGTTCATAAGCCTTCCAGGAGCTGTGCTATAAGAGCAGTAGATGGTACTCACAAGGGAAGAATTGAGGAAGGAGAGTAATCAGCACTGGGTGGCTGATAGAACACTCGTAGAACACCAGTCTCTGGGAGGTGATGGGTAGAGAAATCAATAGCTAGAATAGAAGGATGGCTTCCTTCTATAGAATGCTCAGTTTGGGCTCCTCAAAAGAGATCTAAGGCAAAAATCAATCATGTATCCTCTAGGACTTGTTTTGGTTTTGGTTTTTTTTTTTCTTTCTTTTTTTTTTTCTATGCACTCTTTAAGGATAAAGACTCTGGCTTTTCAAAGAATAGCCTATTCCCTCATTAGTATCACCCATAGATAGGATCTGAGCCTGAAATCAAAACACAAGTGTGTTCATTCTATAACCTCACCCCTGGCATTTTACTTTTTTAAAAAGCTACTTATAATGGAAAAAATTAAAGTGAATATCTAAATTAGCTTTGAAGAGAAAAAAATGCTTTCACAAAATGTAGCATGGAAATAGGGATGATGTTGTCAGGCAGCTGGCAAGCTCTCTTTACATTGCCTGGTGGAAGTAAGTGAAGAGAAAATATGTAATGGATATTACTTATTTTTAAATCTAAAATATAATTCACATGCCATATAATACAGGATATAAAGTGCCAGTTTAGAAATCTTAGTACAAAGCCATTTATTCACTACAATAATCTAATTCCAGAATATTGCATCACTCTCCCAAAGAAACCCATACACATTAAACACCCATTCCACATTTATCTTCTCTTAGCCAAAACAACCACTAATCTACTTTCCTTCTCAATATATTTGCCTATCATGGACTGTATTCATTCCTTTCTTTTGCCAATAGAACAATACCACAGATTCAGTGAATTATGAAGAAAACCCATTTTGGCTATTGATTCTAACTGGAAGGAGATGGGTATATCTGGTGATGGCTTCCTTGCCAGTAGTGTTCCAAGGTGGCACAGGTGATCAAATTGCAGGAGAGAGTGCATATGGAGTTGTGTGTCCTCCTTCTTTCCTATAAAACAACAAGGAATCCATTATGGATTTAGAAAAGAGCTTGGTGCAGCTAAGACTTCTGTAGTCATCTTAGACCCATTCCAAAAAGGATATTCCATCTTTATTATCCTCTACTCCTTTCCTGGGAGTTGTGGCAGCTATGGAGATAGCTGTGGTTGTTTGAAAGCTCTTAGTAGGGACCTGGGCCAGAGCTGAGTTAAGCTCTGTACCCCTCCTGCCAGAGGCTGGTAGCCAAAGACAGGAAACTTTCTTCTTGATAGCTTCCTGAATTTATGTAAGTAAAATTAATAAAAAAGAATGACCTAAGACAGGCACAGTCTATTTAAGGGGTCTGGGGGGCCCTTTATTATATCAAGAAGGGAAAGTTGTAGAGGCCCACAAAGGTGACATCTGAGCTTGCTTTACCCAGCAGGGCTACATTAGAAGATTGCTTGACACGTGTATGGCTACCAGGTGACTGGAAAGGGTCTATACTTGGCTGTGCTAGGGGAAGGTCTTTTGTTCCACCCCTTGGCATTCCTATAAATAGCCCTTTAGAAGAGACAGGAGAGGCCAGTGGATAAGGATCCAGGCCATCCACAGGCTATCCTGTGTTTCTATCTGTTTCTCTCTCATCTATTCTTCTATCTAAAATCTCTTATCCCTTTCTCCTCAAGAGTATCCTGTCATAAAATGTGGGAGCCAGTCTTCCTTGCTGGACTCCCACAACTCTAATAATCTTATCTAATCCTAGTCACTCACTCCCCAGAGGCTCTACTCGAAACACCATAGTTAGATTACATTTCTAGGCTCTTCATACTTCACAATGGAGATTAATTTCAATACAAGCAAACCTTGAGGATACTCATTATAGCCAAATCAAAGCATGGAAATTTCATAGAATGGTACATTATGTGTGACCTTTTAGGGCTTCTTTTACTTAGCACGGTATGCTAATTATAGCATGTATCAGCCCATCATTCCTTTATAAGATGAGTAATATTCCATTGTACAGATAGATATGCCACCAAGAAATGGGGCCAACTGGAGTTGCTAGTAGGTCTGAAATTCAGGGCAGGCTAGAAGGCTGAAAAATAGAGAACAGTTAATGTTGTAGTATCCAGTCCAAAGGCTTGAGGCTCAGGCATAACTCTGGGCTTCTTCAGGGGATGCTAGCCTTTTATCTCTAGATCTTTCATGAATTGGATAATATCCAATATTATAATGAAGGGTCACATGCTTTGTTCAATATCAATGATTAAATATTAATCACAACTGAAAAAAAACTTCACAGCAATATCTACACAAGGGTTTGACCAGACAACTGCCTATCATAGCCTATCTAAGCCGTCCTGTAAAACCAACTGTTGGGCAGTTGAGATGGCCTGGCAAGTAAAAATACTCACCATGTGAATGTGAGGACTTGAGTTTGATGCCTGGACCCCATGGTGAAGGAAAGAACAGAGTCCCCAAAGCTGTCCTTGTGATGCATATGTACATTCTCTCTCTCTCTCTCTCTCTCTCTCTCTCTCTCTCTCTCTCTCTCTCTCTTTGTATATGTACACACACACACACATCACACTCAGAGAGAGAGAGAGAGAGAGAGAGAGAGAGAGAGAGAGAGAATAATTAAAGAGAGAGAGAGAGAATAATTAGAAATTTGAAACTATCACAGGATTGTTTCCATTATTTTGGCTCTCATGAATAAAGCAACTAGAAACATTTGGGTACAAGTTTTTGAATGGATGTAAGTTTTCTTTTATTATTTTGTGTATATGGGTTTTTCCTGCACATATGTCTGGTGTCCTTGAAGGCACAAAGAAAGCATTGGATTCCCTGAAACTAGAACTACAGATGATTGTGAGTCACCATGTGGTTGCTGGGAATTGAACTCAGGACCTCTGGAAGAGCAGTCAGTGCTCTTAACCTCTGAGCCATCTCTCCAGCCCCAACCCCAACTTTTTATGTGGATTCTGGGGAACCAAACTGTTAAGACAATTGAAAAATCTACCAGAAGGGCCTAAAAGAGTGAAGTGACAAGACAATTTTGCATAGGTTGTTTCTGTTCTTGGGTGTTGCCTCTCATAGCCCACTTGCCTGCTTATATTTATTTGGTCTTATAGTGACTCACATGAAAAACCTTGGAAGAGGTTTGGCTGGCAGTCCTGGGACTATCATTGCAGTGACTTTGAACAAATCCAATGAACTTCTTTGAAATTCAGATACCCCACCTTGGAATGGAGATAGTCCAGGGCGAGTATCTCTCATCTGAAATACTTGGGGGCATGTTTCATAGTTCTCCTGATTTTGTAATAGTTACATAGACTTTACCAGTTAAGCATCTCTAATCTTGAAATCTGAAATTCAAAATGTTTCAAAATTCTAAATGCTTCTGGTGTTCAAAAGGTTTCAGATTCCAAAACTTTTTGGATTTATAGTACTAGTGCTTTCCTAATCATGGTTAATGTATCTAAAAGATTTTGTAGTGTACTTGGCACAAGGGATAAGTAATAAGTAAATCAGTGGTCATTGTTTTTGTGGTTACACCACCAGTGAAGCAAAGAATGATGTCCATGAGTACCCCAGCACTCCTACAGTGAGAGAGGAGGTGGACATAGGAGAATCACCTGGAAGCTCACAGGCCAACTAGTCTGGAGTATGCAGTGCAGCAGCAGACACAAGAGACCTTGCCCAAACAAGGTGAAAACAGAAACACTGGTAAATAGGTGAGAGTGTCGACCTGAACCTGAATAGCAAAGAAAGATGACTTTTCAGGAGATGCAAGTCTATTCTACATATTGGTAAATGTAGCAGAGGGCTCACAGAGGATGAGCACTGAGAAAAAGCAAAGGTTTTAAGATTTCCTTAGACATGCTGAATGATATTTACATTTGAGATTTATCTTCTGAGTTCCCTTTTTGATGTACAAGGAATAGGAATAAAAGCTAAAGAATATCACTTTTTGTGCTCAGGATGCTCATTTCAGTTCAGAACAGTGTTTACAGGGAGAGTATGTATAGGATAGGTGCAACTGTGACAGCTGGCGCAGACTCTCTGCTCCTATCCACTGGAATTTTCTACGATATGGAAATGTTCTATACCTGCATTATCTAATTATACATGTGCCTGCTGAGTACTTCAAGTGTGACTAATGTGATCGAGGAATTGAGATTTTAATTTTACTGGATCCTACTTAGCTTAAATTTACATAGCCACCTGTCATAATGGATAGTGCAGCTCTCACTGCTCATGGGAAATCTGTGAGGCTAATTAGGGAAATAAAGCATGCACTCTTGAGATCAGTTAAATATCAAAAGAATTGGCATCAGACAGTAGAAGCATAATTGTTCTGAAAGGGGGGGGGGAGCTAGATAATTTGAGTCTTACAGAGCACCATAAATTTGGGCTTGACCTACAGGGATGCATGGTGTTGGGACAGGAGAAAACAAGGCAGGAAACTTTTCCAGATAGGTTGGAAGAGGTGGTGGAGGCAGAACCACCCACACGCCCATAGATTTGAGTATAATAACCATCCTAAAATAGAGAGTGGATCCTACAAGTTAGTTGGTTTGGGAGCAGGTCAAAGGTAGGCTGATAGAACTGTCTTAGGACGCTTAATAAAGTGGGAAGGTGTACAATCTAAAAGTTGGAGCAGAGAAAGCAGAGAGCTTTGTGTTCAGATATGTACTTCTAAGTTGTTTTTACTTTTCTGACTAACATCCTTGGAACTGTTAAACCAATTAGTAAAATTTCTTAGCAAGCCATATTTTTTTTTCTGTTTTCAGTGACTAGGACCCAGGAAGCAGAGCCTGACTTCCTGGGTTCAAATCTCAGTGCTACTGTCTGAACTATTTTAGGAGAGATGAACTGATCATCTCTCTGTGCTTTCAGTCCCTCATCTAAAACTGGAGCCCATCATAGCTCCTAGATGATGAGGGCATTGCAAGGATTACATTAGTTCATCCAGGGTCTACAATGCTACCTGGCACATACTATGCTCTCAGCCAAGGTTGGTTTAATATTAAGTTAAAGAACTCTACACTTTATTCTAATTTGTATAATAGAACCAATAAAATACACTGAACAAAATTTTACATTTAACACGTTAATTTTCACATGCAGCACATTATAACTGAACATTAGACTTTTTGCTTAATGCGTTGTATTTCAAAGTATACTGTTTCACTTAATTTAACATACACTTATCTACTAAACAGTAAGTGAATTGTTCTTCTCAATGAGTGTATTAACATATGGTCAGTTTTTGGCTATAAATTTTATGTCTTTATAAACTTCACTCTCTGTTATTAGCTTTCAATAAATGGTGCTTATGATATTCATTTCAGAAGAAACAAAGTAATGTTTTTGGTTTTGTTTTCCAAGTGTTCTAATTAGTTTTTTGTCAACTGGCACAAGCCAGAGTTATTTGGCAAGAGGAACTTCAATTGAGAAAATGCCTCCATCAGAATCCTTATAGGCAAGTGTATAGGACATTTTTTAAAAGATTTATTTATTATATATACAATGTTCTGTCTGCTTGTCACATCAGAAGAGGGCACCAGATCTCATTACAGTGAAGGACTATAAGCTGTAAGGTGAAATAAACCCCTTTCCCCCTTCAAGCTGCTTTTGGTCATGGCACTTATCTCAGCATCAGAAAACAAACTGGGGCAAAAAGTAAAGCCAATGTGGAGAGCCAGAGGTACTAAAGACACAATATAGTAGTGACCCAAGATTCATGATCCTTTCTATTGTTTAATCTGTAATTCACACATTACATCAAGAAGTCCAGGAGAAGTCCATTTTTCCTTGGCGCTGCTGAAACTTGTCTTTTCTTGTCATTAAGATCAAGCATCTCATAGCACTTGGGAGACAGGCAGGTGGATCTCTTTGTGTTTGAGGTCAGCCTGATCTACAAAGTGAGTTTCAGGATAGCCAGGACTGTTACACAGAGAAACTTCATCTTGAAAACCAAAAAAAAAAAACAAAAAAAAAAACAAAAACAAGCCGAGTGGTGGTGACGCACGCCTTTATTCCCAGCACTTGGGAGGCAGAGCCAGGAGGATCTCTGTGAGTTCAAGGCCAGCCTGGTCTACAAAGTGAGTTCCAGGAAAGGCACAAAGCTACACAGAGAAACCCTGTCTCAAAAAAACAAAAAGAAAAAAGAAAGAAAAAGATTAAGCTAAGCATCTCTAGGTCCAACAAGTGTTTAGTGTACCCAATAAGCAAGAATGTGAAAGTATATGCACAATTTCATTGTTATAGTTGGAGGTGATATTCTTTGTGGGCGGCTCAAGAACATCAAGAGATTTGGTGTCAGAGACAGACCCTTGCATATAGAGTTAAGTCAGTCTTAACTTGGGCCCAGAGCAAAAGAGGAGTCAAAACCTGTATGAAATGCATAAGACGATGGATGGAACTGTTTAGAAATGCATTACACCAGTATCCCTAGGACAACTGTCTACTAAATATAATTCTCTGAGTACCTGCTTCATTTGACAGTTTAGGCTCTGGTGTTTGCAATTAGTCCTCCCCTGCCCTCAAGTGATTCTCATAGGAATTTAACTAGGAGAACTGTTGCCTCAGAAGTGGTAAATTGGAGAGATGTGAATGAGTCTTTCAATTTATGGTGACCTGGAAAGTTAGTGGTGAGAGTGGGCTAGCAATTCCACACAAGCTGGAGTTCTTTTATTGGGGTAGACATAAAGACTGGATTAGGTTCCCAGATTCTGTCCTAACTCTTTTCATTCTGTATCATGGAATATGATGCTTTTGTCCTTTTCCTGTAGAATCCAGAGGGTAAATGGTTGTTAGCAACAGAAACTGCTAACTATGCAGAAAGCTGTATTGAGAGTGTATTAAATAGCTACACAGCCCCAGCACCTTTACAGCCGCTGTCACTACCGCATCTACTGTCACACTCAGGTCCTCTGAGGAGTAGGTACTGGGATGTGATATATAACAGATTTCTTGATGGAAATTCCTATGACAGAAAATAATGTGGGACCCTGTAGGCGACGGGGAAAGCTGTTGGACTGCAATGTAAGTCTCAGCTTTATAAGGGAGGGAAGGCAAGACCGTTGGCTAGAAAGAGTATTAGACTGAAGTGCAAGTCTAATAAAATAATTATAATTATATATATTATTATAACAAATAATATAATAAATAATTATAATAAAATAATTCTCTATGTTGAGGCAGAGTCCAAAATGCAAAGTCACCTATTGGAAAAATCCTACACTTCTAAGAAGCAGACCTGCTTGCTCAGTTATTGATGGAGTCAATGTGGTCTCAGAGCAAAATAGCAAACTTTGATCCTAATAACTAGGGCCATGGTTAATTGCACACACTGCATTTGGAGAACTAGGAAGCACATTTTCATTATGGTCTCAAAGGTTTTGTATTTCTGTATGTCATTTCAATACATCCTTGGATTCAGTTTATCTAAGTCCCATACCTGTGTCCTGATTGTCGGGGGGATTTGCTTTGTAACAAGATCTGTTGAATTTCTCCCATAATTAACGAAATTCAGATGGTAGACAAGATCCAGAAGAGGACAGATGCTCACTATACTCTTTGAACTCCTTAATATCTTTATCTTGTTCATTGTTGATGATAAATATTTATAAATAATAAAGTGTGTGTGTGTGTGTGTGTGTGTGTGTGTGTGTGTGTGTGTATAGGCAGGCACATGTACCAAGCTCCTAGGAGTAGAGGTCAGAGAACAACTTGAGGGAATTGGTTCTCTCCTTCTAATATGTATATTCTGGAGATCAAATTGTCAGGCTTGACAAGGTGCATTTACCCACTGAACCATCTTGCTGGCCCACAAATTATAATTTTGGTTACAGAATCTTGCTGTATATACAAGGGTGGTTTGGAAGTCATACAGCCCAGGCTGGCCTCAAACTCACAACCTTTTTTGCTTCCACCTCCAAGTGCTGAGATTACAGGTGTGGCACCATACACAAAAAATTTTGAACATATATGTATTTAAAAATGTTTATTGAAATAACTGTGTGAACATTCAAATGCTCTTCCACAATAAATAAGTCAATGGATCAAGCAATCAAGCAAGCTAGCTACCAAATAAATGCAAATTAAAATCCAGTAGGATGGCTACAGTCAAGATTGGTAACAGTTGTTGGAGCTATAGAGAAACTGTTATCCTTATATATAGTTGATGGAAATATAAAATGATGAAACCACTTTGGAAACATCTGTCAGTTTCTTGAAAAGATTATACATAGTTACCTATAAGTTGTAAGTGCATTCAGGGTGAGGTTGATGGCTCCATGGGTAATATGCTATGAAACCAAGAAATCAAGTAATAACCACAGTGGGTCTAGAAAGCAAAGATCATACCTTCTATTTCCCATAATTGTGTGTTCTCCTGGAGGCTCTTTATATTAAAAATCTGTCCAGAACTCTCACCTACTTACCATGTTTCTGTTTTCACCTTGTTTGGGCAAGGTCTCTTGTGTCTGCTGCTGCACTTGCATACTCCAGACTAGTTGGCCTGTGAGCTTCCAGGTGATTCTCCTATGTCCACCTCCTCTCTCACTGTAGGAGTGCTGGGATTACTCATGCACATCACTGCATCTGGCCTTTTATATGAGTTCTGGGAATTGAACTCAGATCATCAGGCTTTACCCACTGAGCCTTCTCCTCTATATACAACACACCCCCATCTTTCTCTCTCTCCAGGCCTGGCTCTCCTCTTTCCCCTCCCTTCTTTTCCCTCCTAATAAAGCTCTGAAAACTAACACTGGGTTCTGTCATGACCATGACCTTTCCACTTAGTAACCAGCATCAGCACCAGTGCTGTTCATCATCCTTTCATTGGTGCTGTGACTCTGAGAGGAAATTCTGATCACTCAGTGTCTGGGGCTGAGTGTTGTCAGAAACCTATCCTGAGGACCTGCAACTGCCCGATCTGCTTTTTCATTTGCCCAGCTGCTGGACCTGCACACCACTCCTGCCAACCAGATTGGTGAGTCCCCCTCCCCATGACCCCCACTGTTTCCTGAACTATTTTCTTTGCGTTGGACCCCCAGGGGGTCATCAGCTGCGTACCAAGACACATTGAATCTTGACAAAGTACTGGATGCTGTCTGGGCACCGCCCCCCCCCCAGAGAGGGGGGTCCTCCAGTACATATGCCTTACCCTTATTGTGATGACAGTTCGGGCAATTTGTGCTGTTAATGTTGGTCCATAGGCTGCCTATTTTCAAGGACACTTGGAATAGGAGCCTGGGATCCCGTTTGTTATTTTCTTTTTTAATTTTTCTCTCTTGGCACTGCAGCCATGGGACATAGGGGCAGATACCAGTAAAGTTGGCTGTTTCAACCCCAATATTTTATGGGAATTATCTAACTTTTGCCAGTGAATGGGCAAATGAAAAGTTACCTTATTCCCAAGCTTTCTACCAAAGCTCTGAACTCTTCTCCATTTCTGATTTTTTCTTCTGTCTATCTGACTTCGGCTTTCCACTCTCCAGTGGTAGGTGGCTGCTTCTGCCCAACCCTGTCTCTCACCTTAACTCCTCCCACTCATTCTCAAGCTGTCCTGAGAGGCACAGACAGGTCTGAAAGCAGGCTAGGATCCATGCAAATAAGTTTACAGTAATTGGGATGGCTCTTTAGCCAGACATCAGTTTATAGCCTGCTTCCTCGTGGGTCTTCCTAAGCTGTCCTCAAGCCAGCAGACATCAAGGGAAAAAATTCAAGACACAGAATATGGTCTGTCTCTTGTCTCCCAGACCTCCCCGGCAAAAGGGCTAAAACTTAAGCATCTGGAGAGCAAGGCAGAAGTTTCATCTGTGGCACTTAAGGTGTACCAGGGAGAGAGAAAAATGTGCGAATGTCCAGCTGGGTCCTTGTTTTAAGTGTGTGTGTGGGGGGGGGCAGTCCACCTGGGCTAGTGTATGCCCTTCCAGGCCATCAATTGAGCCTTGTTCAAAGTGCTGCCCAGAAAGAATGGTCAGCTGACTGCACCCAGGCACCAAGGGGCAAGGGAACACCAGGCTAAGACCTCCAGCAGACCTAGGCTCAGCCACAGGCTCATCAGCAGGGAACCCAGAATGCAGCATGAAAGCAATCCGTTTCTTTCCTTCTGGACACCAGAGCCACTAACCCAGTCCTTGGAGTTTTGGGGTCTCACCTTCCCTCATTTCCCATTGTCAGGGTAGGGAGGACAACCTTACCACCTTCCCCCCAAGATTTAATTGTACTTTCAGCGTTACTTAATGGAAAAAGATTTTCCAGCTAAGGTAGGAGCTTTCATTTCATTGCTCCCTCCATGTGTCACACTCCAGCCTGTCAGAAGTGCTTCTGCTCCTCATGCACACAGACAGGGTCCTGATCTCTGCCTTGTCCCTAATTCCAAAGAAATAAGTTCTCACTCCACAAGCTTTTCTCTTCCCAGTTCTCTCTTCTAATTAACTGCTCAGCTAATGGTTACAGGACCATCACAGAACTGGAGTCCAGAGATCATCAAGTAAGAAACTGCAACAGCTAACAGGTATTTACACCCCCAGACCCAAAAGTGTCTGGGCTCTGCAAAAACAGACTTTAATATAACCATCATTACTGTTAAATGCTCTCAACAGTTGATCACCTGTGTCTCCTGGATGCTGAACTTGTAAAGGAAACAGGTGCCTTAAAATAATCTGTCTCTGATAAAGCTTATCTCAGGGAAAAAAAAAACTAAGCAGAGTACTAAACACTATAATTGTCACTAACTTTCTCATGGCTTCTTCTTAGCATGCTCAAATTTTTCCCAAGCTCCAGAAATTATCTTAAATCCATCTGGACAGGTCAGATCTACTTCAGGCTTTTTCTGTCTCACCAGCATCCTGTCAGACACACAAGTGGCCAGAGTGCCAAGCCAAGAGGGATGGATGGCTCCAGGGCAGCAGGACAGCCCACCATCCCAGGATACCTGTCTACCTTGGAAGGCTCCCTCCCTAACCCCCTAAGAGCCAACTGATGCCCATGTAGTCAGCTGGAAGCAGTTTTTCTGGGAGAAATGACGCCCCTATTCATAGTCATTCGCTTTTTTATAATAAGCAAAAATTCTAGAATGTTAGGATCCCGCCCTCACTCCTGCACATGCCCAGTTCGGGGTCTTGCTCTTACATCATCAGTGTGCATTGGCAACTATGTATGTGCCTTAAAAAGCTGGATGCAGGGGTTGGGGATTTAGCTCAGTGGTGGAGCACTTGCCTAGCAAGCGCAAGGCCCTGGGTTCGGTTCTCAGGTTTGGCAAAAAAAAAAAAAAAAAAAAAAAAAAAAAAAAAGCTGGGTGCAGACCCTACCCTCTCTCTTCTATCTGCTCCCTCCCCAACCACCATCTTCCTCTCTCTCCAGGCCTGGCTCTCCTCTGCCTCTCTTTTCCTTTCTAATAAAGCTCTGAAATCTAACACTGGGTTCTGTCATGACTGTGTCCTTTCCACTCAGTAACCAGTGCCACCACTAGCACTGTTTATCATCCTTTGACTAGGAATGCCTGCCAAACCTCCCAAGGTTCTTCATGTGATGAGCCACTACAAGACCAAATAAATAAAAACAGATAGTTAAGAGAACTTGTTGCAAAAAAAAAAAAAAAAGCACTTGTTGCTCTTGCATAGGACCCAGCTTTTATTCCCAGCACCCACATGGTGGCTCACAACTGTCTATAACTCCAGTCTCAGGGGATCTGGCACTCTCTTTTGATCTCTGAGGGCACCTGACACATACATACATGTAAGCAAATGCCTCATAGACATAAATTAAGAGAAACAATAAATCTAAAAATATTAAAAATAGAAACAGGTGGGGCATAGCAAGCTCATCTTTCCACAACAGAAGTAATACTGGCTACTTCCTCCTTCAGGTTCCTTTAGCTTCCTGACAACACTACAGTATTGGGTTTTTTCCTTTTACATTTTTATTGTTGTTGTTGTTTTGTGTGTGTGTGTGTGTGTGTGTGTGTGTGTGTGTGTGTGTGTGTTGTGTAAGTGCATATAACACTGTGTGCATATGGAGATCAGGGACAAATTGCTGAAGTTGGTTCTCTCCATTCTGTGGGTTCCAGGGATTGAATTCAGGTCCTCAGGGTTTACCTGTTGAGTCATCTTGATAGCCCCTTGAAGTTTTTTAAAGTTTTTTTCAAATGTGTATTCATATCTTCCTGTATGTGTCTGCTGTGTGTATGCCTGGTGCCCAGTGAGACAGAAGAGGGCATCAGATCCCCTGGAACTGCAGTTACAGTTGGTTGTGAACCACCATGTGGGTGCTGGGAACTGAACTCAAGTTCTCTACAAGAACAGCCAGTGTTCTTAAACACTGAGCCATTAGATTTGTTTTCTTTAGTTTTGTTTTGCATGCAGGGTAGGGGTGGACAGATTCGTTGTATATCTTATTTTTAGCCTTAAATTCATATAACTGAGTCTGGCCTTGAACTAATTTCCCTTCCAAGTACTGGAATTATAAGTATTATATCACCCTATTCCTGGCTTATTTAAATGCCCTTGTCTAAAACAAACAATACTGTCTTCAGATTCTGGCTTGAAAGCCACACGATGAACATTAAAGATCATGGAATGGGGTGGATGTGGTGATATATACCTGTCATTCCAGCACTTGAAAGGTAGGAGGGTCAGGAGTTCAAATTTATCCTTGGCAACATATTAATAATAAGTTAAAAGCCAACCTGGGATACATAAAAGCTGTCTCAAAAATAAATGTGAATGCTTTATAGGGTTGCTGAGGGAAGCAAGGGAAACACAATGCATGGAAACAGTCAGCAACGAATAAGTGCTAGTTATTATTAGTATTCTGTGAACTGACACTTTTGCATGTCTATGATTCTCTGAAGACTACAGTTCTTGTCTTATCTGATGATTATCTGAAAGCATTTCAAGAGCCCAGATTAACCAGAGAAAGACAGATTGAATCATATTTAGTCATATTCTGTTAGGCTTATTTCATTGTATTCTAATTCTTTGAGAATGAAGACTTCATCTTCATCAGTCAGGCTTCTGCCAGGAGACAGATGGTATACTCAAATTAGCATCATGAGTAGAAAATTTAACAAAGGGACTATCTACAAAGGTGTTGGCAGACTAGTAAAACCAAGAGGGAGGCAGTGCAAGAACTCAGGGCTGTTTCCGCCCTCCAAAATGAGAGAAGGAACATTTAGCACTTAAGAAAAAGAAGGTGGAGTAGGACGAATTCCCATGAGGAGAGATCTAACATTCAGTTCAGGGACAATAGCCAGCCTGAGGTACTCCTGCAAGGAGAAAGGCAAGAAGAAACAAGATGGCCACAGTTTGATGCCAGTGATTCCATAGTTCAAACTGTCCAGAAGCCAAAAAAGGGAAAGACGCAGTGGTGTACAGCTTCACTTCCTGGCATACAGAACAGGGTAGGAAAGGGTCAGAAAGGGTAAGCAGAAAATTTATGATATGTATATGGTCAATCAAAATGTACCCAAACCAGAAGACTGCATCCCTCTGACCAATCAAGAGAGAACAGAGCACTATTTTGTATAAAGCTAAACACAACCAGTTTATCACTCACTACACAAGGAGCAACAGCTTCTGGGGAATCACCTCTTTGGAAATTCTGTAATAATCCAAAACTCAAGGCACCATGATGTAACTGGCTTGTGTACACTTATCATACCAACCGGATACACTTCTTTTTTCACCAATCATATATGATGTGTGTGTATGTGTGCATGTGTATGCATATGTGTCTCAGTATGTGTGTGGAGGTCAGAGGACAACCTTAGGTACTTGACTTTGCCTTCTGTCTTGTTTGAGACAGGGACTCTTGGTTATCCAACACTTTGTAAGCAAGGCTAGCTGACCAGCAAGCTTCTGGGGGTTCTCTTGTCTCTGTCTCCCATTGCTCCATAAAAGCAGGGGTTACAGATAGGTGTACTACTATGTCAGGCTTTATGTGGGTTCTGGGGATCTGAACTCAGTTCCTCATGCTTATACAGCAAGTGCTCTACCCACTAAGCCATCTCCCCAGCCCTCAGAGACACTCGATGGCAAGAACTTTCTAGTATTCTTTGTCTTCATATTGTTTTCACTTCCCTTTTCTCATTGATAAGGCCAAATATTTCCAACGTATTACTTTTTCATTTTATTTTATGTGTATGAGTATTTTGCCCACATGTATGTGCACCATGTGTATGCAATTCTCTCAAAGGCCAAAAAAGGGCATCAGATGCCCTTGGGCTGAAGTTAGTAGCTATTTGTGAACTGCCATGTGAGTGCTGGAACATGAACCCAGCTACTCTGGAAGAGAATGTGTTACATTAACTATACAATAAGTGTCTGAAGAATGGTGATGTAGAAAGATTCCCAGCACCCACATGGTTTCCCAAAACCATCTATCAACTACAGTTCTAGGGGATCCAATGCTCTGTTCTGGCCTCTGTGAGTACCAGGCATAAAAGTAGGGCACAGACATATATGCAAGCAAAACATTTACACACGTTAAAAGAAAAAGTCTTGCCGGGCGGTGGTGGCGCACACCTTTATTCCCAGCACTGGGAGGCAGAGCCAGGCAGATCTCTGTGAGTTCGAGGCCAGCCTGGGCTACCAAGTGAGTTCCAGGAAAGGCACAAAGCTACACAGAGAAACCCTGTCTCAAAAAAACAAAAAACAAAACAAAAACCAAAAAACAGAAAGAAAGAAAAAGTCTCAAGGAAAACTTGTTCCATTTAGAGTAAATGACCAGAAACAGAGTACTCTAGAAGAGCAGAAAAGCTTTTTGATAATAGATTAAACATGGAAAAATCTGTCCCTTCTCTGCAATGTCATCTGTACCAAATACCCATGTCTAGCCGCATTTGACAGTGATCAAACATGATGAGTATGCCTTGGACCTCCTACACAGAGATGTATCTGCAAGATCAAAAGAAGTAAACTTCCACCTGAACTCCTCAGTAGAGCAAGATACAAGAGATGATACTAGTTGGCACTCCATTTTTTCCTAGCGTTGTTTCATTGGGCCCATCTTTACTGGTCAGCAAGAGGCAGAATAGGCTAAGCATCCATTTCCTATTTTCCTAATAAGCATTTGGAAGGTGCCTAGCAAGGAGCTAAACTTCCACATACCGCGCGCGCGCGCACACAAACACACACACACACACACACACACACACACACACACACACACACGAAAGAGAGAGGTGGGGGAAGGGGCAACAGGGTAGAATGAGACAGATGAGGAAACGCTGCTTTTTCAAACAGGGAGCGAAACTTCTAACCTGTCCAGTAACAAAAGATTAAAACTGTTGTCTCTACAGGATGGTATCAGTACAAAGGATGGGAAAGAAACTTTTCCATTATTTGTTTAAATAAGAAAGGATGAAGTAGCAATTCATTTTGGCCAGAGTCAGCAGACTCCAATAGGGAATTCTGTATCCACCCTAACACAGACCTTCACAACACATCTCAACATCTTTTCCAAAAACAAGCCAAGTGTAGTGGTGTATGCCTTTACTTCCAGTACCTAGCTGGCAAAAGCAGATCAATCTTTGTAAGTTCAAAGCCAGCCTAGTTTATATAGTGATGTGATGATATTTTATTTGTGCTGAATTGTGGTGATATTTTATTTGTATGTTAATAAATAAAGTTTTCCTGGAGATCAGAGGACATAGCCACCCATAAACAAAAGTCAGGCAGTGGTAGCACATGCCCTTAATCAGATCACGTGGCAAGCAGAGTCTCTGTGTGTTCAAGGACACACTAGGGAACAGCCAAGCTGGTGACACATGCCTTTAATCCCAATACCAACCACAGAGACCTGGAGGTCTGTACAGACAGGCAATGACAAGGAAATGAGGTAGCTGGGTTAAGAGCCAATGAGAGGGCAGAACAGCAAGGCAATAAAGGCACAGGTTAGACAGGAAGAAGCTCTCGGTGGGGAAGCTAGAGCAGTGTGGTGAGCTAAGGTTAGCTGGTGGCTCTCACTATTTCTCCGATCTCTACAGCTTTCACCCCTGTATTTGGCTCTGTGTTTCTTATTTAATAAGACTGTTTAGAAATTCGTCTACATAGTGAGTTTCAGGCCAGCCAAGACTACACATTGAGACCCTGTCTCAAAAAAGAAGAGGAGAAAGATGAAGAAAAGACAGAGGAGGGGGAAATAAAATTTAGAATCTTGTGACAATACCTCCAACATCCAAAATGCAACAGAAAATACTCACTATATGAAAAGGCATGTAAATCTTAACTTTCATGAGAAAAGGAAATCAATGTCAACACGGAGATGACACAGATGCTAGAATTATCTGTTGACAATTTAAAAGCACACATTATGAAAATGTTAACCATTAGCTGGGTGTGGTGGCACACACCTTTAATCCCAGCACTCGGGAGGCAGAGGCAGGTGGAATCTCTGTGAGTTCGAGGCCAGCATGGTCTAAAAAGTGAGTTCCAGGATAGGATCCAAAGCTACACAGAGAAACCCTGTCTTGAACAAACAAACAAACAAAATTTAACAATCAATTAAATGTATAAAAAATGAAAAAATTAGCGATGCATGGTCTTGCACACCATTAATCCCAGCACTCAGGGGGCAGGGGCAGGTGGATTTCTGTGAGTTCAAGGTCAGCCTGGGCTACACAGTGAGTTCCAGGGCAGCCAAAGATACATAGTGAGACCATGTCTCAAAAAAAAAGAAAGAAAAGAAAAATCTCATTAGAGATAGAATATATTTTAAGAGCCAAACAGAAATTTTACAATTAAAAATATGATAAGAATGTAAAACTCATTGTCTATAGAAGAATAAATCCCTGAACTTGGGAACAAATCAATAGAAATTATCAAATCTGAATAAGAAAGGAGACTAAAAAAGAAACTTCCATTAAATAAATAAATAAAATCCTGTCCTGTGGAACAACAAATAAAAGAAGTAACAGTCATATGATTGGTATTCCAAAAGAAAAGAGGGGCTGGGGTAACAGCTTAGTTAACAAAGTGCTTCTACACAAGAGGACTTGATTTCAATCCCAGAACACATGTGAAAGAGACAGGTGTGATGGGGATCAGCCCCTGTAACCCCAATGATGAGGAGTCAGAGACGGGAGGTTCCATGGGGCTCACTGGCTAGCTAGCCAAGACTAATCAATGAGTTCTAGACATAGTGAAAGACCTCCAGAATATAAGTGGGTGGCATCTGAGGAACAACACCTGAGATTGGCCTACACACACACACACACACACACACACACACACACACACCACCCCCCACACTATATCACATCATATCACATCACATCACAAAAGGAAAAGGGAAAGGGGGACTAAATGGGGTGAGAGACTGTGGAGCTGAAAAGCATTTTAAAATGAATGACCAAAATATTCCCATGTAAAAATGCTGATACAAGCAGACTGTGATAGTACATTGATGTTATTATGTAATAATCAGAACACTAAAACATCTCTCCAAGGGTTAGAAAGGTGGCTTAGCTGTGTGTTGCTTTTGCAATTGAGTCTAGTTCCATTCCCAGCACCGTGTTGGGTTGCTTACAACCACCTGTAACACCAGCTCCAGAGGATCTGACACCCTCTTTTGACTTTTTTGGGTACCTGGACTCATATGCACACTCACTCTCCCCAGCCCCCCCTCCTCCCACAAATACACATACTCACATCCACATAATTAAAAATAATATAAAAAAAATTTTGGGTTTTTTTTGAGACAGGGTTTCTCTGTGTAGCTTTGCGCCTGTCCTGGAACTCACTTGGTAGCCCAGGCTGGCCTCGAACTCACAGAGATCCACCTGCCTCTACCTCCCAAGTGCTGGGAATAAAGGTGTGTGCCACCACCGCTTGGCTAAAATGTTTTTTAAAACTTCTATAAAAACACATTTAAATCCTATAAATATAAAATCACAACAGAATATTTTTTCTTTTTGAGGCAGGGGCTCATTGTTTTGCCCAGGCTGGCCTCGAAGTCACACTCCTTTATCACAGCCTCCTGAGTAGGTAAGTGTCTTAGTTACTTTTCTATTGCTATGATGAAGACCATGTCCAAAGCAACTTGGAGAAGAAAGGGTTTATATCCACTTACACTTCCATATCACATCCCATCATTTGGAGGAAGTCAGGGCAGGAACTCAAGGCACAAACCTGGAGGCAGGAGCTAAAGCAGAAGCCATGGAGGAACTCTGTTTATCGGCTTGCTACCCATGGTTTGCTCAGCCTGAATTCTTATACCATCCAGGATCACCTGTCCAATCAATTATTAATCAAGAAAATGCTCAGCAGACTTGCCTATAAGACTCCTACCTTGTGAAGGTGCTGTGGATTATGCTTATTGTTAATAGCAAAGCTGATTTACTGATAGCTGGTCAGGAAGAGATTGAGTGTGAGAGCCAGACTAGGAGAAGAAGGAAGAAGAGCAGAGTCAGGAGCACCAGCCAGTCACTGAGGAAGCAAGATATATAGAAATGAAGTAACAATCCATGAACCACATAAGAAATACGGGTTGATTTAAACGTAATAGCTAACTAGCAATAACCCTGAGCCATCAGCCAAACATTTATAATTAATTTATAATTAAATGGCTGCAGGATAGGGTGGGACAGAGAAAAGCCTCTGGTTACATAAAGGCATTTTCTTAGTTGAGAATCCTTCTTCCCAAATAACTCTAGCATGTTTCAAGTTGACATAAAACTAGCCAGCACAGTGGAATTCTCTCTCTCTCTCTCTCTCTCTTTGAGGCAGTCTAGCTATGTAGCCAAGTCTGTTCTTGAACTCTGAGCCTCCTGAGTGCTACAATTACCAACATGAATCAACGTATCTCACTTCAAAGTGGAATTCTTAAAATGGTTCAAGGGTCTAGTCCCAAGGTAAGATGGTAAATTAGAAATTTACTACATTTTATAAGCTTTCAAAAAACATTTCAAAATCTTTGCACTAATTGCCTATATTAACAAAAACATTTGAATAAATTATAAGATTAGAATATAATATAAATTTTTATTCATTACAGAGAATAAAGTAGATTGATATCAGTTGGCTTTGTGTTTCAAATGTTTCTTAGCTAGGCTATAGTAAATCCACTGTAATAAATGAACAGGAAAATGAACTAATGGAACATGTCTGTATATGTGTTTAAATGCTATTTTATGAACATGCACAAAAGTTGGAAAATAAAAAATTATGAGTTTAGTGTGTTCCGATTTTATGATTGTTTGGGTGAGACAATCAGCTGCTGGGTAAGCCATGAGAAAAGATGCAAAGATAATTATGATTTTGAAACCATGTCTATTTTGAATCCCCTATAATGCTTGTGTTTAAGGATATTTATTGTCCTTATATTCCATAGCAATTTGTCGTGAATGTATAAGAAGATAAATAATAGAGTATCTTCCTCGTGTGAATGGGGAAAATGAGATGTTTCCTCCATTTGATTCTACGAATGAGAAGAGTCTGGATAACAAAGGAGACCATATCAAGGACATAAAGAAAAAAGAACTTACAGAATCCAGAATGAGGAGACCAGACAGCTAAAATGCATGGAGAAAGTGAAAGGAGATAAAGAGCAAAGTGGAAATAACTCACAGGTCCAATCCCAGCACTTCTTGGGGAAAAGAAACCAAATCTTGAGCACAAATTAAGTCAGGCAGCCTTTGTAACAAACAACAGGTTGACAGTTCCAGCCAAAACAAACACCCATGCTTGTCACAAGCTTTAAATTTGGTGGAGTGATTTGGTCTGACAGTGACGTGTGTTGCATGGCAAAACAGTGCTAGAAATGAAATCCACTGCATTGCTTTTTTCGTTGTGGAGTACTAGAGCTGGGAATGCCTGTGAAGGCTTTGACAGACAGGAGGAGGCTCACCCTGTATATGGGTAGCATAAGCCCATGGGCAGGGATCCAAGACTGAAAGAAAAGGGACCAAGCCTAATGAGCATCCCTAGTATCACCGTCTGTTTCCGAATGCCAACACAATGCAAGGCACTGATGGTTTTCTCACCATGGCAGACTGTATTTCCTGAATCTGTGAGCCAAAATGAAACCTCTACAAGTTGACTTTTTCTCATTTTTTTAAAACTTTTTCTCACTCTTCTTACATTTCTCTAACATATTCACACAATTATCTTTATTTTCTAATTGGACTTTTAAACAATTTTTCATGTTTTCCTCTTCCTCACATTATTTTTCTTCTTTTTTTTCTCACTTATTCTTCTCTCATACATTACATCCCAACTATGGCTTCCCCTCCCCTCTCCTCCAGATCCATTGCTCCTCTGTTTCACTTCAGAAAAGAGGAGGCCTCCCAGGGACATCAGCCTAACCTGGCACAAAAAGATACAATAAGGCCAGGCTGAGCGAGGAAACCCAATACAATGAAAATGGTCCCGAGAGCAGGAAAAAAGAGTCAGAGACACCCCAACTCCCAGTGTCAGGAGTCCCACAAAACCCCCAAGCTAAACAACCACAACACAGATGCAGAGGACCTAGAACAGACCCATGCAGGCTCTGTGGTTGCCACCTCAGTCTCGGTGAGCCCATGTGTGCCCTGCTTACTTGATTCCAAGGGCAGTGTTCTCCCAGTGTCCTCCTCGACCCCTCAGGCTCCCACAATTCCTTCTCCTCCTCTTCCAGTTTCTTCTTTTAAATTACATTTTTGGAGGAGGGGGGGTGGGGGGTGACCCAAGCACACCACAGTTGGTTCTCACCTTCCACCATGTGGGTTGTGGGGGTTGAACTCAGGTTCTCAGGCTTGACAGCAGACACCTTTACCCACTCAGCCATCTTGCAGGCCTTCTTTATCTTTGGCCTTGCTTCTTTCTTTTTTCTCTTCCCCTGCTCCTTTATTTTATATTTATTTTTAACTTCATAATTTAGTCTATATTACCACTTTATATTCATCTGAGGGGATAAATATTCAGAATAGATAAAGAACTAAAAAATATTAAACACCAAAGTAACAAAAATGGGTAAATGAACTAAATAGACAGTTCTTGAGAGAAGTACAAATGACCAATAAATATACAAAAAATGTTCAAGAATTTTTTGAGACAGGGTCTCACTATACAATTTTTACCCTGGCTTGCTTGGATCTCACTATGTAGACCAGGTTGTCCTCAAACTCACAGATTTGCCTTTTGCCTCCCAAGTGCTGGGATTAAAGGCATGCAACACTATGCCCAACCCTGTTCAATTTTTTCTGATATCAAAGTAATGTATGTTTGCCATGATTGGAACAAATAGAATTCTTTATTTGCATGGGCTACCATAATTGGTACAAACAACTTCATCTACAGCAGGGACTATTATGATAGATATAAAGGTGATCCTCCATTTTCATGAAAGACCCTGTCATGATTGGACAAACACAGATCTCAATTTGGATGACTACTATGTTTGCTGCAAGTGTGTTCCTTTGTGGTGGTATTGTGTTCCTTGAAATATTGTGTACTCTAATAAACTTATCTGGGGTCACAGACAGAACAGCCACAATATTTAAACATAGAGGATAGGCAGTGGTAGCACACGCCTTTAATCCTAGCATTCCAGAGGCAGAAATCCCTCTGGATCTCTGTGAGTTCAAGGCCACATTGGAAACAGCCAGGCATGGTGACTCATGCCTTTAATCCCAAGAAGTGAGCCTTTAATCCCAGGGAGTGATGGCAGAAAGTAGGAAGATATATAAGGCGTGAAGACCAGAAACTAGAAGCTTTTAGCTGGTTAAGCTTTTAGGCTTTTGAGCAGCACAGTTCAGCTGAGACCTATCGGATGAGGACATAGAGGCTTCCAGTCTGAGGAAACAGGATCAGCTGAGGAACTGGCTAGGTGAGGAAGCTGTGGCTTGTTCTGCTTCTCTGATCTTCCAGCATTCACCCCAATACCTGGCTCCAGGTTTGTTTTTATTAATAAGACCATCTAAGATTCATGCTACACTCCCTCATTTGCATGGAAGGGATGCAAGGAACTATGCTATGATCTGTGCAAATAAGTGTCTTTACTTACATCAGGAGCTGCTTTGATTAGTGCAAATGCTATCTCTCATTTGCTTGAGGGACCATGCCGTGATTGGTACAAGCACATGCCTTCATTTGAATGAGGACTTGTTATTATTGGGTCAAGCATGGTCCTTCATATGCATGGGGGTCTACTGTGCTCAGAATAGAACCTTTGCCACAGCCACATCCATTTCTGATTATCTAAGCAAGCTATTTGGTTCACTTCATGACCTATCTGGGAGATACCCTCTTACGCTGTGTTGTAGCACTGAGACCAAATTAAAAGACTTCTCACAACTCTCCCTTTGCCCTTTATCATTAATAGTAGTGAAGGTGGCAAAAGCCGCCCTGCTAGCAGCAGCAAACACAGGAGCAGTAGAAACTACATGGCAGATGAAGAGTATGGCTAGAGTATAGATAATGGGGAACGGAAGCAACAGAGAAGATAAGAGCCATGGAGAGCTGTAAGAGCTGAAGTTGTCAGTGGCTTGGGGACCCTGACACTCTAGGTCTAAGAGCTGTAACACTTGTCACTCTCTAACGCCAAGGAGCCCAGCACCTGAAGCCTGTATAAAAGCTATAACATGAAAGTACCAGCTGTTGCTGCTGATCGCTACTGTCTGATGACACTAACTGCTGCTGGAATTCAATGAACACAATGGCTGCCATTTGCCAGGACCGTTGATATTGAAAGCCCAGAGCAATAACTCTCTGTATCAATTTTCTGTTGCTGTGGTAAACTACCATAACTAAAAGCAACTTGAAGAAGAAAAGGTTTATTTTAGCTAATGCTTCCAGAGGTAAAGACTCTGTAATAGCAGGGAATGCATGGCATAACAGCAGGAGCAGAAAGCAGAGAGGCCACATGCTCTTCCACACTCACAAAGCAGAGCGAGAAGAGTAAGTGGGAGGGGGCTATAAGCCTTCAAAGCCTGTCCCCAGGAAGTACTTTGCCCAGAAAGGCGCCACCTCCTAAAGGTTCCAGAACCTCTCCAAACAGTGCCACCTACTGTTCAAAATCCATGAGTTACAGGGGGATATTTCTTTAAATTATTTTAAATCAATATTTGGATAATACGATCTATTTGGTCATTTGGTTCTTCTTGCAGTAAACAAACCCACCTCTTCCACGCCATGCTGGGATTTTGTCCAATTTGAGATTTCACAGGTCTGTACATGCTGTCAAAATCGCCTTAAGAGCCGGGCGGTGGTGGTGCACGCCTTTAATCCCAGCACTCAGGAGGCAGAGGCAGGTGGATCTCGGTGAGTTCAAGGCCAGCCTGGTCTATAGATCCAGCAAAGATCCAGCAAAGGCGCAAAGCTACACAGAGAAACCCTGTCTCAGAAAAAAAAAAAAAAAGAAAGAAAGAAAAAAAATCGCTGTAAGTTCATACATGCAAGTGCTCTATTGTGTTTGGAAAAGGTTGTTTCCTTGTACTCATTTACTGCCTCTGGCTCTCACAATCTTTCTCCACCCTCTTCCATGAAGGTCCCTGGATCTTGGAGGGAGGAGTATGTTATAGATGTCACATTTAGAGCTAAGCACCCTGCAGTCCAGTCTCTTGTTCTCTGAATGTTGACCCATTTGTGGGTCTCTATTAACTATGGTCTTTTCTAAGAATATTCTTTGATGAAGGTCATTAGGAGTTGCTTTAATACTATACCCTTTTAACAGACTAATCGTAGTTGGTTCTCCCCTAGAGCTAATGGCCTATCTGGAAACTGGTTCTTAGCTCAGATAATGGTTCTAAGTATAGGTCCCATCTCACAGCCTGGGCCTGAAATCCATCAGAGAGTGATTGGATACTCCCATATCATTTATACCATGTTTGCAGCTATATAAGCCTGATTACTTTTCTCCTCCAGTACCATACAAGGTACCTTCCAGCAGTATGGAAGCTATCTAGTAGGGATGAAGCTTCCAGGTCAGCTTGATTTCTCCATATTCCATCACTCAGGTATGTGGTATCTTTACTAGGAGAGTCTTTAAAAATATCTATTAAAGATTTTTATATGTGCTTTGCTTGCATATCTGGGCCTGGTGCCCATGGGGGACAGAAGAGGGTATTAGATCACCTGGAACTGGAGTTATAAATGGCTGTGAGCCACCAAGTTAATACTTGGGACTGAACCTGGATCCTCTACAAGAACAACACATGATTTTAACCACTGGAACCATCTCTCCAGTCCCAGCAACAGAGACTTATGATCAAATTATGGAGTGTTGGCATAGCCTGTAATGTGTGGAGATCTATGGTACCCCACTAGCCAACAACTCAAAAAGAAGTAACCCATTCCTAGTACTGGGATTGTTATTTGCTAGCATGTGGTATCTAGCTGTGGTATTGTGAAGGACATTTCTTATTCAAATCACCAGAGCCTCAAGCCGAAGTGACTATAACCACAGATCTTTAGTTCTAAAACATCAAGCAATAGCTATCACGGGTGATCAAACAACATGACCAAAACAACTTGGGGAAGAAAGGCTTTATTGGCTTATACATCCACATCACTGTTCATCATTGAAGAAAGTTAGAACAGGAACTCAAACAGGGCAGGAACCTCAAGGCAGGAGCTGATGCAGAGACCATGGAGGAGTGCTGCTTAGGGCTTGCTCCTCATAGCTTGCTCAACCTGCTTTCTTACAGAACCCAGGACCTCCAGCCTAGGGATGACTCCACCCACAATGGGCTGGGCCCTTCCCATCAATAACTAATTAAGAAAAGGCCCTACAACCAGATCTTATGGAGGCATTTTCTCAATTCAGGTCTCCTCCTTTCCGATGACTCTAGTTTGTGTCAAATTGACATAAAAATAGCCAGTACATATCAGAAGCAAACTTCTGCCAACTGGGGTTCCCCCATTGTGCTGTAAGTCTGTATTTAAGACCTCCTCCCTCCTTCAGTAAATGACATTCGACTTTCAAAAACAAAAACAAAAAAAAAGAAGAAGGGGTCAAGAACATGATGGGGAAACCCACAGAGACAGCTGACTGGCGCTAGTTGGAGCTCACGGACTCTAGACTGACTGCATAGGACCGAACTAGGCACGCTGAATGTGGGTGACAGTTGTGTGGCTTGATCTGTTTGTGGGGTCCCTGGCAGGGACCAGGACTTATCCCAGGTGCATGAACTGACTTTTTGGAGCCCATTCCCTGTGGTGGGATACCTTGCTCAGCCTTGATACAATGAGAGGGGGCTAGGCTCTCCTTCAACTTGGTATGCCAGACTTTGTTGACTACCATGGGAGGCCTTACCCATGCTGAGGAGTAGATGGGGGCAGAGTGGGAGGGAGGTGAGGAGGCGGGAGAAGGGGAGAGAGAGGGGAACTGGGGTTGATATGTAAAATGGAAAAAAATTAATAAATAAACATATTTAATAATAAAAACAAATTAAAGATAGAAATAAAGAAAGGAAAAAATAGCCAGCACACTAAGGAAGACTAAGTATTGAAAAGTATGGACAGATGAAATAGAGGCCCAGAGCAGAGGCAGCCCCTCTAGAACCTTGAGTATACACTCTGTGGAATACCTAACCTAATACACGGACTATGAAGCCAGACTGCCTAGGTTTGAGTTTTAGCCTTACCACTGGCTGGACAGCCTTTGTCAATCTACCTAAGCTCTTTGTGAACCTCATCTCTTACCAGTAAGAATGACAGCCCTTTCTTTGTCATGTTGCAATAAGGATTAAATGAGTTATGAATAAAGTACTTAAATAAGCCCAGTGAATTCTGTATGTACTTTTAAAAGGAAATCTATAATGAATAAAAATTCATTTGGTAATTATCTGTAATCACACAAGAAAGGGGATGTGTTTGGTTCCTAAGAACTAGGAAGTGGTAACTATGGATATGCTAGAACCTTGACAAGTCATTGTTAGAACATTGCCTACCCTTTAAGTGGACAAGTGGGCTGTATTAATCTATCCAGAAGGCTAAAAAGCTCAACAAATCTTTCTGAAACTCAACACAGTTAACATTTTTCAGCCCAAAACTCAACTTGTTATCAGATAAATAATTAACCACCTCAAGGTAAGCCAAATACATAGATCTCTTCACATTATGGGAACTTATAAGCTTAACTTTAGGTGCTTTTGCTCCAGGCTATGTAAAAAAAGGCACTGGACATAATAGCATCCATAATTGTCTAATAGCTCAGGTCTTTCACACACAGCCTGTCAGATTCAATACTCTGAAGCCATACTGCCTAGGTTTGAATTGTGGTCATCCCACCTACCCTTCTTACCTCAAAAAGGAAGAACTTGTACAGTGCCAAACTGGACAAACAGAGACTAAGGTCAAGCTAAGAAGCTCTGAAAATAATTAAGATATATGAATGGCAATTCATATTTTCTTTTTATTAATGAAAGTGGAAGGGGTGCTAAGTGGGAAAGGTGAGGAGAATAGATAAGTTTATGGTCATGGTGGATGAGTAAAATCAAAATATATTGTTTACATATTCTAAAGTATGCTGATGAAACTCATTATTGTATACAATTAATGAACACTAATAAATGTATTAAAAAGGAAATTGACATGAACCTTGTCTCAAAGTGAGACAGCCATCATGGGATCAAGACAACTAGGCTCTGTCCTTTCAGGCTCTAGGTCTTATTAGTTTCATGAGCAAGACTAGAGTAAGGTTGTTGTTTTGATAACTAGCCATATATATGGTTTCTTTTTTTGTCTGATGCAAGTCATTCTCCAGTAGATCTTTAGGGAAGCCAATTTCCTAAACAGTGAACTGTACTCAAAGACAAGTTATTAAATGTGAGTCTCTGAAAATAACAATGCTCCAAAACAGAGGATGACTGGATGACCGTGCAGAACAATGCTAAGTCATCCATTAATAACTGGCATACCAACTCCTCAACAAACAATGAGGCAAGGCCCATATAGGTCCAAAATGACATCTTTGCTTAACCCTATTGCTTCTTCCTACAACTCTGGGCATCAACAAAATGAACTAGTAGAAAAATGTAAGTCAAAATCATAATGAGACCTCATTTCATGCTTCCTAGGATAGCTACAAACACCAAGACAGCAAGAAGCTTTAGTTGCAGGTGTGGAGGAAATAGACTCTCTAGCATTTCCTGGTATCAGTGGGAAATGTTACGGCCACTTTGCAAAATAATCCAGCAGTTCTTTGAATGCTTCAACACAGATACAGCTTATAACACAGAAATCACTCCTACAGAAATACCCAAAGAAATGAACACATCCACACATTTACACAAACGTTTATAGCAGTGTTAGTGCTAAGCCGATAAGTAGCAACAATCCAAATGTCCATCAGTGGATGAGTGAAGGAATGTGATAGACCTACAATTTTCAGTCACAAAAATGAATGAAGCCAAGGATGGTGACTCATACCTTTAATCCAAGCATTCAGAAGGCAGAGGCAGGCTGATCTCTGTGAGTTCAATGCCAGCCTGGTCTATATAGCAAGTTCTAGACCAGCAAGAATTATGAAGTAAGACCTATCTCAAAAAAATTTAAGGATTGATACATGCCACAACATGGAACCAGTTGCCTAAATTATCTTTTACTTAGGCAATCACTTCCAAACCAGGCTGCACATTAAACTCACTTGAGAAACATTTAACTCCCTTGGAATCTTTGGCAGTGGGGCACCTGAATTGCTCTTTAATATCTATTAGTCTACTGTAGGTGATATCTGAGGTCCCTTACAGATCCTAGGAACTGGATAAAAATCTATGAAAAGTGGATCACCAACACCTCTGCTTTTGAAGCTGAGGCAGTAACAGAACCAAGCCCAATAGAGAAGTTACTCAGAATGAATCTTCTGCCAAGCAGTGGTGGCTCACATCTTTAATCCCAGCACTCAGGAGGCAGAGGCAGGCGGATCTCTGTGAGTCTGAGGCCAACCTGGACTACAGAGTGAGTTTCAGGAAAGGCACAAAGATACACAGAGAACCCCTGTCTTGAAAAACCAAAAAAAAAAAAAAAAAAAGAATGAATCTTCCAATGGTTCTTTACACTAAGCTAGTTCTTCTCCAATGCATCATCACACCTTTCCCCAAGACTGAATGAAGATATTCCTAGTAGTAACAAACTATAGCTAAAGGGATCGATAGGGTCTATCTGGTTGTGTCTGTGTGTTGGGTTGCTTTGGTGACAAGTCATTCTATTTTGTAGGAAGCTACATATTACCACAAAACTGTCATTGGAGCTCAGGGTAGCCAGCTTCTCCTCTACAGCATTTACAAGTTAGGCTGGGTTGAATGATACAATGGAATTCCAACATCACAGACTTTCTGTTTATCAGCAGCTGTATGACAAACAGACTTAATTCACAACCAATGTGATTTGTCATTTATTTTTGTCCCTTAATATTTAAGAAGCAATCTGAATCATGTTCCGACTTTTGACTGCCTGCTGGTCTCGTCAAAAGGTCACAGAAGTAAAACAAAGGTAAGTTTCCAGCTACTTTCTCATACCTAATTTGGAATGACTTCCCAAGTATCTGCCTCGAGTTCTACAAGGGACAAATGACCACAACACATCTGGGCAGTAATCAGACAGCAAGTGCAAGATTGGGAATAGAGTTGAGAGAGGATGATCATTCTAGAAACAGAAGGTGTCAGGGGGGAATGCATCCTTGGAGGATTTGGGAAGGGTAGCCACACCACTCCTGCCACTGTGGTGGGCTTCTTATGATACATGCGTTGAGACTATTGCAGGCTAAGTTTCAAACACGGAGAAAGAACTGAATTCTTAGTCTAAGCATTAAGAGGTTAGTGGCTTTGACTAATTTTTCTTTTCCTCTCCCAGGAACGTGACTATCATCATTGTTGGCTTGGACAACTCAGGCAAAAGTCATCTTATGGAGGCCTTTCAAAGATGTGAGAACTAAGAGCATTAGTTTCTGGTGTGGGTCTCCCGGAAATAGTCATTCCACCTTAGCCTTACTTCCTGGCCCTCAGAGTCTCGCTTGTAAAGATAACTATCTCAGTCTCCTCATTAGGCACTAACAAACTGCTTATAGAGTGTCTGTCACCTGCTCTGTTCATAAGATGTCCTCATGGAAAGTCCTCACATGATGTCAATATGAATGGCCCTTAATTTATGTAAAACACTGTAGTCAATTTTGAAGCACAGTGGGTTTGAAATGCTGTCTAATTTCAGAGCTCAATTCATATGTAATATGGTCTAGATAAGAGACAAGTGTAGAGTAATAAAGAAGTGTAATAACACAAAACTCCATAACAGGTGATACTGAAATTTAGAACTTGAGAAATGTTCAGTTCAAGTATAGTGCCACATCTCCGGTCCCTTGATGTTTACAGAATTAGTCACATAGCATTGTAGGAAGCTGCTATACTTGTTGTGAAGCTCCAAATACCTATTAATCAATCAGAAGTCAACAGAGAGTCTGGCCCATCATCGTTTATTGAATCGATATAGGAGTGTCGTGACATGGTTGAGTTTTATATAACGTGACAACCCTCAGCAAAGTAGAGGAAATGGTTACCCTGACACCTGTACCCATGGTCTATTCGGAGTTTCTTCAGTTTCCTTCAACAACAGTGAACTTTGGCCGATCTGGTTATTTCTATTCATTCCTCTAATTACCAGAGAGATGCAAAAATCAAATCATGACACTCCCCTGCACAGTATGTCTCCATATAGCCCCATTGTTTTTGAAGTAAAACTTATCCATCTTAGCAGCACATAAAGTCCTGTTTGTGCCACTGACTCTTCCTCCAGCTTCATTTCAGTTCTTCACATACAGTACTCTGACACAACAAGAGCAAATGCTCTGCTATTCCTCTGTCACAGCACTGTACTTCACAATGACTGCATTTCAGCTCCTCTGCCATCTACATAACCAAGCCCCTCAGTTCATAATGTGGCCACTGGAAAGCCCTCCTTTATTCCCTGCACCACATTCCTTGCTCACACCCTCTAGCATGCACTATCCCAAGAGCCTTGCACAATTCCAAATCCACCCACTAACTCAGGAACGCCATGAGAAGAAATGGATGTTTTTCTCACTGAGTCTCTGCTGTCAATGACTTCTAGAATTACTCCTGGAATGAAAGTTCTCCACCATTCCCCGAGTCTACATGTTGCCTCTTCAGAACTTCTTCTCCCTCAGCCCCAGTAGACCCTCCAAGTGCATTTTTGCCAACACTTCAGCCTGGCATGCCCCGTTAGATGCAGCACACTTCACTCCTTGCATCTCCCAATACTGTTAGGCAGAGATGATCAAAGGTAAACAGTGACAGGAAAGTCCACAACTAGAGCTCCAGCTGCCTCAGCCTTGGATTCCCATTCAGTCTGGTGGGGCCTGGGAAGCCACATGCGAACTCCCCAGATGTTTCTGATGGCCGGTCAACTGTGGGAAGCACTCATCTGAAATTAAGCACAAGCTATTCGTCTGAGACAAGTGTCTGTTTCCCATTCTGACTCCTGGAGAGGAGTGGATGTAATTCGTTAGTACATAACTTGTCTTGTGCTCAGTGAATAACCTGGGGCTGGCTCATAAATGCATTGGTTTATGGTAGTGACTTCATTCACAGAGACATTCTAATAGGCACTGATGTCATTCTGAAGAATGTCTCAGGCCACCTCTGTTCATGCAGGTCCACTTAAAGTCAATCTAGTAGGTTTCTCTGTACTCCAAAATTGAATAGCTCATATCTCCTGTTCCTGTGTTTTTCAAAGATGAATGTCACAAACAAATAACTGTCAAGGAAATACATTCCAGTCTGCAGATAGCAACCTGTATGGACATTTAAAGACACCAGCTACAAAACAGTTTGGCATACAAACCATCATTATTGATGGACACCATTCACTACAACTGTTTTGCATGCCATGGTCACATGGGATAAGAAACTAAGTATGAGCACAGACAGGTGCCCTAAATAAGAATGTTGTTGATTTACTCTTTTCACTCTTTGGCTCTTTTGGGGGCACACCATCCAGCTCCCAAATGAATCACATGGAGGCTCATTATTACTTATAAATGCCCAGCCTTAGCTTGGCTTATTTCTAGACAGCTTTTCTTAAATTATACCAGCTACCTTTTGCCTCTCAGCCTTTTCCTTTTCTTATTTCCATATATCTTACTTTCACTCTTACTCCATGGCTGGCTGTGTGGCTGTGTGGCTGTGTGGCTGGCCCCTCACCTTCTCTTGCTCTTTGATCCTCTCCTCCCAGATTTCTCCTTCTAATTTATTTTCTCTGCCTGCCAGCCCTGCCTATCCAGCAGCTGCCTAGCAATTGGATGTTCAGCTCTTTATTAGACCATCAGGTGTTTTAGACAGGCAAAGTAACACAGCTTCACAGAGTTAAACAAATGCAACATAAAACATCTTTGCATCATTAAAACAAATGTTCCACAACATAAACAAATATAACACATTTTAAAATAATATTTCACAACATAAGAATATTGAGATCTGTGACTCTCAAATCTGACTATATATTCCAATCACCTGGATACTTTAAAAAAATTATTTATTTCATATGTATAAGTGTTTTGCCTGCATGCATGTATGTGTACCATGTACATGGCATGCAGTGCCTACAGAGGCCAGAAGTGGGGGTCAGATACCCTGGAACTGAAACTACAGACAGGTTTGAGCTACCATGAGGGTACAGGAACCCAAGTCCATCTAGAAGAGCATCGAGTGCTCTTAACCGCTGAGCCATTTCTCCAGGCTCAACCTGGATGCTTTCAAAACAACATAATGCTTGGGCAACACTCCTATGTAATCCAAGTGTCAGGGAATGAAGACTAGTACCACAGGTTTTTAAAAACCTGGAAAGGAAGTTAGAGAACAATGAGGCAGTGATCAAATCCACCTGGGAAGCCTAGCAACCTCTCAAGCCAGCATCAGGAAGCTCCCATACTTCAGTTTAGTGAGAGCCCATGCGCCTCATTCTCATCAGGTGATGCTGAGACACAACCACACCCAAGTTTCAGAGCTCTCAGGAGTAGTGAATGGCAAGCTTTAAAGTGCAGCAGAATCACATTAGGATCATGCTAGCCATAGCCACTTGGTTACAAATGGTACAGATGCTTCCATCCCAAGCTTAGAGATCCTGAGATCTTGAGTCATTTGGTCCAGGGTAGGGGTTAATAAGTACATCCATGAAACTCTGAAGTACACTACTCCCAAACCATACTTCATGAAACGCTTGGCCAGGAATATAGAGATGAATGGAGTTGGAACTTGCTCTCAGGGTATTTATAAATTAAGAGAAAAGATAAATGCAAATTTACAAGGAACTACTTCTTGTAGTATGTATGTAGCTAGCATCTAATGTCATCAGCAACAGACTGAATTATTGAAGAAATTAGTTTTAAGTAAAAAGAAGAAGAAAACAAAACAAGGGAATGGTTATGTCTGACAGGAAAGAATAACAAGGCTTTCTTAGACACAGAAAACAATATTTTAAAATTACCTTTTGGAGTTTTAATCCATTCACCTCTTCTTTTTCCTCTGTTTATTTTTTTTAGGTTGTAATATAATTACATCATTTTCCCCTCATTTTCCTCCCTCCAAACCCTTCCATATGCCCTTCCTTGCTCTCTTTCAAATTCATGGACTCTTTTTTCCTTAATTGTTATTATATACACATATATGTGTATATGTATATATCATACATATATACATATATATTCCTAAATACATAAGTACAACCTGCACAGTCTGTATAATGCTACTTGTATGTATATGTTTTCAAGTAGTGCAATTTCAATAGCAAATATCATATCAAAGTTGTGACTGAAATGTATATGCTTTCTGAAAGCTATAATTAAAAATAGTAGAAATGTTATAAAACCACATTAAGGTATAGTTGCCATATATGTGTCTGAAAGAATTAGTAATTTAGCCTAATCATTTATTTTGGCAATCCTATGGAAAATGTCATAGATACAACTACTACTACAAATAAGACATTACTGATTCTAGTCTGAGTACTCCTAATGTCAGAAAGTTATGAAGTTATTAACTAGTAACGGAAGCAGAAACTTAGACCATGACCATCAGTGCAACAAACTGTGAAGCATACAAAGGCTGTTGTAAAATGCATTTCTGTTAAGAGCTGAATTAGGCATCTAGTTCCTTACAGGATATTATGCTCTGGGCAAAGCGTTTACATGGGAAATGTGCCCACATCTGGCATAGCTTCTTGGAAGAGACACACAAGAGACACTTCATGTCCTCATTCATAATAACAGATATTGTAAGAACTTACTGAATCCCTACTGTAAGGCAATGGACAAGCACAAAAATAGGTCAATGGCTACTTCACCAATGTGCTGAAAAAGAGAACTGTGAGAGGTTGGCAGGTCAGAGGAGGCTTCCTGAATAATGTGGTGGCTGGGTCTTGAAACTGTAAAAGAGAAAGAACTAGGGCTGGAGAGATGGCTCAGTGGTTAAAAGCATTGGCTGCTCTTCCAGAGGACCCTGGTTCAATTCCTAGCACCCACATGGCAGCTCACAACTGTCTGTAATTCCAGTTCTAGGAGATCCGACACCCTCATATAGACATACATGCAAGCAAAACACCAGTGCATGTAAAATACAAAGAGAAAGAACCAGCATTCATTCATCAAACATTTATTAAGTACTTGTGAGCCACCTTCTGTGCTCAGCTTCGTGAATATAATGGATAAAATTAAGAGTTCACCTTACTATGGCAATTTATAACTTAGTTGAGTAAATAATAGAAATGATGACTCTAATATGTTTTATAATAATGATAAACATGGGGGTGGAAAGCATTTTATACAGACTAAGGATGGTGTGAGGCAAATTTCTCTACAATAAACAAGATCTAAATGGATATTTTATAAAAAAAAAAAATCCATGAACCAACCATATAGTGGTGAAGAGAATGGCAGTTTGGGAAGGCCCAGGAAAAGGGAGACATGTGGGGGGAGGTGACTTAGCTAGGAAGCAGGTCCACTGTGGCCACCACTCAATTTATTGACTGAAGTCAGAAAGCCAGGAAAAGTGGTAATTTAGAAAGATGCATTTTGCTGGGCATGGTGGCGCACGCCTTTAATTCCGACACTCAGGAGGCAGAAACATGTGGATCTCTGTGAGTTCGAGGCCAACTTGGTCTACAGAGTCAGTCCTAGGCTAATCAGGGCTCAATAGTGAGACTCTGTCTAAACCAACCAACCAACCAACCAACAAACAAACAAACAAACAAACAAACACTAGTAAGAGCAACAACAAAAAGAGAAGTAGAAGGATGCATCCCTGAATCTGAGCAGGGCAGCAGGCTACTGTAGTGGGGTTGCTGAGAGCAGGCTCCGCACAAGGATGAACAATCTCATCTAACTACATTTTGCCATACTGTGGTCGTTTCTCCCTGCCTTTTATTTGTAGTAATTCCTAGCAAGATACACAGTGCTATGAAACCAACACAGATTACACTTCTACTAGACGATTATCAAGTATCTCTTTATGACCTGAATGGAGACCTAAAAGGCCGAGAAAAATGGCCAAGCTACTATGCTGAGGCCCATGGGCTTGTTTTCGTCGTGGATTCTAGTGACATAGCACGCATTCAGGAAGTGAAGATCATCTTAACACGCCTGATGTTTGATAAAAGGGTATCCGGAAAGCCCATCTTAATGTAAGCTTCTGCCTTTGTGTCCTACTTCCCTTTACCAATTTGTGCCTTGGGAAAGGTATAAAGATTAAAGGCTCCTTTCGGCCCAGGGAGCTAGACCTTTTAGGCTCAATGAGGTAGAAAGGCCTAGTTCACTGGTCACTGGTTTCAAGAGCCACTTTCTACTACACACTGTCACGTGGGACATGATACCTAACTATACAAATGGATCCTGAACCTTCATCAAGGAGAAAAACTATCTAGATCTCCCACCCCCAACCCTGACTTTTCCTGAAGACTCTTTTCCTGAATTTGCCCTTTTCCGGTTTGAGTCTCTGATCTGGAAATTTGATGAGGGCTGAGAGCAAACCCTATTTTGTACAATGTATAGTTCCAATGCCTTCCCTCCCTCGGTTAGTTGCTCAAGACTTATGTAACTGGTACTCATTTCAGGGGATACTTCCTGTAGCCTGTCGCACCTCTCTCCTTCCAACTCTGCCTTTTGTCACTCTGATTCCTCATTAGCAACCCAACTAGAGTATGAAGAGTTTGGGAGATGTGAAACTTCACACCTGTTCATATGCCAATTAGCAACTGTAATTAAAGTTCAAGATGTGGTAGACAGGAAGTGGGAAATGGGCTCTGGGGATTATCTTGGGTTTAGACAATTTGTACTCTTTTTCTGCTCCATTGAAAGTTGGCTAGAAACAGTCTAGACTATCTTATTGGGTATGTATTTAAGCCCAATTCCTGGACATGTGGCAGTTATACTACAGTTAGTGTTCCCCTACCCACTTTTTGTTTTCTGTTGTTTTTGAGACAGGGCCTCACTGTGGTAGACCAGGCTGGCCTCGAACTCACAGAGATTCGCCTGCCCCTGCCTCCCAAGTGCTGGGAATAAAGGTGTGCACCACCATGCCCAGCTTTCCCTTCCCTTTGAGTATACCTTGGTTTCACTCTTGTCTTTTCTATCCCCTTCTCTAGCCTGGCAAACAAACAAGACAAGAAGGATGCCCTCTTGCCTTGTGATATCATTGACTATCTACTTCTGGAAAGGCTGGTTAATGAGACGAAGTCCATGTGCCGAGTGGTAAGTGTCAGCAGCCTCTTTTCTTCCTCTAGCCCTGGCTAATATAACCAGGGCCCTGTCTGTCATCAGCCCCATATGCTGGCTTGGGGGCAAAGTTCCTCTCCCTGACAGGCAACATCTGCCATGATTATTTCTAACTTGACAGTGACAAATATTATATTCTGCCTTCAAAGCCGCTCTGTGAGGCTTTAATATCTCCATTTTATAGGTGAGACAGCTAAATGGCCCGAGGGTCTCAGTGACTTGTTTGGGGTCACACAATGAAGGCACGATAGCCATTTTATTAAAGGGCCTCAGCTTTTATGCTCTTCATCTACTCTCTCCAATGTGAATGCTGAGTGTCTCCTCGGAAGTTGAGAACCTATTTAGGCACAGCACACCTACCTCTGCTATTTAGATGACAGTGATCAGGCCTTTAGATCCCAAAGGTCCAGGGCTCCAGGTCCGAGGCTTTCTTTTTTCTTTTTTACAGGAGCCATGTTCAACCATGAAAAACTTCCCAAAGAGGCATCAACAGCCAATAATTATAGGGCTGCGCTGGCTATTAGCTGCTATTGGTGATAAACACAATGAGCTGTATACTCGACAACACACACCCAGTATGAGCATCTCAACCTCCAAGAACATCAGAGGCTGTGGAGAAAGATGCTCATCGGACAGGTACTGAGCTGCTTTCGTTAGATTTACTGATAATACAAGTGGGAGTCAATCTTCAACACGACCCGTGAGTTCTGAAAGGTGCTTAAATTCTGAGCAACAAGTCCTTCAGAATCTGATGGCCCAAGTGGGGCTATGGCAGTGCCCACTGGCATTGCTAGGTATACTACCAGTTCTGGAACAGCTTCAGCAGTCACCCCTTAAAAGGATGAGTGGCATATAGATTTTTTTTAATGCAAAGCTAACCTATGGTTGGCATCCACAGAAGTTTCCTAGTGAGATCTGAACTTGCTGTACCCAGCAAGGCTGCATTAGGGAATGGCTTGACCACATACATGGTCACCAGGTGTCTGGGATGGTCTGCACTTGGCTGTGCTGGGGGAGGTCTTTTACCCCACCCCTTGGCATTCCTTTAAAAGCCCTTTGGCAGCGACAGTTAGAGACCGATGGGTAAGGATCCAGGCACTCCTGAGGCTATCGTGTGTTTCTGTCTGTCTCTCTCTAGCTATCTTTCTATCTAATATTTCCTGATGCTCCTGCTCAAGAATACCCTGGGGAAAAGTGGGGGTGGGATGCCCCCCCCCCACAACCTATCAGCATTAGGGCTTCTCCAACATAGGGCTTCTGTTCCCTTAGTTGCCTTGTGGAAGACAAAAGGGAACATGTGCCCCTTAAGGAGCCTAATGACAATATTCTAAAGATGAATATTACACAGACACTCCAAATTCTCAGCCTCTAGTCCTCTGATCTGCCTAATAATGCTGGAATGACAGGAAAGAACAGAAATGCTGAAAAGATAGAACAGGGTGAGATCAGGGTGTTGAGGAATGTAAGGCCTACATGTCCTCTTGCTCTCATACCACTTTCACTGACCAAAGGCAAATGGAAAGGATAGGATAGTGGCTGCACTGGATCAAGAAGCTGGGAGGCTGGGCCAGCTCGGGAGCAGTGCATTTGCCTCACTCATGGAACGCCCTGAATTCAGTCCCCAGTACTGAAATGAGGAGAAAACTCTTGAAACATGTCTGTTTCTACTCCCGATTTGTTCTTTCAAACTTAGCTTAGCTAACAGAGTGGGCATGCTCAGAGACAACAGACAGCATTTTGAGAAAAGACAACACCTGGAGCATAGACAGCATGTGGAGCAAAGACACTTTGAGAAAAGACAGCATTTTGAATCAAGACAGCATTTAATACAGCGCTCACTGGACGCTAGGCCCCTAAAGCCAATCCTACAGGTAAGTGGCTTTTTAAATGCTATTGCCCATAGTCAGTAATTGAACTCTTGAGAACTAATTGACAATTTCCCTCTTCTTCTTGGCACACAGAAAGATGGTCTACGAATAAGGCCCAAAAAGAATATGTCGGTAACATTTGCTCTGGACATCATCATGGAGGAAGGGGAATGTTCTCGGAAGACTGGAGCTCAGAGTATCACTAAGCCTTGCAACAGTAAATGTTACGATATGCAAACTCCAACTCCATCTATCGAGGGCAATCTTTCCAAAGGTAATGTCGAATCATTGGCTATGAAAGAAAAGTTATATAGGCCTTCCTTTCATTTTCTACAATAGCATTCCTACTTTGAGAATGAAACTCACTTTTCACACTATGGTTTGTTGTTGAGATATGTATGGGACAATGCTTAGAGACCACCTTATGATAGGCCAGCATGGTACCCCAGCAATAGTTGACACAATATCTTTAGTTGGCTATAGCAGTAACTTAAAGGTTATGCTTGCCAATGGTGGAAGCGCAAAATGGCATAACCTTTATGTAGGGTACATTGCCTGTCTCTCTCTTCCCCTCCTTTTCTCCTTATTATGAACAGCTTTTAAAATGGGGCTAGAGAGATGGCCCAGTGGTTAAGATCACTTGTTCCTCTTGCAGAGGAGCCACATCTGGCTCCTGGCAACCACATGGTGGCTTACAATCATCTGTAACTCCACTCTCAGGAGATCCCATGCCCTCTTCTGGCCTTTGCAGGCATACATGTGGTTCACAGATATACATGCAAGCAAAAGACTCATACACATTAAAATAAAATAATCTTAAAAAAGAACTTAAAAATATGGTAGCCCTTTAAACTACTAGTCTCTTTCTTAGCTGTCTACAAAGACAATTACAGAAGTACACAAAGAGTATACTAAAGAATATTCCAATTATAACATCCAGTACAAGAGCTAAATGTTGGAAACAATGTAAATGCCCAATGAGAGGGATGGCTAAATGACCTAGGATGCATCCACACTATGGAGACATTAACACTGCTAAGGATGGGGCCTGGGGATGACTCAGTGCTTCGTGTGCCTTCCGTGCCAGCATGAAGGCCTGAGTTTGGATCTCTTGCACCTATTGGTCTACACCTGTAACCATAGTCCCGGGGCAGCGGGTAGAGAAAGGAGCACCTGGAGTTCATTGGCTACTCAGCCTAGTCAGTGAGATCTACGTTCAGTGAGAGACCCCGTCTCCCAAAAAAACCAAAAACCAAACCAAACCAAAACAAAACAAAAAACCAACCATGAAGCATTGAGCCTGACTTCCTCATACACGTGTACACAAACATACACACACATACACTATACACAAGAAATAATTAAGTGCCGAGGATGACTTCCATTTACTAACATGGAAAGTCTTTCATCACTTGACATATATTGACTGTCCACTGACAATCATGTCACCTCAGGCTGAGTTAGGCATACACATCAAGGGACAAGCACTTGGCCAAAGCCACTAAGGAGAAAATGGGCACAGATAAGGAGTAAGGATGAAAGCCGAGGAGAAGGAATCTAGTAGAAAATAGAGTATGTCTTCCTAGATGTCAGCAACGACCCCTAAATCTTTATCCAAAACCCAAACTCATTTTCATTTCTATTACCTCAGCTCGCAGGCCAAAAAAGAGAGTAGATAACTGGAACACTGAAGAAATGTTATTGGAAGATCCGTTTAGCAAAGCCTTCCGTTCCTGCGGTTAGTACTCCTTAAACAGTCAAAGAATGTTTGAGGCTGGGACAGAGGGTGGGTGTCCCATAGGGTGCCTTGGAAACTGGCCGGCACCCTCCTACCCCAAGTTGTAGAACAGAAACCTTGTACTTGGCTTCTCTTGCAAAACTGGCTGTTTTCTTTCCCCGATTCAACCTAACAGACTACTAAAGAGAAAATGGAGGGCAGCAGAAGAATCATTCCCTCTACCACCCTTCAGTAAATGGGCACATCTTCAGGACCAGCAGGAACGCTGTCTTTGACTTTTATTGGATAATGTCTCTACAGCCCACGTACAAGTTCACCTATTCTAACATCACATCCTTGAGAACCATTGTTTCTCCATACCAGTGTGCTAGCCAGCAAATTCATCCTATACTCACCGGGAGGCTCAGGAAGTTAGGTGTCGTCCACCTCACCAAAGAAGAGCAGCAACTTCTCACATGTACTGAGATGCTCCTGACAAAGCTTACAGATAAGATGTTGTGAACAACTGAAATTGAGCCTTAGAAGAACAGGGTTACATTAGAATCACACATTCCTCTTTAAGGTTCTCAGGTAAAAAGGGACTGGCAAAATAAATAAGAATGATGTTCTACTCAATTGTTCTGTGTTTTTTTTTTTTTTTCCCCACACCTCCAGAAACAGGTCTGCTTTAAATACCTAGTTACTGTCTGGGAAACCACGTTGCTTTGCTAGCCTTTCGGGAACAGTAACTGCTCCCTCTTAACACATGCATGCATTCCCCTGACTCCACTCCCAGCAGGGTGTGGTTGGGATGGTAGTGGTCCCTTCCTGTTATTGTTATTATCACCTTCATCATGGGCCCCATTTATCAGGTGCTTTCTGGATACCTGGCACAGTGCTAAGTTGTTCCAATCTATTGTCCTATCGGCAACCTTCCTGGGTAGGTATTATACCTGGTATCATTTCCCAAAAGAGGATCCTGTAAAAAGCAGAGCAAGGAATGGAATCCAAACTTGCCTAGCTAAAGCTACCTTGGGCCAGAAAGATCCACACATGACTTTCTCTAACTCCCCTAGAAAGAGAAAGCTATAGCCAAGAAATAATGCTGAAGAGTATCCATGCTTATATGAGGAGAATTCCGTTACCAGCCCTAAGAGCACCTACAGCGCTAGCAGGCATAGTTGACTAAGCACTTCCACTTTGTCAGATGTTGGGCTGCTGTACATAGATTACTGCCTTCATCTTCATCTCCCAGGGGCAGAAACAGATGTTCAGAGAGGTTACATAATCGGCCCCTGGACACCTGCTAGGAGGTAGCAGAACCAGTTTGGATTTTTGTTTGTTTTTTTGTTGTTTGTTTTTCAAGACAGGGTTTTTCTCTGTGTAGACCAGGCTGGCCTTGAACTTGAGATTCGCCTGCCTCTGCCTCCCAAGTGCTGGAATTAAAGGTGTGTGCCGCCACCACCTGGCTAGCAGAACTGATTTTTAAACTAAAGTCCAAGTCCACAGGGGCTATAAAGATGACTCAGCAGCTAAAAGTACTAGATGAGCAAGCATGGGGACCTGAGTTTGGGTCCCAGCACCTGTGTAAAAAAGCAGACAGTGAATGCATTTGCATACACCTGTAGTCCCTGAATTTTAAGGGGCAGACAGGAGGACCACTGAGGCTTGTTGGCCGCTTGCATAGCTCCAGGTTCAGTGAGAGACAATCTAAAGGGTAATACAGAGCAAGTCTCCAGGCATCTTCTTCTGGCATCTGTATGTATGAACTGCGCCCCTCCACATACATGCATGTGCACCACAGATAAATATACCACACTCACACATGTACATACATAATCATACACATAAATAAAAATAAATCCAACTCCATAATCCATGCTCTTAACTCTACCCTAGACTGCTTGGCAAAGCAGTCTAAGCCAGTCAACCCATTGTTTGACAGATACAAACCTTTCAACTAAAAACTTGTCTTAAAACCCTGCATGAAAGAGGTTCCCCCCCCCCTTTTTCCTCCTCCTTCCTCCTCCATCTCTCTGTGTAGTTCTGGCTGTCCTGGAACTCTCTATGTAGACTATGCTGGCCTCAAATCACAGAAATCCACCTGTCTCTGACTTCTAGAGTGCTGGGATTAAAGGTGCATGCCTCTCTGAGCAGCACCAAGCCTACTTTATTATATCCAAAGGAACCACTTTAAATGCTCTATGGGTCTTTGCTATGCTTGTAAGCTCAGCTTATTAGTTGAGGCACCGGAAAGAACCTCACAGAACCTCTGGTCAAACCCATGTTATACAGATGCCCAAGATAGTATGACTAGATACCGGCAGAAATGTTCCCTAAATCTGCATCGCCTGGGTTTCCAAGGCTGCATCCTCCCCAGACCATTTTAATCTCATTCTATCTTCTTTACTTTACCTGTTAGAGAATTCTGCAGTCCAACAATCTCAGGCTGGGAAGCAGCAAATGTGTCTACTAAACAAGTTCTAGGGCTGGGGCTGCACAGTGGGAGAGCACTAGCCTGGCATGCACAAGGTCACAGGCTTGATCCTCAGCACAAAGGACAGGAGACTGCGATTCAATAAACTATGTTTTGTTGGTTTTCTATAGTTTTTTGAGACGGTTTCTCTGTGGAGCTAAGGTCCTCCTGGAACTAGCTCTATAGACCAGGGTGGCCTTGAACCAGCCTCCTGAGTGCTGGGATTAAAGGTGTGTGCCACCACCGCCCAGCCAATAAAACCACATTTTTTTATAAAGAGAACTGATCATCCACACACATTCTTCTTCATGGCATGTGTCTATTGGACAGGATTGTTTTCTTAGCCATCAGAGAAAGGTATTGTAAGTAGGCCTGTGAATACGAGCAAGGTAGGGAATTTAGGTTGAACACCTGCTAACAACTGAGTTTCAACTGGGGAATGAAGCATAGTGGGGAGAGTGCTTGCCCAGCACATGGAAGCCTGGGTTCTAGCCCCAATGCCGTACAAATGGGACATGGTAGTGTACACCTACACTGCCAGAATCAGGAGGTAGAGGCAGGTGGATCCACCATAAAGCAAGTCCAAGGTTATCCTGGGATACAGGAGACCTTTTTCCGAAGAAGAAAAAAAAAAAAACCCTGAATTATAGTACACCGTCACACTTCCCTTTGTGCAGTGGATGTGTTTCTGAGTGACAACAATTTTTTTTCCTAAGAAGAAGCTAAAGTTGGGTGGGGTTTTTTCTACATTTATTTGTGTGCATATGTGTGTGTGTGTGTGTGTGTGTGTGTGTGTGTGTGTTGGTCTTGAATTCATGACTCTCTTTCATACTGGGGTTACAGACACATACCAATTCATGCAGGTTTTGTTCAGGCAGTTTTCTTTCTTTCTTTTTTTTAAATAAACCTTTCCTTTATTTACTTATTTTTTTGTTGGTTTTTACATTTCTTTCCTTATTTAGAGAACATTGCTACCAATGCATGCGGAAGCCATAGGACAACGTGCAGAAGTCAGTTGTAGAGATTAAATTCCAGTTAATGAGCTTAGCAGCAAATGCCTTGACCTGTCCAGCTGTCTCACTGTGAAGGACTCTAGTAGGCCCGGGCCTGGCAAACATGGCTCTGGAAGACCTTGCCTTTCCCAGATCCCTCCTCCTTGCTAAACCATAGAGAACATTCCTGAAGCTAGCCACCAAGGTCCCTTATTTGGCCACTTCCTCCTCCTGAGGCTGACCATCAAGGTCCAGCTATCAAAGTACTGAAGTCCAGCAATCAAAAGCCCCCTTTGGCTCACCTAAATTAACATGCCCAATTAAAACCAACTCATCCTAACACGGGGTGGGGGGTGAGGTTCTCCCTTTTTCCCTTTCTAAACTGTCATTTACCTGTGGGCGGGCCATGTCTGTCTCCTCCCTATCTGGAGGCAGCCCTTTGTCCCTCTGGGCAGATCTCCCTCCCCCACCTGCCTTGTTCTCTTTCTCTTCTCCTGGTTCTGTCTTTCTCTCTTATTCCCTGTTCTTTGTCCCTCTGTGGCAAATACATTCCCTTTGTGCTGAGAACTTGGTCTTGGGGTGTCCTGTGCTGATATTCTGGTCCTTTCATGCCGGCCTTCTAAAAACAATCAGTCACAGAAATTTTAAAGCGTAGCATTATATATATATGTATTGGAGTGGAGTTTGATTTTGTTTCCACAGGCTGTTAATACATTTCCCAACCCCCCATCAAGCTAGATGAGCTGGTAACTTCAAGTGAAGTCAGAAATAACAGTCACTGGCCTCCCAAAGAGACATAACAATAACCCTTCTCCCAAGCAAGTTTGGAAGTTTAAAGCGGCTAATCCATGCAAAATGATTAGCATAGTATAAAGGCTGGCTAATACTAGTTAAGGGACAGTTTGGTTAGATCATTAGCTGACACTTTTAAGAAGAAATTAAAGGCTTTACTTTAGAATGTGTCTCCTTTCTCCCAGTGAACAACCTAAAGGCAGGTATCTTAGGTCTGGAAGATCAAGAGCTAGCTTAGAGAAGCCATGCTAACCACCATCTCTGCCTCCCACATTCTCTGAGAATCTTAACTCAGCAAAGGAGTGTACCAGTGTGGCAGCCCAAGGACAAAGCCAAGGATACTGTTTTGAATCAAGCGTGCAAATTTTATTCAAGGCAAATGGTTGCCTTGGAGTTTCTCTTTATTTATCAACATCTTGGCCTTCCTCCAGGACTTTTAGAGCTGAGACTCGGTGTGTTTGTTACTTTTCCGGTTGCTGGGACAAAATAACAGAAAAAAAAGCAACTTGAGGAAATGTTTATTTTACTTCACAGTTTGAGGGTAAATAAAGTCCAGTATGAAGGGAGAGAGAGGCACAGTATCAAGTGGCTGTAGCTGTGCCAACAGAGCACGTGGCAACTGGTGACACCGCATGCCGAGTCAGGAAACAGAAAGAAAGGCTGCTGCTCAGCTCACTTTCACACACACACCCTTTTCAGTCCAGGACCACCCCATGCCACTGTGGTGTTGCTGCACACATTCAGGGTGTCATCCTTCTATGGAAACATCCTCACAGATGTAACGGGAGGCGTTTCCATGGAGATTCTAAAGCTGTCAAGTTGGCAATAATGATTAACTGGCACATCTTGTCAGAGATACTGAAGCACATACATTGGCCCCCAATTCGAACTCCACATAGCTCTGGTTCTTATCTAATTAGTTTTTTGAAGGCAGATCTTGGCTTTGAGACTACAGGATTTACTGTGGCTAGGTAGGGGCAGCCCTTTGCTCTAAATGGTTTTCGACTCCTGCACTCTAGTCCCCACGAACTATGCATGCATGTGCTCCTTGATCCCAGCACCGCACAAAACTGGGCATGATGGTGTCTAGCTTAGCACTCTGGAGGTAAGGACAGGAGGATCAGAAGTTCAAGGTCATTCATGGCTGCGGAGCAAATTTGATACCAGCCGGGGCTAGGTGAGCCCCTCTGAAAAAAATAAAAAGAACAAGGAAAGAGCAGAGATAATTTAGGGTGAAATGACAAACCACGCCTTTTCAAGGCGGTTGCTGCTGGAATGACATATAATAATGAGATGAAACAAACACCACTCTCTCTCAGGAGAATCCCGCATGCCAACTATTGTTCTTGTCCAGAAGACAGCAGTGGCCACAGCTAGGATAAGAGTCAAACCCGGGTTCACTGTTTTATTACCCAACCCCACAAGCCCTTTATTTTTATCAGGAGACGAAATATTGGGATTTCTGCCAGGAAGAGGTATGAAGAAAAAAAGCTTTCATTCAACCTTTTTGGACTTGGAATCCTCCATTGAGCCACCAAGAGTTATGGTCATGGCATCCCTGTCCTCTATCTTACTCCTTCAGCTGGAATAATCCTCACACCTCTTGACACTTCTCTCCCTTCAGACTCTGTGGGGTACACCAGTGGCACTGTGTGATCCCAGGCAAGGGAGGAAGCAGCAGATAGTTCCTGCTGCTGTTATGTTAATAGCAGATCTGGGTCAGGGTTTGTAGACGTTGGGGGCTTATACTACTGCCTCTGCACCCAGGAGGAATCCAGCTCAGGTCCAGGCAGCCTGGGGAGGCTCTGCTGTGGAGTGATAGGCAGAGCAATGTTAACAAAGCAGACAGTGCTGTGTGCTGGTGACTCAAGAATCCCATGGGATCCCACGCGCATGCTAGTTGCCACTTCCAGGGACTAAAATAAACCTCTAGCGCTAAGAGACAGCAGGCCTTTGGGTCTGCACATGAAAGTAAGTCCAGCCCTAAGAACTGGCATGCTATTTTACACAATGGAATGTTACACAGCCATTAAACACACAATTATGTGCCCTGCTGTGGGGACAGAAATCAGAATGTGAAATGATGTTAAGTGAAAACATCAGATGACAGAGAAAGCATGCTGACTGCAACTACGGAAAGTATACATGTAAGAGTATATCTCCAAGGAGCTTCAGAAAGGAACATGCACTATAATTCTATTAAGAGTCCATAGCAGTTTCCACGATACTTTTTTCTTACTGTTTTTTTGGGAGACTAAGTCTCACTATTCAGCCTAGACTGGCCTAGAACTTAATCCTTCTGTCTCTAGCTGGGATAAAGACATGCTAGGCATCCACACATTTGTGGGAGGGAGGGGGTATCCTGGCTAGTTTTATATCAACTTGATACAAGCTAAAGTCATTTGAAAGGTGGGAACCTCAATTAAAGTGTCTCTACAAGATTGAGTTGTAAGGATCTTGTAGAGCTTTTTCTAATTAGTGATTGATGTGGGAGGACCAGCACATTGTGGGTGGGGTAACCCTGGGATTATGGTCCTGAGTTATATAAGAAAGCAGACTGTGCAAACAACAAGGAGCAAGTGAGTAAGTAGCACCCCTCTATGGCCTCTGCATCAGTTCTTGCCTCCAGGTTCCTGCCTTGTTTGACTTCCTGTCCTGACTTCCATCAATATGAACAGTAATATGGAAGTGTAAGCCAAATAAATCCTTTCTGCTCCAACTTGCTTTATGTCATGGTGTTTTAGCATAGCAATAGAAACCCTAACTAAGTTATGGGGCCCATTACAGGCCAGGCTTGCCTCAGACTCACTATGTTGACAAGGATAACCTTGAATTTTTAACTCTTCTACCTCTACTTCCCAAATACTGGGATTAATGGCATGTACCACCATGTCTGGTTTATGCAGATGGAATGAAAGGCTTCCTGTATGCTAGACAGAAACTCTACTAACAGAGCTATAGCCTTAGCCTAATTTTTTTTCCAAGAAAATTTTCATTCTCATTATATGAGGTTCAGATATACCTGCTCTCTAGCTTGCATAGTAGTAAACTCCAAATATAATTTAATTGAGGGTTTAGAGAACTGAATGCCACAGTGAGAAATTCGTTCTGAACCCCAAGCCAACCAAACAATTCCAAGACAAGAATTTACACACACTTGGGTCTCTGTTAAGTCAAGCTACCATGTTTTGAAATGCACTCACTTATTCCCCCTTTCTTGGTAAACTGCCGGCCAGTCCATATTTGTAAGCCACTGCTAGCTAAAAGCTACCTTGTTACCTGTCATAGGCAGCACTCAGAATTAATTAGTCCTCTTTATCCATCACACATCTAGGTATCAACTTAAGTAAATTTCTCTCTCTGGAGACTCTGCTTCAATACCTACATAGACCTTGTTTTCCTAGGACTGGCTTTCAGTCAATGCTTAGTTTGGCTGTTTTATTAAACTGGAGTGGTTTTTTTTTGGGGGGGGGTGTAGATCAAGATGGAATTTTGCTATGTAGCCCAGGTTGGCCTTGAACTTATGATTCTTCTCTTTTGTTTTGACAGTGCTGGGATAACATGTGTATGCCAGCACACCCAGCTGCTTAGTTCTGGTTGGTTTTTTTAACTTTGTACCCTGAACTAGGCTTTAGATTTAGATAAATATATCTATAGAATTTATATAGGCCTTTCAACCTAGATTACCCTAATGGCAACATCTTATCTCCCTCCAGCACACTAATCAAAACTACCAACTGTTCGGATTTCACCAGTCCTTTCCACTAATGCCTGTTTTCTACTCAGTATCGAATCCAGGATCGCACACAGTACAGTGTCCCCATCTCAGAAACAAGTTTTCTCAGGCGGTGGTGGCGCACGCCTTGAATCCCAGCACTCGGGAGGCAGAGGCAGGCGGATCTCTGTGAGTTCAAGGCCAGCCTGGGCTACAGAGGGAGATCCAGGAAAGGCGCAAAGCTACACAGACAAACCTTGTCTCGAGAAGGAAAAAAAAAAAACAAACCCAAAACAAAAAACAAAAAGAAACAAGTTTTCTCTTTGGGGGTTAATAAAGGACAAACAAGTAGGTACTGGGAGCAATTTATAGTGCTGAGCTCCTAAACCCAAAAGGGAATGAAATCGTATCTGTACCTAAGTCCTGAACCCAAGACACTTCATCAGGGTTAGTGTCAAAAACACATGTCTTACATTAGCACTGCTTACAATCATACAAAGGGATTTGACAAGTGGGTTATTTTTAGCAAGTAATACTGTGAAGGTGACAAAATGAGAGGGATGGCCTTCCCTGTCTCTTTTCTCTGTTTCATTTCTCTTCAAACTGCATTTTAAATTTTCACTAGAGACTATAATATTTAAGTATAACATAAACGCTGAGAAACAAACACCCACACCAGCGGGGAAGGGACTCTGCACCGTGTGGTTTTGTTTGCCTGAAATTAAGTAGCAGCTTTCAATGGTTCAAGTTAACGATTCCTCAGCTTTACCGTGCTGCAAATGATACACATTTGGCAGAAAATATATTTTGGAATTTGAGTTCAGGTCTTTTCCTAGGCTAGAGATGTGTAGTCCCATGCACTCTAATGATGCTGGGCACCTTCCAGTCATCCACGCCATCACAAACGTGAACAGCGGCCACTCTGCTGCGGACTATGGCTGCTGAGCTAGTGTTAGTAGGTCAGGTAGATTAAATGTATTTTCAGCTCATGGTGGGTGAAAGAGACACAACATCTGTGTACCCCACCACTATCCTTATTCTACAGGAAGAGGGATAGGAAACAGTTGAAGAGGTCAAGTAAGTTGTCCAAAGTCACAGAGCATGTAAATGGTAGACAAGATCCAGGCCAGCCTGAAAAAAAGCTGCTCCTTTTAGCTGGCACATCAAGCTGCCTCTCTAGGCTCCTGCCACAGTTCAGACCCTGCTGGATGTCAGCGGTACAGCCCAGTGGGGAGTGACTGCTAAGCAGCTGAGCATACATAATACAGTCCCCTCTTGCTCTCAAACATTCCTTGGCTTGGTTACAACTAAAGATAATTAGTAAATACATATGGTGACCAGAGTCAGTGGTGTTCACCTGAATTCCGGCACTTAAAAGCTAGAAGCAGGAGCATCACTAAAAGTTCAAGGCCAGGCTGTTCTCCACAACAGTTCCAGGCCAGCCAGGGTTATATCGCCGCAAAACCTTATCTCAAAAATCCCAAAACACATGGTTTAAAGTAACACCTTGAAATGTTGCATTTTTTTTTTTTTTTAGGTCTTCAGACTAAGGACCTCTGCCCTCTAAATATCTTGAAACTAATAGTTATGAATGGGCTTTAAAAAAATCTGTGTATGAATGTTTTGTCTCCATGTATGTATGTGTATCATTTGCATACCTGGTGCCCACAGAGATCAAAAGAGGGTGCCAGATACTCTGGAACTAGAGTTACAGATGTTTGTGACCCATCATGTGAGTACTCGGAGCTGAACCCAGGTCCTTTGCAAAAGTAACAGGTGCTCTTAACCAGTGAGCCATCTCTCCAACCCCACAAATGGGCTTGGAGCTATTTACAATAGATGTCTCTCCACTGTGTGGCTTGTGGCCATGTATAGATAATGACATCCAGCTGGGTTGCTCTGAGGAAAATTAATGAAAAATACAATGTGGAAATATATATGTTAGCAGAAGAGAATCTGCTGAGGGGAAATGTGTTATGTCTCAGAAATAATAGCTATATTCCATTTCAAGTGTCCTCTTGAATTTGGACTAATTGGCAAATTCTAAGAGAGCTGCCAACAGTTCACGACTGCACTTTGTGGGCAAGCCATTCTGAATTATATTCCTAGGAAAAATGACTAATGATCCTAGGAGTTATAAATTGTAATTTGATCTTAAGGGTGCAGGGTTAGAAGACTTAAATCTCAGCAAATGACAGTCATTCTCTTCTCCTGCCTGAAGACAACCAACCACATAAAATACTAACTTTGTGGTTCCTCCCAGTGCTGTGCACACACTGTAACCTTCAATGTCTGTGTGGTAGGTAGTTCCAGAGACTATGACAATTTAATTAGTCAGGGTGGAGTCTAAGCCTTTGAAGTTTGAAAAAACAAAACAAAATAAAACAAAAACGCCTGGAGGAGTTTAAGGCTAGGAGGAGTTTAAGGCTAGACAAACTTGGGAACTGTCACCTTAACCAGAGGATCATAATAGTGGCTGCCCATTCAGAATAACTTCAGGGAGCTTTAAAAAATTCAGATACTGGGTTGGCGAGAAGGCTCAGCTGTTAAGGGTTAGGCTCACAACCAAAACATCAAAAATTCAGACATTTGGACCATACCCTACACCAATTAAGTCAGAATATTCTATGAACTATGTCGAGATCTGGCCATTATGCCTTACTCTAAGTGACCCCTTCTTGTATTGAACAGTGGCTTTTCAAACTGTGCACTCCTCTAGGAGACTCCATATATATATTTTGAAATATATATATTTTCAAGACAGGGTTTCTCTGTGTGTAGCTTTTGCTGTCTTGGAACTTGATCTGTAGACCAGTATGCCCTTGAACTCAAAAAGAGGTCCACCTGTCTCTGCCTCTTGAATGCTGAGAATAAAGGCATGCTCCACCACTGTGAGTTTTCTGAGTTTGAGGCCAGTCTGGTCTACAGAACAAGTTCCAGGACAGCCAGGGCTATAAAGAGAAACAACAACAACAACAACAAAATTACAAATTTGGATACCTAACATGTGATGGCAGGGCCCCATAGCAACCTATCATTTGATGGTATGTGCATGTCAAAGGCTAATGACTCCCTGACTTAGCTTGGTTCCTTACTGTTGAGGAAGCCTGCCCATCCACCTGTTTGCCCATCTGGGCCTAAACCTAACCCACCATTTCCTGCTGCCCACCCAGTTCTGTCTTTTAACTTCATAGGTTAACACTGTAGTTTTGCTCTAAAACATGGCTTGAGCAGCACCCTCCCAACACTCGTTGGTTCGTTGTCTTGTCGAGACAGACTTTTTCTGAGCCAACTTCTGAAACCTAGTGAACTCTGCGGCAGCCTCTTTAACTTGAATTCATTCTGTAACCCATACACATACACAGATATGTTTGCTGTATGTTGTATAATATGAGACTTAGTGAATATGAATATGGTGGAATAAAAGAACTTGCATTCACCTCACCCAGGCTTCCAAGGTAGGTAGGTTTTGTGACAATGTGTCATTGAAACTGCTAAACCTCATGAATGTAGTCAATAAATTGTGACATTGTGGAATGGTACAAACATGTCCCTCTACATTTCTAGTGACAGCAAACTAGAAGGATTTTAAAAGCATCACAGGAGGTCCATCAAAATGGCTCAGAGGGGTAAGATGATTGCTGCCAAACCTGACTACCTGAGTTCAACCCCAGGACCCACAGGGTTGAAGGAGAGAACTGACTTCTACAAATTGTCCTCTGACCTCCACATGCAAGGTGAGGCATGAGCACACACATATGCTTAATGCAATTAAAGTGGCTAGAACGTACAGATAAGCCTGGGAACCCTGTGGCAGCTCACACTCCAAAACTGACCCAAGAGCAATGGCAGAAGCAGACAGTGGTGCCCCACATCTGCAGTTCCAACACTAGAGAAGCTGAAGCAGGGGGACACTAACCAGGGTTACACAGCAAGACCCTGTCTCAAACCAACCACAAACAGAAAAAGGAGCCATGGCACAATGGGCACTTGACCGTTCGGCAAAACTTTCTTTACATTCATTTAGGTACTCAGGAGGCATGCATGCAGAGCTCAGACAATAACCTGCTGGGGTTGGTTCTCTCCTTCCACCATGTGGGTCCTGGGAATTGAACTCACTGATCATCTGCCTTGGCAGTAAGTGCCTTATCTGCTGAGTTATCTTGCCTGCCCTCAGCAACTTAAAAATGAGATTAATGAGAAGCAGCCAGTTCTAAAAGACAGGAAGTAACTGAGGATAAATCCTTAACACAACTGTCCTACTTTAAGATGAACGTGATCTCACTTTTCCCACGAGTGGATGAGGGTTAATTTTATGGCTCGTCTAGAATTACTAGCAACTGATGGTATGAAACCCCATTTCTCCCATGCCCACTGTCCTCATTTGTTTTTTACTGCTGAGATAAAGGCCATCACCAGAAGTAACTTGGGGAGGAGAGAGTTAATTTTAGCTTACAGATGGAGGAAGTCAAGGGAGGACCTGAAGCAGAGGCCACAAAGGAGTGCTGCTTACTAGCTTGCTCTCCTGGCTTGCACACTTTGCTTTCTCTACAACCTAGGGGACCACCTGCAGGGATGAGACCACCTGCAGTGGGCTGAGCTGCCCGCAGTAATCCTCAATCAAGAAAATGCCCCACAGACATGCTCACAGGTCAGCCTGAAGAGTGCAATTCTTCAGTAGCGGTTCCCTCTTCCAACATTCACTCTATTTTGTGTCAAGCTGACAAACAGAATGAAAACTGACCAGCACAGCCACCAAAACAATTATGAAAGACATGCCAAAAGAAATGCTTTCCAGGGACACAAAGCACTATAAGAAGTCCTGGCTGGGTCTAGTGAGAAAGAATATCTGCAACCTGATGTGCACTTTTTTTCAGAGCTGAGGATCGAACCCAGGGCCTTGCGCTTGCTCGGCAAGCACTCTGCCACTGAGCTAAATCCCCAACCCATGATATGCACTTTTACTTATGCAACACCATCTTGGAGAAAAAAACCCGAGACAAGGATTCCCACCCCACACATACACACGTGAGAGTTGTCTGGGAAACCTTGAACCCAATGGTGCTGAGGCCACACTCAGAATGAATGACACAGAAATAGCTGAAGATGTTATGGTCAAGAACCTGTTTGAAGAGGTCTTTTAGGGTCTATCGAGATGTCTCAGAGGATAATGGTGTTTGCCACCAACATCGATGATCTGAGTTCCATCCCTAGTATCTACATAAACTCCCACAAGTGGTCCTCTGACCCCTGCACACATGCACACACATATAAACAAACATACAAATGAATGTAATATTTGTGTGCAACCAAGGCTGAGAGTTAGTGGTTCTGTTAGTGGTGTGTATCAGCATCACCAGCAAGTGATGGTAAAACACAGATCTCTGGATGCCAGCCCCAGAGGATCTAATTCAGCTGAATGACGTCTAAAACGCTGTGCCTCTAACTGGCTCAAGTCATGCCAAAGCTGCTGGTCCAAAGAACACATTGGAAAAGTGAAGGCCCACCTCTGGAGTACTGGTTCTCAGCTTTGACTGCACATTAGATATATGGAGGGTACATGTTAAGAATCTTAATACCTCATGTCCAAAAGCAGAGAAATTGATAAAGGCCATACAACTGAATGTTTTCAACCATAAATAAGAATACTTTATCATTTGTAGGCAGATGAATGTTAGGCAGATTAAGCCAGTCTCAGAAAGACAAATACCACATTTTCCCTCATCTATGGTTCATAGATTTGAAATATACATCTGTGACCTAAAAGTAGAATTGAAAGCTGTCTAGGTGATCAAAGGGGACTAACATGAATGGAGTAAGGAGGTTTTGCAGGGGAGGAGATGGCCAGCATACAAATATAGTTTTGAATGAAGATGTCCTTATGTAATGGTACCATGTGCACTGCCTAAAGACAAACCGTTGTTAAAGAAATCTCCAAGAGCAACAGCCCAAAGAGAAAAAAAAAGAACTAGAACATTAAAACAAAACAAAAAGAAAACACCCTTAAGAAATATGACATGGTGTATAATAAATATGTGCTATGAAAAAGAATTTAAAGGAAGAAAAGAATACTGATCCCTGAGCTTTTCCCCAAAACAATGACTCTATGTAGTCCAGACTGGCCTTGAACTCACAGCTAGTCTGTTGCATCAGCCTTTCAAGCACTGGGATTACAAGCATGAGCCTCCAAGCCCAGCTCCCTTCTAATGTTTTAAAATGAGTACATACTGTCCTGTGTAGTGTGTGCATTTCTGTATACAATGTTGTTTTGACCTCTTGATTAACCTTCTGGATAAAGAATCTGCCCCTTCCCCCAGGGCTAGTCAATTCTTAGGATAGCAAGGACTGAGGCCAAAGCTATATGTTATCCATCTTCCATCACTGAACCATGATAAACATGATAAACTCAGATAAGCAACTTGGAAGTTTGTTTTGGCTCATATTTCTGGACCACAATCATTTAGCCCATTGCTTTAGGGCTGGTAGCAAGTTAAATCATCAGGACAAGGGAACAGAGGGTGGAGAAAAAGCTTATCACCTCATGATAAACAGGAAGTAAAGAGAGGCAAAGGAAAAGGGCAGGATCCCAATATCCCTTTCAGTAAACTAACTTCCTTCCACTAGATAGCAGTCTCAAACCGGGTCTCAATCCCTTTCACAAGGGTTGCATATCAGATTCGTAACAGTAGCAAAATCACAGTTATGAAGTAGCAACGGAAATAATTTTTATGCCTGGGGGTCACCACAACATGAGGAACTATACTCAAGGGTTGAAGCATTAGGAAGGCTGAGAACCATTGCACTAGACCCTACTACTACCTAAGAGCTCCATTACCTCCTAATGGTGCCACAGGCTAAGAACAAGCTTTTGACACCTGGGCCTTCAGGAACCTTTCCAGATCTAAACAACAACATCTCTGGAGTATAAAACAACCATTTTAGATCATACTTCCTGTAACTGCCATGAATACCCAGAAAGGCAATACTCTTCTACCTTTAGCATCCCAGGGCCAGGTAGCAGCCAACTAGAGATGACCCCTATAGCTCAAAGCCTGCCAAAACTGCTCAAAGGAGTCAATCATAAACCACTGTCCCTTCCCTGCCTTTCTTGAGGAAAACCAATAAAGAACTCTGCCCAAACCTTTCCCTTACATCTGCCTTCTGCCTCCCGATTATTCTGGTGTCTTCCCTATATAGACTGTGGCATATCTCCTACTCTAGCACTGTGAATGTATAATATGCTGTGCTCTTGAACTTCCATGTCTCTTCTTGTTGCTGCAAGTGCGCATCTCCAAAAACAACGCACAACATTCGCTAGGAGTAGTGGCACATATCCATAATATAATTTAATATAATTTGAGGGGTAAAAATCAGCCTTAGCTACATAAGGAGTTTGAGGCCAGCCTGGGCTAAGTGAAACTGTAAGGGTTCTGTCCTTAATTACGTCATCAGCCTGGGATGACCGCCCAGCCTAAAATTTGGGAGGGCTCTCTGTGTGCCTCCCTTTTCTCTCCACTCTCTTCCCTCCACATGGTCGTTCTGTTTCTCTGGTGTTATCTCTCTCCTCTCCTCCCCTCTCCTTCCCTCCCCTCCCTCCCTCCCTCCCTCCCTCCCCCCCTCCCTCCTTCCCTCCCTCCCCCCCCCCCTCTCTCTCTCCCCCCTCCAAATAAAGCTCTAGAAAGGTAACTATGTTGCACTGACTCTTCTGTCCAGCACTCTCCACCAGCGGCCAGCCACAAGCGCTGGCCAGCAGCAGCCTTAATCAACAGAAACCTTGATTCAAAACACAAACAAAAACTGGTTGGAAATGTGCCTCTATTGATGGGGTGTTTGCTTAGCACAGGCAAAGTCCTGGGTTCAATTCTCCAGCATGATGTAAAAATTGAGTATGGTTGTACACACGTGTAATTGAAGCAGGACTCAGGGGATAGAGGCAAGATGATCAGAAGCTCAAGGTCATTCTTGGCTGCATTGTGTGTTGGAGGACAACCTGGAATACATGACATCCTGTGGTGGTTTGACTGACAATGCCCCGCATAGGCTCATGTATTTGCATGCTTAGTTCCCAGTTGATAAACTGGAAGGATTAAGAGGTGTAGCCTTCAGGACCCAGAGGCTGCACAGCCCAGAGACCTAAGATAGAACCAAATAAACAAACAAACAAACAAACAAATAATAAAATAAATGAAATGATATCTAATGATATTCTGCTTTTTTCTAAAAAATGCCGAATGCTGTTTATTGAAGGAGGGAGGTCTTAAACACAGGCTTACAGCACAATGGAGGAACCCTGGAGGGCAGAAGTTAGCTACCAATGTTTTACAATCTTGCATCTAAGCTGTTAACACCCAATATGCAGGATATACAGACAAGGAACTTCCCTTAAGCATTCAGGAGGGTGGAACCCGGTAGGGAATTAGCATAGGGAGGATATCAAGGTGAAGGTCAGCAATCAAGGCAACAGTTACCCAAAACAGGGGCCAGAGACCTACAGATCCCCCCTTTTACTGAAAAATGAGCTTCTGACTTAGGCTGTGTGGGACGTCAGCAGATCACCTTACCCGTCGTCAAGTAGACGCCTGCCCAGGCCACACAGGCACTCTGTCTTATATGCAAAAAAAATCATTGAGATGATATCTAATGATATTCTGCTGTACTTGGTGCCTAGCCCAATTATCATCAGAGAGGCTTCACCCAGCAACTGACGGAAACACATGCAGAGACATATCGCCAAACATTAGGTAGACCTTGGGAAATCCTGTAGAAGAGGGGGAGGAAGGATTGTAGGAGCCAGAAGGGTCAAGGACATCACAAGAAAACCCACAGAATCAACTAAACTGGGCTCACAGGGGCTCACAGAGAATGAAACAACCAGGCAACCTCCCCAGGACTTACCTAGTCCCTCTGCCTATGTATTACAGTTGTATAGGCTGGTCTTCTTATGAGAGTCCTAACAGTGGGAGCAGGGGCTGTCTCTGACTCTGTTACCTGCTTTTGGGACCCTTTCCTCCTACTGGGTTAGCTTGTCTAGCCTTAGGAGGAGAGGAGGTGCCTAGTCTTAGTACAACTTGATATACCATGGCTAGCAGATATACATGGGAGGCCTGCCCTTCTCTGAAGAGAAAGGAGGAGTGGATGGGGGCGGGTGCTGAGGGAGCGGAACTGGGAGGAGAGGAAGGAGGGAGGGAAAGATGATTAGGCTGGGGATAAATAAAAAATAAATAAATAAGAAATGAAGAAGTTGTAAACCATTAGCTTGGGGTGGGGGGGTGGCCTTGTTGGAGAAGGTGTGTCACTGGGAACAGCTTTGAAGTTTCAAAAGCCCACACCAGACCCAATGTCTCTCTCTGCATGCTGCCTGCAGATCAGACGGAAAACTCTCAGCTACTCTCAGCTACTGCTCCAGTGCCTTGCCTTCCTTTGTGCCACCACACTCCCCATCATGATGATAATGATAACCCTTTGAAACTGTAAGCCAGCCCCCAATTAAATCCTTTTTTTTTTAATATAAGAGTAGCCTTGCTCATGGTGTCTCTTCACAGCAATAGAACACTAAGACAGACCCTACCTCAAAAATATACACATACAACATTTTGCATAAGTTTTAACAACTATCTTCTTTTGAGAAGCAGTCTGTTTTAGGAGCATTCAGAATTGAGAAAATTTTTAAGTACCCGATGACCTGATTATTAATTTGTAAGTCTGGCCACACATGCTAATTTCCTTGTCTTCCAACCATTAGAGTATTCAAAATACAGCATAAATCATTGGGCAACCACCGAAGGACAACCAGAATTGAAAGGTTCATGGACTAAAGATGAGTGAATATAGTTAGCTCCAATATCCACTTTATTATAATACATAGAGGATTACTATAGGCTTCTGGTACTGTCTTCACCCATAAACTCAGCACAATCGTAAGTATTCAACCCCTACTTTGAGAGTTTCTTAACCCCTCTGGGTATCTCTACTGAACAATTCTGCTATGGGTAAAAGACAAACGGTGTTATTGCTCCTAGAGATAACCATATTTTCCTGTGGTGGTATTGTTTTCCCCAAAATATTGTGTGTTCCCCGAAACAAACTTATCTGGTGTCAGAGAACAGGACGGACACAATATTAAACATGGAGATAGGCAGTGGTAGCACACACCTTTAATCCTAGCATTTCAGAGTCAGAAATACCTCTGGATCTCTGAGTTCAAGGCCATATTAGAAACAGTCAGGCGTGGTGACACACACCTTTAATCCCAGAAATCCAGCCTTTAATCCCAGGGAGTGATAGCAGAAAGCAGAAAGGTATATAAGGCGTGAGGACCAGAAACTAAGTTAAGCATTTGGCTGGTTAAGCTTTTAGGCTTTGGAGCAGCACAGTTCAGCTGAGATTCATTCTGGATGAGGACTGAGAAGCTTGCAGCCTGAGGAAACAAGACCAGCTGAGGAACTGGCAAGGTGACGTAGCTGTGGCTTGTTCTGCTTCTCTGATCTCCCAGCATTCACCCCAATAACTGGCCTCAGGTTTGATTTTTATTAATAAGAACCTTTAAGATTCATAATACATCTTCCTTTTTTAATTTTTTAAAAATTAATTTTTAAGTTATGTGTTTTTGCATGTGGGTGAGTGTGGGTTTGTATATATGAATGCAGTGTCCATGGAGGTCAGAAGAGGGCATTGGATCCCCTGAATCTATAGCTATAGGCAGTTATGAGCAGTCTGACATGGCTATGAGGAATCAAACTCAAGTCTTCTGCAAGAGCAGTATATGCTTGTGAATACTGAGCCATTTCTCATACCCTGGACATAACTACATTATCAAAGGACATTCTAGAAGTGTCAAAGTCTAGAAACCCCAATGATCCTATAATAACTACACAACTTTGTCTATTTTGTGTGTGTATATTGTGTATCTGTGTGTGTGTGTCTGTCTGTGTGTGTGTGTGTCTATGATTACATTGGTGGAGGCCAGAGGTTGATATCATGCTCCAACTCCCTTTTTTGAGACAGGGTCTCTCACGGAACCTGGAATTCACTTATTAGCTAGACTGGCTGGTCAGAAAAGCCCCCAGGACCCCCATCTCCACTTCCTAGCACTGCAAGAACAGCCGTGTGCCACTATGACCTGTTATTTGTTTGTGAATGCTGGAGTTCCAAACTCAGGTACTTGAACATGTGCAATAAGCACTTTATCCACTTAGCCATCTCCCTAGCCCCTGATTCTGCATTGTAAAAAGTCCAAGGAGTTAGGCACGTTCAAAGCTAGGCAAATATGGGTAATCCCAAAGGAATATGACAAGCTATAGTTCCATCTGCCTCAGAGGAGGTGGCCAGCTATGTTCTTCTTGCTCAGACTAAAAAGACTGCTTTCCCTGATGATACATCCTTGGGCTCCAATGCAGCAACATGCCAAACCTGGACATCTCTGAAACTTGATCCTTAAAAGCCTGCAGTCTCCTCGTCTTATCGAGTGAAGAGGAGTACCAGGTCACAGTGTGGGGTGTGGGGAAACAAATCCACAGGTACAGCTTCTCTCAGGACAAAAGGTTCACCGAAGAGCTTCTTAGCAGAGTTTGGAGGACAGCATAGCCTGCAGAAACAGACCATAACATTGGTTCACAAACAAAGAGAGGAAACTACTAGAACTCGGCTGCTTAAAATTGAAGTCCTTCCTCTGTAGTTACACAGGCCAGCCCAGGTGTCTCTCATCTCCACTGCTCATTATTTTCATGTAACTGTTTGCTTATCCATCTTCCTCACTGGAGTACAAATGTTCAACTTACAGTGAAGTCATGGCCCAACAAAACCATCATAAACCATACACATTAAATCAAAATGTATCTAAAGGACGGCAAACATGCTTTGGTTGACAAGGTTTCTGAGTTCAATGCCCAGAATCCATGTAAAAATGTAAAGTGTGTTGGCACATGCTTGTAATCCAGTTCTAAGGATGCAAAACCAGGCAGATCCCTGGAGCTCAGTGCCAGCCAGCCTAGCCTACCAGGTGAAATCCAGGCTAGTGAGAGATTCTGTCTCAAAACACAAGGCAGATGGTTCCTAAGAAACAACACCTTTAAGTTCTCCTTTAGCACATGCACACATGCGCTGCACACACACATGCACATAAAAATGCATTCAATTAGCTGGGGATAAATCTCAGTCTCTGAGTTAGAGCACATGATTAGCATGTACAAATTTCTGGATTTGAACTCCAGTGCATGTGCACACACATATACACACACACCATACATATATGTGTGTGTGTGTAATATATATTATCAAATACCACAGCTTACATTCATAAAACCCTAAGACAAGTATCCACCATTAAACTCTTCTAAAAAGGTTGTATCAATTTATACCCATTCTTTTGTACTTTTGCACTCAAGACTTTTTCTACCATATGTACATAGTATCTTATCAAATTAAAACTGTCTTGCCTTTTTGAGGCCATGTTTAGAAATGTTCTGAGTATGCTAGCTTAATTCTAGGTTTCGTTTTAACTACTGCACTTTAAAATTCATTGTTATTATATATAATGTATAATATAATGAATACTTTCATCTGAGTCAAAATGAAATAGCATTAAAAGGTACACAAGGTAATTAATTTCCTTTCCCTGCTCTCATATGTCCCCAGTTCTTTCTTTCTAAAATACTTTTTAGATTTATGTAATTTTTATGTGTATGAGTACTTTGCTTGTATGTATGTATGTATGTATGTATGTATGTATGTATGTATGTATGTGCACCACATGCATGCCTGGTGCCCGAGGAAGTCAGAAGAGGGCGTCAGATCCCCAGAAATTGGAGTTGCCCATGGATACGAACCAGCATGTGGGCACTGGAAACCAAACTCGAGTCCCTCTGCAAGAGCTTCAAATACTCAACCCCTTAGCCAGCTCTCCAGCCCTCTCCCCAGTTCTTTCTAGACAGAGAAAATTGTTACTGGGGTCTATTTCTGAAGAGGGTCCTTCCGTTAAGTAATTTTTAAAGGTAACATCCAAAGTGGTATTTTTATACATATACATCATATCATTTACTTTCCTCCTCCTCTACCCTCACCCCATGCTTCCTGCCTCTCTGACTGAGTGCCTTCCTTCCCCCAGGGAGTCCCCTCTTCTGCTTATCACAGTCCCTTAAGATTGGCTTGCTGTTTTATGACCTATACAGAAACACACACATTTGTGCACAAATATTTATAATGCAGGTTCCATGTACAAGAGAAAACATTTGGCATTTGTCTTCCTAAGATTGGCTTATTTTGCTTAACAGAATAATGTCCAGTTCATCAAATTTCCTGCAAATATGATTTCATTTTTCAAGAAAGATTTACTTTTTCATTATGTATATATGTGTGTGTGCATGTGCATGTGTGTAAGCATGCATGCGCATTCACATGTGAAGGGTTGTCCATGGAAGCCAGAGGTGCTGGATCCTCATGGAGCCGGAATCACAGGTGCTTGTGAGCTGCCTGATGTGGGTGCAGGTGATGAGACTCAGTTCCTCTGCAAAAGCAGTACATTCTTGTAACTGCAGAGCCATCTCTCTAGCCTCAATTTTGTTTTTCTTGTTATCAGTGTCTCAAGGGCTCTCTATGAAAATATAAGCAAACACAAATACATGTCCTTCTCATCCTTTAAAATAATCTATTATATGGACAATTCTATAGCTCACTAGTTCTACTTAGTTACAACATTATCTCAGAACTTAAATCAAAAGCTACAAAAAAATATACTTGACAATCCACACATTGTAGTGCACGCCTTTAATCTCAGCACTCAGAGGCAGAGGCAGGCGGAACTCTGTGAGTTTGAGGTCAGCCTGGTCTCCAGAGCGAGTTCCAGGACAGCTAGGACGGCTACACAGTGAGACCATGTCTCTAAAAGACAGAAGGGGAAGGAGAGAAGAGGAGGGATTGAGGATGTAGCTTAGCAGCAGTAGAATATTCACTGGCTTGTGTGAGGTCCTGCATTGGATGTCTAGCAATATTCATGAACACAAACAGAGACATACACACAGGAAGCAAAGAGAGAACAAGCAGGAAGGGAGGAATTTTTTTCAAGTCATATACTTGACAAGAGACTTCGATCAGACACAGAAGAATTCTAAAATTTCAATAGTAAAAAGTCAACCCAGTTAAAGATGGGCATAAGGTCTGAATCTTGTGTTGCTCTGTAAATATCTAAAGCTTTACAAATGACTAAAAGGAAAGTAACCCCGTTGTTAGAGTGCTAGTCTAGCATGCACAAAGCCTGAGTTCCCTCCTCAGCACTGCATAACCAGATGCGGTGGTGCATGCCAGTAATTCCAGCACTCAGGAGATGAAGACAGATCACAAATTCAAGGTCAATCTGGGCCAGCTTTGAATACATGAGATGCTGTCTCCAAAGAAAAATTCAAAAAGACATATTAAAAAAACAAAACACTCAGACGAGCGTTGGTGGCACACGCCTTTAATCCCAGCACTTAGGAGGCAGAGGCTGGCCTGGTCTATAGAGCGAGGTCCAGGACAGGCACCGCTTTAGGGAGAAACACTGTCTCGAAAAAACAAAAACAAACAAAAAAGCACTCAACAGTCTTTAGCCACTGGGGAAATGAAAACAAAAACCACAGTGATATACTACATTCCATGAACTGGCATTTTCAGAAAAAAAAGGCATCAACAAGATCGTAGGCTATACCTCAATGAAAGAATACCTGACTAGCAAGAAAGTGGTCCTGGCTTCATTGCCAGCACCGCAAAAAGGTTTTTGTTTTTTGTTTTGTTTTTTTTTAAGCCAATAACAAGACTTGGTGAAGATACAGAGGAAATAGTGAGAAAGTGGAATGCTCGTATTGTTGGTACAATAGGGCAGCTGTTTGGAAAACCAACTGAGGTTCCTCAAAAGGTTAAACTAGTTACCATATGGTCCAGCAATTCCCCTCCTAGGTCTTTCTCAAAGAGAAATGAAAGAAAAACTTGCACATGAATATTCATTGCAACATTATTTATAAAAGCCATCAACCTATGAGCAGATAAATGAGAGACAATATATACATACAATACAATATTATTCCCTTTGAAGGCCCAAAAGGAAATGAAGGACCAGTAAATGTTTAAACACAGATGAACATCACATACATTATGCTAAGTGAAAGATGCAAAGAACCACAGAATATATGACACAATTCAATTCAATGAGATGCCAGGTAAATGTATAGATAGATAGACAACACATTACAGGTTGCCTGGGGTCAGACGGGAGGGGTGGAGCTAGGCAGAGATGCTAAAAGGTACAGCGTTTTTTCAGAAGACAAAATATTCTGGATTTAGATGGTGATGATGGCTGAAAACCAACCAACCAAAACTCAACAAACTATAAACTTAAAGAAAAGATGGCCAGGAAGTGGTGGTGCACGCTTTTAATCCCAGCACTCAGGAGGCAAAAGCAGGTGGATCTCTGTGAGTTCGAGGATAGGCAGGGCTGTTACACAGAGAAACACTGTCTCAAAAAAAAGAGATTTATTTTGGTTTATGTATATGGGTGTTTTGCCTGCATGTATGTCTGAGGGGATGGAGGACACCAGGAGAACACGGCCCTCTGAATCAACTAAGCAAGGCTCATATGAACTCACAGAGACTGAAGCAGCAAGCTCAGGGCCTGCATGGGTCTGCACCAGGTCCTCTGTGTATATATATATTATAGCTATTAGATCAATTTTTTTAAGGAGCTCTTGACTGTGAGATCGAGTGGGTCTCTGAGTCCTATACCTGCTCTTGAGACCTTTCCTCCTGTTGGGTTGCCATGTCTAACTTTGATAACAGTTTTTGCTTCATCCTTTTTTTAAATTTTACTTTGCCATGTTTTGTTGTTATCTCCTATAAGTCTGCTCTTTTCTAATGAGACAGGAAGGGAGTGAATCTAGACAGGAGGGGAGGAAAGGAGGAACTGGGAGGAGTAGAGAGAGGGGAAACTATAAAAAGGACATATTGTATGAGAAAATATTTTAAATTTAAAAAGAGATTTATTTCAGTTAATGTGTATGGGTGTTTTGTCTGTGTCTGTGCATCATGTGTGCAGTACCCACATAGGCCAGAAGAGGGTGACTGATCCTCTGGAATTGGACTTAGAGAAGGGTTTTGACATGTCACAATTTATGTATTTTTTAAAATTATTTAGTTTCTTTAAATACATATTAACGGGATAACTTTGGAAAATTAGGAAGTTTTCATTTTTGGAAAAATGGAAATAATTTTAATGATTTCCTATATGTAACAAAAATTTTAACTACTTTTAAATCTTTTTTTTTTTTTTTTGGTTTTTCGAGACAGGGTTTCTCTGTAGCTTTGGAGCCTGTCCTGGACTAGCTCTGTACCCAAGGCTGGCCTCGAACTCACAGAGATCCACCTGCCTCTGCCTCCCGAGTACTGGGATTACAGGCATGCGCCAACACCGCCTTAAATCTATCTTTAAAATCAAAAGAGACATGGTCTCATTATGTAGTCCTGGTTGTCCTAGAATTCAGTATGCAAACCAGGCTGGCCTCAAACTCACAGAGATATGCCTGTCATTGACTCAGGTTCTGAGATTAAAGGCATGTGCCACCACAATACCCAACAATTACAGAAGGCTGTGAGCCACCATGTAGGTGCTGGGACCAAACCTGGGTCCCCTGAAAGAGCAACAAATGCTCTTAACCACTGAACTATCTCTACAGCCCCATGAAGTATATTTTTTAATTGGTAAAATGTATGAATTATGAAGTAGATCTCCATAAAGCTGCTGAAAACTGATGTACTGTCAAGATTTTCCATTTTCAATACATTATATTTTTCTACATAGTGGTATAGTCTTCTCTCTTATGGATAGATCATAATGTATCTAGTTCTCTTCTGATGACTTTCGGAATATTTTCTCTTTTGTTGTTAAAATATTACAGTAACCAATTTTAAGTCATTTTACGTTTGGAAGTGACCTGCAGGATAAACATCTGTGGAATGGGAGCTGAAGAGGTGGCACAGTGATTAAGAAAACTGGTTGCTCTTCCAGAGGACCCAGGTCCAATTCACAGCACCTACTGTGCAGCTCACAACCGTCTGTAACTCCAGTTATAGATCTGATGCCCTTTTCTGCCCTCTGTGAGATCAGGCAATGCAAGTGGTGTAGACATACATGCAGGCAAAACACTCATACACACAAAATAAAATTAAATAGTTTTTAATTGAGGCATGTAATTCTGGGTCATCAAGTATGCACATATTTAAAATTTTAATCTACATTGCTAAATTTACTTCCCAAGTGATGATACAGACTTGTACTGATTAGTGCTCAATTTATAGCAGCAACATTTTCTATGTCTAATTTCCCCATAATGGCAACAGTGCATTATCAAACTTTTGTATTTTTCACAGTTTTGAATGCTAAATGTGTTTCTGTAGGGATGTAGTCCCTGGTAGGTTGCCAGTGGGCAGCACCACCCCATGAGCATACAGGCAGCATTAGTTGGACTCAGTGAGTTATTTATAAAAAGACAACACGGGTCTAGAAGGAGCTGGTATGGGGTAATGGGTTGGATATGATCAAAATGTGCTGTGTGTATCTATGAAATTCTCAAATGTTTTATATGTATTGTATAAATTCATGTGTATTTATGTGTATGTACACACACACCACAAAGAGAGAGAGAGAGAGAGAGAGAGAGAGAGAGAGAGAGAGAGAGAGAGAGAGAGGTGTATCTAAATGTACTTTGTTATAGGTTTTAGACAGGCTGTTTCTATGTAGCTCAAATTGCTCTCAGATTCATAATCCTACTGCCTCATTATCCTGAGTGCTGGATTACAGGCATGTGCCACCAAGTCTAATTTCAATATACTTTCAACTCTCATTTCCATTCTCTCTGCTTCTCCTGACATAGTCTTTCCATGCAGCCCTGGCTGTCCTGGAACTCATTCTGTAGACCAGGCTAGCTGAGTACTAAGAGCCCCCTGAGTGCTGGGATTAAAGCATCCAGCTTATATTTCTATTTTCATGGGGGAGGCAGCATCATCTCATAATGCAAGAACACATTTATAATACTTCCTTTGCATATGCTCTGTTAGTTTTGCAACTGTACAGTTTTCCTGTTTCTTATTGACCTGTAGGGCTTGATTACAGACTGAGGAAATATTTTGTAATATTTACTACAAATGATTTCTATATGTCAAATTGCTTATGGTACTTTTTGTTATGTAAAAGTTCCAGATTTTTCTCCATACTTTATTGAAACATTACTAAATACCATATAGTACACCCATTTATACAGCTTAGTATATTCAGAGCATGCACTTGCCACTATCAGCAATTTGGGGACATTTTCATTAGCCCAGTAAGACCCCATGTACCACTAACAGCCGTATCTCTCATTTGACTCCCAAACACAGTAGTTCTAGGTAGCCACAAACCTTTCTGTTTCTATAGACTTGTCTATTCTGGGCATTTTCTAAAAGAATCATTTAATATTCATATATTCTCTGTGTGGGGGGGGTTTATATTTGTGTGTGAGGGTATACTTGCCCAAATGTGTGTGCATATTTGTGTGTGTGTGTGGTTTATATTTGTGAGGGTACTTGCCCAAATGTGTGTGTGTGTGTGTGTGTGTGTGTGTGTGTGTGTGTGTGTGTGTGTGTGTGTGTGTGTGTGTGTGTGTGTGTGGTTTATATTTGTGTGTGAGGGTACACTTGCTCAAAGAGGCACACATGGAAGCCAGGGGTTGATGTTCAGATGTCTTCCTCAACTGCTCTCCATCTTAATTTTTGAGACATGGTATCACTCAACCTAGAGCTCATCAGTTGGCTAGGTGGCTGGCCTGGGATCCATCTGTCTCTGCCTGCCAGCACTGAGGTGGGGTTACAGATGTATGTTGCTACATTTGACCTAATATGTGGTCTTTTGTGTCTGGCTGCTGGATATCAAGCCATATCTTCTCCCATTCCATGGGTGTCTTTTCACTTTCTGGATGGTAACATATGCAATAAAAAAGGGTTTTTTTGTTTTGTCTTGATTTTAATATTTTTCCCTTTGGGCTTTTGATACCATATTAAAGAAGACTTTACCCAACCCCAGGTCATGAAGATTTTAAATTTTTTCTTCTAAAAATTCTATAGTTTCAGCTTTCACTCTCACATTTAGTTCTATAATACATTTTTGATGGTTTGTTTTGATTTTATTGAGATAGACCCTCAAGTAGCCCAGGCTGGCCTCAAACTTACCATGGAGCCAAGGATGTGACCTTAAACTCCTGATCTTCTCTTGCCTCTACCTCTGAAGTGCTAGGATTATAGACATTTATTACCACTCCTGGTTTAGTTCTATTATAACATTTTGAATTCATGACTTTGAATGGTATACTATAATGAAGGTAGACACTGCATAGATAAACAGAAGTCCTGTAAGATTAGTTTAGCAATAGAGTAGCCAGCTTCTTGTACATAATTATTCCCCATGATGCTGTAGTGGATAGCCATCCCAGCATTGGCCTGGAAGTTCCAACCCCCATTGAGGCTTCAGTAATGGTCACGCCCACAAGGCGGGGCACAGGAAGGAGCTGAAGACCAAGGAACAAGAGGAGGTGGCTCTCTTGGTTCAGGGCTCTGGACGCTGGAGGTAGACCGAGCAGAGTTCTCCAGAGAACACCGCCGGACTGCCCTATACCTTTGCCAGACCCTGCAACCTACCCCTTCATTTGTAAGTTACCCCACAAAATAAACCTCCCTTTTAACTACGTGGAGTGGCCTTAATAATTTCACCAATATCTGGCGCCCAACATGGGGCAAATTCCAAAGGCCCAGGCGGCTCACATGATTTTGTGTGTGTGTGTCTGTGTATATGTCTATGTGTATGTCTGTGTATGTGTGTGGTGGGTGCAGACAGAATGGGGACAATGTTGTGGAAGAAAAGGGTCATAATAAAAAAAGAGCGAAGGAGTACATAAGAACAAAGCACATGACACATGGATGAAAGTGTCACAATGAAATAAACAAAAGAACAATAAATTAGGGCTGTTGAAACAGCTCCGCTGGCAAAGGTGCTTGCTGCAAAGCCTGATGGCCTGAGTTTGAGAAGAAAACGAATTCCCACAAGTGCCCCTCTCCCCTCATAAATAAATGTAAAAAAACCAAATATTCTTTGAAGTGGCAATAAAACTAATTTCGTTGCATGCTAAACAAAAAATTAATAAACAATTGCCTTTTATTCTATATCTTCTGAATTTTCCATTAAAAAGCACAGGATAATTATAAAGAAATCCTATGGTTTTCTAGAGTACATTTATAGGTTCCCATTTCTTACATTTAAGTCTTTGGCCCACTTATAATTTATTCTAATTTAGTCTAGATATAAATCCAACTTCTTGCAGCGTCTGTACGGTTGTCAATCACAATTTACTAAATAGTCCATTTTTACCCTCTGATAAGTGATACCATCTTCATGTCACATTCAAAATAAAAAATGGAAGAGTAATTGTACAGAAACAGACAAGCAAATAAGATGGAGAGACTGAGCCTAATTTTCTTTGTGGTAGAAGCCCCCCCCCTCACTGGATGAGACAATAGTCTCACTATGTAGCCCAAGCTGACCTCTAAGTCTCTAGGTAACCCAGCTTTATCTTAAATTCATGGCTTCCCTCCTGAGTACTGGGATTACAAATACACGTATCACTGCACCCATCTTGAGTGGAGAACTTCATTTTTTTTCTCTGCTCACTAATATGTCCAGCACTTACCTTGTTTTCTAGAATTAACTTTGGCCATTTGTATTTTCCCAGAAAAATCAGACTTCAGGTATTTTTAAAGCAAGCTCTAAGGAGTACCTCTTACAATTGTGAAAAAAATCTGAGTGTGCTGATGTACACCTGTTACCCCAGCACTTGGGAAGACTGCCATAAGATCAAGGCCAGCCTGGTCTATGTAGTGAGTTCCTAGCCAGGCAGACCTACATAGTGAGACCTTGTCTTAAAGAAAAAGTGAAACAAATCATTCAAATCTGCAGTTATTCTGCTTTATTATTTATGGCTATACGTTTGTGATTTTACCCTTTTATGCTCTTGACTAGGTTTATTTACCTATTTTTTCGCCCAATCTTTCATTTTGTTTTATAGTTCACTGATATATGGTGTTTTCTGAGACAAGGTCTCCCTATGTATTCCTGCCTGGCCTGGAACTCACTATGTAGAGCAGAGTGGCCAAAAACTCAAGAGAGATTTGCCTGCCTCTGGCCTCCCAAGTGCTCAGATTAAACACCTGCACCACAACACGTGGCTGGGTTGTTGTTGTTATGTTATTTTTAAATTATTTGTTAATTTTTATTTTATGTGCATTGGTGTATTGCCTACATGTATGTCTGTGTGTGGGTGCCAGATCCCTTGGAACTGGAATTATAGAAACCTGGGGCCAGGCAGTGGTGGCACACACCCTTAATCCCAGCACTCGGAGGGCAGAGGCAGGTGGATCTTTGTGAGTTGGAGGCCAGCCTGGTATACAAAGCGAGATACAGGAAAGGTTCAAAGCTACACAGAGAAACCGTGTCTTGAAAAAAAAAACCTGGGAGCTGCCATGTGGGTGCTGGGAACTGAACCCAGGTCCTCTGAGGCATCTCTCCAGCCCACTGGGTTGTTTTTTCATATTAGTTTTTGAGACAGAATCTCATTATGTGGCTGATATCAAACCCATAATCTTCCTGTCTCTGCCTAAGAGCTGGCATTGCAAGGTACCACAACATCTGGCTTTTTAAATTCTTTTTAAAATAAAATGTTTATATTAATCCTGTGACAAATTCATATACACATAAAATACATTCTTCTCATATTCAGCCTCCCTACTCCTCCCCATAACTCTTCACATATCCACTCCTTACCCCCCCCCCCCCTCCCAACTTTATTATCAGTTTGGTAATTACCCATCAAGTCCAGTTTGTGCTGCCCATATATACATGGGACCATCCAGTAGAGCATGGTCAGCCTACCCCACAGAAAATTGACTCTCCTTCCCCTAACAGCCATCAACTGTCAACAGCTCCTCATATAGGGATAAGGGTTCATGAGCCCCTCCCCGTCCATGCTAGAATGCTGGTTGGTTTGATCTTGTGTGGGTCTTGTGCAAGCAGCCACAGCCGCTATGAGTTCATGAGTGCAGTGGTCCTGTCATGTCCAGAATATCCTGTTTCTCCCAGTTCCTCCATGAACTCTGGCTCTTACCATCTTTCTATCCTCTCTTTTGCAATGGTCCCTAAGCCTTGGTAGGGTAATGCCGATGTCCTATCTGTGGCTAAGCAAAGCATTCTAAACACCTATTCTCCACACTTTGACCACTAACGAGAAAACACAATTTAAAACTTTAAAAAGACACAACAAAATATTGTTTTTCCCTGTTAGAATGGTTAAGGTTAAAATAAGAAAAAGAGTTAGGGGCTGGCAAGATGGCTCCATGGGTAAACACACTTGCAAACAACCCTGACAACCTAAGTCCTCTGACCTCCATATATATACTGAGGTACATGTACATACACAAACACACACACCCAAAATAAATAAATAACAATAAAAATATTTTTCAAGAAGAAAGAGATGTGCAGGGCGGTGGTGGTGCACATGCCTTTAATCCCAGCACTCAGGAGGCAGAGGCAGGTGGATCTCTGTGAGTTCGAGGCCAGCCTGGTCTATAAAGTGAGTTCCAGGAAAGTCTCAAAGTTACACAGAGAAACCCTGTCTCGAAAAAACAAAAACCAAAAAAAAAAAAAAAGAAGAAGAAGAAGAAGAAGAAGAAGAAGAAGAAAGAGGTGGGCTTAGTGGCACACACCTATAATTCTAGAACTTGGGAGGTAGAGACAGGAGAATTGAGAGTTCAGGGCCAGCCTTGGCTATATGAATCCTCGTCTCAAAACAAATAAACACAGGCCGGCAAGATGGCTCAGCAGGTAAAAGCACAAGTCTCAGGACTTAAGTTTGCTCCCCAGTACCCAAGGAGGAAAGGAGGACAAACCAAGTCCTCTACGCAGAAGCTTAGGGAGACATACCTCAGTTCCCTCCCATACATTGATAAACTGATTAAAATTTAACTAAAACCAAAACACCACCAAAAAAAGACACAAAATAACATACTGACAAGGCCATGGAGAAAAGGGAACTTTTAAACACTGCTGATGGGGATGAAAATTAAAGGAATACAGTACTGAGATTCCTCCTCAAAACACTAAAAATAAGTCTACCATATGACCCATCGGTACCACTTCTTGGAATAGCCCAAAGGGAATTAAAGCAGCCTATCCTTGATACCCTCTTTAAAATTTGTACTCAAGGGTTGGGGATTTAGCTCAGTGGTAGAGCACTTGCCTAGCAAGCGCAAGGCCCTGGGTTCGATCCTCAGCTCAAAAAAAAAAAAAAATTTGTACTCAAAGCAAATATCCGATTTGTCTCACCCTAGACAAGCCCCTAGAATTAATTCTTCAAAGTGATAGAATCAGTTCCAGGGGACCTGACACCCTCTTCTGGCCTGCATGGGCTTGTGTGAATATGAGGTGCACATAACTTGTGCAGGTTCATATACATAATTTAGAAAAAAGAAAACTTACTTTTAAAGTGGTATATTGGTCGTAGTGATGCATGCCTGTAACCCCAGCACTCGGGAGGCAGAGGCACGTGGATCTCTGAGAGTTCAAGGCCAGCCTGGTCTATACAGTGAATTATAGAACTACACTAGAGCTACAAGGTGAGACCCTGTCTCAAAAAATAAAAATAAAGTGGTATAATTTTTTATTTTTCTTTATGTTTCTATACTTTTTCCAAAGTGTACGTAGAAAGCAGAGACTCCTCTGATTTTTAGGAAAAATAATTTTGGTTTTTTGCTTTTTTTTAATGAGACTGTTCTTGTTTATCCCGGGCTTCAATCTCATCTCACTATGTAGCCAAGGATGATCTTGACCTTCTAATCCTCCTGCCTCTACCACCCTGCTCAGTTTTATGTGGTGCTAACGATCAAACCCAGGGTGTCATGAATGACAGGCAGTCAGTCCCCGCAACTGAGCCCTACCCCCCCCACCTCCTACCCCTCCCCCAACCCCCTCCCCCACTGCCATGGAAAAAAAATAACATTGAAAACAATCAGCGACTCACTCAATGAAGTTCCTTGTGCTTCCACCATGTGGCTTGCAGGAAACAAAAACTAGCGTGTGGATGGCCCTGCAGTTCCGAATGGCTTGCACCACTTGGTAATCTGAGGGAGTAAACACCTTGTTAATATACTTAACTCATCGTAGTCCGTTACTCCAAAGTTCACGCTGAGCAGCACTCAGGACTGCTAAGGAATGGAGGAGAAGCCACTTCAGGGCTACCTAATAGGGAGCCCCTTAACCTGGTAAGGGAATAAAGATGGTGGACATCGTGGGAACACCCAAGTTGCCCTCCCTCCTTACGCAGTCCAGCACGGGCAGGGTTCACCACAGCAACAGTTAACTTCTCATCTTTCTGCAACTTCAACAACTGAGGCAAAATCTTCTCTGCTCTACCAGCATGAAACTCACAGTTGGTAACACCTGCGGAAGAGGATCATGGGACATAACTTGAGCCCAGCAAGCGGGAAGCTTCAGTTTTTGAAAACCATATAGCAGCCAGGGTCCTGCCATTCCCTTTGGCTCCAGTGTACCTCTGAATAGCCAAGAAAGAAACGCTCTTGGACCTGCTGCAAGTACTCTCCCTTGGAAAGTCTGAATGAGCCTTCCATCTGAAGTGACTAGACACAGCATGTAAGGTACCTACACCACAACAGAACCTTGACTTCCACTTGAGTGCTCTTTCTGATCCATCACTAGTTTCTACTTGGTGCCTAAAGAACCGTCTGGAAGTCGGGCATGTTGGCACACATCTGTAATCTTAGCACTTGGGAAGCAAAGAAAGACATAAGGCATTCAAGGCCAGCCTGGGCTGTACAGAAAAATAAATGAATAGATAAAAGAATTGTCTGGAAGTAGAATAAAGGAAAGAAAAACTATTTTCCACATTGCAAATTGTCATTTTATTTAAACAAAAGTTTCTATTTAAAAATTGTAGATTTGTTTTGTTTGGGGCTCACCATGTAGCCCCAGCTGGCTTTGAACTCCTTATATAGACCAGGTTGGCCTTGAACACACAGAAATCCACCTGCCTCTGCCTTCCAAACGTTGGAATTAAAGGTGTTCACCCCAATGCCAGGCCAATACTCTACGTTTGAAACCTATTGTATTAGGCTGTGATGCTCAGAGTTTATGTAAAGCATCTTCTTCTATTATGTTCAACATTTTACCATTTCCTTCCTACCAACTACACTTGTACTTCCCTTGGGCTCTTTATAGAATGAAAAAAGGAAGTTATTAAGACCTCTTCTAGAAAACTTCAAGATCCAACTGTGGCTACTCTAGAACTCTGCCTCCCTATAAACTGGGAGTCCAGTGTGCCTCCCTTTGCACAGAAACAACTGCATTTCTATTTGTAGATTTGGCAGTGCTGGTAATGGAACCCCTGGGTCTCACACATGCTAAGCAAGCAGTCTGCCATTGAGCTACATCTGCAGCCCCTCAACTACATTCCTTCAATTTCTCCCCAGAATCTGATCTAGGTACCATTGAAGGCTGCAGTCCACCTGGCATCCTCTACTGCCTGTTCCACCAGCTCAATGCCAAGGACCTGGGATGCACGCTGAGCCAGAGAAAGGCCAATCACACCTGGAGAAGTAAGAAATAAGAAGAAATTATTTTTGTGTTTTAAGCCAACATGGTTATATTTAGACCATCAACACTCTCCCCCTGCCATCCTTGAAAAGGCCCTAAGTTCTGGGTAGATGGCTTCGGAGTGCTAGACAACACAGACTTCTAGGGCTGCCACCTGCCTGTTCCACAGCAAATGTCAAGGAGGATGGTATTGGAGTCCACTCCACTCAGTTCCCCAATGGTCTGATACAGCAATTCTGCACCAGCAGTATTAATCTGGAAGAAGGCATCTGGAGAGATGCGGATCTTCAAACCCAGAAGATCTTCAAAGATGTGGGGTTCCCCAAACAGGAGCTGGTAGGGGGACTGCTCATGACTGCAACGGGTCATGGTGCTAGGAAAGAATAAAGGAAGGCAGCATTTTAGAATGACACAATTTCTACCTCTGACTGCTTGGCTGGAAGGGGCATCCCAAGCCTCTCAGCTGGAAGATAGAGCTTGCTCGCCACAGCTCTGAGACTTCTGTAATGAGTTCCATTCTTGAGGGATGGAGGTACATGTACACACTCTCATTTTATATTCTATATTTTTCTATTGTTTAGATTTTGAGAAGTTTAAGGCTACCATACTCCCACTTGACTTTCACATTCCAGCGTGGGTTCCCAGATGTGGCAGGTGTATGAAAGCCAGGTCTAACTAGCCTGCGGACCTCTGCTCTCAGTAGCCCACCATCAGCAAAGCGCAAACCCAGGCTATGGCAAGCCTGCAGCCTCTATTTCATGTTTGGCTGCCCCAGGCTTACCTTTCCTGGAAATAGAGTGAGGTCAATTCACAGACTGCTCCAGGGCCTTTAGTGAAAAAGTCCCTCAAGGTCACCTTCTGAACACAGAGCTCCTCCTGCCCAGGACATGAAATCATGAGTCAAGCAAAGACTCATCCCTGACAAATTCATTTGCCAATAGCTCCAGTAATCAGCCCTGAAGCAGTCAGACAAGAAGACACATTTCTCAAGTTCTAGTATAAATAGCACTTAGCATAAAGCAATGTTCTGCAGGGCAAAATCAACAATAACAGGCTATTTTCACATCTCAGTCAAAGCACGGCTTGGCTTCTCAGCTTCTAACAAATCTCATACAATAGAACCGGCACTTTCTCTAGTTTCAGCCTCTAATAGTTCTCTAAAGAAAGTGGGAGTTATTCTTATAAACAAGGAGCTAAACCAAGCTTCTGTCCCAGCATGCACAGAAAATAACCTTTCAAATCCCTTCATACTTCTCTGCTTTTGCTATCCCAACCACCCACTCAAATATCACCTCAGAAGACATGAGTCCTAGAAGAAATGAACCAGGAAATAGAAAAGAAAGAATGTGGTGGGTCGTCAAGATGGCTGAGAGGGTAAAAGTGCTTGCCATCAAGCCCAGTGATCTGAGTTCAATCCCTGGGACCCATAAGATGGAAGGAGAGAAATGACTCTCGTCAAGTTGTTCTCTAACATCCAATTAAATGTAGAAGATAATTAATGAATGTGGTAAATAATGAACTCCTTTTTTTCTGACTACAGAATATATTAGAATTCTAATATTGCTAATAAACACAGACTAGCTTGGCATATAGACACAGGCTTATAAACCACGTGAGAGCTACAGAATTTAAAAGACCAGGCATCAAAGGACTCTGAGTCAAATCCTAGCTTTGTAGTTACCTGGCTCTTTAACTTTCCATGTGACTATGCCTCCATTTGATAATCTATACAATGAAGGTGGTCACCTTCTTCTTACACCTACCAACCTCATAAACTGGCTGAGATAATCTACTAAGTATAGGGGTGTTTCCAAGCACTTGTTGTCATTTCAGAGGACCTGGGCTTGAGTTCCAGTACTCACACGGTTGGCTTACAACTGTCTGTAACTCTGGTCTCAGAGGATCCAAAGCCCTCTTCCGACCTTCTTGGGCACCAGGCACACACATGGTGCATATACAAACATGCATACACTCATACACATAAATTTTTTTTTAAACCGGAGCTGAGGACCGAACCCAGGGCCTTGTGTTTGCTAAGCAAGCACTCTACCACTGAGCTAAATCCCCAACCCCCATAAAATAATTTTTTAAATCTAAAAATAAAAGCAAACTGAGCAATCCTTAGGGAGCAAGCCAGTAAGCAGCATTCCTCCATGGCTTCTGCTTCAGTTCCTACCTCTAGGTTCCTGCCTTGAATTATTACTCTGACTCCCCTTCAAGATTGACTATGAGATGTAAGGTATAAAAAATCCTTTCTTCCTCAAGTTCCTCTTAGTCATGGTTTTTATCACAGCAATAGACAGCAAACTTTAACACTGTCTGAAAGTGCTAAGTGCATTACAAATGTAAAGCATAATTTGGAAAGCTGCTATGCTCGCCAGTATTCTAGCAGAGTGTGTGAAGTATTTCAATTATAAAAGTTGGACATGCAAATCTCTATGGAAATAGCTTTTGGGTTCAGTAGAGTCTACTACTATGAGCAAAGTTCCTGGGAAAATACTTGGGAGTCTGTGTACAATAATTACCTTGGGTAACCTAGCCACATTCTTCGTGATTTGATTATGCCAGCAGTATGGTTAAGTTTATGCTATAAAACTGCTCTAAAACTTCCAAAAATGCCCACAGAAGTGGCTTCTTATCCTGGCAGACTTACCTGACTTAATCCCTGGGGATGAAAAGTGATGATAGCCATTGTGTGTCCTTGGCTATTGGTTCGAACTGTGAGCTCACGCCAGTGTCCACCTTCATGAAACAGAAGACAGGGTTCCACTGAAGACTGTCGAAGGAATACTTCATAGTTCTAAGAAGAAACTGATATTAGATAGGCAGAAGGAACAAGTTCAACAGCTCATTCATTTTGCATGCTGGGTCACTGTTTGAGGCTATATTATGCTCTCCAAAATATATGTGTTGAAGCTTTACCCCCATATCCTCAGAGCATGACTGCATTTGGAAACAGACCTTTAATGAAGTAAGGAAGCCAGACACAGCAGTCAACATACTTCAAGGATTCAAGAGGCTGAGGTCAGACAATCTCAAGTTCAACATCATTCTAGGCTACCTAGTGAGACTCTCAAAAGTATACAAAATTAAGAGGTGATTAAATGAAAAACAGGCCATTTTGGTGGTTTGAATTGGTATGGCCCCAGAGATTCATGTGTTTGAATGCTTGGCCCATAAGGAGTAGCACTCTTATGTGGTGCGGCCTTGTTGGAGTAGCAGAAGCTGGCTTTGAGGTCTCATATATGTTCAAGCCATGACCACTAGACAGTCTCCCCTATTGCCTGTGGATCAGGATGTAGGACTGTAGTGGGTAGCCATTCCAGCCTTGGCCTGGAAGTTCCAATCCCCATTGAGGCTTCGGTAATGGTCACGCCTACAAGGCGGGTATGAGAGAGGCCACTGAAGACCCAGGATCCAGATGTGAGGGCTCTCTTGGTGCCTGCACCTTGGATGCTGGAGGCAGACCGATCAGAGTTCTCCAGAGAACACTGCTGGACTGCGCCATACCTTTGCCAGACCCTAAAACCTACCTATCCCTTCATTTGTAAGTTACCCCACAATATAAACCTCCCTTTTAACTACATGGAGTGGCCTTAATAATGTCACAAATATAGGACTCTCAGCTCCTTTTCCAGCACCATATCTGCCTGCACATCGCCATGTCCCTCCATGATGATAATGGACTAAACCTCTGAAACTGTAAGCCACCCCCAATGAAATGTTTTCCTTTATAAGAATTGCTGTGGTCATGGTGTCTCTTCACAGCAACAGAAACCCAAACTAAGACAGACATTAAGCACACTTAATCCAATCTGACCAGCATCTTTATAAGAAGAGGAAAGGTAGAGGTAGAAATATAGCTCAGATGGTAGAGTGCTTGCCTGGTATGCAGGAAGTACTACATTTCCCATCCCCAGCACTGCATAAAAACTGGGCATGGTGGCATATACCTGTAATACCAGCCTTTGGGAGCAGGAGGATCAGAAGTTCAAGGTCAGCCTTGTCTACATAACAAGTTTGAACCTAGCCTGGGGTACATGAGACCCTGTTGGAAGAAGAAGAAGAAGAAGAAGAAGAAGAAGAAGAAGAAGGAGGAGGAGGAGGAGGAGGAGGAGGAGGAGGAGGAGGAGGAGGAGGAGGAGGAGAAATGTGAGCACATCCAAAAAACACAAGGGCTACATATGCAGAGAAAAGACCATGTGGAGCCTCAGTATAAAGGTGGCCATAGGCTTGAGTTAAAAGCAAACCTGCCAGACCCTGATCTTAGACTTAAAACTCCAGACAGGAAGGAACTAAACTTCTGTTGTTTAGACCTCAGGCCTGCAGTAATTTACTTAAGTAGCCCTAAGAAGAAAAGTGACACAAAAACAATGTTCCTTGGCCAGCCATGGTAACACACATCTAGAATTCTAGCACTCAGGAGGCTGAGGCAGGAGGATCCTAAGTTCTAGGCTTGCCAGGGCTATGCAGCCAACCCTGCCCCATGACCTTATGGAGGACATTACCTTTTTTTATATTTTAAACTCTAAGTTCCATAAAGGTTTAGTATTATATCCTTAATTTGGCACAAAATACATGCTCAATAATATTTGTGAAAGGAAAAATGAATGAATAAATAGAAAACATATTCAGATACAAGACTTCAGTTTATTCTATATGTGATACTAAACCCAAGAAAGTGCCATTTCTGTGAATTATTCCTGGCACCACTTCCGAATGCCTTACTAAGCTGCTGTGATTTATTCTTACTTATAACTTCCTGGTATAAACCTATCATTTCTATAACATACAATTAGATGCCAACTATATTACAGCTCAGTCCAGTCCCCCAGTTCAATTATTTTTTACTTTTTGGTTAAAAGGGGATGCTTTCTGGAAGCAAGACTCAAATGTCAGAGGTCTTGGAAAGATGATGGTTGGAAAAACGAAGCCTCATCTAGAAATAATGTTTAAGGAAATAAGAAGTACAACTCCATCGCCATATGACCATTGTGAAATGAGGAATGACTCCTGTTTTTACGTGAGAACACTTAAGTATTAAGACAAAAGATCTTTTAATTAAAATAACAGAATAGTCTACCTAAAAATCCTACTCAGATGAAACAAAGGAGTTAGAAAATGTACTGTTATTTATGCCCCTTGTTCAAACATTATCTTTTTTCTCCCCTGAAGTATCATTTTCTGCCTCAGCATTAACAGATAAGCATTCTTTTACTTTCTCACTTTCAAAAAAAGGAGAAACGGCTCGGTGGTGAAGAGCACTGGCTGCCTGCCTACAGGACCTGGGTTGGTTCCCAGCACTGAGCTGGTGGTTTACAATCATCTGTAACCCCAGCTGCAGATGATCCAATCCTGTTTCCTGGCCTCTGTAGGCATCAGGCATGCACATGGTATACATACATGCATGCAGACAAAACTACTCACACACACAAAATAAACCAATCTTTTTTTTTTTTTCATGTTTACAAGAAAGAAAAAGCAAGGAGCCAGGCACCGTGCCTGCAATCCTCCCAGAACTTGTGAGATGCAAGCAGAAGAACCAAGAATTCAAGCTTATCCCCAGCTATGTAGTAAGTTGGACGCCAGCCTGGGCTACAAGAGACCCTGCTCACAAGAAAGACGTTCTTGAGTCCATAGTTCCTATTAGCTAATACTCTCCTTTTTTTCTTTCTTTCTTTTTTTTTTTTTTGCTTTGTAGCCAAATTCACAAGAACAGTATATATCCCCATCTCGTATTCTTCTATCCAACCACTTGAATAAGATTCCTACCACTCCACCCAACACTGTTTGCACCAACTACCTGGGCCTGAAGTCCAACAGTCCATCCTCAGCAACACTGGACACAGATGGTGACTGTGTCTTCTCATGTTTCAGCTCCAAGCACACCACTGTCCTGCTTCCTTCAACCTCACTAGCTGCTCCATTTCAGCCCTGTTTACCAGCTCCTCCTCTTCCCAGGCTGCTGGTTCAACTAAACTCTACTCTACTGGCAGTCATATAAAAGAACACCACATACAAAGATATATAGTGCAAAACACTTGATGATGATAATATATGATTGCTAACTGCCTTATGTAGTTTTTATACTAGACTTTCTATTATTTCATAGTATATTACTCACACAAATAACATTCACTGTAAAGCATAAACACTGAATTACACTGGCAACAGCCTCATAATGCAGTGTTTACAGTATCTCATAATTATACCACTTTCTCTTGTGCTTGATTAGTCTTGAGTTCTTTTGTCTACTCTGCCTCTATGAACAACAGGCTGAACTCATGCCATAGAGCCCAAGTGTGTAGTAGGCTATATACCACACAAGTTTGTATAAGTACACTCAATGGTGTTCACATAACAATGAAATTGGCTAAGGCTGTATGTCTCACAGAATAACTTCACTGAGTCAGATGAAAAGTCTCTGAACAGCCTGAGTGGCGATGGTGTAAGCCTTTAATCCCAGCACTTGGGAGGCAGAGGCAGGCTGATCTCTGTGAGTTCAAGGCCATCCTGGTCTACAGAGCGAGATTCAGGGCAGGCACTAAACTACATGGAGAAACCCTGTCTCGAAAAAACACAACAAAAAAGTCTCTGAACAACAACCGCCAGGTGGTGGTGGTGCAGGCCTTTAATCCCAGCATTTGGACGGCAGAGGCAGGTAGATCTCTAAGTACAAGGCCAGCCTGGCCTACAAAAAGTTCTAGGACAGTCAGGGCTACATTGAGAAACCCTGTCTCGAAAAAACCAAGGAAAAAAAGCTTCTGAACAACAAATGGAACAGTTACTGAGTGAAAAGAAAACAAGAGAACATGAGGAATCTTTGCTGGCTGTGCATCTGACAGGAGATTAATATCCAGACTATATAACAAACTCAAACATTAAAAAGTCAAAAACAGCCGGGTGGTGGTGGCGCATGCCTGTAATCCCAGCACTCAGGAGGCAGAGGCAAATGGATCTCTGTGAGTTCGAGGCCAGCCTGGTCTACAGAGCTAGTCCAGGACAGGCTCCAAAGCTACACAGAGAAACCCTGTCTCAAAAAACCAAAAAAAAAAGTCAAAAACAGTCAAATTTACTGGCAAAAACCCCTCCATATTTACAATGTCCAATATCCTTATCAACACAGAGATACAGATTAAAAATACACAGAGACTCCATCTCATCCCCATCAGGTGGTTACCAGCAAGAAGACCAACAGCAAATGCTGTCAGGAGGACTTAAAACATGTTGGTGAGAGTGTAAATTAGTGCAGCCAAATGGATTTCAGTATGGTTCCTCAAAAACCTAAAAACAAAACTACCATTAGGATCCAGCTAGACCATAGCACAAGGTATATGTGTGAAACCCAAATCAACATAACACAGAGATGTCTGCCCATCCATGTTTATTGTTGCACTATTCGAAACAGCCAAAATGTGGAGGCAGCCTAGATGTCCATCATCAGAGGGACAGACAAAGAAAAGGTGGTACATAATATACAACGGACATTTATTAAGATGTAAAGAATGGAATAATGTCATTTGCAAGAAAATGGATGGGATGGGAGATTGTCACAATAAGCCAAAGAAGCCAGACTCAGAAAGGTAAATAAAATGTTTTCTCTCATTTATAAAATGTAGATATTTTTAAATGCATGAAAACAGAAGGGAGACTATTTCAAGGGACAGGGGAACCTGAGGGAGAAAGATACACATAATCCAAGTGATCCTATTAAAAGCAACATGATGATGACACCCTCCTGCCCATCACAACTTTCAATAGCTTCCCATTTCACTCACAATAATGGTAAAGAACTACAATGATCTCTCACTACATGATATGGCCTGTTAACTTTCACCTCATTGCCTCCTATTATCAACTTTCACCTTACTACCTAGTGAACACTCACCAGAATCTGTACGTTACTTTCTACAGAAAGCCAGCCATATTCCAAATGCTCTTAGCTGGCCTTTGTGGGTACCGGGTACACACACACACACACACACACACACACACACACACACACACACACACTTGCTCTTAGCTGGCCTTTGTGGGTACCAGGCATACACACACACACACACACACACATACACACACACAATTGCTCTTAGCTGGCCTTTGTGGGTACCAGGCACACACACACACACACACACACACACACACACACACACACACACACACACACACACTTGCTCTTAGCTGGCCTTTGTGGGTACCAGGCATACACACACACACACACACACACACACACACACACACACACACACACTTGCTCTTAGCTGGCCTTTGTGGGTACCAGGCATACACACACACACACACACACACACACACACACACACACACACACACACACACACACACACACTTGCTCTTAGCTGGCCTTTGTGGGTACCAGGCATACACACACACACACAAACACACACATACACACACACAATTGCTCTTAGCTGGCCTTTGTGGGTACCAGGCACACACACACACATACACACACACATACACACACACATACACACACACACACACACACACACACACACACACATACACAATTGCTCTTAGCTGGCCTTTGTGGATACCAGGCGCACACACACACACACACACACACACACACACACACACACACACACACACTTGCTCTTGGCTGGCCTTTGTGGGTACCAGGCATACACACACACACACACACACACACATACACACACACACATACAATTGCTCTTAGCTGGCCTTTGTGGGTACCAGGCATACATACATACACACACACACACACACACACACACACACACACACACACACACAGCCAAAGCACTCATACACAAAAAAAGGAAAAATAAATATTAAAAAAACAAAGCAGACAAAAAGCTGAGCTGGAGATACATACCTGTAGTCTTGGCACATAAAGGGCAGAGTTGGGGGGATAGAAAGCTCCAGACTAGCCTAGGCTACATACAAGATCTAGTCTCAAAACTCAGAGAAGGGGAACCTGACGAGATACAAGGTTTATCACCGCACACCATCTGGGGGGGGCTCATGCTTTTCTACAAAAGGGTTGCAGTCAATACTGTACCTTCTGCCCAGCCCACTGCTCCCTTACAGTGTACTCACTAAAGTAGTCTTCCTATAGAACAAGAAACTGCAGAAGACAGTAAGATGATAAAGTACACAGCTGAAATCAGTGTTTGACTAAAAATCGGAACACAAAACTGGGAAATAAGTGGGAAGGGGAACATACCTCTAATCCCATCACCTGGGAGACTGAGGCAGGAGAAGTATACGTTTGATGCCAGTTTGGGATACAGGCCAGCCTGAGCTACATGGCAAGACTGTGCATCAAAGCTGGGAAGCAAAGAGATAGCTTCACAGTTAAGAGCACCAGCTGCTCTTGGAGAGGACCCATGTCCAATTCCCAGCATCCACATGGCGTCTCACAACCAGAACTCCAGTCCCAGGGGATCCAATGCCTCTTCCAGCCTCCACAGGCACTAGGCACATGTGGTGTGCAGCTATGATTGCAGGCAAACACCCATACACATAAAAGAATTATTTTTAAAAAGGGAAACAAATTCACACAGGAAACAGAGCAGATGGAGAAGGTACTCAAAGAAAAAGAAAATTCCCTACATTTTGAAGTATTAGTTTCCATATGGACAAGGCGTAAGAAGTGTTCAGTACAATGAAGTAAAGAAGGGGCCACATGGTCATTAAACTTGATGATAAAGACAGATTTCCCTACACTAGGCATGGTAGCTCATGCCTGTAATCCCAGCACTTGATGGGTAAAAGCAGCAGGATGGCCAAGGCTACTGAGCAAGACTTTGTCCCTACCCACATCAACCCTCAAAGAAAGAAGGAAAGAAAAGACAGGTTCCCTAAAAGCTTCCAAGAAATCAGGTAAGGCAGGATGCATTACCTACAAAGGATCAGGATTCGTTAGACTCACACAGCACTGCTGCCAGGATGACTGTGAAACAGTCTGCAAACTTTACAAGGTCAAATGATTTCAAAGCCAGGATTTTCAATCTACGGACACTTTTGGTCTTTTCAGCGTGGAAAACAAGTGTTCCATATAGACCTGTAAAAATCTAACAATTATCTCCTAGATATTTTTCCTCAAGAAGCTACTGGAGATTGTACTCTAGACAAATGAAGGTGCAAAGCAAGAAAGCAAGAGAGGATGTAAGAAATAGCAAAGACAAAAGTGCTGGGTGTAGCGCCCCATGAATGTCATCTCAGCCCTCAAGAGGCCAAGGCAGGGCTGTGCCAAATTCAAAGCCAGCCTGGTCTCCAGAGGGAGACCTATCTTAAAACATGACAACAGCAAAGGACAAGACTAGACAGCAGTAAAAATTCCCAGGATGAGGAGACAGGGGAGATGACCAAATCAGTAAAGCGCTTGCCATACAATCACGGGGACCAGAGTTTGGGGCCCTAGCACCAACAGAAAGTGGGATGCAGCAGCAGACACCTATAATCTCAGCCCTGGCTTGGGTAATGAGAAGGCACAGACAGGATTTCTGAGGCTGACTGGCCAGCCACCATAGCCGAGTAAATGAGCTCCAGGTTCTGTGAAAGGATCTGTCTCAAAAAATAAAGCAGGGTGTGATTAAGGAAGACACCCAACATATGATTCTGGCCTCAACATGCACAGTGATGTGTGTGTATGCACTCACAGGCACATGTGCTGCTGGCAGCAATTTCCTAAGATAAAACTCTCCATCTTGGAGAGAAGCTCATTAAAACACGGGGTGTTAAAGGGGAGATGAAAGAGCATGATATTTTAAGAGGACTTAAACACTTCATCCTTTAGAGAAGATCCTAAGCTCAGAAGATAAACAACTCAGTGGCTTCAGGAAGTCCACAAAACTGATCAGATTCACTAGACAGTTCTTCCCAAAGCATGTGTAAGCAGTAAGAACTGCTGAGAGACACTCTCAGACAAACAGGGATACCTAGAAGACTCTCAGAACAGCTGGGCTACCTATAAGAGGCAGATCAGCCAAGCTGCCTAGAAGAGACACTTCAACCTGTCCAACTGCCTGCAGATTGTACAGGGCACTCTAGGTTTCCAGCTTTGATGGGCTGTCACCCATGCTGGGGTGGGCTTTTCAGGACGCAGCTATCATTGAGTCATTTCTGTTCCTGTAAGTAGATCCTCCCCCATACTCCTCTAAGTAACCCCAATAAAACTCACTGGTGTGCCAAGCTCAATTCAACTGTGGTGGTATCCTCACTCTGGTCTGTAGCTGGAGACCTTCTCTCCAGCCTCCACCAAGCCCTGTTAGTCCGACAGGCCACTTATAAAATAAACACAGACACTTATATTGTTTAAACTGCTTGGCCATTAGCTCAGGCCTACCATTGTCTAGCTCTTACTCTTATATTTAGCCCATTTCTATTAATCTATACTTTGCCACGTGGCTTGTGGCTTACTGGTACCTTACATCTTTCTTGTCCTGGTGGCCGCTGCAGTGTCCCCTTCTCTCTTCCTGCTTTCTCAATTTTCCTCTCTGTTAGTCCCGCCTATACTTCCTGCCTGGCTACTGGCCAATCAGTGTTTTATTTATACATAGTGATATCCACAGCACTGGTCTATCATTGGCTCCCTACCTAGGGTAAGTAAACATTTGACTACGTCTCCCTAGGGAAGAGTGTCACACAAAATGTGTACATATCCCCCAAACACACACACACACACACACACACACACACACACACACACACACACACACATGTTAAGAGAAAGAAATCCCAAGATGATAGCTATGAAGAAAGGCCTAATGGAGCCAGGAAGACAGATTCCAGAGAAAAGGTCTTTGGGGAAGAACAAGCAGAAGCTATTGAACAGATGGAAAACACTAATGGATGCTTGACAGACCTTTCACAGCATCTGGGGGGAATCAGCAAAAGGTTCACAGAAGACTAAGCAAGTATGGAAAGGAGGCGATTGACCATGCCAATAAAAACAAAAACTTACAATGTATCTACACTACATAGTGCAATGCCGCTAGAAGAAGGGACTATAAAAGAGAGGATGTAGAGTTTGAAAAGACTGGTGAAGACGGGTCCAGGAGGAAGTAAGGAGAGTAAAGGGGTAAATAACATCAAAATACATGGTATAATACATGAAATTCTCACTGGAGGTGGGGGGGGGGGGGGCGGTGGTGCACACGCCTGTAATAATCCCAGCACTCGGGAGGCAGAGGCAGGTGGATCTCTGTGAGTTCGAGGCCAGCCTGGGCTACAGAGTGAGTTCCAGGAAAGGCGCAAAGCTACACAGAGAAACCCTGTCTCGAAAAAACAAAATAAATATGTGTGTGTGTGTGTATGAAATTCTCAAATATATAAATAATATTCTCAATGGAAGTATGAGCCAGCTGTGCCATATGCCTGTAATCTCAGTACTTAGGATATAGAAACAGGAAGTTCAGAAGAGTTCAGGGTCATCCTCAGTTACATAGTAAGTTCAAGGCTGGGGACATGAGAGAGTCTCAAATATATATATATATATAAAATGTTTTAAAACCCAAGTGTAAAACACTGTATAGAGTTAGCCATTTTTTTAACTACAAAGGGAGAGATTTAAAATATCTAACATTTTTTCAATACACACAAAAAAAATAGTTGCTGTAAAAGGAGGGAAAAGTCTGGAAGAAGGGTCAGAGATCAGTATTTGACCTCTCTATATATTTGTTTGAGACAAGGTCTCTCTAATGTAGTTCTGGCTGTCCTGGAAGCTGCTAATAAGATCAGGCTGGCCTCAAACTCAAAGAGATGGCCCTGCCTCTGCCTCCTGAGTACTGGGATTAAAGGTGTGTGGCCACACCCAGCAAAATTTGACCTCTCTGAAAGCAACTTTATTTTCTAGATTTGTCTCTAGAATCATGTAGCTATTTTAAAAAATTATAAGATGAAATTAAATCAAAGAAACAATAAAAACAAATCTACTAAGAGAAAGATATAGCTCAGTTGGGACTATGCTTGCCTAGCATGTGCAAGACTCTGGGTTCAATCCCCTGTACCATATAAACCAAGTGTGGTGGCACATGCCTGGAACCACAGTAGTAATTTTCCAGTAGAAACAATAGGATAAGCAGTTCAAGGTCACCCTGGCTTGGAGGCACACACCTTTAACCTCAGCACTCTGGAGACAGAGGCACGAAGATCCCTGTGAGTTCCAGGCCAGCCAACAGGGCTACATGGTGAAATACTGTCTCAGAAAAAAGTTCAAGGTAAGTAAGCTCAAGACCAATGTGAGACATGGACACGGACACACACACACACACACACACACACACACACACACACACACACACAGTGGGGGGGGGGAGACCATGATATAAATAAATGACTTTTTTAAAAAATCGAAATCTTGGTCTGGTAGGGGCATTTGTACAAACATAAAGACCTGATTTTGGGTCCCAGCACCCATGTTAAACAAACAAACAAACAAAAAGCTGGGCATAGTAGCATATATATATACCTGTAATCCCAGCAATGTGGGACGGCAGGGAAAACCAGGAGGGTCTCTGGGCTTGCCGGCATCTAGTCTTGCCAAAAACTCAGAAGGTCCAGATTCAGCAAGAACCCTGTCTCAAGAGGATAGGTTACATACTGATAGGGGAGAACACCAATGCCCTCCTGCGGCTCTACAAGCATGGACATAAGGGCACACACCTCACACCCATGGGTCCATACACACTATACACACAAAATGAAAATATCAAGGTTTTTTTTAATCTGAAAAAGTCAAGCTTATTGACTCCCCCTTATAACCCCAGCTCTCAGAAGCTGAGGCAGGAAATTAAGTGCAGGTCTGAGGGCAGCATGAGCTACATGGGAGTTCCAGGACAGCTTGGCCTTCAGAGTAAGACCCTGACACAAAACTATCAAAAGTGAAAATAAAAATGTGGAGCCATGGACTGGCAAAATGTCTCAGAGGGTGAAGTTGCTTGCCACATAAACCTGATGACCTGAGTTTAATCCCCAGAACCCATATGGTGAAAGGAGAAAGCAAATTCTTCAAGTCATCCTCTCTCCCCACTCATGCTATGGCACATACCCATGCATCCTCATACACAAAAGAAATAAACTTTTGAAAACTAAGTGTCTGGACTGAACATCTAAACCATTCTCTTTTTTGGCCCCAAACAATCGAGTATAACAACTATTTACATAGCTGTTGGTTTACTATTTACACAGCATTTACATTGTATTAAGAATTACAAGTAATCCAGAGATCATCTAAATATATGGGAAGACACCATTTCCCATATAAGGGACTTGAGCATCCACAGACATTGTTTTCTCTGGGGAGCCTGGACCTAGACCCCAAGGACACCAAGAATAAATCTTGTTAAAATCCTGACTTGAGAAAAACGACTATAAGAAAAATCAAAATACAAGCAAGGGGTTGTGGCACACACCTTTTATCTCAGCACTTGGAAGGCAGAGGCAGGTGGATCTCTGTGAGTTCGAGGCCAGCCTGGTCTACAGAGTGAGTTCCAGGACAGCCAAGGCTTCACATAGAGAAACCCTGTCTCAGAAAAAAAAATCAAAACACTAGATAAATTAATAACAAACCTAAATACCAGGTATTTTATATTATGGGTAAATGTCTATATTTAGGTGGGGCGGTGGTATAAAATTAAAATTTAAAAGTAATTATCTTCTCCTAGAAGTCATATCAAAATGTTTACACTTTATGTGATATGTCTACAATGTGCTTCAAAATAATCTAAAGAAGATAGATGGAAAGTAGATGGGAATACAGATTAAAACAATAAGTATTAATTCACCAAACATATGCCAAACTCACGAACACTGTACATGAATCAACACTAGGTGATACACCAAGTTAGATAATGCATAGCTGCTATCTCCACAGGCTAGTGTGGGAAGCACCCAGAGACAATGAAATATGGTGTACCAGGTGCTGGACAAGAGATGCACAGTAGAGATACCCATGTACAGAGGACAGGGATCCTTAATCAGAGTGAGGAGCTGGATATGGTTTTCTATAGAACTGATGCTTGGAGTGAATCTTGGAAAATAAATAGCAGTGGTGGTGGCAGGGATGGGCTGCAAACTGAAAACGTTCTAGAAAGAGAGGGCAGGCAGGCAAGAATGAGATAGCATGGCAGTGGCACCGGGGTTCAGGACAAATGGGAAGAAGATAGCAGGGAAGCAGAGGGCAGAAGATAAGGCTGGGAACCTTGTCGTGAAGATCTTAAAGTGAAAGGGTAAGGAACTGAAACTTTCATTCTAAAAGACACTGGGAAGGGCTGGCAAGAGGGCTCAGTAGATAAAGGCACTTGCTGCCAACCCTGGCCACCTGAGCTTGATCCCTGGGACCCGCATGGTGGAAGGAGAGAATTAACTCTAGAAAGTTGTCCTGTGATCTCCACATGTGTGCCATGGCCTGTGTGTGCATGCATACACAAACACATACATACACACAATGAACACAAAAACAGCATAATTTGGGGGACAAAACGAGTTAAAAAATGACTGGGCAACCACTGTAGAACTTTCGGCAGGAGAATGGCACTGTGTTATTTTCACTTTACAGACCGCTGGGACTCAGAGTGGAGAAGGCACCGAGAGAAAGGCTGGAGCCAGGGAGACAAGTGCGGACATTAATGTAGTAGTCCAGATGACAGAGAATGTCATTTGAACTCAGGTGCTGACAGTGCAGAACTGGGTGGAGTCAAGGTATTTCTAGACTAGTAAAACCAGCAACGACTTGGAGATGGGTTAGATGTCGAGGAGGAAGTGAGGACTGAGACATGAACTAAGATGACACAAGTTTCTAGTCCACTGGAATGCCCATAAGTAAACTGTGATGGGAACATTTGGGAAAATAAGAGGGTAAGCTTAGTTTAGGACCATGGTTAGCAACAGGAGGAAACTGTGTTCACCAGGGGCCACGTAGGAGCAATTTTAGTTATTACCAACTAATGGTACCTAGTAGACAAGACTACAGCTACTGCTAATCATGATACAATGGACCTAATATCCCCTCACAAGAGAGACTAATATAACCCAACATAGCAACAGCAAAGAAGTTGAGAAGACCAGATTAGGACAACACTGATTTCAAGATCTCTTTCTAAGGATGCTCAGCAGCCTCTGGGAACTTCCTCAAGCTTAAGAGGGCAACAATATAAATACAAGGTAACAGCAATCCTTTTATTAAGTAGCTATTCAATGCACCAGTTAAAGTTGGGTGCTATCTCCCAAGAATATATTCAGAAAGCAGAAGGCCTACAATAGAATCCTCGGCGACACCAGCAACCATAGTAGGAAAGGAGAATTGATTTTTTTAAATCCTATGAGAAAGACTAAGAAGTTGTGAACAAGATAGGAGGAACATTAGGGCTGGAGAGATGGCTTAAGGATTAAGAGAGCTTGTTGTTCTTCCAGAGGACCCAAGTTCGGTTCCTAGTCCCCACATCAGGTAGCTCACAGTTGCCTATGACTCTAGCTCCAGGGGAGCCTTAGCAAGCACCTGCACACAGATCACACACACACACACACACACACACACACACACACACACACACACACACACATTAAATATTTAGAAAAGAGATGGGAAGAAAGCCATCAGAGAATGGTATCACAAACCAAATGAAGAAGGTAGCATTTCAGGAGGGAAACAGAGATAAGACAGACACAGTGCTAAAGGAAGAGCAAATAAGTAAGCTACGGACAGAAAGCTTCTATGGGCTTTCACCAAACCGAGGTCACTGGTGGCTTGGACAAGATCAATTTCAGTCCAGTGTTTGGGACATGAGAAAGGACTATGGGGGTTGGAGATTTAGCTCAGTGGTAGAGCGCTCGCCTAGCAAGCGCAAGGCCCTGGGTTCGATCCTCAGCCTCCCCCAAAAATAAAATAAAAAGAACTATTAGGAGGATTTTGTTGTTGTTTTGTTCATTTGTTTCTCTGTGTAATTTTGGTGCCTGTCCTGGATCTCGCTCTGTAGACCAGACTGGCCTTGAACTCACAGAGATCTGCCTGCCTCTGCCTCCCGAGTGCTGGGATTAAAGGCGTGTGCCACCACCGCCCAGCCTATTAGGATTTCTAAAAGGTGGAAAAGACTAATCAAACAATGAAGACAAAAAGAGCTGTGAGGCAGGGGTGGGCAAAGAAACAGGAGAAGGGGTGTGTAAGGAAGGACGGGGAACCTAAGAAGCAGGGATCAAGTCCAAACAAAGAGGAACCTAAGCTTTGATGGGGCAAAGGGAATCAACTACTTCTTCCACTTAGACAGAAGGATGGTCGGACTTCAGTGACATCTGCAGATGGACAAACAGCCACAGGAATTTGCTTCTGAGAGCTTTTTACGTTAATCTTCCAAAACCAAAGGGAAAGGTGAATCAGTTTTTTTAAAAAAAGCACTGGAAGAGTGCTTGCCACCAACATTGACCACCTGAGTTTGATGCCTGAGACTCTTGTCCTCTGACCTCCTCCCCAAGTGTACCGCAGTATACATGTACAAGTACACGTACACACACACACACACACACTCACTCACTCACTCACACCATGCACATAAATGTAATAAAATTAAAAAAATCCCCCCACAAAAATAGGATTCAGAAGGGTATGGGGATTCTGGAAAATGAGTCTACAAAAACAGCTGTGTCCTAGATGGGGCGTTATCATGTGCCCCACGAAGCAAGAATCATGAAAACGGTAGGTGCTGGTAAGAATGCAGAGGAGGAAGAGAGTCATTTGGGAGTCTAGTTCAATCCTCAGCAAGGCTTCAGCCTTTTGTTTTGTTTTCCTATCCATAAGCACAGGCATCATTTGAACGAGTCACCACTTAGCCACGCTCCAGGTACACTACCTGAAACACAGTAGGCACCCAGTAAAACTCGTAAAACAGACAGATTCAAAAGTGTCTTGGGGTCAATCCTGTTTTGGTTTTTTAGTTTTGGGGTTTTGTTTTGTTTTTGGGGGGGTTGTTTTTTGGTTTTTGTGTGTGTGTGTGTGTGTGTGTGTGTGTGTGTGTGTGTGTGTGTGGTGCCAGGATTAAAGCCAGGTCTTCATCCATGATAAACAAGCAGTCTACCACTGAGCCACAGCTCAGTCTCATGAGAGTTGTCTTATTGCCATGCCTACAACTCTCATGGTATTTCTTTGTTCTGCTGAAAGCATTAACCTTTTACATATTTTGAACACCTGACTCAACACAGTGGTCTCAGCAGTACCTCCCTCCTGCTAACTCCCTGCTACTAACGTCCTTGTACCCCTTGACATTTCCAGTAACAACGGCAGTTCTGCCTCCCACTCTCTACCTTCCCTGGAACAAAACCCGGACAACATTCTGCCCACATTAAAAGGTAGGCTTTCAGCACAGAGCCCCGCCTTCCCTCCAGCAATAGTCACAGCAGGCAGCAATATTCAAATGTCAGCGACAGTGTGGCCAGAGACTACCGTGCCCCAGGTTATCTTCCACTCAGCCTTGTTCATTTTTACCTGAGCTACTTGACTGTGTTTCTCCGGGATGTTTTTCAGATGGCTACATGGTACGCAGACAATATTCCCATCTATGTGAAGAAAAATGATTTATTTATATGGTTTTCATCCTAGCCCAGCAGCTGGAAGTCCCTTCCTTTGGAAGCATATGTTGATTAAAAAAAGAAGCAAAAGGCCTAATTCAAATACATAGCTATTTTTTTTCCAGAGAAAACCTAACTGTTCCCTGGTTTAGCCATTCATCAGCTAGTTCTTAATGGAGCTAGTCCTAAATACTTCCTCTCATACCATGAGTGTGCTATGTGATGATATGTACTTTCTGTTCAGATTTTAAAAAGGAAATAAAATGTAATGGGTTTTGTTTTTCTACTAGTGAATAATCGAACACTGACGTCATAAAGTCATTTAATTCAGCACATGAAGGGAAAAGCCAAATGCATTGCTTGCCCTGATGAACTGTAGTTCAAGGCATATGGATATTAAACAGTGTGACTAATAGCAAATGATGGTGTTGTGAGTCAAGTTATTGAAAAACGGCAAATAAAAAGCTCAGGAATGGAATCTGGGAATGGATGCAGGAACTGAGTTTCACAAAATGCCATTGTGATTTCCATCACATGTCCCCCACTTTCCCTCCAATTCTTTTAAGGTGGATTGAGCACAGAAAGCTCTAGTCTTTAGGTCTATGAGGATGGAGATTGGTAGTGACTCCCAACCAAGCTGGGCACTGCTCCCACTATGGACAGAGTCAAAAACAAGGATTCCAACCTCAATGATGGTTGGCAGCAGTGATAACGTTCACTCAGCCCTCACTGGGTCATCTGGCAAATGGCACTTAGAGGAAGAACAGGCAAGGGCAGTAATCTCTCTCACTGTTGTAATCATCAGAAATTAACCCAGATCAACCTTGCCATCAGGAGCTGTATCAAAGTCAGCTTTCTTTAAAGTCTTTGTGTGTTCCACCCCTATTGACACTGTTATCTGTGTCCTCCTCACCTTTCGCCATCACTGTTTGGTGTTTTTGTCTGTTTTGTTTTGTTTTGTTTTCAACTGACCTTTCCAAGTTCCTAGGTAGTACCCCACAGTCTTTGGGTTGCCATCTGGGCTCCGGTTCACAGAGAAGGTGGACTTATTTCGGTAGCCATTGACGATGGGCTGGAGGAAAGAAAGGAGAACAAGAGATCACACAAAATCAAAGAGACAACAAGAAAGAGAATGCAGCCATGTTCTCTGAATGGGGACCAATGATGCCGACGTGGAAGGCATGGTACATGTGAAAGTCTGTGGCTGAAATGATCCAAACACTCTTGACAGCACATTTCTCATCTGTGCTGTCGATCTGCTTTTGAATAAAGTTTCCTTGCTACTCTGAAAAAGAAAAAGAAGTTCCAATCCTGCCATAAAGCAGGAGCTAGCAAACCTGACCTGTCAAGAGCTGGACTAGTTTAAGCTTTGCAGGACATATGGCACCTGGCATAACTACTCAATGATGATACTATAGCCCTGAAAGACACAAACAGGAGGGTTGGGTTATAACACAAAAAGACAGATTTGGTCAAAGGGACATGGTATGCCAACTTCTGCCATAAATGAAATCCTGCTGTTTTGGAAGCACTGTCAGGAAGGGTTTTAGAGCCTGGAGTCTGCCTAAGGAGGTAGTATGGTAGTGGCTGATAAAGTGAGCTCTGTATCAGACAGTCAGTCCAGAATATGTAAACATTAGCTCTGACACTCTCTAGATGTGTGCACTAGGTAAATTGCCCAGTCCCTGTATTCTCTGATAGTTTCATTTACAAAATGACAGTGCCTATCCCTCAGGGCCATTGTAAACAGAAGAATGAGAAAATGATGCAGGATAATCACCCGGCCCCAGCAAGTACCCAGTGGACACTGTTGATATCATTAGCCATTCCCGGACCACAGTGGGTAAGAACTAGGGAGGTGGGGACTCACAGAGGGTATAATAGGATGGAGGTGACAGTGCAGCACCTCAGAATGGGGTGCGGCCACTCTCCCACTGACTCCATGGAGCACTCGTAGGTAAGATTCTAGGCTCTGTATGATTTTCTTCTGAGCTTCAAATTTCACCTGCAACAGAAAGAATATAAGCAATGCAGCAAAGAATTTTGTATTTTCACTGCAAGGGATAGAAAAGAAGACAAAAGAGGCTCTCTCCCAGATTCATGGGTTATGCACTTAGCAGATAAGAGAAGCAGGAAATCCAGCACAGGCAAAGACTTAATAAGATGCTAAGGAAAGGTCAAGAGGGAGTTCTGTGTGAGCTCATCTTTTCATCTGACCTTTAAGATTAAACACTTAAAGTATATGTCAGTGCTGCCCAGCAGAACGTCCTATAATGGAAATGTTCTATCTGTGCTACAGTCTCCACACACCGTAGCCGCTAGTCATGTGTGCCTAGAGAACTTGAAATGGGCCTCACGAGACTATGGAAGGGCTCACGGGAGAAAGAAGGTTAGGCACACAACATCCTAAAATGCATCAGGTAATGCACACAGGAAAGCAGCTTTCGGAGAACAAAGCATAGGGAAGGACATGATTCTGATACAGTGTTCTAATGACAGCCCTTCACAAAGTATCTCCGCTCAACCTTGTTCTCTCACGTTCTGCACCAAACACTTGGAATTCAGTTTTCTTGAAGGTCACTGTATGTTTTGTTCCTGCTGGTCCTGTTCTCCACACCTGACCTTTCAACCTTTGTGTTCTTATTTCTACTGCTCACAGCCATCACCTGACTTCTCCAGATTCCCAGGGAGTACCCATGGTGTTTGGATTGTTTGCTGTCTGGGCCTTGGCTCCTTTCTAGCTTTTTTCCTGTCATTCTTTGTTTTTAGTTCTTTTGGATTTTTTTTTTTTTTGAGCTGAGGATCAAACCCAGGGCCTTGCGCTTGCTAGGTGAGTGCTCTACCATGAGCTAAATCCCCAGCCCTGTTCTTTCAGATTTTTAATTTTATTTGTTTTTATTTTATTGTGTCTGGGTGTTTTGCCTACATGTATGTCTATGCACTATGTGTGTGTGTGTGGTGCCCATGGAGTTCAGAAGGTGTCAGATTCCCTGGAACTGCAGTTATATACAGTTGTGTGCTGCCATGTGGGGGCTGGGATTAAACCTGGGGCCTCTGTGCTCTAAAGCACTGAGTCAACTCTCCAGCCCCCTGCTCTTTCTTTTCTTAAGACAGAATCTCATCATGTAGCCCTGGCTGGCCTGGAACCCATTATGTAGACTAGGCTTACCTCCAACTCAAGATCCACCTATCTCTGCCTGCCAAGTGCTGGGATTAAAGGTGTGTACCACCATGCTAAGCTTTTTATTGTCATTCTTATAGCTGAGTGTGTGTGTGTGTGTGTGTGTGTGTGTGTACATGTACAAACGCTCTTGTACTTTCCAACACAGGATATGACAAGAACAGTACCACTTTATCCATGTCAAATGACTAAAACAAAATAAGAATATGGGGCTGGAGAGTTATCTCATCAGTTAGGAGCACTTATGGTTCCTGCAGAGGACCCAGGTTCGATTCCCAGAACCTACATGGTGACTAACAACTGTCCGTAACTCCAGTCCCAGGGGATCTGACCTCTGAAGGCACCAAGCATGAACATGGAGCATGTACACATACACGTAAGGCAAAATACTCATACATATAAAATAATAAATCAATCTAAAAATTTTGTGAAAAGAAAGAAAGAAGACTATGATAATAAGCCTAGAATTTTCCCTCAAAGACCTAAGATTTGTTTGTAGAAGCAGGTGCCAAAAGAGTCACCACTTTGGGAATAGGATGAGGAACTGAAAGTACACTGGGTGGAGTGTTTGATCACCAGTATGGAACAGGTATGGTCTATAACATCCTCAGAGAACTGAGGGAACCAGTGGATGGCTGACACATAGGCATACACATTTATCCATTCTGACACAGCCAGTTCAACTGGGTGCAATTTTCTTCTTTCATCTAGCACTTCTAGTGAACAAAACTGCTCCTGGCAAACGGGAAATCTGCATTATGCTCAAATTGTTCTCTAATACATCCATCTATTGGAACAAATTTGTTTTCAAAGCAAGCATTATGGCAAAATTGACTACACTTAAATTTAAATAGACATATGTGGCTGCTGGCTCCTGTGTTGGGAAATTTGACTCTATTATTACCCATACACACAAGAATGACACAAAAAAAAGAACATCAGCAATTGGATATACGGGTCTAGAGTTTAGAAGCTATAACTAGCCTAACATTCAATCGTCAGAGTCATTAGCAAACCCAATTTAAAGACCTGCAGGGTGGGCTGGGAACATGGTTTCCTTGACACAGTGATTGCGTGGCATCCGTAAAACCCTGGATTTAAGCCCAGGAACTGTATACATTAAGTGTGATGGTCTACTCCTGTAATCCAGGAGGCAAGAGGATCTAAATGTTCTAGGTCATCCTTAGTTACATAGTGAGATGGAGACCAGCCTGAGCTATATGACACTTTGCTTCAAAAAACAAAAAACAACAACAAAAGCAGCAAAACAGAAAGCCCTGTGGGGCAACTGGGCTGAACTCTCCGATCAGGTTTTCTCTAAGTCTAGTTCTATTCTGCTGCAGGAGGACGGGGAGAAGACTCAAGCTAGACACCTACCTGGAGCTGCTCTTCGTAGCTCAGCCTCCAGAGTGGAGTCACAACATCAGCCAGCCTTGAATAAAATAATTCAGACACACCGTTAGTGATCCAACTAGGTACTGAGCACCTATTATGCATAAGTACTTCCTGCCACCGATCTCTCTGATGTTTTACTTAAATTCAGAAGCCACAACTGACTCTCCTTCCCCTAAGAAGATGAGAGTCTGGGAGAAGAGCCCATTTGGGTGATGCCTACTACCTAACAAAGCAGAACAGATGGGCAAATTCAATATAAGAAAAATCCAGATTTATCAGGCAGTAATGAGTCATATTACAAAAAGCTTTACTTCTAGGAGCCTCTAAAAGGTTAACCTCCTTAATGCTTTTAAAAATATAATTTGATTTCAAAAATACATTTGTTGCGTAAAATGAGGTATATTTCTGCTTGTTTGGCTATTAACTATTCATGCCCAATCCATGTAGTAATTTTTCTTCTCTCTCCTTACTCCCCTCCCCCCATCTCTGAAACAGGGTCTTACTATGTAGCCCTGGCTGGTCTATTACTATATGTAAACCATGCTGGCCTTGAACTCACCCATTGCTTCTACCTCCCAAGCACTGAGATAAAAGGCATGAACCACCATGCCCTGAATAGTATTTTGATTTTTATTTGCTTAGTTTTTAAATTGTTTTAATTTATGGTCATTTTACTTTGGTTTTGGAGACAGGGTTTCATGTATCCTAGGCTAGCCTCAAACTTGCTATGCAGCTGAGGATGACTCTGGCTCTTCCTGCCTCCACCTCCTGATTGCTGCACTTACAAGTGTGTACCACCATGCTCAGCTCCATAGACCTTCTTTAGAAGCAAGTTCCTCATTTAAGATCCCCTTTCTGACAAAATGCACTCTGACAAGAATACTGCCTATAATCCCAAAGTAGTTCTAGTACTCTCCTCCACAAGGCCTCCAGAATGCCCTGATCACACTACTTCAAGTACCCTCATGAACTGTCATAATGCTCTATTAGTTAATGTATTAGCAATACAGAATTTCAGTGGCCCCATAGATTCTGACTTGCTGAAAACAAAAGGCATCAGCTTCAGCCTTACCTCTCCTGCCAGGAGTCCTCTAGTGATCTAAAGTGCTTTTGTTTCTTCTGATATTTCTGTCGGCTTGGATGCTTCTTAACTCTCACACTGGTGAAATCTCCCTTATGTGCTCTGCCCAAAAAGGACTGTGACAAATCTGGTGGGTTTGTGGTATACCAAGGAAGAAGTCCTGATTTGGAGAAGAAACCCACCCTGGAAAGGAATAATCTTGGGTTGTGCATTAGGACTCTTCTCTTGATGCCTGCCAATCAAAGACACACACTGGAATTCACCCACTGGAAGGTGGATGTAGAGGCACAATTCATAAGGCCCTTCGTTCATTTACAAATACTTATGGAACCCCAATACCAAGCACAGTACTAGCACAGTAAATGCAGTGGAATATACCTCTTGAACACAACTTAGGGCATGCAAGACTGAGTTTTGTTGTTTGTTTTGCTTTTTCAAGACAGGGTTTCTTTGTGTAGTTTTGGTGTCTGTTCTGGCTCTGGCTCTGACCAGGCTGGCCTCAAACTCACAGAGATTGGCCTGGCTCTGACTCCAGAGTACTGGGATTAAAGGTGTGTGCCACCACCGTCCGCAAGACTGAGTTTTGAGCCAGACACGATGCTATAGGCCTATAATCCTATCAATTCAGGAGGCTAAGGCAAGAAGATCATAAATCCAAGGCCCATCCAGACTACACAAGTGAGTTCAAGGTTAGCCTGGCTAACTTAATGAGATCCTGTCTCAAAATTTAAAAAATAATAACAAGGAGCTGGGGATGTAGCTCAGTTGTCACAGTGCTAGCCTAGCATGCACAAAGCCCTGGGCTTAATTCTCAGCATTCAGGAAGTAGAAGCAGCAATAACAGAAATTCAAGATCATCATTAGCTGTAAATTACATTTGAGACCAGCCTAGGCTACATGAGACTCTGTCTCAAAAAGGGGGGGTGTAAAAAAAAAGGTTGGGGGTGTACACCTTGAATTCTAGCACTTGGGAGACAGCAGACAGGCAGATCTCTGTGAGTTTGCAGCCAGCCTGGTCTACAGAGCAATTTTCAGGTCATCTGGGTCTATATAATGAGATCTTGTCTCAAAATAAGTTTAGGGCCATACATCAGTGGTAGAATGCCTTCCTAGAATGTGCGAGGCCCTTAGTTCAATCTTTAGTACCACAATATAAATAACTAAATATATATATATACATACATACATACATACATACATACATAACCAACCAAGCAGCTCTCAAAAATAAAAGATGAAAAAAAATAAAGATTACGTTGCCTGGGATACATTTCTACAGCCAATCCCTTCCCTATCCTATTTAGCAAGCGCTTACTATACACAAGGCAACATGGCACAGCAGAACTGAAAGGGTTACAAGGCTACAATCTAATTGAGAAGATCAAATGAAGACCCAGGAGAAATGTTAGTGAGTCACATGCTAAACTTGGCTCCTGAGGCATGCCCAAGGTCAGGCAGGTCTTTGACAAAGAAGTAAAGGTCCCTCTGGGCAGTTCTTTAAGCACACGTCATTGGATACAACAAGAACTTTGAATCCAGAGAAGAACCAAAGGACAGTGATGTCACACAGAAGAGAGCAAGAAGAGATGCTGCTGAGGAAGAGGAACCAGGAAGGCCAGGTGGCGGCACACCTATAATCAGAGTGCTCAGGAGGCAGGGGCATGCCAGCTTGGGCTGGAGAGTGATAGCCAGGGCTGTATAATCAGATCCTGACAAAGAAGGAAAGGAATGGATAAAAGAAAGGAAGAGGAGGGGAGAAGGGGGAAGGGGGGAACAGAAAGATAAAAAAGGAAAAGGATAAAAAGGAAGGAGAAGAAGCACCCATGGAGCTACAGACTCCAAAGGCAGGGTCTGTGATGCAGGGCCTGACAGAGCCAGGCTGTCTGGGGCACCAAAGGGAAGAAGGCAATGGGCAGAGGCAGACAGCAGGGACAAGTGAAGGCTTTGGGCTGTCAGGGAGGAGCACAGAACGACAGAATGGGCTTGGGCTCTAACACTTACTAGCTAGATGGCTTCCAGTAGGTTAGTCATGCCTCTGACGTTCCTTTTCTTTTCTCTGTAAAACAGAGAAAATCAGAATGATCCCTACCTCATATAGTAGCTATAAGAGCTAAGTAAAGATAACTAATACAAGTAAAATGTACTGCTCGGGTTGTAGATCAATGATACAGCACTTGCATAGCTTGTACAAGGCCCTAAATCCAATGCCCCACAATAAATTAAAAAAAAAAAAAAAAAAGAACTCCATGCCTTTAATCCCAGCACTCGGGAGGCAGAGGCAGGTGGATCTCTGTGAATTCGAGGGAGCCTGGGCTACCAAGTGAGTTCCAGGAAAGGCGCAAAGCTACACAGAGAAACCCTGTCTCGGAAAAAAAACAAAAACAACAAAAAGAACTCAACTAAAGATTAAAGCGAGATGACGTCTGTACAGCTCTAAGCACAGTGCCCAGTGGCTGGCAAAAGCTTTCCAGTGTTATCGCTGTCACAATGCATTTAAGGATATCATGGAACTGAAATGGGGGAGGCAATGCAGATGGAGAGCACCAGAAAGGCATCATATGAACAACTCTGAGAACAAATCAGACAATTTCGAGAGCTAAGAAATGTGACTGTCAGAACACAGTGGCAGGTCCTGTATCTGTCAGTGCCTGTATCAGAGTGCTCTGAAAGGGAACCCCTCTTCCTCCATTACAGGATTTTCCTTCTGTCTGTTTACTAACTGCTCATTAGTTTTTTCCATCAACTTGACACAGCTAGGGTCATCTAAGAAGAGGAATCTCAACTGAGAAAATGCCTCCATCGGACTGGCCTGCAGGCAACCCTGTGGTGCATTTTCTTGATTAATGATTGATGTGGGAGGACCCAATACACTGCGGGTGTTGCCACTCGTGGGTGGGTGGTACTGGGTTGTAAAAGAAAGCAGGCTGACAAGCCATGGGAAGGCCCCTTGCTTCAGTTCCTGCCTCCAGGTTCCTTCCTTGAGTTCCTGCCCTGAATCCCCTTAGTGATGGACAACAAGCTAGAAGCTGACATAAACCTTTTCCTCCCCAAGCTGCTCTTGGTCATGGTGTTTACCACAGCAACACAAAACAAACAAGGTATGTAGCTGTTGCTCCATAAGCACCTTCCCTTTTTCTGTCTTTTCTAACAGCACTGCACACTGAGTCCAGTCTCTATGCTAGGCATGCACCCAGCCACTAAGCTGTATCACCAGCTTGCTTCCTACTTTGTATTTTGAGACAGGGTCTAAGTTAAGTAAGTTGCCTAGGCTGGCCTTGAACTCACCATGTGGCTCAGGTAGGCCTTGAACTTTTGATTCTCCTGCCTTAACCTCTTGAATGGGTGAGACTAGAAGCCTGTGCCACCATGCCTAGCTGATCACGGTTCTTAAGTATCACTGAACATGTGAATGAACTTGGCATGATAACCTTTTGATCTGCTATGAAGTTACCTTCAGCCATCAACCTCAGATTTTGTCAGGATGGCATTATTTGAGTTTGGGAGGAAAATTTCAAATATCTAACAGGATATATTTAAGTTATCCCACAGTTCAGATGTTAACAATAGCATTCTCCATCTACTGACACCCATAAGAGGCAATGAGTTGTCATATTTAGGAACATAGGCTTTGGAGCTGGAGAGATTATCTGTGGTTAAAAGCACTTGTTGCTCTTTCAGAGGACCCAGGTTTGATTTCCAGCACCCACATGGTGGGTCACAACTATCTAAACTTCAGTTCTAGGGGATCCAATGCCCTCTTCTGACCTCCATGGGCATCAGGCACATACATACCTACATGCAGACAAAATGCTCATATACATAAAATAAATAATCAAATCTAAAATTTAAAAAGAGCATAGGCCTTTATAGGGGTGGCATAGCTTAAAGGTAGACTGCTGGACTAGTATGTACAAGGCCTTGGGCTCAATTCCTATCACCAAAAAAAAAAAAAGGAAATAAAAAGAAAAGAAAGGCTTGGAGTGTATGACAGTTCAGTTCTTAACACTGCAAAACAAGTCTTCAACAAATGGCACTGGAAAAACTGGGTAGCTATGTGTAGCAGAATGAAACTAGATCCTTATCTCTCGTCCTGCAGAAAACTCAACTCCAAATGAACTAAGAATCTCAACATAAAACCTAAAACATGGGGTTGGGGATTCAGCTCAGTGGTAGAGCGCTTGCCTAGCAAGTACAAGGCCCAGGGTTCGGTCCTCAGGTCTGGAAAAAAACAAAAACAAAAACAAAAAAACCTAAAACAAGCTCTCAGAGAGCAGAGGCAGGCAGATCTGAGTTTAAGGCCAACCTGGTCTACAGAGCCAGTTCCAGGACAGCCAAGGCCACACAGAAAACCCAGTCTCAAAACAAACAAACAAACAAACAAACAAAAAACCACCTACAGGAAAAAACTTCAAAACCTTGCTAGAGGTCAGGACTTTCTGATCAGGACACTAGTTGCTCAGAAAATACAGTCAATGGTTGAGCAACGGCAGCTCATGAAACGAAAAAGCTTCTGTACCACAAAAGCAAAATGGAGAGGCAGCCTACAGAATGTCATGAGAAAATCTTTGCCAGCTACACATACGCCAGAGGATTAATGCTAACAACACACAAAAACTAAAATAAATAAATAAATAAAGAAAGAAAGAAAGAAAGAAAGAAAGAAAAGAAAAGAAAAGAAAAGAAAAGAAAAAATAAACAAGAAAACAAATGTAGATTAAAACTACTTTGTGGCCAAGCAGTGGTTGGTGCATGCCTTTAATCCCAGCACTCAGGAGGCAGAGCCGGGTGGATCTCTGTGAGTTCAGGGACAGCCTGGTCTACAGAGTGAGATCCAGAACAGACACTAAAACTACACAAATAAACACTGTCTCAAAAAAACAAAACAAAACAAAAAGATACAAAGAAAAGAAATGTTAACAAGGATATGGGGCAATGGGAACCTTTATTCAGTTGATGGGAGTGTAAACTGATGAAGTTATGGAAATCAGTGGGCAGGTTTATCAAAACACTATAAACAGAACTACCATGAGATTCAGCTATTCCACTTCTGGGCGTATACCAAAGAAAGGACTCTGCAACCTACCATAAAGATGCCTGCGCATGCATGTTGATTGCTGCTCCAGTAAACACAGCTAGGAAATGGAGTCAACCTACATACCCATCAACATGAGAATGTGTTACATATACACAATGGAATTTTATTAGCCTTAAACAATGAAATTTGCAAGAAAATGGGTGGTACTGGAATATATTTAAGAAGTCTAAGAGCCAAGAGTGCTGGTGTACACCTTTAAGCCCAGCATTCAGGAGGCAGAGGCAGGTAGATGGACCTCTGTAAATTCAAAGCCAGCCTGGCATACGTAGTGAGTTCCAGGACAGCCAGGGCTATGTATGTAGAAAGACCTTGTCAAAAAGAAGGAAGGAAGGAAGGGAAGAAGGGAAGAAGGGAAGAAGGGAGGAAGGGAGGAAGAGAGGAAGGAAGGAGAGAGGGAGGGAGGGAGGGAGAGAGGGAAGGAGGGAGGGAGGCAGGGAGGGAAGGAAGGAAGGAAGGAAGGACGGAAGGAAGGAAGGGAGGGAGGGAGGAAAAGTAAAGAAAGGAGGGAGGGAGGGAGAGAAAAGAACGGCAGTAACCGTGACCCTTTCTGACAAGCATCTCACGTTCTCTCATATGCAGGCTCCAGCTTCTAATACTTAATATATGTGTATTTATGTGTGAGTACAGAGGCCAGGAAAGGGGCCCACAAGAGAAGGACATGAGCCTTTCAAGAGAGAAGTGGGGAGGTTGATAAAATACAAATGCTATGAAAGCAGAAGGGAGAACACTGATGGTATAAGGGAAATACAGAGAGCAGCCAAAACCTAGGATGGATGAAAATCCCACAAGGGAACTCGCTAGTTTGTAAGCGAATTTTAATTTAAAAATTTAAATAGGGCCGGGTGGCAGTGGCACACACCTGTAATCCCAGCACTTGGGAGGCAGAGGCAGGAGGATCTCTGTGAGTTCGAGGCCAGCCTGGTCTACAGAGCTAGTCCAGAACAGGCTCCAAAGCTACAGAGAAACCCTGTCTTGGGAAAAAAAAATTTAAATAGAGGCGGGAGAGATGGCCCAGTGGTTAAAAGCACTTGTTGCTCTTGTAGAGAGCCCAAACTTGGTTCCCAACAACCACATGCTGGCTTACAATCATCTGTTACTCAAGTTCCAGAGGATCCAACACCCGATTCTAGCCTCCACAGGCACCATGAATACATGTGACGCATAGACATACATGCAAGGAAACACTCATATACATAAAAACAAATAAATAAATAGTCTAAATGTCAATAGGCTCTGAACCCATATCCTAATCCAGGATCTACTTCTCCCTAACTATGTGGCTTTGGACAGGTTAACTAAGCACAATGACTGTCTGGTCACCACCCACAAAAACAGGACTAATCAAACCTACCTTTCAGGGCTGTAGTGAGAATTAAATGAGCATGGCGATGGTGATGCACACCTTTAATCCCAGCACTCGGGAGATAGAGGCAGGTGGATCTCTGAGTTCAAGGCCAGTCTGGTCTACAGGGCTAGTTCCAGGATACCCAGGGCTACAGAGAGAGACTGTCTCAAAAAAACAAAAACAAAACCTTCAATAAGCTTATATACATGAGGTGCTCAGGACTGTGCATCATACAGCATTTGTAGTAAAGATTCTTTTACTGTATTTAGTAATTTCTGCAGCTAAATATACTTTTCAGAGCAAGCCAGTAATACCAGTCAAGGTAAGTTCTATTTTCTTTGTTTTTTATTGTCACAGAAGGCAATGAATCACAGAAAAAAAATTATTTCTTCCTTGTATCTTTTTTTATAAAAATAAGATTTATTTATTTATTTATTACATACACAGAAGAGGGTGCCAGATCTCCTTACAGATGGTTGTGAGCCATCATGTGGTTGCTGGGAATTGAACTCAGGACCTCTGGAAGAACAGTCAGTGCTCTTAACCTCTGAGCCATCTCTCCAGCCACTTTTTTTTTGTTTTAAACATAAATACTGATGTGTGTGAGTTGTTTTAAATATAAATATTGATAATGTGTGTGTGAGAGAGGAAAAACTTTTCTGTTTCAGAGAGAGAGAAAGAGAGAGATTGCCTTGGGATTAACCACTGACTGGAAAATCCAAGAGTTTATAGCAACCACCTACACTTTCCTGGGTTTCAATGGATAATCTACCTCCAGTGCTCAGAAGTTCAAGTCAGAGACATCTGAAAGGTCTAAGCCTCATGAGCTAAAGATCTCTTGGAGCAAAATATTCACCGGTAGGAACTTTGATTACCTGCCCTTCCATTGGCTGGACCCCAGCAGGGCTATTGACTAAAGCAGAGGAGAAAATTAATTTACTAATGAGTTCCACAACAAACCACATGTAGCCAGGTCCATCCATCCAACCAGACCTCTCTGAATAAGTCTGTCCCCAACCTATAAGGTGTGTGTGTGTGTGTGTGTGTGTGTGTGTGTGTGTGTGTGTGTGTGTGTGTATGATGGTTCATTTTAATTGTCAAGGCTACACCGGGGGGAGATATCTAAGGAGGGACAGTATAGATCAAGGTGGCCTGTGGACAACGTGCAAGGAGTTTGTCTTGATTATGTTAATTGTTGTGGAAAGACCCAGCTTACTGTGGACACTGTCTCTGAGTTTCATTCAGTCCTGGACGGCAGGACACTGTAGAAAGCAAGCTGAGTAGGAAGCATATATGCATTCATTCTCTCCGTGCCATTGACTGTGGATGTGACTAGCTGCTTCAAGTTCCTGACTTTTTCCTAACAAACTGCTGGAAGCTGCGATTGTAAGCCTAACAAATAATAAACCCTTTCTCCCGTAAAGCTGCTTTTGTCAGGGTATTTTACCACAGCAATGGGAAATGTAACTAAGTGGCTTAGAGGACAGACGCTAGGGCACGCCAACACAAACCCGCAAACCGTAGGCAGGTTGCAGGGCTGAGCTAGGGGGAGGGATGGGGGGGCCTGTGATGGTAGACGTTAGGCTGGCTGTGACCTTGCACAGCCACCCTGGGTGGCATCCCCGGCTCCGCCTGCCTCCTTCCTGTCCCAAACCTGACACTCAGGAGCAAGGAACAGTTTCCGCAAAATTGGGTTTTCCAGGATACTTACCCACCATTTCTTCCTTCGGAGCCACTAAAGCCTCCGACGGACGGACGTGCAGTGACAAACCAAAAAGCCAGCAGACAGCGCCGGGGCCGGAGGTCACGGGGGCGAGTCACTTCCTGGTGCGCAGCTCTCTAGCCCGCTTGCCCCGGCTCCTCCCAGCGCTGCGGGGCTCCTCCTCTGGCTCGCACGCCGCCCAACCTCGCTGACTCTACTTGTGCCCTTCCGAGGAAGTGCTCCTGTCTCAGCAGCCTGCTGGACGGTTTTTTTTTTGTTGTTTGTTTGTTTTTTCCAAGTTCCTCTCTGCGACCCTGCCCACTGCTGCTCTTTTCTCCCCATCAAATTGAGATCTGCATAAGCCAAGGAAGAAAATCCTGAAGAAATTCACATCGCCTTGTTAAAGGTATTGCCCATCCCAGCGATGCTACTACACTTAAACCCTTTCAACCCAAAGAATATTTTTCTGTTCTTAATTTTATACGTACTTATTTAGTTCACGTGTGCCATCACCCATGTGTGGAGGTCAGAGGACAACTTGCTAAAGTCATTTCTCTTTACTCTGTAGCTCTCTGGGATCGAACTCAGTCCATCAGATTTGGCAGCAAGCCCTTTTCCCAGCTCAGCCATCTCACTTACCCTGCAAAGAGGAGCTGGTTACCAAACCTGACAACTTAGTTCCATCCCCCCAGACCCACCTAGTGGTTGAAAAAAACGGACTGCTGCAAGCTGTCCTCTGACCTCCACACACACCCACACACGGGAACTCTCCACTCTACATACACGATTGATTGATTGATTGATTGATTGATTATCTAATTAAGATGTGATAATTCTTTGAGGCAGGTCTCACACTATGCACTCCTTGCTGACCTGTAATTCACTATGTAAACTTTCCAAGTTCTGGAATTACACACCCAGCATCAAACATTTTCAAAAGAATTTCAAGTATCCATGTATACGGGAGTTGGAAGATTTGGACAAAGATTTGTTTCATTAAGTCCTTTCTCATTGTAAAAGACCTATAGTGAGCCAGAGAATTTTTCAGACAATCATTCCCCCTCTATTTTATGTGGTAATAGAAAAAAATTGTCTTGTTTGAGTCTTGGTGGTTGAAAGAAAAAATAAAAAGGAGGATGTGACAGTTCCTAGGTATGGTGGAGGAGAAGGTTTATTGTAGATAAAAGGGAAATCATAGACAGAGGCAGAGACATCTGGGAGAGTCCAGAGTAAACATGACCCTGAGCTGGGTCACGTGAGAAGGGAGAGGGGAGAGCCAGACCAAGGGGCCAGAAGGGTAAAAGGGAGACAAAAAGGCGGGGTAACCAGAATGGTTGGCTGGATTATATAGGGAAGAGCAGCTGGGGGAAGGGCCTAAGAAGTTTAGGGTAGGGGGTGGGGCATGCCAGCCAGACTCTGTAACAGATAGGGACTGAGGGATGCTAGGCCAGGCCTACTTTGACATGTTAAATGGGCACCTCAGCTCTTTCTCCCAGGTTTGAGACCTAACATTGGTTTTGTTTGCTTGCTCTTTGTTGTGGCTAGGGTTTTGTTTGGGTCTCCAGCAGCACAGGCTGGACTTAAATTCTTGATCCTCCTGCCTCCGCCTCCCAAGTGTTGAGATTACAAACCTTCCCTCTGTGCACTTGGCTAATTTTTTTGTTTGTTTGTTTTTTGTTTGTTTGTTTTTCGAGACAGGGTTTCCCTTTTGGCTAATTTTTAAGCTTATGCAATTGACCTTAAATAGGAAGCACATTTCCGTTGGTCTTTCACTTCAATCAAAGTATAGCATGCTTATTGTGTGCAAAGGCAATGCTAGTATTAATCCCAGGGAATGAATGAAACAAGGCCCAGTACCTTAAATAATAAGTACTGAGTCAAGCCAAGATTCAAGACCACACTGCCAACCTGGGGTGGTGGCTCAGGCCTGTAATACTGGAGGTTGAGGCAGGAGATAAGACTATCCTAGCCTATAGAGTAAATCCCATATCAGCCTAAACTACAGAGTACAACTTTGTCTCCAAACAAACAGCATCAATGAAAACCAGGGCTAGGAGTGTATCTCAGAGTGCTTTCTAGCATGTGCAAGGTCCTGGGTTTCATCTCCAGCACCATATAAACTGGATGTGATGGCACACTTGTAATTCTATTGCTCAGGAAGTGGACACAAGAGGATCAGGAGTTCAAGGTTAAGGTGAGTTCAATGCCTGCCTGCACTACATGAGACCCTGTCTCAAGAAAACATTTTATGCCAGGTGGTGGTGGCTCATGCCTTTAATCCCAGCGCCTGGGAGGCAGAGGCAGGCGGATCTCTGTGAGTTCAAGGCCAGCCTGGTCTACTGATCCAGACCCAGGACAGGCACCAAAATTACACAGAGAAACCCTGTCTTAAAAAAAAAAGAAAGAAAGAAAGAAAGAAAAGAAAAAGAAAACATTATATTTTGGGTGAGAAGGAACATTGAATAAAGACACTTGCCTTGAACATGATGGCTTAAATTCAATCCTCAAAGCCCACATGGGGAAGGAGAGCACTAACTTCCAAAAGTTGCCTTCTGACATGTACACAAGCAGTGTAGCAGGAATCCCCAACATACAAAGAGTAAATATAAATAAGAAATAAATGTTAAGCTATACATGATATAGTAAACACACATTAAAGAAGATTTGTAGAAACAAAAGGACCATGCAGATACTTGAAAAGCCATGTGCACTTTAGCAAATTAAATTATTCATTCAGCTGGTCTGAATCAGAATTGTATCTACCTGGTGTGGTTGCAATGAGGATTAAACCAATTAATGCTGGGAAAGACAATGTGCTTCAGACAGAACAATCACACAATAAATGTCAGCTATTATCTTTCCAAAAATTTAGGGAGCTGGAGAGATGTCTCAACAGTTAAGGGCACTGCCTGTTCTTAAAGAGGACTTGGGTTCAGGTCTCAGCACCCACATAATGGCTCACAATGGTCTGTAAGTCTAGTTACAGGAAATCCAACATCCTTTTCTGAACTTTGAGGGTCCTGGGCACACATATTGTGCACATATAAACACGCAGGCAAAACATTTATTCTGATAAAATAAATAATTTCTTTTTTAGAATACAAAACAGGAGCTGAAGAGATGGTTCAGTGATTAAGAATAGTTATTGTTCTGCCAGAAGGTGGCCCACGCCTTTAATCCTAGCACTTGGGAGGCAGAGGCAGGCAGATCTCTGTGAATTCAAGGCCAGCCTGGTCTACAGAGTGAGATCCAGGACAGCCTGTGCAACACAGGAGAACCCTGTCTCGGGGTAAAAAAGAATACTTAGTGCTCTTGCAGAGACCTGGGTTCAATTGCCAGCACCCATATGGTGGCTCACAACCTTCTATAACTCACATGGTGTTCATTTATACAATATCAAATAAATCTACTCCACCACCACCACCACCCCAAAAAATAGCCAGACATGGTGGCACACTCCTTTAGTCCCAGCACTCGGGAAGCAGAAGGAAATGAATCTCTGTGAGTTTGAAGCCAGCCTGGACTACAGAGTGAGATCCGGGACAGTCAGAGCTACATAGTGAGACTTTGTCCCAAAAAAGCAAAAAAACAAAAGAAAGAAAGGGAGGGAGGGAGAAAGAAAGAGAGAGAAAGAGAGAGAGAGAAAGAAAAGAAAGAAAGAAAGACAGAGAGAGAGAGAGAGAGAGAAAGGGAGAAAGAGAGAGAAAGAAAGAAGAAAGATTGATTTCAGGGCAGTGGTGGCGCACACCTTTAATCCCAGCACTTGGGAGGCAGAGCCAGGCAGATCTCTGTGAGTCTGAGGCCAGCCTGGGCTACCAAGTAAATTCCAGGACAGGCTCCAACGCTACACAGAGAAACCCTGTCTCCAAAAACCAAAACAATAAAATAAAATAAAAATAAAAAAGAAAGATTGATTGATTCTAGGGACTAAGGATTGAACTCAGAGAAAGAGTGTTTGGGTTTGGTATTCATCATGATGATAAAAATAAAAATAATAATATTGTGTGTGCACACACAAAAACTCATTATAGCTACTTTTGACTAATATTGTGGCTATCGGCCGGGTGGTGGTGGCGCACGCCTGTAATCCCAGCACTTGGGAGGCAGAGGCAGGTGGATGTCTGTGAGTTCGAGGCCAGCCTGGTCTACAAAAAGCGAGTTCCAGGACAGCCTCCAAAGCTACAGAGAAACCTTGTCTCGAAAAACCAAATTAAAAAAAAATGTGGCTATCCTAATTGCTCTAAAGACTCTCAAAATCCAAGCTCAAGCCATGGCTGCAGTGGTTATTGGGCCCTTATCACATAAAAACAGGCCAGAGACTTTTGAGAACCCAATCCCCAAACTGAGTAACCTCGCCCAACCTTGACGCAGGGGGAGGACCTCCTTCCTGCCTCAACTTGATATGCCAGGTTTTGTTGACTCCCCTGGGAAGCCTTATCCTTTCTGAGCAGGGGAGGAGTGGATGGGGAAGTGGGCGGGGCAAACAGGAGGGAACCGGAAGAGAGGAAGGAGGGGAAACTGTGGTCGGCATGTAAAATAAATGAAAAAATTTACTTAAAAGAAAGGCCAGAGAGTTCACCTTTGCTCTTTCCCTTTTCTCCTCTCTAGTACCCTCCCATGTGGAATGCCAGCCTGCTCCTTACTCCACCTCCTAAACTTTCCCCTTCTCCTGCCCTCCCACCCAGTCAGTCATCACTTCCCATCTTGGTGTCTTCCGTTGTGCTGTGCACAGAGCTAGGTGAGCCAGTCGAGCTCGATAAATCTTCGATGAACTGAATCTCACCCCCTTGCCTTTGGTGCCCCCACCTTCTCCACACATCCAAGCAAAATCATTTAAAGCACTTCTGTCTTTCAGGGAGGCAGAACTCTGAAGGGAAGGGAGAGAAAGGAGATTAAGGAAGCCAAAATGAAATTACTTAGCCATTAACCCCCTTATATTTATTTAATCCAATAAAACATGCTCTTCTAGAAAAAGAGAAACCATTACATCTGAAGGAGAACTAAGAAATAGCCCACATTATAGTAAAGGTTAGACTCTTCAAGCAGAAAGTCTGTAAGTGGGCATGTCATAGGTGATACACAGTATTGTTGAATTAGATAATCACTGGAACCAAGATAACATTCTGCTTAACCTTGTTATCAGCAAACAAAATCACAACAAAGTAAAATATCTAGAAATTTTTCAAACCTTCTCAGTTTGATGCAAGAAAAGATATGTGAGAGGCTTCAGAATTCCTTCTTAGAAATACATGTTTTGGGTATTGGAGAGACAGCTCAATGGTTAAGAGTGCTTACTGCTCTTGCAAAAGACCCAGGTTCAGATACCGGTACACACATCTGAAGCTTACAACTGCCTGTAACTCCAGTTCCAGAGGATCTGGTGCCCTCTGGCCTCCACAGGCAACTGTATGCACATGGTGCCCATAACTTCACAAAGACACATATGTATACACATAAATTAAAATCATTTTTAAAAGAACATGTACTAAAATGATTTGACAGGGCTGGCTTAGTTCTATTCAACAGCACTTTCTTTTTTTAAAAAACAATTATTGAGCTTTAATAAAATATAACAGGGTGTGTACCATATTAATAAAAGAAATTTATTTCTTACAATTCTGGAGTTTGTGATAGCCAAGATAAAAATGCCAACGAAGCTAGAGTCGAAAGAGGGCCTGCTTCTCATATATTATACGTTCTTGGTATGCTCACATAATAGAAGAAATAGAAAGGGTGAACTCCCTGGAACTTTTTTTACAAGATCATTAATCCCACTTTATAGGGGCTCTACCTTCATGATTTAATTACTCCCTAAAAATCTCAACTCTTAACACTGTTATATTGGAGATGCGTTTTTTTTAACACACAAATTTTGTAGAACACATTTAAACCACTGCAAATGTCACAGCCCTGTATTCATGATACAAGTTAGGTTTGTATTTGTTCAGTGCAGAAACGTGCACAAGGCCAGTGAGAATTCAATAGACTTAGCTAGCATTTATTCTAGTTTGATACCATAATTGTTTATCCTTCCATTCATCTATGTTGGCTACTCCTGTGATTCTGTTGTCTATTGTTTATTAATGAAATGTTGCCACTTTGTCATTCCACTTTTTAACTTTTTTCACTTTCTTTTTGTTTATTCTGTGTCTCTTTTACATCATGTGTCTTGATGCCATCAAATACCCCATCCCTTTCATTCCACCCTCTGCTTTTGCACCCCATACAAATATACAAAATTTAAAAGAAAAAAGAAAAAACGGGGAACATTAAAAATCTCATTACAGAAGCTGCAATATGACACAAAGAGCCATGCAGTAAACCCCTTTGTCCCTATGTCTTTACTTGCATCTGTTCATTGCAGAGTCGTTTTGTCCGGTTCACAGCCTCTGGTTACTGCTACACTATCTATGATGGCCCTCACTGGAACTCCTCTTTGGATACCCTGCTGATGTCCTGTGACATGGAGATCCTGCAGCTTCGGGTCTGCAGGTCATGTCCCTTCATGTGCTCCAGTAGATCACAGATGGGGTGGATGTTGGGGCTTGGTTTGGGGCCTGGGAAGCTGTAGGTTGGTCAGCCAGCCAGTTCTCCTCTGTCCTTACCACCAGGGGGAGCACTCCAGTATTGCCTGGGCTAGTTCACTACTTGCATCAATAAGAAGGGAGTGGGGCCAGTTCTCCTGCTTTCAAGCCCTCAGGGTATGCTCTCCCACACCTACACCCTAAGGGCCAGCTCTGTTATGCTGCCCTGTTGAGGTGCAGAGATCATTCTTTCCAATGTTGCAGCTAGTGAGGGGTAGGGTTCTTAGGCCCAGAGGGCCAGCTCCTCCACCTGTCTGAGTAGTTGATGGGCAGGAGGTGGTGGACGGCATATCTCCTCTGCCAATGCTACCGTATTGGATGAGTAATGGGGACAGCTCTCCTTTGCTCATAACATCAGAATTGGGTCGCTCTCACCTCAGAGCAGCCTGAAGTGCTGTCTAGGTGAGGGGCTGGGCAAATTTCCTGAGTGCTGCAGCTGGTAAGGGAGAGGGTCAGCTCTCTCCTCCCTTGCAGGCGGTAAGGGACAAGGGGTAACGGGGGGACATCTCTTACCCTCCCACACCACCACATGTGTATCATTCCTCTTTAAGAGAACTGCTTTTCCTTTAGGTTTCCAATTGCAGTAGCAGCATTTTCTACCTGGGGAGAACAACAAAGTTGTTAAAAGTTTCTGTGGCTCCCCCACACTTTTGTTCTTTTTTTTTTCAACAGCACTTTCTAGAACTATGATAGAGACTCAGAGGGATAAGAATACACATACCATCCCCTCAAAGATTGAATTTGGGGGCAAGACAAGACGCACTGGGTAAAAATACACAACAGTCTGAGCACTGGTAGTTCTACAAAGGCAATTTAGAAGCCAGCAAAGGAAAAGGATGTGAGAACTGGGTTCAGTGTCTAGGCTATACAGCCTCTGGGAATTTTGAAGGCTTTGGCATGATGACAGGTATGAACCACTCAAGGCTCATCAGCATGTAGGCCTGGCTAGATGGGAAAAGTGCATGACATAGTCATGACCTTCTAGCTGACTAGATTGATCCCAAAATATAGTGGAAGGTCTGGAACGCTGGCTCAAGGTGATCCCTGTAATTGTTAACAAAGGAAGCTAACAAAGAATTTTCCTGAGATGTTTCCACAGGAGAACTCCAGCAGTTATCAATAGAATGGGTTGTATCATGTAGTGACCCAGAAGGTGAGGGGGACTACCACAGTCACTAAGCAGACTATACCACATACCATTATAATTTCTGAAAATATTATCAGGGCCATTATGCACCATGAGCCGCTGGAGTGATTGAAACAAATGTAGGTTTCTGATCCCCTTCCTGCCCAGCTGAAGTCTCAAGGCAGGGAGGTGTCAGGAATCCCTGGGTCTGTAACAAGTATCTTGCAGGATGCACATCTTGCGATAAGATCCCAGTGATCCGGGGAGAGGAATCAGTTGGTAATAGGTTTGCTGTGCAAGCACAAAGACTAAAGATCAGATACTCAGAACTCATGTAAAAAACAATAGCACTTGGGAGACAGAGGCAGGAGATCCCCCAAGGCAAGCTGGCTAGCTATAGCAGCTGAATTGGCAAGAAACCCTTCCAGAGAGAGAGAGTAATATAGCCGCCACACATATGCGCGCACACACACACACACACACACATGTGAGCCCATACACATACAAAAACATATACCCGCATTTACCCACACAACATACATCTACACACTAGAGGGGGGAAAAGAGTTTTAAAAAATTGAATCCCAACACATACCAGATGAAATTTCATATGAATTTATTGAACTAAAAAAAAAAATCAAACCAGCCAGGGATGGTGTCCTGTAATCTCAATACTTGGAGGCAGAGAGACAGGAGAATTAAAAGTTCAAGGATGTTCTTGGCTGTATAGAGTTTGAGGCCAGTCTGGGCTACAGGAGACCATTTGTAATTTTGTATGTACCTACCTGTCCCCAGGCACTGGCAAGACGGCTCAGCGGGTGAAGGCACTTGCCATCAAGACTGACCACCTGAATTCAAGACCTAGGACCCACGTAATGAAAGAAGAGGACTCCTGCAAGTTGTCGTCTGCCCTTCACACAGGTGCTGTGGCACCCACAAACACACAAACAGACACAAGTAAATGTATAAAAAATAAATAAATTCAGGGGCTGAAGAGGTGGCTCAGTGATTTTCAAGTGATAGCTGCACTTACAGAGAACCTGAATTCAACCCCCAGCACCCACATGGCAACTTACAGCCATTCAAAACTCCAGTCCTAAGGGTGCTAATGCCCTCTTATGACCTCCTCAGGCACTGCATACACTTGGTACACACACATACATGCAGGCAAAACACTCATGCACATAAAATAAAATAGAAATCTAAGAAGAACACACTGTAACAGGACCTAGAGAGAGAGCCCCATGGTTAAGAGCACTTACTGCCAATGACCTGAATGTAGTTCTTAGCACTCGGACTGGGAAGCTCACAACCATTTATACTCTAGCTCCTAGGGATCTGATGCCCTCTTCTGGCCTCTGTTGGCATTTACACAGATCCTACACATACATATAAATTTACAAACTAATGAATGTTTTTAAAATGTACTGGAACAAAGACTAGAAGGAAGTGCATGAGATGTTCACAGCCCTCTGGATAGTGGGCTGGGGGATTGTGGTGGTCTGAATAAAAATGGCTTTCATAGCCAGGTAGGTGGTAGCACACGACTTTAATCCCAGCACTCAGGAGACAGAGTCAGGAGGATCTCTGTAAGTTCAAGGCCAGCCTGGTCTATAAAGTGAGATCCAGGAAACGCCCCAAAGCTACATAAAGAAACCCTGTGTCGAAACACCAAAAAGAGAATGGCTTCCATAGGCTCATGTATTTGAATGCTTAGTCATTAGGGAATGGCATTGTTTAAGAAGGATTGGGAGGTGTGGCTTTGTTAGAGAAAGTGTGTCACAGGGCTGGAGAGGTGGCTTAGTGGATAAGAGAAAATGTTTAGCCTCCCTCCCCCACTTCTCTCTCTGCCTACAGATCAGGATGTAACTCTTAGCTACTGCTCCAGTGCATGTCTGCATGCTGCCATGCTCCCCACCATGATGATAGTGGACTAAAACTCTGAAAGTGTAAGCAAGCCTCCAATTAAATGCTTTCTCTTTTAATAGTTGCCTTGGTCATGGTGTCTCTTCACAGCAATAGAACTAAGTGACTAAGGGAGGGATTATGTTAGTTACTTTTCCGTTGCTATGATAAGACATCATGACTAAGGCAATTTATAAAAGAAAGCCTTTATTTGAGCTTATGTTTCCAGCGGGTTAGGGCCCATAAGCATGGCAGCAGGTGGCAGGCATAGAGCCGGAACTGAGAGCTCACATCTTGAACCACAAGCAGGAAGCAGAGAGAGCAAACTGGGAATGGCACATGACTTTTGAAACCTCAAAACTTTCCCCAGGAACATACTTGTACCATCAAGCCATACTTCCTAACCCTCCCCAAACAATGCCACCAACTGGAACCAAGGAATCAAATGCTGAGATGGGAGGATAGCTCATTAAAGCCTTTCTCCTATAAATTTCTTTGGTCATGGTGTTTGAGCATCGCCCTAGAAAAGGACCTACCATGGATACCATTCATTTGTTCATGGCATTTCATTTCCACACACCCCAGTTTGTCTAGAGTGAAGATGTATTACATTGGTAATAAAGAAAACTGTAAGTGTTGAATCTTGCTGAAGTTCCTGGAGTCCAGGCTCTGAAATAGAGAACAAGGTTTGATCACTAAATATAGAAGAGACTTTGGAGAGCTAACTTGTTAAGCAAATTTGTAAGACTTGCTTGCAATCCAAATTCTAGTGAGGAATATCACTCCTAGTAACAGAAATATTCTTTCCTATTAACTAGGGTCATCCCTATGGGCATTAACAGGAGAACCAAGCTAGTCATCAGAGAGTCACCTGTCATTTGAACAGATAGAGCTTAATGGTTTTGAGGGAGCTCTGTCCCTCCTGTTCCTATTACTCCAAAAGTTCCTCATAAACACTGACTCTCCAATGTTCTTTTCCACTACCTCTAACTAGTTACTAGAATCTTCTGTCATTACAATATTACCTGCCTCCTATCCTCATTATGCGTCACTGTTTCCAAGGTAACAGCTCATCTTACATGAATTACATTGTAGGCTCCCAGGTGAGATATTGGAAAGCATCTTAATCTCATCTTCAGTCTATCTACAAATTATATTTACCAGAAGTTGCTTCTGGGTAGAGTCACAGATGGCTAGTTTTATCCACTTTAAGACGCCTTAAAAATTTTTTTTTCAGTTGAGGAGTCTATTATTTCCTGATTTTTGTGTCTAATCTTTTTCTAAAGTGTACTTCCTGGGTTTAGAGATACACATTACATTGGAGGCCCTTCGGCTTTCTGATAAATGTCAAGGGGTTTTGATGAGAGCACTTGGGAGAATGGCACTACCCCTTAGCAAAATAAAGAATTCAGAAAGGGAGTCTTCCAAGAGAAAGAAACGATAATGGATTATGGATAGGGGGTCCAGTGGACATGTACATAATGAGTTAACATAATACAAAAGCTCTTGAATTTTGTGTAGGAGGAATTACCCTGGAAACTGTTGCCAAACTAACTAGCTCCTTCATCCTTCTAGTTTCTAGGGTAACACTGATATTTACTATATTACATTTACATGGCTGGCATTAATGTTCATTTTCTTATTTCCTAGGGTCTCAGCCCTTGCTTTTTTATAGTGTTCAAATTTGCAATTCAATGTTCCCAGCATTCCAGCACTGACAGCTCATCCTTCACAGCTAGATGAAGAGAATAACATAGGAACATCGATCCCACATCCTGCTCCACACCAGAACACTATCAGTGTGAGTATATCAGCTTTATGCCTAGAACTTAGCGCCCAAAGCACAAATCTTCCAGCTACCCAGAGGCTGTAATTTCTGTTCTCTCCAAATCGCCATCTTCAGCAAACCCGTAATAAAGACACTAGATTCTCTTCTCTGGGCTGATGATGATGTGCTCCTCGATTTTTTTCAAATGTCATTGTTAGGCTGCAAGGGATGAGAAGATTAGATTGCTTTAGTGCCTTGCTGCTTGTATGTCCCACAATCTGTGAAGATACTGGTAGGTGAAAAATATTTGGTCCCATTCCTCCAGCTGAGTTGTTAAAGTGTGCTACATAGCCCCTAACCTTTTAGAGGGTCTGGGACATAGTAGCTAAGGTCTCCCATAGCCCAATTCCTCATATAGTTAAAGATGACCATGACCTCCTGATCTTTCCATTTGCATCTTCCCAGAACCAAGGTTATAGGTCTGTGCAGCCATACATGGCTGCTTCCTAGTTTTATTTTATTTTATTTTTTTGAGATGATGTGGTAGTTTGAATGTAATTGGCCCTCATAATCTCATAGGGAATGGCACTATTAGGAGGTGTGGCTTTGTTGGAGTGGCCTTGTTGGAGGAAGTGTGTCACTGTGGGTATGGGCTTTGAGGTCTCATATATGCTCAGGCCACGCCTAGTGTCTTAGACTACTTCCTGTTGCCTTCGGATCAACATGTAGGACTCTCAGCTCCTTCTCTAGGACCATGTCTGCATGTACAATGCCAAGTCCTGCCATGATGATAATAGACTAAATCTCTGAAACTGTAATCCAGACCCAATTAAATGTTTTCCTTTATAAGAGTTGCCGTGGTCATGGTGTCTCTTTACAGCAGTAGAAACCCTAACTAAGATAGATGAGGTCTTTATATGCAGCCATTTTTGATCTGGCATTCACAATGTAGACAAGGCCAACCTTTCAATCACAGATATCTGCCTGTCTCCGCATCCTGGGTGCTGACATTATGTCCCACCACACTCAGTTTTTAAGCTTGTTTGTTTGCTTTCTAATATATAATTTGGACATTTTCCACACTGAAAGAACCCAGTCTTGCTAGAAATTAAAATGATCATCCAGAACACCCCTTGTTGTAATAAAAGATACCCAATACTGATTAGACATTTGATTTGTACCATACAGTATCCCAAATGCTCCACGAGGAGCTGCCTAATTTACACAAGAGAATATTGATAGCTGAACCTTATATACAAAATAACTGAGACATGCAGAGGGATAAATAACATATCCAAGAACACACAATAAGTGGTAGATCTAAACTTTAAAGTTGGCTGTCATCAGGCGGTGGTGGTGCACACTTTTGATCCTAGCACACGGGGGTGGGGGGGGGGGGGGGCAGAGCCAGGCGGATCTCTATGAGTTTGGGGCCAGCCTGGTCTACAGAGTGAGTTCCAGGAAATGCACAATGCTACACAGAGAAACCCTGTCTCGAAAAACCAAAAAATAAAATATAATAAAATACAGTTGGCTGTCAGATAGCCATTTCCCACTTTAATTTTTGAACATTTAACCAATGATCCTCAAACTTTGGTTTGTATCAGCATTTCCTGGAAGGGCCTTTAAAATTCAGATCACTAGTGCCTGTCTGTGAGGCAGGATGATCACCAAGAGTTTGCAGTTTAAGGTTATTGTAGGTCTTATATCTATATATCTATGTATCTATATCCATATCTATCTATATCTATACCATATATATATATATATATAAAACCAGGATTAGATATATAGATATATCAGAAAAGCACTTGCCTTGCAAGCATGAAAACCTGAATTTGATACCCAGAAATCACAATTTTTTTTAAAAAAGCCAGTCATAAAGATGATGGTACACATCTTTAATTCCAACATTCAGGAGGCAGAAGCAGGCGGATCTCTGTGAGTTCAAGACCAACCTGATCTACCTAGCAAGTTCCAGGCTAACCGCAGAGTGAGACTCTGTCACAGTTAAAAAAAAATGCATGTGCATTTAAATGCATCAATGCAAACTTAAACACGAACACACACACACACACACACACACACCAACAAACAAAAGCTACTACTCAAATGGTGAGGTCCCATCTCCACAATTTCTGATTGAACAAGCCGAAGAATTTATGTTTCAAATAAGTTTCCAAGTGGTGTTGAAGTAGCTGGACTTGAGGATCCCATTTGTAAGACCTCTGGTTTGTACTCCATATCTCCCATGAAGGACAAAAGAACCTATCATAGGATGATAAGACACTTCTGTGAAGGAGTGAGCTTGCACTCTCTCCTGTGCTCTATACTCAGGGGTCATGGAGAACTGATCTGCCTTTCTCCAAAACAACTAGAAATTGACTAGCTATTCTACGCTAGAGGGAAATACAGTGCATAGGCTGTGCTCAGAGAACACATTTCAGGAAAGAGCTGGCCATCTCCTCAGTTTCTGACCCAGTCCTTACTGCTAGCTCTACAGTGTAATCTTTATCCTCGTTTTGAACTGACTCAAAAAGCTAGCACTGAAGAGCAGTATTTGCCAAGCATAGCTACCTGTCCATTCAGGATTTAATACAACTGACACATTCAGCCAGATCCTGTGGAGGGTCTCGATTAGCACCACCTCAGGAAGCTGAGGAGAGAACCATTACTGTGCAAGCTCTCCTTGGAGCTGTTGTTCACACCTCCCTTGTAAAGAACATATATTGCCTAGAGTAGACAGGCAGAAGCAGAAGTTAAATATTTCCCTGAGACACAGCTGAAGTCCCCGCATTTTCAGGCAACAATACTCATTAACAGAGCTGCACATGAAGATAATTAGTAAGTTCTTGAAAACTGCCAATACTCATGGTAACTATATCTCTGTGGATGCCATATGGATGCCATATATATATATATATCTTCTTACTTGAAACAAAAGGCAAACACATCTAGAGGGCAAGAAGATCTGTCTGTCTGTGAGTTATGCTGTTGCTGTCAGACAGTGGTTGGAAGTGCAGGAAGAATCTGGGTGGCAGAAGTACCTAGGAACAAAAGACAAATTAACTTGTCAGCTCTTTCCTCTCTCAATAGCAATGGAGTCTTCCATAACAATGATTGCTTCCAAATAGCAGTAAGCATGGTTTCCTTGCTTCTCTCAGTGGCCCATTTCATGGTTTCTTTGACAAGTGGTGAGTGTGCTTCCATTGGTTGCTGCAAGCCAGGCAAATGTTTAAAAATGAGGTTTTAACAAAGAGTAAAATATAAGAAAAGAAATAAGGGGTAGCTATTGGAAGAGAGACAAAAATCATCATTATTTGCAGTTGATTTGGTTGTCTATCCAGACAATACCCAGGGGGAGTCAATTGAAACATGAATAGATTGAAGGAGAGAAGAGAGGTTCAGAAGAGAGTTCAGCTATGTGGCTGAAAACAGTCAACAGATTTCCTGTAAACCAGCCACAGCCAGTTAGATGATAAAATGGGCGGAATGTTTTCATGATGATGGCATGAGGATAAAATCCCTAGTAATATGATCTCTAGTCTCAGCTAGATATGGTGTTGTAAACTTTTAGGTACAGCTAGTTGGGAGGATGAGATAGGAGTATCATTTGAGCCTAAAAATTCCTGGCTGTCCTGGGCAACACAGTGAGAGCTCATCTTAATGACTAAATGAGCTCAGTGTTATACTTCACATCTATATGTGGCAACAAACAACTTACAGGAGTAGGGACTTGCTTCAGCTCATGTTTTCAGTCCTGTCCAGCTGGCTCCATTGGTATGACTCTGATGAGAGGCCAGACATTATGATGCAGTGGAACATGTACCCCGTCCAACCCCAAGGTAGAAAGGAAGCTCAGACAAACTGGAAAGAGCCACAGCAAAATCTAGACCTCCCCTCACCAAGGTTATTTCTTCAGTGAGCCATTTATCTAATTGGGCCCTACTTCTCAAAGCTTCCATCAGCCCCCAAAATAAGGCCACCAGTTACAAACCAAGCTTTTAACACATGAGCTTGTGTGTGTGGGGGGGTGCTTTTCATATTTATTAAAACCTAACAGCACTACATAAAGAAAACAAGGGAGGCCAGGCGGTGGTGGCGCCCGCCTGTAATCCCAGCACTTGGGAGGCAGAGGCAGGTGGATCTCTGTGAGTTCAAGGCCAGCCTAGTCTACAAAGCAAGTTCCAGGACAGCCTCCAAATCTACAGTGAAACCCTGTCGCAAAAAAAAAAAAAAGAAAAAAGAAAAAGAAAAAGAAAAAGAAAAAGAAAAAGAAAAGAAAAGAAAACAAGGGAGTGGGGCATAAAGCTCAGTTGGTAGAATGCTGACCTAGAATGGACAGACAAAACCCTACATTTGACCAGCAGCACTACATAAACCAGGTGTGGTGGCACACACCTGTAACCCCAACACTCGGGGTGCAAGGTGGGAGGATCAGAAGTTCAAAGTAATCCTCAGCTACACATGGCAAGTTTGAAGCCAGCCTAGGCTACAGGAGACCCTGTCTTGAAAAAAAGAAAGGAAGGGAGGGAGGGAGGGGAGGAGGGAGGAAGGGAGGAAGAAAAGAAGGAAGGAAGGGAGGGAGGGAAGGAGGAAGGAAGGAAGGAAGGAAAGAAGGAAGGAAGGAAGGAAGGAAGGAAGGAGGAGAGGAGGGAGGGAGGGACAACAGTATTTTGTGTGTATTAATTAAATAATTTAGAGATTCTTCACATAAATAGGGAAAATCCTACAATTCATATAGGAGCAATTTCTCAGTTGAGGTTCCCTTTTTTCCAGATAACCCTAGCTTGTGTCATTTTGGGAAAAAAAAATCTAACCAATACAAAATGGTTGTTATTTTGCATACTAATTGTTATGGAGACATACAGCACTCCCACAGAAGTGGAGCGATGGCTTCATACTTGGAATTAGAGGAGGGTCCAGTTACTAACCTAGTGAACGTCATTTGAACTTCTTGGGGACTCCGTCTTTATTTGCTTTCCATCTTTTTGAGTTCTCCTGAGTCTTTTTCTGCTATAGCTAACTAGGATCCCACCAACTCTAGATGTGATTAATGACCGTCTTAAGACAAAATGCCAAAACGACTTCCTAAGCAAAAGAAAACATTGTACCTAATATAGAACTGCATGACTGATCTTGAGTGACTAACCCAACATAACGATTAATCAGACCATGGAAAGGCCAAGATGGTACTGGCTAATGGTGTGGTGGTTTGAACAAGAATGTCTCAACTGGCTTGTATGTGTGAATACTTGTCCCCAGTTGGTGGAACTGTTTGAGAATAATTAGGAAGTGTGGCCTTCTTAGAGTAGGTGTAAAAAGACTTGTACCTCCCAGGGCACCCCCTCCCCCTTCCTCCTGCCTGCTCAACATATCAGCTCTCAGTTCCTGCTGCCAGGCCTTTGCTTGGTCATCAAAAGGCTCTCACCCTCTGAAACTGAAAGTCCAACTAAACACTTTCTTTTATAAATTGCCTTGTTAATGGTGTTTTATCACAACAACAGAAAAGTAACTGAGACCCACAGCAACCCCCAGTTCTCGCCTTTGTTTCTATTTCCTATACAACACTAACACTGTTATAGGCACTTTGAAGCTGTAATCCTAGCATTTGGAGGCAAGAGGTTCACAAGTTAAATGCCAATCTTGGCTACATGGCAAGACTTTGTCTCAAAACCAAACCAAAACACACACACAAAACCACGGAAGACAGATTTTAGATCATCAGCCTTCTATTATTACCAGTGCAATCATAATGATGATAGAACTCCTTGCTGACCTTTGCCACTTACTGCTCAATTTTTTGATTGGCTTTCTGGAGAGTTGCTAGTGGCTGGATCCACTGACATTCCCTGAAGTTAGAACTTTTGCCTTAACTCAGGAATATAGTGACAAGAAATGCTAACAAGACAATAAAACCTGGGTATAAAACATACTAAAGTAGTCAAATTCTGCAAAAGCAATTATTTACATATGCCTTTTTCATAAAGAGGCATTAAAGAAAATACTAACCAATAGAAGCATTAATAATATGTCTTCATAGTGGACTCATGAGTTATTTTCCTTTATATTCTTTAGCATTTTACACATTTTTATGAGTATGTATTATTCCTGTTATCATGTCATTTGAAATGGAAATCCATTATATACAACATATTGTATATAATCAGTCACTTAACTATGAAACATAGTCTTCCCTGACTGCTTATTTTACTGACATGTTCAATGTGGGGTGTTTGAAAAACAAATTACAAAGATTAACATTTCATACTTTGGTGCACTCCTTCCAGTCATTTATTATGTGTATGAAAATAAACAAATTCTACTGTCTACTATGTAACAACAAGCTCATTGTTAGCAGAATCTGCATCTCACTTTCCATGTACTCTTACAATGCCTAAGTCAACAAGGCTTGAAGCAGTGGGGATGAGTCCATGATCTCCCAGATATATCCAGGGGATGGAACAAAAAAGGATTCATTTCAAGGCCAGCCTGATCTACAAAGAGTTGCAGGACAGCTAGAGCTGTTATACAGAGTAATCCTGTCTTGAAGAAGAAAAAAAAGGGACTCAGACTCATATTGGTACTTTGTGCTTGTGATGAGAATTTAGGTTGAGGAGGGGTCCTAAGTGGCCCAGAACCATATCTGCAGTAACATACCTACGCCTAGCTACAGAACTCAACATGAGTACTGGCATCTTCAAAATCCTTTCATAGTCAGCTTCCAAATCAGTGGTGACGATGAGCACCTTACTCATTTTTCTAAGCACAGAACTGCCAAGATAAAAGGGAAACACAGCCCCAAAATGTCAGTGGCAGGGTGAGAACCTGTTCCACATGGACAGCCTGGAGAACACAATGCTCTTGGAGTTCTGACTCAAGTAACCTCTGGTGCTCAGGATATTGTAATGGAGTTGGCTTATGGCAATATCCAGCATTCAGGCCCCAGCACACCACCATGTTGGCTTCAGGAAGATGTGGGAATGTAGAGAATGCTTATCACTGCCACATCACACATTTAAAGCTGATAGAGGCCTCCCAGGCCATGACTGTCCAATCCAAGGAAGCCGAACTGAAGGAAGTCCTCTGCTTCTTTGGCCTAGTAACAGGAAGATAAGAGCTGGCTTGTGAGGAAAGAATCCTTCAAATTATTTCAGATGATATGCCTTGTCTTTTAGTCACCAAAGGACGTCACCAAGGGCCTCATCATGAAGGGCAGGGGGCCCAATTTTCCTCAATGGAATTGATTATGATGACATATTTACATATAAATGATGGAGATCAGGGTGGGGCACAAGGTCCAGACTATTTCAGAGAGGGCTCAGACTCAGGGTACCTGTTGTGATAGTTAAACTTCCTTATAAACTTGATGGGATTTAGAATCATCATGGAAACACACCTCTGGGTGTGTCTATAGGGATGTTTCCAATGTTTCTTTTTTCCTGTGGGGTGTGTGTGTGTGTGTGTGTGTGTGTGTGTGTGTGTGTGTGTGTGTGTAGTATATGTGCCTGAATGGGTACTATGGAGGCTAGAGGATGATGTCAGAATATCTTTCTCAACTGCTTTACCACCTTATATGTTGAAATAGGGTCTCCATTGAATCTGGAACTCACTATTTTGTCTATACAGCCAGCGAGACAGACAGACAGACAGCCCTCAGGATCTACCTGTCTCCAGTTATCTAGATTTTCCTTATCCCATGCTCCTCCTGTGCTCTTTACACTATGATGGGGTTATAGGTGTGAGCTGCCACACTTGGATTTTGTCTGGGCGCCTGGAAATGAACTCAGGCCTTCGCGCATGTACAATAATCACTTCACCCACTGAGCTATCTATCTCCCCAGCCCCCAGAAAGTTTACGTGACTGGAGGCCCAGAAAGGGGGGAGATGGAGCGATCCAACTGAGCATCCTCACTCTCTGGTTCCTGACTTTAGATGTAATGTGAGCAGCTACTTCATATCCTGCTCAATGCCTTCTCTACCATGATGGGCTGTGCCCTGAAACTGTGAGCAAATAGACTCTTAAGCTGCTTTCCTCGGATAGTCTGTCACAGTAGAGTAGGGATAACATTGGCAGGAAGGCAAGCTCCTTGAAAGGAATTTGTACTGATTCTGTAGTATTTACTTTCCCCCCTTCTTCTTCTTCTTCCTCCTCCTCCTCGTCCTCCTCCAAATACTTTTTGTTTGTTTATTTTTGAGGCAGAGTCTTATACTATAGCCCAGACAGGTCTGAAATTTACTCTGTAGCTTAGGATGGCTTTGAAATCATAGCACTCCTCACACCTCAGGTTTCTGAGTGAGTGTTGAGGTTAGAGATCGAAGGCACTCAGCCCAGCTTGGACTGGCTAGGTGGGAGGAGTATTAAGAATTGGTGACTAAGACGGAGAGAGGCCTCTGAGTCATAGTGAGGGTATAGACTTGTGGAGGCTAATCTTGGATGTCAACTTGGCATCTGAGAAGAGAGAACTTTGGGGAAAGAATTGCCTCAGAGTGTCCTGTGGGTACGTATGTAGAGCATTTTCTTGATTGCCAATTGATAGAAGGGGACCCAGCCCACTGTAAGCAATGCCATCCCTGAGCAGGTGGTCCTGGGTTGGACAAAGAAGGTTGCCAAGCCAGCCAGGGGACCCAGCTAAGTAAGCAGCATTCCTCCAGGGCCTCTGCTTCAGTTCCTGGATCAAGGCTCCTGCCTTAGCTCCTGCCCTGGCTTCCCTCAATGACAGGTCATAAAGTATAAGCTGAAATAAACTCTGTCCTCCCAAGTCGCTGTTTCATCACAATGTTTAGCACAGCGACAGGAAGGGAACAACAAGATTCAGGATTTTCACCTCCCTGCTTGAGCAGTACCTCTGGGGTCCAGCTGATCTCTCCGGGGTGAGCTCCAATCAGACCTGGGGTGATCACCACCCAGCATGCCCAGTTACCCTCTGCCCTAGCAAAGAGACACACCTCCCTCTGACCACTGACCATTCTTGTGCAATCTAATAACCTTTGGGGTTGGGGATTTAGCTCAGCGTTAGCAAGCGCAAGGCCCTGGGTTCGATCCTCAGCTCCCCCCGCAAAAAAAAAAAAAAAAATTATAAAAAAAAAGAATAACCTTTGAAGAGTAAAGGCAATAACCTAATGGCTAGTAAGGAGGAGAAAGAGGAGTGATCAAAAGCCTGAATGGCAGGAATGCTCTGGTAGGATGGGGCAGTGAGTGGGATAGCACCTGGCAGTGGGGCCCACTGAAAGATAAATCTTTGAGAGATAGGATCAAAATGAAAAAAAAAACAAAAACAAAAACAAAAAACGTGTGTCTGGGGGATCATGTAGCATGCACTCTACAAACTGAGCTAGGTCTCCAGCCCTATGACAAAGTTTTTAAATACTAACCATAACATGGTTTTTAAGTAAGTAGAAGATAATTCCATCTTCAGTTGCTGTCAATCCGGAGAACTTAATGGATTTACAATTTTTCTCTTTTCTTTTTTTGGGAGGATGATTTTTTTCAGAGGGGCTCTTGGCAAGTAGTTCAGGGTGGCCTTGAACTATCGATGTAGCCCAGGTTGGTCCAGAACTCACCATCCTCCTGCCCCAAGCCACTAAAATACTGGGATTCCAGGCTTGAGCCACCAGGTGGGGCTTGCAGCTTCGTGCTTGAGTGTTAGCACTTCCAGACACCAATGACTTCATGAAAGCCTATGGTTTGATTGAAGGAAATGATGAGGTTTGAATTGGGGAGTGAATGAGGGGAGGGGAGGTATGAGGGGATTAAAACAGTACAAAGGACGTCTCTCGAAACTCCTCATTCGTGGTGCTGAACTCGAAGCATAAACTGCCTTCTTTGCACTTAGGAATTGAAAGTTGCCGTCTCGGTTAAGGGCTTCTTTGAACTTCTTCACGGTCCTTTATGCCAGGGAGGTGCAATCGTAGGGCATTAGGACCCAGCGATTGTTGTAGTGAGAGTGGTTGAATCTCGATCTCTCAATTTTTCTCTCCAGCTCCCTCCTCTCCCTTTGTCATTCTCTCTGCCTGCTGCCTCCGCAGCGTGCCTCTAGCTCTCCCTGTGCTAACTGCCTGCGCCTTGACAGCCCGGCTGCGCAAAGCAGAAGGATTAGTTGGGACCTGCTTTGGCGACCCCATGGCATCCCCTCGAACCGTAACTATCGTGGCCCTCTCAGTGGCCCTGGGACTTTTCTTTGTTTTCATGGGGACCATCAAGTTGACCCCCAGACTCAGCAAGGATGCCTACAGTGAGATGGTAAGTGATATAAAGGAGCAATGAGGAGCGCACCCCAATGGGATTGTGACTACCTCTCCTCCTTTCTTTCTCCGCTCCGGTGCCTTTCTCTTAACCTCTCCCTCAGCCCCGGACCCTCCCTTCTCCCTAACAACTTTACAGCTCGGAAGGAACAGCTGGACAGGAGCGATTTCATTGTGGGCTGTGCTGGGAGCAACTGTTTTGGTACCACTGCATGCCAGTTGGGGGAGGGGCTGCCCAGCGAGGACCCCCAATTTTAAGTCAAGCAGGGGGCTGAGACCTGCATAGCACCTGTCATCAACGAGCCCGTCCCTTTTCCCAGCACACACCCAAAGTCCCAGCCACAGCCAGTCTGCAAGTCTGAGTCTTTCCCTCTAAGCAAAGAGTTTAGCGGGCCAGAGTTTATATATTTTAGGGAGGAACAAAGGGGAAAGAGAAGAAAAGCTGGGGGTGGGGTGAGGAGACGGGTTCCTAAAGCTAGCTGTTCGCAGGGGCTGGCTAGGTATTCTTCCTCATCCCGTGTGCAGAGCTGACAGTATTCCTTTAGGCGCCTAGGTACGATCTGGATGTTGGAGACAAAGCAGTCTTGCCCCAAATAAAGGTCACTGAGCTGCTTCTGCTTCTGCCCCTTCCCTGGAGGGGAAAGCTGGATGTTTTGTTTTATTTTATTTTGAGTGAAGGCTAATCTACAAAATTTGTCAAGTCTGTTCTGACTCGCCTGCAGCCCCGCCTGTAATCCCCACCTTGCCTCTGGCGGCTGCCCTGAACCAGGCCCTCTGCAGGTTTCCTCTCTGCAGAGTTGGAATGCCCGAAGGGGACTGGCCAAAACAGCTCTGCAAACTGGGGGCTGGGCCGCCTTCCCCAGTTAGGAGCGAGGAGGACTTAGGTAGTGGAGTACTAGGAGATAGCAAGAGATGTTTCCAGCACTTTCGGTCTCTCACCTCCGCCCCTGTCACTTTGCCTATTCGATTCCCCGCCCCGGTTGTAGGGAGCCTGCTTCTAGAAGCTTTTGCCAGAGTGCCAGTTATGGGAGTAAGCACATTACTCTGCTCTCAAGGTCAAGATGGAAATGAGCTAAGGGAAGAACAGGAGAAAGAGAGAAAAGAGGCAAGAGGGTCTCTCCTTTAGGGCTAAGGTGGGAAGGAATAGCCTCATACACTGAGGGGGATTAATTGCTCTCCTAGAAACCCCTGCAGAGCTTTCCAAGGCCCCTCAACATGAGCTGCAAAAGGATGAAGTCTGGCAGATTGTAAATGTTCAGAAAATACTTGCACACAGCTCTGGCTTGAGCTTTCTGTTTCTTCCTTACCACAGGATTACTCTTGGGTGGGGGAAGGTGGCTTAGGTCTAACCCCAGTGGCAAATCCTAATATGCTTCTCCTCATCTCCCCTCCTCCCAGTATGTTAGACCAGATGGAATTGAAAGCAGGTCAAAATAAGTAGCCAAGGCTGCCTGCATTGGGGAAGGGGGTCGGGTGAGGTGGCAGAAGCCACCAAAGGGCTTGAAGAGGTTGGAAGACAGGGAAGCAGTGGAGGGGAGTGCTTTTATGCTTTTGTCTTGGCTGTACTAGTTTAGGGTTTGATTTTTAAATGCACGAATGTGCTCTTGCTTTACTTTTCATATGTACGTTTATTTAGACATTTGTGCGTGTGCATCAGAGCAGAGGTATTTTCAGCTTTCCCTTTCTTTAGGAACATAGCTTTCTTCACTATGCTTCCTATACTCTGAACCTTGCCCAGCTGCCTTAGAGGACCCCCAAGCTGCACCCTAAGTACAGTGTTAAGCTCTGCAGGCAATTCGGCTAAGATGGAGTCACCACCGGGAAGCTTCCTACCAGCTTGGCAGGAGCTCATGAGGAGTACTAGCCACAAATGGGTTTAGAGTGAGCTTCTTCCTAGGGAGTGGAGCTGTCTATTGCAGCCTAATGAAAGGAAGAGAAAACAGCCTGAAGATCTCCTGGCATATACAGAAACAGATTTAAATTGGTATACTCTAACAGAGCAGTAGGGAACAATTGTGTGTGTGTGTGTGTGTGTGTGTGTGTGTGTGTGTGTGTGAGAGAGAGAGAGAGAGAGAGAGAGAGAGAGAGAGAGAGAGAGAGAGAGAGCTCACTTCTGTGTTTCTGTGCTATGGGGCTTTTGGAGGGTGGAAATCTATCTCACTGGAAGGTAGATGTCGCAGTGGTATGAAGCTTATAGAGGATTTTCAGACTGCTCTTTCCCAGGGTCTCCTCCTGCACTGAGTGTCAGGCTGTGTGGCTGCTGATGGCATAGGGCCCGCTGCATAGTGCTCAGGCTTGTCCCAGCGTTAATCTTGAGCCCATATGAAAGGGAGGCAGTATTCAGTTCTTGAACAGAATGTGCTCAGTATACATTTGTGGACAGCACTCAGTATGCTAAGGAAAAAAACTTGGAAGTTCCAGGTTAGCCTGGGCTACATAGCAAGACACTGTCTCCAAAAGCATATATCTATATATTTGGAGAATATTCTCAAAATAATACATATTCTCAAAAAATATATTATATACACATATACATATATATATTTGTGGGATGGAAGGGTGAATGAATGATTCAAGTGAGTCATTGTAGCATGGCCTCATCACCATCCTTCAGTCTTTTCTGGTTTATTCTGGATTACACAGTTCAGGAACCATTGCTTGTTTCTGAGAGGGGGTCACTAGCCCTTCAGAACACCAAGCTTAGGAAAGATGGAATGATTATTTCTCATTTCTGAGTGACTGCACTGGCGGGGTTTGTCATATATTGACTGCAGTGGTATTTCTCATAAGATTTCAAGGTGGTGATGGGTGGTGCTGGTGTAGTTATGTTATTTATTTAGAACATCTCTGTGTGGTAGATTCATTTAATTAGACCTTTCTGTTTTACTAATGGATAATTGAAGCACACCAGGTTTAATGATTCATCCAAGATCATAGGGAACACTGTTGTTAGAGAAGAGATTGGAAAGCATATGTGTAAGGGATCATTGAATTTTTTTTTGGTTGATAAAACCTACAATTGACTCTTAAAAATACACAACATTCTTCTTCCTTTTTTGTATGAGTTCAATTTCCCAATCTATATTTTGGGAGGTTGTTTTATTTCTGAACCAATTTTTCAAAATTTATACTTATACATTTCTCTTCTGTCTATTTTTATCTCTGTTTTAAAGCCTTTATATGCTAGACATGTGGAGCACACTTTTAATCCCAGCATTTGAGAAGCAGAGGCAAGTGAATCTCTATAAATTGAAGGCCAGCCTGGGCTACATAGAGAGACCCTGTCTCAATAAGAAAATAAATAGAGCTATTATGTTATCTTAGATATTATTCCCTCTATGAAGAATAACTGAAGGAAGAGCTAAAAAACAAACAAACAAAAGACTATGAACTTTTCTTCTGGCTTAACTGGAGAATACAGGGAAAATTAGTGGGAAGAGTGCAGAGTTTGGATTCATTCAAGCCAGAGTTAGAATTCTGGCACTCTTGGTTTCCTTGTTTGTAACATGGGCGTAAGAATTTCTACCTCAAAAGGTTGTAAACCTTAGCTGAGACAGCATGTTTATAATGTCTGGTACAGTGCTTGCTACAGTAGGTATTCAAGGAAATCTTTGAGTAAGTGATGCTGATAATTGACTCCATTTTATGCAGTGGTTTTCTAACTAATTTGAATGGTCATTTAAAGGGCTAGAATCGAGTGCATAGAAGAACAAAATGTGCTTCCTTGTGCTCTTGTGAACAGACCTTTATGCAATCAGATAGTATTGAAGAATCCAGGTTCTGCAGTGTAATGCACAGTGAGTCTCCTACAGAATTAGCACATGCATCTCTGAATAATCCACTTGGTATGTGTTGTCTCATACCTCCCCCAGATTAAGGAAGTGTTATTATACAGTCTTCTATACCCCAAGTGAATCCTGCATGATCGGAGACGCCCTTGACTGAATGCCTCATTAGTTCACTTGAATTGAGAGACAGTGCTTACAGATGCTGCTAAGCAGTTTCCTGTGCAGGGACTGGGGGTATATGAATGGCTAACTTGCATGCAATTTGTACTCAGCTTTTTTTAGTGCTAGTTCTAGCCTGTGAGTACAGGAGACTACATATGTATTAGTAAGAAAACACCAAAATACTGTCGCAAAGAGGCCAAAGGATTTGGACCCTGGGAATCATGGAGTAAGTCTCTGATTCCTTGTATCCCCTCACAGAAACGATTTGTTGATTCTGTTAATTTGGTTATCTGTAGTTAGTTAAAAGTTCCCTTGTTTGTGTAACCCTAATAAGACATTCCCAATATGTTTGTGCAGTTTATTTAATGTCCATAGGCAATCTTTTATGCTTCCAATCAGTGCCATTACTTGCTTTCCAACTAGGTAATAGGGTAGTAATTCACCGATGCTTAGACTTCTTGGAAGTGTTGCAGTATATCTATTCCCTTAGAGAGAAAATAGACCCTGAGATGTGACGTGGCTTGCTTAGTTCACACAGCTAGTCACACAAGCTGAACTATACACATTACATCAAAGCTATGTCAGGAATCTGATAGACTCTCAGTTTGGCCAACATCTGACTTTGTTTCAGAGTGGTTTTGACTTAACAGCAGAGGACAGATTCACTTGCTCTACGAAGCTTAATGGGACCAGGTTTGTTAGAGTCCTCTTTAGGTAAGTATAAATGACAATGGAAAGTGGAAAGCACTGAAAAGGTGCTTATCATTCATATGAATAGTTGGCAATTTAATGGGATGAGCTTTTTATTACATTCAAATAATGCTCTATGATTCACAAGGGGCTTTTTTTTTCTACAAAAATTCATGAAAGTCATACGTGAGTCAGCAAATTTTGCAGCACTTGTGTAGGTTTTCTGTGGTCTAAGATAGTAACTAGGCTGAGACTTTTAGGCAGAATATATTTTTGTAGGTACACTCTTTCACTTCTCATAGACTTCTCCCTGTAAATTTTATTGGAGTATAACATACAGATGACACATAATCGTACAGTTCCAGAAAATGTCAGAATATCCCCATGTGAGTATGTACCCACTGGAAGTAGATGACTAGTGCTCCATCACATCCTATGCCCTCCTAAGGGTTACTTCACTGTCCTGAGTTCTAACAGTGTGTGTGTGTGTGTGTGTGTGTGTGTGTGTGTGTGACTCTCACTTGAAGCTATGGTACTATAAATCTCTGATTACATTTCCAAAATAATCATCTAATTTATAAAAGGGGAAACTGAGGCAATAAGATACCTGTAGTTTCTTTTGTTGTTGTTGTTGTTTTTATTTTGGTTTTTTGAGACAGAGTTTCTCTGTGTAGCGTTGCGCCTTTCCTGGATCTCGCTCTATAGCCCAGGCTGGCCTTGAACTCACAGAGATCTGCCTGGCTCTGCCTCCCGAGTGCTGGGATTAAAGGCATGTGCCACCACCGCCTGGCAATACCTGTAGTTTTATCCAAGCAACAAAACAAATACAGGTCTGAGGAAACGGCTGCATGATTGCCTTTGAAGAGATTTGAAACATATGACTAAACACTTTTGTTTCCCACTTCTTGGCCTCTTCAGGAACTATGGTTTCAGGGTCTGCTTCATTTGAATGGAAAAATAAAAGTAGACATAAAGAAATGAATTGTAACAGCCTTTTTGGGAAGTGAGTCAGTCAGCTCTCTTTATTTTTACCATCAATACCACTAATGCCTTTAGGGCTCTTGTTACTACAGATTCATGATATAGGACACTTCTATTGTTAGACGTGAGGTGGCCTGCCCCAAACATTAAGAAAGTGGCTGGCAATGGTAGGAGTCTTTTGATGTGTTTCTTCTACTCTACAGCAGAAAGAACACTAGGCTCCCTATAACATCACTATTATCACATTTCTAATGAACTGTACAGTCTCCATTTGGAGTCATGGGTAATAGGTCCTATGTGTGTCTGCTCAGCTTAGAACTAAATATGTGATGAAATGCCTTACCCACATTCAGTTTTCTCCTTCAAAAGAAGAGGAAAGAAAGAAGCAACAAGGGTTCAATGGTAGAACATTTATCTAGCTTCATGTATGAGGCCCTGGGTTTGATTCCCAATGCTGAAAATAAGGTTTCCTCTGGGGGTGGTTACAGGTACAGGAAGATGGTTGCTTTGAGATTCCACAACACCATTGATAAGAATCTATTCTTGAATGTTAAGTGATTCATGTTGGGGGGGTGACATTTGGAGACACTACTCAGAGCATATCTGGAAATTCTGGGACCTGAAGGGACTGTAGGATCTCTAAGAAACTTATCTTCTCCTCTCTGTGCATCCTCCAGAAGCTCACACTTGAGGATTTAGGAATTCCTCCTTGAAAACCATAGTGTTAATTAAGAGTGGTCCTTTTGAAAATGAACATGGTGGGCTTTGTGACTCACTCTAGTAATCTTAGTACTTGGGAGGTATCAGCATGAAGAAGAGGAATTCAAAGGTATCCTCAGCTACTTATTGAGGCTAGCCTAGGTTACAGGAGATCCTGGAGAGGGAGAGAGAGAGAGAGAGAGAGAGAGAGAGAGAGAGAGAGAGAGAGAGAGAAGGGTCAGGAGTACAAGACCACCCTTAGCTACATATTGAAGCCACCCTGGGCTACATGAAACTGTCTTGAAAAGAAATGGAGAGAAAATGGTCCTCATAAATGTTAAAGAAGCCCTTGGATCTATCACCAGGATAAAGAGGTGGGGGTGTGGTGGAGGCAAGTGGTGTGCATGCAGGTTAACCATGGAGGAAAAGGGCAGACTTCTCAGCAACATCTGTAACTCAGAGCTGAGTTCTGCTCATGTGGCTCTGGCTTCCTTGGACCTAGAATTTACTGTACCTGGCAAATCTCTCTTTCAATTTCACCCCAAAAATTCCTTGCTCTAACCTAAGGTGAGAAGAGGAAGGAAGAACTATGGCTAACATTTTTTTCACATGCTCAGGAGCAGGGTAGGAACAAGAGTGGAGTGATACCAAATCCTTGGATGCTCAAGTCTCACTTGAAATGATCTAGTATTTACATTATTTATGTACATATTCCCATCTATAGATTACTTACAATACCTAGCAAATATATGCTATAGTAAGGAATAGTGAAAAACATCTAATAGAGATGTAAGCTTAACTTTTCTTCAGTCTACAGGCCTTACCTTACTAGTCCTTCATTTGGTGCCTTTGAAAACTCTCTCTCTCTCTGTGTATGTGTGTTGTATGTACTGATCTCATGATCTCATGACTGTAGGTGCCTATGGAGGTCAGAGGCTTTGAATCTTCTGGAGCTGTAGTCACAGGTAGCTGTGAGCTACCCCACATGGATGCTGGGGATTGAACTTGGGTCTTCTGGAAGAGCAGTACATGCTCTTAACTGCTGAGCCCCTAGAAGTCTCATCTTTTTTTTAATGCACAAATTTACATGGTCCATTTATTTTTTTATTTTTTATTTTTTATGAAGGAAATTTTTATTCATTTTACATGCCAATCACAGATCTCCCTCTCCTTTCTCCTCCTGGGCAGAAGTCTCTTCTTACAGTATGGAGGGTTTTTTTTTGTTTGTTTGTTTTTTGGGTTTTGTTTTTTTGTTTTTTGTTTTTCCAAGAAAGGGTTTCTCTGTGTAGTTTTGGTGCCTGTCCTGGGTCTCGCTCTGTATACCAGGATGGCCTTAAACTCACAGATATCCTCCTGGCTCTGCCTCCCCAGTGCTGGGATTAAAGGCCTGTGCCACCACCACCCAGCTATAGTATGGAGTTTTATTGAGCAATAAAGGAGAATGGAATTATGTCATTTGCTGGAAAATGGATGCAACTGGAGATCATATTAAGTAAAATAAGATGCATAAAGACAATTCACCTATTTTCTTTCTTATTTGTGGGTTCTAAAATTCCTTTTCCTCTCTCTCTCTCTCTTTTTTTTTTTAATAGACAGGATCTCATGTCTGTTTGGCCTCCAACCCAGTTTGTAGCTGAGGATGACCTTGACCTTCAGATCCTCCTGCCTCTTCCTCCCAAGCTAGGATTAACAGGTATGTGTCAACATACCCAATTTATTCAGCCTTCTGCATACTAGGCTAGCACTCTACCAACTGATTTGCATCTACAGTCTTTGAATTGTTTTTATATTTTTTTATTTGTTTGGGGTTTTTGAGTGTGTGTGTGTGTGTGTGTGTGTGTGTGTGTGTGTGTGTGTGTGTGTTATATTGCTAGTTTAAGCATTTCACTTGATCTCCTTGTTTGCAAGTGTACCTGTTGAAATACATCTGCATGGTCTCTAAAAAGACATCCCTTAAAATCAGATTATGTTGCTTTCACTGTCTTATAGGACAAAGTCCAAAGCTTCATAGCACAATTAAGTTTTCCATCATGCAGTCTATATGTTTTTCCTCTATTTCATTATCTCCCCTCCCTTTGATGTGTCTCCACTATAGCCATTACATTATTTTATGACTATACCCATTACATTATTTTATGAAACACTCAACACTTTAACACACTTACACATTTCAGTGTCTATTTTTTTCTTTTTAAACTTCAAGCTTCAAGAAGGTAAGGTCTCACAGAATCAACTAAGCAGGGCTCACAGGGGCTCACAGAGACTGGAGTAACAGGAAGCCTGTATGGATTTGAGCTAGGTCCTCTGCATATTACCTTATGGTCATGTAGCTTGGTGTTCTTGTGGGACTCCTAACAATGGGAGTGGGGGGAATCTCTCTGACTCTTTTGCCTGCTCTTGGGACCTTTTTCCTCCTACTGGGTTGCCAGTCTCGATATGAGGGGATGTGCTTAGTCTTATTGTAACTTGTTATGCCATGTTTGGTTGATATCCCTAGGAGGGCTGCCCTTTTCTGAAGGGAAAGGTGGAGGAGTGGGTCTGGGAAAGAGGGGAGGCAAGGCATGGGGAGGGTCTGGGAGGAGAAGAGGGAGACAAAACTGTGGTTGGGATGTAAAATATGAGAAGAATTAATTAATTAATTAAAACGAAGATACGGCTTTCTTTGTGAAAGATTCATATTTGCATTCAGAATACTTAGTACAGTGTCTAGTTTATGGAAAGAATAAACGTTGAGTCAGTGAATGGAACCAGAATTTGTTTGTTCTTTGAGACAGGGGTCTCATGTATATCAGGCTGACCTCTAACTATGTAGCTGAGGATGGCATTCAACTTCTCATTCTCTTGCCTTCACCACTGGAGTGCTGGGCCTACAGGCAAGTGCCAACATACCTGATTCATGCAGTCTGGGGATTGAACCCAGGGCCTCATTCCTGCTAGGCAACGACTCTGTCAACTGTAGCCACATTGTACTTTTAATTTGATCAGCATTTTCAGTAGAGTCTAAAAGCAGTTTAACTCTGCTTTTTAAAAACCTACCATACATTCCAGTGATGGAAGTCTAAATTTGTGAGGCTTTCCCATGCATTGTCTTGTGTTTGGGTTTGAACAAAGCAAGTACTAGAAAGTGTGGCTATGGATTGCATGGACCAGTTTTATGGGTTTGATGAATTTCTTCTAGTTTCTTAGTGATTTACAGACAGCAACTTTAAAAAGTACTAGGAGACCAGATTTGCTGTATTATTACTCTTGATGCCTGTCTGAGTCCATTCAGATTGTCATAACAAAATGTTACAAATTGGCAATTTGTAAACAACATGGGTTTATTTTTTACAGGTCAGAAAGCTAAGTCCAAGGTCAAGGTGCTAGCAGGTTTGGGTCAGCTGAGGGCCTTCTTTGTGGTTTGATGGCTCCATCTAATTTTTTTTTATGTGTATGAGTGTTTTTCTTCTGTATGTGTGTCTGTGCACATACAGGTCCCCATGGAACTGGAGTTAGAAAAGGTTCTGGCCACCATGTAGATCCTGGGAATCCAACCCAGGTCCCCTGCAAGAGTACCCAGTGCTCTTTTAGTTATTGTGGCTGTTTGGAGCCAGGGTCTCCAAACTATGCAGTTCTGGTTGTCCTGGAATTCAATACATGGACCAGGCTGACCTTGAACACAGAGATCAGCCTGCCTTTGCCCCCATCAAGTGCTGAGACTAAAAGTATGTGCCACCATGCCTTAACACAGCCAGTGCTCTTAACTGCTGAGCCATCTCTCCAGCCCCATACTTTTTACATTTTTAATCACAGAGATCCCAAACAGCTTGCCTCTTTTCTTATCCTACTCACAAGGTTTTATTTAAGGGACAGGGTGATGGGAGGGGGAAAAAGACCCTTGGTGGTGTTTTCTTCATTCTGATGTTAAAATTGTGATTAATGCATTGGTTTCCTTATGATATCCCCACTCTAGAAACGTGCTTACAAGAGCTATGTCCGAGCCCTTCCTCTGCTAAAGAAAATGGGCATCAATTCCATTCTCCTTCGAAAAAGTATTGGCGCTCTTGAAGTGGCCTGTGGCATCGTCATGACCCTGGTACCCGGGCGTCCCAAAGATGTGGCCAACTTCTTCCTGCTCCTGCTGGTGTTGGCTGTGCTTTTCTTCCACCAGCTGGTTGGTGATCCTCTCAAACGTTATGCGCATGCTCTGGTGTTTGGAATCCTGCTTACATGCCGCCTGTTGATTGCCCGCAAGCCTGAAGACCGGTCTTCTGAGAAGAAGGCCTTGCCTGAGAGTACAGAGGAGCAACCCTCCTTATATGAGAAGGCCCCACAGGGCAAAGTGAAGGTGTCATAAGAAATTGAAAGTGCAAAATTAGGACCGTCTAGGCAGTTGCCTCCTTGACACCCAAGAAGATATCAGTGTGTGTTTTTCATTTGATTTATTTATCTTGGGGGAAAAGAGAAAAATACAAACTGCAAGTTAGTTGGCTTGTGTACATCTATACCCTAAAATGACCTCCCCACATTGACATTCGTGCACCACCTTTAATCACTCTGGAGCAATGCTCACATCTTGCTGCATGTTCATGTATACGGCTACTATTGAGGTGTATTTGTGAGGTGGACTCCAGCAAGCATGTGATTGTGAGATTATGTGTGGGGGAATGTATTTAACTGCCATGTGTGTGAGTATACACGCATGTGCAGGGGAGGCTCTGATCTTGAACTAATCCTGCACAGGTATCCTTCCCTTTATAAATTGATGCCAGCAAATGTAGGCTAAAGGAACCCTCCTGTCAAGAGAATCCGATTCTGGTAGAAAACAAAGAACCTATTTCCATGTGGGGTGGAAGTCCCTCTCTGCGTTAAGCTGTAAACAACTCACCATTTTATGGGAAGAGTTTCTTCAATTTAATCAGCCTCTGGTTCAACTTTCAAGTTTGAAACACTCAATATCAAGTTCAATTCAAACAAGGGACATATGCAGCCAATATGTTCTTTAAGCGAAGCACTAGGAGGTTTCTCCTTGCCTTTGTCTGAGCCCAACCTACTGAGCTCTGGCTAACAGTTTGAAATTTAATTAACAAGCTTTTACTAGACACAGTCAAAATTGATTTTAAGACCAAGCTGCCTCACTTCCACTATTCTCAGTAGCCAACCAGCTACGGTGGGGAACCAACACCTTCCCCACAGTTTCCACTGAGGGACCAGCCACTGGTCCTGTTAAAAGTTCGAATCTCCAGCCCTAGTGGTTTTCTGAAACCTGAAATTGGAATAGAGAAGCTATATCCAGTGTTTATCTATCAGATGAGTCCTCTACTACTATTGATCTGTCACTGAACTTTGTTAATGTTAACAAAGTCCAAAATACACCCAGAAATGTCTATTTTACACCTCTTCAGCATTCCAGTGGGTGGAGTTTGACTAGGGGAAGGACATTTGACATGGGTTAGTTGGATTGTGCAGTATGGAAATTAGCTTTCATAGTTACATACTGCTGTTTCTCTTTGTTAAATGTGCTTTGATGGTTTTAATATTGTGCCAGGGATGGGAAAGGGGTGGGGGTTGTGTGTGGGGAGAGTACTTACTGTATTTTCTTCAGTGTCATTGTTCTTGGTAATTGATAACTGTCTTCTTTCGCTCATTCTTTCAAAATAAAGGTTTTTGAAATTTGGAGGACATAGTGTGGATTGTGGACTGAAAATCTGGAAAGAAAAATTCCTATATCAAGGGACTCAGATTCTTCTATCTGTGTGAATTTCTTGAATTTGTTGGTGGTGGTATTTGTTTGTTTTAAGGCAAGGTCTCACTGTGTAGCCTGAACTGGCCTCAAAGTACAGATTCTTCTTCCTTAGTTCACAAATACTGGGCAGCCAGGCCTGTGTCACTCACTATCCCCAGCCCAGGAACTTGTTCTCTCTCTCCCCCTCTTTGAAACAAGGTCTCACTGTGTAGCCCTGGCTGGCCTGGAACTCAGAAAGATCCATCTACTTCTTCCTTCCGAGTGCTGGATTAAAGGTATGTGCCACCACACCTAGCTCCAGGCTCTTAAACAAACAAACAAACAAACAAACAAGCAAACTAAAGTCTAGATGAAGAAGAGAAGAAGGATATAATAGTCTCAGTATAAAAACGAGGCTGCTAACTTTCTCATCCTTTTAAGTTCCTTCATGCTTTTTGAATATTACCATGTAAGAGCGAAAGCCTTAGAGTCTTAGGATAAAGCCTTAGTGTGGTGATATTTTATTTGTGCTAAGACCATTAGAAATTTGTTTACACCTTAGCATCCCAATACCACCTCCAGGGTTAGGAAGGTGAGTCAAAGGAAAAGATGGAAAATTATTTCAGAAAAAAACCAAAGGTTCATTAAATAAATATGAAGCCGTGTCTTTTACTACACTGTGTCCACAAAGTGACAAGTTGCACTGCCACAAATTTGTCATGTTAAGTAAAGATATTTCATCACTTAGGGTACCATTTCATCTAGGAAAAGAAGGGCGAAGTCCTCAATCCTGTCTGGTTTACACTTCTTGAGTATATTTAAATCATTAAAAGCATGACGAATGGCTCAATAAAAATTTCAATTTTACTAAAGAGCAGCTATCAGAAAAAAATGGACAGTCTCAATTTTTATGCATGTGTAAATGGGTTTGTCAAACTACTTTGAAAACCATGTTAGATGTGGTAGTCGTTTCTGCTGTGGTCTATCTCAAATACTTCAATTTAATCCTTGATTATTTATGTTTGCCTGAGATGGCAAATTTTTCCTGTATAATTTTGCATAAAGTTTGTAATAATCTTACGGCCTCAAGTTGCTGGCAGGCATTACATTTATACATTTCCTCTTTTTTTTTTTTTTTTTTTGGTTTGGTTTTTCGAGACAGGGTTTCTCTGTAGCTTTGGAGCCTGTCCTGGACTACCTCTGTAGACCAGGCTGGCCTTGAACTCACAGAGATCCGCCTGGCTCTGCCTCCCGAGTGCTGGGGTTACAGGCATGCGCCACCACTGCCCGGATTCCTTTTTTCTTTTAATGTAATTTTGTAATTGATTCTTTGGGAATTTTATATCATACACTCTGATCTCACTCATTTCCCAGTCCCTCCTATATGTGCCCCCTCATCCCTGTAGCGTCCCCCAATGAAAATTTTAAAAATATTAATTAAAAACAAAACAAACAAACAAACCCCCGCCCCCACTTTGCTCTTCCATCTTTCGTGCCTTTCCAACATCTCTTCATTTCATGCTAGTGGCACTGGGAGCTGCAGCATGTCACGCAGTGTACCCTTTTGTCCAATCAGCTTTACTTGCAAATGTTCATTGCAATGAATTGTTGGTCTGGTTGAAGGCCTCTGACTTCTGGTACGCCATCAATACAGGATCCTCACTGAAACTCCTCTTGGGTATTCTGCTGATGCCCTGAGTCGTGGCAATCCTGCAGATATGGTTCCACAGAGCCCAGTCCTTCATGAACTCCAGCTGGTCTTAAATACTTCAACTTAATCCTTGATTATTTATGCTTGCCTGAGATAGCAAATTTTTCCTGTATAATTTTGCATAAAGTTTGTAACAATCTTATGGCCTCAAATCGCTGAGAGGCATTATTACATTTACACATTTCCTCTTTTATTCCTAATTTTCTCTCTCTCCTTTCTGTCTTTCTTTTTTTTTCCCTTTGGTTTTTCAAGACAGGGTTTCTCTGTGTAGCTTTGCGCCTTTCCTGGAACTCACTTGGTAGCCCAAGCTGGCCTCGAACTCACAGAGATCTGCCTGGCTCTGCCTCCCGAGGGCTGGGATTACAGGCGTGCACAGCCGCCACCACCACCCGACCTTTCCTAGTAAATTTAAGTTACTTGTATCCATCGTCTGTCAAAAGCAGGCAGTTCTTGTGGTTTCTTCTTACTGTTCATCCCTTCCCCCCTAACTCCCGCCCTCCCGCGAACTCCACTGGAAAGCGACAGACCCTTTAAGTCACAGCATGGGGAAATGCCGCCTTTATAGTCAAGTTTTCAGTTTCACTTTTTTCTGCAGATTCAAAGCCCTGGCATTTGGGAGCAATGTGGGCAAAATGAATACCACACTTGACCACTTTAAATTCAACGCCAAGCCACTTAGCACTGTTTCACTCAGAATGACTGACGCAAACTTCAGAACACGGAGAACGCCGGTCAATCAACTGACTTCAAAATCAACTGCCCGCTGGGGCGCGCCCCAGGCCTCCGTGGGCGGGGCTAGCCGCTTGCGTCATCGAGTCGCGTCATTTTCCGCTCTCGCGCGCGCCACCTCCTGCTTCAAAGCAATTAGTTTTCGGTTGAACTCGCTCCTCCGCAGTCGCGGTCTCCTCCAAAGCGCATGCGCGGGGCGGGGCCGGCGCCTTTGAATCTCAGAGGCGGCTTTTGGGCTCTGGAGGCCGAGTGGTCAGGGAAGTTCTCAAGGTGAGTTGTTGCGCGACTGGGCTTGGGGTGGAGGCACAGAGATCTTCTGGAGTACCGCAGCCCGCGAGGGTGAGACTTACCATGAAAAGGGTAGCTGGGATCAAATTTTCCTTTGTGGTCCCAGGAATCGGCCTAGTCGGGGAGTTGTTTGCTGTTAGGTGCAGGGTGGGGGGAGGGCAGCTGTGACTTGAACCACAAGAGGCGCTGGATCAGTTTTACTAATGGGCTCACTAATCTGCTCCCTGGCCCTTATGTAGGACTCTCTCCTCACTGAACCTCCCCTCCCTTAGACTTGAACATATGGGCTCTCTTGCTCTGGTCTCATCTTTTCCAGGGGAAAGAGATTGAATGTCATTCTGTCTGTTCCCATAGATTTTCCCACTTGAAGATAAAAACTTAGAAGCCAGTCTTGGTTCCTTATTAGTCATTCTTGGTTTCCCTCATACCTGTGTCTAATTCTTTGTTGCTGCTGTTTTTTTTTTTTTTTTTCATTTTAACAGTCTACCCAAGTATATATGCTGCTGAATCGAGCATCTCATAGGACACATGAGTCTTTTTTACACAAGTTAAGCCTACTGCAGGCCAGTCATCTGCTTTCTTTGGCAAAGCCTGGTAAGTGTTTTCTCAATACTCCTGAACTCTAGTTTCTACCTACAGAAAATAAAATGGTCTTAATGTTTTCTTTCTCCTGTAGTTTCCCTTGATACTGAAAAGTCAGAGTCCTTACTCTTTGTCTACAAGATCCAGTATGATCTCCTTTGTTAACATCCTGACTTCTCTCACTTTACCTTTTTCTCTCCACACTGTTCACACTGGTGTTGATGTGTTTTCTTTAATACCCAAAGTTCTTTCATGCTTGGATGTTTTCCTTTTTTCTTCTTATAAAATACTCTTCCACCACACCCTCAAATGGTACATTCCTTCTTGATACTTGGATCTTACCTTAAAGGTCACTTTAGAGGGATGTCTTAATTACTTTTCTTTCTTGGTGAAGAGATACCATGACCAAGGCAACTTATAAAAGAAAGCATGTAATTTGAGACTTACTCTTCCAGGGGGTAGTAGAGTCCATGACTATCATTGTGGCAGTCAGACATGGCACTGGAACAGTAGCTGAGAGTTTATGTCCTATCCACAGGCACAAGGCAGACAGCTAAGTGGTAATGCTGTGGAGTTTTGAAACTTCAAAGTCCACCCCCAGTGATACATCTTCTTCCAACAAGGCCACACCTCCTAATCCTTCCCAAACAGTTCCATCAACTGGGGATCAAGTGTTCAAATACATGGGCCTATGGGGGCCATTCTCATTCAAGAGGCTTTCTCTGAATACCTACTCAAAATTAGATTCTTACTCCACCCCGTTTCTGTCACTTCACTGCACTAGTCACTTACTTATTCATTGGCTTATAACCCTCGTCCCCCAGTATAGGGTTCATGAATTCTGGTACCATGGTGTTTTATTTTTACAGCTCTGGTAACTAGACTTATATCTGGCATAAAGATGATACACAGTAATTACTTATTGAATGTGTGAATTAATAAATGGATAATGTTACTACCCTGGGCACTAGTTAGCTTTTTTAAGTGTACAGGTTTTTTTTCTTTTTTATTTATTATATTTTTGTTTTAATTTTACACATCAGCCATGGGTTCCCCTGTCCTCCACCCTCCCGCCCCCACCTTTCCCCCAGCCCCTCCCTTCCATTCCCATCTCCTCCAGGGTCAAGACACCCCTGGGGATTCAATTCAACCTGGTAGATTCAGTACAGGCAGGTCCAGTCCCCTCCTTCCAGGCTGAGAAAAGTGTCCCTGTGTAAGTCCAAGGTTCCAAACAGCCAGCTCATGCACTAAGGATAGGTCTCGGTCCCACTGCCTGGATGCCTCCCAAACAGTTCAAGCTATTCAGTTGTCTCACTTATCCAGAGGGCCTGATCCAGCTGGGGGCTCCACAGCCTTTGGTTCATAATTCATGTGCTTCCATTCATTTGCCTATTTGTCCCTGTGCTTTTCCAATCTTGGTCTCAACAATTCACACTCTTACAATCCCTCCTCTTTCTGACAACTGGACTCCTGGAACTCCACCTGGGGCCTGGCCGAGGATCTCTGCATCCACTTCCATCAGTCATTGGATGAGAGGTCCAGCATGACAGTTAGGGTGTTTGGCCATCTGATACCAGACTAGGTCAGATCAGGCTTTCTCTCCACCATTGCCAGCAGTCTACAGAGGATGTATCATTGTGGATTTCTGGGGACCTCTCTAGCACTCTGCCTATTCCTGTTCTCATGTGGTCTTCATTTATCATGGTCTGTTATTCCTTGTTCTCCCTTTCTGTTCTTGATCCAGCAGGGATCTCCTGCTCCCCTAAGCTCTCTTTCCTTTGAACCTTGCCCTTCATTACTCCCACTGTCATCCAGGTTGTTCATGTAGATCTCATCCATTTCTCTGTCATTGGGTGATCCCTGTGTCTTTCCTAGGGTCCCGTGTTCTGGGTAACCTCCCTGGAGTTGTGTAGCAGTCTAGTCATCTTTGTTTTACATCTAGTATCCTTCTATGAGTGATATCTTTTTCTACTCCTGTTATATCTACCCCTCCTTGATTTTGCTTTCAATCTTTATACTCTCTTTTTTGTCAGTACTATGTTAAAACTGCACACTTCCGCCTCTAGGTCCCAGCCCTGGGCACCAGCCACTCCAAGGAAGTGTGCAGTTTTAACACAGTACTGACAAAAAAGAGAGTATAAAGATTGAAAGCAAAATCAAGGAGGGGTAGATAAAATAGGAGTAGAAAAAGATTTCAATTATGAGATGGGATGGTTTTGTACTTACAAAATGTAGCCATTTTAAAAGGGAATATATGTTGCCAGATTAGCTGATATATATTACATTGGCAAATTATTAATCTATTTCTGTTCCGGTCAAGGGCTTTTTTAAAAAAAAAAAAAGCCTACAGGCTGTATCTCCTGGGTTCTTTGTCATTGAATACTAGTGGCATGTGGGAATTCAGGCAAATATGGTTGGTCATTGTCTCTGGCTGATTAATAGTAACTTAGTACTTGTTTCTACCTAGAACATATATACAGTGATGGCAACTCAAAGGAATACTAGAAGCTCCCAGCTACAAAACAGAATTTCTCAAGGTAGTAATAGTTTTCAGACCAATCTCTTAGCCTGGAAGGTAAAGGAGAAATCAGGCAAGTCGAAGGGTGTCTTGAAAGAAAGCAATTCCATGGAAGATTGTCAACACACTGATGATCAAGCTGAAGATGATCTGCAAATTGCAGTAGGATACTTTCAGAAAGGTAAAGGCACATTGATTTCCTTATGAAAGTGCAGGGTCTTTTCTTTTCTTTTCTTTTTACATTGAGACTGGTACTCTATGTATCCCAGGCTGGCCTTGAACTTACTATGTAGCTGAGAGACCTTGAACTCCCAGTCTGACTGTCTCTAACTCTTGATTGCTGAGATTACGGGTATGCATGCATTACTATGCCTGTTTTATGTGGAGTTGGCAATAGAACCCAGCACTCCCGAATCTGAGCTACAACTTCCGCCCAAGCCCCAAAAGTCCTATTTCTCTCTAAGAATATTTTAGTCTTAATTGCTGGATGTAGTGGCTGACACTCCTGTAATCTTAAACACTGGGGGGTAAGGCTGAGGTAAGAAGAACCTAAATTCAAGGGTAGATTGGGCTATATAGTGGGAACCTGTCCAAAAATAATTCTTGTCTTTTTTCTTAAGACTTTTTTTGAGATAGGGTCTCACTGTATTACCCTGGCTGTCCTGGAACTCACTTTGTAGATCAGGCTGGCCCACCTGCCTCTTCCTCCTAAGTGCTGGGATTAAAGGTATGCACCACCATGTCCAGCATTAAGATTTTTTAAAGGGAAAGATGTTTTGGTTTATTAAATTTTTATCTAATAGTCATTTATCATTTATTGAGAATTTACCATATGACAATATATTATGTACTATAGACAAAACATCTTCCTAGCATGGTGATTGGCAGACACTGGGATTGCCTCAGAATCTTTTAAAACATGCTAATACTTATCATCTAATCTTAGACATGGAATTTTGTTGGTATGGGATGTAACCTGGCACTGTGACTTTTTAATGGCTTCTAGGTAGGCTGAGGAGATGGCCCAGTTGAAGAAATACTTGCTTTGCAAGTATAAGGACCTGAGTTCAAATTACCAGTATGCATGTAAAAATCTTGGCATGGTATGTGTGCTTGTAATGCCAGCACTGGGATGGCAGAGATAGGAGACTCTTTGTAGCTTACTTACCAGATAGTCTAGCCAAATTGGTGAGCTCCAAGTTCAGTGCGAAGCTTTGTCTCAAAATAAATAAATAAAGTGGTGAGTGATAGAGGAAGATCCCTAGCATCAACCTCTGTCCTCTATACACATACTTATACATGGCTCAGGAATAGGTGCACACATCCACTCATGTATATATACAAAGGTTTCTAGGTAATTCATTGCACTGTAGAGTTTGGGAATTGTCCTAGTATTGAAAGAGGTTTTAATTTAAGTTCAGTGTGTGTGTGTGTGTGTGTGTACATGTGTACATGTACTTGTCAGGGCATGATGGAAGTTTTCTTCACTGAAGATTCTATTGCTGCTAAGTATTGAGTAATAAAGGCTCTGAAGGTGTTTTGTTTTATTTTTTGTTTTATAAAAGGTAGATGTTTATTGCATAAATCTATTCCTTTCAATAAGTCCCTGGGTTGTAATTGTTGAGGTTGAGCACTGAAAGAATTTCCATGGTCTCATTGTTTAATATTGTTTCTTTTTCCAGGTCCCAAGAAAGCTTCACTAAATAAAGATAAGGTCTTGGAAAAACACTTGAAAACCGTGGAAAACGTGGCTTGGAAAAATGGCTTAGCTCCAGAAGCACTTGATATTTTATTAAATGTGGCACTCAGTGGCAAGTTTGGTATGTTGAGCTGATACGTTTGCCATCAGTTTCCTAGTAGTTTTGCTTTTTGGGCAGTTTTTTTGTTTTTATTTGTTTTGTCTTTTTCTTTCCAAAGGAAATGTACTGTGTCTTTTTTTTTATTGAAAATAATCTATACAGTATATTCTGACCATGATTTCCCCTCCTTCATCTCTCATCCCCACTTCCCCACCCATCCCACTCCATGCCTTCTTTCTCTCTCTCTTTAGAAAACAAACAGGCAAATAAACAAGCCAGAATAGAACAAAACATACAAGCAAACAGAGAAACCCAAAGAAAAAAACACAAGAAGCACATACACACGTAGAGACACAGTAAGATAGTTGAAGTTGACTTGGAATTTGCTAAGTAGACTAGGCTGGTCTTGAATTGGCTTTGATCCTCCTGGGAATACGGATATGTACCACCATACTCAGGCTTTTTTTAAAAAAGATTTATTTATTTGTTTTATGTGTAGGAGTGTTTTTGCTTGCATGTATGTATCTGACAAGTTCCTATTTATACTGTCTTCATTCCAGTATCTCTGATCCTGGCAGTCAAGATGATTTTCTCTTTTGTGTTTCCTGTCCTAAGTTCATTGGTTAGGGTTAGAGGTAGGAGAGAGGCTGAGAAATACCACCTGATCAGTGTTCTTTTTGCTTGTAGCTTTTTCTTATCCATGTTCAGACATTTAGGATAGTTTATCTTCATTTTAATGTGTATGGGCTAACAAGCTGACTCCTCAGACCTGCCTGCAAGCCTGAGGACTTGAGTTCAGTCCCTGGAACCCACACAGTGGAAGGAGAGAGCCAGTTCCCACTCTCCTACTAGTTGTCCTCTGACCTCCACACTTAGAGATACACCTGCCTCTGCCTCCCAAGTTCTGGGAATAGCAGCATGAATCACCATGCCCAGCCCTTTAAGAAAAAAAAAATTTTGAGACAGAGTTTCTCCGTGTATCTTTAGCTGTCTGGGAACCAGCTCTATACACCAGACTGGCCTGAAACTCACAGAAATCACCTGCCTCTGCCTCCTCTAAGTGCTAGGATTAATGGCATGTGCCAGCAGACCCAGTCCCTTATCCTCCTTTTTATAATAGATGTATTTGGGTCAAATAATTTGATTTAGGAGCTGGGGAGATGGCTCAGTTGGCGAAGTACTTGCCATGCAAGAATGAGAACCTGAGTTTGAATTTTCATTACTCACTTAAAAGCCAAGGGCAAGGGCCTAGACAGATGGCTCAGTGGTTAAGAGCACTAGCTGCATTCCAGAGGACCTGGGTTCAATTCCTAGTACCTACATGGCAACTCACAGCCTTCTGTAACTCTAGTCCTAGGGATATAACACATTCTACTGCCTCAGATACACATGTGATGCATTCATATTTATGCAAAAAAAATACCCATACATAGATATAAAGAAAGAAAGCAGCAAGCCAGGGACACAGGCATGTCCCTGTAATCCCAGCACTGAGGAGATGGAGACCAGAGGATCCATAGGATTAATCTAGCTGACTCTGTGAGCTTCAGGTTCATTGACAGACTGTGTCTCAAAAAATAAGTGGTAGCCGGGCGGTGGTGGTGCACTCCTGTAATCCCAGCACTTGGGAGGCAGAGGCAGGTGGATCTCTGTGAGTTCGAGGCCAGCCTGATCTACAGAACGAGATCCAGGAAAGGCACCAAACTACAGAGAGAAACCCCGTCTCAAAAAACAAAACAAACCAAACAAACAAACAAACAAGAATTATCTAAGAAGAAAAGTAAATAGTGAAAGGCAGTTTGGGGCTAGAGAGATGGTTCAGCAGTTAAGTTTTGCTTCAGGGGATCTAACACCTTTGGCCTCCAAGGGCACTTGCATTTACATATACACACCCACACTTACTAAAAATATAAGTTCTTCAAAATAAAACAGGGAGCCAAGTGAACCCTCCTTTCCTTAAATTGCTTTTGACAGCTATTTTGTTGTTGCAGCAAGAAAAGTAATATAAAGGCCGGGCAGTGGTGGCGCAGCCTGTAATCCCAGCATTGGGAGGCAGAGGCAGGTGGATCTCTGAGTTCAAGGCCAGCCTGGGCTACAGAGCTAGTCCAGGACAGGCTCCAAAACTACAGAGAAACCCGGTCTCGAAAAACCAAAAAAAAAAAAGGAAGTGGTGCTGAAATGATGGCTCAGTGGTTAAGAGACCTGGTCACTCTTCCAAAGGACCTGGGTTCAATTCCCAGCACCCACATGGCAGTTCGCAACTGTCTGTAACTCCACTTCGAAGGGATCTAGCATCGTCACACAGACATGCATGCAGGCAAAACACCAATGCACATAAAATAAATAAAAGTAAGGTGGATGGGGCTAGATGGGTCAGTGGTTAAAGCCACTTGCTACTCTTCCAGAGGACCCAGGTTTGGTTCCTAGCACTCAATGGCACCTCACAACTGTTTCTAACTCCAGTTCCAGGGTATCCAGGGCCCTATTCTGACCTCAGTGGACCCTGCATGCACATGGTACACAGACATCTATGCAGGCAAAATACCCATACATATAAAATAATACCATAAAAATAATTTTTAAAAAGTAAGGTGGAGAACAATTAAGGAAGACACTTAAGATCCAACTTTGGCCTCTACACAGATACGTATTTTCATGCACACATATCTACACTCTCGTGGACATGTACACACACAAAATAATTTGCTTTTTAGTTTGTTTTAGAGAGTTATGACCACTGAAATTCAGTTTAATTTAGAGTTGGTCTGCTTTCCAGGGAATGCAATAAACACACGGATATTAAAGTGCATGATTCCAGAAACTCTCATATCAGAAGATTCTGTGGTGAAGGCGGTATCCTGGCTCTGTGTTGGCAAGTGTTCTAGTAATACCAAGGTAATCTCTTTTTAGATACTTCAATGATAAGTCCTTCAGAACCCACTTCATGGCTAGCAAAGAAGAGCCACTTACGGAGTAACGGCAGTGGCCTTTTGTGCATAACCTGTGGTTTCAGAACAATATAGCTTGATAAAAGGATCCTGTTCAAACAGAAACTTATACTAAGAGATAAAAATCTATTATCCTACTTGGTGCAAGAAGCTTTTAAAGTAGCACTGAGGAGAGATTAAAGCTTTTCTGCAACAATTAGTTACTTTCTCTAAAGGCAGTATTTTCTCTGTCAACAGGTACTTTTTTATCGTTGGTTGGTTGCGATGTTTGACTTTATTGATCATAAGAAGCAAATTAATTTGCTCTATGGATTCTTTTTTGCTTCATTGCAAGATGATGCTCTGGTAAGTAAACACTGAACAGCATTGAGCTTCAGTCAAATACTAATTTTCTGTTTATTGCTGTGCCCCTAATGTGTGTTCCATACTTATTTTAAGATGTACCAAGAATACAGAAAATAGAAAGAGATACACAGCAGAGATCTTTGCTGCTGTCTCACAGATTAACCAATCTGTGGTATTTGCTATGTATCTTCTCTTAAAGAAATAATGGTACAGCTAGAGTTTTGTTGACTGAGCTCAGTGATCGCCATTTTCCCTTTTGAACCGTGTCAGCAGAGTCCTTCGGGTGACTTCTCTGAATTTCCTTGACATTACAAAAACTACACCAGAACCTACGAGAAGGAGAACGTAACATTTCACAAGTTGCAAATGGACTGAGTTTTGATTATAATTATTCCTATTAAAAACATTAGTAATGCCAAGAAGTCTATCTACTAGCCACCTAGAGGATTTTCAAGGATAGTCAGTTTATAGACCGTGTAAGGCACATACTTAACTGAATTCCTCTTGGCTTTGGGAATGGAATTCATGCATTGATTTTATTTATTGAAGTTCATGCTGCATCCTGTTTCTTGCCTTGTACTAGGTAGGAATGAGTTTATTAAATATTTACTTATTTTATGTGTATGAATGTTTTGCTCACATGTATGTCTATGTTCTGCCTGTAGGCTTGGTGCCCATAGTGTTCAGAAGAGTGTGTTGGATCCCCTAGAACTAGGGTTAATAGACAGTTGTGAGCTGCCATATGGGTACTGGGAATTAAACCTGTGTCCTCTGCAAGAGCAACAAGTGATCTTAACCACTGAGCCATCTCTCCAACCCCTAGGCTAAAAATTTAGCTTTCTGTAGTTCAGTAATGTAAAAATGTAGCAAGGGAATTAAAGAAATCACATGAAGGTAACAACTCAAGAATTGAATTATGAGGATAGAGAGATGGCTCAGTGGCTAAGAGCAGTGGCTCCTCTTTCAGGGGGTGTGGATTCAATTAGACAAAAACTGTCAGTTTTGATCTACCATAACCAGTTTCAAGGGATCATATGCCCTCTTCTGGTCTCTTCAAGGCACTGCACACATGTGCTACATAGACATACAATGTAGACAGAACATCCTACACATTTTAAAAAAGAGTTCAGTCATGAAAGACAGCAAAATAATAACATAAACATTGTAACTACTCTGCTGTATTTTAGACTGCAACCCTGCAAATCAGAGTGATTAGTAAAATCATTATAAAAGATGTAAGCATTGAGCTGGGCCTTGGGAAGAGGAATTGAATTTGGGGGTTTGGTTTGGTTTAGTTTGTTTTTGAGACAGTCTCACTATGAAGCTCTGGCTGGCTTGGAACTTGCTATGCAGATCAGGCTGGTTTTGAGTTTAGAGATCTGCCTGCTTTTACCTGCTGAGTACTGGTGTGCCACCATGCTCTTTGATTTAGGGATTTGACAGGAGGAAATAATATTTGTTATGAGGGGAAGGTTTGAGATGTGTGAATTGTTTTTTAGGAGACTTTACATACAGACCAGCCTGACTTAATTGAAGTTGGTATTAGGTGACAGTAGTTGGTAAGACTGAGAAACATGGGTTGAGAATAGATTGTAGAGGTTATTTGATTAGAAGTTGAACTTTATTTGTTTATTTTGAGACAGGATCTTACTATGTAGCTTTGGCCGGCCTGGAACTCTATGTGGAACAGATTATCCTAGAATTTATAGAGATCTACCTGCTTCTGTGTTGGGATTAAGGTGTGGGCCACTACACCCAGCCTGAACTTTATTTATTCAGTAAGATAATCACTGAAAAGTTTTAAACACAATATGTTGAAAGCAGTTCTATAGGGGTTGTATCTAGTAGTGCCAAATAGTATGATTTAGGAGAAAGACTAGAGGCAGGATGAACCCCAGTGACATACCTCTTCCAATAAAACCACACCTTCTAATCTTTCCTAAACAGTCCCAACAACTGAGACCAAGCATTCAAATATATGAGCCTATGGGGGTCATTCCCATTCAAACCGCCACATGCTCCTTCTCTAGCTTTTACATACACAGAAATCAGGTATTATTCTTATCTTGTGTTTTAGTTAGGATTTCTCTTGCTGCAACAAAATATCATGACCAAAAAGCAACTTGTAGAGCAAAGGGTTTATTTGGCTTACACTTCCATATTACTGTTCATCATTGGAGGAAGTCAGGATCTGGTGGAGCTGATGAAGAGACCATGGAGGAATCCTCCATATTGGCTTGCTCAGCCTGCTTTCCTATAGAACCCAGGACCACCAGCCCAGGGATGGCACCACTCACAATGGGCTGGGCCCTCCCCTATCTATCACTAATTAACAAAATGCCCCATAGAGTATTGAGCTTGCCTACAGCTTGATCTCATGGAAGCAATCTCTTAATTGAGGTTCCCTCCTCAGAAGACTTTAGCTGGAGACAACTTGACATAAAACTATCTAGCATATCTTGTTTTGGTTTTACTTTAGCTTTTGCTTTTTTTGAAATAAAGATTTTCTGTGTAGCTAGCCCAGACTGGCTTCAGACACATAATCCTCCTGCCTTAGCATCCTGGTTTTGGGATTTCTAGCATGTAGTTGTTACTGTCTTTACAGTTCATGTGTGTTTAGCTTTGCCCACATGATTCTCAGTATCTTTGCTCATTATTTGTTTTTGCATCTTACACCTTTGATATCAGATCATTTTTCTTCAGCTAAAAATATGCCTTCAGACCATTCTTGAGGTTAAAATCTTTTGGAGAGATGGCTCAGTGGTTAAGAGCACCTGACTGCTCTTCCAGAGGTCCTGAGTTTAATTCCCAGTACCCACATGGTGGCTCACAGCCATCTGTAATGGAATCAAATTCCTTCTGGTGTGCTTGAAGACAGAGCACTCATAAACATAAAATACATGGATAAATAAATCTTTAAAAAAATCTTTTGGGGGAAACTCTTTGAAAAGGTCTTTTTCTGGGTCTGGGTCTTGAAAATTGATTTTTCTACATGCATTATGAAGTTAAAGTCTCATGATACCACAGTATTCTTCTGGCTCCTTGCTTGTATTATTGAATTGGTCCAATTGTAATTTATTTTCTTTTTCTTCTGGTGTTTTACCCTGAACTTTGTTAGTTTGTTCCTTTTTTCAGTGCTGGGGTCAAACTCAGACCCTTACACCCCTTCCATGCTAGGTAAGTGCTCTACTGAGTCATATACCTTACCTCTTCTGGCTGCTTTTAAAAACCCATAGTTTTATTGATATATAATTTAAATACCATGCAGTTCACTTATTTATATAATTAAAGCATGGTATGATGGCATATGCCTGCATTCTCAGTCCTTAGGTGGTTAAGACGGGGGTGTGTGTGTGAATTTGAGGCCAATATGGTGGTTTGCACGAGAATGGTCCTCATAGGCTCATATATTTAAATACTTGGCTCCCAGTTGGTGGAGTTGTTTGGGAAGGATTAGGAGATATGTCACTGGGATGGGCTTTGAGACTTCAAAGGCCCATGCCATTCCTAATTAGCTCTCTCTCTTTCTGCCTCATGGTTCTGTCTCAAGATTTGAGCTTTCAACTACTGCTTCAGTGTCATGCCTCTTGCCATGCTCCCTGCCATCATGGTCATGGCTAACCCCTTGGAACCATGAGCCTTAAATAAACACTTCCTTGTATAAGTTACCTTGGTCATGGTGTCTTATCACAACAGAAATTATAATTATATAAATAAGACAGCTAACAAAACCATGTTTTAAAAATACTCAGAACTTGTAAGATAATGCATATAACTCATTTTTGTGTAGTCATAGATAAATGCATTCATCAGCATTGTCAGTTTTAGAACATGTTCATTATTTAATTTTCTGTAAAAATTAAAGGAACCATATAATACATGGTCTTTATAACTGGCTTGTTTTAATTTTATTAAGATTTATATTGTCATTTTTATTTATGTGTATGTCTGTGTGAATGAATACCATGTATGTGTGGGAGCCCTCAAAGGGTGGAACAGGGTGTTGGATCTCCTGGGGCTGCACTTATAGCAGGTGTGAGCTTCTTGGTATGGATGCTGAGCCTTGAACTTGGGTCCTCTGGAAGAGCAAGGAGTGCCTTGAACCACTGAGCCATTTCTCCAGCCTCCCTCCACCCCCAAACAGGGTTTCTTTGTGTAACAGCCCTGGCTATCCTGGAACTCACTCTGTAGCCCAGGCTGGCCTCGAACTCACAGAGATCCGCCTGCCTCTGCCTCCTGAGTGCTGAGATTCAAGGCATGTGCCACCATTTCCTGACTTCTTCAATCTCCTTTTTAAATGAAGTCTTTTCTCTTATTACTTTAAAAGCTACATTTTTTGTTTAGTGTGGAAATCACAGGACAACTTTTGAGGGAGTTGATTTACTACTTCCATTGTGTGCCTCCTGGGGACCGCACTCTTCTTGTCAGGCTTGGCAACAGGTAACTTTACCTGCTGAGCTGTTTTGCTTGACCATGGCTGGCTTTTTAAAATGAGTGCAATGTTCCTATATTTTTTTAAAAAAGATTTATTTAATTATTTTATGTGTATGAGTGTTTTGTCTGCACTTATGTATATGCATCATATGTGTGCCTGGTGCCCTTGGAGGTCAGAAGAGGGCCTTAGGTCTCCTGGTCCTGGAGTTGCAGACAGTTATAAGCTGTCATGTGGGTGGTAGAAATCAAACCCAGGTCCTCTGCAAGAGCAACAAGCAGTCTTAACTACTGAGGCAACTTTCCAGCCCCTCTGAGTCTTTTTTCTTTTTGAAAGATTTTTTTATTTATTTATTGTATATACAGTGTTCTGCCTGCGTGTATGCTTACAAGATATCATTACAGATGGTTGTGAGCCACCACGTGTTGCTGGGAATTGAACTCAGGACCTCTGGAAGAGCAGCCAGTGCTCTTAACCTCTGAGCTATCTCTCCAGCCCCTAAGGTTTTTTTCTAAGTAATTACATTTGTGTAAATATCAGCCAGCTCAACAAACAGGGGAAAGGCGCTAAGGTTTTTTCTTTCTTAGAAAATTATATTGGGTTTATTAGGCATGTGTGTGAGTGTGGGTGTGTGCCTAACCTGGTGAGCAGCTGGATGTCGAAGAACAACCTTCAGGACTCGGTTTTCTCCTTCCACTGCTGTTCCACAGAGGAAACCCAGGTGATCAGAAAACAAAACAAACAAACAAATGCTTTGAACCTACTCAGCCCGCTCACTGACCCCGTTTTCTGCTTTTTGTTTGTTTGTTTGTTTGAGACAGAGTATCCTATATAGGACAGGATAACCTTGAATTTTCTATCTTTCTGCCTTCTCAGTACTGGGATTATAGGTGTGAGTCACCATCGCTAGCAGCAGGATTTAGCATTTAAAAGTAATATTTTTAAAAAGTCATTTTCATAGAATTTGATAGGATTCTGACTCTATAGTGACTCAGAAGTGGCAGTTAAATATTTGCCATCAATGCAACTCTAATGTTTGAGCTGCATATGGAGCTTTCCTTTCTAGATGTGATTAAAGGAGAATGTCAGATTCCCCATAATACTGGCTGGAGCCTCAGGCCAGCAATTGTGTGGTGCACATTTTGTATTCAACATGATGAATAGTGTTGCTAATGGTTCATATCCTAGGGGTGTGAGGTAATGAATTTGTACCGAAATCTAAATTCTTTCATCTTAAAATTATACTTAGAGTCTATCTGAATCCATTTCTTTCTTTCTTTTTTCTTTTCTTTTTTTTTTTTTTTTGAGCTGAGGATCGAACCCAGGGCCTTGTGCTTGCTAGGCAAGCGCTCTACCACTGAGCTAAATCCCCAACCCTGAATCCATTTCTAAGTGCAGAAAAAGCAGTATAGAATATGCTGTACTTCAGACTATAGAGTAATGACAACTAATATGCCAATTTGTTTAAAGAGTATCATTGTGTTACTTTTTAAAGAAATTCATGTATTTATTATTTGTATGCATGTGTGTGTATGTGCATGCATATGCGTGAGTATGATTTATGTGTGTGAGTGTGGATGTGTACTTACCACGTGAACATATGGAGATTGGGGGTCTGGGAATTGGTTCTTACCTTCTACTGTTAGGTCCAGGGATCAAACGTAAGCCATCAGGTTTGCATAGCATGAGCTTTTATCTGCTAGGCCTTTTTGACAGCTCTGTTGCTTTTCTACTTCCATTTAGTAAATGACTTTTTTTCTTTTTTGAGACAGGATCTCATTATGTAGCTCTGGTTGTCTTGGATCTCGCTCTGTAGATCAGGCTGGCCTTGAACTCACAGAGATCTGCCTGCCTCTGCCTCCAGAGTGCTGGGATTAAAGTTGTATTGTAAACCACCATGCCACCGGGCGGTGGTGGCGCACACCTGTAATTCCAGCACTTGTGAGGTAGAGGTAAGTGGATCTCTGTGAGTTTGAGGCCAGCCTGGTCTATAGAGCTAGTCTAGGACAGGCTCCAAAGCTACAGAGAAACCCTGTCTCGGGGGAAACAAAACAAAACAAAACAAAACAAAAAACACCATGCCTGGCTGTAATTGGCTTTTTCATTTTTGATCATTGAAAGCAAGTGTAGAAAAACTTTCCTTAAAGGCCCAAAAGTAACGATTTTACGTGTGAGGGCCATACTCTCTCAGTCACAAGTGGTGTAGTTTCAGAGTAGCTGTAGACGATTCATAAGTGAATGGGAGTGACCTGCATGCATGCATGCATGCATGGATGCATCATCCATCCATCCATCCATCCATCCATCTGTCTGTCTGAGACAGGGTCTTATGTTTCTCAGGCTGGCCTACTACTCACTATGTAGCTAAAGAAAATCTTAAACTTCTGATCCTCCTGTTTCTACCACCAGAGTGCTGGGATTACAGATCTAGACCACCAAATCTGTATTTAAAACCAGGGCTTTGTGTATGCTAGGCAAACCCTTTACCAAGTAAACTGTATCTTCAGCAGATGGACACTAAAAATGAAGAAGATTGGTCTCAATAATTTAATAAAAATGTATTGAGTGGGTCCTATTTGCCAGACTGTAGACCAAGTCATTACTTTAATTCTAGTATATTTGGCAGCAGTTTGAACTCAGAGACAGAACATTTACTCAACATGTGTAGAGTTCCGTGCATAAAAAGTTATATCTCCCCAGTGGAGAATGAGATATCACTGAAAATGATATTTTGAATAATGAGCAGTAGAATAAAATGGTTTAGTGGGGAAGTGTGTATTTGTGTGCACCTGGTTGTATATATGTGCACTGTGTGCATACAGCAGCCCAAGGAAGTCAGAGTAGGCATTGGATGCCCTGGGACTGAAGTGACAGATGATTGGGAGCCACTTGGTTGTGTGCTGAGAATCAAACTGCTGTCCTTTGGAAGAACAGATGCTCTTAGCCTCTGAGCCATCATTCCAGCCCCGAGGATGCAAGTTTTATTTTTGTGTCTTAGTAAATATAAACTTTAGTACTAAAAGGGACATATAATTAAAAAAAATTTTAATTTTCATTGTATCTGTGTATTGTACATGGTGCTGTGTCACATAAATATGCATTACATGTATATTTATTATGTATATTTATTAATGTCATATTAATTACATATTACATATATTACACATAAATATTACATATTGAACATGTTCCCCCATACTTTCCCACCTTGCCTTTTACTCACCCTCCCTCTCATTAATCATTTTGCTTTGGTTCCTCTAGACATTTTTGGTTCTACTTTCAAGTCATATATATGTATATGATTTTATGTATCTATGGAAAAATTTATGAACCACACATGAGAGAAAAAATATTCACCTTTCCAAGATTGGCTTAATTCTCTCAAATATCTTCTGTTCCATCTATTTTCCTGCAAGTAACATGATGCCATTTTTTATGACTGAAAAATTCCATTGTGCATAAATACCACATTTTCTTTTTCCAAGGAAATTTTTGTCAAGATTTTGTTCAAAATTGTCCATGTTGTTTTTATATTTTAAACCAAAACTATTGGGTTGGAGGGATGACTCAGCAGTTAAGAGCATTGTTGCTCTTGTGGAGGACCTAGATTTAGTTCCTAACACTCACAAGATGGCTCACAGCTATCTGTAACTCCAGTTCCAGAGGATCCAATGCTCTCTTCTGGCCTCCATGGGCAACAGGTGGGCATGTAGTGCATATACATATATGCATGCAAGCAGTCATACATATTAAACATAGATCTTCAAAAATTAAATAAAGGCGGGCGTTGGTGGCGCATGCCTTTAATCTCAGCACTTGGGAGGCAGAGGCAGGTGGATCTTTGTGAGTTCGAGGCCAGCCTGGGCTACAAAGTGAGTTCCAGGAAAGGCGCAAAGCTACACAGAGAAACCCTGTCTCAAAAAAACAAAAAGAAAAATTCTTTTGGGTTGGGGATTTAGCTCAGTGGTAGAGCGCTCTCCTAGCAAGCACAAGGCCCTGGGTTTGATCCTCAGCTACCCCCCCCCCCCCCAAAAAAAATTAAAGGGCAAACGAAAATTTTTACTCATCTTGTTGCCAATTGAAGCTATTTTCCAAAACATCACTGTCACATACAGGTTTAAACATGCCTAGTCTGAAAATCTGAAATTAAAAGCATTCAACAATTCAGATCCCATCTCGCAAGTGTGCACATGCAAGGATGCAGGTACACATATGTGAGCATATACCTCACAAAGACAAAAAGTGGAAAATTCCTTGCTTTATGAAACAAGCCATAGTCAAAACACAGATTAAAATCATTGTGTAAATTTACCTTCAAGCTGTCTGTATAGAGTGTATGTATATCACCAGTGAATTTTATGTCACGTATCATCCTTTAGCTTTTTCATTAAGTGCATGAAAATAGCTCAGGTCGAATAGTCACTTCTGGTGGCAAGGATTTTTGATAAGGAATACTCAGCCTATTGTGTAATAAGAGAATGCTTTGTAAAACTATTGTTCAATAAAACCCTAAAGTTGTTTTACATAGCATATGATTGCCATTTGAGGAAGATATGGTGTTATTTTGTTCAGATAACATTGAATATATTTTGGTTAAATAACACTATAATTTTTCTAATTTTTTTATATTTTAACAGTGCCCCCATGTTTGCCATTTGTTATATTTACTGACTAAAAAAGAGAATGGTAAGTATTTTATTCCAGTCATATTACTTATACTCTATAGAATCAGCATTTCTTTGGTCCTTTATAAACTTAAATAACTTAGCATTATTTATATGACCACTCTCACATTCTAAAAATTGTTTTTTAGTACTTTTATCTAAGAGCATCTGCATAGTGGCTTAAGTAAAAAGGTATTTATATTTTTAATGTGTTGTAAGAAGAAATTATATGAATTACATGGTTGTTAAGTATAACTGACTTCTTTTGCTGAAGCAAATGCTTAGAACATCTTTTTTTTGTTTTCTAGTCAAACCATTTCGCGTGAGAAAATTGCTTGATCTTCAGGCCAAAATGGTGAGTGTACAAAATACCTTAGTGTATCCAGTTGCACTTTGAGCTAGGTATTGAGCTAGGCTTTGGAGATACAAAGCTAAGTGAGTCTTAGCTTGAAGGAACTTACTTTCTGAGAACTCAGTCAACAAAACAGAAAATCAAAGCTGCTGAAGGTAGAGATTAGTGGTAGAGTACTTGCCTAGTGTGCATGAGGCCTTGGTTCAATCTCCGGTACAATATGTTCATTATTTTTTTCTTTTTAGTTTTCCAAGACAAGGTTTCTCTGTGTAGTTTTGGTGCCTGTCCTGGCTCTCGTGCTGTAGACCAGGCTGGCCTTGAACTCACAGAGATCCACCTGGCTCTGCCTGCCGAGTACTGGGATTAAAGGCATGCACCACTGCTGCCTGGCCCAATATATTCATTTTTAACCAAAAGATAAGTTGTCAGCCATACAATAAGTCCTAAAGTGTCTGCAATAATATGTGTTGTTTAAAAAAAATGATGTATGTACATGTTACTGTGTGTGTGTGTGTGTGTGTGTGTGTGTGTGTGTGTGTGTGTGTGTTTTACTACAGACTGAACCCATGACTTTACACATGCTAGGCAAGAACTCTACCACTGAGACATTCCCCAGACTCCAAAGTTAGGATTTATGTGTATGCACTTGTTTACAAGGGTGCACATGTGTATATGAGTATACAGGGAGGCCAGAGAGCAATCTTGGATGTCATTCCTCAGGAGCTGTCCACCACATTATCTATCTATCTGTCTGTCTGTCTGTCTGCCTGCCTGCCTACCTACTTACCTACTGTGTGTGTATGCATCTTTCTCTCACTCTGTGTGTGCGGTGTATAGATGTGTGGGTGAGCATGTGCCATGGTGTGCTTATGGGGATCTGGACAACTTGCCAAAGTTGGTTTTCTCCTCCCACCATTCAGGTCTAAAGGAGTGAACTCGTGTCTTTAAGATTGCCTATAGTTGTCTTTACCTTTTGAGCCATTTTATCAGTCCCTAGGCACGCTTTGTTTTGAGACAGGGCCTCTCACTAGTCTGAAGCTTGCCAATTACACTAGGCAAGTGAATAGCAAGTGAACCCCGGGATCTAGCTATCTCTGCCTCTCTAACATATATACCCACAAACATATAACACCACACATGACTTTTTAAAACTTGGGTTCTCTAGCCCTAAAGAGTAATAAACACTGAAGCTTGAGTAAATTACCATTCTGAATAAACCCATGCTGTACTAGCAAGTATGAGTTGTAGGACTAACATACAGTCAGAAGGATCGAGAAAATACATGGAAGAAGTAAATAAGTAAACAGTCATAAAATAGAAGATTATTCATTGGAGAGGTTTGTTTTAAGATTGTTGATATGAATTATCTGGTTGCTCATTTTCTACTTTTCCTTTTTCTTTTTCTTTCTTTTTTTCTTTCTTTTTTTTTGAGACAGTGTCTTAGTTAGGGTTTCTATTGCTGTGACTAAAAACACCTGGGGGAGGAAAGAGTTTATTTCATCTTGCTTAGCCTATTTTCTTATGCACCCTAAGACCACCTGCCCAGGGATGGCCCCACTCATAATGGGTTGGGCCCTCGAATAGCAGTCACCAATTGACAGTTCTACAGGACAATCCTATGGAGGTATTTTCTCAGAAAAGATTCTTTGTTCCCAAATGACCCTCCCTTGTGTCACACTGACATCCAAACTAGCCAGCAGAGACTGTTTCTTACTATTTAGCCCTAGCTGGCTTAGTACTGTCTATGTAGACCAGGCTGGTCCTTAACTCACATAGAGTTCCATTTGTTTCTACTTGTGCTTCCTGGTTGTTGGGATTGAAGGTGTGTGCCACCACATCCAGGTGGTTACTCATTTCTATACTTTCTATAGCTTTTTATTGTTCTGACACATTGTAAAACTAGAGTCGAGAGGTTTAGACTTAGTTTTTTATCACCTTTTGTTTAGTATTAGCTCTTAGTTTGTATTTGATCGCTGAGTTGAAAAAATGGAAAATTCTTACTTTATTTCAGGGAATGCAGCATCATCTCCAGGCTTTGTTATCGCTGTATAAGTTCTTCGCTCCTGCTTTGATTTCGGTATCTTTGCCTGCAAGGAGGAAGGTAAGGGATTACTGAGAGAGAACTCCTACTGAGATTGAATACATTTTTGTTTCCTTTGTTTTGAGAGAGAGTTGTGGTATGGTGGCTCAGGCTAGCCTCCAAGTCATCTCCTTCCTTGGCTTCCCAAATGCTGGGATTACAGGAGTTCACCACAACCCCAGCAAAGTGCATTTTTTTCATAAAGTTAATTTACAGATTTGGCCTAAGATCTTTCTCAGTTCTCTTGGGAGAAGTTGTATTAGAGATTGGCCCTTAGTGTTTATCCCTTTGATGCATTATAATTGATTACTGATTAGGAGAGAAAGAAACATTAAATGGATTTATATGAGTGTAAATATTTCATAATTAATATGCAATCAATTAATAGTTTGGGACTCTTGTTATGTTGCTCTGACTCATAAGTACCTAATCTTCTGTACTTTACACCTAAATTTGTAGATCTATTTTAATAATTCAAAGAATCTGTGGACTTCAGCTCTGCTTGCTGTGAAGCTAAGAAACCAAGGAGCTTTTCCAGAACCTCCAAAGCTAACATTAGGTCCAACTAAAGGCTCTTCTCGAAAAAGAGTAAGTAATGTAAAGCAAAAGGACTTGTGGCTTTAAAAATAGTAACCATTCAAATGGTGGTGATTTTAAGTATTTAAATAGACTTTGATAATCTAGTATTCTATGCAAGCCACATTCAGACTCCCGTTAAGTGAAACACCTTAACAACTTTATTTATTTTTGAGATTGTATTTTTCTAAAATGTAGCCTTAGATGGCCCAAAACTTGATATGTTGACTAGGCTTGCCTCTGTCTCTGAGTGCCATTAAAAGAGTGTACTGGGGTTGGGGGTTTAGCTCAGTGGTAGAGCACTTGCCTAGCAAGCACAAGGCCCTGGGTTCAGTCCTCAGCTCTGGCAAAAAAAAAAAAATGGAAAAAGAGTGTACCACCATATCTGACTTGCTTTTATGTTTTTAGATTATCTTTTTAGTGCACTGATAGGTTATTGTATTATCTTTCTCCTTTAGAAATGGAGTTCTCACTCTGTTGTTCCAGCACTAAATTCTGCTAACAAAGAATGTGGGGGAAAGAAGATGAGTCTTTCTGATTACCTCATCAGCGATAGATCACTTCCACTAGAAGAGCTTCAGAGTTTCCCTCAACTTTTACAGAACATTCATTGCTTAGAGGTATGTGACTGGAGCAGGTACTGACTAGGATTTTCTGTTTGATCTGGATAGTCTCTTTCTTTCAGTACTTGAGATTGAGGCTTACACATGCTAGTGAAATACTCTCCACTGAGCCTTATCTCAGGCTCCATAGCCTCTGTTTTTGTTGTATGTTTCCTATGCAATGTTTTACTTATTGCTGTGACCTACATTTCATATACTTATTGTGGATTGATTGTTCCATCTTTACAGCTGCCTTCTCAGATGAGCTCAGTGCTAAACAACTCTCTGCTACTTCACTATATTAACTGTGTCAAAGATGAGTCGATCTTACTGAGGCTCTATTACTGGTTGAGTCAAACATTACAAGAAGGTAAGAATTGATGGTGTAAAGCACTGGATAAATGAGAGTGGAAGAAGATAGTTTGCAAATAGATTTCTTATTCTAGATTAGAAGTTTTAGACCAAAGGAGCCTTTTTATACTATAGTCACCTGGTAATCATGAGTGAGTACTTGAACGTGAGTACTTGTGGTGTTGTCATTTGAAGACAGTCAAAAAGGAGTGGTGTTAGGTGAATGCTGCTAAGTGGTTATCAAAAGTTTTCAGATAGCTAGTGTCAATCTTTGTATTCCTGGGATCATGCAAGAGTCATTACTATTAAGCCAACTCAGAGAACATTAATTTGTAAGACAGAATATCAACTTACTATTTTATAGTAGAAGTGATTCTTTCTGGTGACCAAAATGCTCATGTGTGCCAAGTAGTCTACCTCCTCTAATGACACATTGGTCATTAGAAATTTTCTTAATTATAGAATTAAAGGAAGTGACAGTGGGGAGTCCTCCATGCAGGCCATAGTAAAAGCCTGACCACTTCATTCATCCACAGAGACATTTTTTTCCCTAGTAATTTTGTTGACTATCAAGACTACTTATTTCTTGGGTATGTAATACCTGACTAGTCAAATCTTTGAAGTCAGCTTTAGTCATTATAGGCTCTTGCTCCTTTGACTTAGAATCTTTCTTTATGGGACATGTGATATAATTAGATTTTCGCTTTGTAAGTTCTCACCATTTGTAGCTTATACTCAGCTCACCCTACCTATTTTCAGCTGTGCATTTATAGTCACTTGGATTACTGTGACTTGAAGCTAATCTCATTATATTGTAAGTGAACTTTTCCAGTGTTTTTACTATAAGCTTTCCCCTACGTTATCATGTTTGCTGACTGTCACTTCCAAATCCCTGCTATAACCCACAATGTCACTGAGTCAGGATATTTGAATCTTATAACTTCTTTAACTTGTCCTTTCTTTGTCACTTCAGAGTAGTGATATATTTTATATTGTTTTATTATTGCATAACCAGGTGCTTATTTTAATATTTCTGCTCTAGAATGTATGTGGTATAATGTGAATAATTATGAAGACGAAAAAGAATTTACAAACTTCCTGGACATTGTCATCCGGGTGCAGTGCTTCTTACAAGTAAGATTCCATTTGTTTCCTATAGATGTCATCATTCTTAAGATTTATCTGGATGTCCATTGAAGTATTTCTTTAGTAGCTGACATTTTCAGTTTGGGAGATAGGGTTTATGTGTCACTACATCTGATTGTTTGCAGTATTGGGGAATCAAACTAAGGTCCTTGTGCATACTAGGCAAGCAGTCTACCAACTGAGTCATAGTACCTGATGTACCCTAGTACCTGATGTCATTGATTTTTATTTTTACTTGTTTTCCTTATTCTTGGCTTTTTCAAAAAATACTATTTGTGTAATTTGAAATTCATAGAGCCAAGTGGCACTGATGTTTATTTTTGCACTATTATGTTTGAAGAAAGAATAAGTTTAAAACTTTAAATAGAATGGAAAGTTCTATAATTTAAAGAAAATAAATGATTTAATGCATTCAATTAATTGAATTATCCAGGAATATAAATCTTATAGGGTTACTACTTGTGTTCTTTTTTGGGGGAGGTTGGAGCAAGGGCTGGAAATCAAATCCAGAGCCTTATACATACTAGGTGAGCACTTACATACCACTGATCCACATCCTCAGCCCATGACTTGTGTTCTTTTTAATTAACTAATTAATTCTTTAACAGGGCCTCATTAGCCCAGGCTGGCCTTAAAGTTAGTATGTAGCTGAAAATGACTCTGAACTCCTAATTAGATCATCCCACCTCTACCCCTTGAATGCTGGGATTAGAGGTGTGTGTGACCACATCCAGTGTAGGTGGTTCTGGAATTCGGCAAGCACTCTGACTGAGCTCCAGCTCCAGCTTATCACTTATGTTCTTAATAGCTGCAAATGTTTTGGAGTGTGGATATATCTTAGCATTTAGATTGTTTGTCCTGGGTATCTCAGAGTTGCAGTTGGAGCTGAAACTCATGTATTGGCACTGTCTAAATACTCTTATGCCTCTGAAACAGCTACAGCACAAAATGAAGTGGTTGTTAAAGAGAGACAGGGTTTCTCTGTGTAGTCCTTGGCTGTCTTGGAACTCTGTTTGTAAACCAGGCTGGCCTTGAACCCCACCTGCCTCTGCCTCCTGAGTGCTGGGGGTAAAGGCATGTGCCACCACTGCCTGACTAACAAATGGTTGTTTGGGGATTTTGGTTTGGTTTGGTTTGTTTGTTTGTTTGTTTTTGCTTATTCATGACTGTCCTAGAACTTGCTTTGTAGACCAACCTTGTCTCAAACTCAGAACATATTTTTTTGTTTGTTTGTTTTTGAGACAGGGTTTCTCTGTGTAGCCCTGTTGTCCTGGAATCAGGCTGGCCTCAAACTCAGAGATCTGTCTGCCTCTGCCTCCTAAGTATTGGGATTAAAGGCATGTGCTGCCACTACCTGGCTAAGAATATTCATGACTCTATATGAGATTTTGCAATCACCTTGTGTTTCAGGAGGGGTTTTACTCCTCTGAAGCGTTCCTGTATAAGAGCCTGCCGCTCTGGGATGGCTTCTCCTGTCGGTCACAGTTCCTTCAGCTTCTGGCCTGGATTCCATTTAGTAGCTTCTCTGGTACGTACCATGAAAACCTATTAGCTATTTTTCTTTTGCTGTGATTAAACACCATTACCAAGGCAACCGATAGTTTATTTTGGATTATGGTTCCAGAAGGTTAGAATCCATGACAGTTTAGCAAAGGCATGGAGGTGGGACTAGAAATCTTTTTTTTTTAGAATACATGCCTTATTTATTTATTTATTATTTTTTTTAATTTATTATATTTGTGTTTTAATTTTACACATCAGCCATGGGTTCCCCTGTCCTCCCCCCTCCCATCCCTGCCCCACCTTTCCCCCAGCCCCTCCCCCCCATTCCCATCTCCTCCAGGGCCAAGACTCCCCTGGGGATTCATTTAAACCTGGTGGATTCAGTACAGGCAGGTCCAGTCCCCTCCTTCCAGGCTGAGCAAAATGTCCCCACATAAGCCCAGGTTCCAAACAGCCAGCTCATGCACTAAGGATAGGTCTGGGTCCCACTGCCTGGGTGCCTCCCAAACAGTTCAAGCTATTCAATTGTCCCACTTATCCAGAGGGCCTGATCCAGCTGGCGGCTCCACAGTCGTTGGTTCATAATTCATGTGCTTCCATTCGTTTGGCTGTTTGGGACCAGAAATCTTAAAGCACAAGTATGAAGCAGAGAGTGGACTGGGAATGGTGCTAGGCTCTGAAACCTTAAAGCCCACCTCCAGTGACGTACTTCCTTCAGCGAGGCCAAGATTCCTAAACCTACCTGAATAGTGCTACCAACTAGGGTCCAAGTTTTCAAACTGCCTGAGCTTATGGGGACATTCTCATTTAATTCAATGTCATAGAAATTAAAAGAATTTTGAACTCTCATTTTCTGTTTCCTAGAGGTGAAGCCACTTCTTTTTGATCATCTAGCACCTCTCTTCTTTACATCAACCATTTATTTCAAGGTAAAAATCCAAAAACAAAAAACTAAATACATCTTATACTGAGGAAAAAACATACTTATATTAACTGATGTTAAATAATTCCAAACTGGAATTCTGGCGATGATTTTCTTTCTTCTTCTCTTTTGAAATTTTGTAACATTTTGTGTGTGTGTGTGTGTGTGTGTGTGTGTGTGTGTGTGTGTGTGTGTGTGTACACACGAAAATGCATGTGCCATGACATGGAATTTTGGAGGTCATCTTGTGGTTTTCTCCATCATATGGGTCATGGGGCTAGAACTCAGGTCATCAGGCTGGTCAGCAAGTTCCTTTACCCATTGGGTCATTTTACCTGCCCTCCTTTTCTCTTTTTCTTTCTTTCCCCTTTCTTCTCTTTTCTTTCCTTCCTTCCTTCCTTCCTTCCTTTTTTTTTTGAGATAGAGTCTCATGTAGCTCAGTCTGGATCAAACTCAATAAGTTTTCTGTGTAGATGTAGATGACCTTGAACTTCTGATCCTCCTGCCTTACGTTCTGAGTGCTAGGATTACAGTCACGTACTTCCATGTCTGGTTTCTGTGATGATGGGGTCAAACCCAGGCTTTTGTGCATGCTAGGCAAACATTCTACCAACTGAAATGTGCCTCTAGTCCTCCAGCAGTGACTTCCTTCCTTCCTCACTTCCTTCATCCTTCCCTCCACCTCTCCCTTCCTTCCCCCTTTCTTTTGATATTAGGGTTTGCTAGTTATTGTAGCCTAGGCCTGCCTGGAATTTATTATATAGACAAGGCTGGGCAGCACTTCTCCTGGCCCTTGCTTCTCCATTGTTGACAGTACAGGTATGTCTCACCACACCTAGCCTCTGCATTGATTTTGAACTGTACTGTATTATGGAATGTAAAGTTCAAATGCATAGAACTTTCTGGTTTGAAAGCTTTGTCACACATTTTTCTTGAACTTTTTACACTAGCAAGCAGCAAATAAGATCATGAAAAAGTGTCAAAAGCATATTAACATGAATGTAAAAACAAACCAACTGGGAAAATACTCAACCATACTTGGAATTTTGAACTTTATACTTTTGTGTGTGGATGGAATGCATTGTTATTAACTCGGAGTCACCAACACTGCATCAGTATCACATTAAAGAAATAAAATCCTTCCCCTTGGAGTCATTTAACCAAGAGCAAGAATATGATACTCTTCTGAAATCTTTAACAGAGTTTAACAAGGGATTAAGCCACTGGTTCCAACTGATCCAGAAAACAAACAGAACTACAAATATCACTGTTTAATCTGTCAGTGTTGTGTTCAACATTTATGGTGGATATTCATTTTAGAAGGTTGCTTTCAATCTCTATATTTGCTGCTTTCAGCAAAAAAAAACAAAAAACAAAAAACAAAAAAACAAAAAAAAAACCCAAAAAACAAAAACCCAAACTAAAACCCATATACATTGTTCTGGGTTGGAGCCATGGAAAAGTACATCACCTAAGGTTACAGTTATGCTCTAGCTTAGGTTATAAAATCTGATGAGGTAGGAAGTCCAAGGCAAGTAAGGTTCATTGTTACATTGTCCTCATACAGGCAGAATAAACAGACAAGTGGATGGATACACAGTAGGCTAGCAGTCTTTAAGTTTTAAGTGACTTCAAGGTGTGTTATTAACTCAGGCTGTGAGGTTCAGCCAAAGTTCCAGTCTCCTAGAATGTAAGGCTAGTTTTATCATAATGCATTGCCAGACATTTGAACATAATGCTTATTTATTTCATAAATATACTAATTACCCTTTTTTTTGAGGGTTTCTGGGATGTGGGGATGTGAAGTTGAGACACGCATGGTCTAACTATGTAGCCCAGGTTTCCCTGAAGCTCAGGATGACCTTTTACCTGCATCTGTCTTCTTGCCTGAGCTGTCTAGGCACTAGGATTAGGACGTGAGCCATGACGCTCTGCTCTAACTCTTCCTCACACTGTGAGAGCAATAGTGACAAAACTCCTTGAACCCCTTTCCTATTGAGTGTCCATCCCTCTTCGAAAGCAGCGACGATAGAATATTTCTTTTACTAACATTTTACACCTTAAATGACTCACTATTGGACACATTTATAGGGAAGTAGATTGTTCTGGTTAGTATTTGTTGCCTTATCACATTAGCTTGAATTTGCTAATTTTATATTACTTGTAACTTACTACTTTATAATTACTGTCATTCATGAAAAGCCTAACTAATAAATTTTGAGACTATTTTAAAAATGTTTTTGCAATTCTCTCCTAATCTAGTTGAGTTCTTTTTAGTTTCTTCACTCAGCCCACCAATCGAAAGAGCTGTTTAGCTATGAACGTTTGGTTGAACCATAGGCAGTTGTCACATTTGAAGGTCAGGGTGGTTGATAATTAGCAATTGTTTATGATTTAACCTACTAGCATGTACACATTCATTTGTCCGTACATCTGTTTATGTTTGAGAGTGGGATAAGGAGGGAGGAAAGGAGAAAAGGGAACAGAAAATGAATCAAGAGTAGAAAGCAGGCTGGGCAGTGTGTGGCGCACACCTTTAATCCCAGCACTAAAGAGGCAGAGCCAGGCCATCTCTGTGAGTTCGAGGCCAGCCTGGGCTACAGAGTGACTTCTAGGAAAGGCTCCAAAGCTACACAGAGAAACCCTGTCTCGAGAAAAAAAAAAAAGAATAGAGAACAGTATTTAACTTTCAGGCCCCAAATGAGACTGAGTAAAGATAGTTAAGGAATCATGAATGAGGCCCTTGGAAGGCAGGGTAAAGTCTGAGAACATAAAGATTAGAAATGTTTGTTTTTCAGAGTTATAGAAGACTCATTTTTTAAAACTATCAGAAAGGAAGTAGCTTGTACTCAAAGACCACAAAGTAAAAGGTGTAGAGAAGTCTTACTTGTAGCAACTTCAAATGATCTCTGAGGGGACAATAAGGATGAATTTGTTTCTGAGATAGTCTTATGCAGCAGCCCAGGCTGGCATCAAAATTGATACGTAGATAACACTGGTTTTGAACTCTTTATCTCCCTAACTCTACCTCCTAAAGCTGGCATTATAGATTTGTACAACCATGCATGGCTGAGGGTGATGGTTTATTTGATGATGTAATATGTGTTATAAAGGAATTTGATTTAGAGAAAATTCTGTTCCTGGGCTAAGCTGGAAGTCTTGTTGAGGTATGTTTCTTCTAGAAAAAAATGATAACATAAATTTGTGCTTGCATTCATCTGTCCTTTGTAGACTGAACTCATTGGAGTAGCAACTATTTGAGTTCTAAGTGAGGGAGGTATGGCCATCTCCAAGGTCCCTTCCATTTCTAGCCTCTGTTAGGTCTAAATACTGTTTGCTTTTGATGATTTTGTTCTGTTTTGTTTCCCTCTTCAGTGTAGTGTTCTTCAAAGTCTGAAAGAACTACTGCAGAATTGGCTGTTGTGGCTTTATATGGATGCCCACATGCAACCGGTGACAAGCAGTCCTCTGTGAGTTATCCTGTGGTCTTCTACAAAGATGATCTATATAAAAATGTTTGCATACGGAATCTAATATGGCACAAGACTTAATTATTTCATGTAAATATTTCATAGAACTTTTGTGGAAATGTTTTAGTTACTTTTCACATTTTATTCCCACAATCCTGAAAGAAAAGTATATTTTCCAAGTTACTATTTAGGTAAACCAAAAAGCAAATCCTTTTGAATGACTTGGCACTAGGTAATATGGCAAAAAAAAAGGCTGGAAAGCCAAAATTACAATGCAGTTTTGACTTCCATTTACTTTAATTCACTTTATATTATGTATTTTATATATTGAGCCAATTTTAATGATGGGTTTTGTTCATGAGGTATATTTTGGTTACATGCATTAATTTATCTTGGCTTTGGAGTTAAAAATGAACTTGAATTTCCATTAAATGTATGCTTTACCCTCAAAGTGAAACACCAAATTTCAAGGAACTGCTTCTTTCTGCCTGTTTGGATTCTCTTATGTCCTGTCAGCCACATGCTTCTTTAGTGCTTTAATAAGTTTATATTATAGAACACTGTAAACATACTCAAAAGTAGAGATATGAGAGACCATTGTGGGAGAGGGTTAGGAAGACTATAAGTTAGGTCTGGGTGGACTGGAATGGAGTCGAAGAGTTTTCTGGACATGACAGGACCACTGCATTCATGAACTCACAGCAGCTGGGGCTGCCTGCACGAGAGCAAGCCAGTCAGTATGCTAGCATGGAGCCTCACCCTGAGGAGCTAAGGACAGTACAGCTTCAGGGATAAATTGAATTTCTTTAAGAGTGTAGCTCCTGGTAGGCTGACCATGACCCGGCGAATGACCCTATTGCCAGAAGTATATGGGCAGCACAAATTGGAGTTGACGGCTTATTCCATTAAAAAAAAAGAGGATATGAAGTTGAGGGAGCATAGGGAGGTAGGTATTAAAGAGAGGAATTAGTGAACATGATCAAAATACATTGTATGAAAGTCCCAAGGAATGGACAAGTACTTTAAAAAAATAGACAGTAAAAATAAATTCCAAAGATAGAACACACACACACACACACACACACACAGAGAGAGAGAGAGAGAGAGAGAGAGAGAGAGAGAGAGAACAATGTTAGCAACCCCTAGTACATTACTTTTTCCTTTTTTTTGGTTTTGGTTTTTCGAGACGGGTTCTCCGTGTAGCTTTGGAGCCTGTCCTGGGTACTCGCTTTGGCAGCTTATATACTAAAATTGGAGTCTGTCCTGGATCTCGCTCTGTAGACCAGGCTGGCCTTGAACTCACAGAGATCCGCCTGCCTCTGCCTCCCAAGTGCTGGGATTAAAGGAGTGCACCACCATTGCCTGGCCCTTAGATTATTTTTTAGTGAAACTCAGATGCCATCTCAGCTGTTAAAATGGTTCCGCTATGATACCCAAAGCTAAGAGTTTACAAATTTTTGTAATATTTATTATTAATCTGTGTATTTATATATATGTAGACCCATATGTACACATGCATGCCACGGTGTGTGTGAGGGTCAAAGGACAATGTTGTGGAGTTGATTTGCTCCTTCCACTGTACATGGGTTCTGAGAATTTAATTTAGGTTGTCAGGCTTATATGACAAATGCTTTACCCTCTTAGCCGTCTCCCCAGCCCAGCATATATCATTTTCATTTTATTTTATTTTTTTGAGACAGGGTCTCATATATCCCAAGTGGCCCTCAAACTTATTGTATAGATGAGGCTGGCTTTTAACTATTGATCTCCCTCAAGTGCTTTCCAAGTGCAGGATTGTAGGTGTACATCACTATATTCAGTGTGTGTGGTGCTAGGAATCAATTCCAGTGTTTATTCACATTGGAGAAGCATTGTACCAACTGAACTACATACCTAATACAAATAGCACTTAATTGCAAATTGAACCAGTGTCCAAACATATAGCTCAGGTTTGTTTTCTGTTTGATCCTTAGAGTGAGTTATAGTTTGGGTAGGGGAATGGAGAGTTAGAAGTAGGTAGCTTGGAAAATTGTTTTTTAATTCCTCCTATTCATTATTATAGTGCTTCTCTATATGCTTATGACCACTTCTAGAAACAAATGGAACATGGAGCAATAGTAGGTAGTGAAGACATCTTTTTTTTTTTTTTAAGATAGCATCTTACTGTGTAGCCCTTGCTGGCCTGGTACATGCTTTGTAGATGAGACTGGCGTCAAACTCACAGAGGTCTGCCTGCCTCTGCCTCCGCAGTGCTGGGATTAAAAATGTATGCCACCATGCTCAGCTAGTGAAGAAATCTTAGGAAGCTCTACTTCTTTAAAAAGTGTATGGTAGGGGTTGAGGATTTAGCTCAGTGGTAGAGCACTTGCTTAGCAAGCACAAGGCCCTGGGTTCAATCCTCAGTTCTGGCAAGAAAAAAAAAAGGGTATGGTAGTGCCCATACTACTTGGGAACTTCTCAGATATTAAAATTGTTAGGCCCTGCTCTTGATCTACTGAGTTAAGCCCTACAGGTGACCCAGTAATTTGTTTTACTATTCCCACAATTCTAGTGCAAACGTTAGTTTATGAACCACTATTATAAAGAAATACTACCAGAACAGTGTTTTTGCTTATGTAACCTTTGACTAACTTGCAGTAGATATACCCCTGAAATAAGTACCTTACATTTTCTGTAGTGTCTTTCTACAAATCCTTCTTCTTTTTCTTTTGTGTGATGCTGGAAATGAAACTCAGGCCTCATACAAGCTAAGCAAATGCTTTGCCACTGAGCTAAATTCTTAGCCCAGGTTTTTCATATTCTGTTGTAAATTTAGGGAGACCATCTAAAAAGGAACAGTGCTTTTTAAGCAGATAAATTGGCATGTGTCTAGATAGCCTTGTCATATTATTTGGGATTAAATAATATTGCCCGTGTGCCAGTTACATGGCTTAGCAGGTGCTTGAGTGTAGGCCTTACAACCGGAGTTCAAATCCAAGATCCCATAAGATAGCAGGAGAAAATAGACTTCTAAGAGTTGTCTTCTGACCTCACATGTACATTGTGACTTGTATGCCTGTGCATGCATACACATATGATAATTAATAAAACAAACACAAAAGTTCAATATAGCTCATAAGTTTTCAGTAATTCATTTTGGAGAAATTAGTATAATGTTTTTATTTCTGTTATATGACCATTTTCCATGTAAGTGACCAGAAGTGAGTAAATTGTAGTGATAGATCCTTAGAAGAGAAGGATAGACGACCATGTCCCTATCATTTTCCAGGGACATTTCTGGCTGGAGCAATGACTGGAAAGGGGGTGCTGTTACTGTTTGACAGGTGGCATCTGAGAATGCTGAACATACTGCAGGGGGTGGAGGTAGGAATATGAGGCAGTTCTCAACCATGGATTGTTTTATTTAGAATGCCAGTGATTTATAAAGAAGCACTCACCGAGAAGTCTGTTCTGGGGCTGAGGATGTAGGTCAGTAGCAGGGTACTTGCCTAGCATGCAATAGGATAATATATCCAGTGCTACATTAAAAAACAAAAGGTTGCTGGGAGCAGACATCATTGTTTGCAATTATTTGTGACACGTTTGAAATTCTGCCAAAACTCAAGTATGCTATATCAGTTTTACAAGTAAGGAGGTTATTGTATGCTTTGTTAAATGGTCTCTAATATTTCCCTGCTTCTGTCATTAAACCATCATGGTAGTGAGGAGTAGGAGAGTCGTCATCTCCTAAACTCTGAGACTATGCACTGTCACAGACTGTACATTATTGTATATTATCCTTTTTTCAGTGCAGAACAGTTGTCAACTACCTACCTAGACAGGAGGGTAAAATTGCATTCACATTTGTAGATCTTTTCTAAATCTTTTTGAGTGTGGATTGAAAGATACATGTGAGAAATGGATAGCTTGAACTACTCATTTTATATATTGTATCATTTAAAGAGATTATATTTATTGATTTAGGAGAGAAGACAGTAAATCCAGAAGTGATTTTATATGTGTATAGGTGTTTTACTTGCATTTATGTCTGTGTAGAACATGGTGACCAGAAGAGGGCCTCTAGAACTAGTTACAGACAGTTGTGAGCTACCATGTTGCTGCTGCTGAGAACTGAACTCAGGGTCCTCTGCAAGAGCAACAACTGGTCCTGACTGTTGGACAATCTCTCCAACCTCTAGATATGGTTTTAACTAGAAGATTGAAATATGCTAACATTCTGTTTATTCAGTTTTAGGATTAGATTGAATGCTGGAGAAATACTTTACTGAGGAGTAGGCAGAACTAGATATTGAATCCTGTGCAATGGGTTTCATTCAGTGTGCTGCGGTGTTACTGATGCATAGGAAATGATTCCTGCTGTCATTTGAATGTTTAGACTTTTGAACTATTTGTGCTATGTGGGATAAATAGCATCAATGTCCTACTTATGATTTTGTTCATTTTTAATTTTTCTGAATGTTTTTTGTCACTTTGTCATGAATTCCTTTTCTCCGAGTTGTTATTGAGTACCTATTATTAGTGATTTTTGTTTATTTTTCACTAAGAGATTTCCATAATTGAGGAGTGTTAGAATTCAGTACTAATCATTTACTAGAGACAAATATATTGACTGTAATTGTTTCTCAGTATTGTAATATTATCCAGAATTTGCTTGAAATTTAATCTTTTTCTTTTCTTCTCAAATCTGGTTGCTTAAAATGTTCCATGAGTTATCTCTTTTGTTTGTTTGTTTTGCTTTGTTTTTATGGTTTTTTTTTTTTTTTTTTTTGAGACAGGGTTTCTTTGTAACAAGCCCTGGCTGTCCTAGAACTCACTCTGTAGAACATGCTGGCCTCAAACTCACAGAAACCTGCGTGCCTCTGCCTCTCAAGTGCTGGCATTAATGATGTGCACCACCATGCCTGGCTATCTATGAGTCTATCTTGAGTTCCTTAGAAGACAAGAGTGCTGGGCATTGGTGGCGCACGCCTTTAATACCAGGACTTGGGAGGCAGAAGCAGGTGGATCTCTGAGTTCAAGGCTAGCCTGGTCTATGTAGTAGTGAGTTCCAGGACAGCCAGGGCTACATAGTGAAGCCCTATCTCAAAAAATTTTTTAAAAATGACCAAGAGTAATCACTGTATTTTAAATTTATTTTTAGCTTTTATTCTCTCATTCATTATATCTCGACTGCAGTTTCCCCTCCCTTTACTTCTACCAGTTCCTCCCACCACATCCTCTTTCCCCAGACCAACTCCTTCTCTGTTTCCCTTAAAAAAAAAAAAGAGCAGGCCTCCTCAGGATAGTGACTGAACATGGCCTAACAAGATACAATAAGAGTGGGCACAAATGCTCACAGCACGGCCGGATGTGGCAACCCAGTAGGAGGAAGTAAGAGTCCCAAGCACAGGCAAAAGAGTCGGAGACACCTCCTACTCCCATTGTTAGGAGTCCCACAAGAGCACCATACAGCCATAATGTATATGCAGAGGACCTAGCTCAGACCCTCAGGATCTGTTTGTTGATTCAGTCTCTGAGCCCCTATGAGCTCTGCTTAGTTGATTCTGTGGGCCCTGTTCTCATGATGTCCTAGTCCCCTCTGGCTCCTGTAATCTTCTTCTGTGGGGTTCCCCTGTCTCCACCTAGGGTTTGGCTGTGGGTCTCTGTAGCTGCTCCCGTCAGTTGCTGGATAACACCCCTCTGATAACAATTGGGCTAGGCACCGATCCATTAAGTATAGCAGAATACCATTAGGAATAATTTCATTAACTTTTTTTTAAATTGTGTTTAGTTCTATCCTGAGTCTCTGGGCTGTCTGTCCTCTGGTTCCTGGCCATCCAAGACAGTGTCAGGCATGGGCTTCCTCTTGTGGCATGGGCCTCAAATTGGACCCGTCATGGGTTGGCCACTCCCACAAGCTCTGTGCCACCACTACTATCCCAGCACATCTTGGAGGCAGGACAGATTGTAGGCTGAAGGTTTTGTGGCTGGGTTGGTGTCCCAGTCCCACTGTGAGGTGTCTTGCCTGGTTATAGCAGATGGCCCGTTCGGGCTGCACATCCCCAGTTACTAGACTTCACAATCTAGGGTCACTGTCTTAGATTCCAGGGTGTTTCCACTGCACTAGCTTTCTACATCTCCTGCGAATGCCCCAGTTCCAGTTGTCTCTTCCAGTTGTCTGTTTCTCCCTCCTTCCCTCAGATCTCTCTTGTTCCTATCCCCACCCACCCCCAGTCCACCCTCAAAATCTATTCTATTTCCCCTTCTCCAAGAGATCCATGTGTGCCCCTTGAGCCCTCCTTGTTACTTAGCCTCTCTGGGTCTATGTAATGTAGCATGATTGTCCTTTACTTAACAGCTAGTATCCACTTATGAGTGAGTACATACCATGTTTGACCTTCTGAGTCTGGGTTGCCTCACTCAGGATGATCTTTCTAGTTCCATTCATTTGCCTTTGAATTCATGTCATTGTTTTTAACAGTTGAGTAATATTCTATTGTGTAAATGCACCACATTTTTTTCCATTTTTCTTTATTAAGAAATTTTCTACTCACTCCACATACTATCCACAGATCCCCCCTCCTCCCTCCCTTGACCCCCAGCCCTCTTTCCCAAGCCACGCCACATCCCCCAAATTGAGGTCTCCCATGGGGAGTCAGCAGAGCCCAGCACACTGAGCCTAGGCAGGTCCAAGCCCCTTCCCACTGCCCCAAGGCTGTGCAAGGTGTCACACCACAGGCACCAGATTCCAGAAGCCTGCCCATAGACCAGGGACAGATCCTGATGCCCCTGTCTGGGTACCCCCCGCCCCCAAACATCACTGCATTTTCTTTATCCATTCTTCGGTTGAGGGACATCTAGGTTGGTGGATTAAGCACAATACAATGGTTAATCACTGTGCTTTTATTTTAAAAGAAAGCAAGTTGTACATTGGCGAACTGATAGCTTTTTAATTCCCTATCCATTTATTGCTTTATATTGCCTACCTTTAGCTTGGAAACTGAGTAATTTGCTGGTATATATCTGAGTATTATAATTTCTTATTACAGAGAGACAACTTTGGGTGGATCCATGGACTCTGTGTCTCAGTTGATTGACTACATAGGCTGGCTGTCCATGGTTGCAATGCGCTTGGAGAACAACAGTACATTGTTGTTGCACTTTATTTTAGACTTCTATGAGAAGGTAGTATACAAATCACAGATTTATGATAGGTAGTCACTTTATTGGCCTATGATTTAAATTTCAGGTATTATCATGAAGGTAAGTTATGATCTTACTATGTAGTTAGAATAACCATGTTTTGAAATTAATGGTTTGTTTTCACCTGAGTAACTGACTTTAATCAAACAAATGTAGGTTCATCTGAGTAACTGACTTTCGTAGAACAATTGTAAAATAAAATCTGGTCGGTTTTTGGTTCAGATACTGTTTTATAATATATCTAATATATTATATTAATAATATATTATTATATATATTATATATATTATAATATATATAATGGTCCTAGGCAGAAGTCTGCATCTAGCATCATTTTGTTGTTGTTCATCTATTGTTTATCCCCATCCCCTAGCAGAACAAAAGAAAATGCTGTATCGCTACTCCGGACTTTTCATGTGCTTACTTTTTTCTGGTCCCTAGTTAGTACCTTTATAATTCTAGTCCTTTTGCTGTTTTATAGGATTTAACATGGCTAATACTGTCACCACCACAAAGGAGGACCTATTATCATCTTCCTTTCCCCAGCTTTCTCTCTTCATTCACTAATACCTAGTTGGTTTTCTGTTTGTTGGTTGGTTTTGACGTAGGTCTCGTGTAGCCCAGGGTGGCCACAAATTTGATGTGTAGCCAAGTATCTTAGTTAGGGTTTCTATTGCTTTGATAAAACACCATGGCCAAACCAACTTGGGGAGCAATTGGTTTATTTCAGTTTATATTTCCCAGTCACAGTCCATCACGAAGGGAATTGAGAGCAGGAACCTGGAGGCAGGAGCTAATATCAGAGGCCATGGAGGATCACTGCTTACTGCCTTGCTCCTCATGACTTGCTCAGCTTGCTTTGAAAAAATGCCATAAACATGACATCCAGGAGCACCAGCCTAGAGGTGGCACCACCCACAGTGAGCTGGGCCCTTCCACATCAATTATCAATCAAGAACCTGCACCACAGGGTTGTCTGTAGTCAGTCTGGTGGGGCTTTTCTCAACAGGGTTCCTTCCCTATTCCCAAATGATATAAGCTAGAGCTCATATCAGGTTGACATAAAACTAGCCGGCACACTGAAGATCCTCTCATCCTCTCCTGGAGTTCTGGGAGGAAGGCTTGTATCACTACTCCTAGTTGATGTGGTGCTGGGGATTGAAACTAGGGCCTTGTTTGTGCTAGACGAACATTCTGCCTACTGGCATTTATCTCCAGCCTACGTTATGTATTTGTTTAAAAGAATATGCTCCTTAGTTTTCCAGGTTGCCAGTTAACTGATAAATATTTGGGAGCATTAGAAAGAAATATTCCTTTACTGTAACATGTTTTTCCAGTTCAAGATGAAATGAAAAATATTTAAAGATTTATTTGCTTTTATTTTTATTTATGTGGGTACTTTACCTGCATGTATGTCTGTGCACCACATGCATACTTGGTGCCACAGAGGCCAGAAGAGGACATTGGATCCCTTGGAACTGAAGTTACAGATGGTTGTAAGCCACCATATGGGTGCTGCGTCCTCTGTAAAAGCAGACAGTGCTCTTAACTACTGAGCCATTTCCCCAGCCCCCAAATAATAATATGCTATATTATTAATTAATAATATTTATTAATAATTAATATTAGGAGACAGGATCTCACTGTGTATCTTTGGCTGGCCTTGAACTCAGAATTACCTGCTTCTGCCTCCTGAGTGCTGAGATTAAAGGCACACATCACCTGGCCTACCTAAATGAAATTTTTTTTCTTTTTTTTTTTTTTTTTCTTATGAAACTGTAGCCATTTTCAGGGACCTTAAAGACTTCAGCTGTCCTTAAGGCTCGTAACATGGCATCACTATTGCCAGCCTTCTCTAAATTTTTGCAGAAGCACATTGAGATAAGCAGACTAATTGGCTGGCTCTAAATGAAATATTTTAATAATGATCTTGTAGAAATAGTTTTCTGAGTTAAGGTTAATGCTTGATGAGTTGTATTTTAAACAGACTTATAGCTGTCCTTTTTATTTAGAAATTATTCATGTTCAAATGTAATGATATATTATTGCTTACCTTACATTGATGATTCTTTGAGTAAACTTCATTGATTTATGGAAGATAATCTCTATATTGATATTAACATTCTTTCCAAAAGGTGTGTGACATATATATAAATTATGACCTTCCATTAGTGGTGATGTTTCCTGCTATGATCTTCCATTCTGCACTCCTAAGCCTGGATGCCAGTATCTTGAACCAACTTTGTTACATTATATACAGGTACAAGCCCCCCTCTCCCTTTATTCATTTTATGAATTACTACATCATAATTCTGTCTTTATCATTTAACTATAATAAAATTAAAATTCCTATCAATTTTCTGTCAGGGTCTATGGAAATAGGAAACATGGCTTTTGGGTTATATGACCTAATATGAAGCTTTAATAGCTCTATTGTTATTTTTATTTTTATTATTTAATTTTTTTCTTTTTTTGAGACAGGGTTTCTCTGTATAGCCTTGGATGTCCTGGGACTCACTCTGTGTAGACCAGGCTGGCCTCAAACTCATAGAGATCTGCCTGATTCTGCCTCCTGAGTGCTGGGATTAAAGGTGTGCGCCAACGTTGCCCAGGTTATGATTTAAAATTTTTATTGTAGTATCCTCCTTGTACATAGTGCTGGTTTTTCTAAAGACATGTTCATTGCAGTGTATCATGTTCTTTGGCTTTATTTGCTCCTTTTCCCAGTCCTGCAGTCCACTTCCTTTCTCCAGTCTTGCTTCTGCCTTCATATCGTGTGTGTGTGTGTGTGTGTGTGTGTGTGTGTGTGTGTATGATGTTTTCTGTCTATATAAAATATTGGATCCACAAATGAGAGAAAACATGGTATTTATCTTTCTGAGTCTGGCATATTTCGCTTTCAAAGTGATTTCAGGCTGCATTATGGAGGTACCTTAGAACACTAAAACTGGAGCTGTGCTATTTTTAAATCCCCCCTGTAGGGCATATGGAATTAAAAGTCTTTGCTGTGGATTGGTTTGTTATGTAATGGCACTGTTGCACTCAGCTTTGTTAATTAAAAATTCTGTGTGTTAAAGCAAAAGTAATCATTTGTTGATATCTGTTAAAGTGTATGTAGTTTCTCTGGTAAAAGAGATGTTTTCTGGGAGGCAATAGTCTATTTATCGCCAGTTATGTGACCCTCTAAGCATTATTTCTAGCTCTTTGTTCTTTTACTTGTGGACTGAGATTATTTTTAATTCATAAGCATAGACCTTTTCAGCATAATTTGTAGAGCTTTGTCAATGTAAAAATGAGTTAGATGATAGTTCTCAGATAAGAAACAAGTTACATTTCTGGATTTCATTGTTCTGTTGTACCTTTTAGCATTTTTACATTTATTTCTTTTGTGGTTGTTGTTAGTGGTTGTGGTGTGTGTGTGTGTGTGTGTGTGTGTGTGTGTGTGTGTGTAAAACAATACATGTGGAGTCACAGGACAACTCCCGAGTCAGTTCTCTCCTCCCACCATGTGGGATCCAGGCATCAAGTTCAGGTCATCAGAGGTCATCAGGCTTGATGCCAAGAGTCTTTTCCTGCTCAGTTGTCTCACTGGCCAGCTGTCCCTTGTTTTACATAAAGAAAATCAGTGATTGACTGCTCTCTTTAATAATGTAACACTAAAAGAATGCCTTTCGTTGTTTTTTTCTTTCTGCTGAGTTATGTTTACAGTAAGAGCACATCTGAAATGTCTGATTCAGTCTTTAAAAATTGATCAGTATTGTGTATGTGTGTGTGTGGATGTGCATGTGGAGGTCAGAGAACTACTTTATATAGTTAGTTCTTCCCTCCCGCCCCGAGACAGGGTTTCTCTGTGTAGCTTTGCATCTTTCCTGGATCTTGCTCTGTAGACCAGGCTGGCCTCGAACTCACAAAGATCCGCCTGCCTCTGCCTCCCGAGTGCTGGGATTAAAGGCGTGTGCCACCACTGCCCGGCTAGTTCTTTTTATACTTTTATGTGGGTCTGGGGATCAAACTCAGGTGGTCAGACTTCATGGCAAGCACTTTACTCACTGAGCTATCTTGTCATCCTCCAACTATTTATTTTATTTTTATTTATTATTTATTTTTGTAGCACTCAGTATTGAATTCAAGGCCTCATGCATGCTACACAAGTAGTCTAATACTGAACTCTACCTGTAAACCCTAACTTTAAAAATTCTTTGTGGAAAATGTACCATAAAAGTATAAAATCCTTATCTAGATAATTAGATGTTTGTATTTGCACACATTTGCATTTATTTACTTTAAATTGTACTTGTGTATGTATATATGATTGTGTGTGTGTACTTTCATGAATATTGATGTGGAGGTCAGAGGTCAACGTCAGGTATCTTCCACTATTGCTTTGCTCTTTATTTTTTGAGACAGGTTTTCTGACTGAACCAAGCACTCACTCACTGCCTACAGTGGCTAGCTGGAGAGCTCCAGATACCTTCCTGTGTCTGTACATTCTTCCCAAGCCCTGTAGCCTAGGGTCAGGGCCATGTGCAACCAAACCTGGTTTTTACCTAAGTGTTAGATCCAATGTCAGGTACTTATGCTTCTGTGCCAGGTATTTTACCAATAGAACCATCTCTGTAGCCCTAAAATGTATATTTAAAATTTTTATTTTACATTCAGAAGCATTACATTCAGTGACATTTTCAATGCTTTATTATATTTGCTTTTATTATTAGGTATCGCAATAATTTGACAGCTGCAAAGAAAAACAACTTCTTAAAGAAGGTATGAAGGCTAAATCTGTGTTAAATCACCATTTTTATAAATAACCGAGTGTAGATCTATGGGACCTGTTAAGAATTAAAAAAAACAAAAAAAGAAAGGGATAATAGATGTTAATGACTATTTTATTTCTTTCCTATTAGGCAAAATCAGAGTTCAATCTCAGCAGCAAGATCTGTCAAGAATTTAATTACTATTTGACAGTTATGGTTCATTGCTTATGGATGTCCAAACCATTTGAAAAAGGAGTGTACATTGATCCCCAAAACTTAGAAAATACTGGAGAAACGGAGTATAAAAACAGCTTAAATTTAGTCCACCATCCTGCCCTGTTGAGCTATGCAGCATCCTTTTTGTCACAGGTAAGTACATTTAAGGCGTCTTTAGACTTCAGCTGGTAACACTGACTGGGAAAACTAGAACTATTATATCCCAATTGCAAGGCATGTTTGGGTTTTTTAGTGATAACAAAATTTTGGTGATTGTGATAGGCTTTAAGGGACTTAAAAAATCTCTATTCTCTAAGAGAGCTTGCCTTGTTACAGAGACAGAATTGTTAACCAATTACTATAATATGGTGCAGTGAAGTGAGGGAAAGTACAGTTGTAAGAAAGATGAATAATTCAGTTCTGCTTGAGGTGAGGTGGTGCCAGTAAGGAAAGGCTTCATAGTGGTAGAAGTTCCTGGATATCCCTCCTAAAATTGAAAGTGAAAGCTAGGCAATGTTGGCTTTTGACTCTTCAAAGAAGTCTGCTGGTTCAATGTACTGGTATGTGGGCGTGGCAGAGGTGTGTGTGTCTTCTTAGGTCATTGGCAAGATTACCATTTTTAACATTATTAGTGACTTAGGGGCATTCATAAAGTGTATATATCAAATGCATTGATGATACAGTGTTAGTATTACAGAAATTACAAAGAATTTGGATTCACAAGTCTCTTAAGATAGAACATTGAAAACTCAAACAGTAAAAATAGCACAGTTAGAGAACTAGTCATTGACTAGATATCTCAAATACACATGTAATGAGCAAGGCCCATCTGGATGTTGCTCTTAGAGTTCAGTGTGTAGTTGGGAGTCTGTCAATAAACAGTTTAGCATCAACAAGGATGTTCATTGCTGAGGCAGGAAGATTAAGAGTTCCAAGCTGCCTTTACTCAAAAGCAAAACCCCAAACAAAAGCAAACACCCAAACAGGCTTGGTTTAGTGCACATGGGAGGTCAAGGTTGGGGATTAGGAAAATTATAAATTTGAAACTACATGAGACACACAGTGAGATGCTGTGGAAGGAAGGAAGGAAGGAGGGAGGGAGGGAGGGAGGGAGGGAGGAAGGAAGGAAGGAAAGAAAGGCAAAAGACAATGAAGATTCCATTTTCTTCACATAGTTCTTGATGTTTATTCTCTGTATTTTTGTTTTTGGCTATACTAAAGGGTATGAGATAATATTGAATTGTGATACTGATTTGCCTTGCCATGATACCTGGATGTTTGCCATTTTTCACACTTAACTGGCTACCTCTATATTTTTTTGTAAAAAATATTCAGACCTTTTGTTCTTTTTCTGTGTGAGTGTGAGAAGTGAATCTTAGGTATCTCTGGCTAACCTCAGACCTGTCATGTAGCTGAAGGTGATCTTGAACTTCTGATCTTCCTGCCTCTGCTTCCCAAGTGCTGGGATTTCATGCATGCTAGGCAAGTACTCTACCAACTGAACTACACCCCCAGCCCTTTTTCCATTTTTTCTCTTGAGACAGAGGCTCACTATACTGCTCTAATTTGGTTAGAACTCACGAGGTAGCTCAGGCTGACTTCTCATGTTGCCATGACTCTCTTGCTTTAGCCTCCAGAGTCTGGGATTACAGGTGTGGGTCACCACACTGGTGCCTTTGCTCATTTTTTCCCATTTCTTGTTTATTTGTTTGCTTTCCTTTGCTCATTTTAAAGTGGAATATTTGCTGTTTTATTGTTGAATTGTAGAAGTTCTTTCTATATTCTAGATACATGTCCTTTATCCAACTATATGATTGTGGAAAGTTTTCTCCTAGTCTTTAGCTGCCTTTTACTTTTCATATTTATTTAGTCATTGTATGTTTTGTCAAAGCAGGGAGGCACATGTGCCAGGGCATGTGTATGGAGGTCAGAGGACAATTTACAGGAATTAATTATTTTTATCATGTGAGTTCTAAGGATTGAACTCAGGTCGTCAAGATTTGGGATATATGTTTTTACCACTGAGTCATTTTTCTGGTCCTGTCCTGTTTTGTTAGTGTCTTTTAAAGTACACCACTTTTTAATTTTGAAGCCAGTTTGTGTGTATATATATCAAACATTTTTAAATATTCCTTTAGGACCCATACAGAATGTAATTTTTCTTCTATTATTTATGCTTTTATTATCAAATTTAAGAATTTACTGCCTAATCCAAGGACATGTTTCAGTTTCTTGAAATTCTGTATGAATTTCAGTTTGTCAGTTTCTTTTCTTTCCTTTTTTCTTTGTAAACAATCTTGCCATATAATTCTGGCTAGCCTGGAACTCACCATGTAGATTAGGCTGGCTCAAACTCACTTGCCTCTGCCTCCCAGGTGCTGGGATTAAAGCCATGTGCCACCTGCCATCCTATTTTCAATCCTCCTTGGATTTTGGTGGGTAACACTTTGATTCTGTAGATCAATTTGAGTGGTACTGTGACCATAACGTATGTATTAAGGCCATCATATGCCTTTCCATTTCTTCAGTCTCCTTTAGTTTATTCTGTGATGTTTTGTAGGCTTTGTTTTGTTTTGTTGAGGCAGTCTTGCTGTATATGTGGCTTAGAGCTCACTGTGTACACTACCTGACTTTTGTCAGACTTGCCCCCTGAATGCTGGGATTACAGGAATGTGCCATTATGCCTGGTTTAAAGTTTTCAAAGTCAAAGTTTTCTGCATCTTTTGCTAAGTTTATTTATAAGTTATTTTTCTAATGTTATGGTAACTGGCATTTATCTTCAGATTATTCATTACTACTAAATAGAAATGCAATTGAAATGAAGTTGATTTATGTATATTGATTTTATATGTTCTGCAGCCTTGTTGAGATGGTTTATTAGGCATGCCTTTTAATGGATTCCACAGGATATTCTCTATATAAATTTGTGTCATCTGAATCAAAAGTAGGTTTCTTCTTTAATTCCTTACTCCCTTCCTTCTTCCCTCCCTACCTCCCTCCCTCCTTCTCTCCATCCCTTTTCTCTTTGTTATCTGGATGCCTTTGTCTTCCCCAGTTTGATTGCCACAGAACTTTAGAAACAGTGTGGGAGAAAACAGTGGCTACTTGATGAGCGCCGGAACATTTCATTTTTTACCAGGATAGGATGGTTAGGTTTGTATGTGGGTGCTTTTCAGGCTGAGGGACCTCTCTTCTATTTCTAGTTGTTGAATGTGGAATGCTTGTTGAATGAATGAGTGTTGGGTTTTGTGTAATTTTTTTTCTCCTATGTCTATAAACATGATCATATGGCTTTCTTTTGTTTTCTGCCGCATTTTTTGAAGTTTAGCTATTTGTATGTGTATTGGTGTTTTGCTTGCATATATATCTATGAACCACATTTGTGTAGTATGTATAGAGGTCAGAAGAGGGTGTCAGACTCCCCAAGAGAGGGGAGACTGGAGTTACAGACAGTCGTGAGCCACCATGTGAGTATTGGGAATCATGCCTGGGTCCTCCAAAAGAGCAGCCTAGGCTCTAAACAAGAGAGTAAACAGTCCAACCACTCCTCTGTTGTCTTA